>NC_090941.1:862148492-863449920 GCF_040938575.1 Ambystoma mexicanum
TTTGTATCGAGATGATAATATGTAGGTTATCGAAGCAGTCCTTCTAATTCCCCTGAAGACTGCACCACCAAATAGTGCTAATGCAAGCAGCTAAAGAGATTCTGGTAGGGCATCTGCATTGAAAGCCCATTTAAAAGCATGGATGGGGGGATGCTAAATGCTGCCAGGATGTGCAGGGACAACAAAATGTGATCTCTTGCTGATATCAGCTCGGACAGATTGTGCCCGTCATCACACAGTTCTTTCTATTATTCTGGGTGGCACAATTTGCGCTGCTATATGGCCTCCCAAATAGTGAGGCGTCGGGCGACATTTCTCATTAACTACACAGGTGGAGGGGGTCTGCAATATAGAGGATCCGTGTCTGGAATGTACCATGGGCAAGGTAACAGCAGTAGTAGCAAAGGCAATAAATATCCCAGGACATTTTCAAAAATGACATTCTTTTCTTGGCCCCTATTCCGAAATCTGTGTGTAACTCTATGTCTAGATATGCGAGAGTTCTAGCTTGCTGGAAAAGATTCATAATTGCCTGAATATTTAAATTAGAGTGTCCCTTTTTCTGTTTGCCGCAGCATTGAAGTCGTTTGGTAAAGTTCTAAATGAGAAACCTTTGGATTTGGGCTGATTCCAGAGGTTCAGTATGGTTCTGTGAGGGTCTTGGCATGATTGAACAGGCTAGGAATGTGTGCATGATCGCCAGCAAGCCGAGGTTGGCATCTGAGACTCCCATCTTCCTGGCATTTATGGATCTTTCAAGGGATTTCAACTCTGCCTAAAACATCCCCTTATGCAACTCGCTTGAAGCGCAAAGTCTTCCATCCTCTATTCTGAAAATCCTGAAAGAACTTCCCTGTAGCTAAGAAGTTTCTTTTGTGTATGGAGCAGATGGTGAACTGTCTTCACCTTTTCCAGCTTTGCTCGGGGTACAACATTAGTCTGTCCTTCCCTCACTGGTGTTTAATGTAAATACTACTGAATCTGATGCATATCCTGTGTAACTCAGTGATGTTCCCAGGGCATGTGCACACTATGCGAGATATTCATAACATGCTGAGGCTGAAGTTCTGTTGGCCCGTGCCCTGAAGTCCCTACATATGTTAGTTGACCTATATGTGGATCATATGGACTTACTGCCTTGCTGTAAACATGAGTAAGTCCAAACTAAAGGTGTTGGGTAAACGCCAGGCAAATATGTACCCATTTATATGCAAGGACAAAACAATGGACTGGTTAAGAACGTATGAGTATTTGGGGGTCACGTGTATGGTTAGTCTTAGGTGGCATGGTCACTTATAGAAGCAGACTAGGATGAAGCAATCAAACCATGTACTTTTCGGTTTTTCAAGCTTTACTGGGAGCTATCCAACCAAAGAAATGATTATGGCGTATAGGGTTACCACTTCAGATTTGGTGGCATGTAGGACAGGTTTCAGTTTCAGTTAGATCACGCCCTTCAGCTACATTTCATTTACTGAACAGAATATTTTGCTTGACCGTTTGCAGTGAGACACCCAGCATGAACATCCTTGGCCGAGGGTCGTTAAAAGAAACGTGCTAAATTACGTCAAACCAATTGGCTCAGTGTCGCCCTAGATCCTTATGCAGAATACCCCCCTCTGGCTGCTCACTTGGCTTACTACATGCGTCCCACACCACACATCGCAATCACTCCGCCCACCGCAAACCCACAGACCAGGCCCCACGCAACCCGAAACCCTTGACTCTGCCATTGCTATGCCCCCGCCGATCTTTATGAGGAACAGACTCCTCGGGCTGCACACTTGGCTCACTGCATGCGTCCTACATGATGAATCGCAATCACTCAGCCCACTGCAAACTCCCAGACCAAGCCCCACGCAACCCAAAATCCTTGACTCTCCCATTGCTATGCCACCACCGATCCTTACGAGGAACAGCCTCCTCAGGTTGCACCCTCGGCTCACTGAGTGTGTCCCACACCATGCATCGCAATCACTCTGAGCACCGCAAACCCACAGGCCAGGTGCCAAGCAACCCAAAATCCTTGACTCTGCCATTGCTATGCCCCCGCCGAACCTTACGAGGAACAGCCTCCTCAGGCTGCGCCCTCGGCTCACTGTGTGCGTCCCAGACCATGCATTACAATCACACCGCCCAATGCAAACCCACAGACCGGGCCCCATGCAACCTGAAACCCTTGACTCTGCCATCACTACGCCCCTGCTGATCCTTATGAGGAACAGCCTCCTCAGGCTGTTCACTCGGCTCAATGCGTGCGACCTACACCATGCTTCTCAATCACTCAGCCTTGTGCATACCCACAAATAGTGGTAGAAGTGTAACAAAAAATGTAGTGGAACTGTGGTCTCTGCAAAGGAGAGGGTAAGCGGAAGCATAGTGCAACATGTAACAAGGTGTTACGGCTGAGGCATTGCAATAGTCTAGGTGACTAGTAACTAAGGCTCCTATTACAACTTGACACTTTCACAGGGACATGAATGAACAAATCCTCTATAGAGAATGCTGAATATGCTCGTAGAAACTAGAGGAAGGGTAAACAGAAATAAATGCAAGTAGTGGAACACCGCTCCAGACCATTCCCGCTCACTTCCATCACTGCCCACAAACCAGGCTCCACGCAACCCGAAATCCCCATCTTGCCCACTGCCTCGCCCCCTCTCCGATTCTCACAAGGAACAGGTTCCTCAGATTCCACACCCAGTTCACCCCACGCCTCACCAACCATTACGAATTCTGCAAACACGCACGCCCACCAGATCCATCCGCAAAGCCATCAACTGTGCACTAATGAATGCAATATCAGTCCCGGCACAAGCAGCTGAAATCCTTGACCTTATAACCTCCAATGACCTCGACCTGCAGACCCAGCCCCCTCCATTGCCATCCCCCCTGTCTTTGCCATCCTAAGATGTGACAGATCCTCTAAAACAGGATGTGGCGTCGCCCTCATCTTTAAAAAAACACCCTCACTATTAGAATCACACAATCCAATATCATCCCCAACTATGAATCCCTACTCGCCAAGATCACCATGTCACCGACCGATTCCATCACAGCCCTCTTTATCTACGTCCACCTGGCCCCAGCCTCACCCTCGAAGACAACTTAATGAAAAGCATCTTCACGTCCATCAAACTCAACTCTAATGTCATAATCCTTGGAGACCTCAACCTAGGCCTCAACAACCCAGCAGACTCATCGGCCACCAGTGTAGCCATGGCACTTAATCATGCAGGCTTCTCACAATGCTCTCTCGAGCCCACCCATGACCAAGGCTGCCCCCTAGACTGGTTAAGTGACCTCAATTGTAACATCCCAATCCCTGCCACCTCCCCGGCCCATGGCCGGACCATCACACTATTGCCTTCAAAATCCCCCACTCAGAATGCCACAGACCAGCTCATCCTGCCAAACCTGAATGCATGGCCCGCTGTGCACAAAACCTCAACCCAACCAACCTTGCACCACTTCCTGCCACCCTGGCACACCCCCCACCCTCAATAACAGACCCAGCAGCACTGGTCGCCCTCTACAAGTAATCTATTGCACAAGCAGTCAACACACTTGCCCCTCACAAACTCCGGAAAGCCAAACCCTCACTAAAAATAAAATGCCCGGTTCACTCCTGAACTCCTTGAAGTCCATGCCAATAAGGGTGCTGCCGAGCTAGCTTGGATTAAAACACACTCCCCTGCCTCCAAAACCCTCTTCTCCCTCACCAAAAATGACAGACGGGCCACTGCCAAAGCCAATAGCTACAAATCCAGAATTTGTATTTCCTCATCCAACTCCAAGGAACTTTTCCCAATTCTCCAGTAACTAAAGACCCTCTCCCCCCCAGAGCGGGACTTGACAGAAGACAGCACCTGGTGCGAAAAAATGCAAGAGGCCCTCACTGCAAAGGTCAATTTCCTAAAAGGAAAAATCCTTGCCAAGCAACTTGCCATGCTAACCAAACCACCATCGTCTACAGTACCCAGCCCTGTACCGACCCACACCTGCACCCCGTTCAACTTCCACCCTGTCTTAGACATGGACGTCACCAGGATCATCAAGAGCCTCAAACCATCATGCTGCAAAGGTGACACTTGCCCAGCTCCAATCATCAAAGACTGTGTCGAGTCTCTCATTCTCCTCTTCACAGCCAGCATCAATGCATCCTTCACCACCAACTCAGTGCCAACTCCTTGAAGGAAGCATGGGTCCTACCACTCCTCAAGAAACCCTCCCTCGACCCCTTCATCCCGACAAAGTACCGCCCAATCACTACGCTACCCTACCTTTTGAGGATCCTGGATCATGTTGCCTACATACAGGTCCAACAATATCTTGAGGAAAACAACATCATGGGCACTTGCCAATCAGGATTCCGACCCAAACAATAAAACAGAAGTTGCCCTACTTGATTTGATAATACAAATCGATGCAATCATATACACTGGCAAACCTGCCCTCTTGATGATGCTAGACCTCTCTGCAGCATTCAATTTGGTAGACCACCAAATCCTCTGCTCTCAACTTGTCTCAACAGCAAACTTCTCTCCATCAGCCACCAATTGGGTGAGGTCCTTCCTAGCTGACAGATTGTTACGTGTCTTCATCAACAACTTCACTGCTGAACCTACTCCTGTCACTTGCAGAGTCCCCCAAGGCTCCTGCATCTCCCCAACCCTCTACAACATTTATACAAAACCCCTCTTTGACCACCTTGGCCTACTCGGTATATCATACACAAACTATGCTAATGACATGCAGCTCCTTATCACCCTCTCCGGATCATACGCCCAGGACTCAGCCACCATAAACGAGGTCATACAAAATTGGACGGCTTCTCACCTACACTGTCTCAACGATGACAAAACTGAAATCTTCATCATCTTCTCAAACTCCACACTTCGTAACATTGATCCAGCATACAAGGAATTTATCATTGATGGTAACCGCATCACCACCTCTGCCACTGCCAGAACTCTTGGTGTCTACCTGGATGCCAACCCCAACCTCTCACGTCAAGTGAAGTCAATTGCCTCAGCGGTGGACTACACAGCCAAACTGCTTCATGCCAGCAGGCCCTTCCTCTCCACTCCCAACCACCTAACAATTGCAAGAGCTGTCACAGGAGCCAAGCTTGACTATTGTAACGCCTTAATTACCGGCACCCCAGAACGCAACCTGAACAAACTCCAGACAATTCTGAATAATGCCCCCCGAGCGGCCATTGGCCTCTCCATATCTGACCACATCCCCAAAGCCAGGAGAGCTGCACACTGGTTGGCCATCCGGGAAAGGATTACATTCAAAACATTGTCCCTGGTCCACCAATGTCTCTCCAACACTGCCCCGAACTACCTCTCACGCTGCATAGAGAAATACGCCCCTGCCCGTCCTTTAAGATCATCGAACTCTCACTTCTTGAAAACACCCAACTTCAACAGCCGCTCAGTAGGGGGTAAGAGCTTCCCGGTCATGGCTGCTAAACTCTGGAATCATTTTCCACCAGCACTCAGAAAAGAACAGGCCTACTGGACCTTCTGCAGAAATGTAAAGACGTGGCTGTTCAACCAACTAACTGTGTTCCTCCTAAAACTATTCCATCGCACTATTGCATCTCCCACGCCTCTCCTTTCCTCTCGTTTTTTACCCGATCTAACATGTAACTTTGTACCCTAATGTAACTAGCACCTAGGTACCCGAGGGTCTTGTGCACTGTAACAAATACAAAAATAAATAAATAAATAAATAAATATGAGTTTATTTTAAATTTAGATTGAATATAATATCACTTAATTCAGTCAAAGGCAGATGACCTAAAGGCAACCCTGAGGAAAAGTTCTGTTTCTGTTTCAAGACCTGGAGGTAGACTTGACAATTTCATCTTCTTTTGCCCAGTGTATGCTGCTCCTAGACGGAGAACATTAGTATGTGTGTTTTTATGCATACCGTTTAGTCATTATACTCATACTTTGGTTCATCTTCAGTTACTTCTTGACACTTTTGTGTGTTTTGCTGTAGGGAAATCTATGATTTCTGCTCTTAAAATAGGTAAGTCTTATCAAACTTACATTTTCCTTTTTTTCTATTTTATTGCATTACAATGCAGCTATCCCCCACGACAAAAAGGTGATCTAGCTGGACACATAATGAGTCTACTACTCTTCCATACTCTCCAGTTGAATTCAAAGCACCCATCCAGTTGCCAGCGCGATATGAGTAGCTAATAGAGACCTGGTCACCCCTAATCAACCTCGGTGCCACAAGGGGATTCACCTACAGCACTTTGAGACCATACAAAAGGCACTATACAAATGCCAAATGCCATTACATTACATTACATTGAATTATGTATTGATGTTCATCATATATGCTTTTATGGACAAATAGTTCTAGTCCAAATAAAGTGAAATTTTAACTGCTAAATGCTTTGTTTTGCCAGTGGCGGTGGGGGGCCCTTGCATTGTTTCACTTGAGGCCCGTCATACGTGTTACTGAGATGTCTGAGATCAACTTACACTTGACACGTAGCAACAGGTCCCCAGGTCGAGCCATCCTCCTGCAACACCCTTTTCCACTTGATGAAAACAGAGGAACGTTTTGCTTATTCAATTCATGCACATCCGAGGAATAGTCCTCTGCTCTCCCAAATGATTATATGTACATTTATAACATCTGTATCGAGGTGGGTGGCACGTTCCGGCAGAAGTCAATACCGGCATTTGCGTCATAACGGCCTCTGCCAGATTGAACCAGAAATGCAGACTGGTTCCTCCAGAAGGAGCGCGTGATTTATGGGGCCGCGGACTCCGTCATGCTCCTGACCTCCACCTTTCCGTATCCACCCCATGTGTTAAAAAAACTTGAGATACACTTAATAAAAACCTGATACATAAAATACTCACACCTAACTTAGTGCATGTTTCAAGGATGAGAGTTAAAGAGGAAATGAAGCGGTCGGTCATGGTTAAACATTGTGTTCCCCGCCATATGTTTGGACTACAACTCTCATTACCCTCATCACTGGCGATGCTGGCAAGGGAATTAGGGGTTAGAGTCCTAAACATCTGGGTGGCCCCTGATGCTTTCCATTGCTCCAACATATTCAAATGTGCCATTCACGTACACTGTCAGATACTTTCCAAATGCAGCATAATGGTCTGTTTAAGTGACTTGAAGAAACTTGTTCGTACCATTTCTCTATTGCAATTGATGACACGCTTCCTGTGGCAGCATAATCTGCACGAACCCTACTGTGCAAAGCAGGGCCAGGAGGTTGGTATTTACAAATAACCGTGGAACCTGTTTGAACCAACATGATCAATGGCAGCCTTTTTGCCCGTAATACTCCATTATCTATGATGGAGGGCGCTCATTGGAGAGCTGGTGCCCGGCTGCAAGTCTGCATTATTTTGCATGTGAGAATGTGGACGGTATTTGTCCAGTTGTTAAAATTGGACATTTACAAATGCCTCTGCTCGGAGAAAGGGGGACTCCTTTCATGCTTTTATCTCACACACACTGCCTGGCAGTCATACCAATAATGTTGTGCTTTATATAGTGCTTCATGTGGATACAGCTACAGGTACTGTAATGATCAGTGTCTCTTCTATATCACTGTCGGCTATATATTGAGAACATTATTAAGTAAACCCATGCACTACCCATCAGGCTCTTGAAGGTTCCTTGTCATATGTCCTCTCATGCTAGCTCTGGATGTTGAGTCCTTTGTTGTTGTGACTACATTTGTGTAATCGAGGGTGGACTGGCCTATAGGGAACTCTGGAGATTTCCCAGTAGGCCTCTGCACCCTGGGCCTCTTGTGTGTGGTATTTCCAAATGTTCCCATATGAAAAGCGTTGAGTTTCCTGAAAATGTGTAATTTGGGGCCACTTTGACAATTATTTCCAGGGCCTCTTTTGGTCCTCAGAAATTATTTCCAGGGCCTCTTTTGATTTCCAGTCCACCCCTGTGTGCATGCCCCTAAACAGCTCAGAGTGGCATGCTTCAGGTTCACAATTCATCACTGCATTGCAATTTCCTGCAGGCTTATCTATCTAACTTTTATTTTCTATTCATAATTCTCTTTTGATTCCAATCCTCTCTATCAGCAGGGATTAAATACCTTCTCGATATTTCCCTTAACAAATGATGATGACAATTAACTCCCAATCTCTCTTCTGCAAACAGATGGTTTCACTTGGCCCACTCAAAGTGGGGCGCTGAAAAGGCTTCTTCCGCCACGAGGCACCGCATTAAGACGGGATTGTGCTTACTTCGGTTTGAAATGGGACTAATATTACAGTTTACTGCTGTATCGTATTGCTTTTCAAACCTAGGGTTTTAAGTGGGAGCAGCTACAACGTGAAGATGCCATCGACATACCTGTCACTGAATCATAATTGTTCTTTTAATACCAGTGAGTGGTTTCTAAGCGCAGGATCAGGATTCAAACCTGTGTTGCGCTGCGTTATCTTGCTTCCAAAACAAGCGCATTGCCCCTAAACACGAGATCCCCATGAACCAGTGTTGCATGACACCTTTGGGGAGAGCACCATTTTATACACCTGCCCCTGTGTAGTGTTTCCTGTCTCTGGAAGAACCACTTTCCTCCCCACCTGTCCGAAATGAGACATGAACCATGAGGTGCAAAAGCGACCTTGTTCGTATTAGTCAACACTAGCATCATAACCTTGGGGCGAAATCTGTTATGGGAGCCGTTTGAAGTATATTAAGTAAGTACATTTACTGAGGTGGTTAGACTAAATTAAGTTTGAGCTATGCATTGTCTAAATATTCAACATCAATATTGACATCACTACTATGGACTCAACCAATGGCTGAAATTGAATCCGGCATCTCAGAGCTCCAGTAATATCAGTTTATACCCCTGGTTGCAGTGTATGCCAATCTCACCAAATCCCTGCCATGAGGTTAACCCTAAAATACTACACCGAACCTTGATGCAGACTTCCCAATCTGGATTCTTATTGGTCTGTACATTCTTAGAACGTAAAGCAAGAGTGATGGTATTGTCAGACAGCTAGTGCATCTGAGTGAATACAAAAACAGCACCATTGATTAAAATCAAAATATGCAGAACCGTGGTACCTCAACATGAATTGATCTGCGCCTCCAGGCTCACAGGTCCTGTGCCAACCTTGGCTGCTTTGTTTTGGAAAGCATATGGCATGAGATCGGTAGTCCCAGCTTAACTCCTGGGTTGAGTCATTTGCGTGTTTGGATATTCGTGTGACCCGGCATTCACACAAACCACCAGAGCAAATCTTCAGATCCGGTTGTACATTGTTTTTTGCTACAATGGAGAAGGTAAGGATTGGAATGCGTAGCTAGCAAGAATGGTTTCCTTCTGTGCTTGTTAGGCCCCTCTGTACTTGGAGACAAAAGGTGGAAGCCGGCCATCAGGGGCCTTTGTCATCAATTGCTGGAAAAATATGAAAAATGTGATTGCAGAGCTGTTAAGTGAGCTGATTGAGAAAGTAAATGTAAGTGAAATGAGCAAATTGTGATGTCAATTTTCTGTACATGCGCAACGTTGATCTATTTACTGTGTTTATATCCCTAGAATAAATAAATTGAGGAGAGAGTTTCAGAAAGAGGAAAAAGGGCCAAATAGGATGAGGAGGTGGGTGTGGAATAGTCACACACTAGGACAGAGCTTGTAATTAAAGTACGCAGACTCCTGATACTCATCTGTGGAAAGGAGGTAGCAATGGAGCAGGCCACCACACAGACATTGGAATTAGCTCCCCTTTCAGCCCCGAGCATAAGAGTGTTGTCCCTTTGTGCTCTGTTCCGTACCTTTTTTCCTTTGTCTGTGTTAAGGAGGGAGATGTGTTATGTCTTGGTCCTCCCCTGCACTGGTGCTGTGTGCGTTGTGGGATATATTTACCCACTCAGCAGTACTTCCCCACATCACTAAGCTGCACTTCAGCAGAACCCGCAAAATGGCTGCACTGGCTCCTGTGAGCAGCATTGCACCTAAACTGTGTTTACATCGACAAAAGGATGGCTGCACTGTCTTGCCAAAGCGCCATTGTACAAGAAGGAACAGGGAGCACCCCGAGAAAGGCTACTAGGGTATGTTCTTGTTTGTCTTAGAGAAATGGAGTGAAAAAGCAGAAAAGGGAATATTTCACCTTTAAAATGATGCCACCCTGAAGCTGGTTGTCCCTGTTCTTCATCACACTACCTTTATCAAAAATACCCTGTCATGCCCAGCCATATTCACTTTGTGCTCCATCAGAAAAGAGCCTTATTCCTGAAAGAGAGGCTGTGCCAGCCAAACCTGTTAAAACCAACAAAAGCTTTCTTTCAGCTACACAGGAAAAGCTTCAACTTTTTCTACAAAATGTCACAAATCACTGCTTGAAAAGGAATTCTAGCTTGCTTTGCCCCTGCTAATTTCAGGAGACCTTAGCCCTGTACAGACTGTTGTGTAAAATAATCTGGCTACAGCTACAGAACAATATTGGGAAGTAGATGGAAGAGAAATGCCAGCAACATTTACCATGTGTCAAAATGGGCTTGTGTTAACCAGAAAAACAAAATGCCTGTTTTGAAAAGTACGATGTTGAACAAAAACTTGTCTGTGCCTAGCAATGTAAAGGGGTTTGTTGCTGGGGAAACATATAGGGGATGTTTTATCTAACACGTTTGTTTTGATCCAGGACAAAATAAAATAAAATAAAAGGAATCAAACTGCATTGGCTGAATTTTGCAAGCTCCACAAGAGGTTTTTCCCTGCTGGCTAAGCTAAGGCTTCCCCCAAATGGAGCCACCATAAACTTCCAGGACACAAAAGTGATGATCATAAACTTTGACTGACCAGGACAAAGAAACTTCACATACAAATCAGACTTGGGTCTGGGCTGAGCCATCTTACAATGGAACTTCTAGGACATGGATGTGCGAAAAGGAAAACACACCTCCCTGTGACTTCTACAAGAACCATCAAAGAAAAACTCCATGACAAACCCTGGACTTAGAGGGTTGGCTTGGAAGGTATGCCCGTATATGGGGAACAATACTGAACATTTGTTTCCAAAGACTATTTTATAAATAAAACTTGTAAGACTTTTATCTTTGCCACAGGACTTTTCAAAAATGTGAAAAGTTAACAGTTTAAATGTGATTTTATGGGCTTTAATTCAAAACGTCATAGACTTCACTGACACATGGGAATAGAAATGGCAGAGAATTGGGTATTATAAGGAAAGTATCCATGATGCCATTGTGAATTTTAATACTTACATGCCTAATGATAATCCACATCCATGTATAAAGTTATAGAAGTTTAAGTAAGATAATTCTCACTGAAAAGCACGAAAAACTGGTAGAAGGGCAAAACAAGGTCCAGCAACCGCGAGGATTGGATCGCTATGCTCTACATACAATATGTAATCTGCCCATGTGATTGGTTAAAGTACCACAAACGTATAAATGTGTAAATTTGGTTATGACACATTTTTGGCAAAAAGGACTGTGGAATGGCTTTTTACCTCATAAAATGCAACCTCATAAACTGGGACTCCTCCTCGAGGAGGCAACCAACATTGATTGTCCTATCCGCTTCTTGGAGGTAGGCCTGGCTCAGTTCTGCCCACCGTTACTTCTGTGATGTCACCATGCCCTACAAATAAGAGTTGTTGACAGAGCTCCAGACACACTCTCTCCTGAATTTCCTGCGGCTCCGTTCCTGATCTGCTCCATTCATCTTGCTGAGTCGAGATTTCACTACAAGGCCAAAGCATTGCTGACCCTACTCCAGCAAGGCCAAAGCCTTGCTGATCCTGTCCCAGCAAGGCTATTGATCCAGAAAAATAAAACACTAAAATCCTATTAAAAAAGGGAAAAGCTGTGGTACTTTTAGCATCCTGAAATCAGACCAGCTTGCTGCCCACTACCTGCATGCCCGCTATAAACCTGCCATCCAGCTGTCCTTTCCATCCAGTGACTAGAATTGACCAGCTGTTTGCTGTAAGGCGCACCCGCCGTGTGGTGACCAGACCCAGTTGGCTGTTCCATAATTCCAAACCTAAGCGTGGAATGTGAGTATCTCCCCATCACAGAGAAACACATAGTCTCTCCATATTGACCATTTTGTCTGTATTACACTCTCTAAGCAATCCTATTTATAGCCTGGCAAATTGCTAAAACTGTTAGAATTATCCGTGCACTCTGTCCTTGATTTCTAAGTGCTAGCGCCATCCCTCTTTTCATTTCTACCTGGTGTAAATCATGAGCCCTTAGTTATATTTTGAGTAATCACACTAATTTCCAGTTAAAGTTAAGCACCTGGGGTGATAAGGTTGACCTTGCGAATCAACCTTGGAGCTTGCTGTGTTCCTCTTTAACAATATAGTCTAGATAACTTAGTTTAAGTAACATTTGCCTTTCTTTCAAAACCGAAGTTTTCATTTTAACTGCTCTATTTTTCCTAAAACTGAACCCCATGCAACCCCGGAAATCTCATTCAAATCTTCAGCTTCCACAATTCTTTCACTTTGATATTGTCCCTCTGATATACATCTGTTCCCCAGACTAAAAAACGCATTGCGATTTTCAGTATTTCACCGGTTTTTATAAAAATACATTTGGGTCATTTTAAACGGGAGATGAGAAAATTGCAACTTTCCAGCGTGTCATTCGGCTGCAGCATGTTCTAACTTTCCACTCATTTTCGAATTGTATGTTGCTTGTTGATCCATTGCATTGTGATTGCTAGTGTTTCTGCATTCCTGTTGTTGGGAGAAATCATATTTGCATCACACATTTAACCTCACATTATCTATTTGTCCATTTCCGAGTGTCATTTCATGCCTTTGCAAAGGGTTTAAAATCGTCGGATTTTGATTCTGGTTTCTGGCCATTATTCCTGACTACCTGCTGCTTCTTTCTATCCACTCAGAATCTGATTAATTGTGGAATGAGGGAACAGTACAGGGGGAAACCTTACCTTGGGGGCTATCTATCCTAATTCAAAAAGTGCTCCTATTCACTTGTGCTCTGTATATGTTCTAGGAGAAGGTTAACCAAGTGCATTCCATTTTCACTGTAATTATCATCACATTGGTGATTGCTGCTCCATATTAAAAATTGTATGATTTCTTTTGAATTTTAAAAATAAATAAATATTGCCATTTCTCCAATCGGCCTGGTTCATGGTTCATTGTGACCCGGGGTATTTGTAAAAGGGGGTGTGAGACGAGTTGTGTACCATCTCAAATTGAATCCACATAAAATAAAGAGAAAAGCATCTCAGTTGTGCGCTACATACTAGGCTGAGACCAAGGTGTGTGTTACCTGATTGAAATCCTTAACAGCATTCAAGCTATGTGGATTGCCTGTGGAATGTTCATGAGAGGAATATTTGTGTCAGAGGCTCTTAGTGATCCCTGGATGTCAGTTGGTGAGCTGAATGTCCGTGAGAGAGGGTGCTGGTAGATGTCTCCCATGTCTTCCTTGTGACTTACCTAAGAACTTACCTACATTTGTGACCTTGTCAACTGGACTTCAGTAAAGAAGTTTCACTTCCCTAACATGGTGTCTCAGAGTTTTCTTTAGCAACGACATATCTTTTCAAGTACCTCCCTTGTCTTGTATTTGAATGATGGATTCAGGTCACAATGACAAACATTTGAAACTTGCAATGCTGCACTTGATTGTAAATGATGGCCAGAATTCCAAGGACTAGTACTAATCAAAATGCACCCTGATAAAGCATAGATTAGAAATGCTCATCAGTCAGGCTTTGAGTGTTAATAACACCCTTCAGAGGTGCAAGGGCAGGCTGTTCGGAGCGCAGTCAATATTCACTGGGCATAGCATGTGCAATGAGCAGTCGAAGAGATACTCATATCCACTCTTTCTGCTGCCTTTATCCACTTCGCCTTCAAAAGGTACTTGCGTCATCTGTGATTTGGTCTCTTCGCTTTCGCCAGATTTCTGATTTCCTTGTCCCGGCCATCATAGAAAGTAATGGGCGGCTCTTCCTCATCCCTTCCCTCTTTCAGAGGTGGCCTGATTTTTAAACAGTTTATTTTTTTGGTGGGAAACAAAAGTTTGTGGTCTGTGTGTGAAACTTTATGAAGCCACGATACACAGAAGAACCCATGTGCACCCCAGGTGTAGTGCAGGGGTGCTGATGAAACGTGGTGGGCAGTACCTACCTGTTGGTAATACCGGCACGGCCCGTGATAAAGTCACTTGCTTCGTTAGAGCGGTTACCTAAAGCTGGCTGTCCGTTCCCCACATCTACCGCCTGCTACTGTGGCAATGATTGCCTAACTAATGCATAACTGCACCCCGTCATCTGTCAGTTACGCAAGGGGAAAGCCTCTCCTACAGTGACGTTATTACCATGAATAGAAAGTCCAGGGGTACGAATTTCAAACAACTTTCAAAATCTAGCATTTGTCTCACGACAGGAGCTTTGATATGGGTCTCAGCTTTATAAGGGTAACGGGAGGTTTGGCCGCCGTAGATTTAGTCGAGGTAGAATTGGTCGCATTTTTCTTAACGCATTTTACTGCAAATGTATGTGGGGGGTAATATTAAAGGTAGGGGAGACTGTGTGGGGGCGGTGTCTACCCCACATACATTTGCGGTAATATGTCCTTAAAGAAAAAGAAATTCGACCAATTTTCTCTCGATTAAATAAATTCGACCAGATCACCCAGAACCCTTTATAAGGGCTAAGGGTGTGCATGCTCGCCCTAAATTACATATGGAGCCCGTGTACGACCCACCCACTGCTGCATTTAACACAAGACGTGATGCACAGGACTGTCGTCCCCTATCACGGCATGGCATCTGTGAGCAAGCAAGTCAAAACCTGGTGGAATTGTTTCCCTGGAATTTAACGAAATACCTAAACGCAGAGGAGGGAGAGCTCAAGCCTTTCATATAGTGGTCTAAAGAAATGGCAGTTGATGGCATGTGCTGCTGATAAGCATGGCGGTCTATGAGTTCACCGTGTAAACAAAATGATCACCAAGGCGACAAGCAAAGAGGAATCTGAAAACAAGTCGAGAAACAATTGATGATGGAGAAACAGTCCAGCAGAGGAATCCCAATACATCACAATGCTGCCACGGAACCGGTACTGTCTATTGTAGACATTTTGATCCCACAAGTGTAGGGCAGTGGCCCTTTTAATTGTATGGTGTTTTATAAAAAAACATGAATCAAAAATACATTAACAAATGCAGGTGAGGAGACGAGTTCACATTGTGAACAAGTCTATTAAAGTGGAACCTGAGCTCAAGCTGTGATTTGCTTACAGTCAAATCATGAAAGCTGTAGGCGGATGCTGACTCATTCAGCACCAACGCTTCTTATTTTGAGGCTTTAATGGAAGAGAAAGTGGATCATTGACTACTATGTAACTTGCAATGGGAAATACATGTAATATCAGATACCCTGCCTGTGTGATTCTACATGCTTGCTTCATTGTATGCCCTTTCCGTGAGAACATGGGCAAACCTGACCCGAAGATAATCATTATGTAATGACAGTAATTATCAATCAATATTTTTAAAGATCTAGCAGTGTGGGCTAACACAGCGCTGCCATCAGCATTTGACAGTATACGGAATTTTGTTTGCACAAATTGCCGAACATCTGAATTTGTTTCACACAACACGGTGTGTAATGAATTTGCAAACGCATTGAAAAGTACAGGGGCCAGGACACATCCCTTTTTTACTCCTCTTTTGATCCTAGGACAGGGGCCAGGACACATCCTTGTCCTACTCTTCTATTCTATTTATCCTAGGACAGGGGACAGGGGCCAGGGCACATCCTTGTCTTACTCTTCTCTTTATCCTGGGCCAGGACACAGGGGCCAGGACACATCCTTGTCCTACTCTTCTATTTATCCTAGGACAGGGGACAGGGGCCAGGACACATCCTTGTCCTACTCTTCTATTTATCCTAGAACAGGGGACAGGGGCCAGGACACATCCAGTCCTGCTCTTCTATTTATCCTAGGACAGGAGACAGGGGCCAGGGCACATCCTTGTCTTACTCTTCTCTTTATCCTAGGACAGGGCACAGGGGCCAGGGCACATCCTTGTCTTACTCTTCTCTTTATCCTAGGACAAGGGACAGGGGCCAGGGCACATCCATGCCTTACTCTTCTCTTTATCCTAGGACAGTGATCAGGGGCCCATGACAAATGAAAGCAGCACTCTAGTTTATAAACAGTGGCAAGAAAAGTATGTTTAGTCTGCTATGATATGAAATGAGACGATATGATATGCTATTTACAACGCGCCTTTACACAAGTGTTTCAAGGCACGACAAGGCAAGGGAGGGACAACAGAGGGAAGACAGAGACAACGATCTTACTAGACCAGTTGACATTGAGATCGCGCAGAAGCAGAGAAGAGGGGAGGGGAAAAGTGCGAGGGGAAAGGGGGGGCAGTTCAATACATAGGCTCAACAGTAAAAATAAATAAAAAACAATGAATAAAAAGTGCGGCCAGCTGTTGGCAAGTGCACGGGTAAGTGCAGACATCAAGTGTCAAGTGCTGGTAGACGACTGTAAGGATACAGAAACAGCCCCTGGGTGCAAGGGTTGCCAGGGGGCAGTGCAGGTGTGCAACTGGCGTGGAGGGACCTGGGCCCGAGAAGAGAGGCTAGCCAGGTGACCAGTACAGCAGACTAGCATGGCAACCACAAATTATTTAACTAATGTCACATTTACTGAAGAGCTGTGCATATCATTATTTTTACCTCTTGGGATGTCATCGGGGAACAAGGCCGCATGACATTGTTTCCTACGAGAACAAATGTGACAAAGGTCATGAGAGGTCAGTTTCTATGAAGCGCTCTGATGCGTGGTAACACTTCTGATGAATTGTGATCACCCGGAAGCTGAAGGGATTTCAGCAGAACAGCAATGTCCTGCCGGTGGTACTTCTTCCGTAATGTTACACTAATGGACTAGAGACCTGTGGATTAGGTGCGCTAAATAAATAAATAAATAAATAAATAAATAATAGGGTCACTAGTGTGAGGAAGAAGGTGACTGTGCTCTTCCAGAGGTGCATATGACAGGGGATGCTGACCAGTCAGTGATCTTGCAGTAGTGCAGCAGACGCAGAGCAATGAGGCCCGCTGGTGATAACACGTTGTTCTCTTTTGGCAGAACTCCCCGAAATGCAGGAGGCCCAACTGTTCCACATGAACATCCGGGGGTTGCTTTGTAGCGAGGCTGGCGTTCCTGCTCCACTCCATAACACATCTCCCAGTAAAGCACTCCTACTTTTCCATTACCATCCAAGGTAAAAAGGATAACTGCCAGCATCCCGTAAAATGAGGAATTAAAGACAAAAAGGCAATGAAAATAGCATCTACTCAAATGAAAAAATGACGACACTGCTTTGGAAACTCAACAAAAACTCAAAAAGGAGAGTCCAGTTCAGCTGTGAAATGAATTAAAACGTCGTGTTCACATTTGCATATCAGTGCATGTAGTGGGGTATGTCTAAGTGTATACACACTAGAGACGCCTAACTAGAGGGTGTTGCGTGCAGGTAATAACCGGTTTCATGTTTCGGACAGAGGGAGCCAATGGCGACCGCAAAGACATTCCACAAAGTGCTAACTAATCCTATTAAATACGCTGACATCCGATGTGCTCTTTCGTGTATTGTGCACTTTAAGGGTTGTAGTCTCTTGCTTTGTGTGTTTTTTCCCAACAAAACCATTGTGCAGCAATTTCCAAAATGGTGGAATTATTTTGTTAAGATAGTAACTGCGCCACCGAACGTCACTATAGGAAGACATATAACGTTTTGGAAGCATAGCTTGAAGATGCCCCCCTTGAGCTTGGCCCCTCCAAACAGGGACTGCTGGTTACCAAGCAGTCACATTTCTCGCTCTGGTGACTGTGCCCCGTAATTTTAAAAGCAATTCAACCGAAGGGTGTACGCGACAAAAACACTTCCGCTCTGAGGCGCAAATCTACGAGAAGATAAATACACTGCAGAGGACAAAAGGCAGCTCAGCTGCGTGGGCCAGGGGAACAAATCACACAAATGCCTTTGAATCCACCCAGGGGAGAAAACACGCTGATAAAATGCAGTAAATTCTGCTTGCTGGCCCCCAAAATCAAGGATTGTGACAGCGGGCACAGCTGACATTCTGCCGCCACTCGCGACGGTAAGAATGTCACAAGGTCTAGTAAGACTGTTACTGTTGTTTTTTTCTCCAATGTTCCACCCCCACTTTTTATCTTGTGGCTCCTGGAAACACTTGTGTATTGGCACCATTCAAATGTCCAATAAATAAATAAATAAAATAAATGGCTGCTACCGAATTAGTGGGATTCAAAGAGCCCGTGCTTTCCACCGACTGCTGCTTCCTGGATTGAAACGGACAGCTGCATCCCGTCCCTTTGAAGGATGCCTGGCTCGCACTTTGATGCTTCCCTCGCATTCCTAATATGTGCAAGTAGACATGAATCTCATGGCATTGCTGTTGGCCAAGTGATTTGCGTAACCTTTCCTAAAAGTTCTAGCATTGACTTCAGACCTTCCGACATTTGAAAAGCAAAAACGTGGAGATGTGGGTCATCGGATGCCACCAGGGCTGTCAGAAGATGTGGTGAGGCCCGGGGCAAAACATTTGGTGAGGCCCCCTTACAATTTTTTGCACTCGGCCAGCGGCGGCATATCCGCACACAGGAGACTTGAGAAATCTACCCTTGAGTTTGTGTGCAGGATCCCAAATATGGTTTATTACTACTTTCTCTACTGAAGAAAGGTTCATGCCAGACTAACTTTTTTATCATATGTATAAATATATATAAGATGGCATGAGCTCTCCACTGCGCCACCTCCAATTCTCTGAGGGTCAATCACTTTTCCAAGCAAAGTGTTGAGGGCAGATCTCTTTCTTTGGCTGGGGCCTCCCTCTGGAAACAGCCTCCCTGCCTCGCTGAAACTTGAGGAAAACCATCTCCGGTTTCGGAAGCACCTCAAGACCTGTTTATTTGCTTCTGCCTTCTCTCTTCCTCTCCCTTGCTGATCACCTGCCTGATCCATGCACTGGTCACCTGGTGAAGCTCTGAATTCGGGCCCAGGTCCCTGCCTGTCCTGTTGCAATCCCGCACTGCCTCTTGGCTCCCCTGCACTTGTGGTCTGTATCTGTAACCCTACAGTCCCCGCTCTTGCTCGTATTGTCCACCCGTTGGCTGCACTTATGAGTACTAACACTTGCCACCAGTGGGCTGCACTCTTGTTTCTCCTTTGTTCCTGCACTTCTGCATCCTACCCCACCCTCGGCCCTTCTCCCCTCCCCCATTCCCTGCTCTTGCACGATCTGACACAAGGCCTAGTAAGATCTGTGTTTTGTCCTACTCTTTTGTTTTTCCCTCCTTGCCTTGTCGCGCCTAGAAACACTTGCGTACAGGCATGTTATAAATGCCATATCATATCATTAAGGAGCACCCTGCCCCTGTTTGCGCATTAAAACACACATCATACACAGTGACAAATGATGTACAGTGGAGGCTGGTACATTTCTGAATTTAAGAGCTTAAATGTTTGTTCCAATTAGTCAGGATCAACAGAGCACAGTGAGGGAGCCCAAACCAAACAAGGGTGGCTTGGGGGGGGGGGTTCTCACTCCCAAGAAAATGTTTGAA
This sequence comes from Ambystoma mexicanum, assembly GCF_040938575.1. Classification (NCBI taxonomy): domain Eukaryota; kingdom Metazoa; phylum Chordata; class Amphibia; order Caudata; family Ambystomatidae; genus Ambystoma; species Ambystoma mexicanum. The sequence continues at coordinate 862,168,165 of NC_090941.1, forward strand.
ACATTGGGTTAAAAGTATGCATTTTACAGCACTTTCTTTGCAAAATTGGGTAGAAATCCACACAGTTTGCAATTGGTTTTGTATGGAAGCACATGGAAATTCCCAATAGTTGCAAATCACAAATTGTGCATAGGAACATTTTCCAATACATTTCATGCCGCCTTTCCACGCGAGATATGCTAGTATAAACATATATTCATGCTGGTTGTTCTAATTCTGTTGATGCAGGCTGCATCAATATTTGCCATTATTACCATGTACGGATTCCCAACCAGTAGAAATGCCCTGCCACAGAAAGTATATCCAGGCTGACTGTGTACCATAAGTGTTATTACTGGCTAGATTGCCCTACATTCAAAGTGGGCCAATTTAGCCAAGTAGTATGTTTGCTTTAACCTTGATGCATAGTCCTGTGCATCAAGGGTAAAGCAAAAAGAGCACTGGCAATGCTAACAGTTTGGGCATTCGTGTAGGCATGGGAAAGGCACTTCTGTATTGGTATTAGCTGACCATCGATAGTGTCAGTGCAAAATGGTTTGAGTACCTGAGCAGTTAATAGCAGTGCCTCGTAAATGCCTAATACTTATACACAAGCCAAAACTGTTGGCTTTGGCAATGCTTACTGTTAAAAGAATTTCAGCGAAAGACATGCAGGGTGTTTTTAAATTGAGTAGCCAAAGGCAGACCTGATTAAGACGTTTTTATTACACCAGTTACGTGTTTACAACTCCAATGAAGTCATGAACTCTTAGAAGACTCCTTTGAGGAAACACTTGCAGGCACATTGAGGGCAAAGTTTGATGGCTAGCCATGTTTACAGCTAGCCCAAAGAGTTCCAGTGAGGAGTTGTTTTGGGTGGGGAGTGCAGGTCCTGGGTGAGAATTGCCATAGGGATTAGCATGGTCATGAGAAGTAATTTCACTGTTAGCACCTGCATTCATATCCATGCATTTTTAGGTAATTGAAATCGTGATGTGGGGTTAGCACTTGCATACTAGGGGAGCGATTAGAAGGGAAGTGGTGACATGAGCCATCTCATTCTCACAGCAGTCCTTAAGTGTGATGTTTCAGAAATGAAGGCAAGAGGTAGCTGCTTGTAACATTGAAACTTCACCAGAATAGTCTCATTTGAAAAGTGGAAAGATTTTAGGTGCCCCCACACAAGGATGTTTGCCCCTTCCTCACAGCTACTGAGGTTAGCACCTCTCCCAACATTTGAAGTATTAGTCCCCTTTCCCCCCTGACATTTTAGCCTAGGTGCACCTCTGATGCCATGAACCCACCCCTTAATGAAGTGGCCCCTAGGGCAGCTACATTTAGGGGTGGTGCTGAACACACACTCACAAAAAACACTTTCACCCATGCATTCAACCACCAGTTACACAACTCCATACATGCATGTATACATAAAACCAAACACAGCATTGACACAAACATCAACATGCATGCATTCATACATACACACACATATACATACTAATTTAATTTAAATACACATATACACTTTTAATTTAAAATAAAAAAACACTTACCTTACCTCCATGCACCCTTAAAAAGCATCCGCGCAGCCGACACGTAGACATGCTGCCTGACAAGAGAGAATTCCTCTCCCATCAGTCAGCGTGGTCACGCTGAGCAATGTGAACACACTGACTGACAAGAGAGAACTCCTTTCCCATCAGGCAGCGTGGTCACGCTGAGCAACGTGAACACACTGACTGACAAGAGAGAACTCCTCTCCCATCAGTCAGCGTGGTCACGCTGAACAACATGAACACACTGATTGACAAGCGAGGAGTCCTCTCTAATCAACATGAACACACTGACTGACAGGAGAACTCCTCTCCTGTCAGTCATTGTGGTCATGCTGAGCAACGTGAACACACTGACTGACAAGAGAGAACTCCTCTCCAATCAGTCAGCATGATCACACTGACATGAACACACTGACTGACAGGAGAGGAGTCCTCTCCCATCAGTCAGTGTGGTCACACTGACAACATGAACACGCTAACCTACAAGAGAGAACTCCTCTCCCATCAGTCAGCGTGGTCACACTGACAACATGAACACACTGACTGACAAGAGAGAACTCCTCTCCTGTCAGTCAGCGTGGTCATGTTGAGCAACGTGAACACACTGACTGACAAGAGAGAACTCCTCTCCCATCAATCAGCGTGGTCACACTGACAACATGAACACACTGACTGACAGGAGAGGAGTCCTCTCCTGTCAGTCAGCGTGGTCATGCTGAGCAACGTGAACACACTGACTGACAAGAGAGAACTCCTCTCCCATCAGTCAGCGTGGTCACACTGACAACATGAACACACTGACTGACAAGAGAGAACTCCTCTCTTGTCAGTCAGCATGATCACGCTGACATGAACACACTGACTGACAGGAGAGGAGTCCTCTCCCATCAGTCAGTGTGGTCACACTGACAACATGAACACACTGCCTGACAAGAGAGAACTCCTCTCCCATCAGTCAGCGTGGTCACACTGACAACATGAACACACTGACTGACAAGTGAGAACTCCTCTCCTGTCAGTCAGCATGGTCATGCTGAGCAACGTGAACACAGTGACTGACGAGAGAGAACTCCTCTCCTGTCAGTCAGTGTGATCACACTGAGCAACGTGAACACACTGACTGACAGGAGAGGAGTCCTCTCTTTTCATTCAGCATGTCCACGTTTTCAGCTGAATGACGGGAGGCAGCAGAGCTCACTTCTGAGCCCTGCTGTCTCCCATTATTTTGCTGTTTGTTGCAGAGCCAAACGGCTTCACAAGAAACAGCAAAATCATTGCAGGGGCAGCACAGACCCCCGTGTGAATAAAGGACACGGGAGACTGTACTACATTCCACTTAGGAGAGGGGGCCGCGAGGTCCCCAGCAAGCGCGAGGCCCGGGGCAGTTTCCCCCCCTGCACCCTCCTCGTGACGGCCCTGGATGCCACGTTCCACATTTATTTATTTATTTGCATTTTTAAAGCGCTCACATAGCCCACGGGCATCGAGGTGCTGTTACATGAATTGGTTTTGTTTGTGAGTTACGTAATCATTGTTTTTGTGTGTCTTTGTTGCATATTTATTACGCGCTTTAATACCCAGAGGTTTCTGAGCGCGGACCCGGGAATCGAACCTGTGTTGCTTCGTGTCGTCTTGCTTCCAAGGCGAACACGTTGCCGCAGAGTTATCATCCCGGGACATGTCAGCAAGACTCCATCCACACGTTGAAAAAAAACTAAACACTATGCTGTGTGGTGTTTTGGATGCCAGATATGGACAGGATTACGCACCATGGCGTGTCTGCTCCCACACCTCCATGTAACTGTACACTGAGGTCCTGATTCACAGAACGTTTTCCTATGGGATTGCGCCATTATAAAATGGGAAAATAGCCCTACTAGTCTTTTTGTAGCCAATCACAAGGAAGTGTGGGTGTCACCAATTCTGATACCAGTAGCGGCTGGTAGCTTAGAGCGGAGGAGCTTCGCCCCCACCTAGTGTTCAGACTTCCAGAGGCAGTGGAAATGTACATTATGTGCTGACAGGCACAATCAGATGCACTGTGGCCCATAACTCTATTAAATAAATAAATTAATCTGCTTTGTACCCGATTTGAGTCAAGTGACAGGGCTAGCATGCAACGCACATGTGCAGGGACGCATCCCATTCCTCGCAGGTGTTCTTGTATTCTTGTGTGAAACCTTTCCGGCTCTGCACAGATAGCACAAAGCTTTCAACTCAGGAGCTGGCGGGGCGTGAAAGGTGTGGCCCTTCCAGTATGATCTTCTATGCAAACAGCACAGTTGAAACCTTTCCTCCTGTAATGTGACTGTCAGTCACAGGGGTCATTAAATTCATTGGCTGCTTTACAGCTAATGAAATTTGAGATATTAGGGCGTGGCTGGGACTACGGCAGGGTCACCATTGACTCCCAGAAAGAAGAAGCTAACAAATTCGAGACACCTGTGCAACCCTTACTCCACCAGGCCTCAAGGTAAAGTGCAAAGAGCATGCAGCGTTACAGTATACTCGTGCATTTATTTGGTATGATTGCGTCAAGTGGACTGGACATTCCCTCGCTTACTTTTGCTTTAAATATGTTGAGTTCAGATCGTTCCGAGTGCCCTGCCATATATGATTGCTGCCAGTGAATGGAGATGTTAAATTATCTTGCAAGTGCATTGTGACATTGAGTTTACTGATTTATTTCATCCTGCCGCCGCCGAAAGCCTGAAAATTAAATGCATCTCTTATTTGGGCAACTTCATGCAATGTCACTACCGCAGTGAGTGACTATCTTGCTCCTCCTCTCCCCCTCTCCCCCGGCATAGAAATGAAAGGGAACGCCTATTTGGCACCATCGTGCTATATCAATGCCGCAGTGGGTGACTATCTTGCTCCTCCTCTCCCCCTCTCCCCCGGCATAGAAATGAAAGGGAACTCCTATTTGGTACCATCGTGCTATATCAATGCCGCAGTGGGTGACTATCTTGCTCCTCCTCTCCCCCTCTCCCCCGGCATAGAAATGAACAGAACTCCTATTTGGGCACTTACATGCAATGTCATTGCCGCAGTGAGTGACTATCTCACTGCTCCTCTCTCCCTGGCATAGAAATTAAAGGGAACTCCTATTTGGGCAATGTCGTGCAATGTCACTGCCACAGTTGGTGACTATCTTGCCTATGCTAGGCTTGCCATATTTGTTATAAGAATCTAAACACCCCGGCCCATAATTTAATTTTGCTTTTACAATTGGTGTCATAGTTAGAAGCCTAAGCAAAGCAAGGGCTTTGACAGAGCCCCGGGGGCATTACCTGACCGGTAATTACCCCCTCCAAGGGTCATATTGCCATTAGTACCCTGGCACGTCATACTGGGGTACTAATAGTAATTTTTCTTGAGTTGAGAAACGGTGCTGCAACAGTTTCTCGATCCAAGAAAAAAAAAGAAAAAGAAAATGGCTGCCAGGGATCGGGGAGAATGGACTAGAGTGTAGTACAGGATTGCAGAGTGGTTGGCAGGACACCTTTAGGCCATATTGAAAGTCAGAGAGGAGGGTGCATGTGTATGTGTGTTCTCGTAAGTGTGTGTGCGAATATGCACACATGCTTGCACGTGTGCGTGACCGATCGTGCATCAGTGTCAGCAAAATATTTCTGAATCGTTTGGTGGTAGCGAGAATTCATTAGGAAGTAGGATGATAAGTGGGGCACAGACACTGTCAATGTCGACGTGTAAAGGAACCCCAAATGGCTCCAGAACCTGTGCCTGCAGCCTGTGAGGACTAAAATGGGTGGACGTCTTCAGTGATAGAGGAGTGGAGAAGTGGCTAAGTGCATTATTGGGGTCAGTGCGGATGTTCTCGAAGGAAGAAGTTACACTGAGCTCTCAGTCATCACTGTGGGACAAAAGGGGACAAGGGACCCATACTAGCGCTGGGTCGTAAGCTGCTTCGCACTTCAGAACCGAATACCAATGATTTGTAAACGGAAATCCCTGGAGTGTCCAACGTATAATTAAATGAAAGCTGGCAGTTTGAGGGCGCAGTTGACCTGCCCATCATTACTTGACTCCATGCAAATAGGAAGAATCTACATTATAGAAACATGCGACCTGATGACTATGCACGAGAATTTAGCCAGCAACACGCGCTGCTGGGTTTGGGCAAATAGTTTACTTCAGTAAATGTATCCTGTTGAGACACATATTGGGGGTCTCATATATTGGTTTCAAGCTCTAACCATTAGTCACGTGGGCCCCTATTATGGAACGGGTGGTATGAATACTGATGGTGTTAATTGGTATTCAGCTTAATCTGTCTTTGCTTCATTACAGTAGTGTGAAATGATAACCCACAGTAAACTCCAGAACGCTGGCGATGATATTACATAATAGTAACACCGCCACGATTAGATTGCAGATGGACAATGAAATGGCTTCCCTTTTGGTAAAGAGCATCCTGCTTCCTTTCACCATCCTGCATGGGTGTGTTAGTGTCCTTGGGCTTACATTCCAATCTCACTCTCTTAACAAGAACTGTTTGAAGTTTAATGTTGAAAATGTCCAATATTAGAGGATGGCATGAAGTATTCACATAGAAACCCACTATCACCTGGATGCCTATTCATTGTGATCAATTGAAAAAACAAATAGTGGTAAAAGTACAACATATTTTTTGTTTCATAAAAAACCTCTAAATAAAAAAACTTTATTTTTGCTATTTTTTATTACAGAAACGAAAGTACCGCTTTCATTTGCTCTCAGCCATCGTCTAACTACACATCTGATTAAGTCATTCTTACAGGTTAAATATATGTAGGCTGTCTTTCATGATAGTAGCATAGCTTGAATTATGACCCTGCTTCATGCATCGTATATCATAACCCGCAGCCCAGATAGAGTAAAGAGAGGGGGGGATTGAGGAAAAGAGAGGGAGAAAAGAAAAAGTTGATACTGACTCCGCTTCAGGACATTCCTTACAATATACATATAACGCCCTGATGCCCCCGGGCCTGATGGTCTGCGCGTTATAAATAAACAAATACAAATAATAACCCACTTACACGAGTATTATGTACTTCACACTTTCTTACTCTAAACCCCAGAAAGACCAAAGTCCTTTTCTTTCCCGCACATACTCTTCCATCCCCTTCTCCTCCTCCGTCTATCTCCTTTCCCCCCCTCTGATCTTTCTTTCTCCCCTAAGGCCCGCAACCTTGGCCCCCTGTGCGCAATCTCGCTTTCGTTCCTTCCAACTTCTTGCCCCTTTTCACTAGAATCTCCTTCCTCTATCTCTCCGCTCTATTACCTCCTATCTTTTCTTTCGCTCTTCCTTAAAAAATTATTTACATCAATCACCTGTTTGTGACCAGTCGACTCTGAACATCACACCATGTTTCTACTGCTATTTGTATTTACTGCTGTGTGTTCTCTGTGAAGCACTTTGGTTAAAAGCGCTATATAAAATATAATAAAATACAAATACAAATATTATTCTCATTCCAGCAACTTCCCGCAAGTTATTTTACACTCAATCAATACCCTTTCAAGCACTTCATCTTGAATCCTTTTCCCGATTCTGGCAGTACTGTCCCGATTCCACCTGCTCCACTCTTCAGTACACTGACCCACTGGCATCATTGGAAAATACCCTTCTCTTCTTGCTGTGATCTCCTTTATCGTGAAATACCTTCAATGAAGCTGTTGACTACCCTGTTACATTGTGATTCCAAGCTAAGGGACCTGAAATCAAGGATATAAGTTACGTATAGTGTTCCATCATTTATTCTGAACTGAAGAATTGTGCGTTTGTGTGTTTTAGTGGTGTGGCAAATCATGATTTATGCTTTTGTTGGGTAAAGTTTCAATCAGTACATGGTCATTTTGTGAGTCTATTAGTGAATGGGTTTGGTGAGGCCCAGTAGGTGTTCTGTTTAGGATTGGGCAAGCATATTTACAATGTGCATGTCCTTGGCATAGTTGTAGAAATTAAGACCTGAGTTGCTGATGATTTGCCTGAGGTCGGTTGTGACAGAATTCAACATGCAAGGGTACAATCTGAGATGTCTTTGATTGTTACCATGGAAGGTCAATGGGGTTCTCTGCAGGGAAGTGGTGCGGCTAAACAGACACATTTCCCCTATATGCTGTGTTGCTAGAAAAGTCCTGATGGTGATTATCCTGGGCTGGTTTCTGGCATTGGGAAGGTTTCACATGATCACCACCAGTCATATTGGATGCATGAATACTTCTGCCGTTCACAGATTCCAAACATCTCAGTAGCTAAAACATGAATTGACCACTATTCAGAGAAACATATCATGAACTTCAAATGTGCAAAAATCAGGAGCTGAGGAGCAGCCTCTCATATGAGTTTTTTTTTTTCAAAAGTCTGTTGGCACTGACGAAACACTTTAATATTATACAGCTGTCTTTTGATGCCCCTGGGTTTCTCATGTTTGATTAGGAAGGTAAGATAAAGTATAGTAACCAACCACAAACATGAGCTTCCAGTAAAATTCATCTTTAGCAGCACTAGGGCAATGCTTTACATATCCAAGCCTAGATGCTAACTTCATTAAAATGGTGGTAGGGCAACTGTCCCAGTTAAACCTGGGGACAGTGCTGAAATAATAAAATAATAATAATAATAATAATAATAATAATAATAATAATAATAATAATAATAATAATAATTTGGCATTTATATAGCGCTGCAAACCCTCAGGTATCTGAGCACTCCTTATTATTACCCAGGGTGTGTGGTGTTCATTTATCGACCTCGGAAGGATGATAGGCGGAGTTTGGCCCTGGCGGCATTCGAACCTACGTCAGCAGGCTCTGCACAGATGTCAAAGCAAGCCCTCTACTCGCTGTGCTATCGGACCTGAAGTAAATATACAACTATATCACAATAAAAGATTGATATAGTGATTCAGGAAGTGTTGTGATTTTATCTCCTATATCATTCGGGAGCTCTAGGGTTTGAGAATGATACAAGAGGACTGTTAGGGGCCGGTTGCCTCGGGGAGCGGTGTGCGTGGCTGTGCCTGAGGGTCTCTGGGGGTACCTGTTGCTTCATATGCGTCCTAGCCAGTATTTACAACATTGGTGTCAACGAGAGTGGTGTGGCGGTGTAGAGGTCCCCAGGTGTTCGAAGGGCCGCAGGAGGCGTGTGCAGCAGCCCATGTTGTTCAGCGGGATTGTAGGAGGTGTGCACAGTAGCGCGGGCTGCAGCAGCCTCCCAGCAAGACTTTGGCAGCTGCAGACTGGTGGCAGGTCCCTCCCTCCATGGGAGGCACTGTGTTTGGGGCCAGGCTCACGCCGCAGGGGCTCATATCCTACTTGTGCCGTGCGTCTGGCCGCATGCTAGATGAAAGGACCCTCGAGCATGCCGTGAGTGTGACCATCTTAGTTTTGGCTGTGCATGCAGCCATCTTTGTGGTGCCACAAGGCGATTGCAGAAGAGGTCATCTTCAACGTCCCAGTACTTTTGATTACTGCATTAAATGGACATCTTTCTCGTCCGAGTACTTTTGGTTACAAGCACTGTGAAAAGAAAAGGACAGAAGGGGACTGCATCAGACGGCCTTCGCACCTCCAGATACCCATCTTCCTCGTCATAGCACCATTTGTGACAAGGACTATACCACTCTCTCAAACCTAGGAGGTGAGAACCATGCAGAACGTACCTCCTCCCCTACCTTTCCTCGCCACACCAGGAGACCCTCTGATCCCATGGGAACAACAGACAGACTTTTTCCAAGTTTACCTTCGGGCCATTAGATGTGCAAAATTCAATGGTGATTTGAGGGAAGCCTCCCTCCTGAACTGCATAGGAGCGGAAGCACTACAGATTGTCTGCACGTTGCCTGAAGTTACCGCCTTGGATGGTGCTGGTGAGTCTGGTACGATCAGAAGGCATGAGGCGGCCCTGTCAAAACTTGAAACATTTAGGGAACAAAACAAATGTTGTCTTGGAAAGGTATCATTTCTTCATGAGGAAGCAGAAAAAGAAGTCAGTGGACAGTTATATTGCAGCCCTGAGAGGCTTGATTGCCACTTGCAAGTTATCAGGAGTTGCTGACGAGTACCTAAGTGATCAACTTATGCACCATACCGCTGATCCCAACATCCAACAAAGGCTATGGCAAGCGAAAGGACCCTTCGCTGGAGCTGGCCATTGAAATAGCCAGGACAATGGAATTGGGGAGCAAGTGCATGCAGGTGGTTCAGCGTGAGTCCACTGCCCTGGAAGTTAAAACATTAGAGAACAAAGGAGACATTGACAGCGATGACACTACAGTGGCCATAGTCAAGAAAGGATCAGCATCTGCTCTATGGCACAACTCAAAATGAACTCACGTGATACAATTAGAAAGGACAGACCCTGCCCTGAACTGTGCAAGGGGCAGGTGCCCAAGGAGATTATTTGCAATGGAGATGTCATAAGTGTGGATGCACCAGGCATCCTAATGGGGAGAAAGAATGTCCTGCCTGTACGCCAACAAGTAACATTAGATAAGCCCTGAGGCTCTTACCCTTCATCCTGACTAGTTTCAATAGGTTTGCAGGCGCACTTTGCAGTGGCAAGACTCAGCCCTCTGAAAGCCCCTTCCATCACATCTAAGAGGCAACTCTTAATTCCTTGAATTCTGCAAAACTCTAAAAACACACCTATTCTTGATTTCCTATTTCCAAGACAGGCTCCCTCTCCGCCTAGACCACCTTCCCATTACGTAGGCATGTGGCAAGCACATCTCACTGGTCAGCCGCTTAAGACCTGCCACAGAAACACACAGGCCGATCTTTGGGCTCGAAGGCCTCCCTCTTGTAAGCAGATCCCCTGTCAGATTCTGGCCGAGGACTGAAAGAGAGTCTCATCAGCATCTGGTGTACAACGAGCCATTGTTTCCAAATTACATGAGCTCTCCATTGTGGTGTGCTCCCCTTTAAGAAATGCGGAGTCCCTGCTGAGGGCTCGCGTAGTGTCACGTGTCCATGCACCATGTGACTAATACAATAAAAGGGACATATGCTGTCCTGCTCATCAGTCATTTCACCAGACTCCTGCCTGCTGTGTGTTCTTGCTGCACAGCGTCAGTGCGGCCTTCCGGGCAGATAGCCTGCCCTGCAGAGCACTTTATGGCTACAGGGCCTCTGCGCCGTAACCTTGCCATGTGTTCCATATGGCAGAGCCCCTGCATGGCAACCCTGCCCGTGTCTCATATGGCAAAGCCCCTGCATGTGTCACCTCCACGATGGCGCTGTGTCACCACACCCTGATCAGTGTCTCCCCGGGCCCTGGCCCATGTGCCCATAGAGTCAGAGACTGTTTGGAGGGTGATCCCTGCCACTGCAACTGTGTGCTTGTCTGCTGGGTGACTCCAGCAACCCTGGGCTGGTCCATGTGCCAGTGCACAATGATCACTGCAACTGAGTATGTTGGGTGCCCCCAGCGATGGTCTGTCTGGCCTGTGAGTCACATGGTGCACGGACGCGTGACACCGCACGAGCTCTGAGCAGGGACTCGGCAATTCTTACAGGGGTGCACAGCACACTCCTCCTTTCTCATAGTGAATACACTAGCCGTGTTTTGCAAATCCTAAAGAGATCGAAAGCAGCTGCAAAATGGCGCCTCGCTCTGTGCAATAGCTCTAAAATGAAATCAAATATATTCGGTGTATGCTTTCATGTATCCTTTTGTTTTTCAAGTGCTGTGGCTTCTTGTTTTGTTTGACACGCGACAAGCTGGCAAATGAATCGAATAATACCTGGGGCAACATGTAAGCACTGCACCTCTCGGCTCCCTTCCTGACATGGTCTGCAGGAGAGCCGCCTTGCTGCATGTTACAGTATGGGCGACACATGTTTTTCCTTGCACGAGGCCTATTACATCCGAACCGCTGCAGATCATAAAAATGCCTCCCTGCTGTTCGTGTAATAAGATTAAAACAGCGACGCACGGCATAAAACAAGTGTAAAGATTTAATACATCAACACGCCTTTTGCGCTGCCTGTGTGTGTCTAGCGGAGCGGGGAACGCTCTGCTGGGCTGTTATAGAAAGGCAGTGAACGGATTTACAAAGCCAATTTGGGCCTGGTGGGTGGGCTGCGATCAGCGGCATAAAGAGCCCTCCTCTGGGAAGTGCACAACACACACAGGCGAACTTCTGAACCCGGATGCGGCCTTCGGATTAGTTCCTGTTCAGCGGGCGGGGGCCTACTGAAATGCCAAGGTTATGATGGAAAGGGGTTCGGATGATGAATAGGAAACACATTTGCTGAAAGTTCAGGGTTTCCTTGCATGATGTCTGCCTGCCTTGAGAGAAAAAGATTAACAACGTAATCAGTTTAAAGGGCACGCAATTAGATGCTTCACACGTGCCTGGAGACTTGCGACTACTGGGGCAAGGTGGGTGCACAGTCGTCATACAGAGAGGGTGCCTGCATTTGCTTTACGTTTTTATTATTGATTTCAAGCATTTGACATAACTCATCAACACCTACGAGACCTGCTGAACTACCTACAAAGATATCATGAGGAACAACCCAACAACGGGTATGCCCAGACGTGGGTCTGTGCCTTCTGGGCCCCGGGACCCAAGCGACCCCTCACTGATGAGGCCCAACGAGGACGAAACATGTCTGGGGTTGCTTGTGGTCTTGTGCAGAAGGGATGTGGCCAAGCAGTTTGGACAGACCCTTTTGAGGTGGGACCAAGACTGATTTGCATATGACCTTTCCCCTTTTGTAATGGCTTGGCAGGCGAAGAACAATGGCATAGCTCTGAGCTCACACGCTTTTGGCGGGTGTCACCCGCCTTCTAAACAGCTGACTCACCTGCCAAGCCTCCTGCATGTCCATTCATTTCAATGGGCCTCTCACCGCCAAAAATAAAATCGGGTGTTTTCACCTGCCTTTGTGACACAAATGGTTGAGAGCTATGCAATGGTCTGTAGGGTGGTCAAGAGCAATACCAAAGGTCATGATGAATTCTAAAACTTCCAGCAATCACCTCTTTTGTTTTGCTGTAAACACCCGAACAAAGAAACATCCCTAGAGGACAGCACAACGCAATAAGCAAAAACATTGCCACACTCGAAATCCAGTAATATAAAACAAGGTTAAAGCAAACAAACAGTAAATAAGCCTTCAGAAACCCAGAGTCTGGAACAACATTTCACCTCACAGCAGACCAGCTCCATCTCTAGTGCACTTGGTCTAAATGTCACTAGTGATTGCACGCTAATCTCGATTCCCCCTCTCCCTATTGCACTGCACTCTAATGGTAATCCACACACTCACACACATTACATACCTAAGTATATAGCAGCAACAACCTACAGTATACTATTCAAACATTGGCTACTGTATGCAGGACAGGTCGTGTACCAGTTGATGCCAGATCAGCTAAACAGACAGCACTGAGCATCACACTGTACATTTGATTCTGACATATATGCCAAATTATGTGCCTACTTTGAGTGTGCATGCCACATTTTAGGTTCCAAATTCATCAACGTAGACACTAGACAACATGTTACATTTCTGTTACATTTCTGCTGTCTACTTCAATGTGCATTCTTACACTGTTTTTTCACTCAAAGTAGTCAGTATAAATAAATACATAAATAAACAAGCATTGTTTTTGGAACAATTACCTAGAGACCCAAGCGACTGCTCACAGATGAGGCCCAACAAGGCCGAAGCATGTTTGGTGATGCTTGTGGTCTTGTGCAGAAGGGATGTGACCTAGCAGTTCGGGTTGGACTGCTCCTTTTAGGGTGGGACAATGCCTGATTTGCATATGGAAACCAGGCTGCTGTGGTCACACCTTGTTACTGCGCCAGAAAAAAAATAATTTTATGCTGGAGACTGAGTCCAATTGCTGTTGTGTGATAAGGAAGTTTAATTGATCTGCCCTATGAATTACACGTGTTTCGGCAAGTTGCCTTTCTCAAATCAGGGCTTATCCAACTTTATTTCTCTTGATCATTACTGGAAGTGTAATAACGGGGATCAATCCCAACTGGGAATTGCCGAAACACGTGTAATCCATAGGGCAGATCAATTAAAATTCCTTATCACACAACAGCAATTGGACTTAGTCTCCAGCATACATTTTTTTTTCTGGTGCAGTAACAAGGTGTGACCACAGCAGCCTGGTTTCCTAATTAAACAAACGGAGTTGAGGAACTCGAAGTCTCTGTTCTATGGCACACCAATTCGACAGTGCACATTTTTGCATTTAATCAGGTCGCGGGGGTTCTAAGTGATATCAACCCAAAAGTTCCTTCAAAATCTGATTTGCATATGGTCTTTCCTCTTCTGTAATGGCTTGGCAGGCGAAGAACGATGGCCTGGAGGGTTGCCCAGAGCAATGCCTGTGGTTAAGATTCATTCTAAACCTTCCATCCATCACCTCTTTGTTTTTGCTATGCGGGTGACATACAGATTTACTTCTGGAGTGGGTAACACCTTCTTGTTTCTGCTAGTAGAATCTAGAGGCCTGCCTTCCCACGGGACAGTGACTTTGCGGAGAGAGAGCTAGTTGCAGTGTGATGCAGTAAAGATGGAAGCCAGCTCATTTGGCCCCACTGTCATATAGAATCGCTCTCACTGGACTCACTACCATGATTTCTCTAAGTATAAATGCACCCGTCCACGAAATATGGAAAAATCCTAGCAACCTGCTGGATCACATGAGCATTTCCCACTCACCTTGCAAATAGATTTAAAAAACTAGTTTTGGTGAAGATGAGAGATTGGGAGAGTTCTTTTTCTAGCCCAGAGGGAAAAGTTTGGAAGTGGCAGCCTTGAGACATTCAAGACATTTCTTAAATGTTCTGCAGATGCTTACAGACAGGATTGCACCAATGGCTGAGGGGCCCGTGGTGGATTGTGTGAGCAACCTCCAAAAAAGGACTGCATCTATACTATTGGTAAATCTCTCCATTTGCAAGAGGCTAAAGAGAGGGCACATTTCAAAGAAGCCTATGTGCCCTTTGAATGAGTTAACCATCCACACCTCCATTCAACCTGGATCTGCTACCTGCCATGAAGTCAGCTTAATTATTCAAGTTTTAAATATCGCCATTTATTTAGGTTGTCCAGGTGTTGAACGACAGCCTTAAACCTAAGACAGAACACCTAGCTTTAAACAGAGCTCAAGGAATTGTTTTAAATCCAACTCTAGTCAGTTGTTTAAGTGGCTCTGTCTACTGACATTTTCCTATCTGCAATCTTAAAACATATATGACTGATCAGTGCCTAGGATCTGCCCTGCCGATTACATAACTTCTAAATCTAAAAAATTTCAATCAACCCATTTCAAAATTATTCCTAGGACAAAACACAAGGCATGTCTCAGACACTGCTCAACCCCCTTCTGTGATGCTTGCTCATATGACACTGCCAAGCATTCATCCCTCAAGAAACAGTCAAGCTTCTCTCTCTTGGTTGTGGTAGAGGGGACATTATTTGTGTTTCTCTTGGATTAGTGCCTTGATATATTCATGTAGATGCCAACCGTAGACATTAGGCTCCTGTGTGGCCATGATCACTTACTGATCAGCACCTTGGGAAGTAAGGGAAACATCATCAAAGAAGACATGTTGATGAAGGGATGCTCTTAAGAACATGTCTCAGAAGTAAGGTTGCAGTGCCATCTATATCTACATTCTTGAAGGCCACTTCATTTTATTTAATAAAAATAAATAAATCAAAGAAGATATGTATGAATTCTATAGTTAGCAACATCTACCATTCAGTATGGTTTACCATGCAGCAAATAGAAGAGCTGGATAACCAAGTTACTCTCAAACTATGTGTGGGGTTTAAATGGCGACAATATCAGGTGAGGCCATACCTGGAAAGGGTTGAGCAAAGACTAACAGTAGGTGCAGGTGCATTGCTCTATGACAGCACCCAACAGTTGTCCAATTTCTCCACTTATCCTATGCATGTAATACATACATAACACAACCATTTGAAGCACCTGCATGTATTTTGGCCAGAATGTTGAAATGATTCAGGCCTGCTTCTGATAGCTTATGGAACTACGATGAACCATACTTGCCCGGTTAAAGTTTCTGTTTATTGCATTGTTACCATAAACACTATAAATAAAACATTTGCAAGTGCGTCATACTGATACAGTCCTACAACCAAACTGTTTGCAAAAGCCTCTATACTGGTTAGTAGTGCACAATGACAAACTGAGAGGAGCCATTCCCAGCCTTCATGATGGAACCTCATGCCCATTCCTGATCTTTAGTCCTCTTGGAGAAATGCATTATAGCGGATGAAACACATATGTTACTTGCCCTCACTTGATATTACAACCATCAATCTCGTTGTTTGCTACGTGATTTTTACACCAACCATTAACCCCACCTACCCAGGGAGATGATATATCCGTGCTTCCATTCCATGAACATTTACTGAGCTCCTCCTTGCAGTTACTCAAGAACCGATGTCGATTTTAGATACCGATATGGAACTTTCAACCTGGAAGACTTGATGGGAATTGAATATCTATTTGTAAATCATCTCAGTCCACCATGCGTTGAGCAGCACACTGGTAAGAATTCCTGCCATCACAATTGTACATTAATTCTGTCTACCATGTCTGTTGGCGACCCTCACCCATGTTGCTAGAAGAAGCTTTCCAGATCCAGGGCTTATTAAAAAGCCTTCTATCCCGTACTGGCTTTCCTACATCTAGCGAAGCTGTAGGATGCTCACTAATTTGGACCCAGTATAAGTAGCCCCGTAGGGCATAATATTTTCTGAAATGCTTCAGATAGAAAGCCTGACGTGCTAACATCTGTCATGACTACAGGCTTGTCTGTAGGCAACCGGGTTTATTCTGCGCACAAACATTTAGTAATACCCTAATTAAGAACACACTTCCAAAGTTCAAACACGTGTACCAAATCTCGCGGGTAACCCTGAACATTAAGAGATAACTTGTCAGCTTGATTGTCCAAATGCTGTTCATACCAGACCCGACGTCCACTGTGTCTTTCCAATTTATTTCAAAACGTGGTTTGCAGTAAAGATGGGAAAATATGATTGGACTAGACAAGCTTCTGGTAGTTTGATACAATGGTGGTCATTTTTTAATTAGCTGGGTCATAATTGGAACGCGTAAAATCAATGTTTGCCTTCTTTTTACTCTCCAGTTCATTTTACAACCTTCCTGGGCAAAGGAGGCCCGCAAAGCGAAGGTAGCAACTCCGCTTTGCTTTTCTCCTCCTCAGGATAGCATTTGGTTTTAGATTTTGAATCAGGCGTGAAAGCAAACATTCAAATGAATATTTGCCTTGCTTTTGCACCTGGTGTGAATCAGACAGATTCCATTGGAATCCATGACTATGCCTTGCTTTTGCACCTGGTATGTATCAGACATTTTCCATTGGAATCCATGAATATGCCTTGCTTTTGCACCTGGTGTATATCAGACACAATGACTATGCCTTGCTTTTGTACCTGATGTGTATCAGACATATTCCATTGGAATCCATGACTATGCCTTGCTTTTGCACCTGGTATGTATCAGACATTTTCCATTGGAATCCATGAATATGCCTTGCTTTTGCACCTGGTGTATATCAGACACAATGACTATGCCTTGCTTTTGTACCTGATGTGTATCAGACATATTCCATTGGAATCCATGAATATGCCTTGCTTTTGCACCTGGTGTATATCAGACACCATGAATATGCCTTGCTTTTACACCTGGTGTGTATCAGACAGATTACATTGGAATCCATTATGAAACGCTGCCTGCAGCGCATATTTGCAGGTGGTGTGTTATTTCTCTCCAAGGGGAGAGTAAAAGTAAAGAGTAAAGGAGATTTTGTCTTTCTTTACTCTTTACCTTTACACTGGGGATAACATGTGCACTGAGCAATGAAACATTTAATGTATATGGGAGGTATTGGGGGCCTACAGGGGCAATCTCACATATAGAACATAAAATGCAATTTCTGCTAATAAGTGGAGGACCCATATAATGACAACTTTTTTTGTAGAACTTGCTAGGAAAAGCAATTGCAGCCCGCTATGACGCAAAGCTTTTGAGTTGATATTCGACAAAGAAGATATTGAAATCCTCATAAAAAGAATTAAGCGTTGGAGAGCCCCACGTCCGAATGGCCTTGGCATTGTTGTTTTGAAACGGTGCATGGAGCAATAGTCTTATACCGTCGGGATATTATTCGAGAAGATCTGTCGTACAGGGCTAATCCCTTGAACTTAGAGGCATTCAAATATTATTCCTGTCATCAAGAAAGGAAGCATGAACATGCCCACAAATGACCGTCTCTTATCCATGCTGCACTAGTCCGGTAAGCTCTTTTTCAACCCTATTGCTTAGGGAGTTGCAAAAGTGGGTGGATAACCTTGGCTTGCTGGACACTTTCCAGATGGGCTTTAGAGGTGTTATGTTTTGGTAAGTTATACAAATTCATATAGCGCAAAATACGCCCAGAGGCATCTTGCCGCTAGGCTGCAATGAGAGAGGAGGACAAAAGAAAGGTAAAATAGCCATAACAAGAAGAGGACTGTAAAGCAGAGTTAAAACAAATTAGTTTTACGAGAGCCCCGGAAAGACAAATAGCTAACCATAGAACAGAGTGACAGAGGCAGGGTGTTCCATAGCACAGCTGCTGCGATCAATAAAGCTCTAGCCCAATGCGAGATTATTTAGCCAGAGGAACAACAATCAGGCAGGCACTGGCAGAGTGGAGAGAGTGAGTCGGGACATACAGGTAGAAGTTTGCCTGAAAATACTGTGCCCCAGTGCCATCCAAAGCGCAGTGAACCAAACACAATTTAAAATGAATATGTGTGGCTACCGGAAGTCAATGAAGGTGGCACACAACAGGCGATATATGGGCACGTCTGGATGACCCTGTGGCGATTCTCGCAGCTGAATTCTCCAAGACCTGTAAATGCTGAATCAGGTAAGCAGGCTGAGCCAAGTAAAGAGAATTACAGTAATCCAGTGAGGATAGCAAAAGAGACGCCACTTACAGGGCTCTAAACTCCACTGGTATGCAAAGGAGAACTTTACGCAAGATTTTCAACTAAAAGTAGACTTAATTTGATTTTCAGCAGAAAGAGAGGCTGAGATTTTTACCCCTAGGACAAGCACAGCCGCCACCGGAATTGGAAATGTGCCATGAGAGGGGGGCCAAAATGAATGAGCCCAAATAGCCATTCCAGAAGGGGACACCACCAACACCTCTGTCTTGTCGCCATTCAGCTTGAGCCAATTATTGCTCATTCAATCCCCCACGGCTTCCAAACAGGCCCTAAGCCTGAATGCAGTATCAGCCTGGGAAAGATCAAGGTGCCTTACGATTGGAGTTTCATCTGCATAGGAATGACAGAGGAAGCCATGTGAGAGAATGAGCTTGGTCAGAGGCCGAATGTAGATGTTAAACCAACCCAGGGAGATGGCAGACCCTTGAGCTACACCACAAATAAGAGGAACAGGAATAGAACAAAATGGCAGAAGAGAAAGAAGTCTGGTTCGAAGTAGAACAAATTGGCGGAAGAGAAAGAGATTGAGTCAGGTCTGAAAGAAACAATGTAAGCCAGGCCAAAAGTCACCTGAGAGTCCAGCACTCGCCAGACGCTCCAGCAAGATGACATGATCGATTGTATCAAAGGCGGCAGCGAGGTCAAGAAGAATTAATGCTTGCATGCCCCCCTAATCCTACAGATGTATCAGATCAACAACCGACACTAGGATTCTCTCAGTGCCATGGCCAGGTCGAAAACCTTATTGAGAAGGATCAAAAAAGGAAGAATCATCTAGAAAAGAACAAAGACAAGGACCCACCAGAGATTCTGGTGGTTTAGCCACAATGCAAAACATGACCTACATTAATTCGTAGAGCGTCTCAATGGGATCTAGCTCGCTATACATGTTGTATGTCGATCTAAAAGTGGCATTCGACGCAGTGAATCGTGCCAAGTTGTGGCTGAAATGGAAGAACTTTGTAATCCCATTGTGGTTGTCAGAGGCAATCTGGCAGCTGCATGAGTCAACCACTGTGTGTGTACAGTTGGACAGTGGGGGGTCCGGCACTTATCCTACCCCATCTAATCATGGTGTGAAACAAGATTGCGTGCTGCCTGCTCTAGTGTTCAACTTATACATTGCTGACCTGCCTGTGTGCCTAAGATTGATCAATAGATGTCTTCCAAAGGTTGGGAGTGTCCTGGTAGACGGGTGGTCCTATGCAGACGACATCGTTCTACTAGATCATACATATGTTTGTCTGTCTAGGGCAGCCAGGGAGCTGTGCAGATATGCCAGGGACAACATCCTGGTTTTGAATATTGATAAGACCAGGTTTATGTGCTATGGCAATGGAAACTGTAGGCTGTCACCACTGTTATTGGCTGAGGGGAAGAGAGAATTGGCCCTATAAATATCTGGGCTTGAAGTTTGAACAGGGGGGATATAAAGAATGTGTTGCTGAAAAACGTAGAAAATCAATGGCCCAGACTGCTCTCATAAAGAAATTTAAGAGCAAGACGGCCGGATATAGTTATGAGGGGATTGCATTATTGTACAGAGTTTCTGGCCAGCCATAGAATATGGGTTGGGGTCATTATATCTGATAAATTATAAATGGATGAAAGTGATTGAGGGGAGGTTTTGAAGATCAGCAATGAATTAATCCCTCTCAGATTGCATAGAGCGGGTGCAAATGGAATTTGGGTTGAGATCCCTATAAACCCACGTGCTAAGGAAGAAAGAAGGGTGTGCTGTATATTCAAACACTTAAAGATCCTAAATGCCCACTACTGCAACTAATGTGCTCTGTTATGACAAAGAAGGATAAGAGGCATATATTATATTCCTGGGTAAAGTTGGCAAGAGACCTCTTTGGGCAAATTGATTGGATACCCAATTGGCCGTATGACCTTCACCGCCTAAACGTTGGCTTTCAGCACAAGCTAGATACATTGGATTAGATATCACATTTGAAACAGATGGTTTAGCTTAGACGATATCCTAGCCTTTGCTATCTAAGATATAACTTTCTACATCCCCAGAAATATTTGGGTAAATGCCCAGCCACCGCAGTGCGAAGATGCCACATGTTGATGAGGTTTGATCATCTCCTATCATTGACTACTCTAAGCCCTAAACTGGGCATTTCATGGGATGGTTGTGCTTGCCGTCTGTGCTTGAATGTAACTTTTCAAGAGTCGGCCTAGCATGTATTTACTTCATTTAACACTTTGATATTGACATATGTGCATAACCTGGGACGGTGTGTCCAGAATGCAATGCTTCGGCTATATGTGAGCATGCATTTTGGTTGAACTGTCTTAATTCATTTTGGCCTCGTACAGAGTATGAAAGATAGCCGAAGCCAAATTGAGCATAATATAAGAATGCATTGGCTTTTAGTGTATTTTAGGTGTAACTAGTTGTCAAATTGTGTAGTGAATTTTGTTTTAGATTTTAGTATCGTAAGATGGTATAGGATTTTATTGTGTGTTTTACTAATTGTGTATTCAAATGGAAAATGATTTATAATATGGAGGACTGTGATATAGTTTCATGGAACTAAAATCACATTATATTAAATAAAATAAAACATATTCTGTATACTACATCATCACTGTAGTGGCATGTGGAAGTCAAATTACTCTACCACTACATCATGGCATTAGAATTCTCTACCTACCCATGTCTTGGTAGATCCTTATGCCAGGCAGAAGCAGAGAAGACCTAGCGCTCTTGCCTTACAGAAGCAGAAGCCCTCACTCACATTGAGCCTTTCAGTTTTACAGAGCTGTGGCTCCCATGCTTCTACACCACCAGTGCGGTGCTTGGCATTAAGTAAGTGAGAATGGCCTATGACTATTGGGGCATGCTGGTATGTATAGCGGATAGGTTAGGTTTGCTGCTCTTTCACTGTCAGGGAGCCGTACTAAAGGGTGTGTAGAAGCCGAGGGACCTGTGGCTGGGTGGCAGAATGCAATGTGCTCTTTTGTTTCTGGTGGTAAGTTATGGGCACTCGAATGGTGGGTGGAAGAATGTGGCAACATTCCATGCATTATTCTGATTGGGTTGTTTTGCAGTGCAAGCACAAGGGAGGTGGCAAAGGGTATTATACTGCCAGGTAGTATTTTTTTTCTTCCTTCTAGGTGAGAAAAGCATATTAAGGATGTAAAGGAGTGTTGCAGGATGGCATGGAATTGTGGAGTTTGGTTTTGGGGAACGGAGGACATTCTTGATGTGTACGCTCCCTGCAGATTTCCCTTCAATAACCCTTGCAGTGCTGGTCAATGTGGACAACGCAGGGAATGGGTAAACGATATGGAGGGGACGCAGAACATACAAACACACATGTGTACGTAAAGACAATGGGGGGCATTTCATCTCAGGGTTCTATGAGATATCATAAACAGCTCAAGCTTTGTCCATACCATCTATTAAATGCCATGCAGAATACCATTGTGAATAGATATCTATTGTGTATAGTTGCCCTTTCAGAATTCAACCTATTCTGAGAAGCCTGATTAAGACTTTAACACAGAATAAAGCGATCCTGTTGGTGTGGGGGTGGCTTCAAAGAGAAAGCTAGCTTTGCATTTGACTTTCCAGTTTTTTCTGGCTCCTTACATCCAAAACCAGCTCTTATTTCTAAAAATACATATCAATACCTCTTCATAGTAATGAACAAAATATGTCTTCCTAAAGTCTTCATCTTCCTAAGACTTTGACCTAACCGTTCTCTAGCCTTCTCGCTCTACCTGCTCCTGGATATGACCTCATGTCTTTCGCTCTTAGTCATCGGCGTCTCCTTTTTTCTTGCAGCATAGTTTTAGAAAAATGCTCAGAAGTTATAAGCGATCTTTGGCGTGGATTTCGCACTCAGCTTGACTTTTATCTGACTTTCTTTCATTCCAGTTCTGTGCCATCCAGGGCACTCCTTCCTTTCCATTTGGATTCCACATGTGAAAACGCCCACTTGCACTACACATTAAAAAATCCTATTTAAAATTACCTTCAAGGAACAGTAAGGGCACATTATTTTAAATTTTACATATTTCTTTTGATAATAGATTTTCTTAGGAAAACTGTATTTCCCTACATCCTAATATACTAAAATGCACAAAGGAATGTTTAAGAACTTTCTGGTTATTACTAGATGATATACGGGATAAAATACCACCTACCGTATGTTTGAAGGATATTCCAAGACACTTGTAAGTTTTGCTAACAATTAGAGGAATGAGGCTGGAGGCAGAGTTCCATTGAGTTCCATTATAAGGTCATGGAACCCCGAGGTGACTTGCAATATACTTTTTAGGGATCTATGTGATCACTGCGACCACATATAAGTGCGAAGGCCAAAAAGGCCTTTTAATTAAACCCAATTTACACCACTTAGATATGCGCCCCCCCCGATATTACTATAATATTCCATACCCCCCTTATATATGTGGTGTAAAGCGGTGTTTAAAAAAAAGAAAATTCGGGCATTTTGGCCATCACAATTGTGAGGGGGACATTTTGGGCTATTTCCCTTTTTACATTTGCTAGGGGTTATTTTCTTCCATCTAAAATGGCCGTTCACTGCCATCCCCTTTAATACCTGGCCTCTTGCTTAATTTATTTTAAGAGAAATTACAGTTGGTGATAGATACAATCAATGTAGAAGCTGAATTAAAAAATAAATAACATGTAGCTTGTAATGTGTTGCAAAAAATAGTTTAAGCACTTTAATAAAATGCATCGAAAAAGGTTTCATTTTGTGCTTTAAAATAAGCAAAAATATGTGGATTCTTGCTTTCATGTGTTAAACTCCAGCAGTGTGCGGAATAAACATACTTCCATAAAGAGTTGCTTATCAGTTAATGGTTGTAAAGCGCAACAGAAAGTAATTTTAGAAGAAAGACAAGTGTAAAGCTTGTCAGTTAATGCACTAGTAGCAGCTGAGATTATGCTCACGGGTGGCTCAAGCAGCTGGTATTGTGACATCACAAATATAGCGTAATAACTGATTACAGAGCGGTGTCGATATTTTGTTATTACCGTTCAACAGTGAAGTCACAACCAGTCTGTAATAAGAAAATTATGTAGAGGCTTGAATACTGGTATTGAAGGCTGACATGTATTATGGAATGAGCCCAGTCAAAAGTGGTGAAACGTAGGGAAAGAATTATATACAGATGCAAGTTATTTATTTTATTTAATTATGGGGAGCTTGTGCACAAATGCAACCAGTACGTTCACTTCTGAGCACAAAAAAGGGTCGGGCACTGGAAGAGGGTGATACGCAGTGCGGCAATAGGATGGGGAAATGGAAATCTTACAAGAGTTTGCTCATAAGGCACAGAGCCTACAGTAGCATACTGTTTGACCAATCCTCATGAAACTTCGGAAAACTGGATTTGGCTACCTGATTTTGTAAAGTTTGGTGCAGTTTCGTCTAGGAAACAGGAAGTGATCTAAGTCACATATAATGGAACAAACATCCTTTAGAACATTTGTGGGGTCTGATTGGCTGACCAAACTCAAATAGTCAACAAATTACCTGAGTGGTATCCTTTGGGATAGAAAAATCCAACAAATAAATCTGCAATTCAACATGTGATTCAAAGCTACTGTAACACACACACCCAAAACTCATAAGGTCTTCAGGGATCCGGTTGATTTGGCCTTTGGGGCCAGTGCTGTCCATGACTCTTACCATAGAGCTCGGTCAACGTACAGACTTTGGAGGGCCCCCAAATTACTCAGGCAAGGTGAAAACATGAAGTAAAAGTAGAGCAAACATATAGAAGAGGGGAATGCAATAAGACAGGCTTCTACATGAGCAAGTGGACGCAACAGTTTATGAGAGGCGCGTGCTGCATTGAACATCATCATGACCTTGCAGCTTGATATGGTAGCTCTGTACTCCACGGATGTGTGGTGAGAGAAGCTGCGACTAGAGATGAAATGATGGCAGTAAAGAAGGTTTTGTTATAGGGATAGATCCATGGAGGGGTGCTGCCCCCCCAATGAAACAAATGAAGATCAAAACGATTTCACACCTATTGACAGCCACATCCCATGTTTATTTATCAAAATCCTATCTTAATGCCAAATCAGGGCACTTACCATTACGTTAGCAGGGATCGAGAAATGTGAGGTTTCATCATGCTTTGCCAGGTGAAACAATTCAATATGCAGACCCTCTTCAACGACCATCTAGATGGCAACTTAGATAGAAAGGTCTGCTAAAATGTACAACCCCCCCCCCTGCTCCACCTTCCAAAAGAGGAGATTGAGAAAGGGACAGGAACATTGTACCCCAACTACCAAAAACATTCACTAAATGTTTGGTGCATCCATTCACCATCCGTAGACAAAACAACAGGGATGAGAGCACTGTATACCTAAACAATAAGCATGTCAATAAACATGAAAACAACATAGCGTAAGCCACTTAAGAAGAAAAACTGGCATAGTGAAACATTGGGTGCACGTAAGGGATCATGGAAAGTACTGAATAACGGTCTATGAGATGCAATGTACAGGATGAATAGCCATGGGGTGAGGGTGTTGATAGGGGACAGAAAATCTGGTTAACAAAAGTAAACAACCCTCACTGTGACCCTACAAAACTAGGAGATCAAGCAGGAGGTGACCGTGGTTCAAGGAAAAAAGCATGAAAGGTTGTTTATGTCACAATTGTTGAGGTTTTGTGGAGGCGTAAATGCAGAGGTAACGTTTACCAAACTAAATCGTACACAATAAACCGTGGAAGTATGAATGGTTGAGTCTACCCTGCTTTGATTTGAACATGTGATATTCAGGGTCAACACAGAGCTCATCAGTTTCTGATTTACTTGCATACATGTTGGAGTGGCTAGGGAACTGCTAATACATGCAAAGACATCTTGCAGAGATAAATCTTGGGTGCCATGCTTTAGCAGCCAGAACAGGAAGCTATATTCTGTTGAAAGTCACATCAGGCCAACAGCAGATGATTTATATTTCATTACGATTGAATTGATGTACATAACATCAACACAGTTCATATTGTTTTTTTTTCTGGTCTAAAATAGATCACTGCATGAAGTGTATTGTATTCGTTATTTATATAGTGCCCTTTCCCCATTTGTATAACCTCAATGCTCTTTGTGGTTTGCATGTCCTTGGTGACTGCAGTCCATGTGTAGGAGGTTCTAAGAGTTTAAATTAAAAGATGCTTTTGTGCATTTTTGATAGGTTAGGACTTAGGTGGGTTGGCTAGTCTCCAGTAAGCAGCATGGAGGTCAGGCATGTGGGTAGGTGCTGTTGGTGGATTAGGATAGAGTGCTAGTGGTGAAGATTCAAAGTGTGCCCAGAACACATTTCTTTTGTTGGTTGTTGTATACTAATGGCAGAGGTGTTGCGGTAAGTCAGGGGTTTCAGTGTGGATGGGTATGTGTGCTGCTAGAACGGTATAGAATAGCCATAGCTGCATTCTAGGGTGCATGGATGGGTGGTTGTTGTGGGATGTATTTACCCATGCATCCGAGCCCTACCTCAAAACTGTGCAGTACTGACATGGAAAACCTCATGATGGCCAGAGCTTCCCAGAAAATGCACAGGGAAATGCATGAAGAATAGGCTGCCACTCATTTTTGCCGATGTTATGGGCACAGAAGGACACTGCCTAAAACCACCATTGGACTACCCACACAGTAGTCTGAAACCATTGGGAGTGGCAATGCTGATTGCCAAAAGCAAACCCATAACTGTTGGGAATTCATTTTCTTAAATCCCAAAAATGGGTGCAATACCAGTACTCACCACTATCCAAAAGCCGGCATTTTAAAACAACACCAGATTTTACTTTTTGCAAAACTGAATAAATGAACCCAAAACAGGCCAAAGAAAGACTTACTGAGAGGTGGATACAATCTAAAGTTATATTCTGAAGTGACTTGAAGGTTTATAACAAAACTGGCTGAGCTATGGAGTCAGCAGTTTAAGTTGCACTGGATTTAAAGACACTAAAATCGAAAATGTTTAGATTAAATGAGTGACCTATGTTTGGTGTCACATGCCTTTGTAACTGTTTAAATGTCATAGTTTTAAACTTAGAATCAGCCTTCTAGCTGCATATGTGAAAATGTTTAGTTTATTTGAATGCAGAAACTGGGGAACAGAAATGACAGCTTAAAGAGATTCCAATTTGCCTGGCAACTACCCCCATCAGGAGTGAAACTTGAGTCACAGCTGTGTTCCCAGGCCTAGCTGCCCTTTTGCTGCTCACACTAAGGATATGCCATCTATCTGATAATTGAATTACCTGTGCTCTACAGGAGCTCTGAACAAAGCCTGTCTTGACTCAGGCAAAGGTTTTATTACAGCGGTCGTAAAATGTAGCTTCCTCTTGGCAGAAACTGGGAGGGGGAGAAACTGGAGACAGAAGCTGGCTTGGCAGAACTGGATAAACCAGTATTTCTACCTTGTGCTGAGAGGAAACCACACCCCTTTGGAGCCAGAACATAACTTTAAAAAGATGGATCATTCATAGAGCGGACATGTGAAAATTTTATAAATGATACCATAATTCTTGTGATTTTTCTGCCCACAGTTTAAGAGGTTTTTAGAACCGGTGGTATGTTCAGGGGGGTGTCAGCGGAAAAGTGGATATTACTCTAAATGTATGCATGTTAAAAATCTGAAACTTCATCAGTTAATGTCCATACTCCCTGCGCACATGTATGTAAAGTTGGGTCAATGTCAGAAATTGAAAAATCAGTTAAAAAGTCAATTATGTGCCATTTCTGAATGCAAGCTCTTAGAAACAACAGATTTGGACAGAGACATGGCTAAATTCAGCCACACCATGTATATGTAATTTCAAGCAACTGTGTAACTGTGAAATATGTCTTTTGTTATCAAATATAGAATGTGTGCAATCTGACAGGGGAGTGTCCTATCTGCAAGCCATAAAATGACATCACTCTGACTCACAGTTCCTTCCCCAATCAAATGAGAAATGGAAGTTTGACCAATTAGAAGCTGAGAGGTAGGGTCAGTGATGCTAGAACACACCCACATTCTAAACACATAAAAGCAGACAGACAGGACAGATAGGGACTTTCAAATCCATCTGCCGCTGGAAGCTCTGCCGGAAAAATCCATACTTTACCTCCATCAAACCTCCAGAGAGCCAAACTAGAGACTTCAATCTATCCAGAACTAGAGACCCAGACCAGAGAACCAGAGAGAGCTGACCCAGATCACTGTGAAGAGAGAGACCAGAGCCCAGTCTAAAACCCTGACCAGATCCGTGATGAGGCCCATTTCACTCAAGAATATAGTGTGAGTACATAGCAAAACTGTGCAGAACCAATCTCTTAGTTAAAATAATATAATTCAATCTATTTAATCTAAGTAGAACTGCCTCCTAACTGTCACCTGTCATTTGTAAAGCTGTCACTTGTCATTTTCTAGTTGCAAGCTGCACTTGTCTTTTTGAACTTTAAAATTTCAAATCTGAAAAACGACCTTTATTTAATCGCTCATATCTCTGCGACCGTTTGTGCTAGAGACTTGCAGTAACTTTCATTTGAAAGCTTAGAATCTTAGCTTCGAATCGCACCAAGAACCACATTCCTACCCCTTATAGTTTTACCGCAATCGCGGAAAATGCACGTGCGAATTTTGCCGCGATTTGCACATTTCTTCACGTGTAAAAAGACAGCAGTTTTGCTTTTCCTTGCCAAAAACTTCGTTTACCTGCTAGTTACTACTAAAGCATTGTTAAGGTGATACTGAATTCATAGAGAGTAGCTATCACTCACCCTGAACCTCTGAAAGGGAATTAAAAGCATTTCCAGCATATTTCTCATCCATTGCTAGCACATATAAAAGCATTTGGGCCTGTGTTTTCAAAACTCCTATCTGTTTTCTGTAGTGTAAGCTTGCTGGGGTGAACTGAATTACATTGAATTGCATTTCTGAGAATTGTGTGCCTTCCTTCCACTTCCTTGCATTGCATAAAAGGGGGGAGGGGATTGCCAGAGAAAAGTGATTACATTGTTTTGTTGAAATCATAGTGAGTATTTTCTATACTGCATTTCATTCATTCAACATTCCATCCATTTGACTCTATAAAGCATTCTCTATCACATTATTCTTCTTTTGTTCCTATTTACCAGTGTGCTATCTCATCCATTTCATGTCAACTCATTAGTGATTATAAAGAAGTGTGCTAGTGCCAGATTCTCCGTTGTTAATCATTATCATATCAGATTAAGTGTGATATTCAATTATTAATTTATTATAAAGTGAGATATATATATATTTTAAATTATCAAATAAACCTTTTAACTTGCAAAACAGAACTACTTCTTGGCTCAGTGGGGTCAGGGGGATTCCAAGAGAGGGGTGTTATATAGGGGTAGTCATCCAGAACGCATGAACTGGACATAAAGATATATCAATAAGGGTTTTCATTCAGTATTATAGACTAGGCGTTGACTTAGCTGTAGTGTTGAATTGAATCCTCTTACATTGTGCCTGTGGCCTTTGTCCACAGATGTGGTTGTAAGGTATATGTATTGTATGCTTTGATGCAGTCCAACTGCAGTGTACTTTTTCTTGACCCAAAGTGATTGGCTGGTCTCATTATTCGTGGTCTCCCTGGAATGAAAGTCTGAGCAGTCGGAGAAGGGCCTGTAGAGGGAAGAGGGGGTGGTGTTGAGGGGAGGACAATGGCATACATTACTCTCACCATAATCATATTTCTGATGCTTGTATCTAACTAGATTCACATGCCCTGCACAGGCCGACATCCACCGGTAGTCGTAGAGCACCACAAGATCTGTCCCCGAAATTCAAAAAGGGCCATCAACATGTGCGAAGAAAAGGTAAATTATCTGAAGTGATGCCTGCCCACAATACCACTCTGAACATGCACATATGCAGTGCTGTAGAGCTGTCAGTTCTGTATTATGGAAACACTTGTGTATAGGTGCCATACAAATGTCCAATAAATAAATAAAACAAATATATTAGAAGGAGACTCCCCTGTCGGCTGGAACCTTTAATCTGATTGTGTTCACCAGACGGGAGGCTCATTTATTAGCAACCCAAGGGGCACAGATCTCCCCGTTCTCTTCAACTGAGCCTGTTGCTGCCTCTGATCGCAAATGGTTTCACGAAAAAAAGGAATTAGGAGGTAGGAATGGTGCAAGGTATTTTTTTTAGGGTTACTATCTAAACAAGCAAGTAATGAAAAATGACCTTTGCAAGGAGAATTCGACCTATAGACCCAAGATCAGATAGATAATCTCAGTGGCGTAGTAAATGCAGAGTTACAGAGGCTCCACAGTTGATGACATCACATTAAAAGAAATAATAACATTTGTGCTTAGTGTGTGTGTGTGTCTTCTGTGTAGGAAACAGGTGTTCACTATGTCTAAATGGTCCCAAAATGCTGAAACTCGACACAATTAAATAGAAGTGACTTATCCCAGAATCTCTACTTTCACTGGGGCTGGGAGGATAACTCAGGGACAACGCGTTAGTCTTGGAAGCAAGACAATGCAGAGACCTGGCCCTGTGCTTAGAGACTGATCTGCGGTATTAAGCGCGTTATATAGGATTAATCATTTAGGGTCGACATAGAGCAGCAACAATAAACAAACATAATAACCATATGTCCTTCTTATTCAAAACTTGAAAAGAAGAAACACCCCCAACGAGTCATCCTTGTAATTTATTCCATCCCATAAAGGTAATACTTTATGGTCGAAATCACGAAGTGGACATTAAGTTAGGGCTGCAAAAAAGATTTCCATTATCATAGAGTTTATGGCTAAGGTTACTTTAATGCCCAAAAAATCATACCTGACATTGTCATTACAAAATAACTTGAATACACGTTTCCACCAACAAAACAAAAACTCAATGCAAATGAAACAAAGATTAAAACTCATTAGATCAGACTAACCTCTAAAATGTCCTACCAACTTCCAATACATATAAAATCTCCCCTCAGAAGGCCAATACAGACCTAGCCATTAGCCATATAAAAACTAACCATCTTTTGCCCTGTCACACTCTCCCACATCAGCGTCTAACCAGCCCCAAAGTACTATCGTCTGTCAGATCTTGGGCTTTTCACTGTGGATAACATTCTCCCAAGTTCTTCCACCAAACTCCTTGAAAACATATTGACATTCAGTACCCAGGTACTTCCAGCCTGTACCCATCAAGACCACAGGTTTTGCCATTGTATTTCCTACTGCCTGACTAATGAACCCCAGCCCATTTTTCTCTTAGAGAGCCGAGCACAGCGAGGCTACCAATAGTAGCAGTCAGGCACTACACAAGACCACTTATATTACATTACATAATCCTATTCAGCAGCTATTATAGTGCTAAGCACAGGGTTCGACATGTATATTTCGTTCCTGCTTGTTAGCTTGACATCAACAGCTACCAGGAGCTACTTTTGGCTGACCCGGCCAACTGATGCCAAACAAGCACATATATGGGAATGCAACTCTGAGAATTTAGGCCACTCCATAAATAAGCTTTAGGAAACATCTATATGACATTTAAAGCATAAGGGATCCTACAAATTAGTAACATTTTATGTTTGCAATTATGATGTTGAAGTTAGATTTACGGAATGCTGTGTACTAGCTCCTGGTTCCCCAGTGGTAGCTCCTGGTTACTGGTTAATGCCAGATTCGCAGGACATGCTTTTAGCTCCTGTTTATCTAACCTCAATTTCTATTCCTATGTTTTTCTTGAGTATCTCCTATCTTTTCTCCAATGGAGATGAACTGATATGTGCTCACATTGCATTGAAAATAGGTAGCACTGTAGCAATAAGCCTGAGACAACTTCTCGACCATACATCACTACTATGACTTTCTCTCCTTCACAGGATGTTTGCTACCCAGCCATTGCCATCAAGAGGTTTTAGCTGCAACACAGTATTGCACACAAGGTCCAACCTGGCCTTTAAACACAAGCCCCCTAACCTATCTTCTATGTCCACAACTCGTTTTCACGCCAAATATTCCTATAGGCGTCAAGTAGCGCATCCTTCCGCCTGCCACTTTTCATCCGGATGCCTTGAACACTAGTACTTCAGAGTAAAAGTGAAATGGCAAGGAAGATTAAGCTAGGATGGTCATAACGTGGATGTGAGGCTGAAGAGCCTGTCGAATAAAATTTCAAAATATATGATTCAATATTTGAAAAATGGGCCGGCTCTCAATTCCATAAATCATGTTAAGACTCTGAATCTTCTGCTTTAATATATGAGCACACTTATCACTCGAGACAGCGGTAATCACAACTAAACTCGGTTCATATTCTGCTGCATAGGAGGTTTTGCTTCAGTACCTCTCAGGAGCTGGATGCAGTGTTGCATGTAAATCTAGCTATGAGTAATGAGTTTAACCTCTACAGCTGGTGTCCATTTTCAGATCACACATGATATATAGTGCATACACTTCTGCAACACACATGTTTGGCATACAGATGTATCCCGGCAACTCCACTTATTCAAATGCCTTGTGCATGGGTGGCAGCCTGAGAGGTCAACTGGCATAGAATTCACTGGATGCTATCATCGTCTTTGTAATGGCACTATTATTCTCTGCATGGTAAGTTCCTGACGAGGTAATGGCGTATCTGCTTATCCATACAGGAGAAGCAATCCATGCAGGAAAGGACATTTTCCAATAGTATTCAATAATCACCAACCCAACTCCCTGACTTCAACATGGCTGCCACGGGGTGGGAGGTGGGGTGGGGCTGCTGACTCACAACGACACTGACTGCCTAATCCGAGAGCTCTGCACACACAAATATCCTGAACTAATATCCTGTTATACAGGGACCCGATTTCATGAGACTTTAGCACCAAAGGTCGCTGGAATACTTGGAGCTGTGGTGGGGCGAGTCTTGGAGTTCCATGTCTCCTACATTATTGTAAAAAACTGCTTGATCCCCCTCGCGGCCATCCTTGCCTGTGTGCTTCTGATGATCTGGAGCTGCGACTGGGGAGCACGCCAGGGAAAACACGTGGACCTGGGGTTGACGGCAGACTCGGCATGACTCAGGCAAATATATGTGTACTCCTACCGAGCCCAGGCCCATTGGCACATCGGCCCGATCCGAGGCCCGGCGAGCACCCCCCAAATGCCGGAATACTACTTTGACACACAACCCAGCACCTGACGACGGCGAGGAGGCGGTGGGTCATCAAACAAGTTATTACCTGTAATCCTGTACCATGACAGGCCGGTGCACTGCACCTGCAGTGCCCGAACCTAGCACTGGAAAAGATCTGCTAGCAACCTTGGGAACCACGCTTTACTACAGGGACGGGGAGTGCATAATACTTCCATCTGTGAGCTGTGTTGCTAGGCCCCAACCAAACTGTATTCTATAGATCCTCACCCAGTGCAAGTCACTGAGGGATATGAATGGAGGAGGAGCCAAGGGGGGGAAGAAAGGCCCCATGGACACCTTTGCAAATGCACCTAGATCTGAAGCAGACACCTCCTGTGCGCATGACCCTGCTTCAGGCACAAATACATCCATAAGCACCATGGACCCCTACATATCCATGAATCAAGCTGGTTCTGCAGCAGTAAAGCTGGATGACATCGGCTCCACAGTGAACACACTGAAAGCAGAACTTAAAAGTGAGATTGGCAGCATCACACAGGCCGAGAACTGGGTGGGAGACGTTGAAGACACTGTTACCACGCATGGTAAGGACATCTAACACATCAGGAAAGAGCTTAAAGCATTCCATGTGAAGTGTGATGAACTAGAGTCGCGGTCGCGCCGTAATAACATGAGAGTGGTGGGCATTGCATTGAAGCCCCTAAACATCCCCATGGAATCTAATATTGAGGACACTTGTAAGCTTATTAGAGTTGGCAAGCCTTTCCTCTCCAATGATAGCTGTATTATACTGGCTAGAGCACTAATTCTCTCCAGATTAGACTACTGCAATGCTCTTTACAGCAGCGCTAACAAAGCCAGTATCCAAAAACTCCAAATCTTACAAAACAACGCTCTCAGAGCTGCACTAGGCACTAACAAAAGAACTCATACGACTGCTATCAGATGGCAGCTTAATTGGCTATCTACCCGCAACACAATTCAACTAAAAATAGCCTCCTTGACACACAAAGCATTACACAATGTTGCCCCTAGCTACCTAATCAATAAACTGTCCAGAAAAACTTCCAATAGGCCCACTAGAGCTATTGATTCAAACTGCTTTGTGGTACCAAGGTTCAAGTCCACCCAAATCGGCGGCAATAGCTTCCCCGTGAAGGCCGCTAAACTTTGGAACTCACTGCTAAATGAGCTGAGAGCCGATCAACCGTATCCACTCTTCAGAAAGAATCTCATCACCCACCTTAATCTGACCGAATACTAATCCCAAATTAAACTACTGTACTACATAACACTTCACCCTTAAATTGTAAACTGCTGTATATTACTATGTAAATAACTTTCCGTGTAAATTGCTATATATGCATACCATTGTACACTTGTGTATACCAAGATGTAAATAACTTTGCTGAAACCTATTCCCGGCGCATTCTAAGCCCTACCTATTTGTGTCGTACTTGTTCAATGTATACTGCTCACCACTATGTAACCTTGTAAGCTCTGCATATCCTTTGTTGCGCCCTGCTACCTCCGGGTCCGGTGCGCATTACAAATGCAATAAACAAACAAACAAACAAACATGTTATGTTCCATATTCCAAGAAGCACAATTCTGTGCCCACACACTGTTCCCTCGCCCCACCCTCTAAACCAGGTACCCCTTCACGCACAATTATTGCCCACTTACTCAACTATGGCAACTTGATTCTCCGTTCTCACAGGAAAATGGATCTTCGCAATTTAACTCAACCAGAATTCATATTTATCCTGATTTTTAGACTCGTGTTCAAGCAGCTTGGCGAAACTTCGATCAAGTCAAGCGCGCTCTATGAGACATAAAAATCCCATACACCATGATCTTTCCATCCAAGCTTAGAATACAATTTGCAGGCAGATCGCTTTTTTTAAACACCAGAAGAGGCATGATCCTATATTTAAAATACCATTCCGATGCCTCCCAGCACTGACTGATTGAGCCTAAATGGTAGTCTGCCACCTGGCTATCGTGCCCCACCTCCTGTGCTAAAATTGACCACTTTTGCGCTGTGCTAATCTCGACATTATGGATTAAGAATATTCCTTGGGATATTTTTCACTTCAGAGTGCAGAACGTGCCAGGAAACACTCCAAGGTTCCTGTTGGTGTGTGCAAGGCACCTCTCACCGCTTACGAAAGGGTTCTTTGTTTGGGGAATACACTGCCAAGTTTAATTTGAAATGAGGGTGGTGGTGGATGGGGTGAGTTAGTGGGTTGAAAACACAAAATCTGACGGCTGAACGTGGAGTATATTTTTAGGTTAATTGTTGCGTGGCTGCGCTAGGATGGATCTCTATATTGTGAGTGATGGGGAGTGGGGGGCAAGCGACTAGGCTGCTAAAATGGAATGTCTGGGGATTCAATAACTCTATTAAGGCCAGGAAATTACAGTTATATGCCAAGAGACATAGAATACAAAAAATGATGTTAAAACTGTTATTCCTATTTAGCAACCTACCTATATGGCTTGGTAGACCCTTCTTCTCTAAACTACAATCCATGACCTCCTCATTTGTCTGGAACAATGGGGCGGCTAGAACGAGCTGGGCGAAAATGATGGAACAAGTCGATACTGGTGGCCTCTCGGCATCAGATTTTGAGCTCTATTATATGGCTGCTCAGGCCCAATAAGCGGGACACTGGTTCTGAGATACAGACAACCTCACCCATCTTTGAGTGGAGAGATATGCTGCCTCCCCCACTGATCTTCGATCAGTCGCATTCACCGACCAATATGTGGACACTAGCTCTGTCGACCCAGTTCGGAATACAATAAATGCATGGTGCAGAACATTTAAGAGACTTGACATTACCTCCCCTTACAGTAATACTTCCCCTTTGAGTTGTTTTCCCATGATAGCTCCCACATATTACCCATCAATTAAGATCTCGTGGGATCCCCATGGCCAGTTAACTCTGGGTGATATGTTTCCGGATGGGAGGTTCGTATAGCTTGCTTACTTCCTGTCCAAAATGGGCCATGGTCCCTCTAAGGTTCTCCAATACCACAGGATGAGAGCAGCATTCCGGCATCACTGGCCTTCCTTCCCGGATGAACCAATATCACACCCATTTCTACAGGCCGTCATGGTACAACAGGAGTTAGTTGTGGAACTTCCAAATTGTACAACACGAGACAAACTCACACCCCCACTCGTAACACCATGACATCTAAATGGGGGCGGGATATGGGCTTTACTATAGACAAGGTGCAATGGGCCAAATGTTGACAATTCACCAAATCTGTGTCACTCAATGCAAATTTGAGACTGATTCAATTCAAGACACTACACCACTTGCATCTTACCCCCAAGAGAGTGGTGACATTTTCCTCGGAAGTAGCACCGGGATGCCCTAAATGCTTGGGTGAACATGCAGACTCTTTCCACATGTCCTGGGGATGCCCTGTGATACTTGAATTCTGGAGGAAGGTTGCTGGTATTGTGGGTGACATCCTGGATATCCCCATTCCTCTTGCACCTACTAAATATCTGCTTGGAGACATCAGGAAGGTCCCCGTCAATATGTGCAGGTTGTTCAATGTGACCTGCGTGTAGCCAAAAGAAACATTCTTAAATGCTGGAAGTTCAGGACCCCTCCCACTCTGAATAGCTGGCTAAAGTATATGATATATGTAAATGAGTGTGAAGAAGGTTTTATTCAAACTGTTTCCCCAACAAACCGACCTTAAGATATTTGGGCATCATTTAGAACGTATGTTGCCAAATTTTAACACGTACCCCCGATTGACCCTTGAAGGTTATGCTGTATTGTGAATGCAATTGAAATCCTTGCTGAGGACTGTGCCATGTGTGTGACCTATGTTTAAACATGAATTGTAACTGTGCTAAATGTTTTTCAAACATCAAATAAATAAAGTTTAAAAAAAAGGCTGCCGTTTGGACTACTGGATACAAAGGGTATTTTGTTACCCAACTGGGTGTCTAGTAAATGCAGCAGTATTTGTGAAAAACCACAATGTTTCCCATTAACGCTCAATTCATAATGACCATCTCAGTTTAGGGTGTTACTATCCCCTTTCTGTGAATCATTGAAAAGTTGTCAGCTCCCATTGGATTCATAAAAACTATTATTGCAGATATTGAGTTCACATACAAATGCTGCATTTTTAATGCATCAGTTCTAGAGTGCATCTTTCCCTCAAAAGCATGTACTTCAGAGGTGATCAGAATCAAATTCCAAAGTTAACTTCCAAGTTTTAAATGTTTGTTTCCATGGTTGCCTATTTTATGAATATACTCAGCCTTACCGATAAGGGGTGTATCAGACACTTTTACATCCCAAGAAATAAGCAAATTCTCCCACAAAATACAAAACAGAGAGTAAAAATATTCCCAACAAAAAATAAGAAACAGACACAGTGGACCTTAAGCCCCTGCTTTTACCCACACAGCTCCATGGATATGATTGGACCAGTAGGGCACAGTGCCAAAGAAAGAAGCTACTGTTATTACTGCCTTATGAGAAGAATTACACATGCATCTTTTAATGTTTATGAATAACTAGGTGCAAAGGAATAAATATTACAAAAATAGGATCATATTTCAGTTCAAACATATTTTAACTTGCTTATAAAATACTTGCATTGGGAATTAGACTTACATTTTTAGTCCCTAAAAAAATCATTTTACTCCAAACTTTAAAAATAGGGAGCACTGAGTATACTTTTACATAGTGCTTTATTTTTCTATTTTTCCATTTCTAATGCCATACACTTAAATTCCAATCAATATGGAAGCAGGACACAGAAACCGATATAGACTACTTAAAAATAAGGAAGCAGAAAAATAAGGTAAAAGCACCATTTCTGTATGTTTTTAATAATATATATTAAGTATACTTTTCTAGACTTTTATGAATAAAGAGCAGTTATTTCCTATTGAAATCAATGTGACAAAGATAAACAGACTTCAATGAAGCATTAGCCCAGGCTTTGGAATAATAAGCTGTCATTTTATTTCTCGAGAGGCAACATCTCCATTTTACTAAAAGAAAGAAATGTGTTTTTTGAAATATAATCACACTAATTTACTATGACCGAGAAGTGCTGCACTAGGGCAGGCAAAAGGCTCATCAATTCTTGAGCTGCAACAAAGGACTCGGCACATGATTGCTTCTCTCCAGTACTTCCTCTTCAGTGGAGAATATTGATCAGCCGAGCCTCGCGGGACGCGGACGACTATTGGATTTTACATTATTACATTAGGTCGTGTATCTCAGCAAAACCTTATCACTCATAAAAGAATCCATTCAAAACATAAAGAATCCTAAACTGCCTTCTTCAATTACTGTGTTTCATTGGATTGATTTTCTCCCCATAGATCACACAGCTGCTGGTACCTGAATCATAAATGGTCTGTATTTACCCGTGGTCACATATAGACTGTAGCTTTGGACACAAGAAACCCTTGGGCTACGCTGCGAGCATCCTCGGCTCTCAGTGGGGATGGAGATAGGACACGCTTAGGCCAGAGGGATGCCTAGCTAGACATAGACAGGAGGTGCCAGAGTTGGTTTTTGCCAGTGCTGCAGAACCCTGGCACCACACCAACCTCCCATATGAAGTCCAAGCACTTGCAATGTTTTCTGAGAAGGTATTAATCAATACACTCAACACTGATCACTCCAGCACTCCTTTTCCATTTTTAGATGTTCTCTTCCAGCCGATGAAAAACCCAATAATTCCCTTTTTTTTTAAAGTAGATGCACTATTCCTGTGCTGTTTTATTACCTTACTGTTATATATATTGAAGAAACTAACATTTGTGTGTGTCAGGTGCACTTTCATCGCAAGAACATGACCCATCGTAAGTGATGTGCATACAAGACAAGGCCCTGAGCAGTACAATTGCTCAGTGAGTCAAGAGCTAACTGATGTGGTCTTTCTTTAGATTGTAAATCAAAGCTGTGAATCCTTGCTCGCCATTTCCAACATCCATGGGTCTGGGGTTCATAAATTGGACAGCGACTAGCCAATCTGTAGTAGCAACTGCTATTTATTACTACTTTGTAAAACTGGTGGTAGTTAGCACTATATAAATAGAAGATATGATTAGTACAATTATATGTTTAAACATAGGGGAATGTCACATCCCCAGTGCAGTGGGCCCCTCACCAACAGAAAGCACCATGTTAAATGATGCATTCACCAGTGACACATATACAGTGAATCAATAACTGAATTAAGGGCTGGTCCACAACCATTGCTAGATACTACAGAAATCAGAACATGAGGCCTTCACCACAGTGAGACTGTATTTGCAATTTGGCCAACCCAGTGTGCAACTTCATGATGCCATATCAAGCCAAACTATCAGACAATAAAAACAAACTCCATTGCTGAACCATCACTGAATCAAACACAGCCAAACTCAGAACCCCAAAAAATGTCAAACAACTAAGATCACAAACCAGACTGACAGCCCATGTTTCAAAAGACCACCCATGCCTGAACAACATCTTGACTTCATGACAGTCATTGCACCAATGTGCCAAGTGTTAGGGAGAATTCTCCAGAATGGCTAATGTCCCTTACCTACCGAGTCCTTCAGCAGCTTTGCTGGATTTCTAGGATTTATTTTTTTCGCCTGGTAAGAGTGTGAGCTTTTTTCCCACTCTTACATGTGTTTTGCTGTGTGTTTAACATGTTTGTGTTCATAGACTATGGAGCCTCACCTACTCCATAGGCATCATCGTTTTACTGTGTGTGTCACACAGCACCTTTAGTGCAGTGACACAGGGATGTCTTTTTAGACTTCCCACTTTAAACTGGTAGAATTTGCTGTGCGCAGCTGCAGTGAACCGGATAGCCAGGAGGACCGGTTCCTGCTTGGGTTTTAAGGAGCGCACCTATTATTCGTTGCTTTGCTCTGCTGTTGGTTTCTTCCCTGGGCAGTGCAGGACCCTCAGTCTTCCTTCTTCGTGTCAGTCCGACAGTCGCTTCGGGAACCGTGAGCCTGCAGGATCTGCCAGAAACGCCTGAGGTACTGTTCAAACCCGGTTGTTTGTTCTGTCTGACCGCGGTGAAAGTGTTTAAAATCTTTCACCAATTCAAGGGCTTATCCTTCTCTATTCTTTTAAGTAACTTTTCTTCCAACCAGCTTCGTTTCAAACTCTTGGTAAAGACTTAACTGCAAACTACTCTGAACTGTGTGATCCTCTGCAAAGACTCTGAGCCATTAACATTGGCCCAGGCCTATTGATTCGAATCCTCATTGTAGTAAGCCTTTTCTAGATTGCCCTGCCTACTTACTTGTTGGTGCTGCTTAATTTTGTATGACCTTGTCTTTCCCTCCCTTTTTATTGCTGGAGTGCCATTTTGCTCACATTTGAGCCTAACTTGTCCAAAATTGATTGGGTGTTGTGTAGTATATTAAGAATGTGGTTTTTCTGCTGCTTTATTTAGTGAACTGTTTTACAAATGAATGTGTAAATAAATGTATATTATTTTACTCAGAAACCTTGAGTCAGTGTTTGTTTGAACCATAGTAATTATTGTCCTTTGTGTAACTTCTGATACTGCTCACTTTACTCTTGAGATAGGTCTGGCTGCTCAGCCATCGCTACCACTTTACTGTGTAATATGGGCTTGTACCAAAGGTGAATTTGTACTTGCACTTGTATTCTTAATTGTGTGTTGTGTTCCCAAAGGGTACTGCATATGATTCTGCCTAACACCAAGGAAAAGGCAAATGATATTCTATTACAAATACATCTTCACATAACACATAGCATGGCATAACATAATAAGCATTGGCAATGCCAACAATTTGGGCTTTTGTGTAGGCACTTGCCAGGCACAGCTACAGTGGTATTAACTGGCCATTGATGGTAGCAAGTGTAACATGGTACAAGTACTGGTCATCCAGTAGCAGAGTGGCAAAAGTCTAATACTTATTCACAAGCCAAAACGTTTGGCTTTGGAAATGCCTATTTTTAACAGGACTTCAGTGAAGGGCGAGCAGAGTGTTTATAAATCGAGTGGATTAAGGCAGACCTGGTAAGACATTTATATTACACTAGTAGACGTTTAACAGCTCCAATTAAGCCATTAACTCTCAGAAGACAGCTTAGAAAAAACAATGGCAGGCACGTTGAGTGTAAAGTCTGATGGCAAGGCACAGCGCACAAACAAAAGCAACTTACAGTTATCTGGGTGTAAAGCCAAAAGAGGACAGAACTCACTGTGAAATTAAGTAAAACGCAAGAAGACGTGTCACATCAGATACAAGCAAATACATCCTCAAGTAATTGTAGGTAAAGTGAAAAGACACTTCTCTTTTTGGCATCGATGTAAAGCAAAGAAAATGAAACACAGTGTAACACTAGTGTAACACCAGAAAAAAAAAACACTTGCAGAAAAGAAAAACAAGCATTGGCAAAGTCAACAGTTTAGGCATTACAAGTTCTTCATTACATTGTATGCGTATAGGCTTGAATGCAGTAAACACTTTGAATGTTCAATAAATATTGTAAAGTTGATACTTGTAGACAAATGACATTAGCACAGACATATAGATGTCCGTTCCATGGTGAATGGAAGTATTTTCACTGTGTCTGTAAAGTATTTGCTGGGTATGTATTTTCCAAGTATTTATTGCATTAATCTCTATGCATACAAAATGCAAAAAGCAACTATAAACATTAAACATATTGAAAGCCTCAGAATATAGTGGTATTGATTTCAAATGCAGCAGCAAAAAGGGTACACTGTGGAGCACATATCTACATTTTATGGATTGTATGCTTAATTATCATAGTTATAAGTAGCTGCTATTCAAGTGTCTGTATCATGACACTGGATTGTAAACAATCTTCAGAAAGGAAGTTACTTCTTGTAAACGATGTGCAGAGATTGTGGATCCACTCACTGTGGCCACTGCATGTTCAAAAATTTTTGTGGATCAATTTAATTATAATATGGGGCAGCTGGGTAAAATACTATCTTTGGTTACTTTTAAAGGCATTTCCAAAAATCTTGTGACATTCACACATTACAAATTGTGCGCTTTTGTGTTGCAAGCACAATATTGTTGTCAGCTGTGTCACGCTGACTCTTTGGGGGATTGGCAGCCTCATTATGTGGGAGGGCCAAGTTTGGGAAGGGTCGGGAGTTTGAGGGAAGTAACGTTAGAGGACGGGAAGTCCTCAAGAGTTGAATACAGGTTGAATGTGCAAGCAGCCCCATGTGTGATCTCTGTTATTGGTGTGAGATTGAGAGAGGCGATCCGCCAACTTCACAAGCTGTATGGTCTGCCTATTGGTTGTTACAATGTTTGTCTCCTTAGAAATGAACCTGTCCATCTTAAACCTTTATGGGAAACCTACCCTAGGGCACTTTGGAAATACAAATGCACTTTCATACTGCTCTGGTTCCATGTTCTGTGTAATTATGCCTCTACATAGAAAACTATTTCAGACAAAGGCCTCCTGATGTTTTTGTTGGAGATGTTTCGGCCACTACATAAGAGCTCAATATCTAGATTGAAAGCCAATGCATTTGAGTCCAATCAGAGATACCCAAATTACCTAAATAGATTAGGGTTTGGCTGGCCAAGTCCTCAGTGAGTGAATTATTTTAAATTATAAAGATATTAAGCTAGTATTCCTGGTTTATAGTGAAAAGACCGAAACAAAAAAATATCGAAAAAAAGGTCGAACCAAAAAATATTGAAAAAAAAAAATCTCATTTTTTTTCAATACGGTTTTTTTTGGAAATGGGGGGGTTCCCCCCTAACCACCTTTTTCATTTTTTTTATTTTACCCCTTTTTTTTTTACTTACCTGACCCCAAAAATACATATAAATAAATAAATAAATAATTCAAATTTGTTTTCGATATTTTTTTCGAGATTTTTGTCATTCGATATTTTATTTTCGGCCTTTTGACTGACCACCAGTATTCCTGTTACACAATGTTATAGTTGTTCAGTATGGGAGGATATGGTGTGTCAACATTAGAAGACATTTTGCAAGGATGTAACCCTTTCATCTCTAAAGGATGTCTACAATAATCCCTTGGAGGTAACATGCACATTCATGTTATGCTCTGAGATTCTATAGCACACAGAGTCCAAAGACCCACCTCCCATAAAACATAATGTGCACACACCTCTTGTTATCTCATGCCCTTCCTTCAGATCGGCTTCTTTTAGACTTTTGGGAACAGACGACAACCGGGTAGTTAAGAGGTCCTCTAATTTCGAAAAGTGAAAATGTGACAGTTTTGTGAAATGGACACCCAATATTTGCCTGAGAAAATGGTGCTTGAAGAAGAAGCATGATTATATATATATATATATATATTCACTGAAAAAACTTTGTTAAAGGGGCATTTTGGTTAAGTTGCACTAATAAAAAACTGAAATTCAATGTAAAATCTTTTTTAAAGGGACGTTATGGTTATAAGTGAAACTGGAAAACCACAGAAATTCACCAGTTATGGTAAATTAAGCAACCATAACTCGTGCCACCACCGTGCCCTGGTAAGACTAACACCCAGGACATCAAAGATGATATCACAAATGTCAATGATGACATCACATATCTGGGCCACCTGTTTTTGTTCACAGACATATCTAGGCCAGGTGGTTTTGTTCACTGAGTCAGAATATTAAAATTCAAGAGGTGCTATATATCTAGACGTTACCTTGTCATATGTTCTTAAAGTACTTTCCTTAGGGCTTGGTCTCAGCTCATGGTGCAAATACATGAGGCAATAAGCAGGCCTCAAACACACAATTCATTTGTATACATGAAGATAAACGTTTATGTTATTAACATTTTCTGATGATGCTGTTTCTTTCTTCCTTACTTTAGTTTCCCTGTAAGTGCCTCTGATGTGTATGCATTGTGGTCTTCATATGTATTGTTTGTGCTAGCACAAGTGTGTAGTAAGTCTTGAATTGTTGGCTAGTTATTACATGTTTAACATTACTCAAAACTCTGATAAGGTAGCATTCATTGTTTTACTATCCAAAATTACAAGATTATAAATATTGTACTTCTATGGTGCATGCTGCAGCCATTGCCCATGTTTATGGCCCTCATTCCAAGGTTGGTGCTAGTCATGGTGCTATTAGCGCCATGACTAGCACCAATACCGGTACTGCCACCGACTTGGTGGTATGGGGCCTTACCGGTCTATTCAGACCTTTGCGGGACCGCTAAGTCCCCATTTGAAAAGCCATTCCCCATTCCCATTTGAGCCACCATAGGGCTCAATGGGAAGGGGAAAGGCGTCAATAAAGGTACCGTAAATTGCGGTACCGTTTTTGACCCCGGTATCCCTTTGTGGGTCCTGTCCATAACGCCTGGTAAAACCTGTTAAGGGAGGGACCCGCAAAGGGACCTCGGAATAGGGCGCAAAGGGATTACCGGCACTGGTGTCATTACCGGTGCCCGGTATCCCTTTGCACCCAGGTCGTAATGACCCCCTATGTATGATTAGGCTCCTGTATTAAAAACAACACTCCAAT
The DNA here is from genome assembly GCF_040938575.1 of Ambystoma mexicanum. NCBI lineage: Eukaryota > Metazoa > Chordata > Amphibia > Caudata > Ambystomatidae > Ambystoma > Ambystoma mexicanum. The sequence goes on from NC_090941.1 coordinate 862,212,409, forward strand.
ACAATGTTATTTATAGCAGTACATTCTTTAATAGATTAAACAGTTCATAATAGGTCTCACGATCATCCCTGACATCTTGTTACCAACATTATAAACCCAACCCCTTGTAGGGACTTTTCATTAAAAATTAATTTCACGGACGGCCACCAGGGGGCGCACGGATGGAAACGTTCTCCGTGTGAGCTCCGCGCAAGGGTCCCGAAAAGTGGGTTGAGCCCCCACCACGAGACCCCCGCTGGCTAAAATAGCGTCAGAACCTGGTGTCGGAACCACCCAGGCACCGTCAGGTTCCAACTCCGATCAAAATCGGACCTTGCATTCTGGAGAAATACTCTCCTGCGTCATACCGAAGGAGGACGGACGAGGCCTGGAGGCTTCCAGCACACGTCGCATCGACACGATTCCAGGACGCGGACCCCCGATTCGGCTGAACCCCGCGAGAAGGTACGTGCAACTCAAAAGACGCACGGGCCACACCCGATCTGCAGGAGGTTTACAAGGAGTGAGCCCGCCACGGGTTCGGACGTGTGAGACTCGGTCCGCGACTCCAGGCCGCGGCCCCTCCTGAGCCACGCGACCCGCCACAGAATCAGTGGTCAGAACGCAGCAACGCCCACGTTGCAGTGGCCCCACGCGGACGGAGACCACACACGCGCCCATAATGGATCCCCCCCGGACTCCGGGCCGCGTCTTGCACGCCGAGCCCCGGTGACCGGTGCGCGGGTTCCCGCCCAGGCGGCGGCGGAGGGAGGCCCTTTCTACGTGGATAAACTCTCAGCAGACGCACTCAACGTGGGGCAAACGCACCCCCACTACGCGCGCAGCAAGGCGCTTCATATTTCCACTTTCCCCCAGGCTACAGTGGGCTGAGGGTTGGGCCCCTGGTCCCCAGGGCGTGTGCCCTCCTCGGCCCCCTATCGCTGGCCATAGCACCTGCTGGTCCCATTGAACTGACACCCCGCCTGGCCGGGACGTTTCCTCCGGGGATCTCCGGACACAGCTGCAAGTCTCAACAGCACGGAACCTATCTGGATCACAAGACGCACTACTGGAACCCTGTGCAGACGTTGCCCTGAGAGCACCCCACTGTATGGCTGTGACCCCACTACCCATGGACCCTATGGACAAACTGGCAAAGTATAAGTTTGCCCCATCGCAAGACGACCCCCGGGGCCCCGACGAGCAAACGATGGCTTCCCAAGGGTCTGAGGCTGCAGCAACTAAAGGGGACGTAGCTGACCTACTCAAGGAAATGAGAAGTATGAGGGCAGACATAGGGGGTCGGATTGACAAGATCACGCAAAGGATGGATAAAATGGACGACAGAGTGGAGCAGCTTGAACACAATCAAACCTCCTTAAACACGCTGGAAGCTCAGATGGACCTTCGCATTGCAGAATTAGAGCATAGGGAAGAAGAAATAAAACTGAAAGTGGACGATCTTGAAATTAGAGAACGCCGTAACAACATACGTGTCCACGGCATTCCTGAAAAAGAAGGAGAAACTGATCTTGATTTGAAACAAACCATCCACACCATCTTAAAACTCCTCTTTAAGGATGACCTGATAGATGAACCCAAAATTGATCGCATCCATAGAGCAGGAGGCAGGGCAGGGGGCCCACGTTCAGTCCTAGTCAGGTTCCATAACTACGCTGATAGGACCCGCATCTTGGAAAAAGCTAGAAATGCCCCGCCACTCACCATGGGTGACACAACTGTCTCTCTTTATCAAGACTTATCATCACTCACGCTTGCCCTGAGGAGGAAATGTATCCCAATTACAAGGATGTTGAAGGACAAGGGAAACAGATATCGATGGGGTTACCCGTTCTCTCTCACCTTTGAGTGGCAAGGCTCAACAATAAAGCTTGCTTCGGAAAAGGAAATTACAGACTGCACAGCCGATCTCCTGGGCGACCAAGCAGGGGACCCCTCCCAGGGAGACCCAAATAAAAAGGAAGCTGAATGGCGTATTAAAGGTCCCCGTCGGAGGCGGATCCAGGGTTCCAGGAAATTTCGGAGAATGAATAACTCGCAAGACATGGAGCATTAACTTGGACAGAGGACTTGTGTGCTCAATTGCTGAAAATAATGGCTTCTTTTGATGGGCACTTTTGCCCGATCGCGCCACTTGGGACCCCGCCCAGGGTGGCGCGAAACCGGGTAGCGGTGTCGACTGGGGTGATACTCGCTTATTGAAGATCATTGCTGCATACGTCTCCCCCGAGGCGCTCCTCGACTGCAACATGTCAACCTATTCATGCACATGGAGCACTCGACTCTGTATGCATGAGGATCGTGGTGAAGGATATGAAGTAATATCCACGCAGTAAAGACACCCTGAGGGGAGTTGATAGTACTATCCCGAAGCTACAGTTTGTTAAGGTTTTTGTATGAGTTGTCTGTTGGGGGCTCACTGTTATGTATGCTTGTAGTAGGACGGGACCGCTTGTTCTTGCGGTCACCACTGATGGTCCGAGTTCGGCTGGGTGAGGTCAACCCAGGCGGATCGGGCGCCGATCATAAAGAGGATAGGGGGGGCGGGGAGGGAGGGGCGGGTGGGGAATATTTCATCGAGCACAATTCAGACTTGAAGGGAGGAATACCACAACATGCATGAACGTGAGGGCTCCACACACGAAAATGGCACTGAAACAGGCGTACTCGAGGTGCACATACACGTATATGACCTAAAATGACACACACACTCTGCACGGATACGATACGTATCTGCACACTTAATGTCAAGGGGCTGAACTCCCCTACCAAAAGATCTATGGTGGCCAGGGAATTTAAGAGATCGAAAATCGACATTCTTTTCCTTCAGGAAACGAGATATCGGAAGGGTGAGGAGAGAATGATCCCATTGCGGGAAGTTGGGCCCACCTTTTGGAGCTCGGGCACTTTGAAGAAAGCGGGAGTGGGAATCATAATCCGCAAAAGCCTGCGGGGCACAATTATGGAGACATGGACAGATCAGGAGGGGAGGGCTCTCATAGTCATTGCTAATATAAGGGGCACGATAGTCACCCTTGCTACACTTTACGCACCTAACCAGGGGCAAAACAGATTTCTACATAGAATCAGTGAGAAGGTCTTTGGAATGGCCAGAGGACACACGGTCCTCGGCGGGGATTTTAACACATGGATGGACAGCTCCTTAGACAGACAAACCAAAGCAGACACAGTAGACCCGCCCGGTACCACAAACGAGGCAAGCATCAAACTTTCCCTTGACCTCTTTGGCCTCACCGATTCTTGGCGTCACTTACACCCGTTGGAGAGAGGCTTCACTTTCCATTCCCTCCCCCATGACACGCTTACGCGCATTGATTACATTTTCCTCTCAGAGCATCTTTTGCGCATCTTGCAGGCAGCTAGTATACAAACCTCTGCATGGACGGATCACGATATGGTAATGGTGGATATACCCTGGCACGATCTACTCCCACGAAACTCCAAATGGAGATGTAATGATTCCTTATGGACCGACTCGGTCTTCAGAGAAAACCTTGAGACTGAAATCAAGCAGTTTTTTCTTATCAATGATACAGGGGAAGTGGGGAAGACATACGTTTGGGAGGCCGCCAAAGCAACGCTGAGGGGAATACTAATAAAAGAGGGAGCCGATAAAAAACGTGAACGTGCCCTGGTGGAGACAGATATAAGGGAAAGGCTCGGGAAGGCCCAGGATATGGCACAGTCATCTCCATCCGAGAGGTCTGCATATATTGCCGAAGTCCGCCGTCTCAGGGAAGAGTTGAGAATACTCATTGCCGGTAAGACGGCCCAGACCCTGCAATATCTTAAGCAAAAATACTATGAGAAGGGCGACAGGGCCGATGCTCTCTTGGCTGCCCGCCTTTGCGCGCAAAAAGCGGAGAGATGGGTTGAAACGATCGAGAGACTGGATGGCACTCTCACAGACACGGTAGTCACAGCCCCCGAAGACATACAGGAGGCATTTGCCTACTTCTACGAAGACTTATATATGTGTGACCCGCCCCCCCCCGTAGGGAGTATAGACGCATATCTGAAGGAATTGCAGATCCCCACACTAACACCCACTGAAGCGGATTCCTTAGACATGCCTGTCCTTGTAGAGGAAGTCATAGAGGCCATCAAGAGGTTGAAGACAGGGAAAGCCCCGGGGGACGATGGATTCACACCTGGGTTTTATAAAACGTTCTCCCCCTTTATCGCTCCTTTCCTTACATCATTGTTTAACCACATCTTTGTCACAGGCCAAGCACCCCCATCCTTCTCACAAGCCCTCCTTGCTGTCATTCCAAAAGAAGGCCGTGACCCCAGGCACTGTAGCTCATACCGCCCCATCTCCTTACTCAACATCGATGCGAAGATATACGCTAGAGTGATTGCGGCACGGTTGGAAACATTCCTCCCCAGATTGATAAATCCCGACCAAGTTGGATTCATCCTTGGCAGACAGGGCGCGGATACAATGAGGAAAACGCTGCATTTAATCCATGAAGCGCAGGAGATGGAGGGAGACCCGTCCCTTCTGTCTCTGGATGCCGAGAAGGCCTTTGATCGGGTCTCTTGGGAATTCCTCGAGAGGGTACTGAGTTCATATGGGCTGGGACCACAGCTCTCCCGTGCCATTAAAGCACTCTATAGCTCCCCCATGACGTCAGTGGCGGTGAACGGGGGATACTCTCGTTGGTTTCCCCTTGAGAGAGGCACAAGGCAAGGTTGCCCACTGTCAGCGATCCTATTTGTGATGTCTCTGGAACCACTGGCACAAAAACTGAGAAATGACACCAGAGTTAAGGGTATTACGGTGGGCAACCGGGAATATAAATTGGGCCTATACGCAGATGATATTTTGCTACATGTGACCGACCCCTTAGACTCGATCCCGGCAGCATTTAGTATTATTGAGGAATATGGAGAGCTTGCGGGACTGAAAATCAATATGGGGAAATCTGTCCTCCTTCCAATAGATAAACGCAGAGACTCGGATGCCGAGCGCTTCGCCCCCTTGGGAGTAAAAGTCAGCCTCACTACGCTCCGGTACCTGGGCATTAACGTCACCCGTGATCTTGGATCCCTGTATGGGGCCAACTTTCCCCCAATGTCCCTTGCTCTTCAGAAAGATGTCCAAAGGTGGTCCAAGCTTAACATTTCATGGCTAGGGCGTCTAAATGCTATAAAAATGGTCCTGCTCCCTAAGATATTGTATCTCTTTCAAATGCTCCCTATCAAAATGCCCCCAGAATACTTTACAGACACGAGGAAATTGATATTAAATTTTCTATGGCAAGGCCAAAAGCCAAGAATCCCGAGATCCCTCCTTCAACTTAGAAAGGATAACGCTGGGGTGGGTCTTCTAGATATTGAGACATACTATAGAGCCACTCAGCTTAGGATTCTTGTCCCACATTTCAGGCAGCAGTCTGAGCCTCAGTGGATAGCACTTGATAATTATCACCTCCGTCCCTTTATCATAAGTGAATGGCTATGGGTGCCTGGACCACAACTACGTAATACTGTTAAATCCCACCCCATCATAGGCACGATATGGTCAATATGGAAACCAGGGAGGAAAATGGTGGGTGTCACAACATGGCCCGCCCCATTGGGGCATCGCTGGTCGCCTGGGATCCGCGACGCAATTCCTGAGCCAGGGAGTTATGAAACATGGTACCAGGCGGGGCTAGAAAGGGCAGGACAATTGCGCCGCAATGACTCCTTTATTACCATTCAGGAGTTGCAGGAAGCCCTCGGCATAGGTAACCTCTCGGTCTTCCTGTATCTTAGACTCAAGGGGGTAATGACCAGATCAACATGGAAACAACAGTTACAGAGAGACCTCACACCGTTTGAAAAGATCCTTGATTTATGCACCAGCTCCAAAGGCCTGATCAGTGCTATGTACCTCGCACTCATTGAAATCGATATTAAACCCTCCCTAACACTCAAGGGCAAATGGGAAGTTGATATGGGCAGGCAAATCTCCCCAAAGCTATGGTTACAAATGTGCAGACGAACGGCGATATCATCCCTATCGTGTCAATACAAATTACATGCTATCAAACTGCTATACAGATGGCAATACGACCCTGCCCGGCTGACCAAAATGTACCAGGGAGTAAGCCCGAATTGTTGGAGGGGATGTGGGAGGCGGGCCGATTACTGGCATATGTGGTGGGGATGCGCACAGGTCCAAATCTATTGGTCAGAAGTCCTTAGCTGGATCAGGGACCTTGACGGGGAGGAAAGAGAGAAGCACCCACTACTCGTTTTGTTTTCCTTAACTGAAAATGGGGATAAGATAGTGGTGACGTGCAAAATGGTGCAGGGCCTACTGATGGCTGCTCGAGCATGCCTTACTATGACATGGAAGAGACCCACGCTCCCCAGCAAGAGTGAATGGCGAGCGGTCGCATTGAGCATCTACAGAATGGAATGCTTGACTGCAGCATTGCACGGGGACCGTGCCACGGTAGAGAACACCTGGTCGGAGTTTCGCTCTGCATATGCTTTGTGAAATGTGTCTGAATCACGCCTTACCTACTAAGGTTTAACGCTTGAAATGACTCGAGTACGTGACTGTTGAATCAATACATGACTTCTATGCCCACTGCCATGACTAAAATGATGGTTTATTGGTTTTGTTTAATGCTCTCTTTAGTTCCAGGTCTGATATCATGTGCGGGGGGTGGGAATTGAGGGGTGAGATATGTTCAGAAACAAAGGTTCGGTTTTCTAGGTATGCGAAATAAGTGATTGTTATACTACTTACATGCTCGCTTTCTTTGTAAACAAGAGATGTAAGCTGCATTTATGTGATTGCTAAGCTTCTAAAAACCAATAAAAGGTTAAATTTTAAAAAAAAAAAATTAATTTCACATGTGATGTCATCAGTGATGTCATCAATGACATTTGTGATGTCATCTTTGATGTCCCGGGTGTTAGTCTTAGCAGTGCACAGAAATGGCGTGAGTTATGGTTGCTTAGCTTACCATAACTGGTGAATTTCTGAGGTTTTTCGGTGTTACTTGTAACCATAACATCCCTTTAACAAAGTTTTTTCATTTAATTTCATAGGTTTTTATTAGTGCAACTTTACCATAACGTCCCTATAACAACAATTTTTCTGTGAATTTCATGGGTGTTTACCAGTGCATGCTATTTTCATACAACTTACTAATATCATACTTACCCCAATATAGCAACCTTTTGTCAAATTTAAAATGTTTCATCTTAAAACTCTGCCATTTCCCACCTTCTACCATCATTTTTAACACTTCTATAAACTTTCTGCAATTTTTTTCACTGTTTTTGCACTGGTCGATGGCTGCGAACATCTGACGGCATTGCGGACCTTGTGGACAGTGCCACGTGACCATGCGCTCATGCTCGGCATGATGACATGACCACGAATGTGTTGGCACTTCGCAATCGGGTCCGTGCTTCGAGGACAGTTCGGAACTGCATTTTCTACTGATCCTGGAACTTTGAAGCTCACAATTTACCCGTGCACAGCTCTTACTCATTATCCATTAACAATCTGGTACAAAGCACATACTTGGAAGAATATTAGCGGAAACTGCTATTTATCTTAAAAATTGCATCAGCTATTGCCATCCCACCTCCCCAAGAGCCACTACCACCACCAGCTGGAGGACGTACACAACAAAAAAAGCACAGTACTTCCAAAGACAATGAAGAGGACCAAGAAGATGAGGTAGAGGAAGTGCCTACCTCTAGCACCCAGATAGAATCATGGGTGTGGCAGTTCTTTACCACTTTTGGGAATGTACGAAAGGGTAAAGCTACAAAAGTGAAATGCACTGAGTGCAACTTTGTACTCAATCTAGGACTACCTGGACATTACTCCTACGGGACCACTTCCATGCGCTGCCACACCAAATCCAACCACTGCATTGCTCTCATAAATAAAGCGGTCTCCGGACAGTTATCCCCCATTCCAGCCCCTGCAATAGGGGACGAAGGCCATTAGCACTCCTGATTCCCAAAGCAGGAACAAGGGGTTCTAAAAAAAGGATTTCTCTTTCTAAAATCCTTTTCCAAGATGGCCACCATGGAAAGGGAAGGTGGGGATCCATACAGAGCCCCTCTTCCATTTCCATGCCACCCTGCAGAAGGTGAAGAGAGAACCCTATGACCATATTACGACAAACACATTTATTTTCCCTTTCAAACCTATCCCTCTTTCGAATAACTTTACCACATAGTCGGTACCAGATGGACATGGACACTTTAACCCAATTTGTTGTCCCTCATGGTCATGGCCAGTAGCCACATTGTCTGGGTCTTGACCTTATGCCATGACCCCGACAATCTGGCTACTGTCCATGGCCACAGGCTATACCTCAGTCACCAAATGTATATCACTATTTTTTGTACCTACATTATGTCACTTGTCAAAAAATAAAACACAGGCACATTTGCAAAACCATGCTTTAAGGTCCTTGCCAATGCTCCTTACATAAGTTTGTTTGAAATTCGCCCATGTTTTATTTTTTCTAAAGTATCAAAACGTATGTACATACAATAGTCATATAACTTAACCCCCACTTGACAAAATCCATTCAGACTTTACACAAACATTCAAGGTTGGGTCTATAATCCTTCTTGAAAACTTTTGTACACATTCGTCAAACGGCAACAAAGTTATAACACCATCTAAAAATGTTCAGACCCCCCTCTAATTTAGGCCGCTCTTGATAAAATCCCACCAGAGTTTACACAAACGTGTATATCTAGATTTAAAATCGTTTTGAAAACATTTGTGCAGATTTGTCAAATGGCATCACATTTATAAGCCTTTACAATATTTTGGGACCTCCTCTAATTTTGTTGCGTCTTGACAAAACAGCTCCACACTTTCCAACACCATTCAGAATCAGGTTTAGAATAGAATTCCCAAATGCCAAGCAGTTTCATTGAGTGGAGCCAAAGTTATAAACCATCCAAAAACTGCTTTTCACCAACCCTGTAATGCAGAAATGGGCATAGATGCCCCAGAACATCTGAAGTGTTTGCGGACTTGGTTAGGAAAAACACCAGTTTTTTTGGCTTCTTATGGCCATATCCCATCCCATCCTCATCACCCCTCTAATCCCCAGAGATTGTTTGATAAATTTGACAAGTGCAATGTTGTTTTTTTTATATGTTTTTGCTGCAATGTTTGAATCCAACATGGTTCGTGTTGCCAAAAATTTGACGCACTTAACGCTTTTCACCATCCAATCAATGGGTGCGTCCGATGTCTGCGGATATCACGTCGCCTCTAGGCCAATCGGATGCCCGTCTGCGGACCGAACAGGGAAGTGGGTCCACGGACCGAACCCAGAAATCACTAATTTGTGTTTACCTACTTAGGACAATTTAATTTAAACGACTGGACGGATTTACACCAAATGTAGACACGCTTTTGGGACCAAGCCGCTGCTCCTGCCGCAAATTTGGTAGTAGGAGTGAGCAAATGTATTTTTCATTGCGTCTATGGAAAAAAATTACATTCTGGGACCCCCTATAACTTTGCCCTCCCTTGATGAAACCTCACCGAACTTGCTATAGAAATTCAGACTGGACCATATACTTCTATGGCAAAGTTTGGTAAGGATTCGTCCAGGGGGAGCAAAGTTATAAGCTGCCCAAAAAGTGCTCTTCCTATGATTTGAGCAACCTAACCATGACTACAGGACTGCTACCACAGAAATATATAGGGGTTTCATCATGATGGAACTTGCATGCATTCAAAAGTGTTGATGAACTTTGAAGACCTACTATGAAAGAACCAGCATAATGCTCATGCTGTCAGGCAGAAACACACACAATCAATACTTAGGGATAATAAAGACCCACCACCCGAAAATACTGCTGACAAGAACCATGGATGGGCTCTTTTCTCTGCCTCTCTTGAAAGCCTTTCCAAGGGTACCGATGAAGAGACAAGAGGACTGATTTACAAAAATGAATGTCCCAGTGAAAATATTATTGTAAATCAGGCTCATGATGTATGAAGCATTGAAATCAGAAAATATTAGCAGACCCAGTTCAGGCATCCAAATAACCGGATGAGTTTAGCACAGACTAACACAGTTCCCGAAGATTCTTCTGTCGCCAAGACATCTGGTGCAATACACTTCTGCATGCTAATGACATTCATATATGTAGTATTTTAGTTGTCCATAATTTTAAGAGCAAGTTTTGAAGGTGACCCTTTATTTTTTACATGACGACGTTTGGGGCCTGATTTACAAAAGCGATTTAAAATGTTGCACTCCCATTGGAAAACTCTTTGCAGATCAGGCCCTTACAGTCCTATACTATGGATCCTAAAGACGTAATGTTGGCATTCCTGAAGGAAAAGGTGCGATCGATAGAATCCCATGCTGGGATTAGATATGTTGTCCACTATATATAGAAGCGGCTCCTTATTCTCCTGAAGGTGTTCAGTCCTGCTAGCTGCTCTTTATTTCAGTGCCTTTAACTCAGATACAACATATGGAAATGAAGCGCAAAGATTGTTTCATCTACTAAATTAAATGGAAGGTTCTTTATGCGATTGATTTTATGTTGTAAATCTGCTTTACATAAGTGCATTAGCAGGTAGCCTTCTTCACAGCTCTAATTATGATAATTGTTAGAATGGCTTTCAGGTTGACAGGAATGTTTTGACTTTGGAAGGAAAGACATATTCCAAGAACAAGGTTGCTATAGTAACTCGCGATGTTCGATGTCTGTGGTATCTTATTTTAAAACATATTACACACATATTGAATTTCAGGATTTTCTTTCTTAAGGAACCCTGCAGGAGAATAAACTCAATGCCTCATATCTATCTTGAGACTTACATGTTCCTGTCCAGGATAGAAACATTACGTGCCAATTTCAGTTGCTAAGATACTGATCTTGAAAACGGGAAACCAAGGTTGTCATCATAATTCTGTAACTTGAGCGAAACTGTGTCCTCATGGTAAAATTAGTGTTCACCTTGTGTCTTAAACTATGCATATGTAAAAATACTCCACTCCGCCGTGTGCGGTCTAATAAGGGCGGAATTTCATGCCACTGTTTTCTCAGTTGCATTATGTTTTCTGTAATTTAAGCCCACACACCATACTTGTCATCACATATGGACCATTTATGTTTGCTCTGTTCCTCCAACCAGACCTGCCCACTATAATGCGTTTTGCTGTCTTCCCTTTGAAGAAAGCGCCATACCATATTAAATACCCAAAGAACGTAAATGCAAACCCATTTACGAAGAGAGCTTTGTGGAAAGTTAGGACCATGCCTATTTATCATTGTCCAAGTGTCAATCAGTGCAGACCATAGGCATACACAGCTATGTGGCACCGCATAAACCTGGCTGGAGTCGTTGCCACGCGTAATGGTTGACCATGTAATAGATTTAAATGGAAAAGGTTTAATACAGTCCAGGAAGTCTCAGAAGCCACGTGCTTTTTGCTATGCAGTGAATGGGCAAAATCATACAAGACGACTTTACAATGCATTGAATGCATGACAAGGGGACACTGTTGTTGCGTGCATACAGGAGCAAATAGACTCAAACATAACTGCTGTATCCCTGCTGGGTGATTGAGTAATTGGGAGAGGCTCAGTAACTTCTATCCTGACAACTCCAAAATCCTGAATTCTCCCTTAAACCCGACTGGAGGCCCTGCTCATACCTAATATGATAGCCAATAAAGCTCATCCAGGGAGCTGGAGTGTGACCACTGTGTACTTGCACGCGGTGCTTTGCGCGTTGTTGATAAGAAGGGCAATAGCATCTTTCTTAAAGCAAACTATGATTGCTCTACCATTTCACTAATCGAAATCACGAAATCAGCTCATGATATGGACATTAGGACCTCCCATCGATTGTTTTAAAGGTGTAAGGTTTTTTCACATTTTTATATCTTTCAAATAATGTTGTATGCTTGCACGCGCCTTGTGAAATCATTGTAAATGCTGTATGTTATGCTCTGGACACCTGCACCGTGCCCCGCTACCATCTGCATGGCCTGCGGGCGCTCTGGGGGGCAGAAGTGTATGGGCTCGGTTAGGGGGCAGAAGTGTATGGGCTCGGTTAGGGGGCAGAAGTGTATGGGCTCGGTTAGGGGGCAGAAGTGTATGGGCTCGGTTAGGGGGCAGAGGTGTATGGGCTCGGTTAGGGGGCAGAAGTGTATGGGCTCGGTTAGGGGGCAGAGGTGGGAACTGCAACACAGCTTTGCTGCTGAGTTGATTCATGCGGCTCGGTGATAGTTTTGTTCAGATCATTTCAGTTAAATGAAATCGTCTCTGAATCAAAATGATCTGCGTCGAGTGGACAGTCATTGACCGAAGACAAGCAGTGAACTCTGAGGGGGAAACCGTGTATCCTTATGTTTAATCATGTTTCTGAGAATGATTTCTGAACGTTGTTTTTTTTATTATAATATCACTCTGCTTATGGGAGATTGCATGAAGCCATTTCACTTGTACCCTTTTCTGATCCCTTCTTCTGAGAACCTAATTCCATATTCAAAGGAGGCAACCGAACGTGCAGGTCATTATTATTAAATGGACCAGACTCAAGAGGGCTTTTTTTGCAGATGACTGTGGAGTAAGAAATGCAGGTAAACACCCCCGTCGCACCTCAGAGACCTTTCATTAAGATAGACAAAATTTCCAATTAGAGTGGCCTGAAGGGCTCCAGGAGGGCTATAAAATGTCTCTCCTTTGACTCCCCTGCATGGTTAATTCTGCTCGTTCTGTTCCTCCTATTCTCCTGGTTTGTTTGGACCCTACTCTAAGGAGGTCAAGATCCCTGGGGCATATTTTGATGCCATTTTAAGTGTCAATGGACAAATTGGAGCAATTGTCAAAGTAGAATCTAGGTACTTTACTCCACCAGGCCGGGCCATGCGTGCCGACCTGGCAACCCTGAATGTGGACACAATGGTTCATTTGTGATAATACTTAGCATATTGTACTATCACTTACAGGCTCGGTTTGTGCCCTGCAATTGTGTCCACGAAATGACACCTTGTGGTATTGCACTGATGGACTTAGCGGACGGGGTGGATTGCGGATCTGGGCGAAATCCATCCAAGCAAAATTGACAGTCTTTCATAAGAACTATCTGTTCACTGAAGCATTTTGTGTACATGTCTATCATATCTGTTGTTCTACTTTAGTTTATATATAGACAAGTTTCAATGTGTAGCAAAGTGTGTAATAAATGACATAAACAAAAATCTACATAATGCTTGCATTTGTGCCTACCTTGTAGAACGGCTGTTGCTCAATTCAGAGTCTTATATTGGTGCTGAGCTTCTGCAGCAGGATGCATTTCCCCTTCTTAGGTCTACTTTCCTCTCACCTTCAGATGAATGCGTGCAGGAATCATCCTTGTGTCCTAGTGAATTGCACCCTTCCCTGCGGAGCAGCTCCAATCAAATGACACTTCCGTATTTCTAAGGGGGGAAAAGTGTTCTTCCCCTCAGTTTACAAAGATTAATTATCCCGTACTTGTGTACCCACGTTTGCCGCGTAATACTGCAGTAGTTCATACTGCATTAACTGTTGTCTGGCTTTCTAAACATGCAGCCCAGATTTCTCCAGAATAATACACTTTAATGTTCGTTCTGTGTTCATGTTCATTTTGACATGTTTGGGTGTCTTCCTTATGCAATTATCATATACCTTTCTTCATTCTCTAGGTTTGAAGTGTCTCATCACCACCAAGTGAAAGTATCGGGGGATTTCCCCTTGTCTAATTCTTCATCACTTGCCGCCTGACCAAGATCATTTTGTTAAAAATATGTAATGATCTGAACAATGTATTTTGCGCCTGTGGGTTGCAGGGATACATACACTGCTAACGCTTTCTAACACAGTAGCATGTATCCAGATGTTGGAATGGCTGGTGTCATAAACGGAGGGAATCCGGGCCACGCACAGATAGGCCTAGTCCCTACATGCCACCAGATGTGTGCATGATCTCAGTCCAGATCGCAGGCACTTCCATCCCTCTTACACTTCCGGAAAAACCTGAAACCTCATGCCCCGCCTGGCACTCAGACCTGGGCCTCCACAGCTCCAGAATCTGTCACACAAGATCAAATAGGAACGGTACCATGCCGGATCCTAGATAATTCTCTACACAAGCATTCATAGATGGGGACTGTCCTCTGCAAAGTGTTTCATGAAGCTCGATCTCTGATACAATCTCCCTAAAAACATAACAAGGTCTCCTCTTGGGAATGCCTGGTGAGAGATCATGCACTACTACACCTGCACTTATTATCACTAGCCATTCCTATTAGATGTTGCACTTTTACACATATACATTCCTTAGCCACATCATCTTATATTTATTGGGGACGTTTTAAACGCTGGTTTGTTCTTTCCCCATATCTCTTGTTTTGCCTATTTAGTATCTCTACCTTTGTCTAAAGCAAAATGTATACATTTAATGTATGAACAGATTTTAGTTTTGGCGGAATGTTGGCACAGGCATTCATTACCAACTAAATGCAATGGTGTGAGAAGATAGAATGCACTTAGTACTGCACATGGTGGCGGGTCTGAAGAAGACAATGACTCGGATCTGCCATTTTTGAATTTTCTTTATTACTAAACAAACAAGGTAAACATGTAGCTTTCCCTACACTTTGGGGTTTCCCTACCTAACACAACCTAACTAGGGTGCTTGTCAGTCCTCGGTGAGACCAAAATGAAGATCTGTCCTAAGTCCAAAGCTAATCTAACCTGTCCCTGCTACTATCAAAACTAACTAAGGCATAGGAGAATGACTTCCTTCTCCTGTCATCTTAACTTTACTGCAAGTTTTGTTTAATAACTCAATCGTAGGTAGTTCTTGGCAACTACTTTGATCAGTTCAGAAAGTTCAGATATGGGGCTTTTCACTTTTTCTACTGTGTCTTTGACACTTTGGTTTCCTCTTCCAATTTTGTTCTTCTCTCTTTTCTTGTTTATTAAACTTATCAGTTTTTCTCTACTCAATGTCCATTCTGTACCCTCGCTGTACCAATTATAAATGTTCCCATAATGCTTCTCACTCTTCTCCACCACTGGAACGTTACTGGGAGAGTATGAGTCTTCCAGTAATCATTCTTAACTTGTTTCATTATTCTGTCTTCACTATGATATGATATGTTATTTATAACGCGCCTATACACAAGTGTTTCAGGGTGCTCCAGGCAAGGGCGGGGGAACAAGGGAAGACAGAACAACAATCCTACTAGGCCAGGTGACATTCAGATTGCACAAGTACAAGTGGAGTGGGAAAAGGGAAAAGTGTGTGGGGAAAGGGAGAGGGGAAACTGCAGTACAAGGGATATTAGAATAAATAAGATAAATAAAGCGGGCACTGGTGGCAAGTGCAAATAAGTGCAGAGATAAGTGCTGGTAGGGGAACTGTAGGGATACAGAAAACAGTCTCCGGTGCAGGGGTAGTCAGGGAGGCAGTGCGGGTGGGTAACTGGTGGGGCCTGGGCCCGAGAATCAGAAAGGGTGGCCAGTTAACCAGTGCAGTTACTGCCAGGAATTCAGCAGGGGAGAGCGGGAGAGAAAGCAGAGGCAAAGAGGAAGGTCTTGAGGTGCTTCCAGAACTGGAGATGGTTCTCCTCAAGTTTCAGGGAGGCAGGAAGGCTGGTCCAGAGGGAGGCCCCTGCTGAAGAGAGAGATCTACCACCAACTCGTTGCTTGGAGAAGCGACTGACCCTAAGGGAGTTGGATGCAGATGAGCAAAGAGCTCGAGAAGGAAGATATTTAGGAAGAGAGAGTTGAAGGTATTGCGGCCCCAGGCCCCAGAAGGCCTTGTGGACAATGCAGAAGATTTTGAACTTAATCCTCGCAGCCACTGGGAGCCAGTGCAGGGATTTCAGTCCTGGAGAGATACAATCCCTGGGCTTGAGGCCAAGGACAAGTCTTGCAGTCCTGTTCTGGATAAGTTGCAGAGGGCGGAGAATAGAGGCAGGCAGATTTAGATAGAGGCTGTTACAATAGTCCAGCCTAGAGAGAACCCGGGCTCTGGTGACAGTGAGCTTCTGGGGGAAGGAGAGGAAAGAAATAATACCTCTCAGGAGGTGCAGCTGGTATTGTGACTTCTTAGAGACGTCAGAGATGTTGGGAGAGAAGGAGAGTGTGGAGTCAAAGATGACTCTGAGGTTTTTAGCCTTGCAGATGGGAGCAGGAAGAGGGCCAAGAGAGGCCGGCCAGAGAGCTGCAGGGAAAGAGGGAGTGGGTGTGCCGATGAGTAGAATCTCAGTCTTACTGGCATTAAGGCAGAGGTCATTGGCGGTGCACCATTCATGGATGGCAGACAGACAGTCAGAGATGAAGGAAGGAGAGGAGGATGCCGAGGAGAGCCTGAAAATGAGCTGGGTATCATCTGCATTGCACTGAAAGTTGGGGCAAAGAGCGGCGATGCAGTGGGCAAGGAGTGCCAGGTATTGGTTGAACAGCCAGGGAGAGAGGTTAGACCCCTGGGGGACACCACAGGTAGAGAAAAATATATTAGAGATGAAGGACCCAAGTTGGACCTGGGAGGGTCGGTCGGAGAGGAAAGAAGTCAGCCACACCAGAGCCTGACCAGTGATACCCAGGTTATGATAGAGACGGTTGAGCAGGGTGGCATGGTTGACAGTGTCAAAGGCAGAAGAGAGATCAAGTAGGATGAGGACGCACGTGGTGTTGGAGTCAAGGTTGGAGAGCAGGTCTTCAATGATTTTCAGGAGAGCAGTTTCCATGCTTCTGGCAGTTCTGAAGCCAGACTGATGGTCATGAAGACAACCAGCAGATTCAGTGTGCAGATTAAGCTGGCAAATAGCCAGTTTCGCCAGGAAGGGAGTGATGGAGATAGGGCGATAGTTAGCCGGTTAGGAGGGGTCGGCAGAGGGTTTCTTAAGAAGAGGATGCACAAGAGAGTGCTTCGGGGGGATGGAAAGACTCCAGTGGTGAAGAAGTGATTGGAGAAATCAGCCAGGGCAGGAGCCAGGGAGTCAATGTAGTCCTTGATAGTTTTGGAGGAACAGGGATGAACCTGTTTCGACGAGACTTTCATGGATTGGTCTTGTCTAGAAACCTTGTCTGCAGAAAAAAGGGGAAATACAGAGAAGGAGGGAGGGCAGGTAACTGCAGAAGGGCCAGCGGAAGAGCAGGGAATAGAGGGAGGGAGGTAATAGGAGGAGAGTGAGGACAGGATGTCCTGGTTTTAGAAATGAAGTGAGAAGCCAGTGCCATGGCTAAAGAGTTTAGCCGAGTTAGATGCCGCAGAGAATTGGGCTTGCATATGAGCTCTCTTCTTGGTGAGAACGGAGAGCCGGTATTGCCTTTGCAGCAGGCAGCAGGCCATTTTGTCAGAGGATGAACATGAAGCATGTAATTTCCTCTCGGCCACCCTCACTTGCGTTTTAGGCTGACGAGGTCTGAGTCATACTAGGAGTTACACTTAGCTTTGGGCTTCAGGCGGTTTCTCATGACAGGGGGAAGGATATCAAGAGTATCAGATATAGAAGAGTGGAGCGTGGAGAGCGCTGTGTCAGGGTGAGAGTCAGCCAAAAGAGGAGGGGGGGGAGTGAGAAGGTGGCGGCAAAAGCCTCAACTGACATGCGCTTCATGGGTCAGATGACCGAGAAGGTGGGTGGCAGTGATGGAGGTGGCTTGGCCTGACGAGTAGGGAGGGCGAGATGGGAGGATAGGAGAAAGTGATCACTCCAGGAGAGAGGAGTGGAGAGAGGGACTGAGAGGGGAAGGTCTGAGGAGATCAGAACATTGAGAGTGTGCCCTGCAGCAGAGTGAGTCAGGCCAGAGGGGGGAATAGTGAGTGAGAGAGAGTTGCAGAGGTCACGAAAGAGTCCAGAGGGAGGACAGGAGGCATCCAGGTGGATGTTGAAGTCTCCAAGAAGGAGGAATTGAGTGGTAGAGGCCAGGAGTGAGTAGGAGAGGTCTGCCCACTCAGAGAGGAAGGAAGAAATCTGACCAGGTGGCTGATCGATAGTAGCCACAGTAAGGGAGTGGCTAGGGGAGAGAGAGAGCCTACAGATGAGGCATTCAAACGAGGACTATGCCTGTGTAGGAGTGACAGCGGCAGGAATCCACTCTGGGAAGATTAGGACTACACCACCACCAGAGTGGTTGGACCTGGGCGCGGAGAGGATCTTGTAGCCGTCAGGTAGGAAAGTGTCAAAGCTTGTGACAGAGCTGGCCGTGAACCATGTCTCGGTGAGACCGAGGACATCAAGGTCAAGTTCTTCCAGAAGGCGGCAGATATCAGAGGCGTGTTTGACAACAGAGTGAGAGTTTAGAGTGGCAATATGGAGAAGGTTGCCATCCTTGAAGGACTTCCGGGGAGGGGTACAGATCATAGGTACGCCCTTCAGAGGTGTAGCGGGAGCCCGAGTGGGGGCAGAGTAGGAAGGAGGAGGCAAGGTAGCCAAGGAGGAGGCAGAAGAGGAGGCGAGGTAGTCAGGGAAAGTGTGGAGGGGACATCAGGAGAAGAAATGAAGTTGATGAGGCACAGAAAGCGTCTATCAAAGAGTTGAAGGTTGGCCTGAGGGCCTTGGACCAAGACGGTCCCATTAGAGTAGACGTTAATGATGTCCTTAGAGGAATAGAAGGAGGCCAGGAGGGCGTCCCAACGGGTGCCACCGTTTTTGGGAGAAGAGGAGGAGACAGAGAGCTCCATGGAGTGGATGGGAGAGAAGGGGGGTGGGTAGGGAGAGGGGGGACACCAGTGAGAGGCAAGTGAGTAGAGCTGTGGGACAAGACAACGGCACTTGGGATGAGAGCTCAGAAAATGCAAATTCGAAGACAGGAGAGACGACACACCTAAGTTTGAGAATTCTAAAGAGGAAGAAAAGGCCTACGTTTCACAATGCAATTTGGTGGTACTGATACAGGCACATCTAGAACCACCAGTGGAAAGCCACCTAAGTTTGAGAATCCTAAAGAGGTAGAAAAGTCCTAGGTTTCATAATGCAATTTGGTGGTACTGATACAGGCAAATGTAGAACAACCAGTGGAAAGCCACTTAAGTTTGAGAATCCTAAAGAGGGAGAAAAGGCCTAGATTTCACAATTCAATTTGGTGGTACTGATACAGGCAAATTTAGAACAATGTGAAATAGCAGGGGAAAAACCACTGGTAAGTGGAAGAGGGGTAAGCAGGGCGGTCAGAAGGGAGGTGACTGGCAGCTGGGGTCGCCTGCGGACAACTGCAGGCACCAACAGGAAGCCACCAAGTAGGACCCACCCTTTGCTTAGGGGGCCTTAGCCGTGGAGCTGTTGGGAAGAGGCTGCCCAGGGAAGATCAGAGATAAGGGGGGAGAAGCCAATCGGGGGGGGGGGCGGGTTGGGAGGAGGGCGGTAAGGCAGGACAGATGCGGGAGGAGGGAGGCCGGGAAAGGAATGGAGACATGGAGGGCACAGCAACCAATACATTCTTTTCACAACAACAATAATATCCCCCAAAACAAATGCGAGCCCAAGGCCCAGAGGGGCTGCTAAATTGCAATAACAGCAGAATAGGGTTACGCAGCACTCATCTCGCGAGACCGCATTAGGAATGGCGAGCGTGGGTGGGCAGCGTTTCGCTGCTACACAGACACCGGGAACACAGAGCCAATCAGGGGGTGGGCAGGTTGGGAGGAGGGCGGGAAGGAGGGACCGATGCGGGAGGAGGGAGGCCGGAAAGGAATGGAGACCCGGAGGGCACAGCAACCTATACATTTTTTTCACAACAGCAATAATATCCCCCAAAACAAATGCGAGCACAAGGCCCAGGATGGCTGCTAAATTTCAATAACAGCAGAGTAGGGTTACGCTGCCCTTACCTCGCTGACAAGCAGTTTCATTCCTGAACAGGACACTCTTCTGTTTGAGGTTCTCTCACATTCAATGAATCGAGAATGCTGTTACGGGCGTATTGTTTCCACACGGGACAAGCACACACATGTTCTCTCATGGATAAGACATTGCTTACAAGTGAAAAATGTGCCTAAATTCAGTCCACTCTGATGATGTATTACTGATGCAAGTTCCCCCATGAATAAGACAATCACTTTTCTGGCAGCAAGGTTTGCCACATTCAATCCTCCGGTAGGATTTCCACTTGCCATGAATCCTTTCATGGGAAATGAGATTGTGTTTGCGGTTGAAACATTTGCCACATGCTGTGCATAGAAAAGGCTTCTCACCTGTATGTATTATCCCATGCGCATTAAGATCTGCCTTCCGAGTGAAGCAGCTTCCACATTCAGTGCAGTGATATGGTTTCTCACCTGTATGTTTTATCTCGTGGCTAATAAGAGCCCCACTATTACTGAAGCGTCTTCCACATAGAGTACACCAATAAAGTTTCTCAGCCATGTGTGATCTTTCGTGCATCTGAAGCTCATCCTTTCAACCAAATGTCTTCTCACAGGTAGAGCAGCGATACGTTTTCTCACCTGTATGTGTTCTCTCATGGTTTACAAGGTGGGATTTACGACTGAAATTCTTAAAACATTCAGGGCAATGAAAAGGTTTCTCGCCTGTATGTTTTTTTTTCATGGCTACTAAGATTTCCTTTCTGCAAAAATCTTTTCCCACATTCTGGGCATTGATACGGTTTCTCTCCTGTATGCGTTCTCCAGTGATTATCAAGGATACTGAGATGTGTTTGAGTGTTCTCATATAGAGCCTTACTCTTCTCCAGTAACTTTAACATTAAGTCTCCACTGGGACAAGTAGAATGCTTCCCTTTGTTATTCGCTGTATTCCTCCCGGGTCTCCCGCCTTCCCTGTTACCTTTTATGCTCAGGGTTACCATCACCGGGACTCCCTTTGGGACTGGATTCTCTGCTCTGGGTGTCAGGTTGGCTTCTCGCTTTCCTTCTCTTTCGTGTAGTACCCGCTTCATACTGCAATGGGATAAGTTGTGGTGGACAGCTGTCAAACTTCACAGTCCACCAACTCTTGGTCACGCCACCACTTTAGATTTGGTATTTGTATAGCTGTGACTTCTGTCCTTCTATTTCTCCTGGTTTGGGTTTCACAAGTGTAGGCTTAATAAGCCAGCTTTCTTGCAAGCTTTGACATAGTGTGTTGTTCACTGTCTCAGCGTTCCTCACCCAGCTGGTTTGAAGCTCCCGGTCTTCTTTCACTCTCTGGAATCCTCCTCATTGATTTAGGACGCGATGCTGCAACTTCCCCAGTGGAGCGTTAAAGTACTTCTTCTCTGTTGGAAGAGTACTCTGTATTACTCGTATGATCTGATCTGTATCAAATAAGTATTTATTTTCATGTTTACTTAAGGTCTCTGCATAACAATAAAAGACATCAGCTTGGTTCTCTTTGAGTGATGCTTTATAGAAAAGTGTTTTCGGGAGTTCCTCATCGGAACAGGAGTCCTTGTCCCCACAGTGGGGGGGGGGGGTCTCTCCTGATGAGATCCCACTTGCCACTACCCTTAGGGAGGGTATGGCGTAGTGGGCTCACTTTCTTAGCCTTACAGGAAAGGCTTCCCCTGTGGAGAAGTGACTGAATCCCGCGATTCGTCACAATATCAAATAGGCTATTGTGTATGTATACTTCAGCATGCATACTAGCACACGGCATAAGAAGTTTGCAGACTGCAGTGGAGTGCATGCTTCCCGAAGTAGGGGAGAGCCGGGTGCGCCTTTACTGTATAAACGGTGGCGGTGCCCTGCAGATCTGAAAGCCTTTTGTTTACCTCCTAGGCCAGCTTCACAATTTGTACATGAGAATCGGACGGAAAAAGCTGGGAAAGGGGCAGTTACTTGGGCTTTTGATGGCATTCGCTGGTAAAGGACAACAGTAGCTGTGTTATATGATCTGGGGCACATATCGAATTCCTAGGCACATGATAGCATGAGCTTTCAAATGGTGAATGTCGAGCAAATGCCTATTCAGAGGGTATATAAAAACCCATAGTACTTGCCTTTGCAATCCGCGTTTAAACGTGTGCACTATTTAACTGGATTGATTATTTTACTGAAAGCCTCCAGATAAAAGGCTCTGCAAAATGATGCTTATATCGAAACAGAAATCCTGCGTCTGCCAGTATTGCTTCCTATGTGGTACTCACGGAAAAACAACCAGAAATACTAATCAGATATGAAGTCTCCTTTTTCTGTGTTAATTGCCAATCGAACTACACAATGTCCCACTGGTTACACTGCAGGCAAAACGGCAGGCAGTTGATCTTGAAACAGCTGTCTGCAGTCTCGGCGCGGATGGAAAAGGGAAGAAGGCTGTTTATAAAAAGAAACAGAATGATAGCTTTCCTGTTAGAATGCATTCTTTGCTGGGTTTATTAACCCTCCGCAACTAAATGCAACATGTGCTGTTTTTTTTTAATTTTTATTCTGAGCACATTTGCAAAAATGGGAACACTCTTTCAAGTACTTTAAAGAACAAATAATGTTATTACATCTTGAAGTACCTTAAGATGTTGTTACCTTCTGGGAGCAATTCGTAATTAGTTACTCGTGCCCTAAAATTATAAATGTTTAGTGCTGGCGTTTAGGTGGCACTAACGTGACACCTATAAGCAGAAGCTGTTAAATTGGCAAGCAAGTTGGAGGGAGGAGGACATTGACAAGGGACACAAAGGGCCTAATTCATGGAAGCCTTTTATAATGGCAAAACCCCATTGGAACACATTCTGTGAATAAGGGCCAAAGCATGTTAGTGTAGCTTGACATTTACCCATCCAGTGACCACACATGGCCATGCCAATCCATATGCCCATTCCCACTCACTTCTGCTCCTCCCTGCCCAAAACACACCATCCTTGGATCTCTTTGATCTAGTTCTGTCTCACAGCAACATCAAACTGTGTGCTAAATAGGGCCTGCCAGTGGTATTTCTAATCTGTGTTATGAGAGTTAATGGCATGATTGCAGATCCAAAGGAGCTTCGGGTGTCATTACAATGTCTTATCCAAGTGTCTCTTCAGCCGATTGATATATAAGCAATAGGTGTGCCACCCACATCTGTTACTCATACGAAAGTCATGTTGTAAACAAGAACTGGCAAAGCAAACAATTTTGTCTTGGGTATCATCGATAGACAATTGAAAGGCACTTTTTATCATATGGCAGCTACTAGCATCTTATGGTCCAGTAGTACTGTTATGGCAGTGCCAGGCAAATGCCTATTCCATGCCTAAACAATAGCCAACGTGGTTTCTTCTGCCATTGCTTGTTTTGTTTCTTACTGTTTCTCATGGTACCCTCTAGTTTTCTGGAGTGGTTGTTAAACCTCATATAATGAAAGAAATGGCAAAGAGGCATTATCTAGGAGTTGCCCTCCAGGGACTGCACTATTAGGTTGAATCTACATCAACACATGAGAGCAGACAATGCAGCAGAGCACATACAATGAGGTATGGAAATATAGCTTTCAATAAGGCAAGTGTCAGCAAGCCTAAAACAAGCGCTGGCATTGCTAACAGTTTGGTCCCAGTGTAGGCATGGGCAATGCAATTGCCAAGCATTGCCGCAGTGGTATTAACTATCCATTGTTGGTAGGAGCTGCAAAATGGTGCTAGTACCTGGATATCTAATAGCAGTGCCTGTCAAATGCCTAATACTTATACATAAGCCAAAGCTGTTGTTTATTTTTTTATTTATTATTTTTTTTAACAGGACCTCAGTGAAGGACATGCATAATGCATATAAATCGAGTGGTTGAAGGAATACCCTAGACATTGTTATTGCATCAGTAGCCTGTTTACAACTCCAATTAAGTAATTAACTCTCAGAAGACTGTTTGAAAAAACCCTGTCAGGTACTTTGAGTGTTAAGTTTGATGGTAGGGCTTGCCTATAACGAGCTGAACGTGTTCCCATGAGGAGGTGTTTTGGTTGGGGAGGTTCAGGGACTGGGCGGGAATGGCCATAGGGATTAACATGGCTGTGGGCAGTCAATGGGTGGGCACATTTCAATTTTTTATTTTATTGATCATTTGTAAGGCGCTTTTTTACAACAGGGTTATGTTTCAAAGCACCACAAGGCTAAATGGGAAGGGAAAAATAACACTGGCAAGAGGCAAAAAAGCAGCAATAATATATATACAGTCATGGTCCTACTAGGCCTTGGGGCATTCAACCGTGCAAGTGCATAGATGAGAATTGCAAGGGAGGGAGATGGAAAGGGGGAGCAGAGGAGTGGACAAGTGCTGGAGGAGGGCCCAAGACGGAAGTGGTAAAGGGAGCCAGGAGGAGCACCTCAGTCTAAGTGCTAGTACAGGCAGCTCTCAAGGGTGTTCTGTGGAGCCACAAGGCAGGGGCCCGCAGGGAAATGCAGTGGGGAGTTGCTGGTAATGACTGGGAAGGAGGGCCTGGGAGCCTTTGTGGTTCATGAGGATCAGGCCACCGGTCACAGCCACAGTGGGGAGATTACCAAGGAAGGGGAAGAGGGAAGAGCAGAGTTTTGAGAGTTTTGAGCATTTTTACAGAACGTAAGGAGGTATGGCTCAAATCTGAGAAGGGCAGGGAGGCTGTTCCAAAGGAAGGCACAAGCCACAGAGAGAGAACTGCAGCCTCTCTCTGCTTAGAGAAACATGTGACAGTCAGAAAGTTGGAATTAGAGGAGCACAGGGCTCGGGCAGGGGAGTATTTAGGGAGGGAAAGTTGAAGATAGCGTGTTCCCAGGCCCCAGAAGGCCTTGTGGACAATGCAGAGAATCTTGAATTTGATCCTTGAAGCCACTGGGAGACACTAGAGAGATTTTAGGGTTGGAGAGATAGAGTCCCTGGGCTTGAGACCAAGGATAAATCTTGCAGCCTTATTCTGGATTAGCTGGAGGGGGCGAAGAGAGGAGAGAGGGAGATTGAGAAAGAGGCTGTTGCAGTAGTCCAGCCTGGAAAGGACCAGGGCTCTGGAGACATTGAGCTTCTGGGGGAAGGTGAGAACAATAAGAAAGCCTCTGAGGAGGTGGGGCTGGAAGTGGGATTTTTTGGTAAGGTCCATGATGTGGGGAGTGAATGAGAGAGCAGAGTCGAAGATGACCCCAGGGCTTTTGGCCTCACAGGATGGTGGGAGAAGAGGGCCCAAAGAGGATGGCCAAACGGTAGGAGGAAAAGAGGGCACAGGTGTCCTAATGAGGAGTAGCTCTGTCTTACTTGTATTGAGACAGAGATTGTTCATTGAATACAATGCCTAAATGGTGGAAAGGCAGTCAGGGATGAGAGAGGAGAAGTCGGGGAATTAGAGGAAAGTTTGAAGAAAAGCTGTGTGCCATCGGTATAACATTGAAAATATGGATAGAAGGAGGACATCAGTTGAGCAAGAGGAGCGAGATAGATATTGAAGAGCCAGGGCGATAGGATAGACCCCTGGGGGACACCACAGGAAGAGAGGGTGGTGGAGGAGGAGAAAGGGCTCAATTGCAGCTGGGAAGGGCGTTTAGTGAGGAAATAGGTCAGCCAGTCCAGTGCCCGGCCGGAGTCGCTTTATGAGGATGGAATTGTTGACTATTTCAAAGCCAGCGGAGAGATCGAGGAGAATGCGAACAGTAGGAGAGTTGGAGTCGGGATTGCGAGCATGGTTTCTCAGGTGTTCAGAAGAGCAGTTTCCGCACCTCTGATTGGTGGTCATGAAGGCAGCCAACAAGCTCAGTGGAAGGGGGTGATAGAGACAGAGTGATAGTTTCTACAGGCAGGAGGGGTCAGCAGATAGCTTTTCAAAGAGAGGGTGCAAAAGGGAGTGCTTGAGGGATAGAGGGAAAGAACCAGAGGTGAAGCAGTGGGTACCGAAGTCTGCAAGGACTCTGGCAAGAGAGGTTGTCCTTAATGGTTCTGGAGGAGCAGGGGAGCACCTTTTTTGGAGGAGGCCTTCATAGAGCATATCACTTTATACACCTCGTCCAGTGTTATGGGCAGGAGGGAGGAGAGTGAGCAGGTGGTGGAAGAGGAGCGGGGGAGGTAGGGAAGTAGGAGAGGATATGGGGGTGGAGGAGAGGGAGGCCAAGGCAGTGCAGAGGGCCTGCAAAAGAAGGAGAGAGGTGGAGACTGCAAGTGGATTGGCAAGTTCCTTGCAGATTTTTAAAAGTTTGGCCGTGTTGTTAAAGGCTCCAGTGATGCGGACTTGGATGTGGGCCTACTTTTTGGAGTGGATGGAGAAGCGATATTCCCTTTGGAGCAGGCGGCAGGCCAGTTTGTCAGAGGATGAGCTCAAGGTCTGCCACTTTCGTTCAGAAACTCTGCACTTGTGTTTCAGAGATGCTAGATCAGAGTCATACCAGTTGTTGTTCTTGGTGGCAGGTTTTAGACGGATCCTCATGGCAGGGGCAAGGATGTCTAGAGTGTTGGAGATGGCAAGATGCAGATTAGAAAGGACAGAGTCAGAGGAGAGTCAGAAGCAGGGGCGGGAAGGAGAATGAAGGTGGAAGCAAAAGCAGCAACTGACACTCACATCATTGGTCGACTGACGGCGAAGGAGACTGGCAGTGCAGGGGGTGGCTCGGATACAGAGCCCAGGGGCCCCAGATAGGAGGAAATGAGAGTGGCCAGATCAGGAGAGAGGGGTGGTGACAGGATTCGCGTTAGGGATGTCACCAGAGAAGAGAGCATCAACAGTGCAGCCAGCAGAGTGAGTCAGGCCGGAAGGAAGAATAGTGAGAGAGAGGGAACCACAGAGTTCCCGCATTTTAGAGGTGAATGATTCAGGAGTGTCGAGGTGGATGTTGAAGTCACCAAGGAGGAAGAGTTTGGAAAAAGAGGTTGAAAGAGAAGAGGCAAGGTCAGCCCATTCAGAGAGGAGGAGCGAGATAGGGCTAAGGGGTCTGTATATAGTGGCTAGGGTGAGAGAGAAAGTGGGGGAGACTCCCAGCCTACAGACAAGGCATTCAAAAGAGGAGTAGGATTGAGTAGTAATGATGGAAGCAGGGACCCACTCAGGGAAGATCAGAGCTACACCACCCCAGTCCTGTTGGATATGGAGTTTGTAGCCCCCAGGAAGGAGAGTGTCAAGTGCAGTGACAGAGCTGGTATTGAACCATGTACGAGTGAGGACGTCCAAATCACGGTCTTCGAGAAGGAGAAAGACGTCAGATCAGTGTTTGACAGCATAGCGAGCATTCAGAGTAGCTAAGTGAAGCTGATTACTACCTTTGAAGGATCTCCAAGGGGGTGTACAGGTGAATGGTACTCTCATCTGTGGTGGAAGAGAAGTGAGGGGAGGGGAGAGGAAGTGGGGGGAAGTAGAAGGGAGGAAGTTTATGTGAGAAGACATGCGCCGGTCGAGAAGCAGAAGAGCAGGTTGAGGCCATAATAGTGCCATTGTGATAGACATTAAAGATGCACCTAGAGGATAAGAAGTATGCAAGGAGAACTTCCCACCTAGTGCCACCATTAATGGGTGAGGAGTAGAAAGAAGAAAGGGTCGAGACCAGATGGGTTGTCCATAGGTCAGGAGAGGGGGGAGTGAAGAGGATGCCTGTGAAGGTCTGTCTGGAAGAGACGTTGACGTGAGTGTCAGCGATGGGAAGGCCTGGATTAGAGTCCAGGAGAGTGTTTTTCAGCTTTTTTATTCTCCAGACTTCAAGAGAGAGGTAGGATAGGTGATAGAACAGCAGTTGGAATATATAGGAGAGATGGAGAATGTCATGGGAAAAGCAGGCAGCGAGAGATAGGCAAGGAGCAGCACATTGTACGGCAACACACCAAGTGGCCTAGCAGCCAACAAAATGGAGGATGCAACAATTTAAAAGGCATACCTAGATTCGATTTTGGCAAAGAGCACTAATACAGCACAAAATAGAGGATGCAACCATTTAAAAAGCACACCAAGATTTGATTTTGCCAAATAGCACTAATAGAGCACCAAAAAAGAGGGGACAGATGTATAGGAGATCTTAAAAGGAATTAAGGGTTAGGCACTGATAGGTAGGAGAAAGCAGGCTATGAGGGAGATGTATAGCAGAAACAACATGTCAAGTGGTAGGAAGATACTGTTTGCAGACAGGCTGTGAAACAAAGGAGAGGTTATAAGCAGGCAGCCAGATGCAGAGTTGTGTTCCAGGGGCATGGGATCGGTTGTGTTTACCGGTGAGAAGTAGAGGCACAAGATATAGTGCCCCGATGTGTAATGATACATTGAGATCAAACTGTGTGAAGCGTGGGCTGTGTGAAAGATGCAGACACGGCATGGGGGCCTCCCTCCAGCTCAAGACAGGTCCAGACAGGAGTCATTGTAAGTGCCTTCTTGAGGGGGCCGGCTCCCTCACTGCCGGCTCCCAATATGCCGAGAAAACAGTATGACCAACCAAGAGCTTTGTTGGTTGGGTTCCATGGAAACCCTTGAGGCACTCCGTGGCCAAGGATGGTGGTGGCCATATTGAATGTGGAAGTGAGCCCACATTAAAAAAACAGCCCACATTCAAAAACAGCCCACACATGCGTCAGCAGATGAAAATAAAGCCATTGAAGAAGCGCGATTACATAAAGCGGCTCTCCTGCAGTGCCCGCGATATTAATGATCAAAAAGCACACCAATCACTAAAAGATATTAAAAACATTTTAAACATAATGTCCCTTTCAGAACGTTTTTCTCAGTGAATTTCATAGGTTTTTATTAGTGAAACTTAACCATAACTTCCCTTTAACAAAGTTTTATATATATATTCACTGAAAAAATCTTAGTTAAGGTGCAGTTAAATTGCCCAGATTTAATGCAACAAAACCCTTGAAATTGAGTGGATGTGAGAAGTCATGACCAGCTTAACTCAGTGCTTTCCTATTGTAAAGCCCATTAGCGCATACATATTATAAGAGAAGGGATTCTCAATGACATACAAAATGGCATTATGGGGGAAATAGCATTATGGGGAGATAACCAAGAACGCATCAAGTTAAGCTGGTTGTCACTTCCCACATCTGTTGAATTTCAAGGGTTTTGCTGCATTAAATTTGTGCACCTTAACTGCACCTTAACTTACGTTTCTTTGGTGAATTTCAAGGGTTTTATTATACCACTGTTTTTTGTATGGACCACTAGCCACGGCTAGTGGCCACAACCTTTAGTCATGTCCACTGTACATCTTCCGCCAATATGTTTTGTTTGGACACACTAGGTGGCCACAGCCTTTGGGCCCACTAGCCAGGGCCTTCGGCAGTGCCCACTGTATATTTTAAAATACTATCGGGCCACTAGCCATGGCCTTCAGCCGTGTCCACTGTACATGCTGTCCCAATAAGTTTCTTTTGGACCCACTATACATGTCTTTAAGGCCCAATGGCTACGAACGATCTACTAGCAATGGCCTTTGGCCGTGTTCAATTTACATGTTCCCCCAATATGTTTCTTTTAGACCCACTAGGTGGGTTTAGGAAATATTCACGGTTGTTAAACATGTGATGCACTTTCATTCCCTATCCCGTTTTCCACTATAATCCTGAATGTGCAAAAAACCTTGAATATTCAAAAAATAAGCCAGAATATTCATAAATATTTGAACTCTGAACTGCAATTTTATCTTTGTTTCCTCGTCTAAAAGAATGTTTTTCAACTTTTCGACATCGGATATTCGATAGAATTTCGAAAATGTTAGTGAATATCTTTTGCAGCTAATAGAAAAAATTGTGTTTTTTTCATTTCTAAAAAGCCTGTCTGCGGCAAAGCACCATGGAAGATATAGGTTATAATTTCGGGAGAAGGGGCACTTAATGGAATAACCCCAGAACCCTCCCATTAATTGAGTAAACACTTCGTGCCCAAGTTGTTTGTACCTGGTCCAATTCTGTCCAGCGTTTTTTTGCTGTGTGCATATATTTGGACTTTTTCTCTATGGGAAAATGAATAGGGACTAGGCTGTTTATTTTGCTTGTTTTTTTTTTTTTTATTCATAGCAGATCCTTCCAAAATTGGCCAGTCTGGTGGGGAGGAGGGATGTAAAACTCTGTGTTTGCTAAATTTCAGCCAAATCTGTCATGCAAGTCGATAGTTATTAGCAATTAATTTTTTGGGTTTCCTATGTATCTCAATACTCAATTTACCTATGGTACAGTGACTGCCGCACTATAATCACTATTATATATATATATATATATACATACATATCACAGCCCTGACCAACATATCCACACAAAACTAACACTCGAGATTCTCTTCTGGACACAGTGCTTTCGAGTGCTTTCGAGCCTGAGAATCAGGTCATTATCATTTAATATTGTAACATATGCAGTTAAAGATTCAAGACTACCCTTCCAGACCACAAACAACAGGTTATCTCATTACCTGTGCCAAAAAACATTCTGTCATTTTGTTCAGACCATGGCACCTTTTGTTCCCACCACCCCATATTTAAATTGGCATGGGTGGGAGCAATGCAGGAACACATAGCCGTCCCAAACTTCTGTCTGTATAGCACATCTTCAAAAAGAAATATATTGTGCCCTAAACAGAATTGAAGAAGTTGTAAAATGACCCCATTCTGCTGTTTGCAGAGAAACATGGGAGTGATGTATCATTAATGAGATTTTTTGCACTAGCACATATACCTATTCATAAGAGGAAAGGCAACAGAGAACACAAATTGCGAAAACCTGAATCTAAATTGATAATAATGTTCAATCCAAAAAGCCAGGGGGTCATAATACTGGGGAAGAACTAGCCATACATCTGGTAGATGATTAGAGGTTCTATAACCAGTATTATATCATAATATTAGTATTAGTATTGGTTTGATATCTTCAAAAAGAATCTGAAGACTTACCTGTGTATCTAAGCAATAAGACTTGTGCCTACTACATGAATCGGCTATCTGTATATTGATACAGCTGCTAAATGTAGATCGTTGTTTTGTCTGTTGCGCCCTCAAGCCCCAGGGTCCATGGCTGGGCATAATACATTAATTAAAGTAAAGTAAAGTACAATGCATCCTTTGTGTGATTAGAGAATGATATCTATGAATTAGTCTATAAGAGTATTGGTCTAGATTATTGGAATCGCCGGGCAAATTCATAACAATTATTGCAGTTGTTTTGTAGCACGTAGTCACTTTAGGAGGTATAGTAGAAGATTATTGCAGTGTCACCTTGGATGGCTCATTGAGCTAACTTGAAGAGTTGCACTGTATAACGCACATGTCACTTTAAACAGAATGGTTATTTAGCTCATTATGGCGAGATTTTGATACTGAAGGTGACTTGCTGGAAATAAGTTTGATGAATTAGTTTATCTCTACCAATGTATATAAGTACTTTTAAGGTCAATGTAGAATATTGATTTACAGTTCAGAAAAGTTATTTTGAGCCAACTCAACAATTTGGACTGTATTATGCACATGTCACTTTAAACAGAAGGACAATTTAGCAGGGATTCTGATAAAGAGGTTCATATGTCCGTAATAGGTATGATGAAGTATTATATTGCCATTAATACATGTACGCATTTTAATGAGAATGTAGAATTTAAGACTAAAAATAAGCTCTTTAGGTAATGCACTTTGCAATCCAATTGTAGCACTTGTCACTTTAAATATTTTTGCCAACTAGGGCGAGATTTAAATAGAACGCTAATAGTTTGCAGCGTTTTAATTGTGTGCCGCCGTACCAAAGCTTAGTTTTCATGGTGTAATAAAGTTAAAGACACAGTACATGCAGTACGTGACTGTAGTGATGTGACTAAAATATGTGGGTCATAGGCTGAGCGAACCAATACACCAGTACTATTTAGTACAATTATAATTACTCAAATGGGAGACACAATTGGTAACGGTCTGTTAGAATAGACAGAGTTATGAACACTATGTATATCATTGTCCATTTGGATTGGTATAGCTACATAGGTCCAAGAATGACGCTAGCAATTTAGCTAGTTAGAGGATTATGTTTAGAATAAGTCACATGACTTTCAATGCATAAGTTCCCAAAAAAGAGTATAAATAGAAGAAGGTTTGCGCTAAACAAATTGATTCACTTCGCCTGAGGAAGTCCCTTTATAGGGGTGGAACGCGTGGCCATACAGATGAGTGTTTGACTTTCTAATGCTATTTTGTTTAAGTCCATGCTGGTGAACATGTTGTTGATGCTTTGTTTTTAACATAATAAAGCTATATGAACTGAAATAGTTGGATTGAGTTTTGTGGTTTTGGTATTGCTATGAAAGCTGTTTTTTGATCAAGTTTATAGTGGATATTGTTTCTTTGGACATTGCAAAGGTTAGGCTTTAACCTTACAACAAAGCACCGGCTGCTAGCAGGCATTGTGCACCACATTAAAGGCAATAAGAGCAGATATACCTATATATATATTCAGTGAAAAAACGTTGTTAAAGGACTTTATGGTTCTAAGTAAAACCGAAAAACCCTTGAAATTCGCCAGTTATGGTAAACTAAGCAACCATAACTCGCGCCACCACCGTGCACTGATAAGACTAACACCCAAAACATTGACATTTGAACAGGAGACAGACACAGGGCATGAGCGGAGGGTGTGGGGGGCAACAGGAGACAGACACGGCACATGAGGGGAACAGGAGACAGATACGGGGCATGAGAGGGAGGTGGGGAGGTGGGGAGAACAGGAGACATACACAGGGCATGAGTGGGGGGAACAGAAGACAGACACGGGGCATGAGCAGGGGGTGGGGGAAGGGGAGAGAGACACACGGGGCATGAGCGGGGGGTGGGCGGGAGGGGGAGAGACACGGGGCATGAGCGGGGGTGGAGGGGAGGGAGAGAGACACACGGGGCATGAGTGGGGGTGGGCGGGAGGGGGAGAGACACACGGGGCAGGAGCGGGGGTGGGGGGAGGGAGAGAGACAGACGGGGCAAGAGCGGGGGTGGGCGGGAGGGGGAGAGACACACGAGGCATGAGCGGGGGTGGGTGGGAGGGAGAGAGACACATGAGGCATGAGCAGGGGGTGGGGGGAAGGGGAGAGAGACACGGGGCATGAGCGGGGGTGGAGGGGAGGGAGAGAGACACATGGGGCATGAGCGGGGATGGGGGAGGGAGAGAGACACACAGGGCATGAGCGGGGGGTGGCCGGGAGGGGGAGAGACACACGGGGCATGAGCGGGGGGGTGGGTGGGAGACACACGGGGCATGAGCGGGGATGGGGGGGAAGGGAGAGAAACACACGGGGCATGAGCGGGGGGTTGGGGGAAGGGGAGGGAGACACACGGGGCATGAGCGGGGGGTGGGGGAAGGGGAGAGACACACGGGGCATGAGCGGGGGTGGCGGGGAGGGAGAGAGACACACGGGGCATGAGTGGGGGGGAGGGAGAGAGACACACGGGGCGTGAGCGGGGGTTCGGCGGGAGGGGGAGAGGCACACGGGGTATGAGCGGGGGGTGAGCGGGAGGGGGAGAGACACACGGGGCATGAGCGGGGGTGGGGGGTAGGGAGAGAGACACACGGGGCCTGAGCGGGGGTGGGCGGAAGGGGAGAGAGACACACAGGTCATGAGCGGGGGGTGGGGGGAGGGAGAGAGACACACGGGGCATGAGCGGGGGGTGGGCGCTAGGGGGAGAGACACACGGGGCATGAGCAGGGGGTGGCCGGGAGGGGGAGAGACACAGGGCATGAGCGGGGGTGGAGGGGAGGGAGAGAGACACACGGGGCATGAGGGGGGGTGGGGAGGAGTGGGAGAGACACACAGGGCATGAGCGGGGGGTGGGCGGGAGGGGGAGAGACACACAGGGCAGGAGCGGGGGTGGGGGGGTGACAGAGAGACACGGGGCAAGAGCGGGGGTGGGCGGGAGGGGGGAGAGACACACAGGGCATGAGTGGGGGGTGGGGGGAAGGGGAGAGGGACACGGGGCATGAGCGGGGGTGGAGGGGAGGGAGAGAGACACACAGGGCATGAGCGGGGGTGGGGGGAGGGAGAGAGACACACGGGGCATGAGCAGGGGGTGGGCAGGAGGGGGAGAGACACACGGGGCATGAGCGGGGGTGGGGGGAGGGAGAGAGACACACAGAGCATGAGCGGGGGGTGGTGGGAAGGGGAGGGAGACACACGGGGCATGAGCGGGGGGTGGGCGGGAGGGGGAGAGACACACGGGGCATGAGCGGGGGTGGAGGGGAGGGAGAGAGACACACGAGGCATGAGCGGGGGGAAGGGCAGAGAGACACGGGGCATGAGCGGGGGTGGAGGGGAGGGAGAGAGACACACGGGGCATGAGTGGGGGGTGGGCGGGAGGGGGAGAGACACACGGGGCACGAGCGAGGGTGGGGGAGGGAGAGAGACACACGAGGCATGAGCGGGGGGTGGGGGGAAGGGGAGAGAGACACGGGGCATGAGCGGGGGGATGGGGGGAGGAAGAGAGACACACGGGGCATGAGCGGGGGGTGGGGGGGAGAGAGAGCGACACACAGCTTTGTGTGCAGATGGCAGATCCTGCTCCGCTCCTCGACCTCCGCTTGCCACCGTGTGCCAATGGCGTGAGCGGGGGGCTGGAGGAACAGGGGAGACACGGAGCATGAGTGGGGGTGGGGGGGAC
This sequence comes from Ambystoma mexicanum, assembly GCF_040938575.1. Classification (NCBI taxonomy): domain Eukaryota; kingdom Metazoa; phylum Chordata; class Amphibia; order Caudata; family Ambystomatidae; genus Ambystoma; species Ambystoma mexicanum. Next base: position 862,246,871 of record NC_090941.1, read on the forward strand.
AAGAAGGCCACACGGGGCATGAGCAGGGGTGGGAGGAACAGGAGACAGACACAAGACTTACTATGCAGGCGGCGAGGAACAAAGATGGCGGGCGTCTCTGAAACCAGATGCACTGCACGCTTTCACCGCATCCAATGAGAGAGCACGTCAGATGTCCGCGGACATCACGCAAGCTGCTTGCCCAATCACCGTCCTGTCCGCGGAGCGAACAGGGAAGTGTGTCCGCGAAGCGAACACAGATATCACTAATTTTTTTCACTTACATTTTTGTCATTTTTTTAAAACTACTGGGCGGATTTACACCAAATAAAGCAAACCACGCTTTCGGGACCAAGCCGCCGCTCCTGCCGCAAATTTGGTGTAAATCCGTCCAGCGGTTTGGGCTGTAGGCGTGAGGAAAGTTTTTTCCCATTATGTCTATGGGAAATAAAAAGGTTTTGGGACCCCCCCTATAACTTTGCCCTCCCTCAACAAATCCTCATCAGAGTGACCCAAATACTTTTTTTGCAAAGTTTGGTGAGGATTCATCCAGGGAGTGCGAAGTTATAAGCCGCCCAAAAAGAGTGCTCTCCTATGGAAACACCAACTTAACCATAACTACATGGCCACTACCGTGGCCATGTAATATATATATATATATATATATATATATATATATATATATATATATATATATATATATATATATTTACAATAATGTAAGAAAACATAGCTTCCAGGCATGTCCATGCTTACGCAAAACAGAGAAATGACAAATTAACAGAAAATGTACCTAAACTTTGACTCCCATTTTGCATGCACACTTTGTGCTTCCAGTTGCACACTTTTGTTAAATGAGGGGTGGGTACATTTAAATGTACCATTAGCATCACCCTCCTGCATTCCAGGGATCTTATTTCAGAGATTTCTCCTTACAGTCTTATAGGTGTAACTAAGTCTGGATATAAAGCTAAAGAGGGCAGTTTATTATAAGGGGATAGAGGCATATTTGTTGGATATCTGCCTCTCTCCCCATCAGACACAGTCTTGCTTTAAGAGCTATTTTGAGTGGACTTAAATTGCCAAATTTGGTTATATTTCAGTACCCCATCCAAATGGACAGTTTCTTACAATAATCCTGTACCACAAGTATTTTTCTTTACAAGGGGAGGCTGTAATCGTGCTTACGCTGAAATTGACTTTATGATAAGCAGAAAATCTCAGGTGTGATTTTCAAAAAATAAGTTACACATCTTAACTGTGTTAATGTGACTTCAATTCAGCAATCCCACTAAGTCAGTGCCTCGTCTGGGACGCCTAAGGGAAGCCCTTATTTATATATTTTTATGACAAGTTATACTCTGGATGATAAACCCTTATATAACGCCACTCTCTTTGAATTCCCCTGACCTCACTCAGCCAAGAAGTAGGTTTGTTTTGCAATTTGAAAGATTTATTGGAAATATTAAACAATATATATATATATATATATATATATATATATATATATCACTTTTATAATAAATTAATATTTGATATCACACTTAAGAATATGACAGTGATCAACAATGGATAATATTACAATTGTACGCTTATTTAATTACTTAGGAGTTGGTATAGAAGGGATAAGGCAATATAAGGAGATGGAAGTTAAGCACACAGTTTTCAGGTATACAATCACAATACAATACGAATTTCAGTTCCCCCCTAGCAAGCTTAGAGAAACAGGGATGGTTTTAAACACAGGTAAAAGTACTTTTAAATGTGGTATGCACAGAAGGGAAAAATATGCTAAAAATGATTTTAATTCCCTGTAGGAGGTTCAGGGTAGGTGATAGCTATTTAAGATTAGTTCAAGTCACACTGGCAATGATTCAGGAATGATTATCAGAGGGAAAACGGATTTCAGCAGTTGCGAGCAAAAGACAGCTATTTTTGACAGGAGCTAATTTTTCAATTTGCTGCAATTTAGTTGCGTGCGTTGAGCGCGATTACGGAATAACTTTAAGAAAGTTGGCTTGTTGGAAAGCTTAGAATCTTAGCTTTCAAATGAAAGTTAAATCTTGTTCCTAACACACGCGGTTCCAAAGATACGGATGATTTTGTGAAGGTAGTTTCTCGAAATTAAAGTCAACTTCAGAATGAAAAAAAATGACACCTTTACAGCTTTGAAATGACAGAATGAACACACGATTCCTATGATGCAGTTCTGGACAGGTTCAAATGTTTTGAATCAGATTACTTTAAACTAAGAGATGGGTTCTGCACAGGCCTCAGGATACTCACTCCTAATTTTGGAAGGAATGGGCCTCGTCACGGATCTGGTCAACAGGTTGGACTGGACTTCTGGCGGCTTCTGGTACTGGTTCTGCTCACAGCCGTCTGGTCTGGGTCTCTGGTTCTGCTGGTCTGGATCAAGTGGATTCTGGATACAGCACTGCTTTCTGGGTACTGGCACAGGGTTCTAGGCCAGAATCAAACAGCTTGCCCGGCTGTTGAATAGTTTGGTTAGGTTTGCTGGATGCTGAGGCCCGCTGAGAAGAGTTCAGCTGTTTGGGTTAGGCCTCTCTGTTTTAAGTTCTGGCTTGGTTCTTGATCTATCTGGAGTTGAGTTCTGGATCTTGAAGTCGTCCGGCAAAATGCTTCGCAAGAAAATGGAAAGTGAGTGTGTTGCCTGTCCAAAGCAGTCTCTTTGTGTAACTAAGCCTGCCCCTCACAACTTATCATTGGCCAAGCTCTCCTCTCTCCCTTGATTGGGGGAAGGAATGGAGCGTAATCAGGCATCAATTTTATGGCATACAGAAAGAACACTCCCCTTGTCCATTTGCACACAAATCTATTTTTGATCCAAATACATATTTATCTATGTACCATTTTTCTAATATTATATGTCCTTCTGTAGCACCAAACCATCCGATCCCTGTCTTTGTAAGATGTCGTGTCCATGTATGACAGAATTCTGCCCTTTTCATCAAGAACACAACCTCTAAACATTTCCAGAATTTACACAAGCATGCACAAGGAATATGGGCATTAGATGATAAAGTGTCAGATTTTTAACATACAGACATTCGGAGTAATGCCTTATTTTCCGCTACTACCCCCCAGAACATACCACAGAGTCCTAACATGTGCACAGAAAAATCACAAGAATAATGATATTAATTATATAATTTTGACAAGTACGTATTATGAATTATGCACCTTTTTTTTAAATTATGCTCTGGCCCAGAGGGGTGTGGTTTCCCAAAGCACATTGTGGAATTTCTGGTTTGTCCACTTCCTCCAACTCAGGTTACTCACAGAGGCACTGCTCCTCCCAGTTTCTTCCAAGAGGAAGCCATTTACAACCCCGCCTAATTTAACATTTGCCTGAGCCAAGGAAAGCTCATTGTTCTGTTTCCCTGCTCCCAGGTGCTCCTCCCCTGATTCAATCAGAGAGGTATAATCTCCTTTTGGTGGGAACAGCAGAAGGCAGCCAGGCCTGCGAATGCAGTGGCTGGGCAAGTTTCAACTCCTGTCGGGGGTAGTTGCAGGGCTGAATTCAATCTCTTCAAGCCAGGCTTCAGCCAAATGTCACTTTTGTTCCCAGTTTTCTTCATTCAAATCAAACTTACAATTTTTACACATGCAGCTAGAACACTGATTCTAAGTTCAAAACTATGACCTTTAAACAGTTGCAACCTATGTGACACTCAGAAGTAGGTCACTCATTTATTTTAAACATTTCGATTTTAGTAGTTTTAATTCCAATTTCAGTTAAGCTGCTCACAATCACAGCTCAGCCAGTTTTGTTATAAACATTGTTTTGAGCTCTTCATCTTTCCAGATTTTGTATGCACACAAGACTACATTCTGCCAAATGTCTGCTGGTGTTCAGTGAGATTTTTGAATATCTTGCAATGTTTAAAATAGGCATTTTAGCTTGCATTTCAGAGAAACAAAGGTGATTTCAAAGCGCTTTTTTGAGCTAACAGGCACTGCTGTTTTTCCTTTGGCACCACGTTTCACTCATGGCGTTTCTGGCCCATCACGCTCGCACTGGTGGGTTGTAGGTCAGGCGACCATTTTTGGTGTGCGTAAAACTTCGCAGTTTTCCTGGATTCTGGTGCAAATGTGGGCTTTTCTGCCATCTTGGATTTTCTAAGCCCACAGCACCAAATGTTGCACAATAATAACTTGAACGTGGGTCAAGACACCGAACAACTGGGCCGAAACCTTCAAATTGAACAGCCCCAATTAAACCCATAAAGCGCTACCAGGTGACCTGAAGCCAGACCTGCTATTTGGAAAATGAATTTATTTTGCAACCCCTCCAGGACATGACCGTTAGAACCACCCCAGATTTCGTTGCCATGAAAAAATCATGCAACAGAACTTTGCCTTATATACCCCTTCAGGAAAACGTGCAAATTGAATGCGCCAAACGTGAAATAACATCTTACAAGCCCTTTAATTCTTAATGATGCCTGTTCATCTGTCGTTATTAAAATGAGTGATCAAAGCACCACAATTTGTGAAGAGTTGGCCAAAATAATAATTAGACTACCTACTCATCTCTACATTCATTTAAAAACCAGCCACAAGGTTTCACCATTTTACCGAACACCATAATTTGTGTTTCGATCATATTTAATTTCAAACTTTAGCTTTCAAAATAGTCATTTTTGTATAGCAGGCCCTGGTGGAGACCTGCCAGGGTTACTTACAGAATAACTGTAACAGGCATAAAGAAGCATGCTATAAAAAAGTAGCCTTCTGAGATGGAGGATTAGCTTTCCTAAGAGAAGTTCTAGAGTCAAAGTCTGAAAGGAATACATTGAGGCAAACTGATATCCCTGCTTTTCACATTTATTGGTGGGGAAAAACAACATGTAATTCCCCGATCTTGTATATTGGAAAGACGCTGAGATGTCAGTGAGTCAGAGTGGATTAGATTTAATAAACCATTGGGGACCCCAATAAAGGTAAATTATGCCACAAGATGTTTCTATCAATCAAATCAACTGCTTTCCTCAAATATTAAAAAAGGCACATATAATCTCCGTTAACCTTACCGTATTTCTCCATGATAGTGCTCAGTGTGAAGCATTCGTCCACTGTAATAAGCCATCCCATGAAAACTGCGAGGGAGGGCATCTGGATATTGTTACTTTGAGCCCACTCCTACAGTCTGAGTAACATATACATGGAGAATATCTTACTGGCAATGTCCAGTAAGGAAATTGGTCTATAACTGTGGGGGGCTGGTGGTCTAAGGACTGCTCGTCCAAGCAGATGGCATAATGCTAGTGTCGACAATTGCATTAAACATAAAACAATTTGGTGTCATTCAAAAACGCGGCCCTCTGTAAAAGTTCCTATTGATTCTCAATACATTACATTTTTTGCAATTTCTATATGTCCTTTTGAAACTATAAATCTGGCCAGCCATGTGCACACCCCTCAGTAAATCATGGTTCAATTTTCATTTCTAGGTTCTACATTCTGCATCGAACCATGGGGCATCCTATTCTAAAACCTGGACCTCCGGCACTGGAGGACGCTGTTTGCCAATAGCTATGTCCCAGATAGTTTTAACCAAAGACTCAGACTGACACATTCCTTTGTGGCCTCTGAACTGTTTAACAGTTTTAAAAGAGTACCTTGTAACTTTGTGTGAATTAATAATTCTTTCCAATGCCTACTTGTCGAGCTTAGGCATCAACAACCAGCCCCTCTGGCTATCCAACATCTTCGTGGTGCCTACACATGGTCATTGGAAAATTACTGCAAGAAGTTAAGGATCACTCTCTGTTCAATCAGAAATACATTTAATAATATTCCTGAAGGAAAAAAGAGTCCACAGTATAGCAATTAATGACTGAGGAACCGTATCACTCGCCTGTATGTTTTGGAATGCACCAATTGCCAGTAAATATCACAGAAAATCCCTGGGCAGAAGCCCAAAGCACACCTGAAAATCAGTGCTCCATTAGTGACCAATTTCTTCCAGCCAAATATTTGCGCTACATTTCTATAAAATATTTTTCTAGAGAATCTGAAGTCCCTGTTAATGTTTATTTAGTCCTACAACCTTTTTGAACAACTTGAATTGTCCAAGTTGTCTAAAAATGTCCTACTGACCAATTTCCTCAACATTTCCTGTAAACAACTACTTAATGTCAAATGAGGTTAAAAGCCTTGCAAATGCCCTTTACTAGAATTGCACTTGGTCTAGATTACTGTTAAGTTCTGCAAATTAAAATGTTCTATTAGCAGTCATAAGTCTATTACATTTCTAATTTGTGCCGCAATCATTTGCATTACAGTATTCGAGGCACTTCTTGACTAAGGCCGAAAACAATTAAAACATCATGCTTCATGTAAACAGCTTATTAGTCTACGTTGTGAACCTCTGCATCTATTGAGGGCTGTCATGGTTTGTTTTTCAACATTACCGCGCATTTCAGATCTAATTGGCATCAGCAAATCGTTTCTTGGGTAGATTTGCACAGCCTAATGGCTATTTAATAGTTCATACCCCCATTGACTTCAGGCTTGTCATAGGTGATTAGTGATATCGACCAGAGCCCCCTCGATTGTCCGAGGCAACTTTCAGAAAGCGCCTTGTGAGAGCAATCCAGCAGAACTCGTAAATCGTGGGCCCACTGACAGCCTTCACAAGGTTCCCCACTGAAGCCATCCATCAGGGCTGCTCTTCTTGGGTTCTGGAGGGCCCAGTGACTGATGGCGCTGCACAGCTTACTGTGCAGTCCATCACCTGGGAGGCTGTGGCTTTCCTCCATCATTCCCATTGAAGGTACACACCCTAGAAACGTAGAAAAAAAGGATGCAGCAACTGCACCCGTTGCATCAGTTCCTCACTATGTCTGTGGCGCCAGCCCCTCCGTCCGGATCCTCTTATCATCATCCCCCACCTACCTTTTCCTCAGCACCCAGATACCCAGAAATTGGGCACAATGTGCCAACCTCCTGACAACCCTGGGTACTCTGGCACCACTAGGGTGATGATCTGGCAAAATATTAAACGTTCATGACGTCATATCCTATACCTCCACTCGTGTGCATGCTTCTACACTAATTATGTGAACCATACTCACCCCAGTATAATGTAGGAAAAATGACCAATTGAACGGAATGACTGTGCTTGCAAATTAAAACCAATGTATTAAACATTTGATGCCCACTTAGATAGGTGTTTCATGTATTGGCGAACCTGGCGCAAGACGGTTTTCTTTAATAATCCTGGATGAATAGGAGACCTCAACAAAAGAGACAGATATTATTCAATAGCTTTACAGTGTAATAACCCATGTTAAGCATCGTAGCATTGTCAAGGTGTATTTAAGCAAGCCCAATACACTGTAGACAGGTGTCTGCAAGCTCCAGCTCCTCAGGTTTTGAACTACGACTCCCATGATCCATAACTTTTGAATATGCTGCTGGGGTTGATAGAAGTGGTAGTCTGGCGAGCCAAAGGTCGCAGGCCCATACTGTCGCATGGCTTGGGGGCAGTATGGTCGCCCAGGATCCCACGAGTCTAGCTCTGCATCCTCAGCTCGACACCCATGCAGACGAGACCTTTACCCCGTCACAATAGCTCAGTGACTTAACTGCTTACCGCTGCGTGAATGTGTGTACACGAGTGTGGTGTGTTTCTGTGTGTAATGAAAATCACAGGGTTGAATCAGCAAGGCCCACTATGCCTTTTATCTTTCCATTATTGATACATGGTGTGCAATTAAGTTTCATAGCATGTGATATTTTCAGCGCTGTGACATTTTAAAACCTTGTGTAATATTTAAAAGGCTGAAATGGGGAGAATCTTGAAATACATTCTCACCACAAAATAAGTATCAAATTGAATGTTTTTGTACCAATACCGTATATTTAACTGAATGCAATTTTACCTAAGGAGAAGTGACCGAATTTATTTGGACGAAAATGGTAGGTAATGAGATATATGTGTAGTGCATAATAGCAGGGGTGTGGGGTAAGAGTAAAAGTTAGGTAGGCTAGGGAGGGGGAAGGGGAGCTGCAGGGGTCTGCCATCGCATTAAAAAAAGGACTTCATTGAAGGACATTCATAGTGCTTATAAATGGAGTGTTTGAAGGCAGACTTGGTTAAAACATTTGTATTACACCAGTTGCGGTTTACAACTCCATAAGTCATTAACTCAGAAGACTGCTTTGAAGAAACACTGGCAGGCACTTGGAGTGCAAAGTTTGATGGTAAGGATTGATTAAAGCTAATTCAAAGAATTCCCATGAGAAGGTGTTTTGGGCGGGCAGACGCAGGAAATGGGTGGGAACGGGGGTAAGGGTTAGCATGGCCAGTCAATGGGTGGGCAAATAACATTCAAGCTTTGTGTCACTCCTCATACGTCATATCTCCCTATCTGTACTCAAATGTAATAGTTTCGGCTTGCATGTGGCGCTGCCACCTAATCGGCCAAACTAAAAACAGGCAAAGACGAGGACCTCTGCACAGAATACCGAAGACAGAATGTAGCGCACATTACAAACATAAATGAACTATGACACTCCATTGACTACATTGAAAAGCATTACAGCTGCAAATACTTGGCGCACTGGGACCCCCCCCCCCCAACTCCCTGCAGGCGTGCTGTTTACAAGAGGTTTGAGTGCAGCTCGTACCTTTCCCCATCCATCTATAGTGCCTTAGTAGCTAGGATGAGGAAAGTGGGTGCTGGAAGGAAGGATGCTTGATGTGCAGTTGCCTCATCAGTTTTTAATCAACCTGGGAGGATGAAAGGCCGTATCAGTCCCACCTGGAATGTGACCTTTGACCGTCATATCTCTGCTACACGCGGACTACCTCAGATACATGTGGGGAAATGGAGAAACGGGATTAGCAAGGGTGTGAGGGGCTCTTATGGAACCCTGGCCCCACCGCTCCTATTGACGAGCTGCACTTAAGGCTTCAGGAAACAGCACTCCCCTCCCTGCAAGGTCTGGGAGGGCTCCTTCCATCTACAGCTGTAATGCTTCTCAATGCAGTCAGTCCGTGCCGATTTCTGCGGGGTGTGGGGAAATACTGAGTCTGTCTCTTCCCTGCAGAGGGCCTCGGCAGTGCCAAAAGTTTAACAAAATGTTTGAACTTCTCACATACAGTGCGTTTAGCCCAGTCCCACATCCACAACTACAATGCGTTGCATTATGTTGGGTAATGCGGAGCCTGTTGTGTCCTGTTATTGGAACAAAGAGGCAATTCCGAATAAGGGTCTGATTCATGGAACTTTTAGCGCGATGCATAGTGACTTTGCACTGATAAAAAACACAATGATTCACAGAGCGGTGCATGGAGTATTTTTGCAGTGCAAAGTGGCTTTGTGTTTGCTATATAAATAGCCACTGTTTCTTTGGTTTTAAGCTATTATTATTATTATTGAGTATGTATTTATTTAGATATGGCGCACCCCAATGTTCCAATCACTCTCTGACACACTACCCTCTACACTCAACACCATAGTTGTTTCCCTCCTCTAGTGTTCATTCACGAGGCATAACCTCGTACTAAGTTGTATCCCAATACTCTTAGTAAGTCAAAGAAAGGAGGGACTATAACAATGTTCTTGAAGGCAATGAAGGTAGTTTCATGACGCGGGGCAGAAAAGCGCGTGCGAAGTTAGGGCACGGGAGATGTATGTGAATCGCCATTAATAAGTGGCGATCTCACTCAGAGCAGGGGGCTGTCTGCACTCTTTCCCCACTTAGAACCTGTCTGGGCTAAGGCAAATGACTCACAGCCAGCGTGACACTGCCATGACTCACACAACTTTAAATGGTATCACTCTGAAAACATATACAGGCTAATTCATAGAATCCAGCGCACAAGTAGCGCACGCGGCTGGCGCACAGCGTGCGCCTGCGATAGTCTGCGCCAGGCACGTGCGCTAAAACAGATTTCCGCGCACAGCGTATTCATGGATTTCAAGCTCCCAAAACAGCCGTGGCGCAGAGAATCGCAGCGAGCCTGCAGCAGCGCCAGTAACGCCCCCAAGAACGCCCTCGCGCACGGAAAAGCCATCAAAAGCGCTAAATCATCGCTAAGGGCTGCGCTAACCCCGGACCACTTCACAGGGCAGGCAAACAAGGAAAGCAAAGCGGGCAATCTCCAAATCAGGAGTACGCGGGAAGTACTACACGCGACTAGGCAGGGAACGTGAATCACAGGGGTACGCGGGAATCATCACACGCGAACAGGCAGGGTGCGTGTATTACAGGGGTAGCGGGAAGTTCAACACGCGATGGGCCAGGGAACGTGTATTACAGGGGGACGCGTGAAGTAGAACACGCGATAGGCCAGGGAACGTGCATCACAGGGGTACGCGGGAATCATCACACGCGAACAGCCAGGGTGCGTGTATTACAGGGGTAGCGGGAAGTTCAACACGCGATGGGCCAGGGAACGTGTATTACAGGGGGACGCGTGAAGTAGAACACGCGATAGGCCAGGGAACGTGCATCACAGGGGTACGCGGGAATTATCACACGCGAACAGCCAGGGTGCGTGTATTACAGGGGTAGCGGGAAGTTCAACACGCGATGGGCCAGGGAACGTGTATTACAGGAGGACGCGTGAAGTAGAACACGCGATAGGCCAGGGAACGTGAATCACAGGGGTACGCGGGAATCATCACACGCGAACAGGCAGGGTGCGTGTATTACAGGGGTAGCGGGAAGTTCAACACGCGATGGGCCAGGGAACGTGTATTACAGGGGGACGCGTGAAGTAGAACACGCGATAGGCCAGGGAACGTACATCACAGGGGTCCGCGGGAATCATCACACGCGAACAGGCAGGGTGCGTGTATTACAGGGGTAGCGGGAAGTTCAACACGCGATTGGCCAGGGTACGTGTATCACAGGGGTGCGTGGGAATCATCACATGCGAATAGGCTGGGTGGGCCCCCACAGGTGTACCCTGTACACCCTCCCCGGCCCCTGCAGGCAGCCCACAAAACAGTGGACTACCCTGCACACCTGATCATGTCCCCCTGCACCCCCATCCACCAGGGGCACCCTCCACCAGGCCCCCACCCATGTCTCCCACCACCCCCACCCCCCAGCAGTGCAGGGGCACCTGCCATCAGGCCCCCATCCATGTCTCCCACCACCCCCAACCCCCATCCACCAGGGGCACCCTCCACCAGGCCCCCACCACCCCCACCCACCAGCACTGTGGGGCACGTGGCCAGCAGGCAGTCAGGCAGCAGCCGATGGCAGGTGGGAGCGTGCTCAGGGTTCTTGGGGACTTAAATTTGGCCTCCTGGCCAGGAGCGTGGTCTTTCGTGTTAGAACGCGTGGACAGCCTGATAGGGAGTGAATGTGCACCTGAAAACCCCCCACTCATCGCGCGAAAACCCGTCACCAGCATATGTGCGTCAATAGTTACCTGCACGTGCAGTGTCAAAGCGTGTGATTGGTGAAAAGTGAGGGACACGCAGGAGTGTCGAAGCGCGTGATTGGTGAAAAAGGATCCACATGCAGGATTGACAAAGCGTGTGATTGGTGAAAAGTGAGCTACACGCTGGAGTGTCGAAGCGCGTGATTGGTGAAAAAGGATCCACATGCAGGAGTGACAAAGCGTGTGATTGGTGAAAAGATACCTACACGCAGGAGTGCCAAAGCGTGTGATTGGTGAAAATGGGCCAAGCACGTACACGCCGTAAGTGACGATGTACGTGTGGGCCTGTATAAAAGGTAGTGTTGAACACCATTTCCTTGTACGTGCTTTTCGTGGAGAGCGAGTGGGTGAATTCGGTACTTCTTGTCGTTTCACACGCGATTTACTTCACGGCGTTTCCAGTTCGTACTCCCTGTTACCTCTGACAGCTCTTTTCTCTTTTTCCTCTTGTACTGGTTTTCCTGGGCCTGTTCCCTCAAACAGTGTCCCCTTCTACAGTTGACCTGTCTCCTCAGACAGCGTACACCTCTTCTTTTGGCGGGGGTGTTGCCAACCAAAAGTGCTATTTTTTCACGCTCTTTTACCTGGCAGACGGTGAGTCACGCACGTATCTAACATCTGTGCTTGCCCCGTGTGTAGCCTACCCCTTCAGAGGTCAATCTAGGCCGCGTGTGACACGCATACGTTCATTGTGTTACTGGATGCCACAGCGTAGTGCAGGGTTTTCCATCAGCACACGTGGTCTAGGAGGGGTATTGTGCACTTTCCTTTACTTTTCTGGGGTGCCTGTGCGTTGCGTGACCCGTCATCTTTCCCCAGGGGTGTCATATAGCCTTGCCACTGCACTAGGGTACGAATACCATCTGGTACCCAACCCCTTTGACACCCAATTGCCCAGGACAATTGTGCACACCCACTCCCATACGCACAATACCATCAGTGCCATGGTTGGGAGGCGTGCAAGCCGTAAGGGTGGCAAAGGTGGCCGAGCCACACGTGGTGGCCGTGGAGGATCCAACAGGGGACGTGGTTGTGACTTGCAGGGCGCCCCTGTTCCCCCCAGTCTGGAGGAACAGTCAGGGACACCCATGCCCCCCCCCCCCCCCCCCCCCCGGTTGAGAGTCATGTGGCTGATACCAACCCTGATCAGCCCATGTCGGACCAGGCCATTGTGGCACCAGACCTGTCCGAGGGTGATTCCATCGCTGACATCCAGGTCAGCAGGTCCACTGTACGTGCACCGGTGCACATTGGTGTCATCAGGGCACGCGCATCTATGCCAGATAGGTCATCTGCTGGCCCCCGTAGCCAGGGTGTGGCTCAATCCACCCCACCTCTCATACACCCTGCCAAGACTGTGTCGGTCCTAGTTCATGCACCTCAGATCAGGCCTGACCCCATCCCACTACCCCCAATGCCTGCACCTACTCCCATGCTGAGTGGGCAATCACACACACCCAGTACAGAGTCCACCACGGCTCCTGCCCCTAGTGTCCACAGCGGCGTAGGACACTCTGGATCCCCACCCCCTTCCAAGCGCAAGAGGAAGAGTGCACGTCCGGCACAGGCTGATGCCCCAGACACGGCTGCACAGTCCGGCCCATCAAGGAAGCCAAGCTTCACAGACGCCGAACTTAATGCACTTGTTCAGTATGTGTCAGATCATGATAGGGAAATGGTCATCGTTGCAGGGTCCAAGACCACACATGCCAGACGCCAGGCACACTGGCAGACCATTGCTGACAGAATAAGTGCCCTTGGAGTAGTGAGGCGCACAGCTAGTGATTGCCAGAAGCGCTGGAATGACCTTAAGCGCAGGGCAAAGGATAAGCTGGCCTCAAGTCATGCCGCAACCTTGGTGACTGGAGGTGGGTCCCCAGCACAGGATATAGAACTCACACCACACGAGTCTGTAGCTGGATCCTACGTCACCGAGGGACAACTCCAAGGTGTGGGAGACCTCCCTGATTACGAGGCATCATCCGGTGAGTGCACATGCATGTGTGTATCATCCCTGTGCATGTTGTGTGTGTGAAGCATTCATGTTGGGTGCCTGTCAAGGGGGTGTGTGGCAGAGTTGATAGTGGCACCCATGTGCCTCATCCAGTATGTTCAGTGCAACACCATCTGGCCACAGCACTATCCCTACTGGCAACAGTGCACATATGGGCCAACACCATGGAAGTTGCCCTTGATTAGTAATTTTGTCACTACATTGTTGCTCATACTCCCCTGTCTATTCATCTGATGTCTTACATACCATTCCTCTCCTTTCCCCCAGCCATTCAAGTATCATCTTCACATGCCTGACATGCAATGATACCACATGCTAATGCGTCCTCTGTATATAAATGCCTACCAACATGCAGTCATAATGTGGATGTAGCCTTGAGATCCACCTCCTTCCTGGGTCCTTTGGTACCGTCTGGTTTCGAGCCCCATTCCCTCACACTCCATGCTGCTCTTCATGGTCTATCTTCCATGACTTCTACAGTTCAGACCATCGTGCCCTACGCACGACACCTGCTTGCCAAAAGTCAAATGAGGGCAGCCTGCCCTCCAATGCGACCCACCCTATTGCTGACCAGTGCATCTGAGCCTACTCTAAGCTAACTCTCACTGACATCTGCTCATACATGCCTTTGCCTGTCCCATAGACCCTTCACATGGTCCCTGTCCTCTCTCCTTGCTCCTCTTCCACCATCATAGGTGGGACCCGTTGGGGTGTACACCTGGCCTCCTTCCAATCCTCAGATACCACTAATGATGTGCATGGTAATGGGAGCGTCTCAGTCCAAGGCCCTTAGGCCAACCTCAATCTCCTTGAGAAATGCTACCCACATCTCATCAACTTCCTTACCTCTCCTGCTGTCCCCCCTCCTCTCTCCTCATCAATCCTGCACTGCCTCCCTGCACCCTCCCATGAACCTTCTCCGCCTCCCACTCCAACTCCTACACATGCGGCACCTCTGATCTCTAGCACTCCCCGTAAGTCCTACAAGGCTGTCAACCTCCTCCACAATTACACTCCTTTCACTGCGGCTGCATCAGGCATTCCTCCGATAACTGTCACTTACATGAGGTTATGCACCTTGACATCCTTGGTCTCATGGAAACATGTCAGACGGCCAGCTCTGTCTGCATCCTTGACCCTCTCCTTGGCCCGCCACCACTGTGCAGGGGGTGTGTGCCCTTGGCTTCCCTGAGGGTATTCCTGCCACTGTCACACCTACTTAGACCTACTCCACTCTGGAATGGCTTGTGTGAGGTTACTGTCCACCACACCTTGACATTCCAAACAGTGCGTACTGTGTCTGGGAAAACTGGTCAAATGTACTACTTCCTTTCTGAGTGTCCTCACCTCTCCTCCTCACTCATGTCCCCAGACACAGAATTCCTCATCCTTGGTGCGGTACGCATCCACCTGCATGCCTGTTGACGCCCCCACGTGACCTTTCTGTGACCTCAGCAACTCCCTCTCACCCTCTAGACTCCCGTCTGTCCCTACTCATTCTGCAGGGCACACTCTTGATGCTCTGATCTCATCTGACTTTCCCCTCTCCGTCCATCTCTGCACTCCTCTCTCCTGGAGTGATCACATTCTCCTCTCCTCCCAGCTCACCCTCAACACCCCACAGGCAAAGCCACCCTCACCACTGTCACACACCTTCTTTGTATTCCGACCCATGAAGTGTGTGTCAGTCGAGGCTCATGCTGCCAAAATGTCCCCCCCATCCAGCTCCCCCTTAGGCTCACTCCCATCCTGACAGGGCCCACTCCATGCCAGGTACACTGGATGTCTTAGCCACGGTCATGACCACCTGTCTGAAGCCCCATGCCAATGCAGAGTCCTGGCATGACTCGGATCTTGGGAACCCAAACCACAGGTGCCGGGTGGCAGAGAGGGAATGTCCTGCATCATGGCCATCCTCTGGCAAACTGGCCTGCCACATGCTCCAAAGGCAATAGCGCCTCACCCTTCTCACCAAGATGAGATCCCCAATCCAAGGGCACATATCTGCGGCATGTGACAACTCTGCAGGACACATAGAAATCTGAAAGGACCTTGCCGAGCCAGAGGCAGTGTGTACCTCCCCTGTCCCCTCCGAGCCCACAGCACAGCATGATTGTCTCTGTACCCCTATAGGCCACCCCCCCAGCACTTGTCTGCGCCTAACACCATCTGCCCTTGACGTCAAGTCCTACTTACCTTGTACAGCACTTCCAGCCGCCACTCCCCCTTGCACTTCATTGTGCCACCCACCCCTGCACTTGCGTGACATGAATGACACCAGCACCAGTAGTATTGTTGACTGGCATCCCCTTCTGCCCCACCACCCCTCAGTGCTCCGCTGCACCTACAAACATTACTTGACCGGTGCTTCACGAATGCAAAATTATTCCGTTACAGGTGTTGGGGAGGTGGAATCACAATGTTTACTGCATTATGTTGATCTAGACAAGGCACTGTGCATCGTTGCCAATTTGGACTAGCAGATCCATGTACAACATGTATACTAATTGATGTGACGATGCAATGTCAGGACCAGAGTGGTTGAAATCCAAAAAAGTAGCCCTCCTCTCCCTCCTCACTTGGTGGCTATGTCACATGCCATGTGTGTGATGGCATGTGCCTTTGACATGGCAATCACCGCCCAATGTGTGATGGCAGTGCTAGGCATCAAGGTGAGCAGGCGTTGCTGTCCAATCAGTACATAGTATGCCCTGAGCCTCCCCTACAGACCCAGTGATGGTGAATGCATAGGAGGACTCCCAGTCATGTAGGACATGTGTCGTAGGACTACTGCCTATGTTGTTCATCAGCCCTTGTTGCATGCCATGGTGCTAATGCCTGTTTCCATTTTTCTCTTTCATGTCTTTGCAGGGGACGAAGCACTTGTTGATGCTGGGGATGTGGTGGTGGAGCCGTCCCAGGAGGGCAACCCGGGCCGACCTACCACAAGTGAGGGACGTGGTGTGTTTGTGGGTGAAAACCCACAAGTGCTGCAGGCCGTGCTGTCGAGGGGTGTCTCTGGGGGTTCCTCCCCCGAGCAGTATTCAGGTGTAGACTCGGAGGATGACACCTATGTGCAGTCGCAGGTGAGTGTTCTTGGGAGAGAATCTCCTCTGTCCGACCCACCTGCAGCCAGGCCATTGGCCTCAATGGGGATGTCAGTGTCGGCAGATCAGCCTCCGGTGGTTACGGATGCAGGGCCACACCACCCAATCTCTGATCCTGTTCCTGGGGCTGCAGATCAGAGAGGGAATGCAGTCCTGCAGCCTGAGGCCTTGCCGGCACAGCAAGGCGCAGTCCGCCTTGCCCCAGGCAGGTGTGGTGCCCGTCAACGTGGTGGCCGTATGCCACCTGGCAATACCGTATGGGAGCAATCCATCTACGGTATGGCCACCCAACAGGCAGCATCATCCGAGATGATTGCACAGGCCATGGATAGGGTGGCCACTTCCATTGTCCCCCCAGAAAGGCTGATGGAGCGACTGGAGCAGGCTACAGAGTCCATCTGCCAGGCACACAGGGAGGATATGTTGGCGTCCAACATGGACAGGCGGGCGGCACTGGCGACTCTGGGGGAATCACTTTCCATGGAGTCCCAGCGCCACAGGGAAGCCCTGAGGGAAGAACTCCGTCACCTCAGGTCGACCCTGTTAGAGCTTGAGGCTTCATCCCATAGAAGGACAGAGGAGCAGCTGGAGCGTCTGACACGGACGCTCTCGGCCGAGATGCAGGCAACTCGTGCGGAGGTCAGGTCATCCCGGGAGTTACTGCATGGGGACCTCCGCATGATTATAACCCAGAACCAGAACTACCAGACCCGCCTGCTTGCAGCCATGGAGGAGCAAACTCGTGCTTTGCGTGGGCTGCCTCCCATTGTCACACCATCATCTGAGGCAGCTCCCCCACCTCCAGAGTCAGCTGCAGGGTCTGGGCAGAGCCATAGCGACTCATCTCCCACAACAGAGTAGCCGTGTGGGCCACGAGCCTATGGGGTGTTTTCCTTTCCCATGATCCACACAGGTGGATTGTGGCGTGCATCCTGTCCTCGGACCTCATAGGTGGCCCCCCCCCCCCCGCCGGCCCTTTCATGGCCATTTTTTCTCTTTTTCATTTTTATTTTGCAAGAGTGTTGCCTTGTGTGGGTACCTGGGCATACACTGTATTGTGGCTGGGCACATGCAGGCTTGTCCTGAGTTTGTTTTCGATGCTTGGGTAGCAGACATCCACACCCCTCCTGCTTCCCTTTCCATGGGCTTGCAAAGGGTGTGCCCAAGTGACAGCAAATTACACGGTGACATTGGACTCCCATGAGCTGTTGGCCAGTCCATAGTCAATACTGTGTAGACATTCATAGTGTTCATTGTTGTTGCACCTAACTATGCATGATGGTATGATATGTGCCTCTACTTACATATGTTGCTCATGTTTTGCAGGTATTTCACACAGATCTTCACAAGGGCATACTCTCTGGAGTCACACTACATGTCGGTAGATGTGCACTGACACTTTTGCATGGCGCCATCACTGTACACCTGGACGGTGAGGACATACCAGCAGATTCAGGTAATGAGACTACCATTGATTACAAGCAATGTGTCTTGTTTGGGTGGGCTTCAGGGTGGGTTGGTGTGTAATTTGATAGAAATTACTCTTACACAGGTGTGTAGTAGTGGGCCCAGGGCGGTTAGCTGCTCAAGTGCGGCTATGTTCCATTTTGGGCACTGCTATTTGTGACACTGGTGTCATGTTGTGATGGCCAGTTTGTTTGCTGTCACATACCATGACATGGTGTCCTCAGTGGCGGGACTGTGAAGGGAGTGGGTGACATGGCAATGTTGTCATGTAGTGAATCGCCTGTGGCAATGCATTTTAGATTGATGGAGTTGTGTCTTTGCATTGTGATGCATAGCTGGTGTATGTGTAGCTAGGGGTGCACACATATTGACACTTCCATGTTAACAATCTCAGGCTGATGTGTATCTGACAGTTCATTGTCAAGTAATTTGCAGACATTGTCAAGTAGAGTCATCATTGATTGTCAGATGGCATGTGCCAGAGCAGTGTGCACTAGCCAGCACTGTGATTCCTAGGTGAAGAAGTTGGCCACCAGTTGCGTACGGGCTGCCTCCCCCCGTGCCCTTTCCCCTCCCATGCGCAGCGGGCGTGCATGTGGTTGTGGATGTGGGGGCACCACCATGTCCACGGGCAGGCCCCGGCGTGTTGCAACGTTGTGCAGGACACATGCTGCCACTATGATCCTGCACACTATTCGGGGAGCATATAACAGCTGCCCGCCAGAACGGTCAAGGGAGCGAAAGCGTGACTTCAGCACTCCGAATGTGCGCTCCACTATGCCCCGTGTAGCAATGTGGGCTGTGTTGTACCTTACCTGGGGTGGCGTGGTGGGGTTCCGGATTGGGGTCATCATGTGGGGGCTGATAGGGTAGGCACTGTCCCCTGCGGAGGTGGTGATGGGTATCATTAGTGGTGTTGTGTCATGACCCAGTATCTGACATGCATGCATGTGGAGTGGCATTCATGCTCACCAAGCAGCCATGTATCTCCATGCTGGCCAGCCTCTAGGTCCCGGCATAGGGTAGACATTCTGTAGATGAAGCTGTCGTGGGTGGACCCTGGATAGTTGGCATATACTGATGTGATGATTCCCTTGCCATTGCATACAACTTGGACGTTGATGGAATGCCAGTGCTTGCGGTTTCTATAGATGTGCTCTGTTGCCCTGGGAGGACGTAGAGCCACATGTGTGCAGTCAATAGCACCAAGCACTTTGGGGATTTGAGCCACACCATAGAATTCCTGGGTGCACGTCCGCCTTTCTGCATGAGTCCTGGGGAGATATATGTGCCTGCGGACTGAGGGCCGTGCAGTGATGATGTTCAAGACCTGGTGTAGGCAGCGTGACTGCGTGGCCTGTGACACACCACCCACTATGGCACTTGTCCGCTGAAAGGATCCAGTGGCCAAGAAGTGCAGTACATTCAGGACCTTCTGCAGGGGGCTGAGTGCTTGGGAGCACAGGGTGGGTGATGTGAGGTCATCCTCCCACTCACTGACCAGGTCCAGTATGATGTGTGCTGGAAACCTGTACCTCCCATACACCTGGTCATCAGGCATCCCGAATAGGCTGGTTCTGGGTGTGAATATTCTGGCCCTGACTCTCCTCCTCATCCTCCTTTGGTAGCCCACTGCCACTGCTGCTAGGAACGGTATGTTCATCCTGGCATCTGGCTTGTTTATTGAAAAGTGCGCAAATTAATGCCTTGCGCGTGTAGTAGCCAGCGTGTGAGCCTCGCACCCCTGGAATCGAGTTCCCACTCCAATCGCGTGTATATATTCCCACGCTGCAGGCATACAGGTGCGCTGACGTACTTGCCTGTGTAAGGGGCCGCGCGGCCCTGAAATACACGTACATAGGCCAATGGCGTGTACGCGCACTTTTGGCCAATTACACGCGATGAAATACACGTACATAGGCCAATGGCGTGTACGCGCACTTTTGGCCAATTACACGCGATTACACTCAGACGTGCAGGATTTCCACGTGTGCTCCGTCTTCACGTGCTGAGTGGGGAACGCCCGTGCGGATCACGTCAGACGCGCTCACGCGATGAGGGACTCTGGTCCAATAGAATCGCGTATGCGTGCTGACGCACTTACGCGCTAAGGGCCTTTCCTCGGATTTCACGCTGACGTGCAGGAATTTCACGTGCCAAATCACTCCGTATCAAGCTGGCCACCCGAAAACACACGGAACACCACGCTCCTGCCCCGAAGGCCGAGTTACTGCCCCCCAAGTGCCCTGAGCAGCCTCCCACGTGCTATCTGCTGCTGCCTGCCTGCCTGCCTGCCTGCTGCCACCGTGCCCTGCCATTTGGTGCCTGCACATCAGCCATCTGCAGGGGTCCAGTTGCTGTGTCCACCCCTGCTGGAACTGAAGACTCCCAACTGGGATTACATCGCTCCACAGCCCAGCCCCAGGACCCAGTTGCCCACCCACACCTGCCTCTGGGGTTGCCATGTCGGGCACTTCTACATCTGGCACCAGTGGCAACCCCAGGCCAGAGGGGCAGAGGGGCACCAGCTTCACTGCCACCGAAGTTGGTGTCCTGGTGGAGCATGTCCTGGGGCAGTATGATGCCCTCTTTGGATCGTCCCGCGCCAGCAAGGAAGGACGGGAGAGGATCTGGGCCGACTGTGTGGTTGCCATCAACGCGGAGGGGGTGGCAACCCGCAACGTCTTGAAGATCAAGAAGCGCTGGGAGGACTTGAGGTCCAGGACCCTTGTGAAGGCCCGGCGCCTCGTGGAGGGGGGCCGGGGCCACATGAGTACCATCCAGAAGAGGGTCCTGGAACGCGTACGCCCAGCGCTCCACGCCCAGATCCTTGAGAGGGAGACCCGTCTGGAGTTGAGCGGTAAGTGTCCAAGCATCACTGTGTGAGACAGGGCATGTTGCGGTGAGCTGGTTCTATGATACTTGCCTGTATGTGTGCCATGTGCCATATATGCATGTATGTGTGCTGGGACATCATGGTACTGCCTGTGCGACCAGTGATGTGTGACCCACATGGTTGTTGCATGTGTAGAAATGCGGCATGGGGAGCACTATGCAGATTTGGGACATGAGAGCATGGCAGTCTCTGTACCTGGACATGGATGGGGGTGAGGATGGGTGCTGATGCCAGGTACATATATGGTAGCCATGTCTGTGTGCCTGACCTGCATGTCTGTGACTTGTGCATGCCATGGATGCATGACTCATGTGTGTGACAATGCACAGATTCAGTGACGCACCCACCTTACCCTTGTTTTGCCTGTGTTTGGTGTGATTGTGGCCAGATGGATGTGACTGAGGTGTAGTGTGTGCATGTGATATGCATGAGCCATGATGCATGTGAGTTACATTTCATTGAATGTTTCAATAGTCATTTGGACATGCATGGAAATGTGCATGGCATGCACCATGCCTGTTACTGTGTGTGTTTCGCCTGCACTGACCCATGTGTTGTGGAGGGACATGATGGAAGTGTACTTTGACAGGGGTGCTCATCTGCTATTGCTTCCTGTCTAGGGGACAATTGTACAGTAGCCTGATGCTTGTGTTCTTTGTCTCCCTCTACACAGCGGCTAGTGAAGAAGAGGGCGGAGACGGCGCTGTGGAGCAAGGCGGCGGGGATGCCCCCACGGCTGCAGCGGAAGGGGTGGGTGAGCCCCCACAGGGGCCTGCTACGGCGGGAGACGGTGAGGAGCCATCCAGGTTGGTGGTTTGCACAGAGGAGGAGGAGGCCGACACTGGTGCACACATGGGGCCTGGTGGGAGCATCCCTGCTGGTGCAAGTGGTGCAGTCCAGGGCCAGGGGCAGGAGGCAGCACAGGTCACCGTGGAGGGGCCTGTGCATGTCGCTGTCCCTGACCCTGTGAGTGCACCACCATGCACCAGCAGGGATGCCCCGTCCCAGGCCCGTCCGCAGGTAGAGGGGATGTCCATGTCAACTGACTCCCCTCCACCTGCGGCCGTGGGAACCCCTGGCCGCGTGGAGCAGGTCCTGATTGGGGTCGCGATGCGCACGGCTGTGATTCGTGATGCCGTGCGTGCTTCCCGGGAGGAGCACGCACGTCATCACGAAGTGCACCGTGCCGACGTGGCCCAATTGGGATCGGCCATGTTCGGGGGGTTCCTGCATGTGTTGGCCAATCTGACGGCCCTCTCCTCCTCTGTGCAGGCTATCCACCAGTCGTTCTCCTTGCCGTCTTCCGGCCCAGATGCCACCATGGCCCCCTGTGGACCTGCCCCAACCAATGCAGCCAGCTCGGTGGGGATCCCATCCCTGCCGCAGTTGGGAGTCGGAGGTCCAGCAGGGGTGGACGACACAGCAAGTGGACCCCAGCAGATGGAAGATGTGCCGGCATCATCGGGCAGGGCACGTGCACGACGGCGTCGGTGGTTACCATCAGCCTGGATGCCGTCGTGCTGGCAGAGGCAGTGGCGTCGCAGGCAGCAGCGGGCTCGACGTGGGAGGCATCATGGCTCAGGGCCATCAAGATCGGAGGGGCAGGCATCGGCCGGAGGGCAGGGCAACCCTGGCATGGCGGTGTGTTCCGTGTGGGAGGAGTTTGGCCAGCGGATAGATGCGGAGCGGCAGCGGGCGGAAGAGGAGCGGCTCGCCATGGCCAGGGCGGAGATCTCCATGCATCAGGCATTGAGGCGGGCTGCGTGCCTCGAGGAGGCTCGCAGGGAATTTGGAGAGCACATGGGGTTGTCCCTGCGAGACCTCGGGGCCAGGACTGAGTCCCGCCTCCAGGACATAGACATGGAGTTCGAGGATGCCCTGGCCAACATCACCAAGTGAGCCGCAGGACTAGCCCGCTGCCTCTGTATATAGTTTTTTAGTTAGTTAGTGCTAGGTTTCCTTTATTTTAAATTTTTTTTTGGACCGCTTGGACAATGGCCACTTCTTTGTACATATTTTTTTAGATAGTTAGTATTAGGTTTAATTAGTGCTGTTGGGCTCATGGACCCTTGAACAATCCTGTTAATATAGTTATATTTTTTTGTGAGATAATTTATTTTTACTTTCATATTGGTCACACCATGACGTAATGGTTTATGTTTCATTTCATTCTACTTGTGTTTACTTTGGACAAAATCGATTCTTTTTTCTATCCTTTGTTTTTTGGTTTCTCATTTTTGTTCCCGGACATGGACCTTTTATTTGCTTTCCCAGATAGTTGTCAGAGTTAACTTTATTTTTATTTTTTAATACATTTTTATTTTATCTTACACTTGTGTCATTTTTTCTTTGATTTCTTACATGCCATGATATGGGTTTTGACATTGACTTGCACCCATTGTGTATGTGTGTGTGGCGGACATGTGTTCTTTTGCTTAGTTGCCTTTGGGGTTGTGTCATGTGATTGCATTCACTATGTGGGTGCATGCAATCCTTGCCTGGGTGTTTGTGCTGGGTATGCTGGTCATTACTGCCATTATTGTGTATCGTCAGGACCAGGGGCCAGGGGGACATGGGTGGGGGCCTGGTGGAGGTTGCCCCAGGTGGATGGGGGGTTGGGGTGGTGGGAGACATGGGTTGCCCATGGGTGGGGGCCTGCTGGCAGGTTGCCCACAGTGCTGGGGATGGGGGTGGTGGGAGACATGGGTTGCCCATGGGTGGGGGCCTGCTGGCAGGTTGGCCACTGTGCTGGGGGTGGGGGTGGTGGGAGACATGGGTTGCCCATGGGTGGGGGCCTGCTGGCAGGTTGGCCACAGTGCTGGGGGTGGGGGTGGTGGGAGACATGGGTTGCCCATGGGTGGGGGCCTGCTGGCAGGTTGCCCACTGTGCTGGGGGTGGGGGTGGTGGGAGACATGGGTTGCCCATGGGTGGGGGCCTGCTGGCAGGTTGCCCACAGTGCTGGGGGTGGGGGTGGTGGGAGACATGGGTTGCCCATGGGTGGGGGCCTGCTGGCAGGTTGCCCACAGTGCTGGGGGTGGGGGTGGTGGGAGACATGGCTTGCCCATGGGTGGGGGCCTGCTGGCAGGTTGCCCACAGTGCTGGGGATGGGGGTGGTGGGAGACATGGGTTGCCCATGGGTGGGGGCCTGCTGGCAGGTTGGCCACTGTGCTGGGGGTGGGGGTGGTGGGAGACATGGGTTGCCCATGGGTGGGGGCCTGCTGGCAGGTTGGCCACAGTGCTGGGGGTGGGGGTGGTGGGAGACATGGGTTGCCCATGGGTGGGGGCCTGCTGGCAGGTTGGCCACTGTGCTGGGGGTGGGGGTGGTGGGAGACATGGGTTGCCCATGGGTGGGGGCCTGCTGGCAGGTTGCCCACAGTGCTGGGGGTGGGGGTGGTGGGAGACATGGGTTGCCCATGGGTGGGGGCCTGCTGGCAGGTTGCCCACAGTGCTGGGGGTGGGGGTGGTGGGAGACATGGCTTGCCCATGGGTGGGGGCCTGCTGGCAGGTTGCCCACAGTGCTGGGGGTGGGGGTGGTGGGAGACATGAGCAGGTGTGCAGGGTAGTTCCCTGTGGTGTGTGCTGCCTGCAGGGGCCGTGGAGGGTGTACAGGTAATGCCTGGGAGCACACAGCCATATCGCGTGTGCAACTTCCCGCGCAGCCCTCGATTCCACGTTCCCTGCCATATCGCGTGTGGGACTTCCCGCGCGCCCCTGAAATCCACGTACCCGGCCATTTCGCGTGTGCAACTTCCCGCGCACCCCTCGATTCCACGTTCCCTGCCATATCGCGTGTGGGACTTCCCGCGCGCCCCTGAAATCCACGTACCCGGCCATTTCGCGTGTGCAACTTCCCGCGCACCCCTCGAATCCACGTTCCCTGCCATATCGCGTGTGGGACTTCCCGCGCGCCCCTGAAATCCACGTACCCGGCCATTTCGCGTGTGCAACTTCCCGCGCACCCCTCGAATCCACGTTCCCTGCCATATCGCGTGTGGGACTTCCCGCGCGCCCCTGAAATCCACGTACCCGGCCATTTCGCGTGTGCAACTTCCCGCGCACCCCTCGAATCCACGTTCCCTGCCATATCGCGTGTGGGACTTCCCGCGCGCCCCTGAACTCCACGTACCCGGCCATTTCGCGTGTGCAACTTCCCGCGCACCCCTCGTTTCCACGTTCCCTGCCATATCGCGTGTGGGACTTCCCGCGCGCCCCTGAAATCCACGTACCCGGCCATATCGCGTGTGCAACTTCCCGCGCACCCCTCGATTCCACGTTCCCTGCCATATCGCGTGTGGGACTTCCCGCGCGCCCCTGAAATCCACGTACCCGGCCATTTCGCGTGTGCAACTTCCCGCGCAGCCCTCGATTCCACGTTCCCTGCCATATCGCGTGTGGGACTTCCCGCGCGCCCCTGAAATCCACGTACCCGGCCATTTCGCGTGTGCAACTTCCCGCGCACCCCTCGAATCCACGTTCCCTGCCATATCGCGTGTGGGACTTCCCGCGCGCCCCTGAAATCCACGTACCCGGCCATTTCGCGTGTGCAACTTCCCGCGCACCCCTCGAATCCACGTTCCCTGCCATATCGCGTGTGGGACTTCCCGCGCGCCCCTGAACTCCACGTACCCGGCCATTTCGCGTGTGCAACTTCCCGCGCACCCCTCGTTTCCACGTTCCCTGCCATATCGCGTGTGGGACTTCCCGCGCGCCCCTGAAATCCACGTACCCGGCCATATCGCGTGTGCAACTTCCCGCGCACCCCTCGTTTCCACGTTCCCTGCCATATCGCGTGTGGGACTTCCCGCGCGCCCCTGAAATCCACGTACCCGGCCATATCGCGTGTGCAACTTCCCGCGCACCCCTCGATTCCACGTTCCCTGCCATATCGCGTGTGGGACTTCCCGCGCGCCCCTGAAATCCACGTACCCGGCCATTTCGCGTGTGCAACTTCCCGCGCACCCCTCGATTCCACGTACCCGGCCATTTCGCGTGTGCAACTTCCCGCGCACCCCTCGTTTCCACGTTCCCTGCCATATCGCGTGTGGGACTTCCCGCGCGCCCCTGAAATCCACGTACCCGGCCATATCGCGTGTGCAACTTCCCGCGCACCCCTCGATTCCACGTTCCCTGCCATATCGCGTGTGGGACTTCCCGCGCGCCCCTGAAATCCACGTACCCGGCCATTTCGCGTGTGCAACTTCCCGCGCACCCCTCGATTCCACGTTCCCTGCCATATCGCGTGTGCAACTTCCCGCGCACCCCTCGATTCCACGTTCCCTGCCATATCGCGTGTGGGACTTCCCGCGCGCCCCTGAAATCCACGTACCCGGCCATTTCGCGTGTGCAACTTCCCGCGCAGCCCTCGATTCCACGTTCCCTGCCATATCGCGTGTGGGACTTCCCGCGCGCCCCTGAAATCCACGTACCCGGCCATTTCGCGTGTGCAACTTCCCGCGCACCCCTCGATTCCACGTTCCCTGCCATATCGCGTGTGGGACTTACCGCGCACCCCGGTATGCACGCACACGTTTATTTTTTCTCTCTGCGCGTGTCTGTGTTTGTGGGTACCCCTTTGTACGTCATTTGTCCAGGAGGGCAACAGTATTGTACATTGGTTATGTCTGTATATAGGTGCTATTTGTTGGCGCGCCTTTTAGCGCACATTTCTTACAGGCGCAGACACGCTACCGCCTGCTTTCTTGTGGCGGTCGTGTTTGTGCCTGTTTGTGCCTGTGCGCTGCTTTGAGCGTGCGCTTTTTTGCCCTATTCTATTCCATGAATACGTGTTGTATGCGAGCGTGTGGGCGTTCCGCGCACTTGCCTCCTGAACTTTCCCCGTGCCGCCCACATTCTTCCCCATTCCGAGTGTTGTGCCCCATTTTATTCCCCATTCCGAGTGTCCCGCCCTGTGTTCCGCCTACTTTAGAGCTGTGCGCTGCGCTCGGAGTGATGGCGCAGTGGCCGTGGCGCACGACGTTGGTTGACCTGTGCGCCGGCCTGCGCCGCGCGCTTTTTCGGCGCACGTCCTCTGCTTTTCTTGCGCACGGACTTCCATGAATCGACGTGCGCTGGTTTCCCTGCGCTTTGCGCTGATTTTCGGCGCAGCGCACGTATTGGCCCCTCTGCGCCGGGATTTTCGGCGCACATTTATTCCATGAATCGGCCTGATAGTGTAGAACAATAACAAGGCCTTCCCCTCGAGGGGTTTTGGCGATGACAGCGCCCATTTATCTCCATTACAGCTTGCACTATTATCAACCACCCTCTCAGTGGACCAGCCAAGCAGTCCCGCAAAAAGTCAGAAAAAAGCAAGTTGACGTTTTTTCACTTGATATAAAAGCCAGAAAATTGGAAAGTGCTCTTATTACTGTCCAGATGCCACTAGCCGCCTAAACACTGTGAAACGCAAACACAGTTGGAGGACTACTTTTAAAGATTATAAATCGGGCCTCGGAGCAGTCATTTCATGGTCTGAAAAGGGTTTTAACTAGAAGCGTCCATGGCTGAGGAGGAGTGACAAGTGCATCCGTGCCCATGGTTCATTACGGTGACAGTACTTTCTGGAATCCAGCCTACATGGGACCTTCTCCAGGGCTTCTTTTTAAAGAACGTTTTGTTTAGCCTCTAGCCGATTAAATACCTAACAGTGTACCTAGTTGACCACGGGCCATATAACGTGAACATTGCATGGGGAAAATGCAATTGTGCACCCTATTAGTGCAACGGCAAACATTGCCCTTGTACAAAATGCATCCTTTCAATGCATGTTTGCACTACGACAAAGTTTGCCCTAATGCTAACACCATCCTGAAATCAAAGGCCCTGACACTCACCAAGGCTGCCCCTCATCGGAACCTTACCTCTGATCCTAAGTGTCTTAACGACATTTCCAAGAAACCCAATGTCAGCACGAACTCCATATAGAGCCTAGTCAATTCCCCCATGGCTCATGTTACAATTGCTAATGTACGAAATGTGAATGCTTGCCCCATGCTGCCCCCCGTCACTGCCCCTATGGCCAATGTTGCTAATGCTGATGTACTAAATGTGAATGCCTGCCCTATGCTGCCTCCAGTCACTGCCCCTATGGGTAATATTATTAATGCAAATTAATCAAATATGTATGCTTACCCTATGCTGCCCCAGTCACCGCCCCTATGGCTAATGTCAACTCTGCTGTTATGCGCTGTGTTAACACTGCCACCAAGCTAAGTGCAGACACCATCCTCAAGCCCATTGCCAATTCAGCCGCTCGGCACCAGCTGAATCCAGCCCTAAGACCTTGTCCTAACATCTTCCCAATGACACAGGTAAACACTGTGCTCAGAATTAACGACAGTACATCTCCCCAACTCGAAGCTAACTACCAAAGCCCCACCTGCCCAAGCAACTCCCTCCACCAGCTCTCCACCTCAACCTAGCTCTAATCAACTCCTGCTTGTTGACTGCACATGCACTGGACATCCATATCTCCTAATCAAAAACAAAGTAGACGCCCTCGGCCTTACCAAAACCTGGCTCCACGCTACCTCTGTCCCTATGCTGATGCTTGCTATCCCGCCAAAATACACATCTACAGAAGCGATAAACTAAACTCCAAAGGAGGCAGTGCTGCCTTCATAGCAAAGGACCACCTCACCATCTGACAAACACCTGCCACACTCAATAACAACTGTGACATTCTCTCCCTCAAATGGACCACCTCCCACACCAACACGATCGCCATTCATCTCATCTATCGTCAACCAGGACCAACAGAGACCTTCGGGGAAGATATTCTCCTCCTAGGCCACAACCTCAAAACTACATCACAAGTGCTCCTCCAAGGAGACTTAAATCTAGGTCACATTGATCCCTCAGACCTACCAGCTACCTCACTACCCACTGCCATCACCTCACTTGGATTCAAACAACGTATTTGCAGCCCCACACAGAACAAGGGCCGCAACCTAGACTGGCTAGCAGATTTGAACTGTAACATCTCCATTAAAAACAACCTACCATGCCCATGGTCGGACCACCATATCATCACCTACTCGCTCCTCGCGGGTCCACTGCCCAAACCTCCTACCATTCGCAGCCCGCCCACACTGGGCCGCAGCTCCAGGTTTCACCAAGGAAAACCTCATCCCCCTCATCAAAGCCCTCAACCCTGATAGCCTGGAAACCACCAACCCAGTAGTCCTAGCACAACACTACACTACACAACACTACACTACCACACTCACGGACGCCATCAACACTATTGCTCCTTTAGCTGCTAACAAAGCTAAAAAAGCTATCCACTACAACGCCTGGTGCACAGAAGAACTCACCACCATAAGATCTAAAAAAAAGACTGGCAGAGACAAACTGGAATAACTCCCCCTCTGACTCATCCAAACAGGTCTTCTCCAGCCTCGCTAACAAATACAAACACGCAATCATACAAGCTAAGGGCTCTTCCCTAAATACAAGAATAACCAACGTCTGCTCAGACTCTAACGAACTATTCTCCATCCTTAAAGAGCTATAAACTACTCTCCCCCAAGTATCCTCAATCCTCAAGGGCGCTATTTGGTGTAACACAATCCAGAACACCCTGCTATCCAAAACCGACATGCTACAACAAATTATTCTGCACTCTACAACACTCCACACCCTTATACATGATTTCTGCTCCTAATAGCACTGTCCCACTATTCTGCTTCAACAATGTTACCATCCAGCAAACATCCGGCATCCTACAAAGCTTAACGCCCTCAAGATACAAAGGCAACATCTGCCCGGTACCTCTGATCAAAGATTGTGCCGATGAACTGTCCCCCTTCTTCACAGCCTTTATCAATACCTCCTTCAACACTGGCATAGTATCCTCCTGCCTGAAAGAAGCTTGGGTCCTCCCTCTACTCAGGAAACCTTTGCTCAACCCGTATATTGGCAATAACGATCGACCGATTTCCACGGTCCCGTTCCTGCTCAAAATCCACGCCAGAGCGGTATACCTACAAATTCAAGGCCACCTTGAAACTAACCAAATCTTATGCCAATCTGGATTCCGTCCAGGCCATTACACTGCGTACGCCCTCCTAGACCTTAAAATTCAAATGGACACTATCAGGGACAAGCTGGCCCTGTTCCTCCTCCTTGACCTATCAGTGGAATTCGATTTGGTCAACCATAACACATTATGCCGCTACCTCATCTCCTCTGTCGCCTTCTCCCAAGAAGCTGCTGCCTGGATAATCTACTTCATCAATGAGAGAGTCAAGAAAGTATTTTCCAATACTGCCTGCACCTCTCCATCTATTATCAACTATGGGGTCCCCCAAGGATCATGCGTCTCGACCACGCTATACAATATCTATACAAAGCCCCTATTTGATCACCTATACCCCCTTGGCATAGCCTACACAAACAATGCCGATGACACTCAGATTCTCCTTCCGCTCTCAGGATCCTACCAGCAAGATGCTGCCTTCCTCAGCTCCATCTACGCGAACCTCCAAGCCTCGATGGCAATCCACGATCTCTGCCTTAATGAAGAGAAGACTGAGCCTCTCATTGTTGGCCCAGCAGCCGCCCTAAAAACCCTTAACTCCCAATACTCCTCCTATAACATTGACAGATCTGTGAATCCCATCTCCTCCTCGGTCAATACACTAGGAGTCCATCCCGATGCCTCTCTCTCACTAACGCGACAAGCAAATGCCATTTCCTCTGCAACTGCCTACTCTACGAAACTTCTCAACGCGGCTAGAAGCTTCCTTTCCAGAGACAACTGCCTAACGATAGCCTGAGCAGTAATTGGTGCCAGGCTTGGCTATTGTAATGTCCTCTTCGCTGGGACCTCCTCTGGAAATGTAAAAAAAACCCAGACCATTCAGAATATTGCCCTACGCGCTGCCTCAATATCCCTCGATCTGAGCACATCTCAGAAGCTAGGAGAGCTGCCCACTGGTTGCCGGTGAAGGAAAGAATTTTGTTCAAGGTTTTATCTATCACCCACAAGTGCATCACAAACACTGTGCCACCCTATTTACCACAGAACATTACAAAAGTACAATCCAAAAGGTCAACACATGCCATATACTCCCACAGACTACTCCAACCCAAGTTCAAATGAACTAAAGCAGTTGGCTCTAGTTTTCCAGTCCTAGCTGCTAAATACTGGAACACCCTCCCACCACCCCTCACAGAAGAAGAAGAATCCTACTGGGTCTTCCGAAAAACCCGAAAGACATGGCTATTCAACTTCCACGACCCCACATTTCCTCCTTAACCGTTCATTGTGGTAGACACTAAGGTTCCTCTCTACAGGTGCCTACTTCCCCTATCCCTCGACTACCCAGCCAAGCTACACCCTGTATATGTACCTGTTTTTCACCATATGAATCTGTAACTGTAACTCATTCCTACCCCTACCTGGGGCCCATGTAACTGGACAAGTGCTGATGACCAACGGTTTGATGCGCTATACAAATGAAAAATAAATAAATAATACATTCTTTATTACTGCATGTTGTACTAGAGCGAATGCAAGGGCAGATGTTGCCTTGGTTTAAACATGCATTGAACAAATAAGTTTTTTCACTAAGTCAAATTGTGAGGGGTCAGTAATGTGAGACTCACAACTGTGTTTAGTAGTTTTCTTAAGGTTTAATATTTTTATTTTAAACAAAATTAGAAAATAAACCATAACTAAACCTACTCTACCAGGGACCTCCCTGCCTATTGTAGGAAACCCCCTAGCATATACACATGTAACCCTCACACTAAACAATAGAAATATTCAAAGCAACATAGAAGCAACATACATAAAAGGTTACCAAATAACCAGTGTCTTGCATGGCTTTTACTCATCATGGCCAAATCTTGCTATCCCAGGAAGGTACCAAAGTCAATTTCTTCCAAGAAAATAAAAGTCTTAAATCAAGTCTTGAAAAGTTCCAAAGAAACACAAGTTCACACACATAGAAATCCACTGGTAACAGTTCCTTCTTTGTCTGATGACAGGATTAATTTTCCAATTTCCACAAAGAAAACAACAGCACCAATGGTATTCCTGGATAACGTACTTCCAGGAAAGAATTGGTAAAGTTGAAGACAAAAGTACCACTTCTGCTTAACTTAAAAACAACTCTTCTTCTTGCAATTTCTGTTGCGTCTTTAAATGCAGTTGTCAGGATGCTTCTTCTTAGGGTTTGCTCTCTCTCTAGCAACTCCCGTCTGCCAATGATACTATAAGAGCAGGCTCCCTTGCTTCACAGTGGATTTCTGCTTCGACTACATTCAACTGATACAGTTCTGACAAAGGTATCCACAATCACGGGTCTAAAGCTGCTACTACAACTTGGACTTTTAGACAACTTCCACAAGACTCTTTGACCTCTACCTGTGGCAAGGCACTCTTCCCTCTTGTATGTCAGGAAAGGGCAGATTTGTTGCCTTTCCTTTCATCTTGCAGCTACCACAAAATCTGTCTTTAGTACAGGCAACTTCAACATGCCACTTCGACCTCTACAGGTGGGCAAGGAGCTCTTCTCTCTTGTATAGCAAGAGAGGGCAACGTCTTTGCCTTTTCTTTTGTCTTGCAGATACCAGAAAATCTGTGTTTAGCTTCCAGACTGTTTCTTCTCAACTCAAACAGTTTGAGCTGCACAGATTTCATCACCTTTCTTTTAACAAGTACCCAGCTCCCTTCGCCAGCTTCAGGTGTCTTTAGCCACCAGTAGTTGCCCCTGGGCTGTAGTCCAACTCTTTCAATCTTGGACAACATTGTCACCTTTGTATCAGAGGACTTGGGGGTCACAACAGCGTCAGCAACTTTAAAGTAGTGATGTCTAGTTCTTAAATGAGCTGGTTTCACTTTAACAGGGTTTGGTCTACTGGCTTGGGTAATACTTGTTCTTAATTCAACTTCAGGCACTTCTACAACTTCTACAACAATGTTCGATATATTATAAGCAGCAAGTTTCTTAATGGAAACAAAATTAGGTGTACGTGATTTCGTTCTGATGGATTTGCGTTCCCACCTTTCAGTTAGCGTTAGGCTTATAAGGTAATTGGGAAACACTGTTTCCTGCCTGACCTCTTCTGATGTTAAATATACTTGTAATATTGCAGGAAAGTCCAATTTGGGCTCATTAGGTTTATCAGCAACGTTCTCCCCTTTAACAAGAGACACATGACCGCTCGGCAACAGGTTACATTTAACAGTGAGGAAAAGACATGCTTTCTTTACACGCTGGTATTTCAGCTTTGTTAAAATACACGTGTGATACAATTCCCTTGTTAGAATGACACCCCACTTCTGCAAACAGCTTCTACTTCCTTTTATGTGCATGCAAGTATGAAATAGGCTGGTTACAGTTACCAATAAGGTATTCTTGATGATTTGGAGTACATTGCTTCCCTTTACCGACTCCACAATCACGACGACGGCAGACTGTTTCTGTTTCCCGGCTTGGTTTCTTCTTCTGCTACAGGAACTCTTGGGACCCACACCCCTCTGCTGCACGGGTGTCTCTGATCCGGCCTCATTAAAGGAGGGTCTTCCACTCTCCAGCTTCCCTTGGCTTGCTTCTGCACAGGGGCCGTCTGTGGATGCATAACTTCAGCTCTGCATTCACAGCAATTAGGCACACCTGGAAAGACTGCCTGTTTCTTCCAGCCTCTTCCAATGCTGCCCCAGCCAAACAGGGTTTGTGAGCACAGGACCAGCTTAGAGCCAGCAGGTGACATCTGCTCTTCCTCTACTCTGGTGTTGCTTATGTGATCACACTTCATAGTAAACTGCTAGCCTTGTGCTTTTCTGCTTCTGCTACAACCCACCTTCTGTCCTGCTCCAGCTTCCTTCTACTGCTCCTTCCTGCTGCAGCCTTTTATGCCCCTCAGGTGGGTTAATTGGCTTCAGGAGCAAGCCCTTATGTTTAATTGCTTGACCTTGCCAAAAGCTATTAGGCCTGCCTGCCTGTCCTTGGCTATTG
This sequence comes from Ambystoma mexicanum, assembly GCF_040938575.1. Taxonomy (NCBI): domain Eukaryota; kingdom Metazoa; phylum Chordata; class Amphibia; order Caudata; family Ambystomatidae; genus Ambystoma; species Ambystoma mexicanum. The sequence continues at coordinate 862,280,736 of NC_090941.1, forward strand.
TATTGTACAGGTTTCAACTTTGTGAATCTTCCCCCAAACTTTTTAATTAGAGTGAAAAAAGACCACCAAAAATGGGTGCTCCCATGCCGGAGTGGAACAGCACACACAGAGAAATGCAACTTAACAGACATTCACCAAACATTGAAACTGGTTTGAGCATGTTTTATATCATTTAATGTATCATTTGTAATAATATTTTATATAATTGTTCATTTATAACACGTTAGGTGTAAGTGTTGAGGGTAAGGCGCAAAAGTGATTGAAAGTGTGTGTACATACTTGGGATGTGTGGTGTAAGTGGGGACTTTTGGTGCAGAAGCATTTTGGAGTGAACGAGAAAAAGTTTAGAAATAGTTTTGTTAATTGTAATTATGTCCCTGGCATAGAATAAATTATATGTCAGAAAACTAGTATTATGTAAGTGAGCCTTTTCTGTGACTCGTATACTATTGACATGCGTTTTTGCCTGTAGTAAGTTACGATCATTCTTAGGAGTAACTTTCTGAATCTTCCCCAAGGCGCACTTCTTAAAATTCGATTTGTTTTTGTTTCTTAATATCATACAGTACACAGTAAACCATTTATAAAAGCATTGCATCATTATAAAAAAGAACATCGCCTTGCCGATCGGCTTGAAAGGAAATCCTTTACACATATTTCTTTTTGGTTTAACTTAGAAGGTATCAATGCGGAAATCGCCAACTTCTGACACAGAGAAGACCGGAAGCCGCATGCACCCATTTCAGGTTTAAAGCGAGTATGTGCCAATCGGCAAAATGCAATCTGCATTGAGCAGTTCAGTCACATCGACCTACAGCTATGCGCTGTAAAGCAGCCCGGAGTAATTTATACTATGCCAGGTGTAAGGCGAGGCAGAACACGCGAGGCTGGAGATCCTTCCCAAAACAGTTCATTTTAATCTTTCAGCATCTCCGAGCTGTCATCTCAGTGGGATGGCTGCATATATTTGGGACAAGCAAAGTCATTTACTGTAATAACACTCCCATAAAATAAGGCAGATGATATAGAGCTGTTGAGATATCAGAGAAAAACAAATCCGCAGAGGCGCAGAAGAGCAGATGAAATACAGAAATACAATATGGCCAGATACACTTGGAGGAAATCCACAGACACTTTCAGTGACATAACTCCAAAGATCGCGTGTGCTTTTTTTTTAATTTGTATTTTTTATTTTTTTTCAGCAACAAAGGTCGGGGACTCATAAGGTAGGAGGCTATTCAAGAACAATACAATTACCACAGAGCGTGATACAGATTAAATAAATATATATTTCCACAGAATGCAGATGATCTATCTCCTTGTGATCTCTCTTCAGCTGCAATCCTTTAAAGCACAGGGATTTGTCTTTTATTGATGACCGGGCACCAGGAGACCACGCAGGTGGGAAAAGTGTGCAGTATAAGAACATTTAGCGTAACATAACATGATCAGCTCAATGGCTCTGTCATGCAGAGTCTCCGATGGCGTGAGCAAGCTCACCACGAACAACCCCATCCAGCTCTACAAACTGACACCTGAGGAGGTTTGCCTGGGTCAAAGCGCTTCGGAGACAGTAGTTAAATTCCAAACAAACGAAAATTGGTGATTTGATCATTTCAATAGCTGGCACAATTTACCAGTTAAAAAGGAGAGTAGGCCAAGCTAGTTCAGGCAACATGCCACACATGGCACAGCACCACCCTTGTAAGTTCACCTCCAGCTCAGAGTCACTGAGCAATGATTTGTGGGTATGCACAGTCAGCTCAAAAGCTTGCATTTTGCTTCAGAAAATTGGAACTGATGGTGTTTGCTAATAGACAGGGTAACATGTCCTAAAACAGTCCAGGAAGTGTCCAGGCTAGAAACCTGCACTCTTCTACCTTCCACAGTGGAGTAAATGTAGATCAGGCATGAGCCTTTTCCTCTTCACTCACCAACACCGGCAATGCTGGATTATTCAGGGGGTAACTGACCATGCAGCATAGGCACACAGTTGGGGGCCACCTCATCAGACATGTTGGACTTCCACAAAATCCCTCCATTGCCAGCTGATCGGTTTCTAGGTCTGCTGCGATTTTCACGTCACCCGCTGACCCTACCTGGCCTGCAATGCACCACTGAAGTCCTTATGAATAGCCTATGAGCAGCATGCAGGGGCCTTGCCAAATAACTCGTCAACGTCCCTTACAGCGTTCATCATGTGATGAAGAGGGACTCAGACACTGAGCATAGTCCTCAGGTGCACACGTCGAAGGAGGCCAGCAGAATGCTTAGAAAGACAGAGACGCGCTCAGACCCCTAGACTGGAGCTGTAGTAAACCAGCTGTCCCCTAACGCGCAACCATTCTGAAAAGTGGATTTTGTGATAGTGGTGTGCCCAAAGGTGCATCTTTGTACACCATGCATACATGGTGATTACTCAGACCTCCCAGTGCCTTCTGAGTGCAAGAAACCTGCTGTCCATGCAGGAGGCCCACCAAGCTCCACATCCACTCCAGGCGCTGTTTCCTTCCATTCAGGCCAAAGTCTTTCAGATGCGAAGGGCCTAATTCATGCAACGTTTAGCGCGGTGCAAAGTGACTTTCAACTGCCAACAAACACCTTGAACTGGGCATAATTCACAGAGCAGTGCAAAGTGTCATTTTTGTAGAGAGAAGTCCCTTTGCACTGTTCTAAATGCCCCAATAGGCCCATTTAGCGCGGTGCAAAGAGTACTTTTACCGTGCAAAGTGACTTTGCTCTGCAAAAATACACTTTGCGCCGCACTGTGAATTAGGCCCGTTTCAAGGTGTTTGTTGGCAGTTGAAAGTCACTTTGCGCCGTGCTAAACGTTGCATGAATTAGGCCCAAAGTATCGTCACCCCAGAAAACACGTGGGAGACACACTGCCAGGTTGCAAACTCTCTACCTCTGCCCTAGACAGTAGTTTTAGACACTCACAAACCAGAGCCCGTTTACACCGCCTTCCATTATTAGATAGACTCCATAGGGCCCACCCTGCAATAAGACACTTCTAGGTGGCCGGCCAGGTGCCTGCTCCACCAAAGGGTTGGCAACAGAAGGTGTCGGTTGGTCCTGAAAACATCAAATGTAATCCTTTACTAGGGAAGGGGGCCCGGAAATACCACAGCACATGAGGAAGCATGCATGTTCCCCACCCGCACCCACCTGCCCCTGATTACACATATCCCAGCTTGCGAGGAGCAGAGACCGCCTACATTTCAGAGCTACTGAGCAATGATTGGTGGGTATGCAAGTCAGATCAAAAGCATGGATTGTGCTTCAGAAAATTGGCACTGATGGTGTTTTCCAATAAATAGGGTCGCTGCGTCGGGGACTGCGCTCGGAACACGCGCGCGCCCGCGCATTCATCGAATTCCAAGCATTCTCTCGCTTGGGCGGCTGCCAGTGGTGGCTTCATTTAATCTCAGGTGCTTGTCTTCCCACAAAGCTTCCTCAAGGTGCTGCGGGTAAACATGCATGCAGAAAACAATCGAGGTTTGTGTGGAGTCCCTCGAGGAGTGTACTGTGCATTGGCACTCGGTTGGTATTACAGTGGAACGCGTGGGATTGTCTCTGGCGTTCTTCCAGACAACGTATCTTAATGAAAGCTATTTATGAGTTAGCTTTGGGTGCCCGTTATATAACAGCATCCTCTGTTATAGGAGACCTGACATTACGTTGGTCCATAATTGCTAGGACCTTTACAAATTCTTTGGCTGCCAACATGTGTTGTAATTGGTGCACTTAAAACATACGAACCCCATTCCATTAAAAAAAGCCAAGACTTATTAAGATTGTTAGGAAACTTTATTTTAATGGTCAATCTCTAAATGAAATTGTTTTAATACAGTTCCCGCCTCCTAGGCTGGTGAGAAAGGAGCTCCTTTGAAGGGCAATAGTAGTCTCGAACTCCTGATGCCACTAATATAACTCATTACTGTAATGCGGCCCCTCCATGCATTCTGTCCAATGCTGCATATTCCTCTCGACTTGAGTTTGCCAGTATGTCCTTCCCTATCCATGCCACTCAGACCCCGCCTTACGTCTAGTAGTGGCATCAAGGTTGCTGTGTTGGTCAGTGTCTAGCATAAAGGGAAAGGAGAGTGTGATGGGTTTGGTTGTCATGGATACTTGCTATATACTTCAAGGGCAGAATAGTGCAATATGGATGCTGTATGCTAGAGAAAAAGGGCGGCTCAAAGACATGCGTCTAAATGAGTGTGGGGTTCTCGCAGGGAAAGAGGATGACAGTTAGATTTGAATGTTGGCTCAGAGCTGAAACAAGGCCCAATGAAATGGTTCTTTAGAGTCAATCTGTGTGTGAAGACAACCTCGTCATCAGCATAGGTTTCACATTGTATGGACAGGGCCCCAGAGTAGCAGGAGAGTTCCCAAGATCACCAGGACAGAACTCCCCAACATCAGTACAGGCCTTCATATATATTAGATTGTTGTGTAATGTGTTATGGCATTTATGAACCACACCTTGGCCTTTACTTGTTATGTTGATTTATAGTGTGCACAGCTACTACCCAAGAGCAGTCTTCAGGCGCTCCTTGTGACACAGAGGACCATCTCTACTGTTGACTAATGTATTGGCCTCCGGTAGGGATGTTATGGTATAGTTCTGCCAGCATTTGGTTGTTGAACAGGGTGACGTGCGTGCATTTGAGAGATTTCTGCTCTTCAGGGCTCTCATGCAGCAGAGAGTTCTAGCACATAGGATGCCCAGCAATGTTTAGGTGTGTATGGTATTTCTGGCGTGGATTTGGTGTAGGGGGGAGCTTGTTCCAAGTAGGTTCTCCACCTGTGCTTGCAAGTTGGTGTTCTGTGGATGTGGTGGTTGTGTGATTTGGGATCAGTGCTCCAGCACATGCAGCTCATGACAGGTTCTATGTCTCTTCCATGGACAAGGTATCAGTGATCTCCCTGCACAAAAATCGGTCTTTGTGCGGGTTGGTGTGTGAACCAAAGTAGATCTTTGATTCTGGATACTTACTGTTTTCATCCATAATATGAATTGGCGCAGAGGCTGGAAAAACATATCAGCGAGGATTGTATGACATTTGAGTCCAACCCAGGTAGAGGACTAAGGATTACTGTGAAATGTTTAATGAGCTACTGAGAAATGAACGAATTTATTTATCACACTTTGTTTAAATAATGCCCCCGCGGTCCCCCCTCATTTCCCCCTACCTTAACCTATCCCCATAACCCAGCCCACATCTGTTTTTAATGAAAAATGAACAAAAATAGCTAATGAGTTTCACCAAAATAATTTGGTCATTTCTCATTACGTATTTTTGTATTCGATCATTTCTGCAGATACCGAGGGCAACACTCAGTATGGACAGTCTGTGCCCTCACCCAAGGCCCCATGCCAAGCGGGTCCCAATAGGCAGCAGCTGCTACCTGCATCCAAGCTGGCATGGACCCTGTAGACTGGAGGGAATGCTTGCAAATGCAATGCCCTCAATTCTCCCCATGTTCACCATAAAGAGCTGGAGACTTTCCTTTCCAACAAGATTCAATGGACTTGCACAGTGAACCCTTGCTAATACTCAAATGCTTGACACACGTTTTGCTATAAGCAGAGCATTTGAATGGGAAGCTCTTTATTAGTGACTGTCCATTAAAGTAAACTTTGTTTCCGACAAGATCCTAATGAGCTTTTATGTTGGGATGATATGAAGTGTGAGGTTTGCATGTTCATATGGAACTCCACGCAAAGCTCCAGTTAGCTACCAAAATCAGTGCCTCCTTTCAAGAAAACCAACTCCTTTATATCCATGTGCAATTATTTGATACACCAAAAGTATTTTCTTTTTTTGTGGAACTTCAAATTTCCGTCATCTATATATATCGTTGAGACATGGAGGAGAAAAACCGCACTCCAAGCGTGAGGTCTGAAAGTCCCAGTAAAAAAGTGACAAACTCGAATCAAATGTGCAAAAACGAGTTTAATAAATGGTAAAAAAAAAGTAGGCAAAACACACAGCAAAACAAAACAGGACGACAGGGCAGTGTCCTGAACGACGCGTTTCGCGCTTCCCTGAGTGCTTGCTCACGTTCCACTGGCTGTGGACGTGAGGATAGACTGGCTAAAAAATCATTTGGAAATAATATGTTTTTTCCCTTCCCTGCTTCCCTGTGCAGGGTTTTAGCCAGGTCTCATGGTAAGGATATTGTTTTGTGCACATAGTCAGGTCCTTATGCATATATATGATAACAAGAGTGACCATTCAGAAATCACACATCATAAAGTTTGTCTCTTACCGTCCTCATGGTGACATCTTGTAATGTAACTTCCCATGATCCCCTCGAATATCAAAGACTCGCTGCAAGTAATTTTCGTTGATAACACAGAAATGGCAATACATATGCAAATTAGGGGGATCACACATCTTTTGTCAGTCCATCCATTATTTTCCCCCTCCTCACAACTCATCCCAATGGCCTCTTCAAGAAACTCCCATTTTCATCTCTTTCATTCCATGGATGCAGGGGGAGTGCTAAAATAAGTCTCTGGTCTCACACAGCCTTGACCATGTACTGTATTATACTAATTGGGGTTACCTAGGTCTTTATCTATTAGTGTAATGCCCATTGGAAAAACAACAACCTTTGTCAGGTAGGTAAGGATGGGGCCTAATTCAAGGTCAATATCCCAAGGAAGACACTGCAGTGATTCTAGCCGGAAGCATATGCAAGCTGCTAATCAACATGGGTGTGAGCTAATAAGCTCACTGTGTGTGAGCTAAATGCCAACAAAACGGATGGGAGTTTGGAGGATTTGGGCCACTCGTTGTTGCTTTCAAAGAGTGGGGGCCATTGGCTTAGGATTTGTATATTGTCCTCCATATCTAAAATGAACCTCTTGCAAAATCCATATACAAACCAACACCAGTATATATAACCACCAACCTACGGTGTAATTCCTCATTTTCCACAGTGCATAAACTGGCATGGTGTTCAAACATAACTTGTTTGCCAATTCTTCCGGACTCCCATTTTATTTTTGTGCAAGATGAGAGCAGAATGTTTAATACAGAGGGAGACACATCCACTTTGGAACATTTGGATTTTTCAGTTCTCCATAATTACTTCTGTGTCTTGTTCCTTTTGCTGGTGGATAGCCACCATGGTTAAAAGATGGAGAACATTGCATTTTGGGGTTTGGTCCCTCTGCAGAAGTGGGCATTAAACCAGGCTTAGCAGGCAGTGAAAAGACTTGGATTTGTTTGTTGCCCATGATTCCTCTTGTGTCTAATTCTTCTAGCCGATACCTGGGCTTCACATGTATTTGATGGATGCAAACAATTCTTTAGCGTCAGGTCCTCCTGAAGTAGAGGGAGTTGACCAAGAGTTAGTAGGCAGTAGGACGTATAGATTGTTTGCACAGTGTCATTTCATTTGTTTTTGAAAGACAGGCTGCTAAGTGCTGCTCCATAGTTAACATTAGTTTGTTTCACATGATAGGTGCACTGATACGAAGTTTCTGGATGTGAGCTTTCGAGTCGGTTGGCCAAACCTTGGAAATATTCATGACCTGTAGCTTGTAGGCCAGTGCATTATGCACCCTACTGTAAACCTGACAGGCTTTTCTACTCAGTTTAAGAATAGAGATGTCAGCACTGGAGCAATGCCTCACTGTTTCATAAATGTGGTGGCTGCTAGATGTCATACCCTCTGGTGTCTGTTTACTCTCTTTTGGATATTAGATTCTGAGGGCCTCATTACGACCCAGGCGGAAAAATATGGTGCTAATAGCACCATGGTCCATGCCGGAAATTTACCGACTCCGCCATGGGGAAAGGGGGAATTACCACCCCATTACAAGGTTGGCGGGGCGGTAATTACCCCTTCCTCCATGGCCCTTCCCCATTCCCATTTTTGTCCCATAGGGCTCTATGGGAATGGGGAAGGCGCTAAATATGGTACCGCAAATTGCGGTACCGTACTTAGCACCAAGGTCCCTTTGCAGATCCCTACTTTAACGGCTGGTGTAGACCAGCCGTTAAGGTCGGGACCCGCAAAGGGACCTCGTAATCAGGCGCTAATGGGTTAATGGCGCCGCAGCCTTTTACGGCACCGTTAACCCATTAGCGCCAGGGTCGTAATGAGGTCCTGAGACAATTTCACAGTAGAAGGATCTTCTTCAACATAATGAAGAGGATATTTACAAAGCTCTTGTTGGTTGGAGAGCTGAAGGAGAGAGCTCAGTTGAATTGAACAGCCACATGTGCAATTTTTGTTGGCTAGGGAAAGTGCTGAAACTAGGACAGTGGGACAGTGGAATGGGACCATGCTCCCTTAACCTCGCTGATGTGTTTTAATGTAAGAATAGAGTTTGTTAAGGTTATTCAATCCTTCCCCAGCATCGTCTGGGTCTTCAGTCAAGCCACCCCAGCACAAATACATCCCCCATCCAGGCAGATATGCTGTTGCGTCACATGGCCAATCATCATATCATCATGGTACTAATGACACTTCCACGCTTCTGCCCATCACACCCCACAGACATGTAATTTCCCCTTGTGTTCAACCCATGCTCCACATTACAAACGTCCATGAGACCAGGCAAGCAGTGTGTTGCATCACCCACCTAATCACTCTGCCACTATGGCCAATTTGCACTGGGGCAGCGATAATGAACCAGCTTGAGTGCTGTGCAAGACTCCTTTTCACAGAATGTCACCATCTTTCGTGTGCTAATACATTAAAAAATGAATCAAGTGTACGTTCAAACTAGTTTTTTCAACCACAATTGTGCATGAGTGGGCATTCAATCAAGCCACACCAGTGCACATTCCTCCTCTGTCCAGGCCGGTGGTGTGTTGCATCACACACCTAATCAGCGTGTCATTCATTCCAACGCCTGGCTGATCAGTAAGCACTTGAACAAATATGTCCAACATGCTCCAAAGACCTGTCCCCTTCCCTCAAAGTTGACTAATTCCATGCAAAATAAATGCAGATATCTGTCTCAGATATTGTGCTGAAACAAGTCTTGCATGAGTGCACTTTCACTCGCGTTCCCATAGCACCGAATAAGCAAGCAAGCTGCTGATGGTCTGGCAGACTTAAACACAACTTTATAGCAAGGCCTGCTCACCCTGACGTTTCGTACGAAATATAAATAATTTCATTAAAACATGCATAGAAAAATAAAATAATATATATATATTCTGTCCAGCAATGACAACACGACCACTAAATGCATTGAAAATGCTTCTGCAACAGATACCACCATCCACCCTCTCTGAAAGATTCAGTGACTGCTGAACTGGCCACCGGAACTCAACTACCTGAACCTCTGATAAAGGTTTGAAATGTTCACTGACTCTCCACTACAGTGGAAATCATGTGACTCAGAGTTTGGCCAAACCTATTCGCCCAGGCTTAGCTTAGCATGAGCCAGCCTCCCTGACCTTGTGAGTAATCTTTTCTGATGATGGCGCGGCCTCCTTGATCCCGCAGCAGAATTCATCTGAACTGGCACAGTAGAGATCATCTGTGATCAGACCTGCGAGACCCACAACCTGAAGACATGAATTATCATTGATAATGCACTTTGGCTGCTATTCAAGCACTCCACAGGACATGGTTTAAAGAAGGCATCCTTGTAAACTAACGCCTGTCCGACAGCGCAGTCAGGATAAGATAGGTCCTAATTACCACTGTGACGATAATTCATAGACGGTAGAGAGAGAGAGAGCGAGAAGTGAGCGAGACAGAGAGAGAGCGAGGGAGAGTGATAAAGAGGAGAGAGAGAGAGAGACTGTGAATTATTGTGACTATCAACCCCAGCGGGAATTCATTCACATTACTCTTCAAGGAATTATGGCGTCCTCTCCACTGTCAAGGTTGCATTCCTATCAGGCCTCGTGGAATGCCTGCAGAGAGCGTGTTTACATTCCTGTTGCTGGTCTCCTGTCAATGCAGAAGAGCAATCAGATATGGGACCGTCAACCATCCCAGGCTGACAGGAGTTCGTGCAGGCCTGTGAGCAAATAGGTCAACAGGCAATGCATGGAGAGACAATGCAATCTTCGAATATTAAACATATAGAGAAGACATTGGGCCTGAGTTGCAAAGCGTGTTGCAGTGGGATTGCACCATTGTAAAGTGTGTTTGTAAACCAGGCCCATCGTGTTACAAGAAAATGCACATTCATGCACAACCTAAGATGCTTTGTTGCATATTTTGAATGCAGAGTCATGGTTTGGAGCAATGGGCTTACCTCGAGGAAATGCTCTGCTTGCTGTTCCCGATCCAGTTTCCTTGTTGTTGTTGTAATCAAACCTGAAAAAAGAGAAGAAAGTCATGAACCAGTGTCCGCTGTACGAGGATCTATCAGAGTGCCAAGACTACAAAAACAGTACTAGACTATACTTTGCACTATTAGTGACAGGTACTGCGAGTGACCATAAATACTCATATTAAATTGAACAATATGTCAAGCATCAGAAGGAGTCAGCAATAGTTCATAATTTCCTCAGCAATTGAAGGTGCTTAAAGACTATCAAGGTCGCCTGACTGACTTGTAATTTTTCACCATAACACACCATCATGTCCAGAATCACCGCTATACTGTGCATCTTTGCAGGGGACTTCATTTTCGCTGATTTGTCCGTCCACTAATTCACTAATTGTGTTTTTTTGTGCCACAGCAGCAGTCTACATTTAGAGATTGCTCACACTAGTTGGAAGCAAAAGAAAATAGTATTCTCAATTCTCACAAGTATAGATAGCAATGTAGGAATTACTTCAATGGAAAGGTGCAGTATAAATGATCAGGTCATCAACTATAACTTGTACCCAGATGTGTGGCTTCTGCTGTAATTAATGGCTTTCACATTCGGTTTAAAAGGTAATGACCAACAGAGAAATATTAGTTTCCAGATTCATAGCTTGAAAAAAGGGGGGTTCACGCCCACACACGTATTCTGTAGACGTTCTGCAAGCAGCCCCCCCCCCAAACGTTAGTGGCGGCGTGTTGAGTGACTCCCCTTCAACACTTCCCCACCCAACATTCTTAAACACATTTCAACATCTGCATGACCCTGCTCCTTGAAATTATCAACTCAGCCCTCACAAGCTTCAATGCCAATGGCATGGACATCGTTCATAGGATTGCAAACCTCAGCCAATAAATAAGCCTTTGACCCCAACAACAGGTCTCCCGCAAAAATGAGATGGATACCAGGAACCCACAAACAAGTCCCCAAAGGAGATCACCGGAGAATTGATTCATTTGGGTTGGACGGCACACAACCAAAATGAAATGAAAAAAAAGACTTCAACAAACATCTTACAGACTGCCCTCATAATTTCCCAAAAGGTGCCAGTTCCCCTGCTCCTGGACAGCACCAAACGTGTTTCACTCCACTACATGTTCCCTTTGCTTACTCTCCTTTCCTCCATCACTAACAGATTCCCTTCTACAGTTTATCAGTTACCATAAGGTAATTGATACACTGTAACTAAGGAAGGATAGCTCAGGGGCAACACGTTTGTCTTGGAAGCAAGGCAACTGATGCAACACAGGTTTGAATCCCTATGGCGCTTAGAATCCACTGCTGTTATTAAGCATGTTATAAATGAACAATAAAATAAAGCAATAATAGTGTATGTGAAGCTCCGTTCTACCACCCAAAGCACTTTAATTTATCAGACATTGGGCCCTCCACTCTGGATAAATATATTCCAAAGAGTCACCACCAAACACAGAGATACAGACCATCACTCTGGACTCAGGCACTTCTGCCCTGCACTCATAAACAACACAGGTTTTGCATTTGCCTCTGCCTCAATCCCACTATCAACCCGCTTGTCCTCTTTCTTACCGCACCATACACAGTGGGGGCCAGAGAACTGCAGCCGACAAGACCACTTTACCTTATATTCAATTGAAGAGCCACTGCAGTGGCTGTCACCAGAAGATAGTGCACACTATTTCCAAAAAAGAACACATTTGAAGTGTAGACGTACTAGTGAATTCTACATACATATTAGCAAAGTCTTTCAGAAACATGGTTTTACTACAGTAAATAAAATGAATGTATATAAGAACACAATCTACTAAACAGTATGTGGCAGAACATGGGACTAGCCCTGTGCATGCAACCCTCCTCTTGCATAACATGAATACAGTAAACACATATTTAGGTTTTTTGGTAGCCACGCTTCTAAGCGTAGGTGCTTTGGTGCAACACATATTCAGGTGAGATCCACACTTTCTCTCACTCTCTACTAACATCCTTTAGTACCCCACACAGTTCTCTCCATCTGAACTACTGATCACCACCCATATCTGCTCCCCATTTTGCTGCACCATCCACCAGCACTCTGTCTTCCTGCTCTACTTAGACTCTGTGTTCCTGCCCCACTTCCTACCATCTACCAGGATCACCAGTTACCTGTCCATCTCTTTGAACACCAAGGGACTAGGCTCGCTGGAAACATGCACTGAATGAGCAAAGGGCTGAAAATGCACAAATCCTGTTGCATACGAATTTCAAAAGTGTTATATTAATTGCATTCTGCTCTAGTAATATTTTCAAGACCAGGGGTTAAGGTTTAGGGCTTATGGTTGGAAAATAGTCCAAAACTGAGGGGAGAGCCTAGAGTTGATATTGGATTGCTCCCTTTCATGGTAGGACTGAGATCAATTTGCATATGGCTAGTCACCTTCTGCAATGGGGCAGTTTAAATAAACACTGGTGTGGAAGGTTGCCAAGCTCAATGACAGTGATTAAGATACATGTATAATCTTCCACCCACCACAATGTATTGATACTGATGTAGAAATAGTGGCATGAGAAGGCAAATACAACCCCTGAAGTAAATCAGACCAGACAATGGTTAATGATTTCATCTGCAGGTCCTTAAAGTAACTGATAACTGAACCTGGCCAACCCGTTCATACAAAGATTTAACAGGGCCGCTACGATTTGTTAAACTAAGGCTATTGCATATTTGTATTTGTATTTTGTTTATTTGTATAGCGCACAAGGCCCGAGGGCAACCAGGCGCATTTTTTTAGTTGCAGGCAGGTTACATATATACACGATATTTAACTTAAAATATACAAAATATACATGGTTACAGACACAATATTCAACTTGAGAATATACAGAATATACAAGATACATAAAGAAGGGTGTACAGGATACACAGTCTGAGCAAAATGTGAGGTCAAGATATAATGCGAAAGCAGCCTAAGATGCTAAAATGAAGGTTCCAGTCAAGGTCAAGCCTAGTCAAGGGTGAACAGCCAAGCTTTAGCCTTACGCTTGAAGGCAGGGAACGATGGTTCAGCTCTGAGTAGGTTGGGTAGAGTGTTCCACAGCTTAGCCGCGAGGACTGGGAAACTACGGCCACCAGATTTTTGGAGGTTGAAGCGTGGGATGGCAAGGCAATTAGCGTGTTTGCTTCTGAGGGGTCTCGCAGCTGAATGAGTAGTGAACCTGTTGGGGAGGTAGCTAGGAGCTTGGTTCACAATACTTTTGTGTGTAAGTGTCAGAGCTTTAAAGGAGATTCTTTGGGTAACTGAGAGTCAACGGAGGTTACGTCTGTGTTTTGAGATGTGTGAAGTCCTAGGGATGTCCAGGGCCGCTCTAATAGCATTATTTTGGATCATTTGGAGTTTTTTGATATTGCATTGGTTGGTACCTAAGTAACTTGAAAACTGTGCAATGTCAGGCTTTGCAGCTGAAGGGCAATAAGACAACAACCAAAGGGCAAGCTTGACAAGTGTGGGATATATTGACCCACTCAACGACATTGCACCACATCATCAAGCCGCATTTGTGCAAGAAACAGCAACCTGGCGGCGCTGGCTCCTGTGTGCACCAGGACCTCAAAACTGCATTTTGGCAGCAACAAAAGATGCCTGCACCATCCTGCCTGGTACACTTCAGGCAAGATGGAACAAGAGGACTCACTGAAAAATATATATGTAATCAAGTGACACGGCAGCACTGCATTGCTGCAAAAGACAAAAATTCCTCTTCAAAATGAAACCTTTTTTCATCCTTTCAAAATGCTGTGTTATGGTATTTACATCTGTGCATTCTGAAACCACTGTGATGGAAACGGCCCTGCCAGGCCCAGGATAAGTCACTGTGCCTCAGAAAAACCAGGCATAATTCCTGAATGACAGGTCCTGTCAAAGTACATTTGAAAGAAATCAACAAGCAACTTTTTTTTCACCTGCACGGGAACACGTGTTTATTTCTTGCCAAAATGTATCCAGGCACCGCAGTTCAAAGAGACTTTTTACTCTGTGAGCGAGGTCAAGGATAAATGTATCTATGCTTTAAATAAAACTCCTGCATGCAAGGAAAATGACTACACCTGCAAAGACAGTGGCAATTTGAGGAGCTGCAAACCGAATTAAAGAAAGAAATGCTAGCAGTCTTTTAACACATTTGGAAAAATGTATTGTGTGGACTGAAGAAAAAAAATGGCCTGTTTAAAACTCAATTGATAATGCAAGCCTGCTTACTTAGCAATGTAAAGGAGTTATGGTAGTGGTGATAATACACACATAGGATATCTTCTGTCATAGGTTTGTTTAATTCAAGACCCAAAGTAAGACATTAAACAGTTTAAAACACATAGGCTGGAGTTGCAAGCTCTCAGAAAAACCTGTTCTTCCAGTTGCTAGCCATGAAACTTCCCAAAGGCAGGAAGATACAGCTTAAATCCAGGTCATGTAGGTGCAAAGTGCGAGCTTGAAAAACGTTGTATGTGACAGGATAATGAAAGTTCACACACTCGTCAGACATTCGTCTGTGCTCCAGGCTTGGACAATAGCAGTCCTGGGACACTCACCCGTCAAGTGTGAAGGGGCAATAAAACATTCAATTAAGATGGGAAACCCCCTTGCCAGGAAGGAAATTACAGCTGCTTGCAGTTGGAGGAAGAAAAAAAATCAGGATCTAGTAACAAAGGGACTGCCTTTTGGTGCCAAAGATTATGTTATAAAGAGACGTTAAAGACTTTTATTTCTATAGCAAGAATTAGCAGAAATGTAAAAGTTTGCAGTTTTAAATCTAATTTTGTGGGCTATCTTTTAAAACTTGGTAGAACTCATTGCCGCATGGGGAACAGAAGTTACAAAATATGACAGATTGCAAGGAAAGTATTAATGTGACAAACATAACATTTTGTACATACATCCCTGGGGACAATTCACATTTGTGTATAAAATTGTGGAATTTTAGGCCAAATCTTTAATGTGTAAAACTACCAAAATGTATCAGAAAGGCGAAACAAGGTCGCACAGACCAGAGGATTGGACTGAAATGTGATGCACATAATATGTAACCTGTGTGTATAATTTGCCAGGAGATTGCAAGTGAGGAAATGTATGTTTTTGACAAAATCGGATTTTAAGTAAAGTAAATGTGGGAGTGTTGGGACATTGTAAACCTCACCTCATAAACCTGACATCATCCCGTTAGAAATCCAACCAACTGAGAGGGCGGCGGAGACTAGCTCCCCTGTCCAATCCGAGTAGTTTAGGGGTGGGCGTAGTTAACCCTGCCCATCCTCTACCTTGATGATGTCATTTTGCATGATAAATAAGGGTCCCTGACAAGACCCTGGACAGACAAACACACTCTTCCTGATTTCCTGCGCTGCATTCCTGTTACTGTTTCAGCTTCCAGACTCCAGACTCCAACAACAAGGCCAAGCATTACTGATCCTATTCCAGGGCCCATTGAAAAACCCAAGCATTGCTGATCCTGCTCCAGCAAGGCCTACCCTACAAAATTACAACCCACTAATCACCCAGTAACCAGGTGAAACCATGGTACTTTGGTATCCTAATCCAGTGTGGCTTGCCACCACTCAGTGCATGCTGCTGCTCTCCTGCTAGCCTGATGGCCTATAGTATCCAGTAACAACAATTGACAGTCCAGAAGAACTATCCTTTGGTATCCAATCTGGCCCAGCTGATCCTGTCCTGCTGATTCTGTCCGGCTGTCCTTTGTTAGACCAGATCTGTGTGGTGACCAGATCCTCTGACTGTCCAAAATCCAAACTAAAAAGTGGACTGTAAGTATCAATAGGAACCATTGAAAGCCATTGTATACCTCGTCTTGCCTTGTCCTTAGTTCCACTCTCTAAGTCATCCTATCCTTATCCTGATAACTTGTAATCTTGTCAAAAATCATTCTTGAAACCCTACCTTTGATTTCCTGTGCTAGCGCCAACTTCTTTAATAATAATAATAATAATAATTTTGTCTTGTGAAATCCTAAACCCTTAATCCTCTTTCGGGTGATCAGACTGGTGCCGCCAGGGTGGGCGCGGAGGAGCTAGTGTTGAACTCGTGAGTTAACCATGGAGCTTACTGTGTCTCAATCTGGTAGCCTAGCCTGAATGCTCTAGTGTAGAGTAAAACTGTCTTGTCAAAATTGATTTCTTTTCCTTCTTTCGCGCCTTCATTTTCTCAAAGCGCACCTCACAAATCTTGCATAACTCACTCAATCTATCAATCTATCAGCTAGAGACCTCATTTCACTTCCATATTGTACCTATGATCCATAGATACATCCACATAGCACTGAAAGCTGGCGCAGAGTGGCAAAGCGGTGGGCAAGAGGTGCCAGGTATTGATTGAACCAATAGGGAGAGAGGTTAGACCCCTGGTGAACACCACAGGTAGAGAGTGAGATAGAGGAAAGGAAGGACCCAAGTTCCACCTGAAACCCACCTCTAACTGTAACACCTGCTATGACTCTGATCTTGCAGCATTGAAACAAAAGTGCAGAGCGGCAGAAGGAAAGTGGCAAACTTCAGGCTCCCCCTCTCACAAACTGGCCTGCTGGCTGCTCCAAAGAAAACATGATTACAATAAAATAATTGATTAAAAACCGTTTTTTGTAAATTCAGGCGTGAATTGCAAAGGTTTGCTAAATTTCCAACGTGTCATTTTGATTAGAATCTGTTTTAAATCTTCCATTCAATTTCAAATTGTATGCTTTTGCTCAATCCATTGCTTGTGATTACTAGTATCTTTCCAGTGTTGCTCCAGTAAAGAACTGTTTTTGTTTCAAGGATTTTTTACACATTCATTGTTTTATTCATCCTTTTCCGAGCGTCATTTTTAGCATTGCCGGGGTTTAAAATCTGTTATTCTCTCTTGTTTGGATAGGGAAAGTCAGATTTCAATTCGGTTTTCCATTTGTCATTCCTGATTACCTGCTGCTTCTGTTTATCCACTTAAAATTGAGTATTTGCGTGTTGGGCGAACATTGCAGGGGGACATACTAACTCAAGTGCTATCTTACCTAAAATCAGAAAGTGCTCCTATTCCCTGGTGGTTTGTAGTTGTGGCAATAGAATGTTAAACTAAGTGCATTGCTTACATTCCTATTGTTCTTATCACCCCATTGGTGATTGCTGCTCCATATTAAAATGGTATGATTTCTTTTGAATTTTAAAATAAATAAATAAATATTACATTTTATCAACCAGCCTGGTTCATGGTCCATTGTGACCCGGGGTATTTGAAAAGGGGGTGTGATATGAGTGGTGTACCATCTCAATATAGAATCTAACATAAAACATAAGCATTTCAATTGCGCTCTGCATGCTGGGCCGAGACTAAGGTGGGCGTCGCCTGATTGAAATCCTTAACACAGGCTAGCATGGGGGTATTGTGGAGTGGACCAATGTAGGACAGTGAGCTAACTGAATGTACTGTTAAGCTGGTAGTGTTCACCAAGGTTGTGCACATTCACATGCCCTTTTTCACCTCATTGCAAATTTTCACAAAGCAGGTGCATTTTAAAGTGCATCTCGAATTTACAAATGGTAGGCACTTTAAAATGCGCCCCAAAATAAGACATTCACCTGCGCCTGTGTGTCACAGGCTTGAGGGTATGTGGATTGCATGGCAGGGTTTTTCCTGACCATGTCATTCATTTTGTTTTTAAATGTGACAGAAACGGTATGAGCCACTGCTGCCCCACCTTGCCAACAGTAGTGTATGCAAGGGGACTGGCCAGTGCATTTTCGGGCCACAGTGCATCCGCCCCAGATATGTGCGGGTTACCTTTGATAATAATTTGTATCATGTAACAAATACTGCTCTGTACAATTCCATGGTAAGTTCTACCTTCTGAAATGTCACTTGGTTTTTAAATCAGTACTTTTAAATCTTCCCGATTGCCTCTTCATTTGTGTCCCTTTCATATCCATCATCCAACTATTTGACCTCTTCAAGGGGCCAGTGAAAAGCATTTGATCTCGTTTTTTAGAAGACCCAATAAATGACTCCATCCCACAATGTACTGCTTTAAGACTATTGTCAGTCCTTTTTCTGTTTTTTGACTCACATGTTCCCTCCAGCACATGGTTATCGTTTCATGCTGACTTTGGCTATGTGAGGTTCCCAGTACCAGGACTGCACCGTCTACTGTATGTACTTAATGGTCATGCTTCTGTTAAAAACACATTGTTCTTTCCAATAAAATACAATACAAATATTGTTCGTGGACATCTGTTTCGTCTCCTTCCTGTTATGTCTTTCAGACTTAGAATGAAATAAGGAGCAGAGGAACGTTGGTCATTCACTTTTGACACAAAAACATTCATAGCACTTAATAGTGATGAATTTTGGCAACCAAGATTTGTTACAACAACCAGTGTTTTGGAGAAATATAACATAGCAGAAAGCCTTGCTCGCAATAGCAGGAAGTCTTGCTCGTGATAATAGATGGTTGCTTAAGGATCTGAGGTGTCAGTCCAGGGAAAGCGCCTGGAAAGAGCAAAGGAACTACAGTGGATGAGTGTCACACATGTGGGATACTGCTGAGATCCAGATGAAGAAACCTAAGGACAAAGTTAACCAATGGTGGACATCAAAGCTATTCATGGCTGTTAAAACTTTTCGTAATAGGTGAACTTATTTTTAGTTTGCAAAATGTTACGTTATCTAGCGAGTTCTTGATCCTGTCACAGAAGACATGCAGACACCTTGGATGATGTGTGATTCAGAAGCTGCTCGCTAAATCATCACCTTTAATCTGTGAAATTTTAATCTGCATACCTTCAGGTAGAGCACTGCTTGGCTCACAGAAAATGAACAGCCGGGAATCGATAATTCGACGATGAAGTACCACTGCATAAGGTTCAATAGAAGCAAACATCCCAGATGAGACCCTGATGACTTTAGGTAAATGTGCGCTCATTTCATTTCCTGTGATTCCGCGTGAATTGTAGCTTGACGCTTCACGCGCATTTGACGGACGCGCTCTCCCGCAGCTCAGATAAGGTGTACAAATCTCAAATAAAATCAATTCTTGCCGCCCGGCTAAAGATTCAATGCATTTGAAACAGATCATTATATCACTAGCTTCATGAAAGTTGTTCTAGTCTGGAGCAGAAGGGCTTGGTGGTGCACTTTATTATTACTTTCAGGATTGGAATCAAAATCCACAGAGTATGCCAACAAGTAAATTTAAAACAACTCTGAGAAAAATACGAGCAGCAAATTCCTTTGGTGAATCAGACAAATCCATTTTTTTGATGAAGCATTCTCATGCAGAAATAGAAGGGGCCCACACTTAAAAAGCTATGGTGCACAACTGTGGGGTCAGAGGTTCTAGCCTCAGAAATACTATGTACATCAAGCTTTCACAATCCCAAAAATGTGCACAAGTATTATCTCTGTAACAAACTGCGCAGGAAAAAAGTAAACCTACGGCCCCCCTTAAAAGTATTAATTCTAATATCCAATGTGATGATGATATATCATTATTGACATAGGTGATATTGTAATTCTTATTTGTATTAGTATTATTATTACTATTATGTTATACAGAGGAGAATGTAATCTCCCTATAAAGGTGCACAGCAATTTCTAGCCAGTTGTAACTTACTAAAATGACGTTGGCGAAGATGAAGAATAGCCCAATTCTTTCAATAAGAATTATATTGTTAATAACAGTAACAGCAAATCCACTATCATAGAGTGTATAAATCATGAATTATAAAAAGGAGTTGCATAAAGAGCACAGGATTTTGGTTTCAGTTTCCTTTATAGTTAATGACTTTCATTACAACAGAATAAAAGCTTTTTTTTGTCTACACATGTAGAAGAGAAGATGATTGTTTTAAGGTGATCTGCGAATTGCATGTGATTGACCAGTAACAAGAGAGAGTCGGCATGCCTCTACCAACACGTATCTCCTTTTGTACATCATAGAATGCTGTGCATTAGCAGTGAGCTGGGAGAAATATAGAGACAGAGCCTTCGTACAACACAGTTCAAATACTATCCAACAATCTGACTTGGACAAAAAACAAGATTGGAGAAATATATGCCCAAAACGAAGTTAAATGTTGCATCTTGTACAGAGCTGTGTATGCACATTGCAATAGTGTTACCGTCTGATAAGTACGATTAGAAGGTATAGGCAAAGCAAAATATGGAGGAAATTAGGCCAACTTGGTGTGCTAGATAGGAAAGAACATATTATATAATACTGTTCCATGGCTCGATCCCACCATAATGGGATCAGTGTGCACAAACTGGCCTGTTACATTGCACAACATATGCCTTACATAGATGTAAACATTATTGCAGTGTGCATATGCATAACCAAATGCATGAACAACCACATACAGTGTCAATCTCACTGGCCACTTTATGACAGAGTGGCTGTACTTTGGATGGAAGCCTGATAGGCTAACAGAGATTGGGCATTCTCTTACTTGTACATTTCTAGTTCAGACCCACAGGCCTTTATCAAAAGCCATACAGTTGGCTTTCATGATACAGAGCCATGCTGCGTGCTTCTGGCTCACGGAAAGCCTGGCCTGAGTTTAGGTGAAATCCCATGTTCCCCATTCACTGTATGGGAAGCATACGCAGACTGCCCTAGCACCACACACCAACGACCGGGACCTGCATTGACATAGCACCCTACTTAGCAACACAAGAAACACACTGTGAAGTAGAGCTCCCACACAGTGGTCGTCATTGTGTGATTCCCGTGGCTGCTGCTATTGCCTCACACTAACTGTGTAATGGCGTGCATCCCTTCATAATCGCCCTCCTTCCATGCACCGGGGGATATTCTCCACCAGCACATTTTGCATTAGAGAAAGGGCCACCAGTTCTCAGATAACCATTTGCACCAAATCACAAATGGTTTGCAAATAAGCTGTTTTGATTAATATACACCTGTACCGCCAAAACAAATGATATAACGTAACCTCAAGCATCCATTTTGGGTTTCCAGAGGGAATGTAAATTATGAAAAAACAAGTTATGGACAAAAAACGAAGAGCCTCCAACTAGGTGAAAAAATAAATGAACTCTTATGTTAGAGATTTCATCCAAATATTGCATAAACAGACCAGAATTCCCAATTCAGGACCACACAGGGGGTATATATGGCATCCAGCTGATGTGTACTTGTGTACGTACGTGCTATGAATAACATATCATTTCATATCATATAACTTTTATCTTTTTGCGTCAAATGTGTGGCCAAATGTGTGATGTTAATCAGATTCTGTATCATTTTAACAATCCATGAAAGCCCTGGAACTGGGTCACATGCGTAGGCCAGAACATAACGTGGCCACACACCTACTACTAGGCTTACCATTGCAACATGATATATGCATAATGTGAATACTACATTGGATGTAGTTGACAGTGTCAGTTTGTCCCTAAAGCGCTGAAGTTCATGGTGTTACTTCACATAGTGAGGACGCTGGGCATGATTCCCTAGAAGTGGGCAATTAATGCCAGGATTCGGATGGACTGGTATCAAGCTGGCTTCCGGCAGGGCAGCAATCAAAAGATATTTCAGGACCTTATCCTAGATGGCCTTAAACTGAAGGTAGACAATGGTGTAGTTGGCGCATTGACAGTGACAGATCCGCCAAAATCAATCAACTCAGTGAATCACCCTTATGCTCTCTGAGCAGCTTTGAGATTTAGTTACACTGGCACTGCCTGGCAATAGGCAACCTCAATGTTGTGTGAGAGAGACACGTGGTGGTATTACTGCCCTTTGCATCACCTTTTGCATGTTAGCTGTGGGGTTTCCTAGGGCCTAGCCCCCCTCTCTACTTTTGTTCAACATATTTAGGAATTTATTGGCCTTTCTGATCCAGACCCATGCATTTCATATGAAGCTACGGTAACAAATTAAAGCCACTGGTTAATTTAGTGACTGCAGGAAGGAGACAAGCAGAGGTCTATGGGATGCATTCCACGTCTAGCATTTACTGTCCATAAGGCGGTGTGAACTACATTTTCAAACAAATGTGAGCTCCCTCTACTGAGAATGAACAAGGCCACAATAAAGGTCTTGGGGATGGCTCCCTCTCAGGATGATCTGCAATTATATTTTAGCCCAATGTGCCATATCCGAAAAGAAACAGCCATTTATATATTAATCTGGTCCAGTCCAGAAGGTCAAAACAACATTAAAAAAATGCTAGGTTTAAACTTAACACATCAATAAACACATCACGGCTTCCATGCCCAGACATCAAAGACCCCACATTTGGGCAACAGCAACCCAGGAACGCCCAAACACTGAAACTAATTTCAGGAAGAAAGAACACTGCATTTTTTTTTCTCATTGTATGTAACCTCAAGTGAAAGTGTTTGCAAATCTTGGATGATATTGTATTGTCCAATTAGAGTTTTGCTCGGAATCTTCCAGATGATTGAGGGCCTTGTATATTTCCGTTAGGGTTTTGCTCTGACACTCCTTCTAGTCTAGTGAATCCAGCATCTCACCATTGCAGTGTTCCTCTGACTTTTCACATGTCTGGATAATATCACTGTGTGATGGTCACCCATGCCTACCATTCATTGCAAGCAGACTACTGTCAAAGTAGCAATTTGAAAGTGTTTCTAAAAGTCTGAATCTCCTTCATTGCGAAGAAGGGTGTGTGAATGGAAACAGTGTTCAAACAGCCAGTCCCAGAACAGTCCTCTCCTTTCAGCTAGAGCCAGATCTTAGCCTTTGTTCTTGATTGGGACAGTCCCTCACGAATCTTCACAGAGGACTTCCAGTGGCGATTCCAGCCACTAACCTTAAAGCCCCCTCTTTGTTCACAGCACAGTGCTTTTTGCTGGAGGAGAAAGCTTCTGGTAGAGTGTGTGTACCACTTTAAAAGTTTATATATTAACCAAAAGAGGGGTGGGGCACCAGCGCAGAATCAAGTGGTGAGTCCAGTCACTCACCAGTCAGCCGACAGTCAGACAGGCTTTTGGAGTCTTTGAGTTGGGAACTCGATCGAGGCGTGTCGCAGCCTGAGCTTGAGGAGCGGCAGGGGAAAGCGTAGCATTTGTGCTTCTGAGTTGGAAGGCTCAACAGTGAAGGGAAGCAGAGGCAAGACTGTTTTTCCAAATGCATTTCCAAACACCTCAACCCTCTCTTCAAAATCTGCTCCCCATGCGCCCCTTTATGCTGGCGAGCACTGTGGTTACCTCTGCCGACACGCCCATAACTGTGAATAAAAGCGCGATGCAGGGTGACTGCTTTTCCCGGATGGAAGAGTGGGTTGCCACAACATATTTGACTGAGGCACTTGAGCTTCTGGAGTCTAACGAGTCCGATGAGAATAACTTGCACATAGAGCTTGTAACTGTGGTGGACCATATCACAACAATAAGTGCAAATGCAAAGTTAAACACAAGCGGAAATATAAATACAAACTCTGCCATGGTGATTGACTCTGTTGCTGGGACTGCCATGGGGATGGATAGACTTGCTCGATAGCGGCTGATGAAGGTGTACTTGAGGTAGGCGCTGTAGTTCAGGGAGAGAAACCACAGACAACTTGGCAATTCCCAGGAGCTCGACAGAAGCCTGTGAAATCCAAGCCCACCATCAAGTGATTGGATGTTATGGATGTACCCCCCCCGGAATAATCGGGTCGGGTGTGGGGCCTAACACTGCTTCTAACCCCAACTCAAATTCTTTAACAGCTGCAACCAAAACTGGGGCGGGCAAAGGGGTGGAAAGTATGTCTGACCAGGAAGAGGGCTTAGAGGGTTTAGCCCTGGCTGTGGTGACAGCTGCCAAAACAGAAATTGGGAATGTAGGCCCTGGCCTGGAAGCTTGTTCACTGGCCAGTAGTGCGATGGACGGTCCCACTTTAACAACAAAGGTACGTATTCATGAGACTGGCTACGCACACCTAACGCATTATTAATCCCTAACTTTAATTCAAGGGTAGGAATTAACCATGCAACATCAACCTTATCAATGAAGAACTCTGCCTGTAATTCACAGGGATTGCTAGAATCAGTGAATATTTTGGAAGTTATGAATGGCAAGAACCAACATTCCGGTGGATCAGACGGTCAAGATCTCCCGGCCTATAGACGCTGCCCAAGCGGTGGGTGGCACTCAAAAGCCAACTTTAAATCAGACTGGAAGCTCAAAACAGGTCAGAGGATTGATAACATTCTTTTTCCCCAAAACAATCAGTGCCCATTGGGCTTGGCCTATTGCCCCTAGGGAGGTGACTGGTGCAGAAATATCGGAGGGGGTGTCCGAGCTGGTGGAGTAGGTTTTGGTCAAAACCATAACACCCTGCCGTATGCAAAATCAATGGGTTTACAAAGGGCACCCACCTGCATTTCTAGGAACCCTATACCAGTTACTTCCAAGGGCTTTGCTTTACATACTACGCCCAACAGATCCAATACTCTAGGAAGGACTTGAAAATAATGATCTCGACAAATGGAGGCCTGACAACCATTAGAAAGGTGGAGATATCTAAGAAGATCTCTTTGGACACATCATCAAAAGAGCTGTGGTACAGGGGCCTCTAACGAGATCAAAGTTGCATTGGTATATTAGGAGGGAAGACCCAAGCTCCAGACAATGGCTTCATGGAACACCCGGGGCTTTTCTCATCTGATAAAGAGGGAGCTGTTAAATTAGGAGTCTTTGACCTTGTACGTCTCAAGAAACCTGGCTCTGCTACAAACCAAATTTAGATGGTTTCACTGTGCTACTAAATCCAGCATCTAGCCCACGCACCAAAAGGGAGGCCTACTTCAGGCCTCCTATTTGCAGTGAGAAATGGAATTGGCCTGGAAGCAAAGAAGGACGAAAATCCAAACCCATTAATGCAGAAGGTTGAATTGTATTGTAAAATCAATGGCCCGCGTACATTATAGGAGGGAAGGAAATACATGACTATTATAAATCTGTACTGGAACCCGGGTTAAGATGGGTGCTGATGAGTTAATTGAGAAAGTCTCTCTCCTCATGGATGCAGTATATGTTGAAGATGAGAGGGGCTCAGTCATAATTTCTAGTGTCTTGAATAACACTTGACCGACTAACCGTGGCTTCATTAACCATGTTGACAGGTTTAATTTTACCCAGTCTGAAAATCAGAGGCTGGCATGGTCCACCCTAATGAATTCAAGGGATCTGAACTGGCTGAATTGTTGTTTTGAGGGGGATATTCCTTGTAGGCCTACATGGTCACGTGGGAGCCAAGTGGATATAATCGACTACATGTTTGTCTCCCGTGATCTGTTGCAAAATGTAAAAGATATTAAGGCGGTTGGCTCAGTAGTAAGCGACCACAGCTTGTTGAAAATGCAGTGGTGGGAAGAAGTAAAGCAGGTGAGAGAATGAATGAATATGAGTGTGGAAGCAGTGAATGGAGGGTGTAGACTCAGGATGACACAAAAGAATACTGCGTCTGGTGGCCCAATACTCCTCAAGAGCTAAGTTAGGGAAGGGAGCTTCCTCCCAGAATTTGTTGGATTACTCCCTGATTCCGCAGTGTTTTATGGTTAAAAAGCATGGGCAAATCTGCAGCTCAATGAAACATCTCCATACATACAACAACATGGTTGTTGGAAAAAGAAGGGAGCTAAAAAGAGCTGTTAGGGGGGAAATTACTAAACTTGGAAGTACCAACATCCAAAATTACTAAGTTGAAAAATGCCTATAAATATTGGCTTGGAGGCATAACGTTGCAATGTTACAACAAAATGCAGAGGACATGTTAAGGCCATTAGCAAAAAAGTACAAGGGAGGTCTGGGGTTTAATTATGTCTACCCATATCACTCAGGACACCCTTCAAGTAAATGGGGTATTAGAATCCTCTTGGGCGGGACATTTTAAAACTCTTTATTCCGCACCTATCAGATTAGAGCAAGAAGATGGTAGTGGGACCTCTGGTCCTTGGATGGTCCCAAAACATTTTGAAGATATAATGGTATTAAGAGGGTGATTGCCTCTCATGCCTCGGGCCCAGACGGGCTTACAAACGCTATGCTAAAACAGGAACCAGAGATGTGGGCCCAATTCTTCTGCATAGTTTGGGCAAATAGAGTGTGAACGCATCATCACTGAATCATGGATACGTTCCATCATTGTCACGATATTCAAGAGGGGCAATAGGGACAATCCTAACAACTATCGCCCTTCTTGATGTCATGGGCAAGATCTTTGGGTCAAGCCTGCTTAAGAGACTGAATGAATGGGCTGCAAGGAAGTCTCATCTGGACATATTCCAAACTGGTTTTGGAAGAGGACTTGGAACTAGTCCAAACATCACCCTAATCAATGTTCTTAAGGGAAGGGGCAAGGAAGGAAGGGCTAACACATTTGTGGCATTCGTCGACTTAGTGCAGGCTTTTAATAGCATGAGAAGGCTTAGGCTGTTGGAGAAATTGCTGAAATGGGGCTGCTCTGGGGACCTCTTGGACCAACTGAGGGCCTTACACAAAGGAACCAGTCAGAGAGTGAGGGTGCATGGAGTTGGTCTGCTATCTGATGAAATATTGACTTTCAGGGGGCTTAAACAGGGCTGCCCCTGTCACTGGCCCTTTTTAACCTCTTCATGTCCGACATTGGGTTGAAACTAAACCAATAAAAGTCGTTTACACCTAGGTTTGATGTTACACCAATGGGCCACTTATTATAAGCAGTCGACCTGGTATTGAAGGACCAGATGGCATTGGCCTGCAACGCCAGCTGACGAAGTTGGAGGTTTATGTCAAGGAAAATGAGATGTCGGTAAACACGGCCAAAACCAAGCTAACGATCTTGGGTAAAGCCCAACACAAGGCTTGAGTGCCATTTCATTGGGGTTTGTGCTCATCACTGTTCATTTAAATACCCGGGAGAATGCATAAACAGGAGTAAGATTAAGGCCAAAATGGAAGAGTTAATAAAAACAGGACAAAAATGTTGGCAACCCAAGCAGGGATCGTTAAAGGGGAGGTTCACTCAAAAACGTAATTCTTTTAAAAGATGGGCCATAATAAAAAATATTACTTTTATCATAACAAAGAAAAAAAAGTTATACGTGAGCCAGAACAAAGTTGATCTGGAACAGTGGTATTAGGGCAATTAGAGTGGAACATCTCAAAAACAGGTGGCACTTTTGTTTAAAGGCATGTTACCAAGCATGGCACTATCAGGCAGTTGTTAAGGTAATTAAGCCAATAAGAGGCCAAGAGGACTCTGGATTCTAATTACAGTTGCATGAAATATATGTATGACAGAGTGCAGGGGTTAAACAGAACTAATTGTTATTTATATTTTGTTTTTGTTCTTGTAATTTCTGTTTACCCCCCTTACCTCCCCTCCTCTTTGGAACATTCCCAACATGAGTTTCAATGCAACTATAGAAATAGTTGTAGAAATGATGTACCTTAGCCCTGATGAAAACCTGAAAAAGGTTGAAACACGTTTTTGGCTTTTGTTCTCTCTTAAGTTAGAAGTAATATGCTATAATGTTTTCTGTGGCAAAATAAAACAAAAAAAATAACAATTTGAACACTAATTGTGTGTTCGAACAAAACTATGTTTGGTGGTAAAATATATTTTTTCAATTGACTATGTGGTTTTGGTGCTGGAGGTGGATCTTTCAGAGTACAATTTAACATTTCAAGATTTGAGGGTTGAGTCTTTTTTGATGCAAGGTGTTATCCTGCTTGACAACCACACTGGTCTCAAGTTATAGGTCAGCTTAGAACATTAGGTGGTAGAAGCTCAGACTAAGGTGCAACCTTAATTCTCACTTATTACCGATATTGTTCTGGGCGAGCGTCTGGTCTGCTGCTGGTCTGGAGAAATACAGAAATGCTCGGTCCCATGTTATGAGCGTAAATGGTGGGAGAAGTTTAAATCGGTTTACACATGTTAAATCAGGTCTTTCCCCGTTGGATATGCCTGATTTGTGGAACAAGCACCAAAACACCAGGGCAGGGGATGTGAGCACCTTGAAAACCAAAGAGAAGATGGTCAGGTTTGAGAATCTGATAGCTGATGCGATAAAGCCAAAATGAAAGTATAATGTATATAGGGTTTAAGAGTTATGTGGATGATATTCCCTTGCCTTTTGAGACATCTATGTACGTACAATTCAGGCTTTGCTGTTTACCAGTTTCTTGCAGGTCCAAGAGAGAGCTGGGTATACAGTCAGACCTTTGCCCAATGTATGGGCTCTATGTGGAAACTATGATGCATTTTTTATTACGTGTTGTGAAACCCATCGACTGAGATTTATGTACCTCAGACCTATCCTGATTAACGAAGGTATTCGTTATGTAGCCCCTGCTATGATATTCTTAAGAGAATGCGTGCATCCTCATGTGGTTTATAGGACAGCTTGTTTTATTTACAGGGCATGGCTACAGAGAAATAGGGCCCTGAAGTTTTTTGTCCCAGTAATACAGTAACCTATGGATAAGTGTCCATGGCTGTGAGATTGATCTCTCTTTGGACCTCAGATAATTACATTTTTAACCATTTTCTCATTTTTCTCAATTGTATGTGTCATTTTTATTAATCTTCATGTGTTGTTCGGCATTATATCTATGTGTTACTTTGTGAATTTTTGATTTTTTTGACACTGTAATTATGGTCTTTTTCCATGAAATATTTTGTCATTTTATAACAATTGTATTTGGAACTTGAAGGTTAAAACCAAATAAAAGTGTTTGACTGATTACATAATAAAAAATATACATACAAAATATTTTTTACAAAAAGTTCCTATGCAATTCGGCAACTTAGCCTCAAAATCATACATTTCAAGCACAAACACATATCCCATGCCTACACAAAAGCCACAACTTTTGACTTTGTCATTACCTATTAAGAAGGCTTCTGTGTAGCAGAGACAATGAGGGACCATCATGTAAAAAGATATATTAAGATATACCAGAGGGAATGATGGGTGATGTGCAGGCACCTACCAAATTTCTCTGTGCATGCAAACCAATCTCTGCAATATTTTCATCTAAAATAACCTATTCATTTCGATAATACATGTGAATCTACAAAGTAAGCTTGCAAATCTCACATTGCTTATACTTGGCATTCGCACCAGATGGTGTGCACATTATGTGCCAGAAATTCAAAATTAGACTTAGTTGTGATCGTGAACAGCCTTTGCTGCATACTGATTAAAAAAGTAGGGAAGTGCTAATTTCAGTCTGTCTTGTTGACATGATAAGACGTTAACAGAAACATACTGCTTGAGATAGATTATAAGCACATTTAAAAAAATCTTTTACAGAAAGCAAAGATTTGGCCAAGGCTTTGAACATGTGGTTGTCCGCCGTATTTCAAGGAACATTTAGTAGTCTTTTTTCATGGGATTGCCCAAGTATCAGCGAACAATGAAAGAATTCTTGCCACCCTTTGGTAAAGTGCTATTTTCGCTCACACATTCATCTTTGCATACAATTTTACTCTAAGGCTGGAGTACATCCAAAACTTGTACAGCCAGTCACCTGTGATGCTCGAATGTACAGCATTGAGCACTGAAAATGCCACAGCTTTTTGTGCAGTCACCCATGATGCTCAATGTTCCACAACTACTTTTGAAAACTTCACAGGTTTATTAGTTTTAGCTTATGGGTGGTTGCACATAGACTGAATTTAAAACTAATACTATGACGTGTGTGGGGTATGGCATTTATAGATAGATACACAGCTTCAGTGCTTTGGCCTTAATACCCTCTAGACGCGTATGCAGCTGCTTCACTGCTGACACAAGTAACTTAACTGAGGTCCTTTCTACTTCTGAATATTAGAGCAATACAGCTTGCATCAGGAGACAAGCCACAGCATCCAAGTTTACAGCTGGGAGATAATTAGAGGAAAGGCACCGGAACAACATGACAAAATGTCCTGTTTGAGGGATCACTTGCTGGAAGTTCCCCTAATGAGGTACTTTCCTCTAATAATAAATCAAAAAGTTAATTACCTTAGAATCTGCGCCTAAGTATTTGCAATTGTATGCAAAGTACTTGTAATTGTACAATTTTAAACAAAATGTTTATAACAAAACTAAACAAAACATTTCTTTACAACTTCAGCAATAAAAACATAAAAAAGAAGATGTCATAATTAGCCAAAGAGTATTATCCTGTACGTTTCTAAAATAATCAATAGCAGTAAGTCCCATTTAATTTGTCAGAATAATCACTGTAAGTATCTCAATGCGTTTTAGAAAATAATTGTTCCTTCTTCAGGAATTGACTAATGTGACATATTATCAATTAAATGGATGAATAACTTAGTAAATCAATCACAATTAGATAAAAACAATATAAATACGGTAGCCATTGTAGGGCAAACATTGCAAGGAAGATAGTGACTGGCAGAATCAGAGTGTGAAAATCTCAAGTGGTACCTTGCAGTGTTTATATACAGTGTACATTTTCTCCAACCGTGAACAGAAAGTGTGGTATTTTACTGTGCTAAAATATAATGTACTTCACCGAACTCTACAAACAAGAAATATGGAGCCTGTGAAATTTAGACCAACACTTTCTCTAGACAATATATAACACCATCTCCTACAAATAGTGTGAAGTTCACCACCAACAATTTTGTATGATAAACATTTAGTTGAACTGCATAAAAGCCAATGGACTAGCATTCTGTTTCAGATCACCTGGAAATGTTGCCATGTAGTTTAAATGGGAAGTGCCACACTGTTGTTACTCGTCCTCTGAAAACTTCCTACTACAATGATCTAACTATGTTTCAGAATTGACAATGTTGTTTTTTTATTCTGCAATTAATTGTATTCAAAGCATGTGAAATAATGTTGAAAGTAAAACACATTTATTTTCCTTATAGCAGTGAAAGTGCCCAGTGCCCTATCCTTTTCTGTGCAAATTATGGGAGAGAAATCACTGTGGTGGATTTATAGATGAAGACCTAGAAATCACACTAGAAATATGTGAGCATAGTTAACATATTAGATGGCAAATTACGGCATCTTAAATTCTGGCTTTGCAAACACTTGATCCCATCTGTTCTTCAGTGAATATAATACAGGCTAAACTTCAGTTCAGCTGACATGGGAAGCACAAGAAAAAAGTGAGGTCTATGGCCCCAGGAGAGCAGCTTGTCAATCTGGAAAAAGCAGACCGCTTTAACTTTCAAGAAAGAAATGCATTGGGCCCAGCACTACAACAGAATATCATGCTCAAGACCTCCAGTTAATGGGCTGCACCAGCACACATGGACTTAATTTAAAAGAACGACACCTACAAATGCATTGACATACATTCCAGTAGAGCCCAGAATGTAAACATCTGGGTTGGTGACATGGTAGGAAGCTCTGGGTTTTAGAAATGAAGCTTCAAAGGCTATATGATGCACTTAAAGTTTTAACTTTGACATTAGCGTGCCCATAAGAACCTACTGCCTAGAGCTAATGAAAAATGTAACAAAGTGACTTGTCAGTTACTCATAGTAATCCTTATCTGAAATGAGGCCTTAACTTGGAGAGTTCAACGAGAATAAAGTTGACAGTTGAAATTAACTTAATTGATGCATTAAAACGATTTTGGCATCATTTTTCAATGCTGAAGTATAGAACACAAATAATAGTGTTCTGAAACTGTGAGGGTCTTTCATACAAACATGAAATTAAACATGACATATTAATATTTATTATGAATCGAAAATACTATAAATATGAATAACTGTATCAGATTTAACCACACGATGCATGCTGCATATGTATGAATTCAGAATGATCATGCCAATCTAGAAATTAATAATGTATTGATGGAGAAAATTCCTAGTGGAAGAAAAAAATATAAAAATAGGCAGGAACCCTACTCACATGGAAACTGGGGAGTACATGGCATATAAAAAAGTACTCCCAATGGGAATCACTTTAATAATATTTCATTACATCACAGAAAAACACAAAAGAATGTGTAGTACTTGAGGCAATCAATAATCATCTAATTCTATATTGACTGATAGTCAATATCAAAATTATTTAGTTCTGATGATCATTATCAGATTGTTTTATTTAATAGTGCAAGAGTGTTAATTTAGCTATACATTCAGAACACTGGAAGCAATAAAACCTAAACAACAATATTGAGAAACCACATGACAATACAAAACAAATTGACATCAGGTAAGTACAGCTCCACAAAAATCAAAGAACAGCAAATGTACATGTTAATTGCAATTGATTTCAAATTTCCACGAATGGCAGGAGGTGTATAAAACAAAGAAAGAAACAGGAATTAATTTGCTAATTCAGCAGGTCCTGTTTGAATTAAAGGACTACATAGACATCTAATTATTATAAATGTTGTGTCCACACATTTAGAGTCACCGTGCAAAATATGTTTTGGTGTGAAACTTAATTGACTGCCTTCGTCAGGACCATTTATTGTTCTGACCCTGTGTGGATCTGGGCAATAACTTGTGGATAACTAATCAGAAGACAACAAAAAAATGTGCTGGTTGCCTATTGAAGAGTAAGCAAACACAATGGCTCACCATTCAATAGTGGTCGAAGGGTACACTGCCATATCTGTTGATAATAACTCAACTGAGCATGGAAGAGATCCAGAACAGTTTTCTAAGAGATCTGAAAATGTAGAAGTAAATTATGCGATGATGTTGATATGCCCAATTAAATCTATGGTGCTGCTCTATATAGTTAGAAGTAACCAGAGCATGACATGCTATAAATAAAAGTAGCGTACCTGCACAGGAGACAGTTAAATGTCACAGTGGAAACAGTGCTGTGTCACAGGGACCAGCCCTCCTGTACAAAAAGCCCCATCATTAGTCAGGTAAGAGGCCAACCGGAGTAGTAAAGTCAGTGGAGGCCAGCCCAACACAGGAACCCTTTCCCTAAAGCGTACTAGAGTGGTGAATGCTTGGAAGGTTCACAACTGCTATATCAGTGCAAGTAAGGAAACCACCAGCGAAAAGATTGTGGGTAAATATTATGCCGCTTTAAGAGGAAGAAATGCAGGAAAACAACAACGGTTCACATGTAGCATGGATGCCTGAAGTCATGTACCTCATATGTGAGCATGGACAAGAGACAGAGTGCCGCAAAGAGATAACTGCAACCTGAGCCAATTGAGAATCATATGCTGGTGTGGACTATATCAAGCATACTGCTCAGAAGCCAAGCATTCTGATTAGCTGGTCTTCACTAAACATTCTACTCCATTTGGCAATTGGTGTTTATAGTCTGAGAAGGATAGACTTTTACATTCCATTTACTTGTTCTTTGACGACAATTCTTAAAGTTGAATGCTGTGCCCAAATTAATTGTACAGGTTTACTGCTGCTTACATCGATGTTATGTTATGTCATCTCACTTTATGTTATGGTAATGGACTTTTATTCTGTGCCATATGTCCACAAGAGTAGTCTCACAGCGCCTAGACTAGTCTGTAGGATAACCAGCAGTGCCCCGCCAGGTGTATGCATCTGTTAGTCTGCAGAAGGGAAAATAAGCAGGACGAAGGTAAGAAGATGGGATAGCGGGAAATTGAATCTACACACAAAACTGAGGGAAGAAGGTAGTGGGGGACATTATGTGGAAGCGTGTGTGCAAGTTGGTCTAGCAAGTTGGGCTATAATTCTAATATGCAGAAAGAAGTTTACGACTGGAGATTATTAATAATTGGTTTGCGTTTCTAAGGCAGAATTGATGACAGTCAAAGAGCTCACAATGTAATGATTGTGTGAATGAGGGCCTCCAGGGTGTGCTCTGTCAATCCTAGAAGATTTGGTTGTTTAGTAGCCTGGGGATACATTTCAATTTTACCATGGGGAGCTCTATAATATTAATTTCCCATATTGCCAAGCCTGAGGACTGAGAGTAGTCTTTTCAAGAACTGACTGTGTAGAACATTGCTTGATATTAAATACAGAGATTGCATTAATAAACTACTGACATCATGGTACCTTGAGAATGGGGTACAAGTGACAGAAAATGCTTGTTTTCACGTCCTGCTAGGAGGTATTTGAGTCCTAAGGCTACAAAAAGGTCTTCATCGTACAAAGTATAAATCATAGTACTCAAGTCCCATATTCTAGGCAAACACTCCCAGAGAAACTAAAAGCGGACGAGTGTTGTGAGGTTCAAGGGTGCAGTTCAGGCAGATACACAGACCAGCAATGAGAGCGAGATAGTTGTCAGGTCACTTTATTTACATATCTACAAATAGTACAGATCCTGTTACTGTCATGTTATATAAAAAGGGACAAGCCCGAGGTAGATCTGGGGTCACACCCATCGGCCATCCTCATACAACCACAGCTCAGGCCCCAACTGTCACACATGGAACACTGAGCAACATTCACACTCCAACATTCTCTGGAGCTGTCAATCACCCATTCACCAACATTCTCACATCCACACAAATAGCCGGCAGGACGACAGGACAAGACACGTACATTACAACAACGAGTTTTCATGAAGGCTCTTTCAAGCCCACCACAGGTACTCCACCAATGCCAGTCAGAGTATGGCTGAAATAACCTCATGACACACGGGCCCCATGCCATAAAAAGCCGCCAAACTGAACCAGTAGAGAACAACCAGCAAGCAATCGGCACCTCCTAACCAAACAACAGAGGCACTGGCGGGCAAAATAATGCACTGGTCGCACCTGGTGTCATCAGCCTTTCCAAAAAAACTATTTTTGGAGCAAAGCTGAACCACGGAGTTTTCATCAAGCTTCATCCTAATGTCCACTGTATGTGCAGGTTGCTGGAGGAAACACTGGAGGGAGTTTTATAGAAGAAAAAAAAACACTTGATACAAAGGATGTCTAGAACGTATGTAAGCATGAGAAGTAGCGGCTATAGAAAAGCCATAATTAAATCAGAGGGCGCCCATAAATGCAGACCCCGTATGCGTGAGATACCAGCATTTAAAATCAGATTAGATGAGGTGGCGTTGTCGTCGCTGTTTTTTTTATAAGCGATTAGCAGCGTTCATGTTGTGCAAAATGAATAAGCCAAGAAGGGATGCTTTGAGTCTAGCGATGACGGCTAGATTTTGGCTGGCTCTCATATCACCAACCATTTAACATAGAATGCGAGAGGAGTTCGTGTAATCTGGCCCTGTACGCAGGCGCCGCTGGATCATGGGAAGTGCGTCTTCCTTTTGACCTTTTTCCGTGCCAAAACCCAACGAGGCAGAAATAACTGGGAAATTCCCTTCTCTGTGGCTCCTTAAACTGTCCCGCTTTTCGGGCTTGTCATCACACTTGCTCCCAGTAATAGCTTCTGGCACGCAGAGCTCTCATATCATGCCACATTATTATTAGCAAGCTGTCAGGCGGCGGAAGTCAAAGCCTGCTACGCACGCCGACGCCGTCGCGTAGGGCGCGCGCGCTCGCAGCGTAGAGCTCCAGCTCTTCCCTGTGCACTTTACAACGCACGCAGTGAAAGCAAGATTCCCAACCATCATTCCAAGGATTCCAACACTGACAAGTGCACACAGGTATTTCAGAAATATGCGGCAACACCGCGGACACACTATGGCAAAGCAACTATTTTACACATCCCTAAATACCATCTTCTCCAATATGACACGGATGTAAAATGTGCATTTTAAAGAATTTCGAGTAAAATGTAAAAATAAATCATTGACATTGTTTTCTACGTGTGCCTTTGGCGGAACAATGCATTGGATTCCCAAGTAACCACTATGGACATGACTACAGTGTAAAACAAATGGACCTGATGTGTCATGCTCTTTTGTCTGGTGATGCTTATAGAGCGTGCTGTCCTCCTGGTGCAGAGTGAGCTAGTATGTTCCAGGGGCGAGTGTGGCAGATAGCTGAAGGACCTGCCACCATCTACGAGTTGTATCAGCAAGAACTGGGATACTGATCTTGAACCCCTGAAGGGTTTATACTGCTGCAGTATGTCCTCTAGAACGGTTGGAGGAGCCACTTCTACTACACAATGGGCTTGATTCACAGAACATATTCCAATGGGATTGCGCCATTATAGAACACGTCCATGAATCAGGCCCATTGTGTGCAATACATCTAGGGCCTGATTTACAAACATGTTTTAACATGGGAAAGTCCCATTGAAAACATGTTTGTAAATCAGGCCCTTGGATGTAATGCGAGTGGAAGCCAGAGCCATATGAGATGGGTCTAGGCTACTTGGGGCATCACCAGGGCCAGTATAGCTGAGTTTTTCTGGTCCTGCTCTAAAAAAGGTAGCATTTGTTTCAGATTTCATTAGTGCTACTAACCAATGTGCACTACCCTAATGAACTGAGGTATCATTGAAAGCACAGACTAAAAAATGACTTCCTAGATCTTAACTTCAGGGGTCAGGAGGTTGTGTCTCATCCATTTATTAATAGCTGACATACATGTCGGAAGAGAAAATTGCAAACTATTAGAATTAGATAGTCTTACAATTATTATGATAATTATTATTATTATAATTATTATTATCATTATTGAACATGCACTTAGCTTCAGGAAGCAACTGAGTGCTTTACGCCTCATAGTAGGAAGTATACTTTGAGGAAAGCAGAGATACAATGGGTGTGGAGCTAGCAAAGGAGGAGAGAGAGGGCGGGCAATTTGGCAGCAAGGGATGTACAAGCATCTAGGGGAGGAAACAGGGGAGCACCGATTGCCCAGTCTCAGCTTAGGTGAGGAGTGGAGGGTGGGTGGACCTAGTTGTTAGGGAGGACCACATCCACCATTATAAAAAAAGATTGGTGTGATTGGTAATATGTACCTTATTTCATAACTAATAATCTCTAAGTGGTCTTCAAAATGATTCATGTCAAGCCCCTGTACCTTTTTTTTAAAGTCATAGCCCTCTTTCCAAGTTTATGAAATGGCTAGAGGTGTGGAAAGAAGTGACAGGACAAGTGACATCTCCAGAGATAATGTGACCCTGCATACTAGAGATGTCTGGGAGGCAGGTAGCGGTCTATGAAGTCGCTACACTCATGCAAACACCCCTCCTTATTACATCTGTAAGGAAGGTAACGCCTAGTATTCCAGGGTGATTTCTTTGCAGTCAATAGGAGCCATATAGGTTTTTTGTGGAGTGAAAAGGAGCATAAGAAGAGGACAAGCTCTGAACGATGGAGAAATGCAAGTCTGACCTGTTCTGTAACTCCCCCACTCTCTTCCTTGCCAGATTATTCACTGGTTATCTCTTTCGTGTTGTCTCCCTCTTGCACTCATCCCCTTTTCAGTTTCATTCTCTCCCTAGGGATTGTTACATCCCATTCTGACTCCCTCTTCACTTGTGTCTCCTCCCTTAAAGCCCTTTTTATGTCTCTCATCCGTCTCCCTAGCATTCTCGCTCTTCTTCCACTGTTCTTTCTAGTATTTCCTGCCATTCCCATTCAGGTCACTTTTTTCTCTCATGACCACGATTCCTCCCTTACTACATCCCCTCTAGTTCTATCTCTGCTCTCTCTCCCTTTCTCATTCTTTTGGCTCTGTGTCTTATTCCTGCCCCACATTCTGTCTCTTTTCTCGTCCCCCTATTAGGAATATACTTTCCACTAAAAATTCTTTATATTAACTTCAATCCCTCATCTCCTTTTTGGATATACTTTCTCATTTTTGTCTCTCTGTCCCTCTGCGTTGATCTCCCCATTATCTCCCTTCTCTTATGTCTCTTATCATAAAAACTTTATTTAAGAAATCAAATTCCTTTAAAGTTCATATAAATATTAGCATTCAACAAAAAGCACTAAATCATCAATGTTGTATAACAGAAAAACATATAAAGCAAACGAACATAAAATGACCATGCATAGTTATTGTATGAACATTATCAAGAATGCATCCTACTCTTTAATCGTGCATATGTAAAGTAACAGATATACAAATTCAACGCTAACATTAAGTGCTTGATTCACAGAAGCATTTTATAATGGCGCAGTCCCATAGGAAAACGTTATGTGTATCAGCCTGAAAATATCATAAGGTTGGTCTGCATTGGCAAAAGTCTATTTCCATAAATAGGGAACAAAGGTAACAACATATTGGTTTCTTGTTTAATGGACAGAACAATGAAAAAAAGCAATAACGATTCTATTTCACCCGAACAGATAAGCAACACATGTCCAAGGCCTCCTTTCCCTCCAATCTGCTGACAATAGCAATCAGACAGAGTGATTGAAGTCTTAAACGGGTAAGAGAACGCAGTGTGTTTTTTCCTCCACCATCTCCAAATTATCTTTATCCTTTCAAATGGGTGCTATAGAGAGCAAGAGTTTCAGAGGATCTTATACACAGATAAGTATAGTTATGATATACTTCTAAATGTGCTCCCTTTGTAAACATTGGTTTAAAGATTTTCTCTTATAGCACCCACCATTATTTATGATGTATTATCAATGACCGATAATAGGTCCTGGCCACTCATATAAACCGTAATGGCCAAGACCAGTTGTTGAAGAGTAGGCAGATTATGGCCAATCAATCCTGCACTGGCGTGAAGTAGGCTATATAGTCTTCTACCAGATGTTCTTGGGGCAGTAGTAGTGGTAATTTTGATACATTATATAGCGAGTTGGTTTATAAATTACAGAGCAGTCTGGCTAGTATGCATCCCTCACATATCACTTTGGAGACCCTCACTCCTTCAGAGAGCTCACCATGTCTACCATATCTCACTCTGACATGTGCATCCCTGTGGAGGGCAATCACTATTGCCAATATATCTTTCAGTATCCAGGGATAATATAATGTTTTCCATAAGCTTTCCCTGACCTCATTATTGATGTGATATGATAAGTCATATAAGGCGCCTGTACACAAGCGATTCTAGGCGCGATTGATTGCAGATGCCATGTCCATATATGCCAGATACACATTAGAGTCCAATACTGACACATATTTAGTACAGAGACACATTGAGTCTCTGCATTTCAGTTTCACCTAAAAATATATTCTGTTTTTGCAACCAATTCAACAATCTAAAGTATTTAATTTCCGGAAAAAGGTTTGGCTGTCACATTTATTAGTGAAATCAAATGGTGAGCTATAGGGTCAATCTCATCACCATTTTATGAATTGGAACAATGTTATTAGAACTCCATCCATTTGGTGTCTTACTCCCCAAATTAGCGCTGTATGTGTTAGTAAAGAGAGGGACCCACAAGGAAGGTGTATATTTACATAGAATGATGGGCACATTTTCCAGGGGAAGCCTTTTCCCTATTACCTGCATTATAAAGGCACTCTCAACCTCTTTCCCAGTAGAAACTCGGCTCTTAAAGTTACTCAATAATGCCCCTCCGTCTGTATGGCATTTCAAATTACAGGTCTGTGTTTACTCTGTCAGTGACATCTACTTCATATCTGGTTCCATATAGTTTTGAGAACCTTTTTATCCCAAGTTACAGGAAGAAAGTGAACAAGGATTACATTGTTCGGTTTCGTGTTTGTTGTGCTCTGCAAATAGTTTCCAGAAGGAGCAATATCCTTTCAACTGCTACTTCATCAAATATATCCCAAATATCCTCTCAGCACTTCTATTTTCTTTGCTGTTTTATATTCTTTCCACTGCTACTTCATCAAATATATCTCAGATTTCCTCTTGGCACTTTTCTTTTCTTTTCTGGAATACATTCGTATAGCATGTCCCACTTCCCCTCAACCTTTCTTTATCTGGGAGGGGGGCAAATCCTCAGGGCCTGTAAAAGAGCCCCTTTAAGTGTCTTACAGTTCTTGACAAGCCTCAAGCATTTAATCAGTGCCCTTTCTTTAGCATCACTTCAGCATCTAACCAATAGACTCAGATAATTTACTAAAGGCAGGCACTATCAATTCTCCTCACTTATCCACCTCTAGAATCACAGCCCTGTTCCTTTTTAGTGTTTTGCTATGCCTGATTGTTGTATTTTTGTTGCTATTCATCAGATAGAGCCATTTGTGACATAAGCCTCTAAGGAATCACATGCTAAACCACATGTTGTGATTTCAGTTCTCTAATCTACCATAAAATATTTGATATCTGCCAATGAGTAACAGAAATCAGAAAATAATCAATGATACTCTTGTTATATCTTATTAGACTTCATATTTACCAGATGGTATGCTTTCAGTATCAATGTTGGTGTGCTCTCCTTTTACCGTCTTTTCAATTGTGGGGCCCGAGTAATCTCAATCAGAAGCAGCACTGATTGTAGGTGAAGGGAAAGATCCCTGGTATATTTTACTCCCTGTGATGTTCCCACACCATTCCTCAAAACCACTTTTCCACTAATGGATTGATGATGATAATATTTTGTGTGACACACAGCTCGCTTTCAGGAAGGCAAAGGAAATACTCGCGTGTCTTAATCTACATCCGATTTTGGCTAAATATGCATTTGTTTTGAAGTCTCCTGTTTACGCAGTATTGATCGACCATAGTTCTGCTTTTCCCCATGTAGATAGGACACTTTTTTGGGTAAGACTTGATAAGATGGGGCTTCCTATAACCTTAATACGTATGCTGGAAGCCTTGCACAATAATTCTGGGGTATGTGTCCGGTATGGCCCTGATGGTGAAATGAATAAGACAATTAAGGTCAATAAGGGGGTCCGTCAAG
The DNA here is from genome assembly GCF_040938575.1 of Ambystoma mexicanum. Classification (NCBI taxonomy): domain Eukaryota; kingdom Metazoa; phylum Chordata; class Amphibia; order Caudata; family Ambystomatidae; genus Ambystoma; species Ambystoma mexicanum. The sequence continues at coordinate 862,321,621 of NC_090941.1, forward strand.
GATGCGCATTGGCCCTATCCTTTTTGAAACTCTGTGTGAACTCTTTGGCCTCTTGTTTGCAAACTTCGGAATCGGATGTCCCTCACTATGGGGTTAGGAGATTGCCAGCTCTCAGTTACACCGATGATGCTGTTTTTCTGGCCAGAAACCTGAAATCTTTACAGGTTTTGGTTGAAGGCTATTCTGTATATATGAAGGCAAGATGTCCAAGGGTTCATTTGGATGAGTGTTTTGTAATGGCTGTTTCTCAAACTATGGTTAAAACCCATTGGATTGTGTTAGATGGCCCGATCCTGTCATGTTGCTCTTCTTTTGACTAGCTAGGTCTTAGATGTAATAGCAAACTAACATGGGATCACCTTCTCACCAACCACACTCAAAATACAAGTAGTGGGTGGCATTTTTAGATTTGCTAAAATCCTCAATCAGCATTCAGTGGAACATATGCTTACAATTTATAAGGGCAAAGCAATTGCAGTAGGCAACTATGGGTGTGAAATCTAAGAGCACGAGAAGTCTCAGCTGGCTAGTCCCCAGAAAGTGGAGAATAATTTTTTTGTCACGCTTACTTATAGTACATGATCTGCCTGAGGCGCTTGTTAGCCTGGGAGGCCTTATGGGAAGGCCAACAATGTTACCTTACTAGAGAGTTGATAGGGATACCCTCTCTCTAGGTGGGTCTTATACAGTGGGTTGGACTTTGCTTATAAAGCTTTCATTAAACAAACTTAATATGGTTTCTCTTTTTGAGAATCATGAAATGGTAAGAAGCATTTCTAAAGCAGAGACAAACGTCAAGGCTATGTTCTCACTGGAGGCTTTTAGAGAAGTGGATATGCTTCTGAAAGCTCAGGTAAGAGCCTATGTCCGACTATCTCAATTGGGGGGCCTGCAGCTTATCTTTTACACGTTCCTTTTAGCCAACATAGATTTCTTCTTACAAGAGCAAGATTTAACAATTTGCCTGTGAAAGATCCCCAAACAACATATGAGGCAATAGCGCCAAAAGCCCTCATGGAGGAAACTGAGATTATTACGGAATTGGCGTTTGCCCAAAGGAATGTCCCATTGCTGGTGGAAGCTTTCCTTCACGTATTATCTGACGAGGATGACAGGCAGAAAGGGCGACCATTCTTTTTACTCAAATTTGGGCTACTGTATAAAGGTGATATTAGTCCCAATGGCACTCCCAGTTCTCAGATAATGGTACCCAAAAACCACCAAAGAATGGTATTAGAGATTGATCACTCTCATTTAACAGGGGGTCAATTAGGAACAGCTAAGATACAGGCACACATTTTAAGCCGTTTCTATTGGCCCAGAATCGGTGCTGATGTGAAAAGCTTTGTGCTTACTTGTGCCCCAATGTCAAAAGACCAGATTTCAAATGCCCCCCCAACTTCACTACAACCTTTACCTATCATTGATGTACCTTTTTCCCATGCAGGCATGGCCATAGTTGGACCCTTTGAGCCATCTAAATTGAGGTACCGTTATATATTGGTAATTGTGGATTATGCAACACAATACCCCAAAGCATTCCCATCATGCAGTAATCCGACCCAGCACATTCTAAAACACCTAATCACATTTTTCTCATGACTTGGGTTTCCCGAAGGAGAGCCTAACAGACCAAGGACTACCTTATTAAGTTGGTTAATGGCAGAGGTGAAGGAAATCCTACATATAAAAACTCGCAGGGCTTCTCTTTATCACCCGCAAACTGATGGATTAGTGGAACCGCTCAATAAAACCCTGAAACAGGTTCTAAGAAAATTATTTGAGGCAGCCCACAAAAACTGGGATATCATGAAACCTTGGGCCCTTTTTGGCATCTGAAAAACACTACAATCCTCAACTAGGTTTTCTCTGTTTGAATTATTATATGTTAGAGAGCCACAGGATGTCCTTGACATGTTACGCAAGACTTGGGAAGAAGGAGAGCAAGGCATCTTGCCCCTTTCCCATACAGCCCAACGTTTAAGAGAACATATGGCTACTGTGAGAACAATAGTTCAAGCCAACCTGGTTAAAGCTCAAGGAAACCAAAATACCTCTCATGATAAGAAAGCTTTGCTCAGGGCCTCTTCCACTGGGAGAAGGTTTCTTGTTCTGCTCCCAGCATCTGAGAATAAGATGTTGTCCAAATGGCACGGTCCTTATGAGGTGATGGACCAAACAGGGCCATGTGATTATCAAATCTCCCAACTCAATAGACAAATTAATAGCCATATTTATCATGTAAAACTCCTCAAGGAGTGGAGAGAGGACCCTGTTGAGAACACTACAACGGTATTAACCAGTCTATTAACTGCACGAAACAAGAAAAATGCTTTGATTCCTTCCAACCTCCCTCAGAATCTGAGAGAATATCTACTACGGTTGTTAGAACAGTTTCCCGATGTCTTTAGATCTGAGCCAGGAAGAGTGTAGGGGTTGTTTAACTACATCTGTACATTGTATATTATTGAACCATCTCAGAGTCCTTGGTCCTCTCCGATAGTACTTGTTGCAAAGTCGGATCAGTCGTGGAGGTTTTCTCTTGAATTCAGAAAGGTGAACGTAGTATCCCAATTCAACAGTTATCCTATGCCTCGGATAGATGATCACATTGATCGATTGGGAAGCCGTTTTCCTCTCCACGATTGATCTAATGAAAGGGTACTGGCAAGTACCCTGTTAATCCAGAAGACAAGGAGAAAACAGCCTTCTCCACCACCATTGGACTATTCCAGTTCAAACTATTACCTTCTGGACTACACAAGGCCGCGGGCCACCTTTCAAAGTTTGATGGACCAAGTCATCTGCCCTTATTCCTCTTCTGCAGGACTTATATTGATGATATAATCATTCATAGTAGGACGTGAGAAGAACACCTATACCGCCTATTCTTATTCAACAGAGACTTGAGGAATGCCGAGCTCACAACAAACCCGAATAAATATCACTTGGCCCCATCATCAGTCAAGTATCTTGGAGTTTCTGTGGATAATGGGCTAGATTAACTCCAAAGTGAGTTTCTCACTTCTCAAGTGAAATTACTCATCCATTCTCAGACATCTCCGACAGAACAGAACTGAAACAAGCCTTGATCCTCCCCAAACTCGACTGCTAGAATGGCCTATACCTGTGCATACTTAAGAAACTATCATATCAACTGCAAATGGTCATGACGATGACTGCAAGTCTTATCCTGAGGCTCAATTCCTGGGATAACATCACATCTGCATTAACAACTCTACACTGGCTACATGTGGAAACACTGATCAACCAAAACATCACTGGCTTTACCCAGAGGGGGATTTGGAGGTAGGGCCCAAAAGACTTGAGTATGTGGCCTTCCTCCAGACAAGAAGTCTAAGATAGTCTGCTGCAATTAATCTCTGATGTACAACACCAAGGGGAACAACGATGAACTCAAAAGTATTGTCTGTCCTAGGCCCATGCTTCTGTAACACACCCACACTTAAATCTATGGAAAAGCACTTCCATTTCAAGAAACAACTGAAACGGTGACTATTAGAAATCAAATGATCCAGGGCAGTCTTCTCTAAAACAGATACAACGTCATCAGAATCAGCCCATCACGCATGACCACAATTGCGATTTAGGAGTTTTAAAGAGTTTGGAATTGTCCCGGGAGGATACCTCAGCTGGAATTGTCCCGGGAGGATAGCTCAGCAGCAACGTGCGCGCCTTGGAAGCAAGACGACACGAAGGAACACAGGTTCGATCCCCGGTCTGCACGTAGAAACCTCTGAGTGTTTTTAAGCATGTTACAAATACTCAACTAAGACAAAAACAATTACGCAATTTAAAAACTATTCCTGTAACAACGCCTCGATGCTGTGTGAGTGAGCTTTAAACATGTTAAATAAATTGATACAGAAATCAGGCGTCTGCATAATCATTAACATTAATCCAATCCTGCCCTTTGCTACAGAGCTCAAAAGTAAATCACTGCGTATGTTGTGGCTGTACAATTCATGAAGTACATCATATACATGTACGACATACAGTAAAAATGCCATTTAAAAAAGCAAAATGTAGTCTGTGCTAAAACCTGGAAAGGGATCTGACGCTGAAAGAATGACGGCCGGAATGAGCCAAGCCAGTGCATATATGTCCGCGGGGAGGGTCTTCTCGCGGACAGCTGTGCCAACATTCAGTCAAAGATATGAAATAAGAGTAAGCGCCAGCCATGAACATCAAAGCAGCTGTGACATTCCTCAACCATATCGCGAATCTCTAAAACAGATGCACACAACACGTACATTGGCCGTCCGGATTCACAGCCGCCCATTAAAGTTTATGTCCGACGAACCCGTGCTGTCAGTGGAGATCTACAGTGGGTGTGAAGCCTCCTTCTTCCTGCTGGCGCGGGACCTGGCACGAGAGGCATGTTCTGTGGCCTGGGGCTGTTTTGAGGGCCAGGCGCCCTTCTGTTTGGGCGTCAGCTTTACAGTAGGTGAGCGCATTGTGCGGCCTTTGACAGACCCCCGGTGATAAACCCTTCCTGCTCAAGTACTTATTGGAAGTCACAGAAAGGACACTGCCCCCAGTGAGGGACAGCTGTCTCCTGGCATTTGTTCGATGCATATCTAAAAGAATAGCCCCGGGTTTGGCATTCTTTTGTCCTTTCCCCATTAGAAGATGAACCATATTTCTGTACGACGTTTTTGCACAGGATGTGAAAAGGTTTTGTAAGAAGATACGGGAATGGGGCTCAGAAAACATTAGGCACCGATAAGGTGCAGAGCACTCTACGCGTAATAAAACGCCAGACCTGCAGGCAAGAATAGTGGAGGATGGCCTGGATATTTGGGCTGCTGCAATTAGAGGCCCGCGTGGGATATCTCTATTGCAGGATATGCTCCATTCAGAAAGAGCAGTGCAACAGGCCCGGTGCCCTGTAATGTATCGCAGGGAGAGGCTGGTATGGGACCAGAGGCTCTACGGATGCTTTGGTGGTGGGAGATCTTTTGTATCAGTATAATGCAAAGACTAGAGTCTGCAGCTGTGAAACGGATTTAGTGGCAGGCAATCAAAACAAAAGGAGCTGTGCTGATGCTGGGAGACTTACATGTGTGCAGCAAAAGAGGATACTTTCTCCCAGGCAGAGTAGTCTTTGCTATTGGAGAGAGTGAGTTCTACATGGGACACAGACATATGGAACCCCATCTCCACAATGCCTTTGCTACATGTTCTTTGGAACACACATGCTTGCTCTCCATCAAATGACAGCAGATATCATGAAATCGTAGACTTTTGTGAAGTACAGTGGTTCAATGTGCAAGCAAAATGGAGCAAAGCTATCCTTGTTCTCACAAATGGCTTCATCAGTGAAGACGGCTGTGGGGCAGTAGATGTAGCTGCCACTCATCACCTGTTTTAACTTGAAAGAGAACATCAGGGCAAGGTGAGGCATACAAATCTAAATAATTGAGCTTTACAAAAAAGGAACAAAGGAACATGGGAAATAGAAATATGAGTCAATAATAAGGCGGTCAGGAAAGGGCCATGATGGAACAAGTTACTTACCTGTAACTCTTGTTATCCAGCATTGGACTTGCATGGATTCACATGCTCATGAATATTCCCCGTTGTCAGGCTGGGAATCCTCTGTAAATGTAAAGCAGCTTAACTTTAAGTTAAAAAAACTTCTTGTCTCCTCTATAGCCTTTCAGTGCCACTTTGGGCTATAGTGCCCCAGCCAATGACACGCCTCCTCCTAAACTCCACCCCTGTTGGCCATCTTCAGATTTGGTCGTGCATGTAGAGTGGCAGTATGAGCCAAGAAGGGCAGAGAGGAGAAGTAGGGAGGGCATGCATATGAATCCATGACAGACCCACGTTGGAGAACATGAGTTACAGGTAAGTAGCTTGTACCTTATCCAGCATGGGGTTTTGCATGGATTCACATGCTCATGAATACGATTACACAGCAGTACAAATGACCTCAAACAGGTTGCGCAGCACCGCTTCGCCAGCTTGCTACTACTCCCTGGAATCCCTGTCGACACAGTAAATTCTTGTGAAGGTGTGGATAGACCTCCACGTAGCAGCCCTGCAGATGGCCAGACAATGGCAATGCATGATACAGCAGGAAAGCCACCTGGAGATGGAAGCCTTAGACAGGGCCTTCCCATGCCCCACAGGTCCAGAATTGACAAAAAGCTGAGACGGCTTGAAAAAGTCCTTTGTGCGTGCCACATAGAACTTCAGGGCACGCTCAACGTCCAGCGAATGTAACGCCCTTTCAGCTAGCAAAGAAGGATTCGCAAAGAGAACTGGCAAAAACAAATGTTTGTTGAGAGGAAATTCTAACTGAACCATTGGTATGGAGGAAGGATGAGTTCGCAAAACTACTTAAGTGGCGTGGAAGGATAAATACAGAGACTTACAGGAGACATCCTGTATTTCCCCAACCTGCCTGGCTGAGGTGATCGCCCAAGGAACGCGGAATTCCATGACAGAAAGGGGATTGATGCACTGGTTCAAATGGAGGCCCCATCAGTTTAGACCAGTGGTCTTCAAACTTTTTTTGGCCTAGGCCCACCCTAAGCAATATTTTGTCAGGCCAGGCCCCCCCAAAAATGCCAAATGAACTGTATGTACAAATGGCTATGAACTATTGTGCGCTGTCACCGCACCCTACTCCCAGTATAGTCCCTGGGCTCCCCCACCTGCTTTCTTTGAATGATAGTGCTTAGAAGTCTCAAAGCCGACTCCCCTTCCTGGAACAGGGCTAAGGCTTTGGCCTTCTTAGCATCTGGTAGGTAGTCGAGTATGGGCCTCAACCTATACCTCAACTCTCTGTTGTACCATGACAGGATGGCGAGGGCGTTGGTGGCCTTCATCGTTCATGCTGTCGTAGTGATAATGCACTTTCATGCAGCATCTACCTTCTTACATTCCTGGTCCTGAGGCACCATGGACGAAGAAGAGGGGTTTGAAGATTGCCTTCTAGCGGCAGCCAAGATCACAGAGTCTGGCGAGGGCTGGGACCTGAGACGCCTAGGGGCAGAGTCTGGGACTCGCTAATTCTTCTCCAACTGGTCATGCTTAGCAGCAGTGTTATTAGGAGGCTTCATAACTGCTAAGAAGTACTCTCATATGTCATCAAACAGGGGGAATCTCCTTTTTCTTTTCCTCCGGTGAAGATTGAATAGTTGGCAGCCTTCGATATCATAAAGTGTAAAGAACCAATCTCGTCTGGGGAGAGGCCCTTTCAGGCAAATCGACGTCCAGAGGTTCCCCGTCCATGGGGATGTAATCATCAAACTCATCCGTGTGTGTACCGGTCGTGATGGAGTCTGTGTCCGTGTCTGTCTTAGCTGGTTCCTCTACCACAGGGAGCAGCACCACCGGCATTGGCTGAGGGGTGGCAGGGGCCTTATGAGGCATCATCGGCTGAGCCAGAGGAGGTCTCGGAGGGCTTGTTGGCAGAACAGGGACCGAAGCACTAGACAGTCGCTGCTGGATGTCAGCACCAGAGTGTGTAAAGTGGTTAGTATGTCCAAGGACATGCCCTTCAGTGCAAGAGCAGGTGCAGCAGGTTCAGCAGGTGCAGGGGCCGCGCTTTAGCCCCTTGGAGGGTGAAACGGCTAGGAAGGACTGCGGGCCGGTGACCCCTGATGAGGTATAGGCAGAATTGGGTGGGTTCCCCTTGGCTCCCTTCCTGAACCAAGCAAAAACTCTCTGGGAGGTATTCAGAACAGGTGTAGATTGCTAGGGAACGTCTGGGGGACCCCCAAGGTGCCAAGGTGAAGAGTGGTGCAGGCTTGGTCGGTATGGTTAGAAAGTCCAGAGCTTTCTGTGTGTCTCTCACTACATCAGAGCCTTTAGGGAAAGTGGCAATGACTGGAGCCTGCAGGAAAAGGTGCCATTGTTGAAGGGATCATCATCAGAACCATTGACTGATGTCTATGTGGCAGGAAAACCCTGAGCTTGGTTACCATTGTAGTGGTAAAGGTGACGATTGTGGATGAACCTTTTGGTGCTGCAGCTGTCGAATGAAGAGCAGACTTCATAGACGGGATGGTTGTCGACGGGGAGATGGTCTTGGTGAATGAAGTCATCAAAGAGGCTTGTGACGACAATGGCATCTACAACGGTGGAGCCGGTGATGAGTCCTTGGACGACAAAGACCTGTGTTCTGCCACTGACACCAGCGACTTTCTTGAGGACTGAGACAGCCGCCTCCCAATAGGCTAACCATCGTCAGAGCTAGTGACAGCAACCAGCCTCTCTCCGAATGGTGTCCCACAACCACGGAGACCATTGACGAGCAAAGCAATGGAGCAAGTGATTTAACCTTCTTTTGGATCTTCGACAAGGAAGCATCCTCAAAGAAGCTCAACCTCTTTTTACTAGAGAAATCATGGTCTTTGTACCTACTGGCCCCCGAAGAGGCATGCCTATGCCCGGAGGACATGTCAGAGGCCTTCCTCGCTTTGATCCATGCCACCAACCTCTGATGGTTATCCTTTCATGTCATCGTGGAAAACTACTGGCAAATAGGAGACAGCAAATGAACTAACAGTCCCAATCCTCGATGAAGACAGTCTACAGGCTGCAGTTTTCACGGGACCTGAAAAGACTTTTCTTCGTGGCATCCACCATGATGTTAGAGCATGGACCAAGCCCGCGCCTGTGCTGCCACGAGCTGGAGATTAGACGATGGACTGAGGATCTTCTCTGACAATGGATTCCCACCACCAGTAGTCACAACGTGATGGTAAACGATGAAGAGATGAAGACAGTTCTCAAAAATAGGCAAAAAAGAGCTAAAAGCTATCGCTTTCCGAGGAGCGAAGCACTAGGACTCCCAACACAAGAAACATACATTAAAAATCTGAAGATGGCCAGAAGGGATGGAGTTTAGGAGGACAAGTGTCATTGGCTGGGGCAGTATGACACAAAGTGACACTGATAGGATCTAGAGGAGACAAGCAGTTTTTTAACATAAAGTACACCTGCTTTAAATTTACTCAGGTTTCCCACCCTGATGACCGGGAATATTCAAGAGCATGTGAATTCATGCAATACCCCATGCTGGAGAAGCCTTGCATTGTACAACCAACCAGTGACGTCAGGTGTGACGGAATTACCACTATCCAGTACAAAGGTGAGTAGTGACTACAATGCCGACTCAGCAACATACAACTACTAAACCACTAATGATCTCAGTCATAAAGGTGAAATAGCCACAGTACAAAAGGTATAACTCATTCACCTCTTTTGGTAGCGCAGACCTAGGGCAGGCTATATAATCAGGAGTTTGAGCTGATAACAGTAGCAACCCAAACAATGTAAGTACAATGCTTCAAAAATAAATGAATGTCCAACCACAGTTCTATGAAAATATATACTTTAAATAAAACAATAAATTACAAACAACTAATTAGAACATACTAAAATAACCCACATTAGTAAAGATATTACAGAGAATTCAAATGTTTCGGAAAGGGCACTCTGAGGTAGGTGTTCTGGAGGTATTCACCCAATATATTGGCAACAATGTTACTGTTCATGGATATGTCTTTGACGAGAAGGTATAGAAGGAGGACTTAAAAGTTACTATGGGCCCACAAAGTGGACTGGGGGACAGATCCTCTTCATAGTACCCTGGTTTTTGTCATGGCATTTGGCAGAATCAAGCTGGGCATCATGGCAATTTAGCTGTGGTGTAGCCAGAGTTGAGATATTTAAGTCAATGTGATCCCACTGGGCGTCGGTATCAAGTGGGTTCAAAGATGCAGAGCTCCTGCTCCTTATGTGTCCAAGTTGGCATTCAAGATGTTGAGATGACAGTTTTGAATAATTTTGGGCAGCAGGTGAGATGATGGCTCAACTGGGTAGAGATGGGAGTGCTTGATGGCTTCCTGCAGCTGAATCAGCTCTCGAGTCATTTGCTCCCATGTTGACAATCATTTGATGGAGTTGACTGAGGGGATATGCGGCAATGATGTCTCGAGGCAGAAAAACAGGCTTCTGGCTGCTTCTGGGCTTGAGAGTTGTTTTGATTCCCGACCCAGTACTGCAGGACAAGGTGAATACTTCTGTTCGGCACTCCAACTTCAAGGAGATTCACTGACACCGACATGGTAACCTTCACCTAGAGTGAAGAGGACCCTGGATTCAATGCATTCAGTAGGGAAACAGTGGCACAGAACGTTCTCCTCTACGTAGGAAGACCTCTCTCTATACCTCCTTGGAAGAGCACTTTGGGATAGATGTATCCCCAACAGAGATACAGATGGACTCTTCTTCTGCTTCTTGAATTTTCAGAGATGGGCCAATGAAGGAGAGGAATCCTGCTCCTTTCAAAGTCAAAATATAAATGGAGATTGCTCCAGAGCAAGCCCGCTGTGAGGGTTCCAATCCAATTGATTGTAACATATGTCCTGGCATCACAGTAAGAATGCCTTGCCTTCAGGAAATGGGGGGTGGGGGGAGTAGTAAGAGGTAGAGAGCTGCAACAGAAATCAAGATGGTGAAACCCCTCTCACAGTCCACAAATACCTCCTTGCTACTTTAACCCTGCCCCTTCCCATGCCTGCTGACTTCAAAGGGACTCCAGTGGCAAGCAGCCTGGCATGAGAGGGGCTTTTGTTATGATGGTGCTGCCTTGGAAGGACGGTTCCCAAGAGACCTCCAGAGTGAAATTTCTCTACCATGGTAGGAAGTTGTCATTCCTGCAGGAGGCTCAAAAGGGAGTATCCTGGCTATTGTCCGACAAGGCAACTGAGAAGAATCTCAGACCAGCCACTAATACACATCAGTCTTGTCCTAGCTGGGGCCCGTTCACAGAGCTAACACTAATGTGATATCAAATGGCTGCGGCCATATAGCTGTGTGTTCTTATCAGACCTCATGCCACAACAAGGCATGGCTTATATTTAAAGATGTATGCACCATCAGACAGATGAAGGCAAACATTTATTATAATTCGATCAGAGGTCCTGGCAGTTTTATAATTGGATCAGAGGTCCAGACAGTGAAAAAGCCACCTCTACCTGAAGGAACATTTTTATCCAGAAGCTGTCAGGGATGCACATGTGACCTTTGAACCTGCCCTGTACCATTGTATAGCGGTGGCTGTGGCTATGGGCTCTTGCATACTATCTCAGCAAAGGCACATGTTTGCACTATATTTTGGCATCTGGCATCTATGAAAGGGGTCTGATTAGCAGAGCTCCCTTTCAGTCACTGAATTGCCCACATTATATAATATAAAAATAAAGGTTAAAAGCTTACAAATATAAATAAAGCATTCTGTCATAACAGGCTACTGGACTGCAGGTGTAATCAAAACGGAGGCAGTGATTTCTCAGATGAAAAACAACAGTAGAAAGATTTTCCAGATGTGAAGAAGATATTTGCAAGAGAGTGCCACTGTAAACCCTGTTCTTAAGTCTGAACATTACTTATTTTCCTGATGGTGGCAGTCATTAAACTTATATTTACTATTCTGTCATGTTGCTGTGCTCTGAAATGAAGATTCTGATTAACACGCAAGTTCGATCAGCACTGGAAATTATGACTTTAAATACATGTAGATGTCATTGATAGATTTTTTTTTAATGTAACCTTGTCAAACAGTGTCAGGAACCAGAAAGGCAGGAAATTATAAATATTATTTATGTTTCCTCCGGTCATCCAATGCACCCCCAAATAATCGGTGGAGATATGCTCTGTAATTCGTCCTTGGTTGTACAAGAGTCAATCTCTGACAACTATATGAGATAAATAGATTTTGGTTAAACAAAGGTCAACCGCTGTAAAGGATTCCAATCAGGCATCACACACCGGACCAGGACTCTTGCCCTAAGCCTAGGATGTAGTGCTCAATTAGAATACTTTTTCTTTATTTTCTACAAATTCAGATTAGGATGGCACCTAACCCGTCTCACACCCCTTTTACAAATACCCCGGGTCACAATGGACCATGAGCTAGGCCGGTGGGTGGTAATACAATATTTATTTATCTTAAATTCAAAGAAAATCACAGTTTGAATATTGGGCAGCAATCACCAATGGGGTCATAATTACAGAACAAAGGATGAAATACACTTAGTTTGACCTTCTGTTATAACATATCCTAAGCACAGATGAATAGGAGGAATTTTACTGTTCTGGTAGATAGCGCCCGAGTTAAGCTTTCCCCCTGCAATGCTCCCTCAAACTCCTATCAATCGAATTCTGAGTGGATAGCAATGAGCAGCAAGGAGTCAGGGATACTAGGCAGCAAACAGAATTAGATTTTAAAACCCTTTGCAGTTGCATAAAATGACACTCAGAATTGGAAATAATTAACTAAAAAGTGCGGTTGAATAAATTAGGTAAATATGATTTATCACAGTATCAGTAATAACACTCACAACTACAAGGTGTCAACAAAGGGCATACAGTTCAGAAAGCAACTTGACAGTGAGAGCACAGTGCAGCCAAAATCACACGTTGAAAAGTTGCAATTTCCACTTTTTGCAGTTTTAAATGTCAAAATGTTTTTTTTTAAATGGGTGAACTAGACAGAATTGGAATGCAGTTTTTAGGCTGGGGGATAGGTGCACATCACAGGGATAATATAGAAGTGAAAGAGTGGCTCTAGTTGAATACCCGGATGAGATTTTCAATGTGGAAGGAGATTCGGTTTTGGGGAAATAAGTGCAGTTAACAGAGAAAGTTGGTTTTGAAAGAAAGGACAAGTATTACTTAAACTAGATTATCAAGACTAGATTGTTAAAGAAAGACACAGTACGCTCCAAGATTAATTTGCAACGTTAACCTTTTCACCCCACGTTCAGCTCTATGTGGGAATTACTTAAATTATTCAAAGTATGACTAAGGATCTATGCAAGACAGAGATGAATAGAAGAATGGTGCTAACACTTAAAGATCAATGCACAGAGAATTCAAACAGTTTTAAACAAGTTACCAGGGTATGGATAGGATTACTTAGGGAGTGAAACAAATACAAAGTATAAAGATGGGGTATGCAATGTGTGGTTATGGGATGGGGAAATACTCACAATCAGCACTTGAGTTTGGAATTTGGGGCAGCCAACTGGGTTTCTGGACTCAAAGGCTCTGGTCAAAGCACAGCGGGCTATCATAACAGCAAACAGCTGGGCCTGTCTGGTCACTGGATAGCAAGGGTACAGCTGGCATGCAGGTAGTGGGGCAAACACCTGGTCTGGTCACAGGATTCTCCCAAAAGGGCACCACATCTTTTCCCCCTAGTTATTGGGATTTTTAGTGGGGTTTCTGGATCAATGATCCTCCCTGGATAGGGTCAGCTATTCTCTGGCCTGCCAGTAGAGTCTGGAATCTTGTAAAGTGAAGTGGAATATCTGGATACGCAGGTGCTGGAAAATTCAGAAGAGAGTGTCCTGTCTCTGAGAGCTTCCCCCTTTATATAAGGCGGGTGACTTCACAGGATTTATTGTTGGGCAGAACTAAGCTAGACCTACCCCTAAGAACCGGTTTGGTCCCTATGTTGGTTACCTCCTCCAGGAGGGGACTCAGTTTATGGGGTTGTGTTTTATGAAGTACAAAGCCATCACACAGTCATTTTTGCACAAAATCAATTATGACATAAATCGCTCCTTTTTATAATGGTGGCACCTTTGCAATTTACATAGGCAGATAACATATTTCAAACAGCATATGGCAGTCCACCTCCCAGGTCTGTACGACATTGTTTCACCCTTCTAATAATTTTTTGCGATCTTTAGTGGGAACCGCTTCACCCAGAATTCCACAATTTTAGATAACTGTACATATTATCATAGAGCATATTTCCCTTCATGTTTAATGTTCCACCATACGTACTTTTCCCATGATTCACATTTTCCTGGTGTTTGTATCCCAAACATCCTATGGACAGCCACGATATCTTGTTTTAAAGCCACAAAAATTACACTTAAACTGTAGAACTTTGACATTACTGTGTGGTCCGGTTGTAGAAATAACAGTCTTAAAGTTTATTCATCTAAATAGTCTTTTGAGCCAAATGGGCTGGCCTCTGTCACCAAGTGTCAGTTTAGCCCAGGGTTGCCAGGGAGTTTGTCTTTGTAGCTTCTTAGTTTGAGTGAATGGGAGGTGTCACTTCCAAAAGTAACACATAGGTGTCCCAGAATCTATTGTAGCAGGCTAGAGACCAGACAGAAAGTCTGTACGAGCATGTTACATTCTCCCCTTTGGTCCACTCAGAGCTTTCAGAGGCTGGTCTTTCGAAGCCAGGACAGACAAAAAAAAACTGTTTGGCTGGTTCCCCAGTGCACCCAATGCATTTTATGTATTTGTTTATTTATTTTTCCTGAGCCCAAAAGGCAAGGCTGTTGGAATACAACATTATATTAGATCTTAACCAAACCTCCCTCCCCCTTACATTTCTAGGCAAGGACAGGGCCTTATTTAACATTACACTTTTAAAACAAATATTTTTCTTATTTGCAAAAGCACATTTTGATGCATGGTGAATTCTCCTGGGATGTTCCTTTCAAATTCTGTTTTCTCTTCCATCTGGATTCCAAACATTGTTTGCAGCACTAGTCAGTTTCTCTTACACAGCAATCTGTTCAAGGCGCAGATCCACTGAAATTGACATATGCACACATATGCACAGAGAGTTAGGGTTTCTTTTGAAGAGTTTACCCTGACATTTTGTAGCGTAAAAGTCAAGCTATTTTTGGTACGGCTGAGAGTAATGTTTCTGGTGATTTCCCAGATCTTGCCTGACAAGTCCTGTCATTCACTAAGAAATGCTTTCTTTTGCTAAAGCACAACTGGAATATGGCTGGGCATAGTTGGGCCTTACTGGATCAGAACTGTATATTGTTTAACAGATGAAAAAGAGCATCAGGTGACATCATTTTAAATGTAAAATATTACCTTTTTCGAAGGGATATTTTTAGCTAGCAGCAAGGCAGCGCTGCTTTTCAATTCTCTTCTTTGGTGCACCTAAGAAAACACACGGGCAGCCTTTCTCGGTGTGCTCCCTGTTCCATCTTTCCCAATAGGTGCTTGGGAAAACAGTGCAGCCAACATTTTGTAGCTGCAAAACGCAGTTTTGATGCGAGGCAATGGTGCTTAAAGGAGCGAGCGCAGCCATTCTGCTGGTAACTGCTGAAGTGCAGCTTGGTGATGGAGGGGTATTCTACTGAGTGGACATATGTACCCCACACCACTAGGTGTTAAAAGGTCTACTTTCAGGATGTTGTATACATGTTGGTATTATACAGGGCAACTCTTAATTCAATTTCAAATTAATTTTAAAATGCTTTTTTTCATACTCATATACATCCAGGAAAATGTTGAACAATGATCGCAATTTACAGAAACTGATGGCTGTGCAGACTATACAATTAGAGGACAATTTGCAAAGCTTTTTTCCCAGGAGTACGTTTTACCCCTGCAGGCTCGCTGCCTACACCCCATTACCAACAATGTGTGCTCCTTCAGTGACTAATAACCAGTTTATAGATTGTAAGGAGCAGGGTTTGCAATGTACCATTTTCTGGATACCAAAGTATGTCGGAAAAGTGTAGCCCATTTCCCCCGAGCGGTAAGGGATTACCGGTACCGGTAACGGCACTGGTGCTGGTAATCCCTTAGCGCCTTACTCCGAGGTCCCTTTGCGGGTCCTCCTTTAACAGCTGGTAAAACCAGCTGTTAAGGACGGGACCCGCAAAGGGACTTTAGAGGTAATAACGGTACTGCGATTTGCGGTACCATTATTACCACCTTCCCCATTCCCATTGAGCCCTATGGGAATGGGGAAGGGCCATGGTGAATGGGGAATTACCGCACCCGCCAACCTTGGAATGGGGCGGTAATTGCTCCATTCACCATGGCAGAATCGGTACGGTTTTGGAGGCAACCATGGCGCTAATAGAGCCATGGTTACCTCTAGGATCGTAATGAGGCCCACTGAGAACATTTCTTTACTTCTCCATAATATCAATTCCTGCACATAGAACAACTGCACATGAACACAAGTGTTGCTTTCCTTTCATTTGCTTTACTGTTGAAAGAACAGTTACTTAGGTATTACATGTGTGACATAGCTGCAATAATTTATTTGACTTTCACAGTTTAGGTGGAAGAGTTTTTTTCAAGCCTTTATTAAACCACCATGACTTTTCTGGTGTTTACTAAACATACACCAATGCACCAACCACAGGAACATCAGGCTATTGTGCACTGATGCTCCCTAATAAGGGTGAAATATGTATGCAGTTGTCTGCATGCTTGAGAGCTCTCT
This sequence comes from Ambystoma mexicanum, assembly GCF_040938575.1. NCBI lineage: Eukaryota > Metazoa > Chordata > Amphibia > Caudata > Ambystomatidae > Ambystoma > Ambystoma mexicanum. The sequence goes on from NC_090941.1 coordinate 862,337,894, forward strand.
ATCTTTGGTTGAAAAAACTATGCATAAAATAGCACTGCTCTATAAGACAATGTTGTGGAGCAGAAGGGTTCCATTTGAGCTCATTTGCATACCCACAATGCATTGCCCGTGTGGCTCTACAATGGAGGGGAACTTCCAATGATGGTGCTGTGGGATGAGTGATAGGGCTGACATGGTTTACTCTACTTTCACATTGCAGGTGGAAGTTTTTTTTTTCTCCATGCCTTTATAAACCCACCATAACCTTGTTGGGGTTTCCTAGGTGCTTTTCAAGAAGCTTTTTTACTGATACATAAAATAACTCCAATTGTTCTCACCCTTTTTCATCCCAATGTTTGGCTTAACTCAATCATGTTCTATTAAATATAGTTTTCTGGACGTTGTCTATTTAACTTTGTATTTAGTAGTATGCGATTTTTGAAGAGAAGCTCGGGAAGACTAGCCTTCTTCTACCAGTGAAAAATAATTGACTCAAAGGGGAGATTGTTTATCCGTTTTGCTCTTCTGTATTTGCACCTAACATTGGGGCCATGACCTTGTGGTGAACATGCATGACTTCAGATAAAATAGCTTGTGTGGGTTACAAGTGGACCAGATCGAAATCCAAATGGTTGCATGTCTGTCTGGCTACAGCAATTCCAATGAATAAATATGTGAAAGCATGCGTGGCGGCATCCAATATTGTGATTGATATAAATAGTGACATTGAGATTCACTGCCCCAGCCACGCCCTCTCTCTCATTCTCTTGACACAGATCCAAGTCATTTCATCTAATCAATGGAAGCGACCTCCATATCTATCGGTGCACAATGGAAGGGGGAGCCTGATGCTACTCATTAGACAATACCCCTGCACCCATTAGGATTTGTGACTGACCCGACGTGGACAACTTACTCTTGGGGTCTAAGTAACTCAAGATCATGTATGTGTGCATTTGAAAAAATAGTAATAGATGACAGTACGTGGTTGACTATAGTAGCGTTCTGTTAAATGTGCCAGTCGTATCAAGTGCACACCCTAGCTGATTCAATAATTAGTAATGATGTAGCGTTTTTATGCACGCTACTGCTCAGGTCTAAGCTAGATAATCACTGCTGTGATTATTACCCAGTTTAATGATGCTTAGTTTAACAACCTCAGACTGTCGAAGGTTTAGTCAGTCCCACTACGGGATTCGAATCTGCTAATTGAAGACACTGCCCCTTGTCCGAGGGGAGTGTTTCACATGTGAGCTATCCACCCCTACAATGGCAGTCCTTGACAAAGAGTAAATGCAACTCTTTGCAGTCACATCAGCAATGAAGGTCAAATGATTGATATGAGTTCAGGGAAAACAGACGTGCTCTATTAAAACATGGTTTCTGTAGTTGAGCTCTTTAGCTGAGCTCTTGCATATAGTGAAAGTAGATTCCTTAGACTTCATTCTTGGCTCATACATGTTCTATTGGTTATATTGGTATTGACTAAGAATGTCCACTTCCCATGCCCAGTGAATAGCATGCAGTCTCTGGATGAAATATAACCTTTTGCTCCATTCAGGACAATTATCAAAGATCTAATTTAAAGAGTCTGAGAAAATATGTGGCACACAACTGTACTTATACATTCCCACAAGTATCACCACATGTCTGCCTGATTATACTAAGGCCAAATCTAAACCTATTGAACAATTAAGAAAATGCCTCAAAGTTTGAAAAACATATGTTACTCTTCTTCTTTCATCACAATGGGTCCAGGGTAAAACTGAAGGTTTTGAATTAATCATAACCACAGCCATTGCTCTGAGCAACCATATAGAACATCATGTTTCAGCATGCCATGTCATTACAGAAGGCTTGCTTCCAGCCCAAACTGCTAGATCACATCCCTTTACACAAGACCACAGACAACGCCAGGTATGTTTCAGCCCAACTGGTCATAACCAGTGTCAGGTGTAGCTGGAGTTTCTAGACACTTCATGGTCGGGACCCACATCTGTGCATAACTGTGCCGATGGGGATGAGATTGCCAATAGCTAAGGCTGGCAACTGGAAGGTTTTGGAGTAATCAATTCTTGGCTCTGCACAACCCTTCAGGCCATGATTCTGTTTTGCAAAAATTACAATGATTCAGGCATTTTTTGGTAAAAAAAATAAAACATTCCCATGATTATAATATGTGTATTTTTAACATGTTACAGGTTGTTCATGAGGTTTGCCAGAAGGAAAAGGCTGGAAAACTTGTCAACATTAAAACAACATAAAAAATGATTACTGGTGGTGTTGATGTAGTACTCTCCGAATAACCAGATGGTCTTTTGTATTTATGGATTTCCTTGTGCATACAAATGCTTTTTTTGGGATCTAATTAGCCTTCTACAAACTCAAACTGGGTAATTACTATCATTATCCCCTTTTCAAATAAATCTGAGGTCTAAACTGCAATTAGGTTTTTCATCTTATAGTTCCTATTCACGTAGTCTAGCATTTGTTCTTGGCTTTCTTTTCAAAAGAAAAAAAATCCAAATTGTGAGCTGCAAGTGACGCGATGGAGTTTACTTCTGAAAATAGGGGCCATTATTTCCTGGTGTACAGTATCTGAGAAGTGTCACTCTCTCACAGAGATGAAAACACGGCTGTTTAAAAAAAGCTTTTATGAATCCCTGTTTTTACAATTCTGGGAACATTCCTGCTGTTTCCTGAATTATGCCTTTGATTTCTTTCACGGAAGTCGGCGTGTCATAGAAGAGCATCATCCTTGAAACTACTTCCTTAATAGGCAATGACACAGATCTACGAGTAGGGCTTTCTCAAGGGGCTATCAGAAGCAGCCAGAAGCAACATGACCCACTAGCTTGGGTTTAGTAGCTTCTGGTGTGGCTTACGGTGAGGCACTAGTTAGCAAACCTTCACTTTGCCAGGACATCCACTCATCTTCCATCTTTTTACCCCCCCTATGAATTGCATACTCAAATATAAGCAAGTGCTCATACGTGGCTGTAAAATAGCCTTATAGACTGAGGGAGGAGTCATCATCGTGGGATAATGACCTGCCACCAAGTTATGGCCGAGGCGGGGCTGAAGGCCATCAATTGGGGAAGTGTCACTATCCCAAGCGGTGGAAGAAGCTAGTTTTAGAAGCTGGCTTGTTCTGCTTGCTGGAAGACACTGTTTGTTAATGTGCTTTGGCCTCTTGTTTTCTATTAAGTTTGTTGAATAGAAAACATTCAATGTCTCCTACTGGGTGTGAAACGAAATGTTATGTTTACAGTACCACTATGATTTTGGTGAAAGGACACCAATGATCACTGTTAAACCATTTGTGTATTTTTCATATATTTATGACCATCTTGAAGTTCAGAAATATGTACCTATTATAATGGGGCATTGGTCTTTTCCAAGTGTAAATGACTGGATACATCTGGAATTATTTAAAGCCTCAGAGGCTCATGTTACCTGCAATCCTCCTTTCGTACTATATCTTCACCACTACTACATCACAAGACACTACTCAGTTACCCAACAAACATAACCAGGGGTGGAAGTACCAGCGCAAGCAGGTCTAGAAACCAGCCAAAAGGAAGGTATATTAGGCAGCGGCCTGACGTACCTGATGTAATGGCCAAAATGGATGTGGCTGACCGCAAGGTGGCTCTCTTGTGTGAGGACAAGCCATGCTGTGAAGGGAAAGCGGCCTATGCCCAGCCATTCAAAGATGCCCACAACACTTCATATAATGACGTCACACACCAGAAACAGATAGCGTCTGCTATCAACACACATGTCAAGAAAGTGGGCAGAGAGGAATGGGGCAGTGCAAGCGGAGCTGTCGTACTGAGATGCCACAGGGAGCGATCCTCAGCTACACAATTTACCAAGAAAAGTAATGGTAGTGTGATATAGGTTCCTGGGTTTTTTCACCTGGAGTGAAATAGACAAACAACCATATAAGGTACAGAGTGGGATGAAACAAAGATTGATTTAAAGAGAAGGGGTCATAATACAGAGCGCAAACAGTGCCTGCAGTAAAATGGTTGGCAATAGCAGCAATACCAGATTAACAGTCTAATCAACAGCAATCACACACGTCAGGAATGACTATGCTTAAGAGAACACAACCCAACAACATGGGTTCCAGAAGGAGAATCAGGTTGAAAAGTAAATGACCCTCCTGATAAAACACCAATAAAAGAGGTGGAGTGCTGGGGCTTCTGGAATTATACTGCTGCCATGTTGCTTATGATGTTACTTGGTCATGTCTACTACATGCATGCTGAGTTGGTCAACATGCTGCTGATGACGATGAAGCATTAAAGGAGTAGGGCGAATAAGGTAAGTCTCTGATCTTTACTTTAAAGAAAAAAAAATATATATATATATATATATATATATATATATATATATATATATATATATGAATATGTCCATGCAATGAAGCAAGGCAGCTGTGTGTTTTGATATGTTAGTGGCCTTCTCCAAACAAGTACTACTAGCCTTAAGAAAGTGAAACCTACAGAGCTTACTGTATCAGGATTATGTTCAGTGTGGCTGAAACCAAGGAGATGTGGGTGGGCCTGTGTGGCAAAGTGGGGATGTGTGTGCCCTCGTTTAAGGGAGGGTGTACACAAAGAAAGTTGCACCAAAAGGTGAAAGTCCGAAAATTGGTAATACGCTGGATGGGGGCTGATACATATCTAATGGTGGCTTCTGGCCTACACTATGCTAATAACCTTCTTCCAATATTCCCTTTCTTCAGCTAGCCTACCATAGTATTGTGTGCATTCCTAAAATGTGTAGCAAGGTCAGAGACACCTAAGGTCTCCTGATAAGAGTCATAGGTATAGGAGGTCCTCGAAAACACTGAGCTGCTATGGAAAAACTGTCCACACACAAAAATCACCAATCCTTACAGTTATGGCTTTGTTTACTTTTCATGCTGGATAATAAGCAAAGGGGTTGTATTAAACTGGTGCACAGCAAGCGCCTTATAATTTCCAGATGTGCTCTGACATTGCATGGAGAGCTAATTGCATGTTGTGTTCCTAAAAGGCAACTTGAATTTTATTCTAGGTAAACATTGATTCTGAGTGACCAGCTCAAAGATCCATGCTTCGTATCGGTTGAAATCCATATTTCTTGGTTTTATGCTGCCTCGCCATGCCTGTGTTTTACCATTCATGGTTTTGCAAACCATCGCTAATTGCGCCAATCAATGAATATGAGAGAAGCCCGGCAAGGCTAGGGAGCAGGTCTGAGAAAGTGTGGCAGCAAACGTTTTTCATCTGGCAGGCATGCACCAGCCCAAACCTTTCTTTCAGCGACACTTAGAGTGACTGCCAAGGGAATGCATTTAGGTACTGGTACACAACTTTTATTCTAAGCTAAGCTATCATTACAAGATGTATTTGGACAGAAACTGACAATGTAATTGCGGGATGTGTGGGTTGCAGATATTGACCTGGTGTGTCATTCCTGCTGGTGACAGCAGTTGTCTGTGGGAGGGTTAAGAAGGATTAGTGTCACTGTAGAGCTATTGACTGCATGCTAAAATGAAAACGCAGCAGAAAACTGCTAGACATTGCTGAAAAGGACAGCAAACAGAAGACGCTGACCAATACAAGGCTTCACGAGCAGGGGTAGAAAAGTATGACACTATCCATGCTACTACAGCTGGGAGCCTTGTTATACAAACAGCGTGTGGTCTGGGGATATTAAACATTGATGCTAGTAGAATCGTGCTATAGAGCTTCCTTTCAGTCACGCAGATAGAGTAACACCGTTGTGTATTTTGTGTTTGGATTTCTGTTATCTTCTCTCGGTGCCTCCATCACTGGAAAAGGAGTAAAGGACCTTACAGCTTTGATCTTCCAAAAAATTGGCCCAATAAAAGTGTACATGGGCCAGTCACACTAGGCAAGAGTAGTTTCATTGTAACTGTGAACTTAGTGGTAATAAAAACAATAATGAAAACACATATGAAACAAGAATTGGCAATGCCAATCGTTTGGGCATTTACTTCTGTCCTTTGCATTTAGATTTACCATTAAAGACTCATATGGCTGATTTGACAGATTAGACGCTGTTGCATTACTATGGATGGATATGTTTGCACTAGTTTATTGTTTCATGTGTTACTATCTTGTATTTGTTTTTTTCCTTTACTTTTTGGGTTCTGTGGATTTGGTGAATATGAAATGGACAACGGTTCATGTATCCTTTGTTGATTACATTGTATTTTAAATGTGATATTGGTTCTGAACTTGACAATTGCGTTGAAACTCTCTGGTGCCTACTTGCCTTGTTTTTACCGATGGATCTGGGGCTATAATATGCCAATAACATATTGCGTTATTCATTGTAATCATATTTTCAATGCATTGTGTGTTATTATCCCAGCCTTGAAAAAGAGCAGCGCTCGAAACACGTGTCAACTGGTTCTGAAGTCAACCTATTTTGTTAAACCAACATTAAATCGAGATTGTTTGGACATTGGCGCAGTGTGGTTTAAATTGTTGTAATTCAAACTAAAACTGTGGAAAGGTTGGGTGGGCAGGGGTAGAGAGAGTGGGGTGTAGGTTTGGTAGTTGGGGTAGAGAGAGTTGGGGTAGAGTGGGTTGGCATAGCAGGGATAGAGAAAGTGGGGGAAGGGTGGGGCTAGAGAATGTGGTGCTATGGTGGGTGGGGTAGAGAGAGTGGCAGTAGGGTGGTGGGTGGGTATAGAGTGTGGGGGTAGTGTGGGGGGTAGAGAGAGTGTTTGGGGTTAGAGTGTCGATAGGGTGGGTGCATGTGGGTAGAGTGAGTGTGGGTAGGGTGGGTGGGAGTAGAGAGAGTGGGAATACGGTGGGTGGTGGTAGAGAGAGTGGAGGTAGGGTCGGTTAGCATGGGTAAAGAGAGTGAGGGTAAGGTGGGCGGGGTAGAGTAAGTGGGGTTACTGTGGGTGAGTAGGGGTAGGGTGATTGATTGATTGATATTTTATTTCTATCGCGCTCGTACAAAAGTGTTTCAGAGCGCGACAAGGCAAGGGAGGGGAACAGGGGAGAACAAAACAGCGATCTTACTTGGCCCAGTGACATTGAGAACGCGCAAGTGCCTGGGAGAGAGGGGACGGTAAAAGTGCATGGAAGGGGGGAGAGGTGGAAAGTGCAAAGCCGAGGAGAAACAGATAAATAACAATAAATAAATAATAAAGGCAACAAACAGTGGTAATGCAGCCAGCAATTTGCAAGTGCTAGGTTTAAGGCAGACCACCTGCCTGGGTGGGTGCGTGGAAGTGGAGAGAGTGGCGTAGAATTTGTAGAATTTGGGGTAGGTTGTGTGGGGATCGGGAAAGTGGGGTAGAGTGGGTGGGGATAGGGAGTAGAGGTAGGGTGGGTGGGGCAAGCGAGTGAGAGTGGGTGTGTTGGGTGCAGGTAGAAAGGGTGGGAGTAGGGTGTGGGGTTGAGAGAGTGGGAATAGGATGCGAAAGGATGGGGGTTGGGAGAATGTGGTTAAGGTAGATGGGTAAAGATAGAGAGAGTGGGGGAAGGGTCTGTGTTTGCAGATAGTGGGGCTAGGGGTGACTGAGTGGGAGGAGAGTTTTTATCAAGGCCAACACAAGTTAACCATCAAATGGAGTTGCAGAGTATTCCTCTGAGATAAAATATCCAGATTGCAACAGGCACCCTCAACAGGGAAGCCTTCGGACCTCACCCTCTTTCATCTGGCATCCATGTAACCTAACTTATGTCGGCCCTGATAAAGACTACGGTCGAAACGCGCGTCGGCTCTTTGTTTCTCCTTTCATGGCAAATGTGGCCAGAATTTGCCACGTGTTATTGAGTACATTAAAAAGCATGTACAGAAGCAACCTTTGACTGATGTGTCTACATTCTCCATCCATTTACTTATACTTGGTTACAAGATAAATCGTACAGAAAGTGGACAAGCACGAACTGCCAGCACCAACTACCAACAAAGCTTGTCACCTCACCCATTAAATTAGGATGACTATGCTGCTCACTAAGTATTCCTTGCAGTTGTCTATACTGCTCATAAAGTACAGTCGTTGGTGTCTTGAAGATAGGGAGCTAGTTGTGATGTGTCACAGATCATAAGTGCACCTACAAACACAGAGAGTCAGACACAATGGCCCCCTCCTTTTTAGGGGGATATAACACAGTTGCCCTGGCAGATGCATTTCTGCAGAGAGGCCCATTGGTCTGTCAGGCAGAAATGGTTGGGAAGGTGGGACATTTGTATTATAATTGAGCTGGTAATACTGTACTGGCTGTCCGCGTCTCAATTATTCTAATCAACCTGGGTTGTTAAATTGTCTTACATAATGGGCAAAAGATCACCTTCAACAACATCCAAAGTAATACCTATACATCGTGTTGTAATGTTCTACAGAAACCTCTACTTATGTTATTAGACAAGTATGTATGAGTGAATGCTACAAACCATAAATGTAAAGCACATAGTATGCATACATCTTCACAGTGTAAAAACATGCTTAATATTTGAGAAATCCATAATTGTGAATAAACATCAATCAATTGTTAAAAATTAAATGATCACAAATCGCTGATGCACAGAAAATAACCAATACCATATTTAGAAAATATGTTGGGAAATTGCCAGAAGGGCACTAGGTCCAGATATTGATTTTGTACTACTTGATGTAGTTATTAATTTTGACAAAAATAGCATCTTTAATACACTCCCAGATTCCAAGAATAAGATGCAGGTGGTTTCGCAATTCTACATGAGTATGTGTTTCAAAATGGCTGACATGTTTCGTTCCTCTATGGCATTAATGGAACTTCTTCAAGGGGCAGGCTGTGTATTGATCACCAGAAGACTGGATAAAAGTAGAACAGTAGTGGAAAAGTAGAAAGATTGTTTGAAAAACTATAATGGGTATAGTATTTCATCTTGGAACCAAAATAAACGTTTGGGCTAAAAAGGAGGAGAGCGGTTTCCTACCTAGTCATGAATTATTCTATTGCCCACTTTTATGGACCAAGAGAAATTCTGGCCTTAATGAAAACGGATAGCTTCCTTCACACCTGGAGTTCCATAATCAAATTAATTAGAGGACGCTCCTGCAGACACAGAGAAATCATAACATATTGTTCAAACACCATGGAGATGAAAATGTATGGCTTTATAAATGAATACTCTGAATATATTATTATCAAAAGAATATTTCTTCATTTAAAGGAGGTGTTTGTAAAGTAGATATATGAGGACATGAATGAAAAACTGACATTCCAAAAGTAAGCTGTCCCAAATTAGTCATTTTCATTGTATAGAAATAGAAACGAAGCAGAGAAATGTAATGTGCCCCCAGAGCCTAGACGAGCGTCAACAAGTGCCAACATTAATGTCAGCAAGGAGGGGGTTGGTTGTCATTTCTTTTTTAATAATAAAGAAGGTTTTTTAAGAGTATCAGGCCTGTATGGGGAGCAATGTAGGTTTATTGATGTGGGAGAGATGTTTGCTCATCAGGCGATCGGTGGCAGCATGAACTCACACATTCCAAGGGGGTTCCAATGAGCTCCTTGCCTGAGTACAGTAACATGGCTTGAACTATTGCCTGGACATTGGAATATGGTAGATGGGGTTTGCTCTTGTAGATGACATTTATTTGAAATGGGGTAGTATGGGCATTTTTGGCAATGCGCTTTTTGAAGTTAAATTGGGAATCGATGTGGAAAACTGGGGATTCTGCCCAATTGTGATAGTTTGGTTGTACTTTGTTTGAGGCAGAGTTGCCGGACTCAATCTGGATTGATGCGGCAGATGAGAAAAAATGTGCTTCTATCTGGTTCAATTAGAAGTAAACAGCTCATGTCCTAGATCACATGGCAGGTGTACAGGTTTTCATTGGGCTTACGGCGACCACTAAGGCTTGCAGTTGGATGCCCATAGACTTCCTTTTGTTAGATAAATGTAAATGGTGATGGTTTAGAGCACGGGGAACTGCACAGATATGTGCGGCTTTGTCTGTACCTGCCTGTGAGGAAAGAGCAAGGGGGGAAATAAGATGTGGACTGCAACCTAGATCCCCTTAATTTGTGCTGGAGTGATGTGCACTCTGTGTGGATAATTGCATCGATCAAATGTGACTGACAGGTCGAGATGGACAAGGAGGAGGATGGTGGTGCTGTCAAGCATGTATAGTGCATCCTTTACAACTTGGATACTTAGCATCTCTGTGCTGCATGTGTGCAAGAGACAGGATGGTCAGGTAAGCAAAATCATTCCTTTGCGAAACAGAAAGTTGTTTTCAAATGTCCAGGAGCTAAAGGGTGACACGCCCGACGGCAGCATGTCATAATGACTGCTGAGGCCAGGCAAGTTTTCGGTTGGTTTAAAGCTTGCAAGATTGATGAGTGAGGAGGTCCTGAAAAGTGAAGCACCCAGTGAAGATGGAGGAGGGGCTGACAGGGCGGGAGAAGTGGCGTGTGGTCCGGGCCAACGGGTGGTGGAGAAGGGGAGCGCTGTGCCTTCAGAGCAACGCTAACAGATTAGACGAACAGGGGCCAAAGAGAGCCGTGGCAATGGGTAAAGGGGTGGGAGTGATCACATGGGCGACCAGGGGCGCGTGTGGTAGAAGGTAAGTTTGGGTGGGAGCATGAGATGGTGTGATGGGTGAGTAGGAAGGGAGAGGTTAGGGAGGGAGTGGAGCTAGTGGAGCAAATAAGGACTCTCCAATGGAAAAAACCTGCACAATCTGTGCCGATTACCAAGGAAAGGCAAGTATGCAAAAAGCCCTGTTGGCAGTGCGTGAACAATGGTTGGTCCTAATGGGGATCTCTAATCACATAAGCCTCATTACGAGGTTGCCGGTCAGGATACAATGGTACCGGTAAGCTTGCCAGTACCGTTGTTACCGGACCGGCAAACTCCCAGTTGTTCTTGCGGGTGCCTTTCATTCCGCCAGGCCTGCCCTGGTGGAGTGAAAGGCACCCGCAAGCACAGCAAGCCTGTAGCACCTGCACGGTAATGGGCCGGAATACCCCAGTAATTGCCCATTTGCGGGTGCTGGATTTTCTTGCCGGTATCTCGTAATGAGGCCCATGTATGCTGCATGCCACTTTAATATTCTTCATCTGGATGTCATGTTCTCATTTGGTCATGTCTGCACCTGCTCGCCTTCCTTTCCAATAATACACTGCTAGGCTAATCAGCGATGAATGCATGTAGTTGAAAGCTCTTTATGTAGATGGCACAACATAAGTTGCACATCCTCAACTTCCTTGAAGAAGCCGGTAATCACAGTCCGGTTGGAGTGTGTAATGGTTGTTTGCCTTTGTAATCCTTTCATTGCCTACAAATGCACTCTACGGATTTAATAACAGCAATGTTAAGTTCTTCAAAGGAAATGAAAACGCGTGCACCAGTGTACTGTTAAAGGCTGCTGGGTGCCGGAATATAAATCAGTTGTCATGGTAGCCAAACTGAGGGTGTCTGCGTGTGAGCTTCTGGCTCGGATTTGACGGTACTTAAAAACACTTTGTGTTCCAGCTAAACTTCCAATATTGTAAAGCTGAATTAAGGCTCGGCGGCAGAGTTGCCACATTGCACAGTTAATCTGGTGTTATTTTCCCTGATTATTTCACGTGCGCTGTCATTCCTCAACCTGTTGGGTGCAGGTGCTGAGGTCTCAGTGGGCGGCCTGGCCCTCTCCAGAGGTTGCTCATTATTTCAAAGAAGCGACTGCCACTCAAAAGTCAAGTGCAGCACTGCGGACCATATTAACGATAATGCCAGGCACATTCAAGATGGCTTTAATTAACGCCACACTTGTTCCCTGAAGGAGGGAGAAATGGAGATGGTCGCAGTAGCTTTTGTATAACCGATGCTGTGCATCTTTGTTGTAGAACAATGGCATGTGGGTTATTTGCGGCCGCCAATGCTTCACAATCACATTGTTCACGATGTACACACAACAATACAAATCTCCAAGACTTTTGGGCAATTTACTCACACTCTGCATTGCTTTTCCTCAGAGTCAGAACAGATTTAAAGATTACTTTGAGATGTCATCATCTCCTCTTGGGCTGGCCAAAATAACAAGAATTGCATCTAAAATATACGTCCCCAGAGTCGGCAGTTCATAACAGGTTGTCGTGCAACAAAGCAGGTCAAAGGAAAGGATGCATGCCAGGATTGGGATGGGATATATTCAACTGAAATATGTTTACAGCTGGCATTCGTTGCAAGGCAGCCGGTGGGGCTCTCTGGGCCCTTTTGTGAATGGGTGGGGCTGGAGTTGTACTTTGGAAATGTGTAATGTCGAAAAGACAGCAGTAGGGCATGAAGAATGCATTTGTGTATATCAAAATGGTTGTGTGTCTGGTCATTTCTCTATGCATGACTGTGCATCTGTGTGAGTGCAAGGATGTGTGTATGTGTGGCTTTGTGTTCATACCTGTGTATGAGTGCATGGATGTGTGAGTGAATGGATGTGCGTGCATGTATGTGTGTTCCTACCGCTGGTACCTATGTGTGAGTGCATGGATGTGTGCTTGCTGTTTGCTATTATCCCGCATCTAATGAGAAATCTAATGAGAAAAACTATGATTCCGACATTGTCATCTGTAAATCCCGCCCTTGAGGACTCACTTCTGCTACATTAGGCACGGGCCTGCCCGCGCGCAGCCCCAGACATGCCCTTGTAAGTGCCTGGTCGTCTGTTCAACTGCTGCACGGGTGAACAGGCAAACATAGTAGCACATGTCAGTACGTTCTGTTTATTTTAAATTTTTCTGAGCTAGTCTAATTTGAGTTGTGGGGATCTGCTTGCTTTAGTGTGAATCAACATGAGGTCTGGTATGATATGATATGTCATATATAACACACAGATACACAAGTGTTTCAAGGCATGACGAGGCAAATGAGGGGAATCGGAGGGAAGACAGAGACAATGATCATACTAGGCCAAGTTACATTGAGATTGTGCAAATGCAAGGAAGGGGGGGAAGGGGAGAAGAGCAGGGGAAAGGGGTCCAGTGCAGTACATAGGATAACAGTAAAATAAATAAAGACAATAAATAATAGTGTGGCCAGGTCAAGTGCAAGGGTAAGTGCAGACATCAGGTGTCACGTGCTAGTAGGGGCTGTAGGGCTACAGAGACAGTCCCTGAGTGCAAGGGTTGCCAGGGGGGCAGTGCGGGTGTGTAGCTGGCAGTGTGGAGACCTGGGCCCGAAATCAGAGGGTAGCCAGGTAACCAGTGCAGTTTCTGATTCAGCCAAGAGATCAGCAGGGGAGAGGAGGAGAGAAATCAGAAGCAAAGAGGAAGGTCTTGAGGTGCTTCCGGAACCGGGGATGGTTCTCCTCAAGTTTCAGAGAGGTAGCGAGGCAGTTGCAAAGGGAGGCCCCAACATAAGAAAGAGATCTACCACCAACTCACTGCTTGGAGAAGCGACTAACCCTGAGGCAGTTGGAGACGGATGAGCGAATAGCTTGCGAAGGAAGATATTAAGGAAGAGAGAGTTGAAGTTATTGAGGTCCCAGGCCCCAGAAAGCCTTGTGGACAATGCAAGGGTTTTTAACTTAATTTCTGACTGATCCTCGAACCAGATGGGAGGTGTAGAAGGGGGGTGCAGATGTATGATGATATACTATCCGCACCCCTTGTCTTCGCACTCATCAAAACCACAATGGGCCTCATTCCGAGTATGGAGGTAGTCATGGCGCTATTTGCGCCATGACTACCTCCCATACCGGTACTGAGTCTTCCCATGTTCAATGGAGACTTACAGGTCTATTCCGACCTTTGCGGGACCGATAAGTCCCCATTGAAAAAGCCATTCCCAATTCCCATTGGAGCCCCCATGGGCTCAATGGGAAGGGGGAAGGCGCTAATAACCGTACCGCAAATTGCGGTACTGTTATTGGCTCTGAATTCCCTTAACGGGTCCCGTCCTTAATGCCTGGAAAAACCAGGCGTTAAGGAAGGGACCCGCTAAGGGAACTCGGAATAAGACGCAAAGGGATTACCGGCACTGGTGTCCTTAACGGTGCCCGGTATCCCTTTGCGCCCAACTCGTAATGAGGCCCAATGAAGATGGCTTTGGCCAGGCCTCTTCCCCTTTCTCCCAAATCTCCAACGGATTCAGCTATTCTCATGCTAAATGATGGAGATAGCTCTTTACTGATTGTGTCGGGAACCCATCGGGAGGGGGCAGGAGAGGAGTAGAGGGTTTTGAAATGGACTCAGCCAGATGGTGGGAATCAGTCGAGGGGATCAGATGATCCTTTCCTGGATACTTCTATTATGTTCCAACCTGGAGAAATCTCCTTACTCACCCTAACTAAATATCCAGATGGGGATAAGGATACGTGTGATGACTCACTACCATCTGGTGAACAGGAGGGGAAAATGAAAACCGAGGGGGTAGAAAATGCCAGGTCGCAATCAAATAATGATGTTCTACTAGAACTACAAAAACACACTGTATTATTGGAAATAATTGTGTCAGCCTTACCAAAGTTGGGCAATGCAGTATTAACATCCCAGAGAGAGGTAAATAACTACACAGGGCCAAGTTCCTTAAATCCAGGGTTGGCAGAAATCATGGTTGACTCGATCAGTGAAACAGACGAGAAAGTGGCAGCTAAGGAATTGGGAAATGGGCCAGGGGAGTTGAGAGACACTATTATGATCTCCTCACCTAAGAATAAGACAGGCTCCGCTCTGCCCTTTTCTGCCGCTTAAGGCCGAAAACGCAAAAGAAAATGGGAAAAACACGCACAAAGATACAAATCTAATAAACAGGTTAGAAATACTTGGAGGAATTTGGTTAGGGAAGACATCTCAATGAATGACTCAATTCAGAGCCTTCATGACTCTATGATTGAGGACACGGGTTGTACCCGCAAAGCGGGAGCCCTTGCTTCAAATACTCTTCAGGATGAGATGAAGCAGAAGGACTAAAAGGGGAAAAAGAAAAATGGGCCGCCTAGCATCGGACTACAAAATGGCAAAAAAATATCTATACCAGAAGAACAAAAGAGGGGCCCTCTAGTCGCCTTTTTGAAACCTGTGGTAAAAGAGAATATAATAATGCCTTCCCCCCCAGGGCCACAGGGAGGTGATAGAAGACATGGGTACCAGAGACCCCATGGATAGACCCATCAAGCAAATATTGGGAAGGAGGGAGTCAACTACAACTTGCAAGGGAAAAGGAAGGAAAAACCCGAACCCTTCTAGCTATAAGTGAATTCCAAGCTGATCGACAAGAAGGGATCGGGATTAGAACTTGTGGTCTGATAAGTGAGGAGAATGTGAATGAACGCTCTCCAAAGGAAAAGGAGAGGCCACTTCACCTTCCAGAAAGTGACTTAAGAACAGTGGTCGAAGTGAGCGGGAGCGGTCGGGAGCGGTGCTCCTCTACTTTTTTAAAGTGCGTTTTACAGCTCCTATACTTTTATTTTAAAAAGAAACCGCTCCGGAATGGTTTCGTTTTAAAATAAAAGTGTAGGAAGACCTTGCAGCTTGCACTTTCAGTGCACTGCACTGAACGTTCCCATAAACAGTAGGTGCAAGAGTTTGGGGGTTTGTTTTGTGTGTGGGAGGGGGCGTGGTGATGGGGTTTGTTGGGAGTGGGTGCAGGCCAGCCGGGAACATAGTTCCCATACTTCTTTTTGTACACTTCGACCACTGCTTAAGAATAATAAAGAATGTGGGAGAACATCTGAATATAAGAGTTAGTAATGTACCATTGATGATGGCAAATAGAGAAAAAATGAATCCTCTAATAATACGATGAGCGAAGTGAGAGAAAATGTTCTGAACGAGTCTTAATCATTAATCAAAAACATAGTCGAGCAAACAATGGGGAACCGCCTAATCTTGCAAAGCTCACTCGCAAATGAAGGTACTATACAAGAAAGATTAAGAGGGAACATTGAGGAAAAACAAGGAATTCAAATTGACGATTTGCCCTTTTCTGCCAAAGGTATGAGGAGGCAAGCAGCCTTGAATTTAGAACCCTCTATTGGAGGAAGGATTCTAGATAATAAAATTAGTCCCACATCAAATGAAGACTAGTTAATAAATAGTCAGAGTAAGGTCGCTGTTGTTAATGAGCAAAAGGCCCTGCAGGACAAAGAAGGAGGAAAGACTACACTCCAATCAGTCTTTGATAGTGATATTAAAGGGGTGAAATGAAGACCCCCCACAATATTCAGACAATCCAAGCATAATTTTATATTTTATGTTTGGATATGGGGGTCCCGATTCCCTTAATAGGACGAGAATTCTTTCCTTGTTAAATGAAATACCCAAATTACAAACCTTGTCAAGTGCAGATATAAAATCAGAAGATTACATCCATCCGGATTGGTACGACCATGTAAGGTGGGTTTTTCATTCCCGCTTGGTTCCCGAAACAATCGTTCAGGAACAAACCCATTTTAATAAATTGGGATATGACATTTTGTTATTTAGTTTCGGTTCTATTAGTAACCAAAAGGATCCATCATTAACTGAACGTTCTCATTACCAAGCAGCAAACAGGGAATATGAATTGCCCGACCTCAATAATGAAATCGCCTCTGGAGATTCAAGCTGGCGATGGCTGCCCTTAACGGTAAGAAACTCTATTTCCCAACTCAAAACCCTTAAGTCGACCCCTTAGCAAAAATACTTCAATTTCAATACTCTCCTGGAATTCGTGAGGTCACTGCTCCCTTATTGGTTCCAATGTCTTATTGAAGGGCCTACAGAAATTCCATCTTATTTGCCGCCAAGAAACTTGTATGGCAAAAAACATTTCATTTGATGGCTATGAAATATGTACTGAAGCGGCCAAAAGGTCAACTTGGCGGCACCCTTATGGGGGGCTTCTAATCGCTATTAAAAATGGTGCTGGGATGAAGCGAATTAAAATTATACACATTTCCCATGACGTACTGGCAGTCTTAGTAGAGATACAAAGGGGTAGTGAGGTAATAACTATTATGATAATAAATATTCATTCCCCCCCCCATCAGAACCTACAATCTACCATAGACTTGATAAATGAAGCTATTACCGCAGAGGTAATTTCCTGTTCTGGCCTACAGATCGTTATAGCAGGCAACTTAGATTCAGAGATTCCCCTAGCCTGTCTCAAAACCAGAGACCTACATTATCTAGCCGTTAATATAGAAGGCTCAAAGAAAAGTATTATGGGCGGCCCCCCTGGGATATCTCTGAAGCTCCTGCAGGGCACCTTATGGAAAAGACTTTTTCGATCAATGGGGCCTTTATTCAGCATTTGGGCTGCGGGATGATTTAAATGATTGCCAGGCATGGTCAAATGGTCTTCAAGCCTCATCAATCGATTTTATATTTATGTCTCATGTGCTATGGGAGAGTTCAGTAGACTTTGAAATCTTAAAAACCAAATTTAGTGATCATAGTATGTTCATTTTAGGTTGGTCCTTTGACACAGTTTACTCCTCGTTCAAGCACCAAATGTTATTGTTAACCAAGCAAAATCTAGGATAACAAGGCACAATAACAACGTGATTAAATTCAATGCTTGTTTTCTAGAATATTACACAAGAACTGAAATAAATACCAAGAGAGATCTGTTTACCTATTACAAATTCCACTTGACCATGGGAAAATGGATCCAAGAAACAATGAAGACCACACCTTTTGCAAAAACCATGAAGCATAATAATCACTTTGACATCCAGGCTACACAAAACAAAAACAGTCGGAACTGTGAAGTGAGACGCTTAAGGACATGCAACTTATCCCGAGAAGAGAAAAACATAGGGGTAATGAAAGCATCTCAGCGATTTAAGAACTGGCTAAAAGATTACAGAGCCAGTCTCGTTCAGAGTGACTGTGAAACTATGCTTACAGCACTAGGGAAAGGCTCTGCTGGACAGTTTTGGCTACTTGTGAACAATATGGAAAATGTGCAAGTTCAGCCCCAGACTACAACAATCTCTCCGGAAAGTTGGGAGGGTCATTTTGGGAAAATATACTCTACGCCAAATTGTAATGTGACTGGAGTGAAGTTAAAAGTCATCCCTGGATGGTTAGTTTTCCAATCCAGGAAATAATAGCACACATTTACAAGTCTAGATCTTTGAGGGAAGTGGGCCCTAATGGCTTTTCCAATCTCCTTTTTAAGAGTGATCCATTCCTGTGGGCCAAAGTGCTATCATTCCTCTTTGAGGACATTATTGGAACAAAATGTATTCCATGTTCTTGGCACTATTCTTATGTCAAAGGGGATCGTAATGACCCATAGAACTACCACCGCTTTGCTATACTTGACGTGGACTCAAAAATATTTGCCGGTCTGGTACTGAAGAAATTCGATGAGTGGTCTCACACTCACGAAATCCTGTCACTGACGCAATATGACTTCAGAAGAGGAGTTGGGATGGAAGCAGTAGGTCTTTTGATCTCTCTTCTTCAAGAAAAGGCTTGTAAGGTTGGGCCACTCCAATCTACTTAGTAGCCATGGACTTGATCATGGTTTTTGATCTTGTAGATAGGGCACGACTCTGGTCGAAGTTGAATGAAATGGGTATTCCAGGGACAATCCTGTCTATTCTAATTGCACATCATGAGGATTCATATATTCAAGTCCGATTTAATCTTTTGGGGCACATATCCACTTTGATACCCATTTTCGGTGTGTTAAAACAGGGCTGTATATTCGCACCAATACTATTTAATCATTATGTTTCTGATGCGGGAAGATGTTTAGAGAAAGCCTCTTTTGCCCCTTATCTGGTTGAAAATCGACTCCTAGCATGGTGTGCGTATGCTGATGATTTTTTATTGTTCGATTTAACACCTCTGGGATTCAGCATCTTCGTCACCCTGGCATGATCGCCCAAATTGTAACCATTGGTGATTCGTCTTTTGGCTTACCCGTACTTCTACTTCCCCTTATTGTATCAATCTTTGACCTCCTGAAACCACCGGTCAACTAGCACTTTTGTTTGTTGTAATCCTTTGTATGCCTGTAAAACTCTCCTAAGCTTTGGCGCCCAGTTACTCCAGGGTTTGGTGCTCGTTAAAAATAAATAAACAAAACTAAACTAAACTATAGTTAACTTCATTGAATATGTCAGTCTCAACGGTTTAAAAAAAATAACTCATGTACGACCGTAATTATGAGATTAAGTGAATAAAATCGCAGGGACAGTTAAGGAAGTCCTTGAGGGAGTTTAGATAGATAAGGCAATGACCTTGAGCTTTTCCCTCTAAGCAAATTTAAGAACCTAGACAGTTGTGCGAAAGCTGCAGTACGTGCTAGCCCGGGGAACAGGGACGCCTCGGTTTTGAAGGAATTGCTGTTTTTATATGAGAGAGGGAGGGGCCAACCTGGCACCTGCATGAAAAGTTAAATAAAAACCCTTAAATCATCTCTGGGAGTTGTAGTATTCTTTGAGCTCTCTGTGACAGTACAGAGTGTGCTTCTGGGGTGACTAGAAAATGTCTGGGTGTCTTATCCTCCCAGTATCATACTGTGTGTAGCATGTGTGCTTATGGGGTGAATAAGCTGCACCTGGATCGCTGGAATGGGCTTCTTTTGGTCCTTAGGAACTCCTAGCAGCATTGCAAGTTGTGGGTCTCAGTGTTCTCATTAAGATCTAATCCAGCTACAGAGCGGAATGCAAAATCGCCTTTGGCGTAAATAGATCATGATCACAGAGCAAAATGGCAGCAGACAAGGAGAATATCTGCATGGAATGGGGAAAACTTCCATTGCATCTGTGTATCACCGAGCAGCATCCTAGTACCTCCCTGCTGTGCTTATTCACCAGTCAGCTTGTGAAAGAGGCTGATCCTCAACAATATTTCCCAGTTTTTTTCAGAATCAATGTAATTGTAATTGGTTTTTGTAACGTGCTCAATACCCAGAGCTTTCTATGCGCTGACCCAGGGATCGAACCTGTGTTGCTCAGCGTCGTCCTGTTTCCAGGATGAGTGTGTTGCCCCTGAGCTATCCTTCCATGGATTGTTTTCCTTTCAATGTCTCTAGTGTTCAGCTCGTGGAGAACTGGTGAGAAAGCATGAGGACTTATCAGACAGCAGTGCGTCACTCATACTGCCAAGCGCTGTTCCCCTGCTGACAGTGTTCAGAGAAAGTGTTCACAGATGCAGCTAAAGCAATCTTTCCACCCTCTCTATGAGCCTGCTTTGCAAAAGCGTTGAATACGTCAGGCCCTATGCCTCTTCTTCAATCCAGTACCGCTGTACCTGATGAATGAATATCGGATACTGTCAGTGGCATTCACTGTTCATGTTTAGCTATATGTGATTGTAGAACACTCACTGCATAAGGTATGATTTGCAGATTTCAGCAACACTTTCCCCGGGGTAAAAGTACAGCTCAGTGTTGAGTTTTGACCGGAAAGCATCCCCCACATGGTGGCTCTTACCTGCCTGCTGTTTGGCATGTAAATATTATTTCCACAAAAGAGATCTTGCAGGCCTAAGATCACATTGCTAGTCTGATCAGTGCTGAGTGGTTGGAACAACTGGTAGACAAGGAGCCTTTGTACAAGGGTGAAGGTAAGTCATTCCACGAGTGGGGAGATATTGAACCAAATTGCCTCTTCCCTTTGGCCCTATACTCAGTTTTTGAGATCAGCTGGCAGTCCAAATCTATTTCAGGTCTCACAGTAGAATCAAAATTCCAATTACTGTATTCATTTAGTTTGTTTTCCACAATCAATATTTCTAGACTCTAATAGTTAAGTCAATCTTGAGGGTCCATTTTATCGTAGCATTTTAGCATTTACTTGGAGCGCATTCAGGTTTTGAAGCTGACAAGAACCATAGAATTGTATCCTCAGTAATTGCGCTAGACCCTGATTTAGGATGTGATACTGGCTAGATAAATCAGCTGTATGTTACAGATACACTGAATATGCAGATTAACAACCAATGTTCAGTTTGAGAACGTGTGTACCTATGAAATAATGATCAAACACTATTTGGCTTTGAGGTGATAAATGATATATTGTATCTTGATCTGATAAAACACAGTTTTTTACATAGACCATTTAATGGAACTTATATACACCTGGTCCATTCTCTGAGATCCAAAAACAACATAAATTTGAAAAAGAACAGTCAATATGGTCGCAAACTAAATCACGCCAACACGTGTTTCAACCCTCATGGGTCGTCTTCAGGGCGTATTGGATTACTGTTATATTAGAGCAGGAAAGATCGTTGATTAGATAAAGGTTCCATCACATTTTCTGTGTAGAGCAGTATTCCTATATACCTCATTTTTTTTTTAATCCCGTGTTATGGATGTTGGGTATGCTCATACTAAGCGGAAAAAGCCGTTAAGGAAATATCCGAGTATTTGTAAATGGAAAAGTGGATGCGCCGGTTGCATCATTCTCCAAGTTTCATCGCATCATTGCGAGGCAGACGTGAAGCGCTTTGGTTGGTTGTTAACCTGCATATTCAGTATATCTGTAACATACATCTGATTTACCTAAACAGTATCACATCCTAAATCAGGGTCTAGCGCAATTAGTGAGGATACAATTCTATGTTTCCAGTCTATTCTCAGGGGAAAGTGAGAAGATTCCCCTCACTATCCCACTGCTGCAGCAGACCAACAAGTTACTTTCAACTTTGTATCCATTTTTTATTGCACGGGTTTGCGAACACCCAGTACCAGGATACCTTCTCACTCAATTCACATTTGAAGCTGACAACCCTGCAAAACGTTGATCAGATGTTCATTTAGTAGCCACAACAGTCGGGTTAGTATTGCGACAAATCTGCTGACCTTGAAACTCCAAGGAGTGAATCCAAATGCCAGCCTCAATGAAACATGACACACTGTGTGATTCTGGGCAAATCATCTCATCTCTCGGTCCCTCAGATTGTAAGCGAGTGTTAGGGTAAAGCATCCCATAACACTGTTCCATATAAAGCCTATGTTGCTTGATATTCTCCAGTTAAGGCTCTCCATAAAATGCTTTGTTCTGGAAATATATGTAAAACATGTGGACACTGCTGAAATTCTGGAACCTAATTTCATTGGTTTAAATGTACACCTCCTTTTTGCTTTTAGGGGGATTTCTCTGTCTATCATTATGCATTCCTTTTCCTGGCCTCCATTCAGCAACATTGCAGGTTTCTTTCTGAGAATGATAAGACAAACAGCTTTGCGATGCTGAAGGTGATTAATAATGCACCTTGTATTTATTTATTTATTTATTTGCCACTATCCTGCCACATTAGCGGTAAACATGCTTGTGTAAGCTATTAGTCTAACTGAGAACAAAAGACATTTTTGTCCGATTCACAAAGATGTGCCGTGGAACCAAACAGGAGAAGCCCGAACCCTCTCAGATGTAGCCTTGCAACCTTATAACTCATTGAAGAAGCATTAAACTGGAGCAAATTAAGAGCTAGTGGAAGCAAATCTAGAGCTGCCAGGTGAATATTCAGCACACTTGTGTGAAAATGTGAATCACACAGATTTGCTCAGGGCGGCCCTAGAACTGCTGGGTCAATAAGGTACTTGGGAGCAGGAGCAAGTCTGGGATGCTCAGAGCATCTCCTGATCAGCTCCAGGGCTAGTCTTTGTAATTAAGGCCATTTATACCCTGAAGACAGTTAATCCGATTCCGACATAGTGTTGACTATCATTAAGCATTGATGAGTTTGTTTGTGGCTGGCACACAATTGCTCTCTGCTTGATTAGGAGATCACTTGCCGGCGTGTTTTGAGAGGCTGTCCATAAGATCTTGTTGTGTGGTGGCCTGTGATCTCTAGTGACAGGCTGTTGATGTTGCAGTTATCTTTCTGGCACGCTGACTTTAGTGGCTGCAAACTCTTGGCTTATCTGATAAAGTAGCGTATATGCATGAATGTAGAACGCAGGGAGAAAAGCATGCATTGGGTAACTACACACCAGCAGCTGTAAGGAAGCGACCTGAACAGCCACAAAGAGAGGTTTGTTGGATGCACCAAAGCCGGCGGATAAAAGCCTGCAAAGGATCATGGGCGCAAGGGCATCCCATACACGTCCTATTGATTTATTTGACTCGTGGACCAGGGGAATAGATCAAGGGAAAGCCTTGAATGGGCTAGACTTTGATTTCAGCCAGGCTTCCGAGCCACTTTCACACACAAGAATCACAGGCAAAAATGAACAATTTCTTGATGCATCTATCCCAGGGCTGCCTACTTCGTTTTATACTGATTAAGAAATAAGCATCAATGTTTGGTGTCAAGTGAAATTGGCAGAGAGGGCGGGGGATGTGGGATCTGCTTTAAACAATGTTTTACTTGACACTGCAGGTGGGCAGATGGATATCCCTGTTGCCAATAGGATTAAAGCGCCTAGGAATATATGCACCATGAATAATCCTTAACTAGACTAGTATATTTATATAGATTGGCCTTTTTGTATGTTGGGAGTAGTCTGTTTTTTACATTCTTTGAAATAAATGTCAATGTTTCCCACCATTCAATTTGAGAATATTGTATAATTTAGGACCACGTATGCATTTCTAGAAATGTCGTAGAAACCACTACAGTACAATTAATAACAACCAGAACAGTCGGTTTAAAATAAGATCCGATATCAAGGAGACAAGAGTTGGTGGACATGGTAGTAATCTTGTAATTGGCCTTAGATTGTTCACTAAAGGCGTATTGCCATGCATGCATTGTGCATGTGTATGTTATGCAAACATAGTCCTAAGGTACGTTTGATTGTGCCACCTAGTAAACGCGTCAGAGGAGCTGGAAGATCCTTTCCGGTGCAGGCTTTCTATGGCTTGCAACAAACTTCCGAAGGACCTGGCAAACACAAACAAATCTGTAGAATTTTAGAAAACGTTTGAAAACTCTTCTTTTTGAGTGATCTGTCTTGATAACGTGACCCTATCTTCTGTTTTAGTTTCTGCTTCTCTCTGCGCCCTGATGCCCGTGGGCTTCGGTGCATTATAAACTGGCAAGTAAATAAATAAATAATTGTTTTTTCCACCGCTGTACAACATACCCTACACATCCATGAGCATTGCTATAGATGCTACAGGTTAAGGCTTGGACTTCTGTTTTGCAAAAGATGGCACGTTTGTTCTCGATGTGCATTTTACACAATAGACAGATTGTGCACCGAGCATTTCACTCATGCACATCTTAGCTAACATGTACTAAAAGTATTAAAGCAAAAGGTATCATCCTTAATCAGATTAATTACACTGGAAGAACCACATTTGGCTGGGAAGGGGCAAGGTTGAAAGCAACATTGTAGGCACTAAATATGGAGGCGGGTAGCGGCCAGGTGGAGGCAGCCACTGTTTCTGGGGAACTTTATTTAAGTATTTATTTATTTCATGCATAAAGCGCACAGACAACCCAGGGGCATCGAGGCGCTGTTACAGATACAAGTTCTTTACATCCAAGTTGGTATATTATGAATGAAGAACAGATACAAGTGCCAGGAGAAAGGAGGAGCAAAGAAAAACACAATTGACCTCAATGACCTGATGTCTTGGGGCAAGCAGGCTGTGACATAGTCGACCATACTGACAAAAACAAAGTCCTTCGGAGCTTGAGAAACATTACACCAGTTCAAAGTAATGCATGCCTGGTGTACGCATACTGCGCCTCTCTAGGGTGCAAGTTGTGAGCTGTGGCCTAGAGTCATATGAATTTGGTACGTGTTACAGAAGTACTCCTGCACCTTTGCCAATCTAATCTTAAACCCTTGTAAAATAGTTTTATCGACTATAATTACTGGGTGTTACTTTAAGGTAAGTTTATCATGGCAGTAAAATAGTTGAGGTAGGTCTGGTAGGGCAGGAGCAGGTGGTGAGTTGGGTGTTTGGAGCCATTTCCATTTACTTCATTCCAGAACCTGGTCAGAATGTCCTTCAAACTCATCCCATTGTAATACGCTCACCGCTTCCGTCAAATCTGATTTCCTATCTATTGTACATTCTGTTGCGATCAAAAGAGCATTGTTCCTCGTATATATAAATAAAGAAGGAAACATTTGGAATCAATGCAGATAAAGTGCTTTGCATATGTATGCTATGGTATGACAAGGTATAGGAGCTTATAAAGCGCAGCTGTGACCCAATGGATACCCTGGCGCTAAGCAAAAAGATAACAGTACAGCGTAGGGAAATTTATTGAAGTAAAAGAAAGAAACAAAAAAAGGCGTCCAAAGCTAGGCGCCATGTGGGAACAGAAAAGTCTTTAATAATTTCCTAAAAGCCATGTGAAATTCCGTTTTCTGAAGAGGAAATGGGAGGCTATTCCAGAGTTTTGGTGGTGCCACCGAAAAGGCCTGACCACCCACTGTACTCTTTTGAAATCAAGAGACAGTCAAAAGGAGGCAATCTGCTGAGTGCAGTACCCGGGATGGACTGTATTTGCAGAGCCTTTCAAGGAAGTACATGGTGTCTTTACCATAGTAGGCCCGATGTACTAGGCACAAAGACTTGAACTCAATTCTGCAATCAACTGGAAGCCAGTGCAGTTTTCTAAGCAATGGAGAGGTATGAGCCGATTTAGGTGAATTAGTTACCAGACTCATGGCTAAATTTTGTAGAGCTCGTAGCCGATTCATATGATATGTGGGCTGAGCCAGCAATGTAGCATTACAATAAACTATTACCCCACAGCTAGATGCTCAGATCAACGGGGCACGCAGTTCTTGGGGTAAAAAAGGACACATTTTTTGTAATGATTGCAATTCATGTGTCCCACACTGCATCTGACGCTAACCTGAAGTGTCGGGGACTAGGACCTTTTTACCAATTTCCCCAGTGACGGTAAAGGACCGAGTTCCAATGGCCAACAGTGGTGAGGGGGGCTAGCTCAGGGGCAAAGCGTTGGTCTTGGAAGCAAGAAACCACAGCGCAACACACGTTCAAATCCTGATCCCATGCTTAGAAACCAATTTTATAAAAGAATAATTATAATTATATGATCTCTAGTCCAAAAACATCTTGAGGCCCGGGGACTGACAATCAAAACGTCGGTCTTGTCCTCATCATTGAAAGACATCTGGTTTGGATATCTGATTTATTCAACAAGATTGGAGAAAGCCTAATTTAGAATAGAAAGTCACATGGGTTAGTTTGATGCAATTTGTTCTACAGATTTGGATTTGTACAACATGGACGCATCTGGTAGAAGGCACTGTTTATGTGTACATCAAAGCTCCTCTTCTCCCTCCTTTCAGTTCCTAAATTAACTTTCTTTTTTCTAACATCTTATGCCTGTTTTTCATCTTTATGGTAACACATTTAGAATGGCACATGCTTTTTTCAACTACATTGTTGGATAAGGTTTATAAGCCTGGGGGTGCTGGAGAGCTGGAGAACAAGATGGCCACCGACTCCTAAGCTCCGTGAGAAGCTGACAGAGTGAGAGGGCCGAAAGCTGCATTAGCACACTGCTGCGGCTCCTGGGATGCCGATTTGAAGCAGAAGGCTTTTCTCCCTGCAACGCCACTGCCGCACCGCGTATTGTATTGTATTGTATTTTTATTTGTATTGCGCTCCAAGCCCATAGGCATCTGGCGTATTTCTTACAAGGCATTTACATTGTTACACAAAGCATGATAGGACATATATAATTTACAGTCAGCCAGTCAGCAGGTTAGGTAATTTACAGTATTGGTTAGACTAGACAGGGTATGCGTAAACGTTGCGCCTTGCCTGCGCCTGGTGTGCCTGTAGCTGGCCCCCCGGCGATGAGCAGGAGAGCTGCCCGTGCCGAAGCTGGTGTCAGCAAGGGGCAAGCCCGGGCCCAGGGGCTTGGCCTGTGCGTTCTTGGTCCTGCGGAGACCCCCAGGGATCGGGAGGTGACCTGGGTGTTTGCCCCCGGGGTGCTGCGGGAGGGACCAGAGAGCCATTGGTGCCTGCTGCCTGGAGGGGAGTGGCAGAGGCGGGACCCAGAAACCCAAGAGGTGCATGGTGGAGGCGGAGCAGGAAAGGACTGTAGCCCCTGGAAGCCTCAGGCCTTGCCCCTGTGATTGCAGGCCCCTGTGAAGGTGAAAGACTGCTTGTGGAGGCCCACCTGGAGCTGGGGTGATACTCTGGGCCAGCTAATTGTTCTTGGGGAGGCCCGACCCAGGGGGAGAAGGGCTGCTTGTGGTGCGCAGTCGATGAACTAAGTTGAAGCACTGCCCTTGATAGGAGAAGGGCCCCCTTGAAGGTGGTGACCTGCTGTGGGGCCCCACCTACATGGGCTCTGCCATACTAAACTGCACCGGATGGCAAAAGGGAACAAAAAGCAGGGCTGCCTGCAGTTTACACAAAAGGAAGGATTACCACAGAAGGGGGCACCATGGCTTCCCCTAGACCAGCAGAGAATGAAGCAGGAACATCCTTGGATTTGCATGTAGCTGTGCTAAAGTTTGGGGGAAGTCAGCCATCGGAATTGAGTCTGGTGTTAGCGGAGATAAAGAGTGACTTTGCTGCAGTGAACACCAAGCTGGATGGCATGGAGTATAAGATGGATCGGATGCAAGAGAGAATCGAGAAAGAGAGTGGCAGGAACTGTGAGGCCGAGCATAGAGTGCAGGTACTTGAGGACACCAGTACAGAAGTCTCAGAAATAATTAGATGCCTCCAGGGGGAAATGAAAGAGGTGCAGGACAAACATGAAGACCTTGAGGAATGTTCTAGATGCTATAACATCCGTGTGATGGGGATACCGGAGTCAGTATCTTTGCGCAATATAGAGGCGTTCATGGAGTCTCTTGTCAAGGAAGTGCTGAAAGACCCCACACTTCCCTCCCAGTTCACAGTGGAGAGAGCCCACAGGATTTCAGGTCAGGCACCGAGGCCGGGACAGAACCCTTGCCCGTTCATTATGAAAGTGCTGAATTACTGTGCCCGCAAGTTGGGGGCATTCAATATAAGGGGGCAAGAACATCCTTTTTTCAAGACTTTGCTCCATCGGTACAGAAAGCCAAGCTCTCCTTCTTGGCAGCGAAACGTATGTTACATGAAAAACAGATACATTAGGCAATGCTATATCCATCAAAACTGAGAGTGGTACATAACAACAAGACCCTTTTCTTCACAAGCCAGGCCGAGGTGGTCGCTTTCGCTGAGTCTCTGCCTACGCCCTGAAAAGGGCCCGAGGGGGGTCTCAGATCTGAGTCCTCTATCTGTTAAGTGCTTTATGCTGCTGCTGGTGGGAGGCAGACTGCTCTATGGTCCTCCGGGAGCGTGTTCTTTTTTTAATTCATTTTTCAGTGGTTTGTAACAGAATATTACTGTAACGAAATGGCCCATTTGCTATGTATGATATTGGAATAGGTCCTATCCCTTCACTGGGTGAAGCGGCTGTGGTTTGTGCGGACTAGGTCGCTGTGTCCGGCACCCCTGAGCAATTGCCCGTCAGTTAAATGTTGGAGTTGGGGGTTGGGGTGGGGGGGTTCGCCACTGCTAGAGGGGGTTGGACAGTGTGGGTGGGGTGGTTGGGGAGCGAATGTCAAACTTTGAGGGGGGGTGTAAATGGGATTGCAGGAAGGGTGGGAGGAGGGTGTGTTGGGTGCAGGGTTTAAGTTACAAAAGGATTCACATCATCTCACGGTGGTCTGGTGCAGGACAAAATGCTAGAACCTTCAAGAGGCATGACAGACTCTAATATCATAAGTTGGAACGTCTGCAGGTTGAATAACCCAAGGAAAACTTGGAAAGTGATCAATTACTCTGAGAGGCATGGGGCTAAGGTGATCATGTTGCAGGAGACCCATTTGATGGGGAGGGCCAACGAGGGCCAACGAGAGGGCCTCAAACCTGGGCTCCAACAAATATTACACCTTGTACTGTAATTATTTGGTGGGTCAATGTGTCGGGGAGTTGGGCCCATGGTTTGGTGACATTTGTGAACATTTATGGTCCCAATGTTCACGATCAAGGCTTCTTTGCATCCCTACTCTCCAGCTGCTGCAGGTATTTGCACACAAGTATTATTTGGGCGGGAGATATGAATGTTGTCATGGAAAAGCCGCTGGATAGATCAGGGGGGAGCCCTCGCCCGACATCACAGGCTGCGGTCCAAGTGGGAGGGTGCATGGCGGAACTGGCGCTAGTGGATTTATGGAGAGTGTTGCATCTGGGGTTAAGGGAGTTCTACTTCTACTCATCAGTACACGGGATGTCATACAGATTACATATTTTCTGGTCCGTATTTGGTGAAGATGACCAAGGATTGCATGTTGCTCCCAAAAACGCTGTCAGACCATTCTCTGGCCCAGGTGGAGGTTTAAAGCAGCAGCTATAGTGTTTTGCAGTGAGGTGGCTGATGTGGTGCGTCTATATTTTAAGGAGAATGTGGGCTCTATTGACTAGATGGCATCGATCTGGGAGGCATTTAAAGTTGTCCTGCGGGGTAGGTGTATGTCCCTGAAAATTGGTATATTTAAAACAATCAGGAGGCAATTAACAAGTCTGGAAGAGAGCTTAAGTTGATGAAGGTTATGCTGGCTGAAGCAGAGGATGCGAGTGCTGGGGTTGAATTGGAGGTGAAACTGGGCCAGTTCAAAGATCTCATGGAAAGGGAGGTCAAATATGTGACCCGACCGCTGATGGCGAGGAGATATGGTGAGGGGGTAGATCAGGGCATCAACTGGTGACCATGATACGTGGGGAGAGAGGAGTCCCAGACATTGCATCCATTCGCGATCCGTAAGGGGGTCTGGTGGCGGCTCTGGAGGATATACTAGATGCCTTTGGTCAGTACTTTATAGATATTTATACCTCAAGGGGTAGGGGGGAGGCAGGGGATTTGGCCAAATATCTTGAATCAGCTGGGCGTCCTAGACTTGGCCCAGAGGCAAGAGAGGTGCTAGCAAGGCCTATCATGGTGGAGGATATATTGGCGGCTGTGAGGGATCCCCCATTCGCTAAAGCGCCCGGATCGGACGGGATAGTTACAGAATTGTATAGGGAGATGGGGCCAGAGGTGGCCAAGCACATGGTGGGAGTGTGGGAGGAGGCATTGGGGGTTGGGCGAATGCCCCCCTCACTTTGTGAAGCAGTGATAGTCCTACTTTCGAAGATTGGGAAGAACCCCTTAGACTGTGCCTCATACTGCCCAATTTCTTTGTTGAATTTGGATACAAAGATTTTTGCAAATAACCTGGTGGACAAGTTGCTCCCATTTGTTTTGGATTTGGTACAAGTGGATTAATCGGGTTTTATTCCTGGGAGGTGGATGGCATTAAAACCTTCACCCATACTGGCTCAGATTGACCCGAGGGTACAGGTTGTCGCCGGTACAAGACAGGGTTGCCCACGTTCCTCACTCATTTTTGCCCTGGCTATTGAGCCATTTGCATCCAGACTGTGGAAACTGCATGTCCATCGGGGATTGTCGCTGGGGGACAGGAGGGAGCTGGTATCTCTATATGATGATGAAACAATACTCTATTTTAAGAACTCTAGTGAGAACTTGCATCATTTGGCACAAAAAGCAGCCGAGTTCGGGGAGTATTCCGGCCTTCGAGTGAACTCGTCTAAATCGATATTATTTCCTCTGACGGAGGCAACAGTGAAACCTGGGGACCTCGGAGGGTTCAGATGGGAACAAGCCTCTGTCAAATATCTGGGGGTGAGGGTTAGTAGGGATTCCTTGTCTCTCCTGGCAGGGAATCATCTGGCATACCTGGAAGTACTGAGGAAGAAGGTGGACAGATGGTGCACGCTTCCCTTATCATTGTTATGATATGATATGATAGGTTATTTATAATGCGCTTAATGCCCAGAGGTTTCTAAGCACGGACCCAGTGATCGAACCTGTGGTGCTCTATGTCGTCTTGCTTCCAAGGCGAGCAAATTGCCCCTGAGCTATCCTCCCGAGAGCCATTGTTGGGGAGAGTAGCTATTTCCAAAATGCTGGTAGTCCCCAAGATATTGTATATGTTCCTGAATATCCTGGTGTGGACCGGAGTATGCTTTTTTAGCACTTTGAGGTTGTTGATGGCTATGCTGGCATGGTAGCTATACCCGCTAGGATTGGGTGGAAGACCCTTGTTACCAGGGGGGCGTAGGAGCACCGGATATGGAGCTGTATTTCATTGCAGCTCAATTACAATTTGCGACATATTGGATGCCAGGCACGCCACCATATCCTCATGTCCGTATAGAGAAATGTTCTGTGTGGCCGCATGCAATCCAGGGGGGTTCTGGTATCCAGGAAGGTGGCTGATAATTGCTCCTTTGACCGAATCACATGCACGGTGCATGCATGGAACAGTGCGCTTGGAAAGCTGGGGTTTGATTTCCTATTTGACCCGGGGGTTCACCTCTGGGGGAGTGAGTGTCTTGGCCTATTGGAGAGTGAATGGCCGGGGGTGGGAATACTCACAATGGGGGATTTGTATCCAGAGGGTGCGTTTTTGTTTCCCAGGAGGTGTTTACAGCTAAAATGGAGTGGTTTCAGTATTATCGTATTAGGGCCATTTTTAAGGCGTGGTCCCCTACCTTCCGGGCTCTTTACCAGACTCTCCCTGTCTGAAGTACCTTCTTCACTCGGCATCTGCCAAGAGAGTGGTGTCGACTATTTACAGAACGATACAACAGGATTCCCCCAAAGTGATGCTGAAGTGTAGAGGGTAGTGGGAAAGGGATGCTGGGATCTCATTCACCGATAAGCAGTGTGCTGCCATGTGCTCAAGATAACATAAGGGAGTGCCCAATACAGGCTTGCAACAAATCCAACTGAAAACCCTTCATAGGGTACACTTGAGCCCAGCTCGCCATCCATTATTTGACAAATCTAAAAGTGACCAGTGGTCAAGGTGCCGGTTGCCAGCTGCGGATACCCTTCACATGTTGTGGTCCTGTCCAAGTTGAGGGAGTACGGGGGGGAGGTGACGGGCACCCTCACAGAGGTACTGCACCACAGTGTACTGTGCGAGTTGTTATGCTGTATGTTTGGGTGGCTACCAGGGGTCCCGGCCTCAAATAGCAAACTGTTGACTACACGCATGGTAGTAGCTAGGAAATGTATATTGATGTGGTGGACCAGCCACCTTCCCCCGGATGCCCGTACATGGCTCAATGGTCTGACAAGGGAAAGCAAACTAGATAGAAACTTAGGACTGCTGAGTGGATCAGTAGCAAGACCCAGGGATATATGGGGCCCTCTGAGGTCCTATTTGCTTGCACGGTGCCCGGACTGGGCCGCTGAAGTGTCTCCCGCTGAATAGAATTGCTTAAAAACGAATGTTCGATACCTCAGTCCAGTATTATTGTAGTGGCAGGCAATCTGGGATGCTGTATTGGCATGTATACCATGATTTGCGCTGTCCCATGTATCTGCTGGTGGAAACCTGTGTATGTGTGCTGCGAATCCATGTTTCATTAAAAAAAAGTGTAAAAAACAAAAAAAAGTTTATAAGCCTAATCAATATGTATTAATTGACAACGTTAGACTTAATGTACTATTCATTAAGGTTTTTTGAAATTATATCTCCATTAACCCTGAT
The DNA here is from genome assembly GCF_040938575.1 of Ambystoma mexicanum. NCBI lineage: Eukaryota > Metazoa > Chordata > Amphibia > Caudata > Ambystomatidae > Ambystoma > Ambystoma mexicanum. The sequence goes on from NC_090941.1 coordinate 862,370,333, forward strand.
TAAAAAAATAAATAAATAAATAACTAATGCAAATAAAGCTTCTCACAGCCCACAGAGCTCTATAAACAAAGCCTTCTTTTGAAGGACTTCAAGTAAGTCCCATTGGGAACCGAATTCATTTTCAAATTAAAATAAACGTATTCCTATTTACCTTCCTGCTTGCAAAGAGGCGCTGTTTTTAATTGGGCATGCTTGTTATAAGTATGTGTTTTCCGAGCACTAAAGGCATTTAAGTAAATTTAAAACCTCAAACGAAATCTCCAGAAACCCTGACACCTCTATTAGACACAACGTTATTACTTTTTTGTCAGATTGTATTTATGTTCCTCTTTCACATTCTTCCTCACTTGGTGTGGTCTTATCTTCCAAGCATGTTCATTCATACTGTATCCCATCGATTCCAGGGATGAATAGTCATCAATCACCATTGGATTCACTCTCCCATCTAGGCTTTGGTGACCAAAGGTCCTCAGGGACTAATACGGTGTCCATTAATGCGCCTGAGGCAGAGATGCCCTTCCCTTTGTCTGCCTCTTGATAGCCTCCAGTTTGGCATCTGCCCACATTGCCAAATCTCTTGAGCACTTTTCATAACATTGGCACCTTCAATCTCCATGCCTCGCGATTTTCCTCCGGGCTATGGAAAAGATTGAAACAGTTCTTGCATGTGTCGCCTCCCCTTCACTAAAACAGTGCACATAACAACCATATCTAGTGAATAAGGTGTCTCCACAACATTCTGTAACCCACTGACAGACCCCCCAGGAACGCCATCTTAACTGAAGGATTTAAGATAGGAGTCAAGATCCGTAGTCAGTTGCCTTGTGCATGGCCATAAGGCTGCGTGTCACATTTTCAATGGATGATATTCATTATGCTGGAGACAATTTCTTTAAATCTACTTATAGTACTTGTTTAGAGGTCCAAAGGGAACACAATGCTGCATGGAGTGATGAAGAAAAGTGGTGTGTGAATTCAGGGATATAGAGGTTACATTTAAGTAATACTTTTGGGGAAAACTGAGTATTGCACACAGCTCTTGCTCGATGTTTCCCCTTCTTAACACAAATCACCACATATTGGGGCAGTCTGATAGGATCAAATCTCCAGACATGAGAAACATTTGGGGAGGATTGTATCGGACTACTTCGAAAGAGTGGCTGAGAATATAATGACAATAAGGAGGAAAAGGAAGTAGAATGCATGTCATCAAGCAGTGGGAGAGGTTGAATGGCAGGAACATGCAGTATTGGGCCCAGCTTTGAAATCCACTGGCACCTAGGAAATGCAAACACAAAGTAGAAACCTGCCTGACATGGACGCCAAAAGGTTTGCATAGTTCACAAGATACAATTTACCATGAAAGACACTAGGTATCATGTATGTGCAACCTACAGGAGAGGAGGGCAGAGGGGGCGTGGCATAATAAATAATAAGGTACATATTTCAAAGGTATAGTGTGCACATAAGAATATGTGCCTCAAATCTAGAGAATTGGGTCATGAGTTAGAAGGAGGCAACAGTAGTTGAAACAGAATGAAGTCCATATTTTACAGAAACAATGAGAAACAGCCTGTTGGTGGAGGGGGTAGTGACATAAACTGGGACACATACTGGCTAACGCAGGCAAACAACATCTTCAGATCATGTAGAATGTATGTTCTGTGACACAAGCATGCATGTCCTGTTACCAAGTGCTCTCTTGTCACCACTCCATGCCACACATGTCCATGCATGCTCCCCGCTGCACTTCTCTCCTTGCTCAGCCCATCCTATCCCGAGCATCCTCACATCTTCAGACTTGAACTCTTGGGGCTCCAACCACAACGACTCCCCATTGATATATCACTCTTTCTTCTCTGCTCCTCCACTGAACATGCCATGGCACTCCGGAATTAAGCCCAAGATCTCTAACAAAATCTCCTTTCCTTTTTTCACTGAGAACTTAGGTCCCATCAGGCCTTTTTACCCTAACACCTGGCCCTGAAACATGGCACACCCACTCTAGTCCTGCATATTGACTTTGCTACTCTTTCTCACTTCATTTGCCTATCTAGGAAAGGCATTGATGTTGGCATCATGCTCAGAAAAGCCATGAAATTTGTCATTCTGGCACACTTTGACATGCTCCTCTCAACTTTAAAACACATTACTAAGTTCTTGCACAACGCTGTCTCACTATCATCCTCACTACAAGCAACTGGCACCCTCTCACTATGTGTCTTGATTTCTTCCTAGATTTGCACCTCCCCAACACCAAAAGGGCCCACAAGCTCCATTCACTCAGAATATCCTTTGGATGCCCTCTATAACCTGCTGAACCACAGGGATGGCAACTCAGTCCATCAAATATGTCTCTGCTCTTCAATTCATTCTACTGCTCTTTCAAATGGTACTTCGCCTCTTTCAGCTCTCTAATGCATTTCACTGGCTAAATCTCCCCCCCACAATCTTCCTCCTCTGCTCATTTTGAAGTCCCAAAACAAGCATTTAAGTGTGACACTGTGATCACATATCTAGACCAAGACAGAACCGCCTCAATCTCTCTCTCCACCTCTTTCTGGTTACACTGAAATTACATTTCCAGAGTTTATCTCATTATTGACATCTGCACTTGAGTGACATTGCCCTGGCTCACTATTTCTCTCACCCTGAACCTTAACCATCGATCACCTAATAATCCAGCTGTGGCCGGCAACCATGCACTTAAGCCTGCATTGCTAATGCAAAATTCAAGCTCCACTCCTTGCTTATTAACCTTCCACACTATATGCATCCCAGCTCTCCCCAATGTAACATATTCCCCTCCACCATGTTCTGTATCCTGCTTTTTGGTTGATCCTCCCGACCTCTAGAAAAAGTTAACATTCCAACAATAAAAGGTTTCACGATTGTCTTTAAGAACAATGTTCTCTCCCAGTAGGGAGCTCCAAACTCGTATGGTGTTATCAACCCCCCAATGATCCCCAACCACCAGTAACACTAGACTGCGTATCTGTAAATACTGTACGTCCTGAAGGTGTATTTAAAGTCTTTCTAGAGTTTTCACTGTTTAATGTTTCAGCTCCTTTCTGAGCACCACCACTTTTAATGGTTTGTACGTGTTTTTAACAAATCTATTTGATCACTGCGCCGCCCGTAGCTGCGCCATTGAAAGCTTTGATGCCAATTACGGTGCGGTGCAGTGATCAGATAGATTATTTTTAACCCCTTGCCCTGCAATACTCCAAACTCCACCCCACTTACCTGTACGGCAGAGCACTTCTGTGTGCACCGTTGATTGTCCTATACCCCTGCAGCGTCAGTTCCTCCGACTTATGTGGGGCGGTGGTGACACCACTGGGTCCTTTTTTAAAATGTTATTATTTTTTCTTTCCTATCCCACACCTACCATAATGGTAAGCGGGGCACACCCCTGCAACCTCCAACTCCCGTTACTGCGACCAAGGAGAGCTGGGGACACCCCTGCAACCCCCACTCAACTTGGGCTCAGTAATAGGGGTAGCAGTCTCTAAAATGCCGACAGGGCAGTAAAAACACAGTCAGCGTTTTAGAGTCGCAGTGATGGGCGGTTCCTTTTTAACAAGATCGCTTTCCTTGTTTGAACATTACTCGTGTCATTTTCATTGAATTTTTCTATTTATTTTTTTTAATGGGGAAGTTGCCCTTCCAACCCTCCATCTAACCCTGCCCCAACCAAATTTTGAAGATACCTTGACCTGTGGAGAAATCAGTGATTGGTCCTACCCCGACCCATACGTATTTAAGCCTTACATATAAACCAAACCATCAAATTCACGGCTCTAGTGTTTATATCCTCAGAAGTTGCCCTGAAGAAGCTGACTGCCGAAACATGTGTTGACATCAATGTAAAGCATAACTGAATAAAATATGTTTGACCACAGGTCAATCCACTGACTTCATTACTAATGAATCTAGGAAAACCAGACACTGTAAGCAGTTTAAAAAAATAAAAAATGCATGTCAAATATATACAAATAACATCCTCTCACACCATATCGGTCGCAGGCATTTGATGATCTTTTCCACCATTCTGCCAGCTCTACCTTGGATACGTAGTTAATGCAAATGTGAACACAATGGTATGAAAGAGAAAGCACACATAATCTGGTCTGTTCTTGTTCTCTGATTCGCTGATCTAACTAATGCACTCATAAATGTTTCCTGTACTTAATCAATAGACAGAAAAGCAGCCCGTTAAACATCAACATCGATTGCAATGACCTATGTGCGTGCACTTGTTGCGGCTCGTTATTGTGCATGTCCTCAGGTTTACACATTTGCATATGAACGGTGCGGTGCTTAATGAAGATAGAGCATTTTATGCAGATGGTTCATGATCAGTCTCTGTCACTTTCAATCCTAGTTGTCTAATATAATAATTTTGCGCTTTTACAGCACTTTTCAGAAAGGGTAATGGTTTAATGTCTAGTTTAATAAACACAGTCTGTAATTGCTCGCTGTCTGCAGCAAAACTGTAATTATTTTGAAATTACATTATCACTTTTAATTGACGAATAGCATTAGGTTCACTCTGCTTGCAATGAGTGCTGCTAAAATGAGGTCATTCGCAGATAGCGAGAGGGCGGCCCCCTTTATAATCATGCAAACATTAAGAGGTTTAATTGGAACTGAAATGTTCCATTAGCCATAACTGCTACTGCAGGAAATGCTAATTTTATCATTCCTTAAAAGGCAGGTTTTTTGTTTTTTTAATGGCTAACATTTCAAGAGCAGAATAAGGCAACGATGCTCCCTTAGAAAAGAATGGTGGATACTTCTTAAAAATGCCCTTAACTGGATGTTAGTGAGTGCACAATAGAGAGTGACTGATTTAAGCGTTCGATGAAAGGATCTGCGCTGTAGTGGGCCACCTTATTACCATCATTGTCTAGTGTTGATGTTGACTTTCGCAATACTGTTAAAGAGATTCATAGTTGATGATATGTAAAGGCCACCGTAATATTTGCTGTGTTCACTTGTCGCTTTATTACTAGATGTACTGCTTTGAAATGTAATCAGTCTTGCCTAATGTGCACACAAACCCACTGAGATGTTTTTCCTGTTATTAGAATATTGGCCATAAACATAACTTTTTTTTCTGATTCAGGTTACTGCAGTCTGCAACCTTTGGATTTCTACATGCTTTGGACTACAACTCCCATCAGCCCCATACAGCACAGTCCTGTTGTGAGGTATATCGGACTTATAATCCAAAACATTTGGAGAGCAGCAGGTGGCACACCACATCTCTATTATTTCCACCATGGATGGTAAAACACCCTTGAACACAGCTACACTGACATATTGGCCATTTACCTCACTGGGCAAATATCCAGCCAACCTGCTGCTTGTATGTCAAAATGGTACCCTAATGATGGCATTGCTGATGTTGTGGTTGAGCAAAGCAAGGATCTTAAAACTATTACAGAAAGCAAAGCCCGCCTAATGGTGTGTTATTTATATTAGCACCCTGGGTTTCTTTCTAAGGGTGCTCAGAGCAATGCATTTGAATGAAACAACATAACAGATGTATTTGTAGAGCAGACGTTCAGCCCTATAGGGGTATGTAGGCGCTATTCACAGATAACAACTGTTTATTTTTACCCAACTTAATGGTAATAATGTGCTGTGGCCTATGTGTGACCCGTTGTCTTACACAAAGAAAGAAATCCTCATTGCACACGCCACCATGGAAATGAATAGATCCCCTCTTCTATTTCATTAGTGACCAGGGCAGGTGTGAGGCACTGTGGGTTGCAGCAGTGCCATGACATGCATATTGAAAGTGTGGGCGAGGTGGAGGAGGGGAAAGAGGAAGCGGTCGGCGAGGGAGGGGAGATGCTGGGTGACTCTGTGGGCTGGACAATGAGATTTAGCCTCTGTGTTTTCATTAGACTGCTTGGTTGCAGCAGCACGCAACCAGGATGCTAATAGCAAGCCTAAACATTCCCATTGAAAACTGGAGATACTTACAGCTTTGGCTGACCCAGAGTTGCTAATGAAAGCAGGAGGCATGTGTGAAGAAGACCGGTAGGGGGTGTCTGTACTTCTGCTCTCTATATGGTAGAAGAGAGGCACAGAAGACCCCAGCCAAGATTCTCTATTACGGTAGCAATGGACGAGCAATCAAGGCCTAGCTTCTCAGGAGGTGATGCAGGCTGGTTCTTAAGTACAGTGTAGTCCCCAAGCCCCCACTAAGGAATGTCCACACACTGTATTGGTTAGAACACAGTCTTTATATAATCAATATTCAAGGTTATGTACACTTATCATAATAACTCAGTTTGTACTTAGGAAAATGAACAATGGCAAATACATACAATTCTAAAGTGGTACCACCCTGTGTATTAGATCTCATTAAAGTGCATCAACAATACTGTAACAATGTCACACAGATCAATAGAGTGAAACCAGCAATAGAGAGAGGAGAGAAAATAAGATAGTTGAGCAATAGGCAGAATACTGGCCCCTACCACTAGACACAGTTCTGTGTGGAGATCCCCCCACCTGGGCAACCTGTAAAATAAAGATATACCACAAGCCCAGTCCATATATTGTTCTGCAAGTCTTATTCCCTCCTATAATGTTTTTACCCCCCCAATGTATCTGGTGGAGTCGAGTTCTTCGAAGAGGCGTCGACAGATCCTTCTTGAGCGACCCCCTTTGAAGCGGGAGTCACGGATCGTCGAGAGGCGTCGAGAAGCGTCGAGGAACTCAGTGTTCGGCGACGGGGAATCGACGGCCCTTCTTGAATGCCTTCCCTTTCAAGCGGGAGACACGGGGCGTCGAACGTCCGTCGACAAACAGGGTAGAACGGTGTCGATGAGGCGGCAGCTTCGTCCGAGCGGTGCTCGTCAGCGTCGGAGCGTCGGCGTCCTGCAAGGCAGAGGCATGCGGGGCACCTCGGTGACAATAGTTCTGGACCGCAAAGATTGTGGAGACGGAGGCCCAGCAAGGGCGTCGAGTCGTTCGAGTCTTTGTGGTCTTCGGGCGGCGGGAAACCCACCAGCAGGTTTCTCCTCAGCGCGTTGGTCGTTCTCGACTTTCTCCGGCAGGATAAAGCGGTCGACGGTGCGGACGAGGGAGTCCTTCGATTCGAATGTTCTTAGGCAAAGGAGCGGACGGCTCCGGTCGTCGGCGGCACGGCGTAAAGTGGTTCCCACGGCTGGGCAACACAACTTCGACGTGCCTCCAGCGGTTACACAAACCTGCGAACCCTGGTCGACGGCAATGGACTTCGACGGCGGCGATGTCCGGGTGCTTCACTTCGATCTCCTTGGCGGTCCCGTCTCGGGTCGGCAGCCTTTCGAGGGTCTGTCTTCCAGAGCGCTTCTGCGAAGATGGAGCGGTGCTCGATAGTCCCTCGGAGCACGGGAAGAGGGCGCCTTACCAGGTCCTCTCTCGGGTCAGTCTTCGACGATTTCGGCAGCCTTCGGATCGGTCGAAGCAAATGCAACAGCAAGTCTTCTTCTTCCAGCTGGACGTCGAGGATCAGCAGTTCCAGTTACTCTTAGAGTGGAGACTCAGCTCCAGAACGCTTCTGAACGCTTCTGAATGTTCCCTGAACGCTTCTGAACCATTACCAGTGGTGAGAGGTCCCCAGATATACTATTCTGTCTCTCATCCACACTGCTGGCACACACTCAGCAGCCAATCATACAGAAGGGCATTCATGCAGTCAGTCATCCAATCAGGCACACAGTGCATTCAGGCCACACTCCTCCCTTTCAGACACTCACAACAAGGAATGTGGATTGGGACAAGTACCCAGCCATTCAACACTACACACTGCATTCAGGCCAGTTTCGGGCAGGGCTGTCTCAGTCTTTGTCTCTCATGCCAGAAACCAGACAACCACAACAAGGAGTGTATATTGGTCACACACTCCATTCACCCAGTTCCCACCCACAGGAGGTACCCACAACATACAGTCACTGGGAAGGCTCCAGTCAGTCTAGCTGGGCCTTCACAACAACACCATATATGGAACTTCCACCCAACAGCCAGTCAGGGGGAAGGGACAGAGTAAGGGCTTCCCAGGACTTTGGGAAACAAGGTAACAGGCAATAGAAAGCAAGAGGCCACAGGGGCCATCTTGTTTCCTATCAGGAATCAACTGATCCCAATGGCAGGGCCTGGGTATCCCAAAATGGAGGACCCCCAGAGCACCTGTCAAATTCAGCACGGAGCTGCCACCAGCCCATACCCTGCTCTGTGGGCCACCCACAGGTGCCCAAAAACATACACTAGGGGCACAGGGTTGTACCCCTACCCATGGGTGCCATAAGGGTATCCCACGGGTCTGTTCACCAAACCAAAAGAGAGAGCTGCACTGCCAGGAGTCCCACATGGACTCCTGGGCAGAAAACATGACAGAACACACGATAAAAAGCAGTAAAGGACAAGGATTCAGAGGCCCTGTCCCTCTGATGCATTTCCAGCATCACAGCATGTAACTAGCCATCTTCATGAGCACATCTCATTTTTACGCGTGTAAGAAACCTCAGTCAATTAAGTGCTTGCAATTGATAGCAGTGTTCACCCAGGTTTGAACTTTGCAAGGCCAATACAACCATCCATCTTTCTAATGACAACACATTACATTTTGGAATAGTAACAACTACTATGCATGGCGCTCCAAAAGTTCAAAAACGGAGGTTACAAAATAAAGCATGATTATTAGTTTAGTTTAGGCTTATTATGGTCCTAGCTGGACACACTAATTTTGTTTATTTTTATTATGGTTCATATACAAAACTAGCTGGGCACATTATGTTGGTTTATATTTATTTGTTCCATACACAGAAGTAGCTAGGCACGTTATTTTGGTTTATATCTCTTTTATCCATACACAGAAGTAGTATCTGGGCACATTATTTTGGTTTACATTTCTTTGATCCATACACAGAACTAGCTGGGAACGTTATTTTGGTTTACATTTCTTTGATCCATACACAGAAGTAGTATCTGGGTACATTATTTTGGTTTATATCTCTTTTATCCATACACAGAACTAGCTGGGCACGTTATTTTGGTTTACATTTCTTTGATCCATACACAGAACTAGCTGGGCACGTTATTTTGGTTTATATCTCTTTTATCCATACAGAGAAGTAGTATCTGGGCACATTATTTTGGTTTATATCTCTTTTATCCATACACAGAACTAGCTGGGCACGTTATTTTGGTTTACATTTCTTTGATCCATACACAGAACTAGCTGGGCACGTTATTTTGGTTTATATCGCTTTTATCCATACACAGAAGTAGCTGGGCACGTTATTTTGGTTTTATAGTTATTTGTCCCATGCACAGAACTAGCTGGGCACATTATTTTGGTTTAGATTATGTTCCATGCACAGAAGTAGCTGGGCACGCTGTATCGGAGGGAGCAACAATCTATGGCAAGGCAACAGGGACCCTTTTCGAGCAGCTATACTGGAATTCTTCCTTTCCTTTGCCAGGTCTTCTGACAAGAGTGGCATTCATAGTGGCACCTATTAATGGAAATAGGCTACACGTTTCAAAACTGCAGTCCAGTGTTATCCTGCCTGGGCTGATGGCCATGTAATACCAAAAGGAGACAATTCTTATGCTTTTCTGCTCATCTCTAATGTGTGCGTTCAATGCATCTTGGGATTGTTTGCGGTCACATGAGTGATATGTGCATTTCTAAGTCCCTTCGCTAATCTAGCTCATATTCCTAGACTCCCACATCTATATATGAGTGCCATGTAGTGATAAGCTTATGCTCTAGATTTTCACAAACCGTTGTGTCCTAATTCTCGTTTAGTTTGTTTTGTTTATGTGTTGTGTGCCACTGGCCGAACTGTGTTTCAATATAACGCCAAACCTTAAACTTTGTTTGGTGTCATGGAGATGGAAGAAGCTGACCATTTTGGAATGGCATTTGGTATTTGATATCGAAGCAGTTAAAAAAAGTCAACAGCCAAAAGGGAGACAACCTCAAATCGAACTGCTAAATGTCACCCAGTTCAAGGGAGGACCAGTCAAATGCATTTATGACCACATTTTGACACAATAGAGAGTAAGGCACATATAGGTGATAAGAGATGGAAAAATATAACTCGAGAAGGGGAAGTTGCTCACATTAAATACAAAATTTAACAAAGAGGTGTACATATGGAAATGGAAAAGCGTTAGTGCAACACAAATAACAAGAATATTGAAAAAAGATGGTCCACTCATCAGTGGTTTTATAATTTCCTGTGTCATTTCTTCTTCTGTACCCCACTGGTGTGCATCAGTGCTCACTCCTGAAACCGGCCTCCTTGTCCATCCCACATATGTGGAACACTGGAGGACATGACATCCCACATTCCAAAGAACAATACTCACTGAGAATGCTACAAATGTAATGCAAAGAGCAAGCATAGTCAACTTTTTAAGTGGTCGACATTTGAAAGCCAACATTTCCTCAGACAGAAGAGCTGGAATTTTTCTGAAAAAGGATCTGCTGTTTTCTGCAAACTACAGCTTAGGCATTTGCATTCCATGACTGGGGATTTCACAAGATTCCACTCGTGTTTGTTTGCTCTGCTATTTCCTAACCCAGGATAAGATTTAATGGGTGATGCGACTGCTTCCATGCATACATTGGCTAGTACTGGATCCACAGAGCATGGTGAATCATGAAACGTTGACTGCGCAGAACGATGAAAGGCTCTTTTCAAGATACAGTGGCACAGGTGCTGTGCACCCACTCTGAATGTGTTGGGATTTGTTGAAATGTCATCACAAATTAGCTGTTAAACCCTCAGACCCATACGGGTAAGACAGCCTACACATCATGAGAAGGATCAGAAGAAAGGGGAATTTGGGGCAAAGGGGAACAACGTTTTACCAGACCTTTCTATACTATATCAAATGTAGAAAAGAAAATGGGGTGGGGGGGCAAGGGTGCCTCTTAAATGCTAGTTTTGAGAGCTAAACTGTATCTGATTACATGGAGCAGGCTGATGCAGAGGCCTTTTGTAGTTGCTTGGAGTAAATCATTTATGTCACAGTGCTCCTAAGCTTTATCACACAAAATCTAAAAAAGGCTCTCATTGCAACCACTAATTACATCAACTCCTTTAATCAAATGTTTCTGGGACCTGTGAGGTGCCAGACACATGAGGAAGACAATTTGGTAAAGGTTTATCACAAGAAGCCATTTTATTTAACACATATGTGTTAGATAAACGCCTCACTATCCCTAACCTAAAGAGGATTGTTCCTGCCTATCAAAATAAACTAAAGGAAAACACTCTAACAAAAGGGATCTGTGCCTCACAAGTGTACATACATTCACTGGTCGAAGTGGGTGTGTGCGGTTGGGAGCGGTTCCCCTCTACTTTTTTAAAATATGTTTTACTGTTCCAATACCTTTATTTTAAAAAACTAAAATATTCCCAAATGGTTTTGTTTTAAAATAAAAGTTTAAGAAGAAGTTAAAACTTGCCCTTCAGTGCACTGCACTGAACATTATCTTAAACAGCAGGTGTGTTTGTTTGGGGGGTTGGACTGTGCACGGGATGGGGCGTGTTGATGGGGTCTGTGGAGAGTGGGAGCAGGCCAGTAGGGAACATAGTTCCTCTACTTCTTTCCGTACACTTCGACCACTGTATAATTTGAGAACCGCAATGCGAAAAATGTTTTGCCCATTTTGGGACTTGTTGCCATACTACAAATTCCATTCTATACATGATCTTGATGTGAGTAGCTCTTTAAATATGTATATTATCGTTCAATGTGTACAAGTCTGCACAGCACTTTGGGTAAAGATAATAACAATATTGCTCATCCTCAGTTTGACATTTGATATATTATTATTTGCTTATTTAAATTTACATTTTATTTTTGTTGAATATTATCCGTGTATTGCTTTTATTGATATTAATGAATAATTGTTTATTATGTGTAAAGTTCGAATTTTCTTTCATTCTATATCACATTAAAGTATAAATAAATAAACTGTATACATCAAACTTATAAAGGTAACATATACTTGATAATGGCATCCGTGTAAACTGGGTTGGATCCCCTTCCACAGATTCAAAACAGGAATTTCAAAGAAAGTTAAAAAAAAACACGTTCATTCTTGTGGGGTGTTTTTTCAACTGGTCTCAAAGCAACACTTCAACTTGACCACTTGTTTTTATCTCTCCTCGTCTAGCACAAATTTCAACATAACTTCTTCTCCTTGAGAAACAAGACACTTTCACAATGTTTCCACAGCAAGGTTCTGTCAGGATGATTCCACTATAATTCAAGTAACACCTTAGTGGGTCTGCCACTTCTTCTTGACAACTTTCAACCACAATGTAGTACTTCAATAATGTCTTACTGATCCACTAACCTGCCAGAACTAGCACCATAAAGTCTCTATCCTGGAAAGCTCGCCTGCCAGGACAAAAAGCTTCTACTACTACTACTACCTTGTGGTGAGGTCTACTTGAAATCTTTATAAAAGTCTCAAACTTTTATCAACTTCAACATTCACAACTTCCTTTGGGAAAATATGTTAAGCAGTGGTACTGTTTGTTCCACTCTTGGTTTTGGCACAGGCAATGCAGGTTAAACTCATCTCCTCCTGAACACTCTATTTCAGGAGGGCGTCTCTCTTGCCACTTCTGATTTCTCAGATTTACATTAGTTAACTGCTGACAACATTTCTTTCTTATAATGGCTTTTCTTTGGCTTAACAATGTATGTTGGTAACTTTGTTAATTACTGCCTCTTCCTTATTCGGGCAATAATAGTTACAAACAATGTTCTCTTGTTGTTTAGCCAACATGGTTTCTATGCTTTGTGAATGACTGCCATCACTTTACTTTAGCAATTAATGTTTGGTTAACTGGATTCAGTATGGCCCTTTCTTTATTTTGGCACAGGTTTTGGCTTTTATAATAATGCTGTTCATCTTTTCCTTCATGCCTCTTTACAAAAGTTGTTATCTTGCCAATATGATTTCTTTCTATCAGTTTGGCATTCAAAATAATACTTATTGTTCAGTGGCCGCACACGAAGCGTACCGGGGTACCTACTGATGGTAAACTCATTGGGCCTCATTACGACCCAGGCGGTAAGTTACCGCCTGGGTCGTACCTTTACCACCATGGCGTAAACTACGTTTACGCCATGGTGGTTGGCGGACTTACCGCCCCATTCCGAGGTTGGCGGGGCGGTAAGTCCCCAATCCCCATTTACCCTTCCCCATTCCCATTTTTGCCCCATAGGGCATAATGGGAGTGGGGAAGGCGTTAATTATGCCACCGTAAATTAGGCTGGCGTAATTAACAACAAGGTCCCTTAGCGCCATGGATTTTAACACCTGCTAAAAGCAGGTGTTAAATCCTCCATGGCGCTAAGGAACCTCGGAATCAGGCGGTAAGGGTCGGCGCTGTTTACGCCGCCGTAAACCCCTTACCGCCTCGGTCCTAATGAGGCCCATTGGCTTTGTCATATGTGTCAGTGCGATCTGCTGTTCATTCTCGCTCTGCTTCTTCTGCCTCCGTCTGTATCCCGCAGGCTGCTTCCTGGTTCCCGCTGCCCATGCTGAACAGGAAAGGAGCTTCCCTCATTCCAAGTGTCAGCCGGTGCTCGCCTTCCACCGTGGCAGGCCATGCTCACAGGAGACCCTCTCTCTCCACGGGGAAAGTCAGCTGCAATGCTGCTTCCCACTGTGCAAACTCTGCAATTTTTGAACCTTGAAGACCCTCGCAGGACCGACCCCTGCTTTGCAATTAGCAACATGTCCATCGTCGCCCTTCTGCTTCTGCTTCCGCTGCCACTGCAACTGCTGGGGTCTGCAACTCCACCCTACTGTTCTAATGGCCTGCACCTGAGGGGGTCTTATATATTCAAAGGTCCCACTCACTTGAGGAGCATTAGAACCACTAGACGGCATGATGCAATTTCATTCATTTTAATCTCTCCTTTTCATTCCAGTACTTTGGGAATTGTGGGACTTGAAGTCCCCAATTAACAAATTACCTTTTTCTTTGACAGTTTCAATTTTACAGTAGGCCTTTAAAAGGGTAGGGTGTCTAGGGAAGTTATTGGAGGGGTTCTCCCAGTTCTCTTGCACTGCTCCCCCATGTGATCCTCCTGCAGAACACCAACCACAGGATCAGGAAGTGTCTGCATTTCCCTGGCACACATGAGAAGGGTGCAAGGCAGGTTTTCTGGGAGAATCATCTCTGTTTCATCACAGACCTTTTCATGCAGAACAGAAATTCCAAAAGTAGGTGTCCATGTAAAGTCTCTAAAAGGGATGGATGCCATATTTGTTAGGTTATGTCAGGTTAATTGGCGTTAATACTGAGCTGTGAAAATATTTCAGGGGCAACGCATTTGGCTTGGAAACCAGACAAAGCAGAGCAACACAGGTTTGAATCCTGTTGCACTGGCTATAGAATGCTCTACAATATCAATGTGGACAAAGCCTAGTGCACCACAATACAAGATGTCATGTCTCACAATATCTCTACTCTACTACTCAAGACCAATGCTAAAAAACTCTGTTGGCTGCCAAAGCCCCCCAATCTCTCCATCATTGCCAATCCAATGGGACAAACACCCTGCAGATCCCCCTTTTAAATTCTGCAATATCACATACAAACTACTGCTTACCACCATTCAAGCACTAAAACCCACTAACTGTAAAGGTGACCCTTGCCCTGCCCACATTGTGAAACTATGTGCCCATACACTAGCACCTATCATCACTGAGTTTGCCAATGCCTCCTGCTCCACCAACACTGTACCTCCAAACATGAAATTTCCTTGGATCTCACCACTACTTAAGAGACCTTGTTAGACCCTACTATTCCCACCAACTACGATCACCTTTGTACCTTTTCTACTACTTTCTGGACCTTCTTGCTTATACTCAAGTCCAACTATTCTTGGAACAGAACCACCTGCTTGATTATAGACAGTCAAGGTTCCGTCCAAGCATAGCGCTGAAACTGCCCTGCTGGACTCAAAAATCCAAATAGCCAAGATCCACAACTCTGGCAACTTGGCTATTTTCCTGCTATTAGACCTGTCAGCAGCTTGTGACTTAGTTGACCACAACATCCTGTGCCAACACCTCAGCAATACATTTAATTTCTCTCCACAGGCCACTCCATGGATCAGATCCTTCCTCAGTGAATGCACCACCAGAGTCTTCATTGGTGATGCCGCTTCCGACCCTATCCCTGCCCCTCTAGGTATCCCTCAACCATCTTACCTTTCGTCAACACTCTACAACACTTACACAAAGCCACTCTTCGATCTCCTGAATGCCAGCGATATCATCTACACCAACTTTGCAGATGATATGCAAATACTCACCCACATCACGGGTGATCACGCCCGAGACTCTGCCACTATCAACTCAGTTTACAGCACAACTGAAAATTGGATGGCTGCCATAATTTATGCTTAAACAATGACAAAACTGAGCTCCTCATTGTGGGCTACCCATTCCACCTCAAACACCTGGATGCCTCCTTTGCATCCTTTTGCATTGCCGACACGTCCATCCCATCTCGAAGCATATCAAGACACCAAGGGTCCACTTGGAAGCTGACCTATCAATGACCAGGCATATCAATGCCTTAGCATCCTCCATGGCCCACACTGCAAGGATCATATCACTGAGTAGGCAATTCCTCTCACCAAGCAACTGTCTCACACAAGCACTGATCGTGCAAAACTAGACTATTGCAATTTTCTGCTCATGGGCGCTACTGCTGCCAACATGTACAAATTACAACCATCACAAAATAAGGCACTGCGAGCGGCTCTGGGTCCAAAACAATCAGACCATATCAGAGCCAGCAGATGTGAAACCCACTGGCTCCCAATCAGAGCACAGGTGGACTTCAAAACTCTATCCACTGCCCACTGATGTATACATAAAGAGTCCTCTCTCTACCTCGACACCTGCATTTCTCAAAAGATCCCCTCGCTGGCGCTAAGATCCAGCTGCAGCGCACTGCTAACAACACCCCCACCCCCCGCGCTTCAAGAACAATGGAGCGGGAGGAATCAGCTTTTGCGTCACAGCTTTGGAACTCATTACCAGTTCACATCAGAAATGAACAATCCTACACTCCCTTTCAAGAAACTCGTCAAAACTCTGTTTGCCTTATACACGTAAAATGCTGATGGATAATTGAACATCATTGTATCGTCAGAATGTATTAAACGTACTTTCAAATTATTCCACCTTTTGAAGCACACCCACAATGTAATGGAATAGCACATTTGCGGCTAATAATAACAGAAATGATTACAGTGCTTAGAAACCCCACCAATCTGTATAAAGCCACTATATAAAATCATGATATGATTATTATTAATATTATTATTACTATTAGTATTATTATGATGTGTTAATATTATTATTAAACATTGTTTCAATGAACGGGTTATCAAATTTGAAATCTATCAAGCAAGCTCGATTTTGTTACTTACAATTTCATGCACGATAAACATTTCACATTGTATTCGTACCCTAACAGTTATTAAAATGTGCATTTCACAGCAGAACCGACTGCATGCACAATGTTTACTCGGGAAGTCACAGGGGCAGGATGCAAGCCTCCTTGTCTCGCGGTGGTGTTAAAATGACAGCCTGTCACGGGGTCTCACCCTATACTAAGCCCCTTCTTTCAACCTGTCAAACACACAAATCAAATGTGCTTCCCCTCAAGGACTTTCGGATGGGTTTGATCAATGTCAAGGCTGCAGCAATGAGAGGTTTGCCCTTCCCGTAAGCCGGCCTCGAGAGCCACCTCCTGGCGTGATGCCGGGAGGCTGCCATGGAGAGCACCTATGATCAGGTGCCGGGGAGCCTAAGCTCCCTTGCTTCGGAAAGGTCCCGCCCTCTGCAGGTCGATTCATTAGGAACCTAGCAAAGAATGTTCAGCGTTTTATGAACCCCGCACTGCTTTTCTCCACCTTGGGGCTTTAAAAGACACCTTCTGAAGAACAATTTCTTTAATTAACTAGGTTCGCTGTTGCGCAATAAGTTAAACTGTTGTTTGTGTGGTGAAAACAAAAGAACTATTCAACACATTGGGGGTCGAGTTGGAGGCATGTTAGGAATAAGAGGCAAGAACCATGTACTTCTCAGAGAACACGCACTGGTGATGCCAACCGTGAAAGCCTGTAGCAGGGAGCTTGCTTCTCTCTAGGCCAGGCCTGCCTCGGGTACCAGTGCCGCGGAAGGTTAACTATTTGCTGGAGACGAGCCACAGGACACAATTGCCACTTATACACAAAGGTATTTTCTTTCAGGCAAAGACATACTTGTCTTCCTTTTGATCGCTCTAAGGTGTTAAACTAGAGCTCGGAAAGGGACGATGTTGTTCGATTTCACGAACACAATGGGCCTGATTTACAAAGTGTATTTCAATGGGAGGGTCTATGTCTCTTAATTGAGAAGGGGAGTACAGGAGACCTAGTCTGGGGACAAGTGCGCCGCTAAACTTCGATTGACGACGTGGGAGTGGCCCTACACGGCATTATTGAGACACCAGGGCAGTCTTCAACACAGCCACTTCTACCGAGAGTTCTGTGTTTCCGTTTGGAGAGGGTATGCTGGGTGGCGGAGGGGGCATGGCCCGCCTTTCGAGGGGAGTCACTCGTTGGCTGCATACATACTTGCGTGAATTCTCATGCCACCACTGAACTCTCATGCCACCACTGAAAGGCCTGGGCACTTTTTAGCAGAAGTGTGGCAGAGCACCATCTCAGTGCCATCAGAAGGCACCTCATGCATTCCTTGGCTCCCTCTTGCTGAAGCTCCATTGGGGTGGTGCTTTGTCTGTCAGGGGGTCATGCAGTGGTGGTGGATCCCAGAGAGGCTTGTTCTGAATAGCCTTTCCAAGAATGACCTGAGTTTCAAGCCACTGACATCTGAGAACCAGTGCTTTAAATGGTCAGGTACCTGCACTTCCTTTATTTACAAGGCATTGTGTCAGCAGGAAACCAATGCTTTAAATGGAGGAGTACCAGCACTTCTCAGCTGTAAGCAGGTACTCTGCTATAGTGCTACAGTGAGTACCTGCACTTCTGAGTTTCCATTTAAAGCACTGCTGAGAATTGGGCCTCGCCCTGCATGTTCATGGCTGGTAAACAAATGACATTGAAAATCTTGCTTTGGGGGTAGAGGATGCCATTATAATCTGCTACAAGTCTTGCTCAAGGTCGCACCCAATCTCAGGTTAGGTTACCGCAACGCAGGTTTGAATCCCGGTCTGACGCTTAGAGACTGGTTCCCAGTAGTAAGCGTGTTATAAAAGAGTAATTACTGTAACCTTAACTATTCTGGCAGAAGTACAATATATGCATGTCATATAATAAATTATAATAAATACATATGCCAAGAGAAGGGGATGTTCTTCCAACTTCCTTTTTTTTGTCAACTCACTATAATTCCACAAAAACGTATTCACATAGCCATCTAAGATGTAGCCAAGTCCTTTATTCTGGTTACATGAAGAATGGTGGGGCTGCCACCTCTATGACACGTGTTGTCATTTAACGACAAGCATAGCACGTGGTAGAGAAGTAATCTTGATAGAGCAGTAATTCAATGCCAGTGATGTCTTTTTAAGTGATAAGACCTTTGAGTGAAAAATCACCAACGCAGAGTATAATATGACGCTAATGTTGTGATGAAATACACAGTGACAGTGTAAAACAGCACTGAGAGACTGAGAATTGTTCACCATTGAGCAGACCTGAGGCACTACAGAAGAATGACTAGACACAGCAACCAGAATGGAGAGGCTGGTTGGGAGAAGGGAAAAAGCATGACGCTGACTATGACTCATATCAATACTCAGGAGGTGACAGTTATTAGGAGAGTAAAGAGATTACCAGAATAGGAAGCATCTAGTGGCACTAAGCCACGTGTGGGGAGGCAGCAGAGACTAGAGCCAGGCACCACCAGCTGAACAAAGGCAAAGATGGGAGAAGACCACGTGGCAGCGATGAGACAGAATCAGAGTGAAAGGTTTTATGGCCGTAGGATATCGTTTCCTTGAGATGACAGATCATGGGGTCAAAGCAAAGTGAGGAGGTGACACTGACACCAGATGTCCCTCATTTCTGAGATGGAGAAACAATCCGTGCAATCAAAAGACAGGAGCTCCAGAGGTCGGCTTTGTGGTTAAAAAGACATGCCATTGATCAGTAACTAATCCATTAGGTCAGCTGAGCAGACACAGCAGCTGATATTCAGAGCATATACATGTTAAATCTTCAAGATACAAGAAATTAAAGATATGTGATCAAAAGATCTCAATTTTTGCGGAGCTTCACATTTTATGAGTGACTCTGTGTCAAAGATCTGGGCCTATCTTCTAATAAAACAATGCTTCAAAATGCTATATCTCCACGCAGTCAGGAACCTGCTGATTCAGATTATTAAATCCATCGATTAATGCGTGTCTGCTTCATGGCCTCGGATCTCAAAGGCTTTAGTTTATCATATTTTCTGTTAATGATACACTCCCATAAACATGCAATAGCTAGGTTTGAAAAAAAGAAACACATGTAACATGTATGCATTTGGAAACCACAAAAATGAAATCATATTCTTGGCTATGACTTTTGAAAGCTTTTCTTGATTTAAAAAACTAAAACAGATTTGAAGACAGGAAATAACTCATGACCACACACTTGCAAACACAATGTATTATTATGTGTGAATGATTAAAGTTTTTACACATCACCATAACCTTTGCATATTATGAGTTGTTAGAACAGTAAGGATGTCTGTGAATTCGGGAATTGTATGCAATTTCTAATAAAGGCCTCAATAATGGTGCAGGTCCATAAAATAAATTATATGAGGAAAACAGGTTTCAGTCCAAATTTGATCTTGGGTAATCTGCAGACGAAGGTGGTAGGCCAACAGATGTACATTTTGGGGGTTTCTACCTGGATGTAGGGAATTGAAAGCAGGGGACACACTGGGGGCAGCGTTTACTTGGAGGTGCAAGCTTGAGCTACTGATGTTCCTACCTCTCCTCGGCTTTAAATGGCAAATCAAAAGTGAGCACAATAACCCATATGTATTTACACATATGTCCCAAGAATTAGTTGAACCACTAATAGCTACTCAAATTATTTTAGGGGAGCCCACTGAATAGGAACTGGGATGTATGGGAAACTATGTGGAGTTATATTTGAAATAAAATATCATGTTCCCTGATGATAGCCAAATATATTATCGTGTTTTACAGGGGAATTGTATACCTAGATTTGTGAATTCATGATATGGTTTATCAGATGTTTTACATATTTGCATCATTCCATTGACTCCTTGGCCTGTTAGAATCATAGTTTACAGGAAAAGAGGCCTCTTGAATATAGTAATATACACTTTAAAGTGGACTAGGAAAGAGATTAATATGTCCACTTTATACCCAAGAAAAGAATGTCCATTTTAATAACCAATGTTATTTTTCTGAATAACTTTGTGCAGGAAAGAAAGGATTCGACCTTAAGTGGATTCCTAAAGCCAATACAAATGAAGTGTTGATTCCTTTTCTATCTCAAATGTATACTCTCATATATGATCCTTTAAATGAATGAAGATGTTATGCTCACCAAAATAAAAGTTTCATAAACACAAGCCTGTACATTAAGTAGCCAATCTATCATGCCCTTTATTTTATATACATGTGCACACTAAAGATCAACCATGCCTTACACCTAGAAGGGATTCAGCACTAGAATAGGAAATGTATATAGACATCCAATGTGTATCTCTGATGTCAACATGTGTTGATAATGTTAGTGAAAATGTACTGAAATGCATGTTATAAAAAATTTTCCTCTGATGCTAATGCTTGTTGCCGGTGTTAGAGAAAATTAAGTAAAATATAGATTGCACATTTCTGAGCAGATTATTACAATTGTTTTCTTTGAAATGTGATGCCGACAAGCAGTGATAATGTGAATGTTCATACTGAAGAAGATTCCATACTTTTGTCTAGCATAGTTATCCAAACGTGTTCTTATATAAATGAATGTTTCTGGTCATTGTGAAAGTAAACAAAAGGCCAACAGCAGGCAGGTTGTGTTTCTTTTTTGTAGATAAGCTGCCTGTATTTGTCATGAATATTAGAAGTGTTTTACCCAGTATTCAAAGGAAGGAGACCACCTTTAATTATTTCAATTTTTTATTTTAAATAAAACAGACTAAAATACATTGTGCCTTGTTTCAGAATTTTGGGGTGGAATTGTCATGTTTAGATCATGAGATGTTTCTCTGCAAAACTAATCTTCAAAATGTATATAATTTATTGTTGTGGGCACAATACAAGTAAAGGCTGTGAAGTATTGTTGCACAGTGGGAACTGATGCCAACAGTTCTACTACATATTAAGGAGATGTTGCGGGAACAGACTGGCATGTTACGAAACCAATGGAGAGTGTTGTGAATTACTTGTTCATCTCCTCTGTACAGTGTTCCATGTTTTTCCCAGCTAGGTTTTCACTTTATAAATCCCATGCATATATATATGTATTACATGGCCACGGTAGTTATGGTTAAGTTGGTGTTTCCATAGGAAGAGCACTTTTTGGGTGGCTTATAACTTCGCTCCCCCTGGACGAAAAGTTTGGTGAGGATTTGTCCAGGGGGGGGGAAAGTTATAGGGGGGTCCCAAAACTTTTTTTTTTCCGAGACTGAATGGGAAAAAACTTTGAGCACGGCTACAGCCCGAACCGCTGGACGGATTTACACCAAATTTGCAGCAGGAGCGGGGGCTTGGTCCCGAAAGCATGCTTTTGCAAAATTGGTGTAAATCCGTCCAGTAGTTTTTTTATAAAATGACCAAAACGTAAGGCAAAAAAATTAGTGATATCTGTGTTCGCTTCAAGGACGGACTTCCCTGTTCGCTCCGCGGACAGCACCCCGATTGGCCCATGGCCTTGCGTCATGTCCGCGGACATGCAACGTGTTCGCTGATTGGACGGCGAGGGGCGTGGAGCGCGTCATATTTACTGTGGCGCCCGCCATCTTGTATCCGCTGTCGACCGCGTACAGCGCGTCGAAACGTGGATAAAAAATTGTATTTAGTGCCGTGTGTTGTTGTGTAAGAGATAGGTTCAATGTTTTGTTTTTTTATGTGCTAGACGTTTTTGTTGCGTTCGATTTGTCCGCGGAGAACACGGCTGTTCTGACATTTTGTAAATAAACTAAATGGTGGGGTGTTTAAAGGATGGAGTATGTGTCATTTTTGTTCTCAAGGAAGGTAAAAATGAGCTATGAACACTCGCGGTGTACTTAATTGTTCGTAAATACACAAACTGCGGGTGTCCTCAGGACGCTGTCCGTATTGTAATCTGTCTAGTTGAATGTGTTCTAAGAACACTCACGGTGTCCCGAAATGGTTGCAATTACACAAAATGGGGGTGTGTCTGAGAACGTTGTTTGTATTGTTCGTTGTCAGGGTGAAAGTGTTTTAAGACCACTCCTTTTGTCCGCTAATAGTACAATTTCCTATGGGCGTCAACTGACTTTTTGTCCACTAAAGAAACGATAAATCCGGCTGGTGTGCGCCGACATTACGGGATAATCCTATGACTGGCGCTATTGACCTGGCTGACTTGCTTTTGCGACACTAAATCATATCTCCCGCGCCTAAGCCTGATATTATCAAAGCATTCATATTCCCCGCCTCTCTCCGTGACGTTACAGGGTGCGTCATCAAACGCGCCCAGTCCTCTGCAGTCCTAAGTGACTTTACACAGAACCCGGAAGACAACACATATTATGTCACAACACAGCGCGCCACAATTCGGAATATGAAACAGTGATTTAAAAGCAAACAGCAAGATTGTAAATTTTGTAAAGTACATTTATTTGACATCAAATGTTTAGAGAATATTCAGCAATTTGCATTTGTCTTTGTTGTCGATCCGCAAAAGTTCATGTTGAGGCACGCGATGTTCCTTTGCGGTACAGAGGGTGTTAGATCAGCTTACAACTCAGTGCGCCACAATTCGGAATATGAAACTGCGGTTTAAAAGTAAACAGCAGGATTATACATTTGGTAAAGTACATTTATTTCACATGAAATGTTTAGTGAATATTCAGCGATTTGCTATTGTCTCTGCTGTCGATCAGCAAAAGTTTATTTTGAGCCACGCGTTGTTCCTTTGCGGTAGATAGGCTGTTGGTTTATGATAAAAGCAGTGAATGGTCGCTCTGATAATTGGAAGGTTGCTCCAACAACGAGCCATTAGACCACCCTATTGGTTGGTATGTTGTTTGTAGCTGCTAGTACTGCATAAGGGCATATTGGTCCTTGGCGATTGTCCCATAAAATGGTGAGGGTCATGAAGTTGCATATTTGGACCTGCACCTGGCAGTTGAAGACCCCATCCGCTGGAGTCTGTAAATCATGACATGGGCAAAATGGGGCCACATACCTGTTTTAAAAAACATAAATTAGTCTCACCAACCGATCTTCATTAAAAATCATCATTTTATTTATTAGGCCGTGAAACTATTTGCTATCGAAGATAGTGCAACAGAGTATGTTAATAATAAAATAATAATATTTTCCCATTCATATAGCGCTAAGAACCGTGAGGTATCTAAGCGGTGCTTATTATTAACCACGGTGTGTGGTGCTCATTTATCGACCACGGAAGGATGAAAGGCTGAGTTTGGCCTTGCCGGGATTCGAACTTGCGTTAGCAATTTGTGCACGGATGTCAAAGCGAGCGTTGTACTCGCTGTGCCACTTGACAGGCTACAGTGAAGTGGCACAGCGAGTAAAGCGCTTGACCACCTATAGACCGGTTAAATTATTTCTATTAACCCACCTTGTGTCGTCTGCCTTTTTCAGAGCCCTCTAAACGACAGGGGATCAATTTGGCGGTGATAGTGCGCGGTAGAAAACATTATGCCACTTTCAACGAACAAGTTCAACTTGAGTGGTCTTTAATGCTACGCTATTGTAATTATATTTGGTATAAAATAATCTAAAGGGTTACTTACAGTACAATTGCAATTTCCATTGTCTACGAGTAGTGCAGTCCCAAAATACGACTCTGCGTGTGCGAACGATCTTTCGCATAGTGATATAATATATAAAAGTGGTTTCGTTTCAGAAATTTCATCCTTATCTTCTCTTATGTTTTAGCAACACTCCTTCAAGAGAAGTCTTTCATCACAATCTCTGTCTGTCAAGGTAAAAACACAATACAACCTTATAGTCCGCTTCGTGAGCCTCTCCGGGGCCCGAGAAAAAAATGGAAGCAGCTGACCTTCACTGTGAACGAGCATAAATTCTTACTTTGCAACATTCTGTGTAAAGCCATCTGTGAGAAGTTGGTTTTTGCACGCCATGTTTGTATATTGTTTGCGTGATATTAAAAAAGTTTTATTTAAGGGACGTTATGGTTCTAAGTACAGCCGAAAGACCCCTGAAAATCGCAAGTTATGGTAAGCTATGAAAAATAACTCGCGCCACCACCGTGCACTGCTAAGACTAACACCCAGGACATCAAAGATGACATCGCAAATGTCATTGATGAAATCACTGATGACATCACATGTGTATGTACTTTTCATGGAATTTGTGTACTAGGGATTTTTATTATAATGTTGCGAAAAAAGTGTCAAGGATATTGCAATAAATATCATACCGTTATTAGTGCTTTGAACGATGCATTGATATAAATAGCACTGTATTATGGGATTCTATCTAGTATACTGAGCTACTAATGGAGAAACATAGCATTGTGTGCAGAGTACAAGATGAAAGTATCATATTTGTAATGTTAATATGTTGAATAATGAAATGATAATTGTCCTGAAATGTTTGAAAATTCACAAAATGGGGGTGTTCTGAGGACGTTATTTGTATTGTGTGATTGCTTAGCTGTATACAATGTGGGAATGGCACAGAGAGTAAAGTGGACGCCGTCCGCGGACACCGCGGCTGTTCGTGGACAGGGCGTGCTACATCCAGATTTTTCCAGGAAATCCAACATGGAAAGAAGACTGTACGGATCAGCCAATCAGATGTCGAGGTTGTGGATTTGTGTTGAAAGAGACTATGTGTAGTGAAGATGGCAGAAGTGGAGAAAGTCAGGGTGTTGGTGCTCGGAGATATGTTTGTGCATGGTTTACAACAGTACGCTCAATGCAGGCATGTTGCAAAGAACTTTGATGTGAAAGGAGTGGAGGAGGTGTGGAGCACTTTGCCTGATTGCAATGTACAGGGAATTGTACAAGTTTGTGAGGATATGGCCACGATGAACAGTCCGCATGTGGTAGTTTTGCACTATGGTGCTTTCCATTTGGGCAACGTCAGTGCCCCTACTTTGTTGGCTGATTTGGAACGCTTGGTTCAAGCCGTAATGAAGATCCTTCCAAATGCGAAAGTATTTTTTTCTGGATTACTACCTAGGGCAATATGGGACAATAGTTCTGTTTTTTGTCCTCAGCAAAACATTGCTAGGTGTGTCATCAACCGAGGCATGTGTGCCTTCATGCTTAGAGCTGGTATGTTCTTCTGTAATAATGAGAATATTGATGCCAGTAATGCTGTTAATTTTGAAGAAGATGGCATTTCTTTATCTTTTACGGGAAATGCCTTTCTATTTTGGAATGTAAGGGTTGCTTTGGAGAAGGTTATGTGAAGATTTTAGGAGTAAAGTAAGAAAAAAAAACAAGAAAAAAAATACTAAATAACAGGTGTCTGTCTAGCATCTGTAAAAAAAAAAAAGAAAACAGCTCTTTTCAGAGCCAACTTCAAAGGGGAAATGGGGCACACTATTTAAATTTACATTCACCACGCTCAGATTTTCGATATGTCCGCGGACATGGCAGTAGTCCACGGACATGAAAATCACTACGAGGGGGTTAGTATGTTCTATGTTACATGTATATGAAGTCAGGCATATTATGGTTAAGTTGCGCTACTAAAAACCTATGAAATTCAGTAAAAAAACTTTGTTAAGTGGACGTTATGGTTAAGTTGCGCTACTAAAAACCTATGAAATTCAGTGAAAAAACTTTGTTAAAGGGTGGTTCAAAGTAAAACCGAAAAACCCCTGAAATTCGGCAGTTTTGGTAACATAAGCAACCATAACTCCCGGAACCGTGCACTGCTAACACTAACACCCAGGACATCAAAGATGACATCACAAATGTCATTGATGACATCACTGATGACATCACATGTGCATTTACTTTTCATAAAAACTCTGTACAAGGGATTCTTATAATGCTGACCAAAAACTGTCAAGGATCATTGGGATAAATATCATGAGCTAATTAGTGCATTAAGCAATGCATTGATATAAATAGCATTCTATTATGAAGTTCTATCCAGTATACTAAGCTACTCATGCAGAAACATAGGCAGTGTGTGCAGCATACATGATGAAGGTGCCATATTCATAATCTTGCCATGTTGAATACTGAAATGATATATATAGTGGCATTAAAAGTCTATTCTACCAATACTTCTGAAAAAGAGTGTATGAATAATGCACAAGGTAAAGTGAAAGACTATGGTTTAATGTTCACCAAAATCCCAGCAACTCTGAAAAACTATATGTATAGCTCGGGAAAGTGAAGCAAATTACATTGTAAAAAAGTCTCACACGTATCCAATGTAGGCTCAAATACCTTGGATCCAGGCCTCTTGGCTAATTTGGAGGTCATCTTGCAGGCATGCAGGCAGTCGGAGAACAAATATGGGCGATCCTGTGCAGCCACCACCTTGCTAGTCTGTTGTGTGAAAATGCGGGTAAAGCAAGGCAGAGTCCTGAAGGAAACCCGCAATCAGTGGAAAAGCAAGCAACACAAAAACCTGACTCTGGATAGACGGATCAATCTGGTAGGCAAGGAAGAAACTGTAGGAGTAGCACAGGGATCTGGACTAAGGAGTCTGAAGAGAGAGAGTCCAGCAGTCAAGGAAACACAAGCGGGTGACATGTTAGGAAGAACAGACAGCAACTTGGAGAACACAGTGAATGGAAGACAAGGAAGCCAAACATGAATGGACAAGGCATGAGAAGAAAGAAAAGGAAAGAATGGACAGCATCACCTCAAGCAGGAGCTGCACGAGGGTTGCGACACACCAGTCTGGAACCACGGAGGAACTGAACTAGAACACACAGACACAGCGGGTGCCATGTTGGAAATGACTAGACTGCTGCTGCTAATTGAGAGGATATGTCACAGAAATTGCTAATGGTCTCCTGTGTCTCCAACAATGCCACAATGACCATCGGGAAGATGTGACAAAAAGTGGCCAGAGATCAGGCCACACTTCAAGATTTAAGGCGTCTTCACAAAATAAGAATTTAAAAAAATTAAGGTAAAAGCCTGTTCTAACTTAATTATACATCTCCATGACACTTTACAAGAATGTGTTCAATTAGAATATTTCAACTCTTCCTGCTATACGAAAGTGTAGACTTTTACTTATTTGATAAATTCCTATCTCATAATTTGGTAAATTAACACATTATTGTGATCAGCCTAGCACTAATGTTCTAACAAATAGTTACTGCCTGGTACATTTGCAATGAACACTGGGGAAACAAACATTTGGAAAAGATATGTATGTTCAGAGCTAACTTTCCATTTCCCGAAAATAAATGTGATTACTAATGTCATGTATTAATTTCATGCAGGCATTCCAAAATTGCACAATATATATGCAAAATTACGAAAACTTGGAGAAATTATATTATAAAATGGAAGAGGTATGAGTTCATTTGACAGCTCATATTTGAGCAATTATACCTAACATGTGGCCCCCTTCGACAGCGGCTCATTCCAATGACAGATGGAATTTCAGCATGTCCCTGCCTAATATCATTGCAAAAATATGTTATCAACATGAACAGACAGAGCAATGTTTAAAATCTAACACAGACCTAAAACTTTAATAGATGGTTACTTTTGTTTGTGAATGCATGACCCTTTCAGAAAACATGTTAACAGCTTTGTGAAACACGTCTTTTGAGCATGAAAATTGAGTTCACTTGTAAAATGTCCCATATCTAATTTATGTACATTACATAATGTCAGCATTAGTATGAGACCGGCCTTCATCATTCAAGGATAAATAAACACAGACATGATGTTACACGCTACTAAGCAAAAGTGAAACATCTGACGGTGGTGGCCCTGGAGGCACACTTTTAAGCTTACGCCTTCTGAGTTTCCTTTTCTAGCTCAGCTCAGGATAAAGGGGAAATCAAGGTTGCAGAGGAGAGTGAGGCAAAGGGGAATTAATTAGGCTGTTTCTTAACATAAACATACTTGCAAGCAGAACCTACAATACAATGATTTAAAAGGGTCCTTACATGAAAGTCACATCCACTGAAGAAACTATTGCAATAATACAGATGCTGTTTATTATCCTTGGGGCTCCTTTATGGGAATACTCTGAATACCGCCCTGTGTTTTCTACTGGATGCGTCTTCATTCAGTTTGAGTAAGGAGAATGTTGATAAGATCAGTTTAGAGCTCCATTGTGAAAAGAAAAACAAATAATGTTGTGCAATTCAAAATCTCTGGAAAATTAATGGGAACATGTAATTGAAGAGAGAAGTATAGGGAGAAGAACCAGACACCTCCTTGTAATTTCGGGTGGACAAGGCCTTTAGACCTCTAACAAGATCTAATGCTGATAGCCTGTTAGCAGAGACTGACAGCTGAGTCTCTATGTTGTGATAGGCCAGAGTGCTAGGAAATGATATTGGTAAGAGCAGACCTGGACTGCTGAATGAAGGCATTTGAAGGAAGATTGACTCCAAAGATCCTGCACTGAGCTCCCATTGCTCCTCTGCTGCCCCATGCCATGGTGAACTACATCGCTTAACAGACCTGAAGTAGGTGGCCGTAGAACTGGAGGGTCATCCTGTGGAATGCTGATGATCCTTGGCAGGGGGCAACATAACTGGAGCATAGCAATAGTGACCCTGGGATGAAAGGGAAAAGTTGTGATCCTAGAAAAGGGTGCTGGCCTGGTGAATGGGAAAACAACTGCAGAATTTGTGATGCCCAGAATGCTAAAGCAAAAGCCACATTTGAAAAGTTCTAACCCAGTGGGCTCCAGAAACACATTGTATAGGCACTGCTCCATTGCACTTGAACAATCAATGTTCAGTGGCAAACAGCTGACATCATGGATTGGTTATAGGAGAAAGCTCCCTGTTCCAAGAAGTAGGATTGTAATGTTTACTAGAAGAACAAAGCTGGAGGACAGCTGGTCACGCTGTAGGGCCCAATTATCAATCAATATATTGACGACCTTAGAGGAGGAGATTGGTGGAGGAAGAGAAAGGTAGGCATCATAAAAAAGAATGATATATAATTTTCCTAAAAGATAAACTAAAATGTGCATGAATAGTAGCTAGTGAAATGAAAAGAGTGAGTAACTTGCACAAACTGGTAGACCCCTACATACTTGAACTCTTTTCTGCCCCTTCTGCATTGCTAATAACACTGCCAGAGGTCAGCTGCTTATAATCACAAATTGGCAAGTATATCACATGTGAGATGGAATGAATAGTGGATATGTGGTACAATCTCAACATGGGGAATAATCCACTTCGAAATTAATACAGTTCTAGGGAAGTTGGAAGAAATAGTGTTGCTGGGGAACAGGACAAAGTGATGGAGAATTGACACATTCTATTTCACAATAGGAATACAATATCACAGAAATACAGAAACCAAAGCTACAATGGAAGTAGAAAGGAAAGATGGCAAGGCTTGCTGCAAATCCACACAACCAGTAGATTAATAAAAACATCATCACTTACACAGAATATTCCAATCCAGTTTGATGCTAAGGTCAAAGTATAGTCCTATCTGCCTTGTTAATTGTATTCTGCCATGCAATGTAAAGTATATGATGCAATGCTATAGAAGACTATGATCTAGCAGATACCTCTAGCTACTACAGAAACGTGCGACCAACCAGTTATCAGCATTTCAAGGTCGTTCCATTGGCCACATGAATTAATATAGTGAATGGAAGGGGATAAGAAGATTGGATGAGAATTCAAAAAGGTCAATAAGAGTAAGCAACAAAGAGAGGCATCCCGCCAATAACGCCATATTCAAACTCAGGGAAAGGGCTGAAATGGATGTGCGAATGATATCAAGACATAAATGAAGGACTTGAAGACCGATATGGGATCACTACTGTTGGGATAAACTCCCAGGTATGCCACAGGGCCACTAGGAGTTCACAGACTCTCGGAAGGCCCAACACCTTCCACAAGAGAAACATAAGAATCTGTCAAACCGCAGGTTGGAACTGCGGTTTATTACAGGAAAAACCAACAGGGATCAGTACAAGGACAGAAGAAATCTGTGGACGTCTCAACATCTCCTCTCTAGCAGGCCAGTTTTGACCTAAAATTGCATTAGAGTGATGTCACAACCTTGGCCCCTTGGACTACTGGATTGGATACTGAGTAATAGTCCACCAATTGTGGACACTATACATGTTAATTTACTAGCTCTCGCATGTCGGGTGGCTGGCCTGGTCCATCCCCACATCACTATCTCTAACAATTTTGCAGTGTAGGGGTCTGACCATTGGTTTTTGCCCATTGCTACCCACACCTAGGATACTGAACTATGGTTGGTTAGAGTTGATGTCCCCAGGCCTGGGATTCACAAAGGTTCTCAGCTCTTGGCGTACCTTCTTATGGTAATAAGAATGACTTTGTGTCTGCATTGTAACTTGTATGTACCACCTTAGACTATGAGAGTGCTTGTTCATCTCATGCAACACTTGTCTCACATTGTAACATCTTTGTTGCAAGCTTCTTTCTGGCAGCGTGAGATCATCTCCCTTTCCCAGCGTTGGTTTCTGTGCATTGTCTGAGTCGGCAGAGTCAAATGTTCGGCGACCATGATTTGGAGCTCTGCAGCTATGAATTATGAAGAATTATTCACATTTACTGCAGCTGCTGTTACTGTCGTTGAGGGAATGGAATGTCCTCAGTATCTGGTGGCCTTGGCAGCGGGTCCAGTCTCACACGCTTGCTCTTGTCCAGCCTGAATTCAACTCAGTTCAGCTCTTGCTGAGAGGCTTGTGGCATGCTGTAATTTTCTGAAACCATAACGCAGTTCCTAAAATGTTCGTGCTATGCTATATTCTCCGTAGGTTAGTCACACTTGTCAGGTCCCATAGGTGCTCCTTCAGTTTGCAAGGTTTACTCAGGATCTCTTGCTTCTTGGGTTTCTCCCTTGCTGCATTTGACTAATGGCAAAATAATAAAGCAATGACAGTATGTATATGTATCTGTCCTCTAGCTATAGAACTGTACGCTTGTGTTCTTCGTCTATTGAAGTCTGTGTGTGTGTCCCGAAGTGCGGATAGCATGTGTGCTTACTGTCTAACACTGCTAAATTGGGGTGTCTCTATCGAGTCAGCAACATGGTTTCCCAGGCTTTAATCAATACTGTCAATTGAGGTCTCCTTAGCTGCAGCCTGGGTCTCCTCGTCCACTCTGGGGTAGACTTCTACAGCACATGGCCTGTAGGGCTGGCTGAGGGGGTACCCCTAGACATATAATCAATCATTGGAGCACTAGGAATTGGTCTGAAATAGTATGGGCAATCTCGCTATCTTCTGGTCTTCTTCTGCATCAAGTATTTTACAGGAGGGAGAGGATGGGGGCGAACTTCCCCATCCCTCTTCAGTACATTTGAGGGAATAAGCAACTGAAAATAGGATCTTGGCAGTTGAAGTCAAACAGACATGTTGTATGACTATGAATCCTAATAAATGAGTAGACATATAGCATTCCTGTGAACTAGCTAAGGTACAGATCCCAAGTAACTATTTAATGCAACTTTGGCAAGAAACTCTTGGTTGAGACAGTACCAATGAAGATGGACAGGATGCACTGGTTGTTCAGACATGGACATGACCCAGGTGAACAATCAAGGCAAAAGCCTGCTGAACTTCACCATAAGATATTAGATCATACAAATATCTAGAAATAAGAATGAGATTCAATTGGAAATTAATATTAAGTCCCACATAAGGGAACTTTGGAAAAAGGGGTAGCATCATGCAGTGTATAGCACCTGCACACGCACGACATACACATTGGACTTCACACTTTTCTTACTATGTTTCAAATGGAGGGAAACGTATCATGCCATGAGTTTATCAAAGACATGTTGATCCTAATGATCTAATCAATATGAAGATCACATTTCAAGATTGAGAAGACAACAGTAGAGATGCCGATTAGCCAGTGTGACAATGGAAAATGTCCAGGGGAAGAAAATTATCCAATCTTAGTCCAACAGTCCAAACAACCAAATGAGTCCCCAAGGCGCAACAGGGAGATTATTGGATACAAATGAAGATATTGATGCAAAAAAGGAGAAAGGGTGTATGAAAGGGTCAATGGTTCAGGGTGACCAACAGGACAATAGCAAAATATAAGCACTTCTGATGATCATGTGGAACGTCATGGAAAGAACAATGAAATAAAACAGACCGAAAGCCTGCATGCCCCTATTTATTTATGTATTTATTTATAACATTTATGTAACACTCAAACCCAGGGTATCACAGTGTTTTGTACATGGCTGGATCAGCAAAGGGTTCATTTGATGCAAACATTAGTCTGATTTATCAAACAGACATGTTTTTACATGTTTTTTAAAGGTGGAGTACGAGTGTTCATTTCTGATGTCTGCTGGCAGAGAGTTCCAGTTGGTGACTGCTGTGACACCGAAACAAACACCTCCTGCTCTCTTGTTCTGAGGTTTGATCAATGAGATACTGGTGTCGGATCTTAGTGAGGGCACTGGGTGTTTCCAGGTGATGCTGTTGTTAAGGTGGGGGGGGGGAGTGGCTCTTTGTAAATTCAACAGTGCTAAGGGACTATATTGTTTACTTACAAGAGCTCACACATGATGAAAGTCACAATCGTAGGCAAAGATGTGGGCAACGAAAAGGGGGCACATATGCATCCATCAAAGAATTTTGTTCATTCTACAAAATAAAATATATGAATGTGTTTATTTATTTTCTTATTTATTTGTTTATTTTTTATTCTTTTAATGAAATGCTGGATGTACACAAATTCACTTCTGAGCAGTCCAATAACTGACAAGGATGTTATACCACTGCCACTGAGTGGCAGAGGTATAACAAATATTGTGACATTTTAATGTCTGCCTGTGGCCCCAACCAGGATAACACACATTTTTGAAATCCATTAACCATCATATATTCCTGTGGCTACCTGTGCATAGACTTGTGGTGGATGCTTAACTGTAACAAAGTACCACAACCTATACATGGCAATAGCTCTGCTGGAGGTCTGGGGACTGAGGAGCCAGCCCAGCAGAGACAGATGACACATTTCAGTCCTCAGGACATCACCTTTTCTTTCCACTGACAGCATTCTCATTCTAAATGAAGGATCTCTTTGTGGCTTGCATACTGATGGTGGGCCTGTGAATTCATCCGCTGGTGGCATCACACATTGCAAAATTGGACACAGGTGAACTTGATACAAACCTCTTCAGACAACAACTGAAATAATATTTAAACGCAAATGAAGCTGGTAAGACCTCACAAACAATTTAGCATGCGGTAGGAGCAGTTAAAGAAAGAGGAGCATGGACATTTCAAATAAAGAAAAAGAAACGACTAATCATTGGCAAGGATCACTCCCTAAATTAACAAGTTTTGATCATTTGTAACTGCCTTCACAAACACTTAAATCAGCTGCCCCACAACCATGAAGCAATGAAGAGCAGACACCTGCTTCTTCCACCCTTAAACAATCTCAACAAAAGCTAACTTCACCAGATAGACATGCCTTTGTCACTGGCTTTGTCGGTGCCCAGACCTCTTCTATAATCCTCTACCTGGTCTTGGCAGCTTTGCCTCGTTATCCATTCACCTCCTGAAACCCAAAAGGAGTCAGCCCATCTACTACTGTGATTTTGCAATTTAATTTGAACCAGCTCACCCCAGCTTGGGATGCCTGTACAAAAGGGCATTTCAATCTATCTGAAATATCCACCATAATTGCTCACAATTTGAGATTGTTACATTTAAAATCTTCACTCAGGCCAAATTCCTTTGCACATTCTCTTCAAATCTATGACAAGTTCCATAGTCAAGCCCTTTTTCATCCATCTGGAATTACCTTGCTCAGCATATCGGGAATATAGAATGACTTTGCCTTTGTTATGCCATTGCCAATCTTGTTCTAATAAATTGCCTAATACTTTTTGTGTTCTTTCTGGTGGGTCGTTCTGTATGGATCCCCCTCAGGCATTGCTCGTTTTAAGGGAAACAAAACCCTCTAAGTGGTGAAAACTAGATGCAGGTTTCCCCCTTTGATTAACCATGGTGTAATAGTGTTTCCAACATTTTTGGTATAGTGACAAAACCTTTTGGGGGAGCCCAGGAGAGAGAGAATCCCTGACTTCCTGGTCTGCCCATATTGATCTTTGGTGTGGTCTCCCGCCCAGCTCTACTCAAGCATTAAACTCCCCTTGTCCTGCACTCATTTCTCCTCCCACCGTTTTCACCAGCCTTTGACTGATCTCGCCCTCCAAAACCTTAATACACTTGCTAACTATGTCTTCCTATTTGGATAATTTAAAGCTGTTCTATCTTCCGGCCCAACTACATGGTCTGTTGGTAGATTCGTTTTCTCTCCCCACCTCACCTCTGGATTCTAGTCAGGCTGCCAATCAGGTAACATAGTACTGTTAATTCTTGTGTACTCAAGGTAGACTTAGAGTGCGCCTTTAGGGTACAATATCTCATGTTTATACATAGATCTATATTGATCAAGTGTCAGGAGGCATCTGGGCTGCGGTGCCCACAGGATCTGCCCAACGCTATGTTCCCGCTGGTGGCTACTGACCAGGGAAGCACAGTCTCCAGAACCGGTACCGAGTGTTTAAGCCATAGTGGCGCAGGACGGCGCACAACGACATGTGGCTCGTAGCATCACGTGATGCACACACCGTCCCAGCAGTGCCGCACAAAGCGTCCTGGAAACGGCTGCTCCGATTCCCTGAAAGGACACTGCAATCCAACGACCGGTGCTCGACAACGCTTTGGTGTGTCCGTGCTGTGGTGCCTGTCACTGTTTTTCTTTGTCTGCCTTAAACGTTCTCTGGCCCAGCTTGTTTCTTGGATTACCTGCCTAACGATTTATATCTTTGACTACTGCCTGAAGTGTTACTGACCCTGCCTGTTGTTGGATTGCTGCATATCGAATCTACCATTCACTGCCTAAGGTTTCTTGACCCTGCTTGTTGCCGGGATGGCTTAACTCACTCCGCTCACTCACTTAGACTTACATGCCTATATTTGTGAGCCCGGTCTACCCTACTGTATGTATTTGCCTTCCCCAGGACCGCTTCACCTTGACTTGCCCTTCCCTGGACCGCTTACCCTTTGGTTGGCTACTTGATCCCATTGTCCTGGACATCCTCCTTCACAAACTATCTGGAAAAGATCATGGCCTTTATGTACTTTTCTCCTTAGCTTCGCCCCCGTACCACCAATGAGGCCCTTCATTTGTGTTCCTTTTTTCTTCCTGGTGTTGGATGCCTGGTCTGGTCCCTGCTCACCTCTTCACCCCCCTTGGATGGCCTAGAACTGATACAAGTGTTTACTTTAATTCAGTGATCTCTTTTTCCTAATTACCCCTTGTCCTTCTCTCTAGATCCAGTGTCCAGCCCCTAGCTACCGCGCTTCTCAGGAACCTCTGCCTTATCCTTTCCTGGGCTGCCGTGGGGTTCTGAGAGGGCCGGTGGGATTTATCAATGGACACAGCCAATCCCGGACAGCTCTGGGCAGCCACATTGAAGGTAGTTCCTTGAAAGCAATGGTTTTCTGCCTGTTTCATGGCTTAATACGCAATGAAAAGTTTGACTTTGCAATTTTAGTTTGAAACTTGAGACTCGTGTGCACTGTAGCATCTCGCTGATGCCAAAAACAGAAAAGTGTTTTACATTTAACCTCCATGTGGGCGACAGTATATCCTTAGATTCGAAGGATAAATATATACGTTTGTACTTCAATGGTTATTTCTAATTATATGTAAAATTGCTAATCCATCTGTTTCCTAGACGGAAGTCTGCGGCTGTGCATGCCTGGATAATCATTGAAAATTAAATTCCTTCTTGAACAGCTAGACTCATTTTTCATGAGCATATGAAAAGCACACAGAAAGAAGATATAGTGTAGGTAGCTTTCGCCAGATGTATCATACACACACGAAATTGTTAATCATGCAAAATAGGTCTGTCCCTCTGGCCACGTATGCTCTGGACATCTCACTCACCTGTCAGGGGTGTGTTTAATGCTTCAAGCTCTTGCTCTCAGGCCTTTCTAACATTTGAGAACATTGCAGAAGACTTTTTTTTTTACTCTATACTGTTGCTGGCATGCAGATGTTGTGAATTGAATAAAAATGCTTCAGTAGAAATTCTGTTCATTTTGGTTGCAACTTAAAATTGGTTATTAGTGTCTAAATATGTTTATTGGTTTAATATGGTATTTTTATATAAATTCGTAAGACTTCACTTACTCTGTCTGCTAACATAGCGCAGTGTTAATATGCAGTAAGTGGATCTAGGAGACATCAATTGGGAGTGGTGAAACTGAATTTCAATCATCAGTGAATGCTATGTTTACCTGTATTCATTTGTATGTTCAAAATGGATATGCTGCGCCCCTTTGGCAGAACTGTGTCCTGGGAGTGCAATATGCAATTGTTTTACCTGCATAGGTCACATTACAGATGTGCAATTACTGCTACCAAATATATATTCATTCAAAGCATTGTTGCCCCAGGGCAATGTTTGCCCTCATCCTAGCTCTATGGCAGAATTTGGCCTGGGGCAAAAATGCACTGAAAGGCTTTTTTTGCACTAGAGCAATTTTTGTCCTCGTACTAATGGCTCTTGCATTGGTCAAAGGTTTCTGTAATATGGCTCTATCTCCTTCACCTGGAAGGAGGTGGGATCTTATAGTTATCATGTAATACATGTCCTGCGTGAATATGTGCAGCAAGCACACACCTACCCAATAATGTCCTGTCTGCATTTGTTTTTAAAAATATAAGAACAGAAGACACCTACATGATGTAGAAAAGGTCTCCCTGTCCAGACGTGAACCCCTTGCTCACTGTGCTTAGAGAGGCACAGCTGCACCTCACTGATGAAGCCCGACTAGGCCGAAACACGTTTCTGGGATGTTGTTGGTATTCTTGTTCAGAGGAGAATTGCCTAGCATTTAGGTGCTGGACTGCCCATGTGGGTGGGACAAAGACTGATATGCAAATGGATATTTCCCCTCTCTGAAAGGTACATTGAGATAAAACGTGGTTGTAGACCCTACCGAGTGGGCACCTTCCCATAGAACAGGTTATTTGGCCGTGTTTGTTGGCGGGAGAGGGGCTCCAGACGTGTTTGTGCATAAGTTAGGATGTAGACACAAACTGCTGCAATTTACATAGGGCCTAATTTACAAGGGTTTTATAATGAGGAAATCAGATAGGAAAAAGCTCTGTGAATCAGGCCCATAGTCTCCAATGACTCTGGTAGCTCTGAAAGGGAAAAGGAGGGGTTTGGTTGGTCGAGGGTAGAGTAAAAGTGCAAGATTGCTGTGCTCTTGTGTTGCTATGTGCAGCGTGGGCATATCCTTATCTCTGTTCGCAGTGAGTTGTCAGATGTTTTGTGAAAAGCACTGAGGGTTTTTGTATGCAGGAGGGAGGCCTTGTGTGCCCCCTGAGCTAGGATGAATTGGGCAGGTTTTTGTGGTATGTGACTTGGTTGTAGAGTTGTAGTGTTCTATTGTTCCCCTCTGGTGAGTTTTTATTTAAGAAGCCATGTGTGAGTAGCTTAGTTGGTTTGTATATGCTGGGTTTGAGTGCAGACATTGTGCTGCGAGAAGTGATGTTGGCAAAGGCTGTGTTCAGATATAACGTATCACTGATAGTTCATAAGCCAGTATTGTGTGTTCCCCGACACCAGTCATGTCTACGTGGAGTAAAGAACAAGGCCCTTGGGGAGAATCTGGTGTGTGAATTGGGCCAAGATATATTGGAACCCTTCTTGATGAGACTGATGTCTGATATAACATGTGCAGCCTGTAGTGAATGCACCATTGTTGACCAAGTTGCCAACTGATGGTGGGGAATGGTTTGCCATTCACTGCAGATGAAGGGTGGGTACTGCGGCGGGGCCAGAATGACAGTTCTTTGAAATTAACCTATTCTAAAATGGTACGTGGGTCTCTTGTGCTAGGTCAAGGTTATTGGTTGATGCAAAAATTGCACAGGGCCTGTGATAGCTGGACTGTTTCTTAGATGACTTGGGGGGTCATTACGAGTTTAGAGGTAGCCATGGTGCTATTAGCGCAATGGCTGCCTCCAAATTCGTGTCCGTGTCCGGGTTCCTTGAATGGGGACTTACCGGGTCATTCCAACCTTGGAGGACCCGGTAAGTCCCCATTCAAAATACACATCCC
Source organism: Ambystoma mexicanum (assembly GCF_040938575.1). Taxonomy (NCBI): domain Eukaryota; kingdom Metazoa; phylum Chordata; class Amphibia; order Caudata; family Ambystomatidae; genus Ambystoma; species Ambystoma mexicanum. The sequence continues at coordinate 862,408,909 of NC_090941.1, forward strand.
AATTCCCATTCGAGCCCCCATAGGACTCAATGTGAATAGGGAGGGAGCTAATAACAGGCCCGTTAATGACGGACCCGTTATTAGCTTCCTGGTCCTTTAGCGGCTCCCGCTAAGGGCGGCTGGTAAAACCAGCCTTCCTTAGCGGAACCCGCTAAGGGACCTCGTAATGCAGTGGTAAGGGGTTAACCTCACTGGCATCCTTACCGGCACTGTTAACCCCTTACCGCCACATTCGTAATGACCCCGTTGCAAAGGGATGTGCTTAGCATTTTCTTAAAACTGAGAGTCCTGCATTATGAAGATGTCCTTCAGTAGTGTGTGCCATGGTGGGCTACAACTTTGGAGAAGGCTGATCCTCTTGTGTCCCTCCCTGCTGTAATACCTTGTCTCTAGTGGTACATAGTGACTGCATCTTAGAGACCTCGTAGGTTGATATTGTATGATCTTTGCTTGCATGAGTTCAGCTCCAAGGCCCTGAAGGAGTGTGTGGGCAATGCATAGTGCTTTGAGTTGCATGAATATTTGAAGCAGGGCTATGGTTATGCCTTCCCTCCTGTTGAGTCTGAGTAGTGGTCGCACAGCTGTTTGTGCTGAAGAACGCAAACCGAACACTTAGTGAGGAAGTCCTGAATGCATAGGAATAAACTGTTGGTACAATTAGTGCTATGAAAGCAAGGGTCAAGTGTATGAGGGCTGAGGTGATGCCAAATGCTAACTAGCACACATTGAAAGGAATGTGATATATTTGCTATGAAATACATGTAGGATATCCTCCATACAGATGGTGAAGCCAACAGATACTGAGCAATTAAAGCACAACATCATGTGTCTGGCCAAACTACTCAGGGATGTAATCTATCATCACCAATTTCATGAGCACATAGAAACATGCAACATACTGCACCAAGAACAGATCAGCCATATATCAAAAAGAGGAATAGAATTACAACCAATATGGGATGGCCTGTAGAAACACACTTTCACAGCCAACCCTTGTGCATTCCTCCGGAGAATTTGATATAATCTTTATGTAAAGATGGAACAGGTGGCATTGAAGAACACTGCACTCTAATGAATGACATCAATCCTCTGCCACAGGACCAAGACCACGTGCCAAAGTCCACTACGCTTGGCTCCACAAGGATCCAGCCTTTACCTCCCAAAGTTTAGCCTCATTATGGGGACACTCATGAGTATCATCTGAGAACACAACCTCCCTTGATACAACTATGCTAACAACACAGACATTCAGTTCAGTCCCAAAAGGGAAAATCAGGATGCATAGAAGGACTGTACAAACACCCCACTCGTGTGGATGAAGTGATGGCATAAGAGAGGCCCAAACATATTCAGAAACAGGACAGGAACCTCACATTGAAACCCATGAGATTTGAGGAAATTATCTGTCTACCACAAATCAATTACAAGCAAAATGCCTTTTCATAACTTCCCAGAGATCAAAGTTGAAAGGGCATTCTCCTCATCTCCTTGACTCTGGCTGGGCTATGCTAACAACATCTAACTAGGACCATCTGAACACCGCAGGAAGGAGGCTTCAAAGAGTACAACAATGCTGATGCAAGTCTATTGCTACAGCCGCAACAAACAAGAGGTAAGCACATTACACCATCACTCCACATACTACCTTGATACCCAGTCAGACAACCCGTCAATTTCAAAGCATTAGTTATAGCCAAGTGAATCATCCCTGCCAGGTGGGATAATGTAATAAAAGAAAATAAACCTACCAGTACAAGCGAAAAATGGCACTGACGTCTGCCAATGTGGACTTAACGCCATGCAACAGGAAATGACAAAGAGGTTCTTCATATGCCTCCATTGATCCCGCCTCCCTGCAAGATCCCTTCTCCTTCAGGAAAGCATTGGAAACTAACCTGCTTATTTACAAGAACGGACGCTCATTAGAACAAGCACACAATGACAACACAGTAGAATTGTGAAACATGATGAGGCAAATCTTGATGGGCACAGTCAATAAATCCAAAATTACCTTGGGAAAGATTCATTTGAAGAATTGATGATTAATCCTAGAAAGTCCTACAAAGATGAGGCTCCATGCCCTTGTTCCCTGGAATGTCTCCGTCAACAAACAAACAATTCTCCATTAACGATCCAGTTAGCTCAAAGGCTCCCTGCAATGCTTCATCAAGCTATCATCAAGCATGCAAATATGGAGATTGAGTGTGTTTGCGGTTAACGAAATCGAACATATAGCAGGGGGCAGCAGAAAAAGAACAAGAAAAAGAAAAGTCGACATACACATAATGCAAAAAATATATTTCAGACAAATAAAGGTGATGGTGATTAAACAAATTGGCTGCAACAAACAAAGCATTGCAGTGATTGCAATAATCGCTAAATATAAAATATTTAAATGAAAACAAGATTGGAGGACCAGGATCGTATGGTTAAGGAAAGCGAAGAAGTAAGAATGGGGAGGCGGACACATTAAAACGTCTCATGATTAGAATCTGAAAAGGTTTATGGAAGTACTTCAGAAATAATCAAAAAGGTGAAAAAAGACAGTTAGGGTCGGAACATTGTGGGAAAGGCTGAGTGTTGGCATGTAGGTTTTAATGGTTTGGAATAAGGGGGATATTTAGGAGGATTGTTAAACCATGTTGTTACTTAATGTCTGAAAAAGAACAGGGGTCTGACTTCTAAGGCATAGAAATAGAATGGCTGGGGGGTAGGTGGAAAAGAGAGTTTAATGGTGGGTAGAGGACAATTGAACAATTCAGATGGGAAGGGAGGAATCCTGCACAAACAGAAAATGGGGAGTGAAATGAGGAGTGTTAAAGTTGATGTATTCCATGCATTGCTGCCACTTCCATGGTCTTCAGGCGCTCTTGTGGCTCTGTAAGGTGAATTGGAGTGTGCTGTTAGAGTGGAAAAGAGGGATACAACGGATGTTGTGCTCATCTTTTAGTGCAAGTGGAACCCAGAGTAACTGGCGTTTGTGCTTTCTGGGTGTTTTTTGTTAGGTACACTGGATGCTTATTGTTTTCAGATGGGTGGCATCCAGTGTTTGTGTTGTTGGATGTTAAAGGCTATTGGGTGGATAATATGACACAAAGAAAAAAGACACAGAACATGTACACAAAAGCTAAGGAATCAGAAAAATATATTCGACACTCATTTTGGTGTAACTCAATAGGTAATTTGTGGGCGAAATAACTTCTATCACAGCACTTAGAGCCCAAATGCCAGATGTGAAATCACCAGCTTTGTTCTGCAGTAACCGAAGCAAAATCTCTCACTAGTGTCCCAGTATAAGGTAATGGCGACATTAATATGTACTGTAGCCAGGGCTCAAGTTGAGGGTACACGCGGGTGGGCGGAGTCCCCCCACATTTTCAGAGGGTGGACTCAGTCCCACCCAGCTAAAATGAGAAACATTGAATGTCCTCTTTGAATTTATGAATTAATGCCAAACAGGGCAAGTGAACCGCAGTCCTCAGGTTTGCAGGCCTGACATTTCACCACTGCACTACATGACCTGATTAAAAAAAAAAAAACAACTAAAGGTGAAAGGTCACATTTCGGTAGTGCCTGTTCCAGGAAAAACATTTGTATTGGTTCTCGGAGTTTAAAACATGAACACCTTTTAACGTTTTTAAAAACACTATTAGAAGAAACTATCCTCTCTTGGTTGTGTGTGTGTGTTGATTTCATAAAAAGGCAAATACCATTCGTCCTGTCCAATTTGGGTGGTTATGCAAAGCCAATGTAATAAAAGAAATGGCATATTTCACCTTGATTTGCTAATTTCTGGTGACGTCACTTCCCATTGCATTTGTTGATGAGTCCCCCCTCTTTTATTTTTAGGACTTGACCCCTGATCTCATTGTGTTTGTTGATGAGTACCCCCACTTTAATTTTAAGGACTTGACTCATGACTTTAGCCAAGTGAATACGTATTTTAAAGATGGTTATTTGTGTATTCGTATGCATTCATAGCCCTGGGACACCAAAAAAATGTGTTTACCCTGATTTGTATTTAACTCATTGATGTAGTCAAGATACTGTGAAATTAATGTGCATGAGGCAAGGTGACAGTAAGTGCCTGGTTCATGGAATTTTTAGCATGGTGCAAAGTGACTTTGCACTGCCAACAAACACCCTGATTCACAGAGCGGTGCAAGGAGTATTTTTGCAGTGCGAGTGTCTTTGCACTAGTGCAAAGTCAGTGCAAAGTCACTTTGCGCTGCGCTATAAATTCCATGAATCAGACCTTAAACATCTCAACATATCTTTATGTCAGAATAGATTGAACATGTCAATCTAGACAGCGATTCCCCCATTTCACATCTCATATCCTAACCACGGATGAAGTAGTGTGTACCGTTTTTGAGCTTCAGACTAGCATCTGACTGCTAATCCGTAGTAGTTTTATCCCAAATATGGAGCAGAAAATCAGACTACTGCTGATGCCAATGGCCTCTGGGCTGATGTGGTGATGACACACCTGTCCTCCAGACCTCCTCTGTCACCTCCCTATATAACCTTGTTAAAATAATGTACCATCCACATTCTCAGTTTCTTCTACAGAATGTTCATATTCCCTCCACCATTACACGCAATTTATGTTATCGTTTATCATGACACATATCACCATAGTCATTTATTCACCCTACATGAATGTTCTGTATCTCCTGCACATGAGCCCTGTGCAAATGATCATATGGTATCCCCTGGCTGTAAGTCTCCTAATGGCCAGAACATGTATGCTCTATCATATAGCAGTGTGTTTTACTTAAGAACTCCTTAGGCTTTTATTTTAAATGTTTCGCTTTACTATTTATGAGCTGTCTACATACGTGTCGTTATGCTGTCTAAATCAAATTAATTTGTATGCACTTGTTCTGTTTCAGTCCGATTCCCAGGCTCAAACTTATGTTGTCCCTAATTCATGTGTAGATGTTTTTTCCTCTGCTTCAAGTCATGCGGTGTCTCTAATATACTGATTGCCAATGAGCAGTGCAAGTGTTCAACACAGCAACTTCATAGCATTCAATCAAAATGATTGGAAATGCGATGCCAAATACTAAGAAAATACAGTAAGCATTGCTGTAAAACAGGCTCCCTGGCTAGTTTCTGCATCAGAGGAAACATGGAATTGTAGAGATTATAAAAAGCATGACCTAAATAAGTTGAAACATGGCATCGGCATACTTTGCAATAAAGACAGAAAACAGATGGGAATGTGGAAATGCTATCCTAAGAGTGTGAACGAGGATAATTGGGATGATTTGCAATTATACTTCTGAATAATCGGACACGGATGGTTGTCATTATCACCTGGGGCTGAAAACCCAGATGATTAACATGGCAATTTAAAGCACTTAGATTTTTTTTACATTTAAATTGCTACTTGCACTCATTCAGTCTACTCTGAGCATCAAAAGGCAGAGTGTACCTTTTCCTTTACTAATCAATTTTCCAAGACATTGTGACATGTTCAGGATAGGATGCAAGAAGCCATCACCATGATGATGCGTCTTCATTTATAATGGGCTTGCAGAGCAGTGCACATATAAAAATAAGTCCAGATATCACCTAAGAAAAGTAAAGAAGTAGGAATGGCTTTGCTTAGCCATTCATTAGTGCCACCAGAGAGCTCAGCTCAAAACTCTGGAGAACATTCCAAATAGCAGTTCATGGGTTCAGAGCCATACAGAGATGTGAGGGCTTCAGAAGGGGGATGGAGGGAAGGGATGGGTGAAGATATGGATGAGGTTGGTGTGTGCGAGGAGAAATAGAATGACATGGACCTGTGAATGCTCAACATATAAGACCCACATCTCAAATGGTTAATTTACTGCTGAGGTCTTTGCAGTACTGGCTGGTCACAGGTTTGAATCTGCACAGTGTGGTATGTATTGACCCACTCTGTGATACTATGCAGCCTCACTCTGCTATCTATGGTGCGAGAAACAGTATAATGGCGGCACAACCCTGCGCTCTAAAACCTCCAAAACCGTGTTTTCAACACACAAAAAGATGGCTGCACAACCTGCCACCCATGGTGCATGTGTGGTGGAACAGAGCACACACTGCAGAAAAAGTGCCAGTGGGCTCCATGAGAAGTAAACATGGAATACAGAGGGAGAAGCAGCGCTTTGCAAATGAAACTCCAAAGAGTTGCCTGTGAATGACATTTACTTTGCTGCTGAAACTTCAAAATGCCTGTACATAACACTTTCCAACACTTAAAATCTTGCTTGGCGGTAAAATTCAGTTAATCTAATGAAGCACTGTGAATGTACAAGGTCCTGAAATGTGAAGAGCAATACACCTCAGCAAAACTGGATTGCCTGTGAATGACAGCCCCTGTCAAAAACATTTGTGCAGCCACACTGGGCTACATGTGAGTGACAGCCCCTGGCAAATGGGCTCTCCAGATTAAACTGTAAATTTGTCTAAAACTAAAGATCTGCCGGATTAGCTAATATAAAAGGACTGTTGCTGAAAGGAACACATATCTCAGTTGTTTTGATCCCACAGGTTTAAATCTGAGAATGTAATTTATCTATGTCATCTGATGCAACAAGTTTGTTTTAGGCTGGCTGGGCCTGCAAGAGCTTGAAAAACAGGTTTCCACCCAAGGGGAGGGCATTCCTCTCAGCGGATGCTCACTGACATATGATAATTGTGGGGTAGGCCAGACTTGTGTCTGCAGCCAAGGACTGAACAATGGCAGATTCTCCAGGCCAGGAAATGGACATGTGAAAATGTCGTAAACTGGGCTTGCAGAAGGAAATCCCAAAGGTGGGGGCTGTTCCTTGAAGGAAATCCCCAAGTTGGGGGATGCTCCTTGACCCCAGACACAGACAAAAGCCTGACCATTTGCTGCAAAGAATATGTAATGAACATTTTTTAGAGACTTATAACTTGCTATGAGAAGTGGTGAAAATAATGAAGAAAGGTTAGATTTGTTAATTTAATTTTTGGCCCTACATTTCAAAACGTGGTGGAACTGTGTAGCATATTCTGAACAGGAATGGCAATTTATGTGGTTTTATGGGAACTGTATTTTTGTTAGAATTTTTAAACTTTGCACACACGCATATTTCTGGAAAGTTGGAGAATGTTTGGAAAATGTTTTCATGGCGAAATGGACAAAATGCTGCAAAAAGGCGAAACAAGGTCTCACAGCTGTGGGGTTTTGATGAACAGATACTCCATAAAATATGTAAACCTTGTATGTGATTTTCATAGAGGTTACAGATGTATAAATATGTATTTAGGAAAAAATTTGATCTTAATACTAGTGGATAGGGGAGGTTTCTAAGGATTGTAAAAACCAAACCAGAAAATTAAGATCATCTATCTTTGATCCAATCACTTGGATGCAAGGCAGAGATGAGGCTCTTATCCAATCCCAGTTCACAGGGGCAAGTTAAGTTAAGCCAGCCCATACACCCATTTCTGAGATATCATTTGAAGGGATAAATAGAGACATCTGCCAACACATAGAGACTCACTCTCTCTTCTGATTCCAGCAAAGCACTTTGTTCCAGCATTCAACATCCAGCCTTCAACATCCTTCCAGATGCCAATGACCAGGCCAAGCAGTAGCTGAACCATTTTCAGCTAGGCCTCATCCTTAACTAATCCTTACAACCCAGTGAAGCGCTGTGGTGTAGGGAAGCATCCTGAAACTATTTGGCTTGCTACCATAAATGCTTGCCTGATGAACTCGCCATCCTGCTGATCTGAAATATCCAGAAACAAGAAGGGCAGATCCCGTGCAGTTCCGGTGACCAGCCTAGCTGATTTTTGCTGGTGTGCTGTCTTTCTGTGATAGACCCGATCCATTGACCAGAATCTTGACAGGCCTAAAATCTTAAATCCCAGTAGATTGTGAGTATTAATAGGATGCTAGAGAACTATTGTATACTTTGCCTTATTTTGTTCCACCCTAATCTCTAAGCTATCCTTAGTTTCATAACCAGTAACAGTGTCAAAATGTTAGTGCTATCCTACCCTGTCTATTTGCTAATAGTCATTTTTATTTGTGTAACTCTCATCAAAAATAAAATCCCACTTCAAGTGTTTGGACTGGTTCCGCCGGGGAAGGCGCTGGGGATCTGTTACTGAAGTCATGAATCCGTCTCAGAGCTTACTTTGTCCCAACCTAGTTGTCTAGTCTGCATGCTCTAGTCTTGAGTAAAACCATAACCCATATTTTCTGATTTTAAACTGAAGTTCTTGTCCAAATTCGTCTTTTATTTTTGAAAAACACCTCTCACTAAAACCTCCATACCTCCATCAGTTTTAAAGATAGAAACGAGATTTCAACTCCCACTGATCCCTAACATCCTTAGCTACATCCACAATGTGAAACAGTGCAGTTGACCAGTTTTTATCAAACATCGCATAGTAAAGGTTTGCCGGGAATTTACATTTTGCAAAGGTTTACACGTGTGAATTGCATTTAAATTATTTCTCACTTTGCCTTTGAGATTCCAATTGTTTTCTTTTGATTAAATCATTGCTTGTGATTGCTTGCATTTGTCCGAAGTGGCTCCCATAGAAATGTATAATAATTTAAGCATTTTTGAACATATTTAGTGTTTTTGCTCAGCCAGTTTCAAAGTCATGCTGACAGTTGAAAAGTCAAATCCGTTTTTCTCTTGCGTTTAAGGGGGGAAGGTGGAAGTGATATTCTGTTTGGTCTGTATTATTGCTGAGTAACTGCTCTCTCCTCACATCTATTTAAATTGCCTACTGGTGGGTCGAGGGGTGTCGCAGGGGGATCCTCTAACCACAGTGCTATATGTTCCAAACCAATCCAAAAGTATTATTTTCCTTGCTGCATTCTTTTTGTGTTCATTCCTTATTCCCAGTGCATTAAAGATATTCTTCATTGTTCTTGTCAAACCATTGGTGATTGTTGTTACCTATTAAAAATATATTTTTGATTTTAAATCTAAATACATAAATAAATAAATATTTACCGTTACAAACTAGCCTGATTCCTGGTTCAGTGTGACCGGGGGTGGGTGGTATTTTGAGAAGGGTGTAATATGAGTGGTATATCATTTAGAATATTGAACTTATAGACACAAATAAATAAGGGTTTCATTTGTGCACTACATACTAAGCAAGACTTGGGTGTGTGCCTGATTAAAATCACTTTACAGCTTGGGGGCTTGTGACCGGGATCTTGAATTTGACCTACCACTCGTGACAGTCTAACACAGCATACTAGCCGGCAGGGTACATACACCTTGTTGGGTTGGCATACCATGATACACTGTACAAGCACCCCTCAAAAGAAATACTCAAAAGAATTGGGCCAGTTTGAAAAAGTAAATTAACCCTGAGATAAGTCAGAAGGAAATTGACATTTCTGAGATGGCGACCCCAGTGGAAATTAATATTGCTAGGAAACACCCCCTGCACAAACTGTTTGTCAGGGGTGAGTGGCCAGAACAGGATTAACAGGTATGGCTGCAGGAAATAAAACAACAAGTCACTGCAATCGATCTTGATAGCTGGCAGGACAAGGGTCCATTACATCAAGCGCTTAGCGAGCTGTACATGGCCCCAAGAATAAAAGAGGATCACTGTAAAATTGCCAAAATAGCGGCCTACCTGTACCTCCACATAGGAATCATACAGGAAAAGCATGCAGACAATATAGATTTGACAAAGAGGCAAGGGGAAGCACTGCAGAAAATCCAGACCAATCTGGACTCTGCAGAGCAAAGGCTCCAGGATAGCAAAGAATCTGAAACAGAGGCTAGACAGTATATCGCCAAACTAAAAGAAGATCTGGCTATCTCACTGCAAATGAATGCAGAACAAGATACCCAGGTGCAGACACTGCAAAAAGAGTGTCAGGAAAGGTTTGACTCTTTAGAACAGAGTCAACAGAAGTTGGAGCAGCAATAAACCTTTAACAGATCCTGCGCAGAGCAGGTAGTCACCCTACAAAATCGCCTAGAATCCTTGAAAGAGGAAAATAATAAATTCATTATTAAAGACATTCACTCTCAAGAGGAATTTGATGAAGAGCACCAGAAATCTAGTGCATTTAAAAAACAGAGGGATGACCTGGCTGAGCAGAGGGGCACCCTAAGTCGGAAGAGGGACGCCTTAGGCCAGGATGTCAGACAATTAAAAACGAAGTTAGAGGAAAGCGAGCTGGCCCTTCAGGAGTTTAATCAAATTAAAACTGATTATGAAAAGCTACTAGAGCACACCAGGTGGGTGGAGAATGCTCTGGAAAAGAACACTCAGGCCAATAAGGAATAACTCAGGAGGTAAGTCTCCTGCAGCAAAAATTGGCCCAGTATTTCCAATCCAGTCAGGAAGCACAGAGAGACAATGAGGTTCTCTGTGAAAAGAATGACAGGCTCAACAAACAGATAGCCATGCAGGAGCAAATCATTGAGACCAGTAAGGCCTTAATAGAGGAGCAAAAGGGTCAGATTTTAGCATGTCAATAGGGGCTGAATGATATGAGGTAAGAAGGGACAGAGAAACCCCTGAGCATAACCTCAGGACCCCTGTCATCAGAGACTTTAATCCCTTCAGTTCCATGGACTCTGCCACCCTCATGTCCACTGGCTCATATGAGCATGGGCCACGGGGATGGTAAACTTAAGCACAATGGGAAATATGGGACTGACAGATCAGCGCCTCCCAGAAATGGATGGGCAGGTATCTATGTACAGATTACCAAATATTAGGGCTAGCCTCTCTGATCAGAAAGACTCCACTGAGGGGAGAATCATAGAATTGGATCCTGAAAAATATTGCTGACCAAGGGATCAGTCTGTCAAATTTGGTGGGGAACTCCATGAAACTAGACCCACCAAGAGTATCTTAAAAACCTCTTCCTTGCTAGGGCAGGGGGGTACGGGGGTACTCAGCCAATCCTGGGAGCAAGGGAGAGTCAGAAGACTCTTCTGAACACCACAGGTCTCAAGAGACTAGGCCCCTACATTCTGCAAACCATTCCCAAGCCCGCAGATTTAGGGAGAGCCTAGAGGATCAGATAGCCACCTCCTGTAGCAGAGTCAGAGGATGAGTGGACAAGGGTGACCAAGACTAAAAAGGCCAACAACATTAAGAGGGCACTACTGAAAGATCCCCTGAAACAAATCAAGGCCATTAGGAGTATCATAACTCCCTATGATAAAAATGCCAAATATTGGAGTACCTCGAGTTGTATGAGCAAATGATGGATACTTTCCACCTAAAGGATAGCCAAAATTGCATTCAATATGTCAAGTGGACATTTTCCCCTGAATACTCCAGCTTCTTTGTGGGGCTGGAGGATCAGAACCACTCAAGATGGTTCACCTATAGGGTGGCCATCTGAAAGCATTTCTCCATTCATAGAAACCCTCAAGAGGCCCGCAAGGTGGCCTACAATCTGCAATGTGGGGAAGACCAGGCCCCACAAGAATTTGTACAAGAGTTAAAATGTGCCTATGCGCAAACCACCATGGGGGTACGCACAGACAGTAGGGAGTTCATCAATACCTTCTTTCATGCACTACCTAAATACATCATGACCCAGCTGGTGAGGGACTTTCATGAGAAGAGATCACAAGACTGGGTCATTGAATCGGCAACTCACATTTATGAAGTGCAGAAACCGATAGAAAATAAAAGTACAAATAAAACCCCCAAACCAACCAACACCCCTGCTGCTGCTAAGGTGGCAGAGGTGAAGGTTACCCCCCGTTTTCGATCTGGAGATGGGGAGGCTTAAAAATATTCTTGTGCAAAATCCCTCTAACCAAAGACCCAGAAGGCCCTCGGGCCAATCCCAAACAAGTAATCAGGGAGGTAACCCCACAAATGGGACTCCTAACTCCCCTGACTATATCAGCCCCCATTACAAGGGCAGCAGACCCATCCTGGTCTATGTGTGGACTCCAGCAGCCCAAGGGGGGATCAAACCAGGCAGCTGTAAACCTAGGAAACTTTCCTCCTAACTTTCCCCAGGAGGGCAGTAATCCCCCAAATGCCGGGTTGAGTTTCTTTCCCCAGTACCCGCCAAACATCAACCCCCAAAACAACCCTTCTTTCTTTCCCCAATTTCCTGAGCCCAGACAACCCAGTCCGGGATAGGGGAGGCCAAGGGATCAACCTAGGATGGACCAGAGAACCTCATATCAGCCAGAGTGGAAGTCCCAACTGTCACAGGATCTGGCTCGCATGTTGAGTGCTCAGCAGAACCCTCAGATGAACATGGTGGCCCAGAACCCCTCAAATCAAGGGTCTGGTACTCCAAAGCAATGACGGGAGAGAACCCCGACAAACCACTGGTTCCCAGGGAGGAGGCACAGGGGGAAGGGAGGTGTAAAGCCTTAGAGGAAGCTTCCTTCCCTACTTGTGAAAAGCCCCTGGAAAACCAGGAACCGGAACCAAAATCTCCTGCCCCCGAAAGTCTGCAACCTAAGGAACAGAGAAATAAAGGGTCTAAAAAGACCCATTTCGTGGAGGAGGTTAGAATCTTCCAATTTGAAGGGGAGGAGTCCTCAGGGGATTCTAGGAAAATGATCGTCTCCTTCAGGGATGGGGGAACTCCTCCCAAAGAAAAGTGGGTCCCAAGAGATCCTGATCCAGACTGGGTAGATGTGTGGACTGAGTTAAAACCGCCCCACATTTAACCCCAGAATGAGAAGCCAGAAAATCACCTGGCCCAAACCAATTCGGGTGACTGCCTCCAAAAAGGGGGGGGGGCCCAGAATAAGAAACAGGGGAGTCCAAACACCCCCAATATCCAACTATTACCTTTTTCTTACAGGTTCCCAAGCTCCCGAACAAATTCCTGCCCAAACTACCCCTCTGTCAGAATCCAGAGCACAGAAATTAACCCACCAATTGGCCCAAAATGCGCATTATCTTTTCCCCCTTGAGACCTTGGAGGGAAGATTTTATGACCCAGTCCAAATACAGGGGCAATGCACATTTTTGACACTGGTGGACACTGGATCCCAAGCCACCCTTCTGTCAAAAAGGGCCTTTGAGCAACTGAACTCAGGTAGGGGGGGAGAGATACCAGATCCCTATCACCCCTCTTCCTGGACAACTTCAGAATTTCGATGGGAATGAAATTCCTGTCGAGGGGACTGCGGCTTTAGACATTAAAATTGGGCGACACAAGGTGAAACACCCGGTCATAGTTGTGACTCCAAAGGGCACATCATGTTTACTAGGGAATGACATCCTGCGTAGATTGTCTCCCCTCATAGATTGTGTAAACAAGGTCCTATGGACCCAGACTAACCGACCAATAAAATTAAAACATAGTGCCAACCATGTTAGTTTAAATGGCACACGCCACATGGTTGAACAAAAACCTGACCAAATTGAATTCCATTTTCGAAACCCTGACGTGATCAAATCCCTGGCGTGACAGTAATTGCAGTAGGACAACAAACTAGTGATGGGAAGTCCTCTCTATTTCTGAAAATCAACCTTCCTTCCAGTTTCAAGTGGCATTCCACACTGGGAGGGAATACTCTGAAATTCTATACAAATTTACAATCAGAAAATCCCACTGCTATAGTCCAAAATGACGAGAAACTAACTCAAAGCTTGGCTGACATTCAGAAAATTGGAGAACAGTTGTTCATCCCCATTTAGTTAAATGGGGGGAAGGACTCTGTTCTCACCTGAGTGTGCGGGAACAACGGTAAGAGCATCATCAGCGAGGCCATGTTCCAAAAGCTCCCAAAAGATCCAGCCATTCCCATATTTAAATTGATAGACAAATGGGAAATGGACCTGGAAACAGCCAATTCCAAGCATCTCCTACCTAGCAGGTGCATGCTCAAAATTTACATAGGCAACAAGAGCATAGTCCATAATTGTTGGGTCGTGCAAGATGTCCCTGCTGCATTTTATTTAGGCAGTGACATTCTGAATCACCTTGCCATTAGTTTGGACCTAATAAACTTCAAAGCCTGGTCCTGATTAGCGGGTAATCCCATGGACTTTGATGACCCAGAGAAAGCATTTTGGTCAGCTCAATTGCTGCCATATGCAGTTTAAATTCAGATTGGAGAGGAAGTCACCATCCCAGAACGGACCCGACAATTCACACTTAATGTAAAAATTAAAAGAGGACAGAAACTAAAAAATCCTGATGCATATGTTCACCTCAATGCCCATTTCCAACAGCAAGGGTTGGGGTTAAACCCAACACCACTAGTCAATACAGAACACGACACCATTCCAATAGTGGTGGATAACAGCGATCTTGGAGGTATCACTCTGGGCGCAGGCACCATCATTGAAATGGCAGCTGATGACTGGCATTTTTCCATAGATTTAGGTAATTAACTGATAGGACTAATCCCCAATGACTGTTTTGACAGTGATAGCGACAATGACACAACACCAGACAGGATCTTCACCCAGCATGGGGGGGATTTCCTGGTGTACTCTTCCTGACCTTATGGTAAGGAAGAGGAGACCTGTGACTTCAGGAGGGATGAGGTGATCTTTCAAGTCCAGCAGGACTGGCTTCCCCACCTGAAGCCATCAGTCCAAGTCAGTACTTTAACCAGGGACTTCTCCACCCAGCTGGAGAAGGCCACTGAGATAGCCAAACCAGAAGTCTTTCCGGGCTTCAGACAGATGGTTGAAGAGATAGTCAACCTAGCTGATGCCTGTGAGAATCTGGAGCAGAAGCAAAAATTTAAACAAGTTTGATAAGATTTTAAAGATCTCTTTGCGGTGAACTCCTATGACTGTGGTCGCACCGACATCCACACAACAAAAATTCCCACGGACCCTGGCATAACTCCAGTGTTTGTGAAGCAATATTGCTTGCCTCTCACATCAATGGAGTCCCTTACAGAAACAATTAAGAACCTTGAGTCCCGTGGGATAATTCGTCCAGTCCACAGCACCTTCAATAATCCGGTGCTGGGAATTTTGAAACCAAACGGCCAGTGGAGACTCTGTGCTGACCTAAGGGAGCTCAAGAAACGGGTCAATACTTCCTGATGGCCTCTTCCCTACATTGACCAAGGGCTGGCCCAGATCCAGGGGTCAAAGGTATACACTACCATTGACCTGACCAATGGGTACTGTACTGTACCTGTCAGTAGAGAGGACCAATACAAGCTGACTTTTACCTTCGGGGGGCAGCAGTACACTTGGACCCAAACTCCCTTTGGATACATCAACTCCAGCAATTCATTTAATATCTTTTTGCACAAGGCAATTCCTGACTTGGGTGAAAGGGGTAACCTGGCTTATGTAGATGATGTTATAATCAAAAGCTCAACTGTGGAGGAACACATAGCAGAGATCTGTTATGTTCTGACACAGTTGAGGGCTGCCAGAGCAAAACTCTCTTTCCAAAAGGCACAGTGTGTCAACTTCTTGGGGCATGAGATAACTCCCGAGGGTCTCTGTCCCCAGGAAAAGAAAGTAGAAGCACTCCAGATACTAAATGACCCCACAACTCTGCGGGAGCTAAGAAGCCTCCTTGGACTGACTAATTATAGCAGAAAGTTCATTGAGGATTACGCAGACCCCTGATCCAACTGTTGAAGGGTTGGTCAAGTGGGAGTGGGGTCCATAACAAGCTGAGGCAGTAAGACAACTCAAATGAAGCCTCTCACAAGCACCTTGCCTAGCTTGCCCTGTCAAAAATGAGGAGTTGAAGACAGGGTTCTCAAATGCATGCTTGACTGCAGTATTATACCAAAAGCATGATAAGGTCAATAAAGTAATCTCTTATGCTAGTAAGACTTTATCCTCTGTGGAGGAAAAATTCAACGATTGTGAGAAGGCACAACTGGCAATGGTGTGGGCATTGAAGAATTACTGCACGTTTATCCAGGGGGAACACATCATAGTGGAGACTACACACCAGCCTCTGCAATATCTTCAAAGTGACAGAATTAGGGCTGGAAATGTGAGTAATTACCAAATTACTTCCTGGATTCTGTCAATGCAAGGCTTTCCTGTGGAGGTCAGATATGACCAAAACAAGAAGAGTCCCCTCACGCAAGGTCTGGCTGACTTGCATGATTGTGCCAGAGAAAACTGTCTCGAGGACGAAAGTCTTAAAATCAAGGACAACATGGAGGAATACCTTAATTCCCCGCAAACAATCTATGAAGAAGACAAGTGTGAGGGAGTGCCCACTGTCTATGTGGATTGGTGCTCCTACCATGTTGACAACAACGGGGAAAGGGAACTTGTGGCTGGCATGGGGAATGCATGGGTGAATGATGCCCCAGAGCACTCTGCTGGGTACATAATCGGTCCTCGTAGTAGTCAAGTGGCAGAGCTGATGGCTGTGCATCAAGCCATCCTCACTGCTGTCCAACACCAACTCCACAAACTGGTCATAATCAGGGATTCAGGACTGGTCCTAATCAGGAACAGGTTTGTGGAGCAGAAAATTGATGATACAGAAAATTGATGATCTGGTCACCTCGAATGGGGTGACCATCAACTGGAAAAAGATCAAGGGTCATTCTAAGGGTCATTCTAAAGTAGAGGACAAGACAAAACTGGAAATGATTTAGCTGATCAGCTGGCCAAAACCGGAGCCATCTAAGGGGATCTGCTTGAGATCAAGTTCCTGTTGGGGGAAAGCCAGGTTACTGCTATCACTATGTCCTGACAAATGCTCACAATGAACTCTCAACTGCCCAATGGAAAAGGAGACCCCAGATGCTGAGTTGATTACGGCTCAAAAAGGGGATCCAATAATTAGTAAGTTTTATCAACACATTGATGACCCTGAGAACATTCCCCTGATGGATACCAATTGCATTGGGAAAGAGGACCTCAGAGTGTTGATGAAATGTCCAAAAATGTTCCAAATCCAAGATGGTTTGTTGGTGAGGAGATCCATATCGGGTCATAATCAGTGGGTGGTCCCTTCCTCATTCCGTAGCCTGATGCTTAGTTACACCCATGATGCGGACACAGCCGGTCATCGGGGGTTTCATACGACATTAGAAATCTTGTGAGAGGTTGCATACTGGCCACACATGGGGCAGGACCTCGACCAATACTTGAAGGGGTGTCTTGTGTGTGCACAATTTCAGCCAACATTACTTACACACCGTGCTAACCTCCAAAAGAGGTTAGCACGGTGTCTGCCTTGGTCAGATTTGCAAGTTGATTTTATTGGGCCTGTGATTCGCTCCTCTATGGGGAACAAGTGCATGTTGACCGTAACATGCTTGTTTACTAAATGGGTGGAATGTCTCCCAGCCCCAAATTGCAAGGCAGAAACAGCAGCTGCCCTGATGATCAATCACATCTTCTCGCATTTTGGACTACCCCAAAGGATTTAGTCAGACCGAGGTAGTCACTTCACTAGCAAAGTGATGACAAAGATGTGGGAGATACTTGGGGTAAAAAAGAAACTACACATTGCCTACCGGCTGCCCTCTAGTAGTGGAGTCAAGAGGTACAATAAAACTATTGTGAGCATATTAAAAAAGTTAGTGGCAGATTATGGGCCAAATTGGGACATTCGATTACCACTTGTCCTGATGGCCATCAGAGCTACCCCTTCTTCTGCAACAAAAATGTCTCCATTTGAGCTGATGACTGGACGAAGGATGGTGCTACCCCAGCATCTGCTCTACAGAACCCAAGAGCATACTTTGATAAATGCCCCCACAAATCATGAGTATGTTGAGAATCTGATAAAAACTGGAAATGACTTAGCTGATCAGCTAGCCAAAACCGGAGCCATCCAAGGGGATCTACTTGAGATTAAGTCCCTGTTGGGGGAAATCCAGGTTACTGCTATCACTAGGTCCCAGATAAATGCTCACAATGAACTCTCAACTGCCCAATGGAAAAGGAGACCCCAAATGCTGAGTTGATTATGGCTCAAAAAGGGGATCCAATAATTAGTAAGTTTTATCAACACATTGATGACCCTGAGAACATTCACGGATACCAATTGCATTGGGAAAGAGGACCTCAGAGTGTTGATGAAATGTCCAAAAATGTTCCGAATCCAAGACGGTTTGTTGGTGAGGAGATCCATATCGGGTCATAATCAGTGGGTGGTCCCTACCTCATTCCGTAGCCTGATGCTTAGTTACACCCATGATGCGTACACAGCCGGTCATCGGGGGTTTCATACGACATTAGAAATCTTGTGAGAGGTTGCATACTGGCCACACATGGGGCAGGACCTCGACCAATACTTGGAGGGGTGTCTTGTGTGTGCACAATTTCAGCCAACATTACTTACACACCGTGCTAACCTCCAAAAGAGGGGGTGACACTGCCTTGGTCAGATTTGCAAGTTGATTTTATTGGGCCCTTGATTTGCTCCTCTATGGGGAACAAATGCATGTTGACCGTAACATGCTTGTTTACTAAATGGGTGGAATGTCTCCCAGCCCCAAATTGCAAGGCAGAAACAGCAGCTGCCCTGATGATCAATCACACCTTCTCGCATTTTGGACTACCCCAAAGGATTGAGTCAGACCGAGGTAGTCACTTCACTAGCGAAGTGATGACAAAGATGTGGGAGATACTTGGGGTAAAAAAGAAACTACACATTGCCTACCGGCTGCCCTCTAGTAGTGGAGTTAAGAGGTACAATAAAACTATTGTGAGCATATTAAAAAAGTTTGTGGCAGATTATGGGCCAAATTGGGACATTCGATTACCACGTGTCCTGATGGCCATCAGAGCTACCCCTTCTTCTGCAACAAAAATGTCTACATTTGAGCTGATGACTGGACGAAGGATGGTGCTACCCCAGCATCTGCTCTACAGAACCCAAGAGCATACCTTGATAAATGCCTCCACAACTCATGAGTATGTTGAGAATCTGAGAAAATACCTTCAACATGATTTTGCGCATGCTCAGCGGAATCTAGAACGATCTGCAGACAGTATGAAGACCCACTATGACCTTAAAACAACTAAAAAGGAATATCAAGTAGGAGACCGAGTCTACCTGTACAATTTCCAAAGGAACCAAGCCAAAGAGCCCAAATTCCTCCCAAGTTGGCGGGGCCCTTTTGAAATTGTGGACAGAATCTCACCAGTCGCCTACAGAATCTGCATACCCAAGGGCAATTTGACAGAGGGGGAAGACAAGTTCGTCCACATAAACCAGCTAAAGAGTTGCCACTTCAGGCATACTTTGCGGCAGATAGAAGAGCGTATCAGAAACCCATAGGGCGAAAATCCGGACACCTAGAAAAATTATTAAATATTCATTGATTACACCTGAGAAAATGAGTAAATGATCACGGAATATAGACTGGGAATATTACCAATTGTTAGGGAATGCAAGTGTCTTTCCCACTGCTGAGATCCCCCGAAGATGTGTGGGTATAGTAGTGGGAAAGGTTTCATAACCGTGTTATGTTCTGTTTTCTAGTATTGGCACTAAATCCGAAGAATCAACAAGGAGGACCACTCGGGGACTGGGAGGAAAAACCCAAGAAATCCAGAGTATCATCCCATCCCAACGCTGACGGGAGAAGCAACTGAATTTCTCCACATGGACAGAAAAGAACATCCCAGTCACCCGACTCCCCCTCAACTGGAAGTCAAAATGAAGTTGGGAGGAGGCTTTGTGGGATGTATTGACCCACTCTGCGATACTATGCGGCCTCACTCTGCTATCTATGGTGTGAAAAACAGTAAAATGGCGGTAAAACCCTTGTGTGCGCCAAAAACCTCCAAAACTGTGTTTTCAACAAACTTAAAGATGGCTGCACAACCTGCCACCCATGGTGCATGTGTGGTGGAACAGAGCACATGCTGTAGAAAAAGTGCCAGTGGGCTCCATGACAAGTAAACATAGAGTATAGAGGGAGAAGCATCACTTTGCAAATGAAACTCCAAAAAGTTGCCTGGAAATGACATTTACTTTGCTGCTGAAACTTCAAAATGCCTGTACATAACACTTTCCAACACTCAAAATCTTGCTTGGCGCTAAAATTCAGTTAATCTAATGAAGCACTGTGAATGTACAAGGTCCTGAAACTTGAAGAGCAATACACCTCAGCAAAACTGGATTGCCTGTGAATGACAGCCCCTGTCAAATGGGCTCTCCTGATTAAACTGTAAAGTTGTCTAAAACTAAAGATCTGGCGGGTTAGTACGTACAAAAGGACTGTAGCTGAAAGGAACACGGATCTCAGTTGTTTTGATCCCACAGCTTTAAATCTAAGAATGTAATGTATCTATGTCATCTGATGCAACAAGTTTGTTTTGGGCTGGCTGGGCCTGCAAGAGGTTGAAAAACAGGTTTCCACCCAAAGGGAGGGCATTCCTCTCAGCAGATGCTCACTTACACATGATAATTGTGGGGGAGGCCAGACTTGTGTCTGCAGCCAAGGACTGAACAATGGCAGATTCTCCAGGCCAGGAAATTGGCGTGTGAAAAGGTCATAAACTAGGCTTGCAGAAGGAAATCCCAAAGGTGGGGGCTGCTCCTTGAAGGAAATCCCAAAGATGGTGGCTTCTCCTTGATTCCAGAGACAGGCAAAAGGCTGACCATTTGCTGCAAAGAATATGTAATGAAATTTTTTTAGAGACATATAACTCACTATCAGAAGTGGTAAAAATTATAAAAAAGGCAGAGTTGTTAATTACATTTTTGGCACCAAAACGTGGTGAAACTGTGTAGCATATTCTGAACAGGAATGGCAATCTATGTGGTTTTATGGGAACTGTATTTATGTTAGAAATGTTAAACTTTGCACACACATTCCTATGGTAAACACAAATATTTGTGGAAAGTTGGAGAAAGTTTGGAAAAAATTTTCATGGCGAAATGGACAAAATGCTGCAAAAAGGTGAATCAAGGTCTCACAGCTGTGGGATTTTGATGAACAGATACTCCATAAAATATGTAATCCTTGTATGTGATTTTCGTAGAGGTTACAAATGTATAAATATGTATTTAGGACAAAATTTGATTTTGATACTAGTGGCTAGGTGAGATTTCTAAGGATTGTAAAAACCAAACCAGAAACTTGACATCATCTGTCTTTGATCCAATCACTCGGATGCAAGGCAGAGATGAGGCTCTGATCCAATCTAAGTTCACAGGTGTAAGTTTAGTTAAGCCGGCCCATACACCCATTTTTGTGATGTCATTTGAAAGGATAAATAGGGACATCTGACAACACCTAGGGACTCAATCTCTCCTCTGATTCCAGTGAAGCACTTTGCTCCAGCATTCAACATCCAGTCTTCAACATCCTTCCAGATGCCAATGACCAGGCCAAGCAGTAGCCAAACCATTTTCAGCTAGGCCTCATCCTTAACTAATCCTTACAACCTAGTGAGGCGCTGTGGTGTAGGGAACCATCCTGAAACTATCTGGCTTGCTACCACAAATGCTTGCCTGATGAACTCACCATCCCACTGATCTGAAATATCCAGAAACAAGAGGGGCAGATCCCGTGCAGTTGCGGCGACCAGCCTAGCTTATCCTAGTTGATGTGCTGTCTTACCTTGATAGACCCAATCAACTGACCAGAATCTTGACGGGCCTAAAATCTTAAATCCCAGTGGATTGTGAGTGTTAATAGGATGCTAGAGAACTATTGTATACTTTGCCTTATTTTGTTCCACCCTAATCTCTGAACTATCCTTACTTTCATTACCAGTAACAGTGTCAAAATGTTAGTGCTATCTTACCCTGTCTATTTGCTAAAGCATCATTTCATAGTAATTTGTATTTGTGTAACTCTCATCAACAAACAAAAAAATCCCACTTCGAGTGTTTGGACTTGTTCCGCCGGGGAAGGCGCTGGGGATCTATTATTGAAGTCATGAATCAGTCTCAGAGCTTACTTCGTCCCAACCTGGTTGTCTAGTCTGCATGCTCTAGTCTTGAGTAAAAGCACAACCCATATTTTCTGATTTTAAACTGAATTTCTTGTCCAAATGTGTTTCTTTTATTTTTGAAAAACGCCTCTCCCTAAAACCTCCATAACTCCCTCTGTTTTAAAGATAGAAACTAGATTTAAACTCCCACAGATCCCTACCATCCTTAGCTACATCCACAATCAAACACAATGTGAAACAGTGTGGTTGACCTGTTCTTTTATCAAAAATTGCATAGTAAAGGTTTGCAGAAAATTTACATTTTACAAAAGTTTTACACATGTGAATTGCGTTTAAATCATTTCTCACTTTGCCTTTGAGATTCCAATTGTTTTATTTTGATTAAATCATTTCTTGTGATTGCTTGCATCAGTTCAAAGCAGCTCCCGTAGAAATGTATAATAATTTTTGAACATATTTAGTGTTTTTGCTCAGCCAGTTTCAAAGGCATGCAGACAGTTGAAAAGTCAAATACGTTTTTCTCTTGTTTAAGGGGGGAAGGTGGGAGTGATATTCTGTTTGGTCTGTATTATTCCTGAGTACCTTCTCTCTCCTGACATCTATTTAAATTGTCTATTGGTCGGTCGAGGGGTGTCGCAGTGGGAACCTCTAACCACAGTGCTATCTGTTCCAAACCAATCTAAAAGTATTATTTTCTTTGCTGCATACTTTTTGTGTTCATTACCAAATTCCCAGTGCATTAAAGATATTCTTCATTGTTCTTATCACCCCATTGGTGATTGTTGTTACCTATTAAAAATATATTGTGATTTTAAATTCTAAATAAATTAATATTTACTGTTACAAACTAGCCTGATTCCTGGTTCAGTTTTGAGAAGAATGTGATATGAGTGGTATATCATTCAGAATATTGAACTTATAGACAAAAATAAATAAGGGTTTCATTTGCACAATACATACTAGGCGAGACTTGGGTGTGTGCCTGATTGAAATCCCTTTAAATAGGAAGGACTCAGCCTTTCATCCATTTAAGGTAGATCATATTTAGAGGTGAGCTGCATTTTGAGTGATTTTATGGTAGCTCTGTAGCTCCGTAGGCTGGGCAGCACAATTAAATACATGTCAAGCATATCTGAGCCTGTTTTCATCCTTTCAAGGTAGATAGCGTGTTCTAGTTTGACGTTTCATGGTACTATTTAGAGAGCTTGTCGCAGATACGTGCATCTGATAGGCACGCTGCAACTATTAATTTTATGACCAACACAACAAGAGCCAACGCTGGCCCAGATTACCAGAACCTGTGACAACTCCTCATCTTTTGGTAGTGTGACTTTAGAATCAGTCACGTTAGTCAATTAGTAAAAATAGATGTATTTTGGAAAATTTAACCGGATCTCCATAAATCCCGACCACAAAGTTGGACAGTGAGGAGAGCTGGCTCTCATAGATGCTTTGTATGCAGGAATGTTAGTACCAATTTCGCTTGGCAAAACATTGGTTTTACTAATTCACTGCTTCCATCGCGTACATACTTTGGATATACTTCTGTAGCTACAGAGGAAAGAGCGAGGAAATCATCTGTAGGAAGTGGCGGGTGAGCAGCAAGGAACGTCATCATTATGCTGCGGAAGGTAAAACATTTGATGAATAGAATTATATATTGGAACAGCCCATAGGGCCTGTTGCAGGGGTGTGCACTGCGTAGGCTTTGAGAGGGAACATTTGTAACCAGACGCAGGGGAGGGTATTTATCACTAATGGTGCTCCTTGATGCATCAGGCATACCCTGTGCTGGCCTTTGGGTTGAAACAATTTGGTGATCAGGTGCAGGGGAGGAGATAGGTGTACCTGGATAGGTGTACACTTAAATGTGATGTAACAGGTGGAGGGTGGGAACAATTCCATATACACTGGGGGGAAAACATAGTGGAGACTTCATGTATCTAGTAAATGCCCGAACGCTTGAAGGTGGATACAGCAAATCAAATGATTCAATTACTAACAAAGCAGCCAGTTTGATAAGAGCCAGAAGCGGATGTTGTTCTATTATACACAAGGATATCCAGGGATGGAACTCCTTCCAGGCATTGGATGACAGCAGAAAGTATTTTGCATGTGTTCAATTCAAAAACCAGTACCTAGTACAGTGGCTCCTATCAATAGATTATAGATCCTACCCTCCTAATGATGTTACTATAACAATAAGACCATACCGCCCAGCTAATAGTAATAGCATGACAAGCCCAGAGGGGACAGTGAATTAGATTTTGAGATCAGGCTTTGATCTCACAGCACCCGTTAAGGATGGCTCCAGAATGGAGGACATGGGCGAGCACCAAAATCAACCAATGGCAGAGTTAGTCAAACAGGCTTGTATGAAAATAGTTATGAAATCCCAATCTGAAATGAGAGGGGATAGTAAAACACCTGACTGTGCTTGACTGACCTGCCTATAGAGAAATGACTGGTTGTCATGTATATATATTATAGTGCAGCGGTCGCCGCACTATAGTTAAGGTGAGTAACATGATCCATAGGAAACCAGAAAATTGAATTGCTAACAACTTTTGACTTGCATGTCTGATTTGGCTAATATTTTGCAAACCAAAGGTTTGTCATGCCCAAACCCAGCATACCTCTTCCCCCCATCATCACCCCCAAAACTTGTAATTTTGGGAACAATTTGGTACAAAATGAAAAGGGTAAGAATCCCAAAAACACTGTTTTGGCATACTCACATTCATTTTCCCATAGAGAAAAAGTTAGAATATCTGCGCAGCGCACAGCAAAAACCAGTGGACTGAATTGGACCTGGTATGAAACAACTTTGACATGAAGCGTTGACTCGATTACCAGGAGGGCTGTGGGGTTATTCCATCCAGTAGCTGTTAAACTATTTGACAGAGAAGGGGGTGCACCTTCTCCCATAAGTATAGCTATATATGTGTCCCAGAATGCACCAAGAAGCTGACAGGCTTTTGAGAAATGAAAAAGCAGCAATATTTTCCCAAATTGATATTTCTAATTTCTTTTGACTAGCTGGATGGATTTGGATGAAATTTTCCAATGAAAACGTTTGTTAAAGGACGGAACCCGGAACTAAACATTATAAAATGAAAACATTATTAAGAAAACAAAACACCACAGTTTCACTGTTTCTAGCCCATTCATTTTCCCATAGAGGAAAGGTGCAGTCTTTGAACAATCATAGCGCGAAAACCGCTGGCATATTTGGACCGAATAAACCCCAATTTGGGCACAAAGTGTTGACTTACATTTCTTGACTGATTTGGGGTTAATGCATCCAGTAGTTTATGAAATATTTGACAGAGAAGTTGGTGCCCACTCATCCTTAAAACATGTATATCAGCCTTGATGCTTTTTAGAGCACAGATGCTAAGCGAGGCTAATAACATTTGACTTGCTGGAGGGATTTGGATGATATTTTCCAAACAAAACATTTGTTAAAAGCCCCCTTGAACTAGAAATGTTGGGAACAATTTGTCAGAAAATTCAAAGATTATTAAGAAAACATAGAAATGCTGTTTTCAGCATACCCGCATTCATTTTCTCATAGAGAAAAGGTGCAGTTTTTGAACAGCTGTAGGGTGCAAAACGCTAGGCAGATTTGGACCAAATAAAAAGATATGTGGGCACAAAGCATTGACTTAATTTCCTTGTCAAGTTTCAGGCAAATCCATCAAGTAGTTTTTAAAATATTCTGCAGAGAACGTGGTGCCCGATGCGCCTTAAAACTTTTATATTGGTCTAGGTGTTTTGCAGCAGAGAAGCTGAGATAGGATAATAACTTTTGATTTGCTGATTGGATTTGGATGACATGTTTTAAAGCAAAGGTTTGTCAAAGATCTCTCCCCCCAAACTGGAGATTTTGGGAACAACTTGTTAAAAAATTAAAATGATATTAAGAAAAGATAAAAACACAGTTTTCAGCCTTTTTCATAGAGAAAATGTGTAGTTTTTGAAAAGCCATAGCACAAAAAACACTTTGAAGATTTGTACCAAGTAAGAAACAATTTGGGCACATAGTATTGGGTTAAGTTGCTTGACTGATTTTGGGTAAATCTATCCAGTAGTTTTTAAAATATTCAACAGATACTTGTGGGTTCCCCCTGTTCCTTAAAACCTTTGTAAATATCAGCCTTGCTGGTTTGCAGCAGAGAGGCTAAAAAGAGGCTGAAAAGGTTTTCAGAAATGAAAATCCACTTTGCTTAATATGAGTGATTCTCGCAATTTTACTGGGAGAAGCTGCAAATGAAAGAACTCAAAATGCTATTTGGAGGAGGAAAAAGAATCCCATCAAACATTGGAATTAACTCCCCTAGACCTTACAGAGTCTAATCATTTCCTCAACTTCAGAAAGAGCCTCAAAACTCTTATCTTTATGTAGTCACTCCTATGAAAACACTGATTGTTTTGAACCACAACGCTTAGATGGCTTGGCCATAGGCGCTATATAAATACCAATAGGAAGAGCAATCACATCAGGCTAGATCAGGAGTGGGAAAGAAGACACCATGTGAAATTTGGAATTTGGGGTTGGTTTAGGGAGCCAGTTACGGGTAGAAAACATTTGGTTTATCAAGGGAAGACCACAGGAATCTCCCAAGTTTACAGCGGCAACGCTGGAAGATGTACTCAGAAATAAATGTGCGTCACACGAATCGATGATGAGTGATAGGGGGCAGTAGGAGAGGGTAATGGAAGGAAAAGGGAATTCAGTGGAGTGCGGGGACCTGGAAAAAAGAAGGGTGACACATGTTGAGTGCCTGTGAGTGTGTGGAAGACTTTTTAATTCTGAGCAATTTTTCCCATTATCGCGGGAATTGGCAAACCGCTATTCTACTGCAGGAATTTCTCTTATTGGAAACGATTACTCTGAAATGATTGTGGGAATAAGGAGTTTGAAAAAAAAGGTTTACCATCTGCAGTGCTTACTTCTACAGGGAGCAATGGGTATTTTGTAACAGATGAATTGTTGGGCTAGTGGGCCCAACAGAAAGATATTGGTGCAACACGCACAGAGGCCACAGCCGAAGGCCATAGCTAGTAAGACCTCAAGAAACTATACAACATGTCTCGCCCATGCCTAGTGGGCCCAGAAAGAACACTATTGGTACAACACAGAACAGGTTGTCATGCAATGTTCTATCTAGAGAGGGGTGCCTGCTACCTTTTTTGTGATTTTTGCAAGGAACTTGGGGTGGGTCATCCTAGGTTACCTGGGGGAACCCAGACGTAGACCCCCTTGCTCAATGTACTCCGAGAGGCATAGCTCCACCTCACTGATGAGGCCCAACAAGGCTGAAACACGTGTATGGGGTTGCTGTTTGTACTCTTGTTCACAGGAGGTTGGCCTGGCATTTTGGTGCTGGACTGCCCTTGTTGGCGGGACAAAGACTGATATGCAAATTGATAGTCCTCCTTTGTAAAAAGTACAGTGAGCAAAAAGTGGTGGCTGCGGACTCTCAAAGTGGGGATAAAACAAAGAACAGGTTTTCATGCCATGTTCTATCTAGAGGGGGCGCCTGCAACCTTTTTTTGTAATTGGTACAACATGTGCAACATGTGCAGTGGCCAGAGCAGAAGGCAATGGCTTGTTGGCCCTAAGGAAACTAAGGTATAGCAAAACCATTGAAATTCTGTGAAAAAACATTTGTTAAGAGAGAGTTAAGGTGATCAGATTGAATGCAACAAAACCCCTGAAATTCAGCACTTGCATTTCAATCAAGTTGACCTCTGAGAAGAAAATGCATGCCATGAACCAACGAGTGATGGGGGTGATCGCCAGGAGAGGGTCATGGAGCAAATAATCAATTGAGGGGAGTGGTCCTTGGTCCAACACTGTTTTCCACTTTTTGTATTGCTTTTCCGATAGGGAAAATTACCAATTGTTGCTGGCGCACACAGTACAAATTGTTGTATAGATTTTTACAGAATAAGGAACAACTGGGGCACAAAACGCTTGAAGGAAATACTTTGTTGGTTTAAATCTGTTAAGGGTTTTTTTTATAAACTTGTTAGAAATCTGCGTGCCCCCAGCATGCAAAAAGATAGTTATAGCTCCCATTCTGCATTGCTGGATCTAAGCCTTTTCATTTTTGAAAATCCACCATCTTCATAATCGAGATTCAGATATAGATTATTTTTAGAAAATGTTAAGAAGGATTTCTGAACTCTAACCAGGAGGGTCAGAGGTTCAGAAGGCCAACCTAGTTTCTTGGAACAGGGTAACCTCTGGACAAGCCAGACCAATCAGGGTAGCTATGGCAGGCGGTCAAGACTAAGTCTCAGGAGGGGTGAGGGTGACTGAAGGACCTCAATGAGCACACAGAGCAAGGACACTTACAAATTACTCCAGACAGGTGTTATATCAAAGATATAGACACATTTATTACAAGGCCTTTGTGACATAGAGCATAGCAAAGAATCACAGTAACACTAAGTAAACCAATACATCACACTCAATACAATATATATACAAGACCAGGGGGAACTAAAGGGGTGACTGCACGAAATATGTCAACAACCTAGATGGGAAGGAAGTGCAGTTAATCTTTAGGCCCAGTTCAACATCAATTATTCACCTAACTAAGAGGCAGTCCAAGCCCTAAGAAGAGGGGAGCCTTGTGCTCAATAGTACATGTAATGCAAATGCACATGGTTGTTCCAATGGGCAAAACAGGGTCTCTTCAGGGGTCTCTAGCAGCTCGGGAAGGTGGATGAGGCGATGAAGAATAGGTTCCCACTATTCAAGAAGGACCTCCACTTGAAGGCAGAGGCAGTTTGAGAGTTCGGGATGGAGTTGCTATTTAGCAATAGTGGTGGACAGGAGAGGGGCCCCCAGGGGACACTTGTGCGTACAAATGGGCTCTTGCGCTAGTGGCCACCTGTTGGGGTATTGATTACTCACTGGTCCCTGATGCAAGGAGACCCAAATTTCAGCAGGTCAGTCCACTTCGCTTGCAGGTTCGAATGCGGCAGAAAGGAGGTCTTGGCACCTTTTAGTTCCTGAGATACAGAGATGATTCCCACACGGGACTGTGGCGATTTCTCTGCTCCAGGTGGACAAATTGACCCAGTTTCACTGCAGCAGGCTTCAGGAGCCAGAGGGTCACATATGCAGAGGACTTGCAAAGGATGTTGCCGCAGCGGGGCAGCACGGTAACTGTGGTTACTCTGGTCTGGGCACACTTGTCTCACTTCACACCTGGGAATGCCAGGTGTATGAAATTCAGTGTTAGGGTGCTGTGAACAAAGAGCTATCAGTATACCAAGTTTCGAGGGCCTCCTCGAAAACGATGGTGGAGGCAGAGCAAAGGTCCTGCGTAAACAGGTCAGCCCACTGGTAGGCCCAGGGACACTTCCGAGAAAGCTTACTTGCAGGGTTTGGTGAAGGTGCTGAGTATAGTTGGTCCCACTATTCCAAAGGGTCGAAGTGTCTTTGCAGACCTTCTAGGATGACCAGATGCAGAGGGGTCCCACGAGACAACAGCAGGCTCAGGGTGCCAAACCTTCCAGCGGGTCACCAGCGGTTCCTCGACTCAGCTTAGAAGTTGCAGGATACTTGGATCCTATCCTTTGTTCAGTGAGAACTCAGGAGATCGACCTGGTAGTGGTGTTTTCAGCCTCCTCTTATCCAAAGTTCCCTTTGCGCCAAATCAAAGAGGACCATAGTGGTCTCAGGCATTCAAGGCACTCCGAACTCTCTGGCACCCAGGATGTGTATTGGGACCAGACATCCCAGCCCACATCCTGGAGGCACACACACAAGACATGCAGAAGCCCGCAAGAGCATTGGGTTTCGTGGGAAAGTGCATGACCAAATAAGGACTGGCCCAGGTCGACTCGACCTGGGGAAGGTGAAGGGGCAAGATGGCCAAGGGCAGGACAAAGAACCTTGTGGCATGGCCATTTTGGAGCCAGGCTACCTATTCGTGTCAAATGCGGTTAATGCGGTTAACAAGGCAGGAAAGGGTTAAAAATAGTGCGAAACGATAGCTGCCACCAGTCATGTCCACGACACATCTGCACAGTTAATAAGAGTATCTAAGGCCTTTGAAAATGACTATAGACCCAAGTTTGCTGTATGGTAAGATACATTGCACACTTGTTACATGTTGCACAAAGGTTGCAACATGAGAAAAGGACTAAGGGAAACAAAGTCTCCCAGTATTGACTGTCTTAAGGGCATGTCAGTTTCCCCATAAAAAGTGAGCAAAAGCCCAGAGGAGTGCAGCTGAAGGCTGTGCTTCTCTGGCAAAGTCAGTCAATGGTGTCTAAACAGCAGCAGAAAGTTTGGGGGTTGGCACATGGAGGGAAAATTACATAAAACTATGAAATATTTCCTAACAGAAAACAACCGTAAAATCATATAAGGGAAGTGAGTAGTGTAGTTTTGAGTCTGGAGAGCATGTAGACAGGATAGAAGAGGATGATTTGTGTAGGTACGCAGTTGGGGATACCATAGATTTGTAATTACTATACTAATATGTAATATTGGGATGTGGCAAAAACAGTAAATGCTAGTAGGCAGAAAAAGAGTATTTTAAGTGAATTTAGGAAGCTATCTCTGTTTTTATTAGAAAAGCAAATACAGGGTTTGCTCCTTCAATTGACCTAAAATGTGTGGGACGGTGGTTTTCGGGGGCTACTACTATTTGGGGAATTTGGATTAGCTTTAAAAAAAAAATTGGAAAGTGTGCAAGAGAAGCGCAAGTGGTGCCGATGCATATTTTCAATAGCCTTTGCTTTCATTGGGCAAGTGTGTCACGCTATTTAACAGTGAAGATCTCGATTTACTCATCTCGACAGCAGTGAAGCTCGCTCCATTCCCCCACCTCCCTTGTCCTCATCCATGTACCCCTTTCGTAATTTGTTGCATTACCCCCACATTATTGTTCCCCATCCCAGTACCCCATTAGTAAGTAATCTGTCTCATTATGGCCACGCTCTATTACCTCTGCCTCTTTCCTCCTCATCCCAGAACTCCATTATCCCACCTCCATCTTCCTCATCCCAGTGCCCAATTTGTAATTTGTTGCAAAGTCCCACCTCCTTATGCCTCATCTCAGTACCTTAGTAATGTATTTCATTGTCCCCACCTACCTCTTCTGTGTCCCACTACCCTAATAGTAACCCATTGTATTACACCCACCTCACGCCTTCTTATCCCAGTATTCCAGTATCCACATATCCCTCTTCCTCATCCAAGTATCCCATTAGTAATCTGTGACATTACCACTGGCTCCATCTTCCTGGTCCAGGTATTCTAGTAGTAATCCATTGTATTACTCCCACCTCCCTCCTTCCTGTTCCAGTACTCCATTAACCCCATTTCCCTTTTCTTGTCTCAGTACCCCAATATTTATCTGATGAGTTAACACCACCTCATTCTTCCTCATCCCAGTAACCTATAGAAATCTTTTACATTACCGCCGCCTGCCTATTCCTTGTCCTAGTACTCCATTACTGCTGCCTCCCTTTTCTGTGTCCCAGCACCTTTTTAGTATTCCATTAAATTATCACCACCTCCAGTCCCAGAACCCCAATAGTCATTCTTGCATTAGCCCCAAATCTCTCTCTTCATCATCCCAGTTCCCCATTTGTAATATGGTACATTAATGCCACACTCTGCTCTCTTGCCTCAGAATTCCATTAGCAATCTGGCACATTAACCACCTCCCTCTTCCTCATCACAGTATCCCATTATCCCCACATCTCACTTCCTCAGTCTAGTACACCATTATCCCACCTCCATTGTTCTCATCCCAGTACTCCACTCATAATCTTTTCCATTGCCCCACCTATATTCTCAAGAGTAATATATTGCATTACCCCTATATTCCTCTTACTCGTCCAAGTACGTCATTAGTAATCTGTTACATTATCAACACTTCCCTCTTCCTTGTTCCAGTACTCCATTACCCACCTCCTCATCCCAATACTCCACTAGAAATCTGTTTTATTAACCCACCTCCCTATTACTCATCCTAGCATCCTAGCACCCCATTAGTAATCTGTTGCATGTTCCCCACCTCATTCTTCCTTGTCCCAGTACCCCATTGCCCCATCTTCATCTTCTTCGTCCCATTTCTCTGTTACTCACACATGACTTTTGCTCATCCCACTACCCCATTAGTAATCTGTTGAATTACCCCACATCCCTTTTCCTCATCGCAGCACACCATTTAACCCTATTGCATTACAACAACCCCCCCTTTCCTCAAGCCAGAACCCCTTTAGTAATCAGTTGCATTACCCCCAACTCCCTCTTCCTCAACTCAGTACTCCATAGTCATCAATTCTTATCTAGAATAAGATAAGGTGTGCATCTTTCCAAAAGAACCATCCATTTCCCTCAGAGTCTCACCTTGGTTTCATTACTTGTGGGTGGGTTTTGGTCAGAAGCGGCTGCTACCGATACTCTGCTGCAGTGCAGCTTGACTGTAAGCCCTGTCTCATTGGATGCAAGGTGCCTTACTCCATAGTGACAAGGCTCGGCGTGCTGGAGATTCTGCTGGCATGGAGGAGTTCGGGACAGCGGGATTGCGCTGGTGGCGTCGTCTCCCTTGCTGTGTGGGCCCACGGACCTGTGTAGCAGTGTGCAGGGGCCGCTCTGTTTGTGGACACCGCAGGGTGAGTTGTGGTGAGCGGGCGGAGCTTGGACCGCTGTTGGCAGTGGGCTGCTCCCGACGTGTGTCTGGTGGGACACGCAGCATTTGTCTCTGGTGTGACACGGCTCTGACTGCGGTCCTGCTCCTGCCTCTTGACACTGCCGTCTGGTTGGTGTTTCAGTTGCTGCTGTGCAGCGAGTGGAGTGTGGCGAGTCCGACAACCGCCCTATATTACCCTGTCCTACAGTCCCCTGTTGTTTTTCCTATGATGGCTGTGGGCTCCTTTGTGGTCCTGTCCAGTGGACCTACTGCCTGAACCCACATTATAAAATAATTATACATTTCTGCACTG
The DNA here is from genome assembly GCF_040938575.1 of Ambystoma mexicanum. Classification (NCBI taxonomy): domain Eukaryota; kingdom Metazoa; phylum Chordata; class Amphibia; order Caudata; family Ambystomatidae; genus Ambystoma; species Ambystoma mexicanum. The sequence goes on from NC_090941.1 coordinate 862,441,708, forward strand.
TGTGGGGCCTATTAGTATTTTTGGAAGACTGGATAAGGCTTGTCACTAGGGCCAGAGTGACAGTATCAAGTGCAAGGATGCTTTTAAGGGTCAGATTGGGGTGTGTTAGCGCTATTCACTCCCTATTCTCACAAGCGCCTAGGATAGTTGGTGAGAGGGTCCTTTAGTCAGATAGAGTGAGCACAAACTAACTTTTATCTAAACACTGGTCAATCTATCAACTCATAATGCCTCCAGGGAAAAGGCTGGCACAATGTAAATATAACCTACGCAAGACGAAGAAACAACTGGAGGCAGATGCACTGCAGAGTGCAGAGATGGGAATTTCAAACGAAAACAATAAGAAGAATACTAAAAAGCCCATCCTTCCTGGCCAAGGGGTAATCACTGGTTTCTTCCCCTCCCACCCTATACTATAAATTAATTCCATGATTATTGAGTAACCTGTACTCCCAGGAGCTGAAGGGGGGGTCAGGGGGATCTAATGAGTTCTACTAATTTCGATGACATTGACAACAACTCGTTATTAGAACTCTGTCTGACCATTCAGCGAGGGATGACCCCACAGATCCCCAGGATGTCTTGAGACAAAGGTCTGGCACAGGGTATTAATCCCTCATCCTCACCAGTCAGTGCTCTGGGCCATTCGGTTCCGATGAGCAGATTGTCTGCTTCCCCAAATATGGTAAAGGTCTCAATGGGGGACGTGCCGGATACGGAGGAAGGAGTCCTTTCCTCTCCGTTCCTTGGGGCAAACGAATTAGCAGAAATTCAATAATCTGTGGCCTCTCTTCAATTTTCCCTAAACATATTGCTCCAAATGACAGGGCGTATACTAGCAAATACCAACACACTGACCACGGCCCGGGCATATGAAAATAACAAGGAAGTGGAGGCAGAAATCAATTTATCTGAAGCCATTTATCTGAAGCCGTTGTTATGGCTGAGAAGATAAATATTATACCAGATAAAGAAGCCTCTGTAATCAAGGATCAGAGCAAGCTGGTCTTTTTCTCCCGTAGGCAATGCAAATTGGCACAGAAGGTGCAAAAGAATAGGAAAAACTTTACATTGGGCCCCTGAGAGGGAGATATAGCAAACATTGGTGGCCGTTCAAAGAAAGCCAAAAAAAGGGCAGCCAGAACTAAGAAAAATATTAGCTTGGGAGGTGCCTGTTTGTCCAGCTGGTTGATAACTGATCAAGATAAGAGCAAAGATCAGCCGGTAGAGTTGGAACGACCAGCAAGGGAGGACCTGAGGATAGAGGAAGGATGGATACTGACCGCTGATGAATTGGAGGAGCAGGCAGAAGAGTGGGAACAACTTGAGAATGAAGACCAATTGGTGAAGGAAAGACAACCTTGGAGCCCGGATAAATCATCCCAACTCCTGCAGGCCTCTGCCAAAGCCATTAATCCTCCTATTAAATCAGCTAAGGTCGGGACAGACCTCTCAGCAAATAGGATCTGTCTGATCAAGAACCTGTACAAAAATGGTGATCACAGGTGGCTGCAACGATCTGAGTTTCTGACCCGATTATACTCAGTCCCAGAATTACGTGTCCTGAAGTCTGACGACTTTCAATTTGTGGAGCCACTGAAGGGTTTGAATCCCTGTGCATCTGCTCTGCATTGTAAGTTCATATCCACTGCACAGATGATCAAGAAATATCGAGACGAGTTGTGGGCAGTGGATGTTGAGATCGATGCAGATCTGGATGAAATTTACCCCAGTTTCGAATATGAGGAAACAGGGGGCCGGTTAAATCGGTGGTGTGTCCCATCGTACCCAAGGGAAAGAAAGTAGAAGTTGCGGATGTCCAACTTGTTCTAAAATGGCTAGTGGAATCTCTACCTGAGGTGTTACCTAAACACTGAAATCTATTACTACTATCTTCGAACTGTAGAGGATTTGCACATCTATTGACCTCGGAGGGATCAGTAAACTTTGTTGTAAAACATAGTCTAATATGTCTTCAAGAGACCTGGGAGATGGACTCTTTGCTATTGGATGGCTATGTGAACTATCAATCCTTTGCTAAAAGGGGTGAGAAAGGTAGACCATTTGGAGGGCTGCTGATAGGGGTGGCTAGCTTTCTGACTTTGAGGCGGATATTCTGCAATCAAGATAATAATTTGTTGGCAGTGGAGGTTGAGTATGGTCCCAAGGGAAAAGGGGAACGTGTTGTGTTGATAAACTTATATAATCTTCCTCCCGCCTTGATAAGTGCGTCACTGCAAGAAGCCCTTCATGAGCTATTAGCCTCATGGTCAGTCATATCGGGAAACAGAGCGGTAATTGTAGTGGGTGATTTTAATTTCCGAATGCCTGGTGAGGGAGGGATACATCCACAAAATTCTAAGCTAAGAGAGAAATGTTTATTAACTCACATTAAAACTGATGTTGAGGGGCCGCGATGCCAATTGTTTGATGAATGGGACTTGGAAATGCTGAATGGTTACACTGTTAGTGACCATACCGGGAAAATACTTGGTCTAATGGGTCTGCCTGTAGTACACTTTATTATATATTCATGTGCCCAAACATGCCCCTGGATGTTGATTATATGATAGTCACTTCGAACAAATGGAGTGACCATTCTGCACTCTGGTGTGTATTAAATATCCCACAAAGAGTACCAGAAAAGAGTAATATGGGTACAGTATACATAAATAAAGTAGGCTCAAGCATAAGGTGGTCTGCCAAGAATATAAATCAGGCTTCAGAAGCACTTGAGAATGAAAAACGGCCTTACCTACCTAATTTCAACAGCATTTCCATTGAGTCAATAGAAAATTGGATCAATGTTTTTTCTAGCACTCATGCCTCGGCCCCTAATCAGAGTATGATTAGACCAAAGGGTGGGTTACTCCATTCAACAAGAAGATTAGAGATGCTAAGAGGGACTGGAGAAGAGTTGCGTACCAGCAAGAAAAAGCTTGGATCCACAGAAGAATTATGGGCGATTGCGAGGAAAATTAAAAACAAATATAGAGCCAAGATTAAAAACATACGACATGCTGAAAGATCTTTGGAACATCAGAAATTAGTACAGACCATTTACTCTAAAAACGCGCGTAGCATCTGGTCACTTCTTGGTGAAGCAAGGGAGACTGTTAAGGGTTAATTGACTAACCATATTAAAGCTGAGCAATGGGAAAACATTTTAAAGAATCGTAATGCCATCTTGCAGATAGGGGAGATCTCCCCTCCGAAAGCTACTATACCAATCGTGCCTTTCGATATATCCTACACAGCTATAATCAGCAAGATAAAGACTCTCAAATCTTCTAGAGCCTCGGGACCCAATGGTCTATCTAACATAGTCTTCAAAAGTCAGCCCGAGTTCTGGGCTAGTTTGTTGGCTATTTTGTTTGAGAAGATAATGGCGCAAGGGGTAATTCCAAGTTCTTGGCAGACGGCCGTGCTGATACCTGTATTTAAAAAGGGTAACTGGCTAGACCCAAATAATTACAGATTACTTTCCATGCTGGATACGACAGGCAGACTGTTTGCCTCCCTACTGCTCAATGAGCTCCAGTTATGGGTAGATGAGGCTGATATTGTGCCTAAATTCCAATGTGGATTTAGAAAAGGTTATTCTACCTGCCATAATCGTATGGTTATGAATTTACTGGGATCAAGGGCTCGCAGAAGGGGTGAACCACTGCTATATGCGTTATCCATTGATTTCAAAGCGGCCTTTGATTCGGTTCCTAGAGAACGATTATGGTCTAAATTTGCCGCTCTGGGTTGCCCTGCTGGCATACTGTACTATCTCAGATTGTTACACTATAACACCTCAGTTAGGTTGAAATTAGATCAAGAGGGGCACCTGACTGTCAAAGTGCAACAGAATAGGGGGGTGATACAGGGTTGTGTGACTGCCCCTCTGGTATACAACCTCTACCTCCATGACATACCGATGGCTATAACTGCCGCTTGTAATTGCCCTCTTAAAATTGGGGATGCTGTTTGTCCTGTTTTGGCATACGCAGACGATCTGGTCATTTTTGATCATACTATCAGTGGTCTCCGTAGATCGGCCATGGCACTGTGGGACTATGCCAAATGTAACGGTCTCATCATTAACCTTGACAAAACCAAGGTCCTGAGATTCACCAGTAAAAGAGTTTCTTGTGTCAACCTGATGGGGTACAATGTCAAAATCCCTTACGTGCCACAATATCTCTATTTGGGTATTGACTTTGAGCGGCATGTAAACGTTCCCGTATCGCGCAAGCAGCGCAAGTAACAGCTCTAATTGCCAGTTTTCCAAATAAGCAAGGAGGCTTCACGCTATGGGGCACACGCCAACTTTATTTGCAAGTATTTATCCCTACAATGATCTATGGCCTAGAAGCACTTTTTGACTTAGATCTCAGCTGGCTTCATGTCATCGAGGGGAAATTTTGGCGGTGTGTACTTGGCTTAGCACCGGGAGTTCCAATGCCCATTATACGTTTGGAACTGGGAATACCCTAGTTGAATGCTATTGTTATGAAAAAGAGGTCTGGGTTTTTTCTGAAAATGCATAGCGGAACATCCAACCCTCTACTGACAACACTCTATCAGGAACTATGCAAGAAACAAAATCCCCTGTCACCATCTGTGAGATGATAAAATACATAGCGGATATAGGCTGGTCTTGCCGAGAAGGGGGGTACTCTAAGCGGGTTCAGAATGCACTTGACAAGTGTGTTGAAATGTGGGATTGGTTGGAGAACTTTGCACACCTCAGCACGCTGAAAAGTTAAACATTTGTGCAATATAGTTTATATTCATTTATGAAACCACAACCTTACCTCAATCTCTGCCCCTAAAAGGCTGTGACGCTTTATGCTCTTATTAAGGATGGACCAGCTCCTGACCTTGTTGGTCACGGGCAGAAGAGAGCAGATACCAATGGAACAATGTATCTGTCGGTTGTGCAAAGCAAGCAATGCAGTAGAGTCAGCCAGACATGTATTGACAGAATGTGGCAGCATGAGAGATGTAATCCATCACTATATTGTGAAGTACACCCATGACCTGGCAACAATCAGTGACTCATCATTTTGGCACCATTGTATACATTCTGAGAGCTTGCGGGCTTTGACTGCTTTTTATAATTTCTGGCTAAGGATTGAAGAAATATTGGGCATTAAGATCTGATTACAGCGTTAACATCAAACAATAGATCCTGCCTACGCCTTGGGACGATGCAGACTGTTGAGACTTGAGTATCATAATGTATTGATGCGCTGAGGAATGTTTTCATTTTTGTATATTTTTTGCTCCTCTACACAATTAAGGTGGTATATCATTTTGGGTGTGATTGTTTACTTTTTATTGCTATCTCTATTTCTCCTACTTGATATGGTACTAGGTTATTTTGTTATTTTGTTATGTTATGTTATGTCATGTTATGTTTTGTTATCTGATCTTAAGCATTATTCTGTGTTTAAGTGTTGTTCTTTTCATGTGTAAAGTTTAAGCAAACTGTATCACATTAAATAAATTATTATTATCTAGCGTAATGCTTGATAAACCCCATGTTGTGTCCCTGAGGAACACATATTGATGACAAAGGATATTACATCAGTTATGTTATCAGAAGAAAAACGCTAGAATTATAGGTGTCTGGAATTATAGCGAAACAAAGCCCTTGAAATTCAGTAAAACAAACTTGCGTTGAAATTACGTTCGTTGAGGTGCTGATTTAATAAAAACAAAACCCCTAAAATTCAGCAGGAGTTGAAAGCTACACCACCTTAATTACGAGGCCCCCTTTTGTGCAGCCCCTAAGCACACTGATGAAATACCAAATGAGCTCACGGATGACATCATATATGACATTTATGGTATCATCAACGACACCACGTAGTATTTTAGGTCAGACCTCAGGATTCGAACAGTGAACATCTTGTCTACAGACATTAGCGAAAAGTCGCAAACTCTCATCTCTTGTGTAAAAGAAATACCCACACACATACATGAAGAAATAAAGACCCACGTATAGTGCTACATAACAATTAGAACTTCTTAGGGCTTGCCAAATTGCATGAGCAGCAATGCATCTGTACAGCAAGAATGCTTTCATGTTATTGATAACATGGGATTATAAACACTGCAATGCCATGTTTGGCGATGCAGCGATTCGAAATGTTAACACCAGATAATGGGCTCTGCTCACCGGGGCTGGTCGTCACGATGCTCCCATTAAAGCCTGCATACACCTGACAACAAGGCACTGCAGGCAGTGTGCCTCGGTAGCCATACCATACTTCCGAGAGGCAGAGAGAAGGCCTCAGCAACCAGACACCAGGGGCCGGCCCACACCTGCCACACCCGCACCGCCCTTCATGCTGTACAGCAGTGTTTCAGAAACCATTCACTTTCTCATCGAGGTAATTCTAATGACACTGTTCTGAGAGAGTTTGGAATTTTTAAATTATAGTCATATAAGGAGAGTCTGCAGACGATGTCCTCAATCGGCGTTGTCATTTTGAAATGAGATGCGTCAGTGCCCGCTCTCACTTCAGAGAAGGAAGTGTTCACTGTCAACAGGTGGCGTACATAAGGTATGCAGCATTAATTATTCCTCCAACATCTCCAACACACACAAATCTCTGTGGATATGGTTGCTACATTTCAGAGGACGAAAATATACTGTTGCTGGGATAACGGAGCGCGGAAAATACAGGTGTCAAACTAACAGCTCCCAGCGCGTCTATGAATGCGCCGCTGGTCGAACGATGTGTGATCGTTGCACACGCGATTTGCGCCACACAGCTCCATACAATGCCATGCTCTCGTTTCAGATACAGAAATAGTGGCGTTCACGCTGTTTCTCGTTCCTGAAAAATGAAATCTGGACTATAGCTATTGAGAAGGAGGTGCGGTGGTGGTCGTCGTTTCTGCTTCAGTCTTAAATTCAAAGACTTAGAAAAATAGTGTAATTACTGAAGTGAATGTTTTTCATTTAATCAAGATTATTCAGAGGCACATAACACATTTCAGTGCTTTGTAAATTAATCATACTAGGGAAATACAAATGTTCTGTTCTTCTATTGTTGTGAAATGTAAGAGAAAGGAATGTGTTAGGTTCTTATCTATACTGTGCCCGGCACTTCCACAGTGGTCCTATGGCGCCTGAGCTTGTCCTGAGGTGGCACACTGTGACCCTTACAGGGTATCGCGAGACTTGGTCTGTGAATCTAAATGAAGAAGGGTTGGGGTGAGAGGCGGAGATGCAGGACTAACCAGTAGATAAACAATTTGCTGGGGAAAACCGACGAGATGGTCCGGAGGAATCATGGTTGTGCTAGCTGGGAAGTGTGTTTTTGTTTTACTGTGCTTAGATATTGGAACACATGAGAGAAAGTTTCCAGAATGTGCAGACAGTTTTACAAGCAAGACCTCTCTCTGACGCAGTATCTAGAACAGATGATACCTGGTGCTAAATATGGTTGATGTGTGGAGTGCATGATAGATGTGTTATAAACATGTCAAGACATCCATTTAATTAGTACAAGTACGAAGGGGGAGCACTCCATGAGAGACGAGGCAAGCAGCAGAGCAGTGCTATGAAAAAAGTTCTACCCCTATGGATGTCTGATCTTAATGGGAACTTTAAGTAGAAAAATACATAATTCAAATGTTATGTATCACTAGTTGCAGAGAGGTATGAATTCCAAAAACACATAAGTGTTCATTTATATTTGTACTGACCTAAACCTGCCCAAACAGGAAATGGACAACATGTTTAGCCTATTCAAAATATGTTTACTCCCACCGAGGAGGTCAGACAAAAGAGCAGACCTCATAGAAGGTCATTATAGAAATCAACCCTGAGTCAGGGGGTGTAAATGGCCGGTAATGGCCCACCAACCCAGCTTAGGCAGGACCGATAGTAGCGAGGGCCTCGGCAAGGGCTGAGGGCCACGGGTCATTACCGGCCATGTACGCACCCCTGATGAGGGGTTGACAGCTAGTCTCACCCTGAGGTGCAAATAGTGTTTTTCTTTTTTTCCAGGAAATGAGCCCCAGCTACCGGAAAAAAAACAAGGAGGCACCTGCCATGGGACAAGGGACTTTTCCATTTCCATGGCAGTGGCCATGGGCGGGAGGATCGCCAGAAAAGTTCGGTCCAGCAGGTTAGTGGTGAGGGATGGAGGAGGGTCGGGAAAGATTTCGGATGTCATTAGGGGTAGAGGGATGTGGGGAGGCAACAGGGAGAGACTCCCTATTGCTTCTCCACAATCAAGATGCAACCACTTGAGGAAGGGCATCGGGTGGCTGGAAGGAGCGGCTTGTACACAGTGTATTTTCTTCCAGCAAGCCACCTGATTGGCTGAGCGCTCTTCCCCGCATGCGAAAAACAGTTCTTGGTGCATTCATAACAGTATAAGTGCAGGAGAGAGCTACAGGGAGAAGAGTCAGAAAGCTAAGAGGGAGCTAGCATTTAAAATCCAAGTACCAGAGAAAACAGAGCTACAGATTATAAGGTGGGGAGGTGGCAGGATGCAATGGAAGCAACATCCTAGCTTGGGGTAGGCACTACCAGCACACAGTGTGCAACGTATTATGCAGTTCGAGGTTCAGCTAGGTATGAGACTGTCATAAGAGAGAGGAGCAGGTTCGCTGCCCATGTGGTATCGTAGGTCGGAGCTGAGGATTCTAACAGTGGTCACAAGTGAACCATAAAAAAAAGAAACCAAATGGAATACTCCCATATCTTGCATGTAACCCTGGGGAAGGAGCACAGTTAGAGATTGTCTTTTGTGAGGGTGGTTAATGACAAATATTCAACATGTGGGCAACAATGTAGTAATGGGGGTACTTAACATATGGAGAGATGGAGAAGAAGAGGTCAGGCAGCTGAGGGTTCAGAGGGTCTAATGATGGAAACAGGAAAGAACAGGTGGATGGATACAAGAAAGACCCAGAGCAATGGAACATTGTATGGAGCAAGTGGAACTGAGAGAGAGATTGAGAACACATAAATAAGAACAAGTGGACCAGCTACAGAGGTGGTACGTTTAAAGGGTGCATCAAATCATGTATATTGAAAAATCGAATGCAATAAACATGGAGAGCACCATACCAAAAAAAAAACGTAATTAGGCAGTGGACACCACACATCTAAAATACTGGTCCCTTTTCCAGTTGTAGTGAATAGCCAGTGCAAGTTGCTCAATAGTGACCCACTGGCCAAATGGTCTACCTACTAAAGCTGTCCAGGTACTCTGCCTAAAACCTGAAGTTAAATTGAGTGGTGGGAAGGAACACTACATTAACATGATGTGCCCCCAACTTATGAACCAAAGACAATGAGAACTGTTACTGTCACTCACCAACGTTTGTCCATCTTTGTGTCACTATACACTTTTTCCAGATGTGTATATGCAGACCGTCCCCATAGTCCCAGGAGACCCCCCTAGCAGGAAGAAGTACCTGAGACAATATGGGCGCCAATCATATGAATTTACACCTATTCCCTCTACTCCCACAATGGACAGCTACCATGACAGATACTCACCCAGCCAACCTTATAGTCATTCAATAAGGACCGCCAATTGATTCATAGAGATTCCAGGGAAGCCTTGATACAACTCTCACGTAACATGTATTTACTTTACTTACAAGCCGCTCACAAAGCAGAGCATATGTCATGCCATATACTACACACATTCCTGCATGTACGATTAAAAAAGCAAGCATTCCAGACACAAGCGTCCAACAATATATACCTGTGGGATGTATTGACCCACTCCACTATCTTATGCGGCATCACTCTGATAGTTATGGTGCAAGGAACAGCAACAATGGAGGCAAAACCCTTGTGTGAACCAAAAACCACCAAAACTGTGTGTTTAAACGCACAAAAAGATGGATGCACAACCTGCCACCCATGGTGCATATGTGGTGGAATAGAGCACACACTGCAGAAAATGTGCCAGTGGGCTCCACGACCAGAAAAAAGAGTGCAGAGAGAGAAACAGCGTTTTGCAAATGAAACTCCAAAATGTGCCTATAAATGACAGTTGCTTTGTTGCTAAAAACTCAAAAATGCCTATACACAACATTTCTCAACATTCAAAATCTTGCTTGGCGCTAAAATTCATGTAATCTAAGGAAGCATGGTGAAGATACAAAGTCTTAAAGTGTAAAGAGCAAAACATTTCCTCTGACATACTGGATTGTCTGTAAACTGACAGCTCCTGTCAAAATCTGTGTGCAGTACACTGGACTACCTGTAAATGACAGCTGTCAGATGAGCTCCTGATGAAACTTCAAAGTATCTAAACTAAAAGTCTGCTGGATTAGCAAACATAAAAGGATTGTTGCCAAAAGCAATACAGATCTTAGTTGTGTTTTTGATCCCACAGATTTAAAGCTAAGAAAGTGATGTATTTATGTTTGATGCAACAAGTTTGGTTTCTGCTGACTTTAAGAAATTAAGAACAAATTAGCCTGGCTGAGCTTCAAGGAGTGGAAAAGCAGGTTTCTACCAAGGGGAGGGAAATCCTCTCAGCAGAAACGCACTGGGAGATAGTAATTGTAGGTTAGGCCAGACTTTTGTCTACAAAAAGAGAATGAACAATAGCAGATCCTCCAACCCAGGAAACAGATGTGTAAAAGGGTTGTAAACTGCTGCTAGAAGGAATTCCCCAAAGAAGGGGGCTACTCCTGGACTCCAAGGAGAGACGAAGGGCGGACAATTTGCTGTTAAGAATGAACAATGAACAATGAACAATTTTTAGGGATTCATAACTTGTTATTCAAAGTGGTGAAAAGTATAAAAAGCACAAAGTTGTTAGTTTAATTTTTGGCTGCACATTTTAAGAGGCGGTAGAACTGTGTAACATATTCTGGACAGGAATGTCAATATATGTGGTTTTATGTGAACTGTATTAATACTAGAATTGTGAAAATGTACACACACATCCCTATGTTAAACACACACATTTGTGAAAATTTGCAGACAATTTGGAAATTGTGTTCATGGTGAAAAGGACAACATTCTGTAGAAAGTTGAAACAAGATCCCACAGCTGCAGGATTTTGATGAATAGATGCTACATTAAATATGGAATCTTTGTGTGTGATTTGTGTAGAGGTGACCAATGTAGAAATATGTATTTAGGATAAAATCAGATGTTGGCACTATTGACTAAGGGGAGGTTTCTAAGGACTGTAAATCTAAACCATAAATGTGACATCATCCATCCTTGATCCAATCACTCAGATGCAAGGCGGAGAAGAGGTCCTGATCCAATCCCAGTTCACAGGGGCTGGCTAGCTAAGCCGGCCCATGCACCCCTTTTGTGATGTCATTTGAAAGGTTAAATAGAGACAGCTGACAACATATAGGGACTCACTGATTCATCCACTTTCCTGATTCAGGCGAAGCACATTGTTCCAGCATTCAACATCCAGCTTTAACATCCTTCCAGATCCAGATGCCAAGACTCTTGCCAAGCAGTAGAGAACTATTGACTTTCAGCAATGCCTAAATCCTCAAACGTATACTCACAACCCAGTGTAGCGTTGTGGTGTGGGAAAGCCTTCTGAACTATTATCCTGAAACTATCTGGCTTGCCACCACAAGGTGGTTTGAAATACCCAGAAAAAAGAAGGGCAGAGCCTGTGCAAATCCGGTGACAAGCCTTGCTGATCCAGTCCCGCGCCTGATGTGCTGTCCTTCTTTGACAGACCCAAACCATGACCAGAACTGACGGTCCAATTAATAACTTATTCTGTAAGAACAGTGACCCATAGTATACCTGCATTGTATGATCCCAATATCAAACCTATCCCATCTTTAATTCAGAACCATAGTATTGCTAGAACTATCCTTGCACTGACTTTTCCCTCATCTGTGTTACTAACCCATAACTCCTTATTGATTTGATTAAGAAAAGTAATTCCCAAACCAAACAGAAACTAGAGTATCATGCATGAATAGTTATGAGCAGACGTGAATGACGGAGTCCTGTGTGGCATTCTCTTTTTCGTAGTCTTTAACATAGTATAAGAAAACCTATCTGTCATCTTTAAACACGAATTTCTGTTTTCCATTCTCGCGCCTATTTTGCAAAAACGACTCAGACTAGAACCTCTATAACTCCCTCTGTTTTTATGATTGAAGCAAAATTTCATCTCCTACTTAGCTATCCATAGAACCCTAAACCGCAGTGCGGAACAGTGTGATTGGCCCGTTATAGTGAAAATCACACAAGGAAAAGTTTGCCGCAATTTGACATTCTGAAAGATTTTACACGTGTGAATTAGCTTTAAATTATTTGCTACATTGACTTTGCGATTTCAAATGTTTGCTTTTGACTAAATCATTGTTTGTGATTGTCTGCATCTGTTCAAAGTGGCTCCCATACAAATGGATCATAATTTAAGCATTTTTGACCACATTTGGTGTTTTTGCTCAGACAATTTCAAAGCCTTTCTGACAGGTGAAAATTCAACTCGGTTCTTCTTTTGTGTTTAAAACGGGGAAGGTGGGAGTGATATTCTGTTTCATTTGTGTTATTCCAGAATACCTGTTCTCTCCTCACATCTATTTAAATTGCCTATTGGTGGGTTGAGAGGTGTTGCAGGAGGAACCTCTAACCATAGTGCTATCTGTTCCAAACCAACACAACAGTATTCTTTTCTGTGCTGCTGTTTTTGTGTTCATTATTTGACTCCTAGTGCATTAACCCTTTAAGTGCCAAGGACGAGGTATCTCGTCCTTGACAGTGCACACGCAGTGCCAAGGACGAGATAGCTCGTCCTTTTCGGCACCTTGTTTTGAGCGATCCCTGCAGGGATCGCTCAAAACTGTAATCCAACCCCCGGGCTATGTGAGGGGGAGGTCCCCCCTCACTGCCAGGGGGCTGGATTACCTTCAGTTTCACGTCGGCGTGCGTAACGCACATCGGTGTGAAACTGAAAGTAAATCCACCGCAGCAGCCATTTTCGGCTGCCGCGGTGGATAAAGAAGGTGAGTGCCCTTCTTTGTCAGCCTCGATCTCCGGCTGTATTTCAAGCCGGAGATCGAGGCAGGTATCGTTGGAAAGGGGAGATTCTCCCCTTTCCAACAATACCAATTGTGTGGCATTACTGCCCGCCGATCGGGCGCAGGGCGCCTCGATCCGCGGGCAGCAACGTCACGGATCAAATGAAGATCCGTTTGTGACGCGGGGGGGGCTGCTTACTAGGTAAGCGGCCCCCTTCCCCCGTGGCCCCAAAGCATGGGGCCACAGCGCCAGGGACCCCTGGGGGCAGATGATCACTGCCCCTAGGGGTGAAATAAAAAAATAAAAACAAAAAAAAAATCGAGAGATGGAGGGAGGTGGGAGGGGTTTTGGGGCCCTGGGGCCCACTGGACCACCAGGGATGGAACACAAGTCGGGTCCCTGGAAAGGGGACTTTCTCCCCTTTCCAAGGACACCACATATGAGGCATTGCTGCCCGCGGATCGGGCGCAGGGCGCGCGATCCGTGGGCAGCAATGCCAGTGGATCAATGAAGATCCATTTGTGACGCAGGGGGAGGGGAGGCTGCTTACTAGGTAAGCTGCCCCCCTCCCCCAGTGGCCCCAAGGCATGGGGCCACAGTGCCAGAGACCCCTGGGGGCAGATAATCACTGCCCCCAGGGGTAAAAAAAAAAACACAACAAAAAATCGAGGGGAGGTGGGAGGTGGGAGGGGGTTTGGGGCCCTGGGGTCCACTGGACCACCAAGGATGGATAAAAAAGTGGTGTCCCTGGAAAGGGGACTTTCTCCCCTTTCCAAGGACACCACATATGAGGCATTGCTGCCCGCGGATCGGGCGCAGGGCGCCTCGATCCGCGGGCAGCAACGTCATGGATCAAATGAAGATCCGTTTGTGACGCGGGGGGGGCTGCTTACTAGGTAAGCGGCCCCCTTCCCCCATGGCCCCAAAGCATGGGGCCACAGCGCCAGGGACCCCTGGGGGCAGATGATCACTGCCCCCAGGGGTGAAATAAAAAAATAAAAACAAAAAAAAAATCGAGGGATGGAGGGAGGTGGGAGGGGTTTTGGGGCCCTGGGGCCCACTGGACCACCAGGGATGGAACACAAGTCGGGTCCCTGGAAAGGGGACTTTCAGAGACATTTCCCTGTGTCCACTCACCGAAACACGTCGCCAACAGCAGAATGTCATACCTTCTCGTGTTCCCACAGGTGTCCCGACGAAAAAGGTACCTCGCATGTGTGGGTGCACCTACCGGGGGCGCAAAAGGAAAAGGGTAACCCGCTGGTAACCCCAAGCCTTTCGCCACAGCACAATTTGTTCATGTGGGCAACCTACAGATTTGGGCCTAGGGTGTCGAAGCCAGCAAGGAAAACAGGGAAACCCATGCATTTCCCAAAAGAGGACACCCGTGGGAATGCACAGAGGTCTGACTTGCGCGAAGCAGCCTAGAATGTATTACCCAGAACCCCAAACAAAGTGAACAGGGGCACATTTCGGACTTTGCAGGGGTGTCTGGGTAATATATTCTGGGGCGATGTGCGCAAATCATACCTCTGCCGATTCCCACGGGTGTCCTTTTTTCGGAAATGCATGGGGTTCCCTGTTTTCCTTGGAGGCTTGGACACCCGAGGCCCATATCTGTATGTTGTGCCGGTCGGCAGAATGGCTGAGATTCCCCTCTGCAAACAGGCTGGGGGTTGCTTGCGTTTTCGGCTTGCCCCTTGCCAGCCAGGTAGGTGCACCCACACATGTGAGGTACCGTTTTCATCAGGACACCTGTGGGAACGCGTGACGGTAGGCCATGTGTTGTTGGGGGCGTGTTTCGATGGGTGCGGCGATCGAAATATGCGGAAAATGCATTTTTTCCCCACATTTCGGATTTGCGGGGATGTCTGGGTAATAAATTCTGGGGCGATGTGCACAAATCATACCTCTGCGGATTCCCACGGGTGTCCTCTTTTCGGAAATGCATGGGACTCCCTGTTTTCCTTGGTGGCTTGGACACCCGAGGCCCATATCTGTATGTTGTGCCGGTCGGCAGAATGGCTGAGATTCCCCTCTGCAAACAGACAGGGGGTTGCTTGCGTTTTCGGCTTGCCCCTTGCCAGCCAGGTAGGTGCACCCACGCATGTGAGGTACCGTTTTCATTGGGACGCCTGTGGGAACGCGGGACGGTAGGCCATGTGTTGTTGGGGGCGTGTTTCGATGGGTGCGCCGGGCTAAATGTGCGGAAAATTAGTTTTTTTCCCCACATTTCGGACTTTGTGGGGCTGTCTGGGTAAAAAATTCTGGGGCGATGTGCGCAAATCATACCTCTGCGGATTCCCACGGGTGTCCTCTTTTCGCAAATGCATGGGGCTCCCTGTTTTCCTTGGCGGCTTGGACACCCGAGGCCCATATCTGTATGTTGTGCCGGTCGGCAGAATGGCTGAGATTCCCCTCTGCAAACAGACTGGGGGTTGCTTGCGTTTTCGGCTTTCCCCTTGCCAGCCAGGTAGGTGCACCCACGCATGTGAGGTACCGTTTTCATCGGGACACCTGTGGGAACGCGGGACAGTAGGCCATGTGTTGTTGGGGGCGTGTTTCGATGGGTGCGCCGAGCGAAATGTCTGGAAAATGCGTTTTATTCCCCACATTTCGGACTTTGCGGGGGTGTCTGGGTAATAAATTCTGGGGCGATGTGCGCAAATCATACCTCTGCGGATTCCCACGGGTGTCCTCTTTTCGGAAATGCATGGGGTTCCCTGTTTTCCTCGGTGGCTTGGACACCCGAGGCCCATATCTGTACGTTGTGCCGGTCGGCAGAATGTCTGAGATTTCGCTCTGAAAACAGACTGGGGGTTGCTTGCGTTTTAGGCTTTCCCCTTGGCGGCCAGGTAGGTGCACCCACACATGTGAGGTACCGTTCTAATCGGGACACCTGTGGGAACGCGTGACGGTAGGCCATGTGTTGTTGGGGGCATGTTTCGATGGGTGCGTCGAGCGAAATGTGCAGAAAAGGTGTTTTTCTCCCCACATTTAGGACTTTGCGGGGCTGTCGGGGTAATAAATTCTGGGGCGATGTGCGCAAATCATACCTCTGCGGATTCCCACGGGTGTCCTCTTTTCGGAAATGCATGGGGTTCCCTGTTTTCCTCGGTGGCTTGGACACCCGCGTCCCATATCTGTACGTTGTGCCGGTCGGCAGTATGTCTGAGATTTCGCCATGAAAACAGACTTGGGATTACTTGTGTTTTAGGCTTTCCCCTTGGCGGCCAGGTAGGTGCACCCACACATGTGAGGTACCGTTTTCATCGGGACACCTGTGGGAACGCGTGACAGTAGGCCATGTGTTGTTTGGGGCGTGTTTCGATGGGTGTACCGAGCTAAATGTGCGGAAAATGCGTTTTTTTCCCCCACATTTTGGACTTTGCTGGGCTGTCTGGGTAAAAAATTCTGGGGCGATGTGCGAAAATCATACCTCTGCGAATTCCCACGGGTGTCCTATTTTCGGAAATGCATGGGGCTCCCTGTTTTCCTTGGTGGCTTGGACACCCGAGGCCCATATCTGTATGTTGTGCCTGTTGGCAGAATGGCTGAGATTCCCCTCTGCAAACAGACTGGGGGTTGATTGCGTTTTCGGCTTGCCCCTTGCCAGCCAGGTAGGTGCACCCACGCATGTGAGGTACCGTTTTCATCGGGACACCTATGGGAACGCGGACGGTAGGCCATGTGTTGTTGGGGGCGTGTTTCGATGGGTGCGCCAAGCGAAATGTCTGGAAAATGCATTTCTTTCCCCACATTTCGGACTTTGCGGGGGTGTCTGGGTAATAAATTCTGGGGCGATGTGCGCAAATCATACCTCTGCGGATTCCCACGGGTGTCCTCTTTTCGGAAATGCATGGGGTTCCCTGTTTTCCTCAGTGGCTTCGACACCCGAGGCCCATATCTGTACGTTGTGCCGGTCGGCAGAATGTCTGAGATTTCGCTCTGAAAACAGACTTGGGGTTACTTGTGTTTTAGACTTTCCCCTTGGCGGCCAAGTAGGTGCACCCACACATGTGAGGTACTGTTTTAATCGGGACACCTGTGGGAACGCGTGACGGTAGGCCATGTGTTGTTGGGGGCGTGTTTCGATGGGTGCGTCGAGCGGAATGTGCGGAAAAGGTGTTTTTTTCCCCACATTTCGGACTTTGCGGGGCTGTCTGGGTAATAAATTCTGGGGCGATGTGCGCAAATCATACCTCTGCGGATTCCCACTGGTGTCCTCTTTTCAGAAATGCATGAGGTTCCCTGTTTTCCTCGGTGGCTTGGACACCCGAGGCCCATATCTGTACGTTGTGCCGGTCGGCAGAATGTCTGAGATTTCGCCATGAAAACAGACTTGGGGTTACTTGTGTTTTAGGCTTTCCCCTTGGCGGCCAGGTAGGTGCACCCACACATATGAGGTACCGTTTTCATCGGGACACCTGTGGGAACGTGTGACGGTAGGCCATGTGTTGTTGAGGGCGTGTTTCGATGGGTGCGTCGAGCGAAATGGGCGGAAAAAGCATTTTTTCCCCACATTTCGGACTTTGCTGGGCTGTCTGGGTAATAAAATCTGGGGCGATGTGCGCAAATCATACCTCTGCGGATTCCCACGGGTTTCCTCTTTTCGGAAATGCATAGGGTTGCCTGTTATCCTCGGTGGCTTGGACACCCGAGGCCCATATCTGTACGTTGTGCCGGTCGGCAGAATGTCTGAGATTTCGCTCTGAAAACAGACTTGGGGTTACTTGTGTTTTAGGCTTTCCCCTTGGCGGCCAGGTAGGTGCACCCACACATGTGAGGTACCGTTTTCATCGGGACACCTGTGGGAACGCGTGACGGTAAGCCATGTGTTGTTGGGGGCGTGTTTCGATGGGTGCGTCGAGCGAAATGTGCAGAAAAAGCATTTTTTTCCCCACATTTCGGAATTTGCAGGGCTGTCTGCGTAATAAATTCTGGGGCGATGTGCGCAAATCATACCTCTGCGGATTCCCACGCGTGTCCTCTTTTCGGAAATGCATGGGGTTCCCTGTTTTCCTCGGTGGCTTGGACACCCGAGGCCCATATCTGTACGTTGTGCCGGTCGGCAGAATGTCTGAGATTTCCCTCTGAAAACAGACTTGGGGTTACTTGTGTTTAGGCTTTCCCCTTGGCGGCCAGGTAGGTGCACCCACACATGTGAGGTATCGTTTTCATCGGGACACCTGTGGGAACGCGTGAGGGTAGGCCATGTGTTGTTGGGGGCGTGTTTCGATGGGTGCGTCGAGCGAAATGTGCGGAAAAAGCATTTTTTCCCCACTTTTCGGACTTTGCGGGGCTGTCTGGGTAATAAATTCTGGGGCGATTTGTGCAAATCATACCTCTGCGGATTCCCACGGGTGTCCTCTTTTCAGAAATGCATAGGGTTGCTTGTTTTCCTCGGTGGCTTGGACACCCGAGGCCCATATCTGTACGTTGTGCCGGTCGGCAGAATGTCTGAGATTTCGCTCTGAAAACAGACTTGGGGTTACTTGTGTTTTAGGCTTTCCCCTTGGCGGCCAGGTAGGTGCACCCACACATGTGAGGTACCGTTTTCATCGGGACACCTGTGGGAACGCATGACGGTAAGCCATGTGTTGTTGGGGGCGTGTTTCGATGGGTGCGTCGAGCGAAATGTGCAGAAAAAGCATTTTTTTCCCCACATTTCAGATTTGCAGGGCTGTCTGCGTAATATATTCTGGGGCGGTGTGCGCAAATCATACCTCTGCGGATTCCCACGCGTGTCCTCTTTTCGGAAATGCATGGGGTTCCCTGTTTTCCTCGGTGGCTTGGACACCCGAGGCCCATATCTGTACGTTGTGCCGGTCGGCAGAATGTCTGAGATTTCCCTCTGAAAACAGACTTGGGGTTACTTGTGTTTAGGCTTTCCCCTTGGCGGCCAGGTAGGTGCACCCACACATGTGAGGTACCGTTTTCATCGGGACACCTGTGGGAACGCGGGACGGTAGGCCATGTGTTGTGTTTGTGTGGTTTTCATAACGTTTTGACCCATTTGCTGGTGCCCTTTGTCTCACAACCCTTTCTTTTCCCAAATGTGACCTACATTTAGTCGCTGCTTTATCCACCATACACTTTTGTAACCTGCACAAGTCACCTACCCTTGAAAAGGTCTGCCTGTGCTCTTTCAAAAAATGTATGGCTACCATTCCTCACCACATTGGTTTTCCCAATTTACACATGCTAAGTGCGTCTGGTCAGGCTGTGAGCGTAAAACTCCTGTGTACCATGGCTCAGTGTTTGGCTTGTGGTACTGCTTGTTTTGTAAAAACACTCCAAAATGATATGCTCTCCTAACTGCAAGAGTCGGGGGAATGTAGCGGAGCATTGCTTTTCTCAAAATTCATAGAAGCCATTGCCGTACCAAGCCAACCATGTCCAACACATACCTTTTTTCAGTCATTTTCCCGCTTTTCCCCCATTCGATGGCAGTTTCCCCTACCTAGTTGTCGCCTGACCTATGCAAATCACCCCTTCCTAAAATTGGAATTTTGTCTACTTTTCAGAAATATATGCCGTTCTGTCCTCCAATTTGGCTTTTCTGCCCTTTTCTTCCATTACGTCCATGCATGTCCAATTGGCAAAAATGGCAAAAATCGCCTACCACTCACAAAAAGTTTGATAACCACATCAAAATAATTTTTTTTCCATTTCCACTCAACCTGTTCCTGAAAGCCACGACATTGGGGAACAGCAAACCATTTGTTCCTAGCTCTTACAAGGAAAAAAACACAGGCTTTTTTGTACATCATTTTATTGGCATTTTTTGAAAAAACCCAAAATTTTCGCACTTTTTCCTTATTTTCTCTCACCCCCCTACAGCAACCTGAGGATATCTCATGTAACAAAAAAGTTACAAGCCATTGAATGGCCACATACCAAAATCACCAAAAAAGGCCCTGGCACTGGGGAGAAATACCCATGGCACTTAAAGGGTTAAAGAGATTGTTTAGTGTTCTGTCACTCCAGTGGTGATTTGTGTTACCTATTAAAATATATGGTGATTTACATTCTAAATACATAAATAAATCTTTACCTTTGCAAACTAGCCTGATTCCTGGTTCAGAGTGACCGGGGGGCGTGGGGGTCTCAGGAGAAGGGTGTAATATGACAGGTATATCATTCAGAGTATTAAGTTTATAGATAGAATAAATAAGGGTTTCATTTATGCATTAGATGCTGGGCGTGACTTGGGTGTGTGCCAGATTGAAATCACTTACATAACACACCTTTCTCTTCAGAGCTACAAATATGACATTCAAAAATGGGAAAAGGCGCCAAATGGGACACAAAGATAGACTCAAACAAAATGTAGACCACAAGGAAGCAGCCACGTGAAACCATGTGCAGACACAAGCAAGGAGACATTGTCCACATTAAAGCAACATGGAAAATAAAAGGCTATACACATGCACTTTGAAACCCCACCCACCAAACATAACAACGCATAGCACTGAAAACCATGGATGCAAAACCATTCTCCAGGCAATTATTCAAGCACTGTAATTCTGAGTAGATGGTGTTTACCATGCCTTGGTTGTGGACATGTAACAGTGTACTCTGTGGAGGCTACCGTTATGTATGTGGCATGTGTCTCATGTCAGCACGTGTGCACACGGCACCGGCCAGTCACGACAGGTTGCCTTGGTGAATCCCAGGGTTAGGACCAGGAATAACAGCAGGCCAGTGAAATGGTGTGGCAAGTTTCAGTATGAACTAAATGTCAGAACAGTGTGGAAGGGCCCCAATATGTAAAAGGCCTATTGGTTGGTTGGTTCACATCCCATCTTTGACACCTTTATGGTGAAAAGGTGGGAGTGTCATACCAATCATGCAGGGACCAGGTTTCTAGAAAATTAAGCATGTTTCCTCTCCTACTTTTTTCAAAGAATGTAAGCACACAACATTACGTTTGCTTTATTGATACACCTTCTAGTTCATAATTCATAAAACATAGAACATTCATTAGCTCTACAAAGACAAAATACAGAGCATTCCACAGTCCATCTTTCATCACGAATGCTATCACAACATTCAAATTGTATTTCCCTACTCGCTGGTATAGTTTATTTTTCTACAGTTTTAAACAATGGAAAGTAAGTTAACTGTATGTGGTAAAACGATTACAGAACATGTTCTGATTGACTGTCCTAACTAATGTGGCATCTCAGCCTAGGGGCGAAGGAAGAGGTCTGTAACAGGTGTTATAAGTCCCCACCAGGGTTCGTAATAGATGTAAGGGATGATAACATCTGTTGAAGCCCTCTAATGCCATTGCAATATCGCTAAGGAAAGAGGCTGACCATTGGGATAGGAACATCAAGCTTTTTAACAGACGGTATGGCCCTCTACTGAGCCACTGTTTACACTAGTTTTCCACCGTGGCTCTCAGGTAAGGTTAATTCCACCAGTGTCTTGCTAGAGGGCCTACTCCCTCTGCAAACGCACTTCCTGAGCCCTTTCCACGGTGGCTCTGAGGTAAGTGCTTTGTGTCGGCTGCCCATTTAGCTCATTTTGGTCTCAATTTCACTGAATGCGGCACACGCGGTCTGCAATGCTCCAACTCCAACTTTCCCCTCCAGTCCCGCATCCCCCTATTGGGCCACCCCTCTTTATTCTGGACCTGACCTGCGGCTAGGGGCCCCGAGTCAAAGGGCGGCTCCCGCATTGGTGGCTCCAAGATGTGCCTGCAGGTGTCCGCAGGGGAAGCCAGTGGCCAGTCATCAACCAGCAGCAACTACCCAGGTAAGGTGTGGCTAGAGTGGGGAGTACAGCAATCACTGCACTCTGGAAGCCAGGCCAATCTACTTACTCGAAAATTAATTCAGGCCGGGATGTCAAAACTAATCGTCTTAACAACCAGACAGGATTGTGAATGTTGGACATTGCCACAGGTATTTCAGTGGTTAATATTGGCTTGTGTCACATCTAGAAAGGACTACTGCTTTCCCTAGCTGTGTTTCCCTCCCGTACATAAACTGCATTGTGAAACTCAAGCCTCTCTCCCCTTATGCAGGATTCTCAAATCTAGGTGTGTTGACTCTGATAATCCTGTACTTGAAATGCACTATGAAACCTAGGCCTCTCTCCCACTATACTCTTGTACTCAAACTGCATTGTGAAATCTAGGCCTCTCTCCCATTAGACTCTTGTACTTGAAATGCATGCTGAAACCTAGGCCTCTCTCCCATAATACAGGATTCTCAAATCTAGGTGGGTTGACTCTGGTAATCCGGTACTTGAAATGCATTGTGAAACCTAGGCCTCTCTCCCACTATACCTTTGTACTCAAACTGCATAGTGAAACTTAGGCCTCTCTTCCACTATACAGAATTCTCAAATCTAGGAATATTGTCTATTGTAATCCTGTACTCGAAATGCACTGTGAAACCTAGGCCTCTCTTCCATTATACAGGATTCTCAAATCTAGGTGTTTTGTCTCTGGTAATCCAGCACTCAAACTGTATTGTGAAACTTAGGCCTCTCTCCCACTATCCAGGGTCCCCAATTCCAGGTATAGCCCCCATCTTGACCTACTATTTTGTGAAGTCTATTGTAGCGTGAAACCTAGGCCTCTCTCCTACTATACAGGAATCTCAAATTTAGGTGTAGCCTCATTCTCGACCTATTATATTGTGAAACCTCGAGCCGAATATCTTCCAATACTACGGTACGTATACACACCTCTAGTGAGGACACAGGCCACAGGCCCAGCCAGGCAACCATGCACCGTAGAATACTGCTATGGCCAAGAACATCTGGTCTAACAACACACATAGCCATCCAGACTGAAACACCTAACTTACCTCAACACCCCTGCCACTAGCATACAGCGACTACCCTCCAAAAGGAACCCGGTATAGCTGTCTACACATCGACTCTCTATACAATAGCAATCTATTCCCAACCACCAACAGCACCCACCCACGTGCCTGTCCTCTCTTTGGGCTGCTTAATCAGGCCTAGCCAGCCACCTAATTCCTAGACCGGCAAAAATACACACACGCCTCTCCTAAACTAAACTGCTTAGAATTTTCTACCACATTGACTACGGTCGTAGAGGGTGTTCCTACCAGAAAAGCGCATTGAGGCAACACAAGTGGGACTCATGAGGATAGCTCAGGGGCAACGTGCTCGCCTTGGAAGCAAGGCGACACAGAGCAACACGAGTTTGATCCCCGGGTCTGCGCTTAAAAACTTCTGGGTATTAAGCATGTTATAAATAACCTATCATATCATATCATATAAATACAATACAATACAACATTCCATTGTTGTAATTGCAATGTATAGACTTGGTCCAAGCACTGTACCCAGTGATATGGGCCCAAGGATCGTAGAGGCCTGACCCCCATGAGGATATTGAATGCCTTTTGCAGGCTCATGGCGCCCGGCAAGATCTGAGGTCTGGGTGTATAAAGCTATTATAACCCTTTCTCACTCCAGCATTAGAAAGTGAAAACAGCAAAAGGGTAATCAAGCTGGTTGCAAGTAGTGCCTTTAAAAGCCTGTATAAGAGCAGCTTAGCATTCTCTACATCCTGGGAAAATGCCTACTGCACATTTGGTGTCTATATTAATATGTCGGTACACTCTACATTGGTGGTAGGCTTGGAATGTGGCTCGCCAAACTATCTGCGGGTTATGTTGATTGTTATATCGCACAGATTATCCAATGGGACAGCTTATTGAATCTTTACCGAGTAATAATTAAGCTCCATAGGCTTGCCCCAAGGGCGGCCAGACGTTAAGTGTCCACAAAGACTGAGTTAAAGGCCTGAGTGCAGCATGGGTCTTTAAGGAGGTTCAAAGGTTCATCATTTCAGGTACAGCCATGCACTACTGATGCACTATTAGTAGCCCGGGCAATGGAATGTTGTGACAGGTTCACTATTTGCTGTACATCAAATCCAGCAGTGATAATGTATTTTGGGTTTTTACTTGCACTTCTGTGTATGTGTGTGCGCATTAAGACACAGTTTTCCAAGCCGCAATCCCTGAATAGGGTAAAGATGACACAGCGAATGATGTGCAGTGGGCACTGGTCCATATACCCAGCAGATTGTTTTATGAAGGCACACAATGGGCAATTTCAAGGATTCTCAGGGTGATGGTTGATTCACCGTTGTTGACATTAGAGGCAGATGTGCTGTGTTTGTGCCATAATGTGTGCACTGATAGCTGTCAATTTGACATAGTCATTATTTCAGTCTTACTCCGATTCATTAGTGTTAGCATTTGTTGATGACATTAATACGTTCATTGACACTGGCACTGTGACCATGGTTACATGAGATGCACAAGAACATGCTGCTCTTCGCTGTTCTATAGATGTGTCTCCAGGTTCTGGTTTGTCTTGTAAGCAACGTTACCTAATGAAATATGGTTATGTTTTATGATGGAATATTATTGACAAACATAAGGTTGTTAATGTCAGCTTGTTACTTTTCAAGACGTTAAATGTCAGGAGGAGAGAGAAAAAAACAAAGTCAGTACTCAGGAGTTTATCAAAGTGTTAAAATCTAAAAACAAATACTGAATTTATGATCTCTCGGTTTTCTCTCTTTTTTATACCGTCCTTATTATAGGGCATCTTAAGAGCAATCCATGTTTGGCGCTCTCTCCAGTGACGAAGAATCATAATCAAGAAGAAAAGGAGTTTGAAATAGAATCTAGCCCCCTCTTAGTGATCACAGAAGAGCCAGGGGAATGACATGAAAACATGTCATCACTTCTCTTGCAGTTACACAGACAAGGAGATACAAGACACACCACCAGAGCACCCACGCTTCAAGAACATCCACGCACCCCTGCATTCATCTGTCACTCAACACCCTACTCCATATTTCAGCTCCTACCCATACACCCGACAAAATCAAGTAGTAGCTTCTTGTAGTGCGCTTGGTGTGTGTGTGTGTGCGGTGTGGAATGTGGAATGAATGTGATGGCCGTTCTGGAATAGTAAGGGAGACTGGCAGAGAGACGGTTGGAGGGGCTGAGTGAAGATGGCTGCCAGTGGCTACCAGGTTTAACTTATGTAGGACTTCAATAACGCCTTATAAAGTTAGGACCTACCTTGTGTGCGTCCTACTTCATTTCACAAACCAGCTGAAAAGAAAACACACCTGACAATAGTCAAGGCATCAATACTTTATGCCATCACCACAGCACAGCAAAACATTACACTGAAAGAAGCCGTGGGGCCAATACCCTCCAGGGTGAATTCCAATGGTCAGGTGCCAAACACTCCCAAGTACAGAACCACAGTGCTGCCAAGTGAGCAAAACAAAGCACCAAGAACACTAAAACGTATGATGCCTACACTCAATGTGTATTTGGCGTGCCCCTACACACAAGCCTGCTGAAAACACCCTACTGCCAAAGCTAAAAGGAGGTACACCTTTACCTGCACCCTGAAATTGCAGATCCGTCATACAAGCTATTGCGCATGACTCTAACTCATGACCTGGTAACCTGATGAAACCCCCCTTCATCCATTCACACATGACGCTAGTATGATGTATGTGGTCTGCATTATTCTAAGTGAGGACATGTGTACTATCTAGCACTGAAGACAGATGCATGTAGCAACTATAGTGGCAAGCTGAGGCAGGACACAAACATCTGAATGAAAATAGAATATGCAGTGCAAGGCGACAAGTGAGATGGTACCAAGGGGTGTAGCTAGGAATTCCACAGCAACAAGGTGACTATCTTCCTGAGCAACTACCAGCAATCGCATGCCCAACACCACCATCATATAAGGATGTTCTGAGAGTGTCGGGTGGAGATGAATGTCAGAGGTAGAGGGTCACCGTGTGAGTTTCTTCATATGTCTTTATCCATGTACTTCACTGTAACTAAAGTGTAAAAGGAAAATTGTTCACCCCTTCCTCTATAATACCAACGTCATCAGAAAACCTAACCCATGTGCACCATGGTGAAATACCTATTCTGTCAACATAATTTGTATTTTTGAAGTATCTGTACAAGATTTCCATGTGTATCTACTTATAAATCACCATTTCTATTGGGACTGGCAGTGTGCCTGATCCGGGAGTCTGTTTTGGCATACATTCATTATTTTTTTTTGTCTTTATTGTGCATTTGGTTAAATAAAATTAGAAATCTTAAGCACATAGATGGACAGATCAAAGATGAAACAACATACATATTAAAATGTCAAATCAAAAAAACATTTCCAGATATTTCTGTTTAACATAAAAAACAAGAAAAACATTTAATATATTTCCTTTTGACTTAAAAACAAAAACACAATTTTCTGGTAGTGTAAAACATATTATTACTATGATGACAGATCAGGAGGCTCTATCTAATATTTCCCTTCATATATGAAAAGTAGCTATAGTGTGTATAACGGACTCCGCACTATATATGCAAATGCAGAACTGATATGTGCCTAAGGATTCCACACTAGAAATCATGGTTGAATAGCCCTTAATATATAGGTTCGATATCTTGGGACAGATAAATAGATGTCGAGTGGTTTCAACTTCGCCAGCACAGGAACGGCATGTCCTATCCTCGTAGGGAATCCCATTCAGGCGACCCAGACCCTCTCTTGTAGGAAGAATGTGAAAACGCATATGTGTAATAAATCTCTTATATTGGTAAAGACACGGCTTGACTAAATATGTACGAGTTGTGTTACATGTAAATCCCTGTCTGGCGAATTCAGAGAGGCTAGTCTTAAAATGGAGCTGGCATAAATGGAGATTAGCAGCCCAAACCTCAGTATGTTCCTTTCATTTTACAATCCCAACGGGAGAATCGTTCAAATCTAGGATTTCTACATTGATTTCACTCAGGAAATGCATAGTAGGGGCTCCCAGATGCAGGAGGTAAGGGTTGGTAATATTTCGAGCATGGTGTCCTGCAAAAAAGACCTTTCAGAGGGATTGTGTTAAGATTGGTGGACAGCAGAGTGATAGAAAAATGTACAGTGCAATAAATACCATTGGCGCACTCAGCGAAGTGAGACCAAGTTCCAATCTCAGTGCTTCGATTGGGACTGAGTTGGGCACCCCCAAGATTGAACAAATAATTTTAGCCTCCAGGGACTCCAGCCATTTCATTTGCGGCTCAGTAACAGGGCTCAAGTCGAGGGTACATGCGGGTGGATGGTGTCCCCCACTTTTTTTAGAGGGCACCCTGATATGCTAATTTCTGCTGACGCCGCATTCGATTGGTATGTGAATGAGTCCCCCCACTTTTTTATATTAGGACTTGACCCCTGCATTCAGTAATGACGACTGTGCCATATAATATCCCTGGCGCAACACTGGTTCTGTATATCGATATCATGCCCTCGATATTATATCCACCTTTAGTACCAACAAACTTTCTGAGGGTCCACCATTTTTTCAAGACTTTGGGCATTATATATTCTCCATAATACATATTATTTGGATGATCTTTCACAGCTAAGCCAAGGTACAAATAACGTGCAACTACTTCCAGGACCACTTCTCCCAGATTCCAGGTAAAGGGTATCTTTTTCTCCCTAACATTAGTGCCAAAAGTTACAATTTAGTTTATTATCAATGTTGATAATGAGGTTATTCTGTTGGGCATACGTAGACAGGGCCGTAATAGAATGCTGCAAACCAATGAGAGTGCGACCCAGTAACACTGTGTCATCGGCATAGCCGAGCCAGGGTACTGGAGCACCACCCAGAATTGGAGGGAAATTCCTTGCCTTGTCAATAAACGTAGCCATGTCAGAGGTATACAAGTTATAGAACAAGGGAGGGAGGGCGCATCCCTGCTTCAGTCCGTGGTTGCTGGATATGGATATGGACAATAAACCTGCCTGATTAAATGCACCACCACGGTGGTGTTCTGGTTGAGTTCTTGAATCAGATACAGCAGGCTGGGGTCGATGCCGCAGCTTGTCAGTATTGCCCATAGCCGATCGCATGGCACTGTATCAAAGGCCTTAGAGAAGTCTACGAAACTGGCAAACAATTTGTTTTTCCCCTGTCCCAATTCCACTTCAGCAGCAAGGCATTGTAGCGCACAGATGTTTAAAATGGCTGCATGATCTTTATGAAAGCCAGTTTGATACCTATGAAACAGTCCTCGCTCTTCCGCCCACGCATTCATCTTTTTCAGGAGAAGAGTGGCAAATATTTTTTGCCTGCAATCTACCATGGCCCACAGTCTATAATTGAGGGGATTGGTCTCATCTCCCTTCTTGAAGACCGTGACCAGAACCGATTGTCTCCAACTATTCGGAATATCTCCAGGGTCAACAATATTTAAGTAGAGACGACATTGGGTATTATCCCAAAAGTCAGATTGGCTTTAACAATGGCTTTGTCGATACCATCTGGTACAGGGGCCCTAGAATTTTTCAAGCCCCTGATTATATAGAGAATATCATCCACATCAAAGTCCAATAATCTTTCCAGTTTGGAATAAGAGAGCGGAATAATGCTACAATAGTGGACTTAGAAATACTGTTACTTTATTGCTGCTGCACAGCAAGATTCTAGGATTACATTATCCTCCAATGGTGTTAAGCCGGCTGTATAAGTTCTAATCATAGCCCAAAACCTCTTGTTATCATTATTATGTAATAGGTTAAAGAGAAGTATCCAGTTGGCACTGAGCCGAGAAGTCTTATGAAGCTTTAGCCAGTTTTTATAGCGAGTACCAATATTCCTTTTTTGTCTAGGATGTCAAAAGCATCATGCGCCCTAACTCCAATCAACCCTTTCATATGATACAGCACCTGTTTGAAGGAGCCCAGCATCAATTTAAAATCCCTGTTGGAACGAGGCAACCATTGAGACAGACTCATTACTTGAAATAAATCTAGACATAATATTGATGTTCTTTTCTGTCCACATGAGCCGATTGCCTTGGGAGTTAACTGTGAATCTGGGGGGAAGTCTGATGCGATACCTGAAGTGAATCAAGGGTTAATGGGCAATTCAATGTCGCATCATTGCTAAGGCTACTATGATTTACCTGTAATTCAGCCCACTTTCGCATAGACCCCTGATCTGTAAATACATAGCCCAGGCAAGAGCTGGAAGGGCCATTGGACAAAGAAGGCTCAGCCGGTTTGCACGCCAAGCCACGTACATCAAGGCAATGAAGGTCAAATGCCTCAATCAAGGCTAACGACTTCTGGCTGTTATGTGAGTGTTTATTTAACATAGCAGGTACAGGGGAATTGTTCTTGTTTCTTCAACCAGTGTTAGGTGGCCCATCAAGGCCAGAGAATTTAAATCACCAGCAATGATCACATTACCGTTAGGGTTGGTCTCCAGCCATGCACTCAGAGTTTCCTCAATGACACTGATTACATTGTGGAGACCATCCCCCATGGGGCGGGTGGGGTCATAGACATTGATTACCAATGTTGGGGCCTCTAGACGCTGGGGGGTTTTGAAAGTAGGCGAGAGTACATGAGGAGAAGGGTCACCAGCAGAGTAGTACATTGAGGTAAAAATCCTCCCTCAGCCATGTTTCTTGCAACATAAAGACGTTGCTATCCAAAATGTGCGAGACGCCCCAGAGAGGGACAAGAAAAGAGTGAAAGCCCTAAGTATTCCAGCACATCCAAGATAGTACAGGTCCCCCAGATGCTTGTCATCTCAACTCATTAGTATTCAATGTTTCCGAAACCCATTTTATAGCGTGCTTCTGTGCCCTCAAAGGGGCCTTATTGCCATCAATCATAGCACGCAGGCTGGCTCTCTCTGTGGCCAACCCACTCATGCGTATATTGGAGCCATCTGATATTGTAATGGACTCAGAATCTTTTCCCATAGTGCAAGCCATTACGTGTTTTCTGTAAACTGTGAGCTCATAGCCCAGTCTGTAGAGCTCCAATGCACATGCACCTAGGAGGGTGACTGCCACTGGGGAAATGAATACAATCAGTGCCAAATTCGTTGAGCTATCTGCTGTGGGTAGCTCAATATGTGTAATATCTTCACTGCTTAAGTCACAAATGTAATATATTTTAGACCACGACGCAAGAAGAAAAGTATCATTCATAAATGGGCTCACTCTATCTGGATTGAGTTCCTCGATTTGTACCCATTTCCCCAGGGGAAGCCGCCCTCCACGTTCATGATAGTGCTGGATGTTAGATGTAAAGAGATTGGTAGCAATAGGTGCTATAATATTCTCAAAGTTGCCAGTATCTGTTACTGCATCATGGTATAGATATGTCCCAGAGGGGGGATAATGGGCATATGGTCCCTGCGCATGTTGTCTTGTGTGCTCTGACATTCGTAAAAGGGGCCAGCTGCCCTCTGGGCCACGTTGGCGGGGCCTCAGCAGGAAACTGATTCCGACCGATGTGCTATCGCAGCTTCATGCCAAGGATGGCATGTAATCCCATCATGATCATATGTGTTTGTTGTAGAATGGTGTGGAGAAATGTGTGTCTGCATATCAGACCCAATACTGTGATGTCCCGATGCACCTGGCCATCGAAGTGGAGATGTAGCCACAGTAGAACAATGGGATATCTGTGGACCAGTAGATGTTACATTATCAGTATTACCCTCCACACATTGTTTGGACTGTTTCCCATTAATAGCAGTGCCAATCACTTCAGGCCCATGTACGCCCACGGGATAAACGTCCCTGTTCAAAACAGTCTGTATCCCCAACCACACCCAGGTGTCTAGAGGTCCATGTAATTGGACGGTCCAGGTGGTGCTGTAGCTCTGTTTTCTAGATACCCTCCCAGGAACTAGGGATGTAGAATTTGTGACCAAAGGAGGAGCTTCTAGTAAGTCCCTGACCTTGATGACATTAATAGCCGAGGGAGGGCACCTGGTTTAAAAAGATTTTTACTTGGGCATTTAGCTTGCTACATATGACCGACTTAGGAGGGTGGAAGATACCTCAAACGGAGTTCCCCTCGTAGTTATGCCAGGGATGACCTCCACCAAAGCCGAAGGAGAGTCGGTGGGGAGAAGAAAAGGGGTAGGGCTGCTACAATTTCGGAGATTCCTATGTATTAAGACTGGAAGCCGATAATAGTTCAGAGGGAAGAGGGGAGGGTGGAACATCCTCAATGAGTTCAGAAAAAATAGATGGAACATTCCTATTGTGTACAATATCGTTAATCAATATCACATCTACAATTTTAGCCACAGTATGCTGAAGCTTCCCCTGTTCTGCTACCATGGTGGAACATAACGTCATCAAAGGCTCAATCTAGGACAGAAAAGTTTTCAGCTTCGCTCGAGGAGTCAAAGTCAGAAGATTCAAAAGAAGGGGATATGGAAAAGCATCTTTGAAAATCGAGAGCAGCCGGTAATTGAGTGCCAATCATGTTATCCAAGGCCCAATGCTGTGAAAATGTGCATTTGCGTGCCACATAATATGTGCCTTTGAAAGCCAATGCACATCCTTAGTAAGGAGTGATCCTTGTCAATCAGGGGCTGATCAGCAAATGAGTTCTCGTTAGACATCAGGGAAACATGAGAGACATCGGTATCTGGTAAGGGTGCAATTGACATAGAATCCGTAACAGGTGCCGAATCTGTCACTATGGTGGCAAAAAAACAGGGATCTTATATTAGCTGCATGTTTTAATTCCCTGTTTGTCTTTTTTTTAAAGGGGTTTGGGGCAGTGGGCTCCTTCATAAGTGTAGGGCTACTTCTTCTATTGCCTGTCTGTTGTGCTGCACTGCGCAGTGTATATTTTCATTGTTGTGTTGGTTTCATTTTCGAGGAAGTGTTTCTGGAATGCTTCAGAAGCAGTCTACGTACATTTAGCACACATCTGTTGGCAATGCAGAGTGAGAGGAGGGCATGCAGCACTGACAAGGTACTTATGAGCAAATAAGTTAAATCCAGTGCCATAATACAGAGGGGTTGATCTTTTATCAGGCAACGATAAAGCGTAACTGAGTAGAGGGCTATGTGCCAATGGATGACATACACTCCCAGTAATTCTGCAGTTCTGTGGGGTTCTTTTCCTCTGTGAGGTAAAATATTATGGGGTGAGGGGCTATGCACCAAGTGATGACACACACTCACGACCGCTCTGATAGTTCAATAAAAAAGAGGAAAGGAACCACTGTGTTGGCTATGCATAATCAGCAAGTCTGCAGTAAGTGCACAGAAGGAGGTACTCATTAATGGATTGTGGCTCCTCTGGCCAACGGACGCTGCACACCAAACACCTAACAAACACTGCTGCCGCACACCATGCCTCGCTCCGCGCAAGCGCCGTGATTCTATACTGAAGACCTCCCTCCTTGATGTGAAGCCAAAGATAGAGATAGGACTGCAAATTCAAGAATTTAAAAATCCATGGAGAATAAGAAAGGTGCTTCTGACACATTAGTCCCGGTTACGAGAGACTTACCCAGAGTCTTTAACTCCCTATCTTGTACAGAGGAGAAATATCTAAAACATATCAGTCTTTGTCCTACCCCAGGGCAGCCCAGCACCTAAATGCTAAGCAATTCTCCTCTGAACAAGAGTACCAACAGAAACCCCAGACAGGTGTTTCAGTCTGGTTGGACCTCATCAGTAGATGGAACTGTGCCTCTCTAAGAATAGTGAGCAAGGGGTCCACGTCTGGATTACCCTAGTAACTTAGGGTGAGACCCAAAGTTACTTAAATATGCAAAAAACAAGGGGGATCCACCCTACTAATGAGGTCCAACCAGACCGAAACACGTGTCTGGGGTTGCTGTTGGTACTCTTGTTCAGAGGAAAATTGCCTAGCATTTCGGTGCTGGACTGCCGCTGGGCAGGACAAAGACTGATATGTTTAGGATATTTCTCCTCTGTGAAAGATAGTGAGCTAAAGAATCTGGGTAAGGCTCTCGATACCGGGTCTAATGTCTGGCAGAGAGACTCCCAGGACCCCTCTTGTTTTTTGCAGCCTCCTAAAACATCAAACATAAATCCTACTTCAAACGTATATATTTTTAAAGAATTCAATAAGTATTTCAGATTCATATACATTCTTCTACTGCTCGTATTATTGTTCCCAAAATCCCACTTGTTTCTCCCAAGTTCTTATAAGCTACATAAAAGAATAAGAACAAAGCGTTTTTGTAGGGGCTGGTCTTCATATTCCTGGCAGAGGTGCAATTAACAAATCTGTGTACAAGCATCGACACTGGGAAACCACTCTGGTGGTTAAAAGCACATTATAGAAGACTATTTGTATTATATTACATTAAATTAACACATCCCTTACCATGTTTCAGAGCCTGTCATATTGTTTTTTTTTATGCATAGTTTCAAATGTGCCTTACACACTCCATATCCGTAATTGAATTAAACAAATCATTTGGAAGAGAAACACATTTTTAAAATAAGTATTCGAGATGTATGTGTTTGCTTCATACTGTAAAACAGATGAACAGAGAGTTGAAAGGGAATTAAGCGTTCAAGGAACACAATCAATGGTTATTATTGACAACAGTCCCTTGAGTAGTTATCTTTCAACTACACGTTTCTTTAGATGTGATAGCCTTTAGATAGCTGCAGAATTTCTTTTGTAAGTTTACTGTATCAGTTGAAAGTTGAGTGATTGCTGTGGCCCTTGGAGGATTCCCATTATTAGCAAAGAGGTGATCTGACTTAATCTGTGTTCGGTTGCTTCTCACATCCATCTGGAACAGAATTTACACGAGAAAACTACAATTCAGCCAGATATACAAACTGGTGGTTGCCCAGCGACTGTTCAGCCTTATACTTATACCCTGAAAGCATTAGCGATGTTATCTCCAGAGAATTTTCGAACAAGGTTTACAAAAATAGACAAAATCAATTAATAATGTATCTGCTTTATGAAGTGTTGATGGCCCAAGAAGGGCAATAGCGTGGCTGAAATCTAATCACGGTTGGGAAACAAAAGCAATCTGTTATAACAAGAAATTGAAGATAAACCAATGGGAAGAGGGACAGTGAGCAAGAGAGGAGACAGGGTGCAAATGCGTGTAGATGCCAAACTTCTCTTGAAGTGCTTGAACTATCCTAGGCTTCACATAAGAAGCACCGTCAAATGCTCTGGTAATAAAACAAGCAAACATGAAAGCACATCCTTCTATTTATCTGACATTTCATCGGCTCACACTTGAGCATACTATTGATGGTTTACAAGTTTGTATATTACGAGGCAAGCTGTGGTAATTCAGCAGCTAGAGTTGTGTTTGTCTCCCTATGGAAAGAGCATTTATTGAGATACTAATATCCTTGACATTGGTTGACGCAATTGAACAAAAGAGACCAAAAAATATATGCATGCAACTTTGAATA
Source organism: Ambystoma mexicanum (assembly GCF_040938575.1). Taxonomy (NCBI): domain Eukaryota; kingdom Metazoa; phylum Chordata; class Amphibia; order Caudata; family Ambystomatidae; genus Ambystoma; species Ambystoma mexicanum. Next base: position 862,476,007 of record NC_090941.1, read on the forward strand.
TTAGTTTAGTGAACAGCATTGAGCAGGCTGCTGGTTATGTGACCAGGCCCTGCCACTCAGTTCCTCCACCCACCTCCAGTTTTCACGCCTTCCAAGCCTCTACTTAAGGACTGTAGGACAGCTCCAGGCAGGCAGCATTGAATAGGCTGCTGGTCATGTGACCAGGCCCTGCCACTCAGTTGCTCCACCCACCCCCTTTTTAATCAGTTCTACTTAGGCGTCCTCATCACCGGCGCCCTCAGAAAAGGACGTGCAAAGACAAGGAGCTCACCTGTTTGTCCCTGTTAGGGCCCAGGGCCTAACCTGCAATCCTGCATTTGACCTACAAACTAATCCCTACTACTGCTACTCACCAAAATACCTTACCATGTGTCTCCTCCCTCCACAGCTAATCCCCATTCTCACTAGGGTTTGAATGGCCAAGTGCCCTAGGCAGCCCGGGCAATCTACACTAGCGAACCTCAGTATTGCTCTTGCCCTATCCAACACCAACGGACCCCATGCACACGCCCTCTCATGTTGATCAGTCCTCGCTCAGCAGTCACTCATGCTACAGAGATCGCTGAACTCCTCTCGTACAACAACCGTGATGCCTTGTTCATCATTGAAAAATAGTTTACCCCATCCTCCCCACATATTTTCGACATACTTCTACCCCAAGGCTACAGCATCCAACATGCTGACCAACCAGGAAGGGCAGGAGGCAGAGTGGCGATCATCCACAATAATGATTGGCCATGCTCCATCATCCCCTCTCCCAGAAAAAGCTAATTTGAATCACTCTCCTGCCGGTTCCCTCTATCGCACAAAGAATCCATTACCTTCCATCCTCGTCTACAGGCCACCTCACATGAGTGACTCTTTCATTGCAGACATCTCCAACTTTCTCTCCTCTGGCAAATTAGTACATTCAAATAATATCTTTCTCTGTGTAACGTCTGCGAGTCACAGGCGGACAACCACTCTCGAAGCATGCTTTTCACACTGACCGCCTCCATGAACCTTAAGCAAATGGTGCTCTCCCCCATGCAAAAGAAAGGCAACACCCTAAACTTAGGGGGTCATTATGAGTTGTGCGGTAAGGGATTATCGGCACCGGTAAGGAGACTGGTGCCGGTAATCACTTACCGCCCAATTCCGAGGTCCCTTAGTGGGAACCGTAAGGAACGTGTGGTCTGACCACACGTCCCTTACGGGTCCCGCTAAGGGACCAGGACGCTAATAACGGGCTTGCTAGTCGCGAGCCCATTATTAGCGCCCTCCCCATTCCCATTGAGCCCTATGGGCTCAATGGGAATGGGGAATGGTTTGTTCAATGGGGTCTTACCGGTCCCTCCAGGGTCAGAATGCACCGGTAAGTCCCCATTGAACAAGACCGGTGCCAGACCCGGTATTGGAGACAGCCATGGCGCAAATAGCGCCATGGCTACCTCCAATCTCGGAAGGAGGCCCTTAGTCTTCACATCACCCTCTGTATCACCTGTGCAGACACTATCCCACTTGACTGGTCTCACCACACCACCATCCCATTATCAGTCAGCCTCCGGCGACTACAGCTCGCAATGGTCAGGATAATTTCCCCTCACTTAACGACGCTCATTGAAAACCTTCCTGGTCAATGAGCCGGAAGCAAACTTTGCAAACTTGTCCACCAGTGGGAATGCCTCGGACCTCTTGGATTTTTTGAGCAACCCTGATATGAAACTGGTGGACCACTCATGCCCCCTAAAGTCCAACTGGGCTAAGACCACACCATCTGCCCCATGGCACAGCCCCGAGCTAGCCTCCGACAAATGCTTAATCAGAGCCCCCGAGAAATGGTGGTGCAAAAACCACAACTCGGGAGACCTTGCCAACCTCAAATCTTTTACTGATTACTGAGGCCAAAGCTGCTTACTGTTCCACCACCATTGCGGCAGCCTCTAACAGGAATAAAGCCCTCTTTGAATTAGTAAAGCATTGTACCAAACCCTCAGCCGAACCTGAGGTACCAGCAACTCAGGAAAGATGCGACAAAATGAACACATTTTTTAGTGAGAAAATAGACAAAATCCAAGAGACCATCAAATCAACCTCTCACAGCATTAGCATCCCCTGAACCCTGGCACACACACTGCCCCTCTGAACCAAATTCTCAACCCTCTTTCCCTCAGATCTGCTCAAAATGATTGCCTCCGTCAAACCTAATTCTTACTCAGACGATATAATTCCGGGCTCCATCATTAAGCAATTGACCGATGTGCTCCTCAGCCTAATCAATGCCTCCCTCGCAGAAGGATCATTCCCGGACACCCTCAAGACTGGTCTCATACAACCTCTTTTGAAAAAACCAAGCCTAGATCCAGATGACCGGGCCAACTACAGGACCATTACAAACCTCGAGTTTATGGGCAAATTCTTGGAAAAAAGTTGTTTCTATTCAACTACTCTTCAGAATCGACCATCTCCAACTCCTTAATGCCTATCAGTCAGGTTTCCACCCGAAGTGTAGCATCAAGACAACGACCATCCAGGTGGTGGATGATGCTCACCAAATCATGGATAAGAGCGACTCATGCTTCCTCATACTCCTTGACCTCTCAGTTGAATTTGACACTGTGAACCACCACATCTATCTCTCCCTCTTTGCTGACAGGATGGAATTCTCTGGCACTGTCCTGAATTGGTTTACCTCCTACCCCTCAGGCTGTCCAGATGAACTTATACCTCAAACTAAACCCATCCAAGACTGAATTCATCCTCATTGATCCACCCACTAAAAAACAACTTGTCCCACAATAGTTCAATTATATGGGCCTAGAAGGATTTGATCCACAACTCTCAGACTCAGCTTCACCATTGACAGCAATCTGTCTTTCCAGAAACACATAGCCAAGAAAACCCAAAAAGCCTTGCTCGGAATCTCTACCCTTCAAAAAATCAAACCCTTCATCCTGCCGCAGGACCTTCGGACCATAGTGCAGACCCCCGTGGTATCGTATATTGATGGGGAAATGCTCTCCTGGCAGGGCTCACAGATGCTCACTTGGCTCCCCTAAAAGCAGTCCACCACGCTGCAGCACGTCCGAAACCCCCCCATCATGCGCAAACTATATTGGCTTCCACTCCAACCCAGGATACTGTTCAAGACTGCATTTATCATCTACAAAGTAGTCACAAGAAGCACGCCAGCGTACCAGGTGGCTACACTCCACATATCTGGTGGCATATGCTCCTCCTGCAGCAAGTTCACCAACCGGCTTCAATCACAATTTGTCCGCAAAGAGATGACCCGCAAACTATCCTTCTTTTGTCATGCACCCACCCTCTGGAACTCCATCTCAGTGTCGGCTCGGAATGCCTGCAAATTTCTCCAATTTTGCAAATCTCTCAAAACCTGACAACAACACCTGACCAAGGACTAATTTGAATGGATGCACATACCGACGCACAGGCCTCACAGTACTGCGCTACTGTTAAAAGTTGTCAGCCAAAATTCCGGCTAACAGCGCTCTGCTACTCTCGATCTAGGTTAAACAATAAAATACGATAAAAATAAAAGCAAAGTTCTGGCTGTGAGGGTACAGTTGCGTAAATATCTTGTGCAAACTCCCATAGTGAATTAATGCTCTCCCCTACAGAAAAGTAATGTACACTAAACCTGAGTAGGCCTTTTATGCATTAGCAACCTGGGTTGGGGTGCCAAGCAATCAGGTGGCTATGAACGCGGGCTTGAACTGCCAGTACAAGCCTGCATTCCAAAGCACCTGCTGGGCCGCACCCCCACCGCCATCTTCCCCCACCCTCCATCTAATTTTTTATTATTTTTTTCACTCTCCACCCCCCTACTTACCTTCTTTCGGCTCCTTCTCGGCGCTGCCCGCAGGCCGCCATGGAAAGAGAAGAGCGGCTCCGTAGAGAGCACCACCATCCCTGTCCATGGCGGCCTTCTAGGAAACTCCTTTTTTTACCACCCCAGGTTTCCACTTTGGCTACCTGGGTTGCTAATGGCCTTCATCCCCCCGTTCAAGGGGCTGGAACACCGGATAACAGGCCGGAGTGCTTGTTATGCACCCTTGCTTTGCTCGGACCAATAACCTGTGCTGCCGGGCCATTATCCCCCTTTCCAGCACATGGAACAGGGGATGACCGTCACATGAAAATCTTGTAAATACGACAGCTTTATTATTTTCCTGAGTACAGTTACAAATAAGTTTAGAGCAGATGGCAGTGCAAAGGTCAGGTACTTAACAGAAACCAGAACGCTTCTTTTGATTTGTATCTACATGTATGTAATTGCAAGCCCTGGAGAAAAGCCTCTGAAACAGAATTTATTACACTGAAGCCTTTCAAAAAAAGAAATGGTTTCTTTCTATTCAGCATCTGCTGTGTTGTGTGTAGATGCTCATCAAGCAAACAGAAGCACTGTGTATATTTATTTTCCAAGCATGTTATGATTGTATAATTGATAAGATGGAAAACTAAGTTGCAATTGAGAATGAGAGGGTGATTCATGGAATAAACTGCGTGGGAAAAAGTGGACTTGTGCATGAAATTGCGCACAAATCCCTGCTTGACACAAATGCGCAGTACTTGCGTGAAGTTCGCACCGGCTTGCCACGACTGTGCGAGCTGTCGAGGGCCTTGTGTGCGAGACTCCATGCAGGTCATTGGAGAGGCCTGCCCACAGGGCGTATACTTGGCCTGAATACAGAAAATGTAGATGAACTTGCTCAAAAGTGGGCGTGCTGAGGAACGGTCTGTAGGCAGTCCCTCGCACACCCACAACAGCGCACGTAAAAGCGAATTCACGGACCTGACCAGGTGTCTTCCCACTTGTGAAAAACCGATGCCCAGCCCTCAAACTCTACACCAGCCGGAAGCAGGCATAAGTACTCACCCGGTAGATGCGCAAATATGGAGGTGTTTTTGCATGTAGGATGAGTGGTGCACACACAGCGAAGCAGGGTGCAGGAACAGTTTACAGGGTTTGTGTGCAGGTTTTCACAAGTTACGATAAATGCTGCACATTTTGTTGGGGTGCGGGTGACAGTCACGGGGGACCCAAGTCAGGTCCTTGCGGGGGACACCAGGCACTGATTTCACAGAGCATGTATTTGTGTCTGGTGTGCGCGCAAATGTGACATTTTCTGGCTGTTTTGTTCCTGCATGTGGGCATTTCGGGGGCGTTCCGGCTGAAAATTGTGCATAGGGGTATAATGCACATAGAATTGGATGAATATGAATTGCACGCAGATTTTTATCTGTGCGCGGGTTCACGCAGGTTCATACTCAGCACGCAGGTCTTGCGGGAAAAATGCGCACAATTCCATGAATGGGGCCCTTAATCTTTTGTAACAAATTATGCTTTTTTCCAGTCAAAGCAAACCAGTATTGAACAAATGTATATTTCAGAGTTCCCGGGCTTTGTGCATAATCATGCAGAGGCAGATCATTTTTACCCTTATAATTTAATTTACACTCTAATTATAAAAACAGTGTGTAAATTGATGAGTATGCACGGTCTAGTTTACATCCATTCAACCTGCCAGTGAATGGGGTACATTACTATAAATGGTCAGTGGCAGCAGAGCCTTTGATCAAGGGTGAGTAATTGTCATTACACCAATCACAGGTCTTACAGCCTCTTAAAACTTCAAGACTACAATTAAAACATACAAAACCTGACTCTCTTGGAAGTGCAAGCACTGTTCAAAAACAAACAAATGATAGTTACATTTGCCATTGCTTCAAACATGGTTCATCCAACATCTAGGCACTGTGATCATTAGACCTCAGTCAATACTCAGTTTACCGACCTCCGAAGAATGTTAGCCAATAAGATAGCTCAACCGGTTGAGCGCTCGTTGCTGCATTCTGTGTGTGATCTGTAGGTTGCAGGTTCGAATGCCAGTTCTGACTTCAGTTTAGTGATAAATATGTTCTAAAAGCCACATTTTTTTAATATAAATAACCATTTGACCATGAGATTAGGTATCAAATTTAGCTTGGAGTCCTTACCTTTGCACTGCTAGCATTGGCATACCAATAGGTAGTAATAGCTCCAGGCAATGAGGGCATTCAGTAAACATCAAAAGACAATTCTGCTATGCAACCTCAAAACACACAATACAATTCATGTTTGCTTTACTATGTAATTTGCTAGGTTTTTGTGTTTTCAACATTTAAATATATACAGGAGAGATCAAATGGCCAGACCTTATAGAAATATTGCAAGGTGTATTCTGTCACAATGCAGAAAGCTGCCATATAGTAATGATTTCCATACAGTTTTTGCACACGTCGGCTGGTTGCACATACATTTTACTCTCTTGCAAAGGAGAAAAGTCATTTAAAAATAGGGAGTAAAATAATTCCACCTCAAAATCTTATCTGGAGCACTGCCTATGTGTGAAGCTGGTGTCCAGTGCAACTCAGAATCTTCATTTGGTTTGGGAAATATCTTTCCAGTGGGTTTTATAATAAACTCAAATAAGGGGCCAAAAATACAGAAATCAGTTTGGTTGAAGCTAGTATGAAAACTGTGTGCCTGGCCTCCATCTTGGATTCAGACCAGGTGCTGAAAAAAACAATAGAAATGGGTAAACTGCTGCTCCCTATGAAATGTTCTGACCACGGCAATACAATCCCATCCTCTACATGCGTGGAATGTGTCATTTTCCAGAAATTAAGTTGGCAACATGTGTGGTTTCATGCCATGGCTGTCGGTGGACATGCTGTGGCAGGGGCTTTGAACATTTTTGGATCCACTGACAAACGTGAGTGAGGCCCTAAACCACCATGTGAAGAGGGAAATGTGGGTCTGTTTGCTGTGCATTGTGCACATATCTGCTGTGTCCAAAGTCTCACACACAGTGCCTAATACTAAGGCTGGCCAAAGGTCATGCACCCTTTGAACTGTGCATAAGTTTGATGTGCCCTAGACACAATTTCCACTGTGAAGTGTGGGTGTTCATTCAATTCATGGGCACACTGTCGAAAGGGAATCACCACATGCCATGCCGTGTGGACATTCCTGGGGAATTAATATAATTAAATAATCATAATTATCAAGCACTTTGAAAACTGTGTTAGTTACAGTTAAGGATAACCGTCTGTCGTGAAAACCTTAATGGGCATCAAGGTGAACATTATTTTATAAAAACATCAGAAATTCTGTTTTAAAACAAAAGGTTTGTAAAAATTGGATTGTTGGGAGCATCGAAAAACCGAACATAAAATAAATAAAAGCCCCAGTTGTGGTTATCAAAACAGCATAACTCTCTCAACAACATGCACTGGTCATGATGTTATATATGACATCACAGATTGCATCCACTTTCCCTGAATTCTCACAAAGCATGATGAAAAAACAGCTGAGAAAAAATGGCGGCATCCCGAAATGTTAATGCTTCATATAAAGAATAACTTAAGAGATCCATAAACTCAAGGGAGCTCACTGAAAAATAAAATGTATTTGTTTGGCATGGCTCACAGATGAGATACTGCAAAAGCCAACATTCACAGGGACGATGTTCAATTCCTTAGAACACAGAAGACAGAACATCATTTTTCACAGCGGATCAAGATATTCAAAACTGCCAAAGCTCAATTATGCAAAGTAGAAAACAAAACAACAAGTCGTGTTCCACAAGAGCAGTGGCATTCAAGACTGCTGACGCTGAATGCGATAACACCTACTAATCAACAAGTCAGATTAATACAAATGACAAACAAGCAGAATGCTTCTTCATGCTGATGATGACTACATCAAATTAATCATATATACTTCAGTGCGGGAGATTGGGAGAGCCTTTCATCACCATTATGCATAGATACATTGGTGCACGTTGGCAATATGATAGGTATGGCTGCATCTGGCACAAAACCATGCCACTCTACATACAGACACCAGCATACATCATGCCAGGAATGAACTCATTTGCATGATGTCCAGGCACTGTTATGACACACAGTGTTACAGGAGCAAGGAACTTGGCGCTCTCAGTGGTGCTGTAGTGAAGTTTGATTAACGAGAAAAGATGCAGACCATGGAGTCATTTAAAAAAAAGAAAAACAATAACTAAGCTGCAGCCGTCGGCAAACACACCCACCAACAAAATGTGCAATGTTTTCCAGCCACTCCAAACTGTAACTGACAAGGTCTGAGATTAACATTTCCAAGTACCAGAAAATAACCCACAACTTTTGTTAAAATGGGTAATTGTTTAACTTGAGGAGGAAGAAGAGAAACACAGCTTCAAAAAAGGAAAAAGTGATACTTTATGCACTTTGAGGCAGACAGGAAAATGTACATTTTAAAATGCTGATAGTGTGAAAGGAGCCCATTAAAGCAAGCCAGAATAGAACTCTTGACATGCCAGTCTCGGGAGGATAGCTCAGGGGCAAAACAGATCTGTGCTTAGAAACCTCAGGGTATTAAGTGCGTTATAAACAACCCCTTACACTTACTTCCACCAGATGCCATGCTCTCTCACAGAGATGAACTGGAGTGTGGGACCTGACCATAAATGCTAAACTGGTGTTTATGAGTTACATCTGTGTCTAGTGGGTTTAAGGTAATCAACTAATGGGGTATATGTAGATATGTGGTGCCTAATCTGATCTCTCATGCATCCCTTGAAAGAAGAAATCTTAAAAATAAAGATTATCTGAAAATCTAACAGGAACTGACAGATGGGGTAGGACAGAAGTTTTAAAACCTCCAGGCACTATTTTCCCCATCATTCTTGAACAGAATCTCATGGAAATGTAATTCTTTTAGTGAAATGTTTACTTGGAGATGCTCTATTTCAAGCTAACGAAACGATTTTGCTAATGTGAGCTTTAATCATGCAAATTAGGCACATTTGTATTTTGAGGCATAGAAATGGTGCACGTCAGGGAATTATATCTCATAGCGTTCGGAGGGATGAGCCATTCGCTTTGAGATAGGAAAATAAGTTGACTCTAAATGTAGAAGTGAGTTAAATAGAAACATCTGTAACTCAGTAATTATTTGTTCTATTATGATGAGACTTGAATCAATTGATTTGTGTCAGAGAGAGGAATCTGGGGTGCAAGTTAGTAAAGTGGTAATATGGGTGTAATTAATTAGATGAGAATATAGAATGCAAGAGAATCGTTGATATGACATCACATTAAATGAGAGAGGAACTGGGTGTAGACGTTACTCCCATCAGACTGCCTCCCTCATTAATATGCTCAATGAAAGCTATTTCATCCACCACCTGCATGCTGTCTGTTCCAATGCTCTAACAAACTTTTAGATGAAAGGGTCATCAACGTGTCAAGCAGCACTATGCATGCTACACAATTGGCAACTGCAGCCACTTCTGACACATGCTTTGACAATGCAGCCTACACAATCTCTTGCTCCATTGGCAATTGGTTTGCATCCCGAGAAGTTAGGGAACATTTCAGAAGTGTATGCACTTCTGGAAAAATATATATTTTATAGATTATGTTCCATGGTGTGCCTACAGTGATATCCTCTCACTCGTTCTCTGTGTCATGACGTCTAGCAAGGAAGAATTATCAGGGAGTTAAATGGACTCACTGTTTGCATACCTAGAACAAGAAGATAATTGTAATTATTTCTAGGTATAGCAACAAACAGAATACTGTTAGTAACGTGGGGCTGCTCAAGATAAAATGGAGAGAGCAATTATTTGATGTGCATTTCTTCTTGCTGCTTAAGGTGCCCATTGAGAGTGATAAAGGTATGCTTTTACACAACAATTGAATAGAAACATCACTGAAGGGAATCTAGCCAACATACTGATGAGCATGCATGTTCTTTACTAAAAGCCATTCACATACCCAAAGGTCCATGCTTTGTTACAATTGCGTTGAAACTCTGACTTGTCTATTGAGTAAAAGGGGGCTGGTATCTGTTTTCAATAAAGGGGAAGTAGAGTGAATTGGGAAGGGAGGGACGTTTTGGATTTGTTTCTATAACTGGAGCATTGAACATTGATGTGTCTACTGTGTTAAGTATTTTTATCAGTGCTATTTGAATTGAATGGACGTACAAAGTGTGTACCATTAAATTGATTTAATTATTTTTATTTGTTCGTTAACAAATAGACATTTTGTGCAACCCTGTGTGTTTCTTGTCCCAAAAGGGGAGGGACACTTTGGGGAATCCTATCTATTAAATTGGGAGTCCCAGATTCATAAACAGAACATGAATATATAAAGGAGAATTCTGCATACCTTGTTTGGGGTGGGTGGAACATTCCCCTGAGTTAGATTGCCTGGTTAAAACATCCCGCATAACGGCTGTGCCCAGCTGTGGATCCTAATGATGCTGTACCAAGAGATTCACTAGCCAAGCAAATGAACCCAAAACATTCCTGGGGTTGCTTGTGGTCTCACACAGAAGAGATGTGACCGAGCAGTTCAGGCTATCCTACCCCTTTTGGGTTGGTACAAAGCTTGACTTTCAGATAGGCTTTCCATGTAATAGCCTGGAGTGTTGAAAAGTGATTTTCTGGTGAGGTGCCCATAGCAATGTCAGTGGTTATGGTTGATTTAAATCCTTCTAGCCACTAGCCTTCGAGTTTCCTTTTGTCATCTCAAGTGAGAATGGGTATGCCTAGACATGGGGTTGAGCCTGTTGTACCTAGAGATGGGCCTAGAGACCCAAGCCGCTCCTCACTGACGATGTCCAATGAGCCTCTAACATGTTTGGCGTTGATTGTAGTCTCATGCAGAAGGCATGTAACCTAGCAGTTATGGCTGAACTGCCCCTTTTGGGATGTGACAACACCAGATTAGTATATGGTCTTTACCCTTCTGCAATGGCATGGTAGGCTGAAAACGATAGCCTGGAGAGTTGCCTAAAGAAATGGCAGTGGTTATTATTGATTCGAAACCATTCCCCCATCAACATTTACTTTTTCTTATATCACCCCTTATGGGACGAGTATGCCCAGATGTGGGTCCTAATCTTGCTTTGCTTAGAGACCCAAACACGAGCTCAATGACAATGGCCAATGAGCCTGAAACATGTCTGGCATTGCTTGTTGTATCATGTAGAAGGGATATGACCTAGCAGTTTGGGCTGGGCTGCCTCCTTTTGGTGTGGGAGCGAGCCTGATTTGCATATGGTATTTCCCCCTCTGTAATGGGATTGAAGGATCAAAAACAATGGTTTAGAAGGTTGGCCAGTTCAATGACAGTGGTTATGATTGATTCAACACCGTTGAGTTATCAAGCTTCAATTTAGCTTATGACACATTTTGGGGAACGAGTATGCCCAGGTGTGGATCCTGAGCCTGCCATGCCTAGAGGTGCAAGGTACAGATCACTGATGAGCCTGAAACATGTCCTAGGTTGCTTGTGGTCTCATGCAGAAGGGATCTGACTTAGCAGTTTGGGATGGACTGCACCTTTTGGGGTGGGGCCAAGCTTGATTTGCATTGGTCTTTTCCATTCAGTAATGCCTCAGCAGGCTGACATATGGTGGGCTGGAGGGTTCCCATGAGCAATGCCAGAGGTTATGATTGATTCAAAAGCTGACAGCCATCACACTTATGTTTATGACACCCCAAGCCTGGCAGCAAGTCCCTGACGTGGGTCCCAAGCCTGCTCTATATAGAATCCCAGGCTACATCTCACTGATGAAAGCCAGTGATCCTAAATAGGTATGTGGTTGCTTCCGTTCCCGTGAAATAAGGATGTGAGATTGCAGTTTGGGCTAGCCTACCCTAAGCATAATCTACATATAGTTTTCCCCTTCTGTGATTGCATGGCAGACTGAAAAACGTTGGTCTGGAACCTTGCACAGTACAATACCAATGATTATGACTGATTCAAAACCTTTCAGCAATCAATCTTTGTTTTTTTTCTCTTGGAATGCAGCCATATGAAGTATGCCATTTTTAAACATCTCCCTACAGAGGCAATCGACAAATTGCACTTTTGTGTCTTCTTTCTGGAAGCACAGTGGCGTACATCATTCCAAACGGCTATGGCCCGCATACCTTATACAATATGCACCTGCATGCTCAGCCATGATTTGCTTCAAGGCACAAGGATGCTAACTCAAAAGCATTTTGTCTAAGAGCATTCAATGATTAAAATGATTAGGCAATCCTTTTGCAAAGTATAAATTGTGCTTTCCTAATACATGTTCCACAAGTTTTTAAGTATCGAATGAATGGTGTGGGGAGGCGCTCAATGATATGACCTGTAAATGTTGGATATGACCTGTAATGTTGGGTGCCACCAGACTCCCAAGGCCATGTATTTAACATGGTGGAGCTTGCAAACCTGACTACGTGTTAGATTCTTACTGCCAGGTTGTGGGTCTAGATTACAGCAGCAATGACGGCAAAGGCTAAGGTTGGTAAGGAGGGCCTTTTGTACATAACTAGCAGTTGCATTCGCCATCCTTTGCTCAATTCCTTGGCCCACAAACTCGGTATTACCAGCTGCCTTGTGACAAAACATCCTCCCTTTTCTACGTGTACACAAAATGTCACTGCAGTTAAAACCGCAGTAAACATAGTGGTAACCACAAATCTTGACAGTGACAACAGCTTGCGATACCTTCAATGTATCCCAAACAGCAGAAAAGTTTAGTTTGGGCATGGGGGCTGGGTCAGCTAGCTTTCTATCACCAAGTACATGCTACCAATCTGCCAACAACGACAGCTCAGAAGGCACATTGCATCTACACACATGGATGTAGTTCGATTTTTCCTGCAAATGTATGATCTGGCCTCCTGCAAATGAGTCATACATATCCTGTTGGGATGGAATGCTTCATCAATTCTGTTAACCTTTAAATAGGCCTTCAACAGTCCACCTGGAGTGGGAAACGAATTCAACTAATTTCCGAAGATCTTGCATGACGTTTTTGAATTCAGTGACATTTTTCAAATCTCAGCTATTGCAACCTTCAAGCCTCAAATATATATCACATAAGCACACAGAATATCTCAGTTCAAGAACTAATGTGCATGTCTGGGTGACATTTGCAATTCCAGGGACAATTATAATGTATGGTCTGAATGAATCACATATTATCCTTGTACAGTTTTAGAAGATTTCTGAAGGTTTGAACACACTCAATTAGTATGTTATGCATGTTTGCTGCTTCCAAAAAATGGTCAGTGATTAGAAAATCCCCTATTGCAAGTAACAAATCCATGGTAGCCACATTGTCTACATGTCTTCGAAAGCCGCCTCATAAACTAATTGTAGGATTGAAAGCTGGCACAGATCAGGCAAAGGAGAACAAGATAAGCTTTGTCAAGCTGCAGGGAAGCATTCATTGTGGTTTCACAGCGGTCAGCTTTTGGATTACTGCTCACCCGAACATAAAGGAGCTAAAAAGGAGCATCCGACTGCAAACAAGTTCAATCTGGTGATGACAGTAAATTGTTTCAATAGAGGGCTAGCGGTAAACCCAATTCAGGCATGTTTGGGTCTGATACATAATTTACTGGAAATTTGTGAAATTCAAATAATGCTGGTGCTGGGCAAGGCTTATTATCCAGAAGCACAGCACATCCCAAATGGATGCATAATTGTACATCATGGTTTGAAGCTTTTCTGATATCAGAAATGCACATTATTTAAAATGAACCATATAATTTTAGCAGGTTGTTGCTAACATTTCCAGTGGTGGAGCTAGGGGAGTGAGGGATGGGGGAGGGCAGAAGGGTAGCTGTTCTACCTCAGTATACATTCTCCAAAGTGCTGTCACTTGACTGGACATTCTGTGGATTGACATAGCAGGAGGGTTTCCTCTGCATTGTCGGTTCCTTAGCAGTGACCTTAATTGTATGTCCTCATCACGTGACCTGTACATTAAATTTGAGCAAGCAAGGTGTGTGTGTGTGTGTGTGTGTGTGCGTGTGTGTGTGTGTGTGTGTGTGTGTCTCTCTCCCTGGTACCACCAAGACTTTTCAATGGCATGATGGCTTAAATGAGGCACAACTGGCAAGAAAGTGTCTCATTATATGTATTGTGCTCAGGCAGCATAACTATATTTGCACTGGCCAATTCAGACATATGTGGTGTATGTTGGGAACAGCCATGTGTACATATATTTTGGGCAGGCATCATGAAAATGTTTTACAGTAGGAATGCTGGCATATAGTGTGGGCTTGGAATAAGTATTTTACTGTGGCAATATTGGGAAATGTGGTATCGGCAGCATAAACACATTTTTACAGGGCCATACTGGCTTATATACTGGACACTGTCAACATGGGAATGCATTTTAGTTTTAGCGCTGGCATATATTGTGGGTCGGCATGAAGAAAGAGTTTTACAGTGAAAATACTAGTATATATTTGGTACAAACAACTGTTTTGCATGTCCATGCTGACAAACACTGTAGCTAAATGCATTATGAATACATGCTTTACACTGACAGTGCTGGCCTATACTGTGGCAAAGCACAAATATTGTGTTTCACTTTGACAATACTGCCATATATTTGGACAAAGGCGGTATTAACAAGTCTTTTACTCTGCCTTAATAGCATATTTTGTGGGCAGAGTTATTAAAACGTGCTTTTTAGTGAAAATGAGAGTGCTGGCATATATTTTGGAAACTATCATGAATCTCTTTTACAGTGGCAATTCAGGCCTGCAATATGGGCAACAGGACCATGACAATATGTTTTTAATTCTCCTACCCACTGCTGGTAATATGGAATCTATTACATTTGTTCTGGTGTTATCCAACGTAACCAATTGTAAATTGTATGCATTTTAAGACATGTTTACTCGTGATTTGTGCTTTAAAATTCGCCATTTCAAAACATACTTTTCAATTGTGTTCTTCATTCCTGATAATTTTGCAAAATTATTAGCATGGCCCAACTGAAAATAAACACAAACCACCAGTTACTGTGGTTTAGAATGGAGGTTCCTCACCAAGAGCTACTCGCCCTCCTGGCACCACAAACTTCCTTTGACACTGGGGGCAAACTCCCAACCGGAGTGAATGGGAGATTGCAAGGGTGAATAAAAGGCCTGCAATAGGATTGGACGACTTGATCGACTTTGGAAGAAAAACTGTGTTTGCCACATCAGGTCTTACCCTGGTTATCTTCATGTTCAGTCACAGATCACTGTGGAAGCTGCTTTAACTGATTTAAATCTCTTGGATTGAACACATGGAAATGGTATCCCACAACATGAGCGAAGGCAAGTAGTCACAAATCAGGGCAGTCAGGTAGGAGATAGAAACAGGTCAAACAAACATACCCGACAGCATAGAGCAAGAGCAGGGATAGCATAGAGTAGGCCACAGAGAAAAGACACAATGGGGACACATGCATAAGGGTGTCTGTCTGTGGTGGCACGGCCTGTGAAAGTACACACTTAAAATTTAAATTTCAAGTGGTAGGGAATTGTCCATCTGGGGCCAAATGTGAGCAGGAAGTTATCCCGACTGTAGCGATGGAAGTGACGTCAGTGTCATCACACACGTAACAACAATGAGGGTGGAAGAAAACACCAGAACCACATCAGCAAGAGGATCACAGGAGATGGGCGGTTGTTTAGCTGCGCTGTGTGTGGCCGGCCTCATAAACGGGGATAACAATGGATATCACATTTGTGCAAGACTCTTGTCAAAACGAAAATGTGGGCTGCTTTATCGTCAAAAGATTGAGCGCCAGCAATAAGGTGGTGAACCCTTTATTTCTTTCTCAGGGGACATCAAGTTTAAAAAGATTCCAAATCCTCACTTATGGTATTGCAAAATGAAGGTGGTAGTTGTAGGAGACGTGTAAGCACACGTCAGTTCTTAGCGTAGTGAATATTACTTTAGATTGGTCAGGTAAGAAAAGGAACCAAACTGGACTGGTACAAGAATGCGAGGGAAAGCAAGGAGCAGAAAGGAATGCAAATTATATTAAGGTCGGAATGGAAATCACAGAAAAAAGATCAGAAGCTTTGAGGGATTAAGAAAGCATTTGGAGTTCTGGAGGAATTATGATTGCATGTGAGGAGATTGAGGATTTGCATGGTTACACCAGGCAAATTCAGCCTGCAAAGGAGAATGCACAGGTATTGGGTAAGTGATGAGAACGATATAGGGACAGCTATAATAAAATAACATTATTTGAATGTGGAAGAGGTTGGTATTTATTTTTATTTTGTATTTTTATTTTATTGTTTACAGCGCAGACCTAGCTCAAGAGCAGCAGAGTGCTGTACAGAGTGTGGGTAGCCAGTAAAACACCTGTGTATAGGCGCGTTATGAATGCCATATCATATCATATCATATCAGTACTGTGAGTTGCGGTCTGTGTTTCCACTGGAATTAGTCCTTTCTCAGGTGTTGTTGAAAAAGCCATGTTTTGAGAGATAAGAGAAATTGGAGAATTGTGGGGGAATTCCGAGCCAACACTGGGATCAAGTTCCAGAGGGTGGATGCATGACAGGTGGAGGATAGTTTGCATGTCCTCTCTTTGCAGTGGAGTTGTGATTCAAGCCGGTTGTTCAGTTTGCTATGCGGGGAGCATGTGCCACCGGTTATGTGGAGCTTAGTCGTCAGATATGTTGGAGTGCTATTTGTGACTTTGCTGTAGATGAGACAGTCAGTCTTGGCCTAGAGCAGAAGCCACTGTAGTTTGCAAAGGACAGGGGTAATTTGGTCATATTTCCATGCACCTGTAATAAGACGTGCTGCAGCGTGGTAGACTGCTTTAAGGGAGCCAAGTGAGCACCTGGAAGTCCCGTTAGGAGGATGTTACCTCCATCAATAGGTGAAACCACAAAGGCCTGCACTACAGTCTGGAACACATGCAGTGGGGTGAAGGGTTTTATTTTGCAAAGGGTGGTAATTCAGAGATAGGCTGTTTGGGCTTTCGTGGCTATGTGTTTCTGGAAGGACAGGATGCTGTCAATGGTGAAGCCTAAGGATTTAGTTGTGGATGAAATCCTTTCAGACGCATATTAATTATACATTGTGGGACAAGTTGTTTAGCAGGTGGACCAATGAGGATGAATTCAGTCTTGGATGGGTTTAGTTTGAAGTAGGCAATTCACAGGCAGTATTGGATGATGGCTATCTAATCGCAGAGGCGAATGATGTACTGCGTGCTATTTACTCTCATGTTCAACTGAGTATCATGCACGTATTGGTGGATGGCTAGATTGAGATCTTTGAGGAGAGTTTCCAAAAGCTCCATGTAAATGTTAAAAAGGATTGGTGAGAGGATGAAGCCTTGGGGTTTCTGCAGGAGACCTGGAGTTGGTTAGAACACACGTTCACCTGGGCGGCTTGGTATCTGCCTGAGAAGGTAGTTTATGACGATGTAGGTGTGGCCACGTATAATAATACCCTCATCAATGTGGCCAGACGAAATTGGGTCCTCAGGGCATCATTGCAGTTAATATGACAGAAGCCGAGGGCCTGTGCTGTGGTTCTGTGTCAGGCAGGTGGATTTTAATTGTGCATAACAGGGAGGGCTAGTGGCAGAATTATTGTGATTTTCTGATGATATGTAATTTTAAACAGAAATCGCCTGTCAACATTGTATGCCAAATTAAGATACGTAAACAAGGTGGATGGCACACACACGACAATGAGCAGGGCAAATTGCAAAGCTTAAATAAGGCATGTATTATGGTGCTTACCTATCAAGTCTTTCAAAGGCGATGTGCCCGACCAATGATGTTTCTGAGCCATTTACAGCTCAGGTTTCTAGCACACAATTACTATTTTACATATATCACCTTGAAAGTAAATTTAACTAAACATATGCATTTCCATGTTGGCTTGGTATGTCACGTGTGGTACCCTCAAAAGTATACTTTTTTTGTTGATTCCCGTAGCAATTGAATGTCATTTTCCAGATGTGTGCCTCGGTCTTTGCCGTCATCAGTAGACAGGATATTTTGCTGAAGCCTTGGGGCCGTCTGCGGAGTCAGCCTTGTGTCATGACGTGGAAAAGTAGCTTGTCTTTACTGGACAATCCGTGGCATGGCCGACAATCTGCTCACTTTCTTAATGCACAAGCTAACTTAGTGGAGCAGGTTATGCAGAGGAAACCAATGATAGAAGTGTACCAAAAAAGTAGTGCAACTGTGACTCCGGCAGAGGACAGAGTAGGAAGGAAGGGAGCAATGTGCAACACATTTTCCAAGTGTTGCAGTCACGCTGGTTGACGTCCAATTAAGTTGAAACAGACTTATGTTTAGCTGCAACTGATATCTGGTGGCACAATGGATAGGTGTGCTTTAACTTCACAAAGAGCAGTTCCAGAATGGTGAAAATGGTTGCAAAAAGTAGTGGAGCTGTTAACAGTAAAAATTAAAAGTAGTGGAACACTGCTCCCGACCGTTCCCGCTCACTTCGACCACTGGAACAAACAACGCATATTACAAGTTGGCCTGCTGTTTGGTTCTTGCCTCACTGTTGGATACGCAGGATTACAAGATTAGGCAAAAGGCCATATGTTGGTTGGTGCAATACATATCAAAAGACCTCTTTTATTTCCCATGTCATAACTTATTCTTGCCACAGAAGGAAGTGGCTCCTTCTAAAAGCTCAGGACCCAAGTAATGCTAGTTGCTAACCATCCAGAAACAAGGAATGATTTGGGCAGCTCACTGTTTCCTTTGCTTTCAAG
The DNA here is from genome assembly GCF_040938575.1 of Ambystoma mexicanum. NCBI lineage: Eukaryota > Metazoa > Chordata > Amphibia > Caudata > Ambystomatidae > Ambystoma > Ambystoma mexicanum. Next base: position 862,494,617 of record NC_090941.1, read on the forward strand.
TGATATTTTCATTGCATCTTGTGATCCATGATTGCACTTTGGGACAAACACATATTCCACGTGTTTTTGTTGTTTTGTTTTTTCGATACTTGACGATATCCATTTGTGCTGAATGGCCTCAAATGGTCAGTGGTTTGCAATCTCTGCTGCTGCTTTTGTAACATCACAAGCATGGAACCGTTAATAAATATACCGGGGCACCGGGGTTGGAAGGATAGCTCAGGGGCAACGCGTTTGTCTTGGAAGACAGACAACGCAGTGCATATTGCGCGTGTTATAAATGAACAATTATAATAATAATAATGCTGTCCTCTCTAAACGGAGCCAAGACGCGTCTGTGGCTGTTTGTGGTTGGGTGCAGATGCCGTGTGATCTTGCCATTTGGGCTAAATCATCCTTTTGGGGTGGGACCTAGCCTGATTTGCTTATGGCATTTCCCCGTCTGTAACAGCCTGGCAGCCTGGCAGCAACACCAGTGCTTTTGACTCATTCAAAACCTTCAAGCCTTCACTCTTCCGTTTTAGCTTTGTAGAGAATAACTTTCAGCAAGCAATGTGTACCAGGAACTGGATCACCTTGCCTTCTAACCGCCCTGTGTCCCTGGGGAAGAGAGGATCGTTCACCAGTGTCACTAGAATGGTCACTCCGGTACAGATGATTGACAGCTCACACTCCCAGCAGGGAGCTGGAAGCAAAATGGCAGTCATGTATTTCAGAAATATAGAAACGGGGAGGAGTTCAGCAGCAGATGCTTAAATGGAGCTCAGCCTCAAGGCCCCACGGTTCCTGCCTTTCCCAAGCACTGTAGTGCATTTACTGCGCCAAGCCTTTTCACACTGTGACGCAACGTGTGGACAGAGGAAGGTAATAAATGGTCATTGGATGAGATGCCATGTGACATGCATGCGTAATTTACAATTTATGGATAAAAACAATCCAGAACAGGGGGAACCTGTCACATATTTATCATTGGGCTTATTTAACTTTATGGAGCTCTAGTCTTCAGAGAAAAAAAAAGCTCATGCCATTAGTGGACAATGTTTTACTAGCAGATCATATTTAATTTAGAGGATCCTAGAAGTGGATATATATTATGTTCATAATGATCTCTATTTTAAGCATCAGAAATCAAGAATAGTGCAATGTCTTGTTTGCTTAAACAAATAATGTTTTCACCATTAATTGACTAAGTAAGACAATAACATTCCTAATGCAGATAAGGTGCCTTCACTGAGGTCTGCACACATTAGATGATCTGCCTTTCAACACTGAGGCAAAAGGACGGGCCTAGTTCTTCTTCTATGATGGACATTACTAATGCTATTGTTTAAATCATTATTAATAGGCTCCATCACTTAGTGGCGTTGGACTGCTATTGCACTAATGACCATAATATAGTGTGCACCGTTTGGTCCTTATGTCTAATGAGTGGAATTACTTTCGAATTTGTATCATTTGTAAATCAGGGGATTGTATTATGTTTTGTATAAACCACAAAATATACTATATAATGTACACATAAATATATATATATATATATAGAGAGAGAGAGAGAGAGAGAGAGAGAGAGAGAGAGAGAGAGAGAGAGAGAGAGAGAGAGAGAGAGAAAGAGAGAGAGAGAGAGAGATAACTCATATTTTGAAGATGAAAATGGAATCGTGTTGTTGGTCATTTGGAATTTGGACCTCTGCCCAGTATAGAATTGAACATTAGTAACAATTGAAGTCAAGATTGAGGGCCTGATTTACTGATTTAAAAAAGCGTTTTGCAATGATGCAATCCCATTGAAAAACGCTTTGTAAATCAGGCACAATGTTAGTGCAAGCAGTTATTGCTTGGCGTTTCTGTAAAAAGCTGTACCGGGCATAAAACCGCACAGTTCACTGAAGAGCCGCGTCAAACACCTTGTAATGTTTTAATCGGAAGAATGGGGCGCATCAGCCAGACAGATTTGGTGGTAGAGGAATAACAGCCTGGACAAAAATATAATAATGGGTCCAATTAACATCTACGGTTTCCCACTGAGCGCACTAAAGCAATAGACCAGCGCCATAAATTACATCTGTGTTGTGCTGTGAAATTAACACCGTGGTACTTGAAATAAAAAAAATACGTTTATGGAAAAAAGATTTATGTTCGAAAGATGTTAACGGCCATATTAAACTCTCAGTAGCGTGAGCCGTTTCAAGGTGGGCTGCCCCATCATCCTACCGTATGCTATCGTTAAAAGTTCATTATCATTTAAAACAAACTGGAGCAGATGTGAAGAACCTTGTCAGAGTTATGATGGAGGTTTGGAATTTAGTAAGGAACGCACCGCCACATCTGGTTTAATTTTCCCAAAATGATGACCACCAAAAATGACCACAGGGCCCACTCGCAATTTTACAGTGCGTTCACATGCCCATTGTTGAGTATCCTTTCACTTTATGCCCGAGAACCTTCATACCCCAGTTGCTATGTGTGTCCTCTCCTCGTTGCGCCCTCCCTTTGCTTTCGACAGAACATAATGGATGGCACTGCAGCATTCTGAAAATACCCCAACATTCCCCAAATATTCCTTATTTTAGAGCCATAGTTCATATATTGTTACCATTGTGCTGCATTCATCAATACTGCTATACACAATGTCGAACTAGAACATTGTTATGTATTAAACAATCTAAAAATCAAATTACAATTGCCTGCGATGGAATGTACAGAAGCTGTGTAGACGTCCACCGGTGGTTGAAATTTTAAGTATGATTACTTCCCTAAGTATTCCAGAGGTTGTAACCCCATTGAATTGTTAATCCTATATGTCCTCTGATAAAAGAAGTAGGGCCTGGGATAGGATCCCATTTGGCTGTAAATGATATCAGTAGACCACACAACCTCATCATTAATCCTCTTAAGATCCTGTCCTGCAATACTGCAGGGCTACAAAATAAGCTTGAGGAGGCAGCATGGAAGGAAGTTGCAATTCAGTACAATATTATTCTGTTCAGGAATTATGTTTTTTGGAGCCTCAAATGTTGATGGATTTTCCCTCTAGGCTAAAGAAGCACAAAGAAATACAATGAGGCAGCATATGCACTTGGTGAGTGCGTATATCTATATCTTTATCATAGAAAACCCATGTTGAGAGAACACATTGCAAAGATCTCACGTTAACAGCATAGTGACGTGAATACTTCAATGCTGTACTTTTGTACAACTTCCCAAGTGCAGTGATGAAAGCCATCCTATAAAAATGAATACAAACCAACCTAGCAAATATTTCGGAGGAATAAAGGGCTGGATTTCAAATTGGTGATGGCCTAGTGGCGTGAATGGCAGATGCGGACGAAGATGACTTAGGCAGATTTCAAGATCAGAAATGAGGGACCTTCACTCTGATTTCAGGGGGACAGTATCCAACTTATTTCTATGTGTGACAGGACTTAGAGCTGGTAATGGTTGATCCATTTCCGATTTAGTGGGTAACTGTACATGCAGAAGCTTTAGATGAAAATCCAATATACATTATTTACGTTTCCAATCTTGACACTGGAAAATGCTCTGAGATGTGAGAGATTGAATTACTCTTTTATAACACAATCTATTACTGGAGTCCAGTCTCTAACCATGGGGCCGGGATTCGAAACTGTGTTACTCTGCATTGCCTTGCTTCCACGACAAACGCATCGCCCCTGAGCTATCCTCCCGGACCTTTAAGACTAGAAAAGTGAGCATTCGCCTCTCAAGCTTTTACTCGATCTGCTTGGTGGAATAACACTAACTCAAATGTCCTCCAGATAAATGAAGAAGGGATTTCCAATAACGAAAGATCGATCAATGTGGACAAATTGTAACATCCTCTGAGTACATCTAGAACAATGGCACAAAATCTTCTATGAAGTGTTCCAGCGTCATACACCGCTTTATTCAAAAAGTTAAACGTATCCTTACCACATTGATTGAGCAGCGCAAAGGCAGATCAGGCCATGGCTGGTTCATCCCAGAATGTAAAACTACTGTAAGAGCCCACAGTGTAACCTTGAAAATGATCTCCAATGACTGAGGCTTGCTAAGGGGATAAAATGCAGTTTACAAGAAAAACTTTCTCGACCTAAATACTGCCCTGCTAGAGCCCTCCACATCTTTACCCCCAACTCTCTACTTGTCAAACGCTTCTCTAAGCCGTGAGTGGGGGGCAAATCTCTCCCTTTGGCTGGTGCTTCTCTTTGGAACAGCCACCCTGTCCCTCCGGAAACTCGTCAAAACGCTGCACTTCTCTACCTCTTTCCATCTTTCCCTTGCATGCTAAACATCCCACGCCACCGAGACTAGTGGCCTGGTCCCTCATGTACTTCACAGGATACCCGGCCTCTACCTAGTCGACACCAGCACCCTCACCCCCTCATCAGTGCCCTTCCAGGCCCACTGCCTGGAGGCTATGCATCCCACCCTCGGGTTTCCTCCACCTAAGCACTTAGCCAGTGGCCTTCTGCCATGGCACCCCTTGGCACTCCTCTCCTGGGCTCCCACTAGCACTTGCCCATTCCTCACTCCTCCCTCCCCTTCATTCCTGCACTTCTCTTCACTGCACTTGCACATCCAAATGCCACAAAAACTAGTAGGACCACGATTTCATATTACTGTTGTGGCCACTGTTATTTACTCCCCTTGCTCCCTCCCCACTTTTGCTGTGTGGTGCCTGGAAACACCATTTTGTTGTATAGGCACCTAACAAATGCTCAGTAAATAAACAAAGCAGAGACCAGGGAGATGGAAGGAGCTACAAATGGCAGCCACCTTAAACAAGCATTAGCAATGCCAATACTTTGGGCGTTTGTGTAAGCATGGGAAAGGCATTTGCCAGGCAAAGTCATAGTATTAACTGGCCATTGACGGTAGCAGGTGCCAAATGGTGCGAGTACCTGGGATTCTAATAGCCGTGCCTGGCAAATGCCTAATACTTATTCAGAAGCCAAAACCGCTGGCTTTGCCAATGCTTGTTTTTAACAGTATTTCAATGAAGGACATGTATAGGGCTTATTAATTGAGTGGCTGAAGACTGACATTTAAGACATTTGTATTACACCAGTGCTGGGTTTCAAACTCCAATGAAGTTATTAACTCTCAGCATACTGTTTTGAAAAAACACTGGAAGGCACTTGCAGTGCAAAGTTTTTTGTTAAGGCTTGATTCAAGCGAGCTCAAAGAGTTCTCATGAGGAGGGGTTTTGTGCAGGGCATGGCAAGAACGGGGTGGGAATGGCCATACGGATTAGTATGGCCATATGCAGTCACTGGTTGGGAAAATAACCAAACAAAACTTACAAGCTGTGTGTGCCCCTCATATGCCATTTCTCCCTATCTGTACTCTAATGCCATAGTTTCGGATTATAATAGCTCAAACTAAAAACAAATGCATATTCAGAATATTCTTTACAGTTTCATCGCTAATAGGTTTTTTGGGTAACTCAGGCAGAGTGTCCCGGAAAACGATCATTGGGCCAAATAGTGGAACCTCCAGCCAATCTAGCCCAACCCTAGCCTATTCCTTTCCAACTACTGATAATGTAACCTCCTGGAGCTTCCATTATTTCCTCTTATATGTTGTATGCTTGGAGAGAAATCTAGAAGGTATATAATGTGTACATAGTAAAAACAGTGTTTGTAGAGCCTGTAAATGATCTGTTCATGTACAGTAGCGGTTGAATGTTTATATATGACATGTTAAGTTTGTATATTGAATCTGTTTATCAGCCGTCATTGCATTATCTTATAGATATTTCATCTGAAATAAATGTAATTGACTTATTGAGAACCATTACATTGGATAATAGTTGCATAGATATTGCTTACGAGCAGGTGGAACAAACATACAGCACTGTAGAAAAACATGATCATTTCATTATTATTATTGGTGTGCTTCTGTAACTCTGCCTGCGTAATGTCTTGGGCACTGGAATCCGCCTGGTGCCTTTAGCAACCCTTCCAATTCCTTCATCACTTTATCAGTATGTTGTTTCCGCTATTTAGAGATTTTAAGCTGGAGGTTGTCTTGGCAAACCTGACACTGAATAAGAGGAGTCAGTAATAGCACCTTTTTATTTGAGTGCAAAGTAATTATTTTGTTTGTTTTCTGATCTATATTAACTGTTCAGCAGATGAACCCAACATGGGAACAGGCAGCTGCGGCCAAACAAATTGCTTATTCCTGATATCGTTGGCACACAGCGAGGCGCCAATCCACTCGGAGACACTTAACCCTCTGAGATGAAAGAAATACAGACTTGCTCCCATTTACATAATATATAAGACTATAAGACCATATATATAATATATGAGACCGTTCAGACATTCGGAAAACCACTTTTAACAATAGACTCCAACGATTTTGCTTTAAATATTTTAACAGTAAATACGATTACATGTGTTTTCTTTTAACAGTATATTAACCATAATATTACCAAAACAGTTATGTGAGATACGTCTATATTAAATCATGTCATTTGTGACAAAGGATGCTGAATCTTTTCTCATTTGGGGGCTGCAATGTGAGCGAATTTGCAAACCAGTATTGACCACTTCAACCTTCAACATTGCGCCTTGTTATACCTATGACAGAGATCTCAAAGCACCAATCTACATAACATTAAGACATTCTCCATATCCAGGTCACAGCATCAAAATGAAACTGTGCAAGCAAATATATGATTATGGAACAGTAGAGTTTGGGGTCCAATTTTCCTGGCTTGATGAGACTCTGTTAAGGGATGGTACATTCTCAGAACTTCTGTTAGCTCATTAGGTGATTGGTATTTCCATTGTGAGCAGTTAATGCTAGGGATGAGCAACAATGTTACCAAAGCAGCACCAGCTGTGGAATCTGCCCCCCGATTCAACTGTGACGGTGGAGCAGAATTCCCTGGGATCACCTCGTATCATTTCTGCCATAGGCTGCATTTGAAGATTTGTCGCCAATCAGGAAGCTAGAATTGTGTGTGGGTGTGCTCTCATTGACTTGAATGCCAGTAACTTCAGCCACTCAGAACATTTATGGTCTCCTCAATGACGGAACTGAACAGCTGCTCACTCAACGCAAAATTCCACCCAATCAGAGAGACTGACAGTGTAAAAATACAGATTCCACACAATGCGGCAGAATGTCAAAGGGGAAGCTTTTCACCCCAATCTGGCATTCTGCTCCATGTGATGAGAATCAGTAGTTTGATCCATCCTAAAACCCACGCTGCAAGAGCCTAGTGCACAGATTTACTAAATGAAAATATGGGCATAAGTCGCCTTTCATGGAGACATTTTCAAAGGTGAGAAAAAAACGAATCATTTAATGTGCAGTCCCAAAGTTTAACACACGCTATGAGCAGAGTATTAATGATTCTAAGCAACTACAGTACAAAATATTGTCAGCTACAAAAAGGACAAGTGAGGTCTTTGACTAATATTCTTACATTAGCATTATTTTGCATGCATATCCCTCAGGCCATTACGTTTCAGGTCAATCCCAGTGAAGCTGAAGGCAAATTCTCGATCAATACACAAGTCTTCCTTTCATAACAGCTTGCACGCATTATGTATTGTACAGTGAAGGCTACTTCAGGTACTAACTTTGAGGCCAGCCTGGTTGCATTAGTAACACAGCATTATTACATGGCGGTTCCCTACCTGTTTTGGAATTTATAGCGAAGAAATTTTGAGGATTTCCACTAGTGATCCGATATGACAGCTTTTCATTGGAAGTTGAGTCAGGGTCCTGCGCCTGGATCTGCAGCACCGACACATCCTTGGGGGAATTCTCCATGACCACGGGGTAGTAGATGGGCTCAGAGGTCAGCGGCGCGTTGTCATTCACATCTTCCACCTCAATGTAGATCTCAATGGTCGAATAGAGCGGTACAACGCCGCGGTCCGTGGCGTACACGCTGAGCCAATAGGATTGTGTGGTCTCTCTGTCGAGTACATCCGCGGTATAAATGACCCCTGCAAGATAAGGGAATACAGAGTGTTTAATGAAAATGCTTATCTCTCATAAACAATTAAAAAAAACTCATTGTGCACAATGTGAGAAGCAAAGCTTTATAATCATTTCTTTGAGTAGATATATTATACTTGCCAAGAGTCAATTATCACCAGCCAGTGGCTAGTGGAGAGTGCAAATGCTGCACCCTGCATATATTTACATATGTACCTTACCATTGGTTCCAATGCCAAATAAAAAGCCAAAAACAACACGACAAACAAGTCATATAGTTTCATCACATTTTATGTCTTGCACATTTTGAAAACACTTTGACGCTGACGTCTCAATATTATGTGCCTGTTTCACAAACGGTTTTTCAATTGGTGCATTGTGCTCACAGAATTCCATAGGTCAATTTAGATGTCACAAGAGCCAGTACGACCTTTCACCCTCATTGCTCCAGGCTCTGAGGCCGCAGCTGTTCAATAATTCATGCAATCTGCGCACTCCTCGCACAGGAGTGCCATGTTGCTTGGTCAATCGCTTTCCTCTCTTAACTGCAGTGCATGGCTCTTCCCCTATAGGGGGCAGCAAGGAAGCTGAAATCACAAACAAGGGGCTTCCATACAAATGCTGCTGTCTCCACGGATGGCATGGGGGCGATGTCCTCTGTAAAGCGCTTTGGATTAAGGCGCTATATAAATAACACATCATTATCATTATCATTTCAGTTACTTATTCAAATCTTCCGTTGTTCCTTAAGCCATGTAGCGACAGGAGAGCCACGCATCATTGACCTCCCATTCACACACAGACATTCCATCTCCCACTGCTAATGGCCAACACGGCAAGCAACACAGGACACACCACTACTTCCCTTACACACCATAGGCAACAGGCACAGCAACCCTCCCTCCCATCTTTACACACACAGACACACAACATGCTCACAGTTTCACTCAACAAAGTGTCCTCTCCATATAAGACATTTAATAACAAGAAAATATGTTTTAAAACGTGTGCTCTCTATTTCCAGGCTAAGGAGGAAATTGTATTAGTTTGTGTTATCAAATCACACTGTCCAAACAGTCCCTACTGTCATTCAGGCCAGTGTCATAATAGACAACTACTTCAATGGGTAAGGCATTTATGCAGTAAGACAACCACCCACACCAACACAACATGAAAACCCTGCGAGAGAGGCCATACAGTAAGATACATAAAGCGCATTCACACGTTCTGTGGGATGAGAGTTCATAGCAGCTAAGCCATTGGCCCACGGGCGATACGGAGGGACACGTAATAGACTGCAAACCCACCTACATCATATGAGGGGAAAAACTACCCAGACCATAGCTGACATGTTTAATAAGGAGGGGCACTATATGGAGCTGTGTTGCAGAACCATGGGCTGTGCCTCAGGTCTGGAAACCCATCAAAATGGGAGATAACTTAACATGTGATGCAGAGACATGTCAGCTCAGAAGTGCATGAGGATAAAGCCCTCACAGGAGATTTCTTCCCAGCTGTGATCCCTTACGTATGTCTCCCTCTCCTCGATCTTCTGAAGACAGCAACATATCCAAACTCAGAAGATCTTCATTTGCCAGTATAGCACATTGGATCAATGCTTTAATTGGAAAGAATTAGGTGCAAATACTGACCAATCTAGGCTTTAAGTGAGCCAGGGTTCAGCCTGGAAGGGTCTGAAGGACACACTTATGCCTGAGCCCGGCCGAGGCTCACTCATCCATTTCAGTTCATCTCCCTTTTCGAAGTTCTCCATATGTCTAACTTGCTATGTATGTCTCACTCTTCGGGTCTCTTTCCCTATTTGTGTCCACTTCTATGTGACCCTCTCCTCACAGGTCAGTCATGTTCTCAAAGGGCCTCATTACGGCCATGGTGCTCCCGTAATGAGGACCGGCACCCTTCATTACGGGACACCCTATTACGAGGTTCCCTTGCGGGACTCGGTAAGGACGCCTGGTAAAACCAGGGAGCTAATAACGGGCCCGTTATTAACAGGCCCGTTATTAGCTCCCTCCCCATTCCCATTGAGCCCTATTTGGGCTCAAATGGGAATGGGGATGGGTTTTTCCAATGAGGACTTACCGGGTCCTCCATGGTTTGAATCCTTATTAAGGGCATGGCTGTCTCCATACTCGTAATGAGGCCCAAACTCTCTTTAACCCCCAGTGTAAGTCTGTTTTGTTTTTCTGAGCATGGTCTTTGGCGTATGCTGTGCTGAAATCCTTCCAATCGTTCAGGAAACTTGCCATTGGGTGGCTTCTGACAAAAAGTCAACCTTCAAGTTAGTCCTCAGCTATAAATTGTACATATTGCATATGGCTCATTTCTGTCATTATTGGTTGCTATTACCTCTACTGTCTGTATATTCTGTATATATATATATATATGTACATATATCATGTATACTTGTTGAGCTATCACTACTACTGTTTATTACCATGTACTGTGCCTTATAACTTGTACTAAGCGTCCTTATACTCCCGGGTCCGGAGCGCTATAGAAATATAATAAACAAACAAACAAACAAACCTCAGTGATTCCAACCAACATCTCAGTATAATGGTTTACTATTAAATCATTCACTTTAAATTTGATTCTTTCAGCCAAGTGAAACCATCTCTCAAAGATGCTCAGCAATCACAGATTGAATTTGTTATGTTTGGCACAAGTATTGCAATGTACAAAAGATGGCATGCTTTGAGAACTCCCCTTTTTGCAGGCAATGAATGCACAGCGAAATTTGATTATTTGCCAAGGATCACACACTTTGGTTTGAAGTGAATCTGGGATTCTTCATACAAACTTCTTATGCCTTGTGTTAAGAAAATTTGAATAGCTATATAAAATGACTTCTTTGCGTGTGCAGCTAACGGACTTCATAGATGTAAACTAAGCTGTAAAAAAGTGAGTTTTATTAGTGCTCGTTTTCATTGTCTAATTGTTTAGATAATGCGTATCACAGTTCCAATTAAATACACATTTACATATTAGAAAAGGTACTACTAACAACAAAGAAAGGGTTTACAACACGTAATTGCCCACTCTTTCAAAATCAATACGTGCTCCATACAAAAACTCTGTAGGGGCCCCATGGGTATCCTTTAAAGCCCAGTTGGGAAAATGGGGCTCCACGCCTAATGGTATGCCAGCTCTGGGGCTGCCTGCATCTCTCCTTTTGTTCTGCCGCGTTGGCCTTGAAGGAGACATTACAGACACTGTGGGCGGGGGAGTGAGGAGGGCAACGCACAGCTTTAAACACCAAAGGCTGCAGGAGCTTAGTACTTTTTTGCGATCCAGTTAAATGAAATGCATCTATTTTCATCTAGCCATGTAGGAGAGTACCAGTACTGTCTTTTTGTCTTTGAGACGTTCAGGCACTCATTTTCTCCCAAAAAAGAAGTGCAGGTACTGAGGGGCGGGTAGGACCGGCCCATTTAAAGCACTGCTTTGGATCTAACTAACGTATCATCAATCGCTCGAAGACTGCATGTTCGCTGAATTCATCTGGTGAGTCAGTACTCTATCGCAAAGACCCTGCCTTGAGTTTCCTGGGAGTGCCTGTCTGCACAATTTAGGGTAACAGATGTGTCCTCTGTATGGGGTGGGGGGCTAAAAGGAATATAGATTATTATATTACATTAAAAGTTTAAAAGAATTGTTGACTTATTGGAGAATAATCCAGTAATGTTACCTCATCCCATATTATGTGCAGTTGCACTCTAATAATGAATACATTATGTCTTGGTTGAATATTGATGGATCAACTCCATTGGCAAGGGACAGAAAAAAGAGTTACATTTCCTCCATCCTGACTGTCCCAGAACAGAGCAGCAACCATCTTAAGAACATGCAAACATGCTGATTGGCTGAGTCAGTCAGATGACATCCCAGAAAGTGCAGGTGTTCCTGAGTGTTATCAGCAAAAGGCGGACAAAGAAAAGGGAACTGTAAATGGTAAGGTTCATGACCCCTAACCATCACATCTAAGGTACTCATGTCCATCACATCTCACCCATCACTCCCCATCCTAACTCTCATGCACACAGGAAAACACTCAACATGCACTCAACACAATAGCCCCATAACTAAAATCTAATTCACATCACACTCGCAATCGCGCCGCCAACACCCCCGAAACACCCACACAGATTCATCACATCTTTACACACAAACCCTTGATGAACTCTACATAGAAAACATGGCTCATGCCTACGTTATCCTATGTTCTTGATATCCTCATACCTTCCAACTGCACCATGCAGCACGTAAACCGCTGTCATTTTAGTCCCACAGAGAAGAACACAGGGGTCCTCTCTGCCATCCAGACGTCTTCTTGGAACCAGTGACAGCCTTAAGGGCAGCAGCGCCCCGCCCCCCACATACACACATTCCACATGAATGACAAAATCATGTAGAACATTCAAGCTATCCCATAAATCACTTAAATGTCTCCTTAAACGTATGTATAACCACATGCATTTTCACACGTATAACATCTTGTATTCTATAAATTACCTGTTCAAAGGAGGCAGTAATCATCATTGTATGCATCCACTGTTGATATACAGAACATGAAGATATTTCCCAAAGCTGTGATTTAGCAGAAGATATGACTTTTATAATCTATCTATGTATATTTCATGGTGGATTTATTGAACAATCATGTTGTACTATTACACCGGCGCTTCTTGCAATCCTATCACCTGCTACTTTGTCAACAGTTTGTGCAATTTGTGACCAGTAGGTGCCTACGAGAGGACAGGACCAGATTAATATTGATTCTTTTTCCCCCTTTCTTGGCTAAGGTGTACCAAGAGGCTGTAAAATGGTGTTCATTTGGATATTTCCCAAAGCTGTGATTTAGCAGAAGATATGACTTTTATAATCTATCTATGTATATTTCATTGTGGATTTATTGAACAATCATGTTGTACTATCACACCGGCGCTTCTTGCAATCCTATCACCTGCTACATTGTCAACAGTTTGTGCAATTTGTGACCAGTAGGTGCCTACGAGAGGACAGGACCAGATTAATATTGATTCTTTTTCCCCCTTTCTTGGCTAAGGTGTACCAAGAGGCTGTAAAATGGTGTTCATTTGGATATTTCCCAAAGCTGTGATTTAGCAGAAGATATGACTTTTATAATCTATCTATGTATATTTCATTGTGGATTTATTGAACAATCATGTTGTACTATCACACCGGCGCTTCTTGCAATCCTATCACCTGCTACATTGTCAACAGTTTGTGCAATTTGTGACCAGTAGGTGCCTACGAGAGGACAGGACCAGATTAATATTGATTCTTTTTCCCCCTTTCTTGGCTAAGGTGTACCAAGAGGCTGTAAAATGGTGTTCATTTGGAGGAATTGAATAGGGCGCTCATCACTGTACTCAGAACATCAGATAGGGATCCAGTAAGCGGCTCCAATGTTCATCCCAATGTTCATCAATGAAACACTTGTGTATAGGTGCGTTACAAATGCCATATCATATCATATCATATCCCATTTTGCCACTTAATTTATTCAGTATGGTAATCTGAAAATGTGTAGATTTGTAATCCTTAGACAAGAGATTTCACTATTCTGCAAATACAGGTAAAAGAGGGACGGTTGAGCGCATCTATACACTCAAATTAGACCTTGTATGAATGCACCCTTTATTAAACACATCAAATTGCGTGGCAACACATAGCACAGTCATGATATTTCACTCTACGATGGCCGTTGGTAACTAGACCTCTACTCCTTTATTTATAAAAACACTCTTGGGTGTGCAGTCCTCTGTCCTCTTTCTATGATTAATTTGCCTGCTATGTCCACCATTAACGTGTCCACCATTACCGGTACAATGCTTATGCCGAAGACACCTCTACCAACGGTGTGTTCATGCCTCGGCACTAGCTCCTCTCAGACACGCTGCCCATACTCCACCAGTTCAGCTCACCTGCGCCACAAGGACAGGAATCACTGTTACCGCATCCCGCCATTAATCCCTGCTATCTTTACTATGTTTACAGCAATGTTTTCCCAGCTGCAATGCCATAAGGCGATATGAGGGATGCCTAGATCATGACGTGGCTGCACTAGATATTGAAACACCAGTTCTGGAGACTTGGGAGGCCAACAGCATGGTTTCATAAAAAAAGGAATTCCATATTTTGCATTGAGCACTGCACAAGTACAGCAGCGGCCTCAGGTAAGGTGATGGGATGCAAAATCAAGTAGATCTCACCCCACGTGAGTGTATTCTCATTGGCAGTCCACCACACCTCCCAAAAATACAATTTGTACTGAGAAACACAAACAGATAAACATATAAAGTGCCAAGGACAAGGTATCTCGTCCTTGGGATTACCTCCCTAGTGCCAAGGACGAGATAGCTCGTCCTTGGCACTTAAGGGGTTAATGAAGGAGAAATGCTGGAAGGCTTTGCATGGTGAAATACCAAAATCACCAAAAAAGGCCTTGGCACTGGGGGGGAATACCCATGGCAGTTAAAAGGTTAAGCTTGCCAATTGTTCTACTGTAGCCCAGGAGACACACACACACCACATAATGAGCTGATAGCTGATCTGACACAATGCACTTTGATTGGTTGAAGCTTTCCTTCAGTAAAAGAAGAAACAGCTATGATATGATAGGTTAATTATAACGCGCTTAATACCCAGAGGTTTCTAATCGCGGACACGGGGATCGAACCTGCGTTGCTCTGTGTCGTCTTACTTCCAAGGCAAGCACGTTGCCGCTGATCTATCCTCCCGAGACTCTATCATATAGAAAGGCAATTATGAGAAGCAACTGCACTACTCAATGATAAGGTTTGCCAGGTTTCAAACAGTAATTAGACATATTTGACTATATGTTTTGCTGGGTGGGTGGCTTCTCATTTGTAAGTGACATTGGCTAGTAGTTTCCATTTTTGGCAAGCAGAGAAGCAAGATTGTTATTGTTTTTCCAATGTCGAGTAAGGCATATGTTCATGTTTTGGCCAGGCTATGTTATTAATGTATGAATTAAGTCTTCCAGTTAGATGCATGTGGTGTCAGAATATGTCTGCTACTGAAACTCCTTTACAGAGTGTGTTCACTATTACAAGCATGTGGATTAGACTGAGTAAAATATGATGACAATTAGTTGTAATTATGGCAGAGGAACTTAACAGCATCTGCCAACTCCAAACTTTGCCGCTGAGATCATGACATTGTGATGGTGCAGGTAGGACAGATGCCTCCTGGACCTGCCAAGCAAAACAAATATAAAATAAGAAACCTTTTTTAGTAAATGTTTTTAGGCCTTTTGTCGTTTGAATAGCTGCCATGTTTTTCTGTAGATTATGGACACGAGTAGAGTAGAGTTCGTTTTGCCACACTTCAGGATTTCTGAATACAGAGACGTTATAGAAATAATGAAGGGTGGCATGTATAGCTGAACAGGGTATATATTGGAACATTAGTTTTGTTGAGATTTGTAACATTGAGCAAGGGTGTCGCCATCTTGAAACAGGGACCCCATTTGAAAGCTGCACAAGGTTTTATTAAAAGTTTTCCTTTTTCACTACTATTCGGAAAACACCATACAGCCAAAGTCAGGAAAAAAGGGAAGATAGAATGGTGTTTGATGAAGTTGTGAGAATAGACTTTATCCAGGACTCAAAACTACAGATGCAAAATTTTCGTTCGATACGATAACTAGATGAATATCGAGAGCTTTGACTGACATGTGCACGAGGATCCAGCAACATTGCCAAAGATACAAAGCTAAGCTACATACACAGTGCCCCCAGTGACAGGTGAGTGCGATCTCACCCATGGTAGAATGTATTGGTGAGACCAATAAATACGAGAAATTATTTTCTGCATGCCATGTTTTTTTTTAAAACAGCTATTCGTCCCATTACCTAATTAAAAGACTGTGCACCTGCGTTGGCTACATGTATCGAGACGAGAGTTGCAGAATGAGCAATTCAAGGTTAGGGAACAGTCTGGGATTATTGGGGCCCGAGCATGGGAAGTGAGATGGGAGTATTTGGTTTTTCTTGAAGCCAGCTTTCGATCTCTCTGTTCACATTAATTGATAATTGGATTGTCTCAGAGGGATGCAATATACAAGACCACCCTAAGAAGTGGCAACAAATGGCATAAAGACTTTTTTATCACTGTCAGCATGAAACCTGTCATCCAATCAAACAGTAAGTTAATGATACTCATTGTGATGACGTTGTAGTTGCTGGGTTGGACTTGGGTGGTTTTGGAGATAGTGGCTTAGCCATTGGTAGATTCTAATGTACAGGGTTCTACAGGGTTTTGATTAGAGTAACCAATGACTATGTTAGAAGTGTATGAAATGTTTTATGTATGTATGTACAGTCTATGGATTTCCTTTTTATATTCTGTGGCCCTGTGCGGGCGGGTTGAGAGATTTTCTGGTTTTTCTCCCGGCTGTTACTATTGCAAAATAAAGTAAATAAAGCTGTTTCTTCCTTGCATCTGGTACACTCCATTATTTTGTTTAATTGGATTGATTTTGTTGGTACTTATGCAAAATGGTGACTGTTATCAAAGATCTTTTGGTTGAGCATGTCAAACACAGTGGAGGGTTTGTGCAGGCCCAACCCCACAGCCACTTCCAGATGCCAACCACATAACAATGGACAACTTGTGAAGGGACACCTCTACCTTTCAATCCATCAAAGTAGTATCAAAGAGCACCAAGGTGAAATATGGCTTTGAAATCATAGAGGTAGCTCAGGGAGTAGGTTGCAGAGTGGGGCACTTCTAAGTGAAGCACTAGTGACAGGTGACCAGTTCTCTTAGATGCGCATGCAAGATGTTTCGGGAACCAGTGCTGCTTTGTGAAAAGAAATCAGCATGTTTTTATGACTTATGGCAATAAGTGCACTATCACTCAAATGGTGATATACTCAATTCCATGCAGGCAAAATCAGGGGCTATGCTTTCAGGCAGCATTGTTCCACAGTGAAAGGCACCACAGTCTTCATAAGGTAAGGAACACTGTTGGTACTAAAATGCTAACGCACCAAGATTACCACTCCACCAGACAGTCAACTCCGGGGCATTGTTATTAAGCATCACTACCGACACTATGGAATTACAGCTGGCAGTAAATACCACCAGGGAGAAATAAACACCAGCTGTAAAAGTACTGCTACTTGAAAATAGGGTTTCTTGGGTTCCATGTGTTAATATCCACGCAAAAATATGTCAAAACCAAAATATCGCCATATTTTTGCGGCAATATTGAGGCATGGACCCTGCGGGGGACACCCCTGCAAACCCTGCATTATTTTTAAATGTGCGGTGGACACCCCCGCTCCCACAAATTAACCCCCCAAAAATATTGCCTATGGCATTCCCGACAACCATATATATGGCTATATATTTGGTGGGGATAATATTACCTGATACCGTTTCTTGCTATTCCAGTATATTGAAAAATGCTGCTAGGTGTAGAAATAGTACTGCCTGGTTTAAAAAATGCTGCTTCATATGAAATATTCACATTTCTACAGTTAGCAGCACATGAGCAGCCCTGAGGTACAAATGAGTCCGCCAGCAGTGCCTTTGTGTGCACCGTCTACACACGATGCATTTTTCATACTGCAACAGCAGGTAATGATTTGCATCAGTTGCAAGCTGATATTATTATGGCAACTCATTTGAATGAATGCTGGGCTATATTTTGTTCTATAGTGGTAATTGTTTGTGGTTAAAAAGTATTCACTGGTGGTGAGGGAATTACCATTGTCAATAATTTCACTACTTTACTGCAAACCGATTCAATTGATTGTATCATGAAGAAGTAGTTCTGGTTCTTTAATGGCTCCTCATTTACTGCCAGTTAACACTAGTGGCGTTATACCACTCTATAGGGTGTTTTGTTTTTTCTCTCCACAAAATATAAACAGCATTAAAGGATATTAAATGAAAGATTGCAAAGAAAGAGCTTCAAACATGTAAATAATATAATGTGTATATTAAGTGCACATAGGTGTGTATATACACTGGAAGTTTAAATAATGTAATCCAAGAACACGTTTTACAATATAACCAGCCAAAACCCATGGGTGTGTTCACCTTGAAAACTAGTGCTCTGGAAGTGGCTCTTTTCTCAAGAATCAAGAGAACTATGAGAAAGAATGTTTATTTTGAAAGAAAACACATCTATTGAAGCTCATTTTCTGTGACAGTAGACTGAGCTGGGTGGCATACAGTCCAACATTG
This sequence comes from Ambystoma mexicanum, assembly GCF_040938575.1. Lineage (NCBI taxonomy): Eukaryota > Metazoa > Chordata > Amphibia > Caudata > Ambystomatidae > Ambystoma > Ambystoma mexicanum. The sequence goes on from NC_090941.1 coordinate 862,512,848, forward strand.
AATTATTTAGACATTTACCAGATCCTTTATTAAATCCCAGATAGAATTCAGAAGTGTTTGGAGGGCTTTGTTGAAAAGGTATTTCACTAAAAAGGGAACATAGAGAAAGTCGAATGGGCTGTGTCGAATTGAGGGAATGTGTCCTTTCTTGTCTCTGTGTGTGTGGGGTTTGATTGTTGCTCTGGGAGCAACATTACATTAGAAACATTCCTCTGTAAAGTTAACCAACTACTAAAATAGTAAATATATATATGCATGTATATATATATATATATATATAGAGAGAGAGAGAGAGAGAGAGAGAGAGAGAGAGAGAGAGAGAGAGGGAGGGGGGGGCATTTAAAAGAAAACCAGCCTATGACTTTATAACAAAGGCTGAACAAAGGCTGAATACTAAAATACAGCGTGATGTACAGTATTATAGCTACAATCTCAAAGCTGTTCAAATCATTGCTGCAGAAGGGGACGGTTGCATGTAGGCCAAAGACGGTATGATGTGTTATTCAGTAAATGCTGAGGTCCTGCTGGAGGTCTGAAATGGGTGAAAGAGGTGATTTGCGAGCAAATTTCTCCTGTACTTCAGAGGCAGTAAAGACTGTTGGAAATGAGTCTGGCTGAGTATATAGCTCAATTTCGGCTTGGCCTATTTGGGAAATTGTTTTGAAATTGATGTTCAAGTGACCTCAAATGCTATGTCTGTATGGATGAAAGCACTCAAAAATTATAGTCTCTGTTTCCAAAGGCAAAAATATTAAACTAAATACTAAGTTGGAAATAGCACTGCAGACAAAGAATGCAATGTGCAATGGAAAAAGAAGGGCAAGCAGTTCATTTTGAGTACATTTTAATGCATTAACTATTACTTTGGAAACATGATTTTGCTACTAAAATGAAATTGCTACTTCCAATGGTATTTTTCATTTTCAGAAATGCATGTTCTCATAGAGTCAACTATGTGTGTTTGTATAAAGGTTCTGGTAGATTATCAACTCCTTGGAAATCTTCATACATATCCCCGAACACGCATCTTTGTGAATTTGAGGCTGCATGCAAGAGGCCCACACCATTATCATGTGGCTACTTGCAAAAGAACCATCGCACGGGGCTCCCACCAACATGACAGCTTTGCCATGGTGACTAACAAGGAGAGATTTCAGAAGATGGAGAACATTGCCTTCCTGGTTTTCCAACTACCTGGATGTTTGTTGTTGCATTTTCCCAGGCAAAGAAATGACTGGGAGGGCCTAACTACAATTAATTGTGGCATAGCTATTATGTGAAACAGAAACCCCTGTGTTGTACAGAATTGAGCACAAGTTGACAGAAGAGGCAGACGAAAATGAAACATCTCTCTGAAGGAACAGTATGGCAATGAGCTTTATACAGTTGGTGCAAGAACAGTTTTAAGTAGTACTGTAAATAAAGGGTGTTTCTAATCCCTGATTTGCTGGTCCTCGTTCTCAACTTCAGGAGGATGAAGGGATAAGCGTACAGTGTGGTCATCCAAACCTGTGACTTTCCCATTGAGACCGAAATCAGAAGTGAGTAATTGTCTTTGTTAGGCTGGAACAATACAATGGATACAGCTTCATGTGAACATATACAACCATTTTTCAGCAGGAAGTGCAGTGCTGATTTCCACATCTACAGGAAATGCATGGAAACCTTCATTACTTCCACTCTTCATCTCTATAGCACATTTTGCAGGAGGTGGTCCAGACATTGTTGGACACCATTAATTGGAAAGGAAGGCCACGGAGACGTACTGGTGTGTGTGCTGTTCTTTATTCAACTAAATGCTTCCTCCATGTAGCTCCTCCTCTTCCTCACTTGGACGTGTGTCCCTAAAAGGGCACTCCGTTCTACAGGGTCCCTCACAACAGACACCAGAGACAAGGTAATCAATAACCAATAACTTTCTGTCAAAAACTCAAACTCCTCCCCCTTGAGATACATATTCCAACCCTCTGGCTCCCACAACCAGCAGCATGTATATGTATCACTCCAAAATGCGATTTAGGCTGGAAATAACAGTGGCTGAGGGCGGTGGGGAGAGGATTGTGACAGCGAAGTGTAGGAATCAGAGTAATGAAGGCAACCAGTAAGAACTCTGGGCCTTACCCATTTCTGCCTCTTTCTAATCCTTACAAGGTGAGTTTGTGCCAAACACTCAGAGTGTGCACAAATGAAGACCAAATATCAGAATACTAGAAAAATATCTATTTAATGAAAATATCATGTTATTGTGAAAGCTACAACACAGCTGCGACATTTCTTTACACAGCAGAATTAGTGACATGAAGTTTGTTATATTTAACAAAATGTGATGGGCACAAACAAATTGTGGGCTACACATCTAGCAAATCAAGAGTTATCTAATGTCTGCCAGTATATGAACGACTCTGCATCACCAGCAGTATAAGACCCTTCTGTTGTTCCTAATCAAGCAGGACGGTTTTCCTCACCGACCTGAAACAAAGAAACAATCCTTAGAATGGAAATGAAAGGAATTTTCTAGAAAAATACAAACTATCCTCCCAACCTCTAATGAAGGAGACAACTGACTTGACGAAGAGCAAAGACAGAAACGTGGTTGGAAGAACCAATACCTGACAAAGCAGAATATTAAAAAGAAAAGTAGGGAATGTGGGGATGTCATTCACGGTGGTCTCTTGGATTCTTACTTCCCTATTCGTCACGAACATATGATGTCACGCTTAGTTACGTCCACTAAATGGTAATGACCTGCCTCCATACAACACTGGTAGTTTCACCTCTCTGACAGTCACTAAAAACAAATGGTGCATGCATGTATGCCATGCAAGGTGGTCACTGGGCTTCTCTCCTCCCAACTGTAAAAGTCAAAGAAATATGGCACACTCACCGCTGCTGAATTCTGCCACCTGCCACCAAAAGACTCTTGGGAAATTTAATAACCAATCTATTACATTTTAATTGTCTACCTCTCCTTTAATTAAATCATTATTATGAGGGGATTTATGGACGTATTAGTTCCACTGCTTGCATACAACTGATTATCAGCAAGTGGTGGCCGGTGTGGACGGATAGGCCCTTTAAACAGGTCGACCTGTCAAACTGGTCAACCACTCAATGACGAGCAAGGACCCCAACCTAGAAGGTAAGGAAGGGGCTTGGGTGGGAAGAGGTGGAGGAATGAATGGTGTGGGATGCTTGGAAAGTGGAGATGGGGCCAGGCTGAGGGAAAAGAACTGTGTGGTTATGTGTGCAAGGTGTGCGTGGGCTGGTATCAAAGGAGTGGGGAATATATGTTGCGGGTATGTTAGTTATGTAGATTGGGGCTGGGATGAAATGACCGGGCAAGGCATGGGCAAAAATGGGCAGGGATGGAAGGGAAGTGAGTGGTGTGGGTAGCATAGGGGGGTCATATGGACCTTTGCGGCACATTGTTCCGCACCCAGAATTAATATCCCCACCATCCACCCCCATATATACCTTACCCCCACTTACCATATGCACTTTGCTGCAAAAAAGTGCAAATATATTATGTGAAAATGCAGTCAGCAAAATGGCAAAAGTTACTATAGACCGTCCATGGTAGTGGGTAAGAGAGCTCGATTGAGTAAAGAGGAGGTAGGAAAGAGGAATATAGGGGGACCCCCTGAAAGAGTGAAAACAGGAAGAGTAGTGTGGAAGCGGGAACAGGGCATAAGGGGAGCTCTGGGGATTAGTTTAGATGAGAAGGGTAGATCAGTTGCATATGTCGATAACCTGTGGTCGACCAATATGCAACTGTTCATGAGCAGTCATTATGGACAAGCAGTTGGGCGGAGGAGGAGCATTTGTGCTCATCTACTTGAGTGGTCGAGAAGTAGGTTGTTGAGCATTAGACATACATCTCTCTGTTTCTTCCCAAAGCTAGATCTTCACACAATAAAGGTTGTATAAGTCAGAGGAGGAGGTACGTAGTGATGAAAGCACAGTTTCAAAGGAGTGAGGAGCTAATAACGGGAGGGGTGAGCAATTTGGCAGAAAGCGAACTACAAGCAACCCAGGGTGAAAAGTGGATGGCTGGGCCTCTGGTTAAGGGGGAAGTGTACACGCGTGCATGCATGTGTGTGCATACATGAGTGTTAGGGAGGAGCCACTCCTTGAAGAGCATGGTCTTGAAATCTTTCCTGAAATCTGAAATGTACAAGCAAAGGGGTGAGTCTCGTGTTGACATGGAGGAGGTACCAGAATCTGGGGTCGTAGACAGTGAAGGACTCCTTCAGGTTCTTTCCTTCCTCCACCAACCGTGTTCAAGTCTGCACATGTCCTTACTTCTGGTGTATCCTATTTCAATGTTCTGCTTCAAATATGATAGCTATCGTTTGCCTCTAAAGTACATCTACCTACAAGATCATAACCTCCAACTGCTCTGCATCACTTATGTACCCTGCCAGGCCAAAGTTGCAAGAATCATCCAACACAAACCTTGTAAGAAGTTTGGGAGAGTTTGGTCTGACCAAATCTGTGGAAAATTAGATGGATTGAATCTACACAAATATTCTTGGTTAGTTTTACGCACAAGCACCCATAAGAGAGAGGGCATATACACTTGCTGACCTAAAGAGCACTATCCGTGCAGCCCTGTCGAGTACTGCACAAACACTTCTGCATGCAGAGCATACTGAGACATTTCTGAAGGCCCACCCTCCGTAGAGCATCTTACACCTGTGCTGATGAAGTCCATCCACTTTGTTTTAGGGAGCTGATACAGAACCCAAAGTGAAAGAGAAGGCTTCAGGACTCATAGGTGTGGGAAACATTTATCACACAAAGCTCCTGGCTTGAAATGCCTTAGACATTATAACAGGGAGTAAAGGGAGTGGTTTGGGTAGTATTTATACATCCCAGGGGGGAGTTGGAATTTTTAGAGAAATTAACAGATTACAGTGTGTCCAGGGGTGAAAGCACCTCACAGGATAAGTACTGGGACAAGGAAAAGAGATGTAGTGGTAATGAATGCTACATGAGTCCATTACCGTCTGGTCCCAGGTGTAAGACTGACCTTTGCAAGTGTTTAAACTCCCAGAGCGTGCTAACAGGTGCCAGCTTATTTTTGAAGAATGAATGAGTCTATTTGCCTTTGAAGATTGTCCCTTCATAACCACTTCATACAAGGCCATTGCTTCCAGTATTAATGGGGCACCATAGCTGCATAAACAAAACAGGTGACCAAGGGATGCACATCCTTGAGGAAAGGGACCAACGCAGCATGGGCAACAAAGCACATATGCATCACCAACCAAGACATAGGGGGTCATTCCGAGTCGGGCGGTAGGGGATACCGGGCACTGGTAATCCCCTACCGCCCGATTCTGAGGTCGGTAATCCCCTACCGCCCGATTCTGAGGTCCCCGGTAATTCTGAGGTCCCCGGTAATCCCCTACCGCCCGATTCTGCGGTCCCCTAACGGGACCCGTAAGGTACGTTTGGTCGGACCAAACGTACCCTACGGTTCCCGTTAGGGGACCAGGCCGCTAATTACGGGCCTGCCATTAGCAGGCCCGTAAATAGCGCCTTCCCCATTCCCATTGAGCCCTATGGGGGCTCAAATAGGAATGGAGAATGGCATGTTCAATGGGGACTTAACGGGCCTGCCAGGGTCAGATTACACCAGTAAGTCCCCATTGAACTACACCGGTGCCGGACCCGTTATTGGTGGCAGTCATGGCGCAAATAGCACCATGACTACCACCAATCTCGGAATGAGGCCCATAGTATTACTGATTCAGACCTCACCGACTGCATGTAAATGGTGACATACTGCTTGATGTGAAAGGCGGAACCTCTGCCTTCAAAGAGAGTTTCTACATTGCCCAGTTTATAGTCATTTGGTGTTCAAAACAATAGATGCAATAGTCGTAATATTCAAATGTGTTACATAAATTATTAAATGCCATTAAAAAGGGGCACCATTTAGTATTTTATTTTTATTTTTTATTAAATGATGTAGTTTTATTCAAAACTTTTCATTTATCCATACAATCATACAATTCCAAAATGTACAAAAGAGAAAAAAAAAAAGAAAAAACACATTCTTTCATTGACCGTACTTTCCAAGCTATCTCATTTCATTTCCCTTGCAACTTTGGATACTACTATAAGTCCATAATAACAATTTATGTGCTTTTCATCATAATAATATGATTCCAAAATTGAATTATGACAGTAGTGAGGCTCCTGTTATTTCCTGACAGTATTAGATTCCATCTATCCTGACTATTGAGTTTGTTTCCAGATGTAGATATCATTTCTCGAAACCAGTTTCTTTTTTCAGCCAACGCAGGGCAAATCGTGATGATATGGTGTATAGTTTCAGTCGTTTGTTTGTTCTCACAGAATCGACAGAATTCTGCCTCTTTCAAGATGAGCCTGTTATTTGCCATAAGTTCCCGTGTTGGTAGTTGATTCAATCAAAATCTAATGAATTGATCCCTAATCTTTCTATCCGGAAATTGCTTCAGATATGCCGGTAAGTCATTGAGTGCACGGTTGTTCAGTTCACAGTTCAAGTTCATCTGATATCGTGCTTTGTCTGTTAGGGTAGAAATCCAATCATTTCGCTGTAGTCTTTGTTTAGCGCATTGTGGGCGGTTCACAAGCATCTCTGTTGTTATACTGTTTGCTGCCATCACGTCAATCATGACGTTCTTCCATGTCGCTAATGCCGCGTTAGCCACAGTATCAGATCCCTGTTCAAATAGTTTGTCTGCTGGTATTTTGTCCTCATTAATCATCTTTCTATACAAGTCGATCTTTTTCCAATCGACTATTGATCTTAATGATTGGGTCGCAATCTCATGTCTGATTCTTTTGATTGGAAATGAGCTCGATAACCCAAGGATTTTCCTCCATAACATGCCTTCTAAGATATCCCATATTGATTGGTCATAATGTATCATAGCCTCACTCCCGTAACTCAAAATTGCGGTTACTTTTTGTCGGTAGAATATGAGGATCGGTTGTAAGGAGTATTTTCCAAATTTTCTGTGTATAAATAACCCTTGTCTCGCCAGTGAGGCTGTTTTTGTTCTTAATTGTTTTATCCATGGTGTCTCAACTTCTGATTGATTCACTAGAACTCCCAGGTATTTGATTTCTGTTACCTTTGTCAATTTTTGTTAGTTCATGTAAAATTGAAAAGACTGTTGCTTTCTTTTTTGTCCTTTTTTTACTGAAAGTGGCATGATTCTTGTTTTGGCAGTGTTAATCTCTAAGCCATTTTCCACCATATAAGTTTCCAACTCCCATAGGCTTCTTTGTAGCCCTAATTCTGTTTTGTCTAAGATGACAATGTCATCTGCATACATCAAGTGCTTAATCTGCTGGTTATTCAATTATGGTGGATTTGCCTTCTGAAAACAAGGAGGATCAGGGAGATCCATTTTATACAGCTTAAACAGTGTTGCTGCAAGATGGCAGTCCTGTTTGAGACCATTTTCCACTTCAATAGGAGCCGATAATTGACCCTGTTGTGAAAGTCTGATTCTGAAGGTGGTATTGCTATATAGTTGCTTGATGGGTTCCACTATTGTTGATGGACACTTCCACTTCATTAGTTTTTCCCACAATGTTCTCCTATTTACCAAATCAAAGGCCATGTGCAGATCTATGAATGCTGCATATGTTGACCAATGCCTCCTGTTTCAGTAGATTCAAGATCATTAGATTTACATGAGTACCCATGCTCTTTGTGAATCCAGTCTGCCTGATGTCAAATTGCTTATTTTCCTTAATCCATATATTAAGTTTGTTTAGTAGAAGCATTGCAAAAATCTTCCCAATCGGGTCCAAAAGTGTGATTGGTCTGTAGTTTGTAGGTAGTTGCCTATCACCTGCTTTATATATTGGTATCAGGATTGCAGTTGTCCAGGTATCGGGTATTTGTTTCCCTTTTTCAATTGCAGAGAATAGATGAACGCAGAATTTTGCCCAATCCTCTGGGTGTTTCTTTACAAGCATGTTACTTAGAACATCTTAGTATTTTAAAGATCTGCCTCTTATGTCTACCACCTCAAAGGTCCTAAAACATAGACCATTTAAATGAAGGAAATCCATCTGTAAGAGGTTGTTCTCCATCGGCAGAGACTAATAAGCATGTCACCGAGGAATTCTATGAGTTTACTTGCTATATATTCCCATTTCAAATTAAACATAATGCTTCAAAATGCACACATATGTGAGCCGATGAGTCGTTTTTCTTGCCACACATTCTGATATCAATGGCATAAAGGGCAGGTTTTGCCTAATCACCATCTTCTGTCACCGGCTCATCAAGAGCCAGTTATTGTAAGGTGGCAAAATTCATAGCTGAGTCACTTGAGTGCTATTTGTTTAGTATATGCCTCAAATATACTTGTCATGCTTTACTGACAGGCATGCCAACAGTCCGGAGTTAATGAATGGTATGTGAAATGTTCTTATTAGGGGAATTTTAATATGTTAATGTGGCAATAAGACTCGAGGTGGCATGCCAATACCGTCCCAGGTAATGCCCCCGGGGCTCCTAGTTACACCCCAGCCATTACACAGAAGTGTTCCCAGCGTGTTTGCTCCCGAGAAAAAGAAAAAAGAAGGTAAGTGGGGTTGGGAGGGCGAACAGGGGATAGTTTGAAGGGGAGGGACGTGGAGGAAATATAATATGTACCTGAGTCCCCGGCGAGGGACAAAGGCAGCCTCCAGCCTTGGGGAGGCTCGGAGCAGGGATTTCCCTGTTTCGAGCCTCCTCATTGGCTAAGGGGCTGCCATGCCCCCCCCCATGGTGGGAACAAATGCAGGCACGTATCTGTGTCTATGGGATTGTTATGTGGTATGGCTCGGAAACGAGCCAATCACTTTAGTGTATCCTGTGAACGCATGGACCGCCGGGTACTAATGATAGCCTACTATAGATCTTATGGCAATAGTGTTACAGACGCCATTACCTCATTCCATGATGATTCTGTTTATCAAGCTCACAAAGATGAAATACTAAGTTCACCAGTGACATCTGGAAAGTGGCCCCGACCTACCCTATGACTGGAGCATTTCGGGTAACTTCCCAAACCGCTACGAGTATCCCACCGCAAAGATGCAAAGGGTGTGAGGGTAGAACCCTGCTTCCTCAAGGCCTACCTTTTGAACTACCTCCCACTCCCATCTCCACCTGACGTCGGCCCGGATGAAGTGGGGACGAGCCCTGAAGAAGAACTTGATGCTGTCGGCATAGAGCTTAGGAGGCACAAGCATATGTTTCCGACATGTTGTCCCTTCTGGCAGTATCCATTCTTCACAACAATGCCCCAACACTGCAAAGGGACCTGGCCTGAATGTAAACAGTAGAACACATTGCTAGGATAAGCATATGATGCAAATAAAATATAACTGAAAGGAGGTGGTGGCATGTATTACAACACATTGTCACAACAATATCATTTATTGTGGTCCAGTCCGGATCACGTGTCTGGGAGGCATGGCCTTCTCAGACTGCATTTAACAGTATAACTGAACATAGAAAATGCATTTTTACTTCACCTAAAATGCCTTTTTATGCTCCTTAAACAGCGGCTGGAAAATGTCTGCTATAATCATGGCTGCACTGGCGTGCATCGCTGCACATTCAGTACTGCAATCCCGCGCATCGGTGCATATGGCCTCACTGCACACTTAGATATCACTGCCTGAAAGGTGCGCATGCACCCGCCGCAGGGAGGGGAAGATGCGCCGAGGGAGACAGCAAGGTCGGCCATCTTCTGCTTCCGAGTCAGCTGTAATTGTTCTCCTGTCACTCGCTGCTAAGTGAACATGGACGGCTGAACTCCAGCTCGGTCTCCTTGTTTCTCCCATCAGACAGTAAATTGGCTATTGTCTGATAGCGTCACGAGGAGACGACAAAAGGGTGACCCTCAGAGCCTGATCCCTTGCAGGAATAAACAAAGAGCCCGGGGCAGCGATTTACTACTAAACACACTGCAGATCGGACCTGGAAACCATAATTGGGTGAATCCACTTGAACCCGGGCCTCCTCTAGACAAAGCCTTCCCGGGGAGCAGAAGGCGCCTGCAGTTATTACTGGAAAGCGGGCCGCAGGAGGCCTCATCGCAGACGGCCAGACAAAAGCCTATTAAAACCTACATCGCCAGTCAGCTGGTGCTGTCTGGTGCTGTGCATCACCTTGCCTACTTGCCCGGGTGAACAGACAAAGGATTCCTCGAGCACCCTAACATTTACATCGCATGGAAAAAAAAGGTGTGTGCCCTTATAAAGAACAAAGAAGGTCGCAAACCCAGATGGAACATAATCAGCTCTTCAATGTCCAGAACAAGTCATCATTCTCCGTGCGTTCTCTTCCTACAGTAGAAAGGGAATTTCTTTTGGGTAAGACAGATGTAAGCAGCAGTCTAGGGCACCGCTCGGTAGGATGCATCATATCTGCCTCGCCGTAGCCATGCAAGCAGAAAATGTTCCTCCTTTGCCAAGGGTGTCAAAACAATGTAGCACCCGTCTGAGCACAGGTTTGCATACCCCTGGTGGGGGCAGGTTCCAGTGATATGAGCTGCCTTGTGTGCACATTGGCTGCGGCAAGAACCTTTATTGTTGATTATTGTATTGTATTTGTTATTTACATTGCACTCTTTCCCCATTTGTATGGCCTCAATGCGCTTTGTGGTTGGAATGCCTTGGTGGCCACAGACAATGTGTCAGAGGTTCTAAGACTTTAGAGTAAGAGATGCTTGTGTGCATTTTTGCCAGCTTAGGACTTAGGTGGCTGGCTAGGATCCAGTAAGCAGCCTAGAGGTCAGGCGTATGCATGGGCACTGTTGGTGGTTTAGGATAGAGAACTATTGCTGAAGATTCAATGTGTGCCCAGCTATACCGAACTTTATTTTCATTGGTAGCCGCTGTATGCTAGTGGCAGAGGTGTTGAGGTACGTCAGGGGTTTCAGTGTGGACGGCTATGTGCGCTGCTAGACGAGAATGGCACAGCCATAGCTGCATTATATGGTGCATGGATGGATGGATATGCCTGCGGCCTTTGTCCACAGATGTGGTGTAAGGTATACGTACTGTATGCCTTGATGTAGTTTGGCTGCAGCGTTCTTGTTCTTTGTCCAATGTAGACTGCATGGTCTCGTTATTCATGGTCTCTCTGGAGACAAAGTCTGAGCAGTGGGGTGAATCCCGGAGGGGGTATGGCGTTTAGGATGAGGAAGACGATAGGGAGAGGACAGCTGTGAGGGCGAAGGTTTGTTGTGGAGTGGCTTTGTGAAAGCTGTCGGCTTCTCTGCGGTATTGATGGGTAGGAGTTTTGTTGTGCATGGGGGGGGCTATACTTTATCATGGTGAGACGCTACGAATGCAGCAATTGGTGGATAGGAATGTTATTGTATTTGGGTTCAGCAATATAGTTTTGAGAGGGGGGAGGGGTTCAAGGGGATGTTGGGAAAAGCCAGGTGTTGAGGGCCCTTCTGAATTTCAGGTGATTTTCAGTATGCAAATTATGCAGCATTGATTTGCCCTTATTCTTGTGATATTACTGATCTTTTATGATAAAAATGCACTTATTTTGTTTTCATGATGAACTTTTGTGACAAGTGAACATTGACCCATTATAACTTAATTCTGACCTTTGCAATGCCATTAAGCATTGTTTATTTGAATACATTTCATACTTTGATATTTTATTTACAAATCACAATGTATAGCTTTTCTTTTCTGGGTTTGATCTAATTAATTGTAACATGTATAGCTTCTTGTTCAAGTAAACATTTTCTATGACCTATATTCCTTTGACACTATGGACCATGCCATACTCACAGAAAGACTCCACTCTCTAGGCATCACAAAATCATGCTCCTGCCCACGTTTCTCCTCCCCCTCTCACCCTGTTCCCATAGGGGTCCACCATTGAGCCTCCCTGTCTGCTCTCCTCTTCAATCTGTACTTTATTCCCCTCCCGGCACTCATCTGCTCTCATAACCTTACATGCTATACTAAACTGATGACACCCAGATCATTTTCAAGATCCCCATGTCGCCGGCCTTCCCCTGCCCAGACCTTGCCTCTCTGAAATAGACCACTGCTTTACGAGTAACCACCTCCTCAACCCTAGCAAAATTGAAATCCGAATATGCAGTAAAACATCTCTCCCTTCCGAACCGACCCCGTGGTCACACTCCCTAGGACCGCCACACTCAGCCTCCACCTCTGTAAAGATTCTTCAATGCACTCTGGACTCTGACTTATCAATCTCTCACCACATCAACACTGTGTCAGAACTTGCCACTTCCACCTACGCATCCTCAGGTGAATGTTCCTTATCTCTCCTACCCACACTGAGTCTCTGCAATCCTTATCATCATCCTCTCCTGCTTGGACTATGCCAACTCCCTCTATCTATGCGCCTCAGCGTATCAGCTCAAGAAACTCCAACAAATCCAAAAATCTGCAGTGCAGGTAGAAACTCCATGCCCTCTCACCCAGAGAATACATCACCCCTGCCCTTACAGTACTACAATGGCTTCCTAAAAGTCGACGGGTGACCTTTAAGGCCACGTGCATCACACACCGCACCCTCCATAATATTGGTCCAAAATTCCTCCAAGACAAGCTAACACACTAACAACCCACCAGAAACCTTAGATCTGGTTCTGCAGTCCTCCTCGTAATTCCCCCTTAGACTAAACCGGAATGGGAGAAGTGGCCTTCTCTGCCCAAGCCCCCACAATAAGGAACTCCCTTCCGCTACATATCCGTGGCAATGAAGATTACCTCTTCTTCAAAAAGGCTGTCGCAGTTTTGTTTACATCCAGAATATTTCCCACTGCAAGGTAAAGTACACCTCTTAGAACAGTCGGGTCGACCCGGATTCACTCAGCAACACCAAATGCAATGCGCCAAGCAGAACATCAAGGTATGTAGTAAAGCACCACTATGTGGACACTAGCTGCAGGCATGGCAACACACCCACACACACACTCAGATACATACCCCACTCTCATACACAAAGCACAACAGCTATCAGACTGCAGCTACGGCCTATGACAAAATTTGGTCTAGCTGGGCACATAACGAATCTCAGCCACTATAATGCAGCTACGACCTATGACAAGTTTGGATCATGAGGATCGTTTCTGTCCCAAGACAGCTGCAGTAAAACATCTCTCCCTTCCGAACCGACCCCGTGGTCACACTCCCTAGGACCGCCACGCTCAGCCTCCACCTCTGTAAAGATTCTTGGATGCACTCTTGACTCTGACTTATCAATCTCTCACCACATCAACACTGTGTCAGAACTTGCCACTTCCACCAACGCATCCTCAGGTGAATGTTCCCTTATCTCTCCTACCCACACTGAGTCTCTGCAATCCTTATCATCATCCTCTCCTGCTTGGACTATGCCAACTCCCTCTATCTATGCGCCTCAGCGTATCAGCTCAAGAAACTCCAACAAATCCAAAAATCTGCAGTGCAGGTAGAAACCTCCATGCCCTCTCACCCAGAGAATACATCATCCCTGCCCTTACAGTACTACAATGGCTTCCTAAAAGCCGACGGGTGACCTTTAAGGCCACGTGCATCACACACCGCACCCTCCATAATATTGGTCCAAAATTCCTCCAAGACAAGCTAACACACTAACAACCCACCAGAAACCTTAGATCTGGTTCTGCAGTCCTCCTCGTAATTCCCCCTTAGACTAAACCGGAATGGGAGAAGTGGCCTTCTCTGCCCAAGCCCCCACAATAAGGAACTCCCTTCCGCTACATATCCGTGGCAATGAAGATTACCTCTTCTTCAAAAAGGCTGTCGCAGTTTTGTTTACATCCAGAATATTTCGGTGTCCAGTCAACTGGTCGACAACAAACTGGTCGACTGCAATTTGGTCGACACCATTTGGTCGAATGCCAAATGGTCGAATTTTTTTTTTTTTATATATATATATGTGTTTTGTGGGTTTTCGTGTGGGGAAAAAAAAAAAAGAAAAAAAAGGGGGTTGGGTGGGGGACCCCCCCAAAAAAAACCAAAAAATGGGTAAAAAAAAAAAAAAAAAAAAAATTCGACCATTTGGCATTCGACCAAATGGTGTCGACCAATTGTCCTGTCGACCAAATGTTTTCGACCATTTGACTGGTAACCGAATATTTCCCACTGCAAGGTAAAGTACACCTCTTAGAACAGTCGGGTCGACCCGGATTCACTCAGCAACACCAAATGCAATGCGCCAAGCAGAACATCAAGGTATGTAGTAAAGCACCACTATGTGGACACTGCTGCAGGCATGGCAACACACTCACACACACACTCAGATCCATACCCCACTCTCATACACAAAGCACAACAGCTATCAGACTGCAGCTACGGCCTATGACAAAATTTGGTCTAGCTGGGCACATAACGAATCTCAGCCACTATAATGCAGCTACGACCTATGACAAGTTTGGATCATGAGGATCGTTTCTGTCCCAAGACAGCTGCAGTAAAACATCTCTCCCTTCCGAACCGACCCCGTGGTCACACTCCCTAGGACCGCCACGCTCAGCCTCCACCTCTGTAAAGATTCTTGGATGCACTCTGGAATCTGACTTATCAATCTCTCACCACATCAACACTGTGTCAGAACTTGCCACTTCCACCTACGCATCCGCAGGTGAATGTTCCCTTATCTCTCCTACCCACACTGAGTCTCTGCAATCCTTATCATCATCCTCTCCTGCTTGGACTATGCCAACTCCCTCTATCTATGCGCCTCAGCGTATCAGCTCAAGAAACTCCAACAAATCCAAAAATCTGCAGTGCAGGTAGAAACCTCCATGCCCTCTCACCCAGAGAATACATCACCCCTGCCCTTACAGTACTACAATGGCTTCCTAAAAGCCGACGGGTGACCTTTAAGGCCACGTGCATCACACACCGCACCCTCCATAATATTGGTCCAAAATTCCTCCAAGACAAGCTAACACACTAACAACCCACCAGAAACATTAGATCAGGTTCTGCAGTCCTCCTCGTAATTCCCCCTTAGACTAAACCGGAATGGGAGAAGTGGCCTTCTCTGCCCAAGCCCCCACAATAAGGAACTCCCTTCCGCTACATATCCGTGGCAATGAAGATTACCTCTTCTTCAAAAAGGCTGTCGCAGTTTTGTTTACATCCAGAATATTTCCCACTGCAAGGTAAAGTACACCTCTTAGAACAGTCGGGTCGACCCGGATTCACTCAGCAACACCAAATGCAATGCGCCAAGCAGAACATCAAGGTATGTAGTAAAGCACCACTATGTGGACACTGCTGCAGGCATGGCAACACACCCACACACACACTCAGATCCATACCCCACTCTCATACACAAAGCACAACAGCTATCAGACTGCAGCTACGGCCTATGACAAAATTTGGTCTAGCTGGGCACATAACGAATCTCAGCCACTATAATGCAGCTACGACCTATGACAAGTTTAAATCATGAGGATCGTTTCTGTCCCAAGACAGCTGCCTCACAATTGCAAGACCCCTCATAAGGTCTAGGTTGGACTACTGTAACGCCTATTTGCAGAGACTTCAAATTGAAATATTAACAAACTCCAAGTAATTCAAAACAACACCCTCAGAGCCGAACTGACATTCCTAAACATGACCACATCACAGCGGCCACAACATCAAGGTTGTTTATAAAACTGTAAATGCAGGATGGAAAAACGCCTAACCTAAACCTAAATCTAAGATGGGAGCAAGCTTCGACCATCAAATGAAAAATAAGGTAGTCCTTGTGGTGTCTTGTCAAAGTAAAAGACCTATATTAAAATAAAATAAAAATTCCAAATCCTTACATCTAATTACAGAAAGAGTGTGGGATAGAGTTTTCAATAAAGAAAGAAGAAAGAAGTTTTCACAAATAATAAATCAGGATGTGATTGCCAGGGGTCTCCCTTCCCCACCTTTTGAGCTTGGGACAAAGTGGATCTCCTGAGTACAGGACACGCATGAGCTTTCCCAGCACAAGATGACAGTTCCGTACCAGCTATCAGGTTTTCGATGGTTAAGTCTCTTTGCAATAAAAGGTCTCTTGCCTTCGAGGCCCTGATGTATTCAACAACAAAATAAGATTTCCTTCCCAAATGGACTTTAGGTGATGACTTTTCACCCCTGAATCTACCTCGGACGGGCTCGGACCCAAATGACAGGGGAGACGATTCACTTCCCCTGGTCTTGCAATACTTCTTGCTTTCATGAATCGTAATGTCTCTTTAAACAGTTCCCCAGGGTTCACCCTGTTTGTCAGCCTCCCTCTTCCGGGTTCACTCTGGCCACCTTTTGCAAAATAGTTCACTATGGATATCCCTCGTTAAGGTTTACTCCTGTCAACACACTGTTCATAGGGACTTCATGCCTCACCCCTTTTTGTTAGCAGCCCTCTGCTGGGTTCACTCTTGCCAACTTTTACCAAACAGTTCACTATAGACATTGTTGGTGGGGTTCCCTCTTGTCAACATACTCTATGGGACTTTAAATGTTGCCCCTTCTCATTAGCATCCCTCCGCCGGGTTCACTCTTGCCAACCTTTACGGCACACAGTTTATGCACAGAGAATTTTACAAGAAACCTGTATGACCTCTTTGACCTCTTTTCAACTCTTCCCAAGGCCTTCTGGTTGCGGTAGTTTCTACCATCGAGTAATCGCCCAGAGTTTCCTGCATGCACACCCACATGGTGCTGGACTCCTCTGTTACTGGTTTCCCCCTTTTCCAGAAATAGTATATTTAAGCTTTTCCACATTCAAATTAGCCATTCGCTACTTTTTGTTCGACACAGTTTGTTTTTTTATCGACTCTCCCCTCAACTCATCAGCTGTGATGAACTGTTTGGCTTTCTTTCTCCTTCGAGTCAAGGTTGGTACCACGGAGACCAGCGTCTCTCCCCGGCTTTTTTATCCGCGGAGGAGGGTCTTGTGTACCATAGACATCTGCTGCAATACACGCTGGCTATTGTTCACGGTCTTATGATTCCTTCTCCGGAGGTTTCACAAGCCTTGGTCGGAAAGGGAAAGTTTGCTTCTCTCCTTGTCACCCTCTCAGTATGTGCTGTCTTTCTCCTCCTCTTGAACTGCTGTGCTGAGTTAGCTCTCATGTTGTGCGGTTTGCCTTGCTCGTCCTGTGCTCTCGTGCTCTACCTTTTATCCTTGTGGGGAAGGGAAAGGGCTGTCAGGTGTCTGTGATTCTGGTCAATTGCCTGACTTTGCCTGATCCTTTTATTGGGACATGTCAGGTAAACAGCTCTGGTGTTAGTACATTGTCTTTCATGATGTGGGAGTGTATTTGTGATGAAAAAAAGGGGGGCAGTGTTTTGGAATATCCTACATGCGAGGATGGGGAAAAGGTGTTGAAAGAAGAGGGATACCACGTATCACCCATCGGTGTCCCACTCCCAAAGGACCCGCCATCTAGGTGATCCAACCACAGGAACTGGATCCAATAGTGATGGCCGTGACCTGGCCACCTGGATGATAGATCCCCGGGCACTAGCCATGGAGACACCTTCAGGTTTCTCACAATACCCATTAGGCAGTGCATCCTTTTCAAAACACTAACAATCCCACACAAATGCATAGCCAACAGTGCACCAAGATACCACTCGCAAAATATTCTAAAAATGCAATTTCCCAGACCCATCCGATCACTCCATTCCAACCGGTTTACCGTCCCACCCTACAGACTGAAACACGCTGGGGGTGCCAGCTTCCCTGCCATTGCTGCTGAACACTGGAACAATCTCCCACACAAATTGAGAGCAGAACACTCACGTGGGGTCTTCTGCAATTAACTCAAACCCTTTCTGTTCTCTCAGGACACAGTAGCCTAGGGCAACCCCGATAACACATAGAAAATAGACTTTGGCAACCATCCTCACCACCTCCCCGCCTGCCGTACTACCGTCCTCTTATCTCGGCACCTGTATATGTACCTATCCCTCACCTTTATATATGATATATACCTGTTTCATGTAGCCATCGCCCTGATGCCTGTGGGTTTGGCATGCTTTACAAACTTTGAAATAAATAAATAAATAAATAAATAAATAAATAAATAAATAAATAAATAAATAAATAAAATAAATGCTGGTCACATAGCGAATCTCTTGCGCTTTCTAATTCTCCTGACCTCCCCAGCACCCATCCATATGCCTGACCATCTTGGGTTGATTAGAAGAACATGGCCAGCCTACCTAACCCCCTATCTTGACCTAATGTTCGCCTGCATTCTACTCATTCCAGCAATCTACATACTTGATCTCCGGTC
The DNA here is from genome assembly GCF_040938575.1 of Ambystoma mexicanum. Classification (NCBI taxonomy): domain Eukaryota; kingdom Metazoa; phylum Chordata; class Amphibia; order Caudata; family Ambystomatidae; genus Ambystoma; species Ambystoma mexicanum. Next base: position 862,531,150 of record NC_090941.1, read on the forward strand.
CCTGAGGGCGTTTACCTACAAGCGCATTAAGGCCATACAAATGGGATAAAGGTGCTATATAAATGACAAACTACTACTACTAAAAAGGTCTTTTCACATATGTTTTGATTTGTTTTATGACATGTTGATCTCCTGATAATTGCCCTGATTTGTACTATGAAATCTTGGTTTCATGATAATATATATGTGTATGTCAGTCCTGTATTAGGTTGTTGAATAATGCATTGTAAATAATGTATCAAGAAGTAAAAACTATTTTATGATTATCGTTTGTTTTGATATATACAGCAAATTTGCTGGATGGTGTGATGTCTTGTTTACCAAATTAGTGAATTTTTTAGAATTATTTTTGACACTATATAACAGTAGGAGTCTCCTACTCTATGGCTATGCATGATAGATGCCTTTTACACTGCTACTGCAGCACCGTCGCAGAATAGGTGTTATGAGCAAAAGACGCACTTCATGGTTCAACAATGTCTGGAGATCAGGAGGCAGAAGGCAGGGTTTGATTTTCTCTAATTAGGTCCTCTCCTGCGCACTCTATAGATTTCCCTGATTGTTTTCCCATTTCCAGTTCCACTTTCTCCATTACATGCCTCTCGCCTCTGACAGCCATTTAGCAGCACACATTCATCTCCGGCTCCTAATTGAGATGTAGTGCCTTCCTCTGGCCAGTGGCGAGTACAGAATCAGACATGTTTCACACGTGTGACGGCATTTCAAACAACTGGGCGTTCCTGAAGGGCGGGAAGTGAACAGGCTGCGTCGTTTCATGGCTGTTCGCTAGGACAATGCCGAGCTATGGGGCCAACACAGAAGCCCCATAGCTGCCCTACGGCAAAGCCTATGTCAGGACTACCGGCAAAATTCAAAGTACCATCTCTACCTGGGGCCGACGAGCCTTTACAATGAGCGCATTCATGCCCCCCCCCCACAAGAGTTGACACTGAACATGGCGGTTTGCAGCATTTGTTAGGAGTGCGAGGCACCTAGAGGCTTAGGTAGACCACCATCCATTATGACTCCAAATAAAATGGCGGACTGAGTATCAAATTGGAATAATGTCGGTTTGGGGATTTTTCTCTCTGCTGACGCTGCCAGAAATTTGGGACACTCGTCCCGATATGAAATTAAAATGCACTCTGTCTGTGTTAAAAACGAAGATACAGACCTCTTCTCAAAGTCAAACAGTATCATCTCACACAAGGGGCAGAAGCAATGATTTCTATCAGGTGCTGTGCCCCACTAATGACTTTAAAGACCGAAGCGTCGACTGGCAGTCTCAATAAGTGAGAAATGCCCAACGATTGAGAACCCATTGCCCTCTGCCAGGCAGAGCAGGGCACATTTGCATGGGAAAGGCTCTCTGCGAATTAGCTATGCCTCTCTTACCACCAGTACTGTAATCACTGCTGGCACTACAGCGCCCATTATTGGAGAGCCAACAGTGCTCATGGTAAGACCTACCCTTCTAGGACTCCCAAACCCCATGATGTGTATGTGGCAAGCAGCCCAAGGATCACGCTGTACTCCCCACACCTTATATGATGTCAGAGAGGTCCCCCCATGGAGATTGGAGAACGCAGGGCCCTTCTGAACGGGGAGGTTATTTCCACCAGGCGCTCCTGTGTGGCACAGGGGAGACATGTATCAGGCAACCAGAAAATTGGCCGACAATCCCATTTTTCCAGTTGGCCTGGTGAAGACCGGGTTCATTCCTTTTCCCAAGAGAGTGAGGCCAGAAATTGCTTTGGTGTTCTCTCGTTTGGACATCGTGTGCCAGGCCACCTCACACATTCACAAAGTAGAGAATTTTCCAACACACGTGACGAACAAGTCTACCACCGTTTCCCAAAGATGTATATTCCCTCAAGAGAGACAAGTTAATTTATCTATTCAGCAAGAGAGACATCCCTACACAGTTCTGAGATGTAGACCCATTCATTCAGTCTAAATAAAGGAATGTGTTCACTCATTAAGAGACAATCATCGTCACTCAAGAGAGCGATATCTCCTCATTAATTTACAAAGATAAATGTCTACTCACTCATAAGCGACAAGGACCACCACCCATTATCCAAGTGAGACAATTCTACTTATTAATGGTGTCATGTCCATTCCCTCTTCACAAGAGGGACAATTCTACTCAATAATGGGGGATGTGCCCAAACCCCAATCAAAAAGAGAGGCGGTTCCACTCAATAATGGGACACAAGGGGCCTGATTTACAAAAGCATTTTACAATGGTGGAATCCCATTGAAAAATGATGTATAAATCAAGCCCATGTCCTCTCGGCCATTCAAAAAAGTGATACAGTTCTAGTCACTAAAGAGAGACGCGGCCACTCACCCATTCACAAACACAGGCACATCTACTCACCCATTAACAAAGGCAGTTCTGATCACTGACGTGTCAACAAGTCGTGGGTAAACACGGGTGGACGGAGTCCTCCCACTTTTTTCAGAAGGCACATTGATGTAAAACATTTATGGTGACGCCACATTCAATTAGTATATTAATGAATCTGACCACTTTTCTTTTTAGGACTTGACCCCTGAAAGACAGTGGTTCTTAATACTAAAATAATTTCCACTCACTCGTTCACAAAGTGACACACTTCTGCTCACTCATTAGAGACTGGTGCGTTCACCTTTCACACATGCCGATTTCGACACACAAGTAAGAGTCACGTGCATTGGTTGATTCTCAGACAGAAGGCGCTTCCATCCTGGTCTCGCTCTGCTACTGGATTATGTGTGCTTGGCATCACGTGGGAAGATGCTACTATAGAAAAGACTATTGAAATAAACACATGTTGCTGTTGCTCAGCCTTGCCACTAAAATCCAATGCCAGATCCAGGGAATGACTGCGCACTGGTCATAAATCAGCGGCAACATCTGCTGAAGTATTTCAGCCGGCAGGGACACCAGGCCAGCACACCCCTCAGAGGTCTATATCAATCCGGTGGGGGTCTCATATCGATCATTAACAGCAGCACTAGTTCCTGTGCGTGGGATGCACATGCGTGCTCTAAAGTCACGCATAGTAGGCCAGGGGAGGGAAACTGACACACATTACTGCTCTGGGTGCCAGCTGGTGTGGAGCCACACAATGTAACCCCCCATCCATAGATTGCCCTGTGGACACGCCTGCAGGCACTGAGCTGGGTGCTGCCACTGTGATGAGAAGAACACATGAAGTGGGGAATAAAATAGATCAGAAACAGGAGGCGGAAGCTTTTTATATGGCACAGCCTTGTGATCTTGGGCAAAGACTATATTTTGTGTTTTGTATGTGTGCATAGCTACTTTGTGAAAAGCAGCATTGATTAATCGATAGCAATACACAGCTGCATTGTTACTAAATTGAATGAATATGCAACAATTACAAATCTTGCCTCCTCCGTACAATCCCACCGCCAACATCGGCATTAACATTATTGTCAAAGTCCCTCTACGTCTACGTGCTGCTTGCCAAAGGATATTTATAAAGAGCTGTGTGAAGGGGGTGGTAATTTAGCTCAGTGAGTTAAGTGCTTATCGGTTTGAGTTTTCAATCACAGGTTTGAATTCCAGCATGGCGACAGTAGACTTGCATCCATCCATAATCGATGAATTGGGTCATCGCAGCGCCTATCAGCACATGGAGACCATTACTGATCTCCTGTAAATCAAGCAGAATGCTGGCCATGTAGACAATAAATGCTGGTGTTATAGAAGCAGACAGGGAAACGTAAGAAAGCATTTCTCCAACACAGAAAAGTACACACACAAAAATGAACCATTTGACTGCACAATCATGTTCCACCGACCTGAAACATGTGGAAATCCTGTCACCACCGCCGTTCAGAGGCCCCACATTAGTAAAACATGTCTGACATGTCTTCACCTTCGCTCCCTGCAAAAGAAGACGCTCCCTCCCTGAGAGCATCTCACTTCTCTAGACCTTCAATATGACAATCTAATTGAAGAGAGGGCCCCGGAACGGCCCTTATGCAGGGCTGGACTGGCCTTTAGGGAACTCTGGAGATTTACCGGTAGGCCTTGGCACTCTGTGCTTCTTTTGTGTTGCTTTTCCAAATTTTCCCATAGGGAAAGGGTTGGGCTTGGTGAAAATGTGTAATATGGGCCACTTTGAACATTATTTCCAGGGCCTCTTTTGTTTCCCAGTCCACCCCTGCCCTTATGTCCCCTATGCGACGGTGAACCCTCAGAATGAAGAATGAAAGGTGTAACTCGCTGCTTGGCCAGTCACCGACTGGACCAATGTATCACAGATATGACAAGAGATATTTTGTCAGCCATTTAAACAGAATTCAGTTGATGGTTTCGAGGAGACAGAGATCTCATCAATGGACCTGATCAACTGACAACAAAACCAGGCATTGATGGCATCATTAGAGACATCACAACATTGCCGCGTTACCCATGAAGCCGACATGCATCCATTTGTGAAGGTACACAGTCATACACTAGTTTATTGCTTGGAGACATGAAAAACATGCTTATAACTTCAGTAGGTAGAGGATGGATAATAATGCTAAGAACCTTTCCTTTCTTTCGCCAAAGGGAAACAGCAAGATGCTGAATATACATAGACCAAGCTTGCATACGATTTACTGCAACTAACCATAAGAAGCCATGAAGACACAAAGGAAACCTATAGGGCGACTGAAGTGAAGCAGGCTGGAAAGACAGGCCTCAGATACATGGAAAGGGACACACAGTCCCTGCAGCACGGGGCACAGAGCTGGTGTTCGCGGAGCTGGTGTTCACAGCAAGAAGACAGGGGGGTGGAAAATTCCTGGCTCCCGAGGTAGCAAGCCACCTGCAAGAATTCAGAAGAAAATCCTTATAATTGCAGACAGAAGGGCTTCACTTTGGCGTCCTCTCACACGTGACGCAGCAGAACATTTACTTGTGGTGGGAAGAGACGCTGTACCCAACGAGACAGAGTGCAATGATACGAGTGTTGCCCACCAAAGCTACAAACTGCAGGCACTCTCAGGCTAGGTGATCAGACCAGTGGCAACAATAGGGAACTTCCATCCATAGTCCTTCCCATCACCTTGAAAAGTTATACTGAGCTCTGTGACCAGAAAGAGTACTAGGGTTGGGAGGACCCGCTCTAGCCAATCCAGAAGCTCCATTTGCGCTGTGGTACAAAATGTTGCACGGGCCAATGGTCTTCCTGCGACTCTACAACAGTGTAGTTTGTAGCTTTTAGGGCAGTCTCCGGAGGAGCAGCCTGATATGGGAGACCGATAAACAGACTAATGTATAGTTTGTATATCCATAGTTAGCCCAAACTGACATGTGAGGACACCCTGTAGGTTTTTGGGGTGGACCCAATTATTGTGACATCACTCATGCATACAACCGTGTGACAAAGGCTCAGAAGCTGAGAATGCCAGAGAAATATTTGTCCTGTATGATCCATCTCTTTGTTGGATAATAAAGACAGTATACTTTGCCCCATGGCTGAGTCTTCCGTTCTTGACGTGGGGAGTCTTTGATGGGTCCAAGTTCCTCTGCTAGGTATCGGGACAAATATTGTATGGCCCCCATTCACAAGCCCACAGCACAATTTAGCACCCAAAATGGAAAGTGAGAACATTATAAAAATGCTTTCAGGTTCCTCTATAGAATCCTTTCAAGTCTACATTACTCCAAATCCATGCTCATTTTAAAAACGATTCCAGTTTAACCAATATTTGCAATTAAAATGATTACCAGATATGCACAAAACACTAAATGTATTAATATGTATTGTCTTCTAGCCTATTTCACCCTTAAATAAACCTTTTTACTTGAACACTATGGGCCTGATTTACAAAAACACTTTTCAATGGGAAACCCCCATTGAAAAAGGCTTTCTAAATCAGGCCCTACAACTCCAAAACATATTTTGTTAACAGCACTATGTGACCTGGGAAGGGTTATTATAGCTTGGGGGTAATGAGCCATTCTTACTCATGGCCCTCAGCGAACTTGAAGGTGGGTCATTATCACAAGATAATGCCCCCTCTCTTTCTCCATAAGGCTATATTAATACAACACTTAGAATTAGGAGGATTCCGTTATGAAGCACTACATGAAAATGCCTTGTTACTCTTGATCAAGGAAAGAAGCCATTTCTAAATCATCCACTCAGAGCAAGCATTAACCCTCGGGTGACATTTTGCTCTGTGAAACTTTGACCAATTTCTTGGGAAAATCATGAAGCAAATGTGTTCTATGCCTGTTCATTGTAGAACACCAAGTGGTGGGCTGGAGAAAAGCGATGATGAGAAACCATTCAGTGGCCTCCATCTGTCGGGAAATGTCCCCATTTCATTTTGGGCTAATCTACTTGCCTCACATCGATCTACCAGGCATCCAATAAAGAGAGGAATAAATCAGAGAAGGTAGTGAATTTCATTTGTAAATACAGCAAAGCAATCATGCTTCGCTCATGAATGTACCTGTGGCAAAGATTTACCCCATTTGTAAACGTTGCCTATTATAGGCAGACATCATTCTGGAAGATGCTGGTCACATGGCCAGACCCTGGCACTCAGTTGCTCCAACTAGCACCAGGTTTTGCGCCTTCCAGGCAGCTACTTAAAGACTCCAGGCCAGTTCCAGGCAGACAGCATTGAGGAGGCCAGGTCCTGCCACTCAGCTGCTCCACCCACCACCTATTTCACCAGTTCTCTTTGAAGTAGTAAAGCATTGTATCAAACCCTCATCTAACCATGAGGTGCCAGCAACCCAGGAAAAATTGGACATAATCAACCATTTTTTAATTGGAAGAAAATAGACAAAATCTGACAAATTATTGAATCAACCTCAGCATTAGCCCACTCTGCAGCCCAGCAAACACACTGCACTTCTGGACCTAATTCTCTCCTCTCCCTCCCTCAGACCTCCTAAAAACCATTGCTCCCTCAAACCTACTTGTGACTCTGGCAATTTCATCATGGCCTCCATAACAGATGGGCTCAATGCACTCCTCAGCATCATTAATGCAACCCTCATAGAAGGCTCATTCCCGCACACCCTCAAGACTGGTCTATGACAACCTCTCTTGAAAACAGTGACCTTCGACCAAGACGACCTGAGCAACTACCAGCCCATTACAAATCTCATGTTCATTAGCAAGATCTTGAAAAAAGTAGTTGCGATACAACTGTTTGCTAGAATCGAACAAATGCACATCGTAAACGACTATCAGTCAGGGTTCCGACCCAAGTGTATTATCAAGACAGCCACCATCCTGATGGTGAATGATTCCTTCCAAACCATGCATAACAGTGACTCATGCTTCCTCATCCTCCTTGACCTCTCCGCTGCATTCAACCCCATCGACCACTACATCCTCCTCTCCCTCCTCGTGACAGGATGCGATTCTCTGGCACTGTCCTGAATCTGTTAACTTCCTACCTCTCGGGCAGACACCAGGCCATCCAGATAAACATGTTGCATTCTAACCGACTCCCAGTCTCCTGCAGAACCCGCAAAGCTCCATCATCTCACTGATCCTTTTCAACTTTTACATGGAGCCTCTGGACATATTCCTCAAACATCTCGATATAGCCATCCACCAATACACAGACGATACTCAGTTGTACATGAGAGTAGAAATCCCACAGGACATCAGTCGTCTCTGCCATTAGCTAGCAATCATCCAGTCCTGGATGTCGACAGCCTACCACAAACTTAATCCATCCAATTCATCCTTATCAGTCTCCCTGCTAAACAACAATTTGTTCAACAATGGCTCAGTGATATGTGCCTAGAAGGATTTGATACACAGCTCTAAAATTCAGCTAAACCTGTAGGCTTCACCACTGATAGCACGCTGTCCAGAAACACATAGTCAAGAAGGTTGCAAAAACAAACCCTTCCTCTCTCCACAGGACTTCCTGACTGTAGTGCAGGAGCTTGTTATCTTGCACATCAAAGAGAGAAATACCCTTGTGTTAGGGATCCCAGTCGCTCGCTTAGCTCCCCTAAAAGTGGATTGTCACGTTGCAAGGCATTTTATTATGGGTGCATGAAAATTCCGACCGAATCACCCTCATCCTATGCAAACTAAATTGGCTTCCTCTTTAAGGCAGTATACTGTTCATGACGGTATGTATCATATACAAAGCCGTCACAAGCAGCACACCATGCCTGGCGGCTAAGCTCAATGTATCTGGTGTCACACGCTCTTCTCACAGTAAATCGACCAACTGGCTCGAATCACAACTCATCTGCAAAGAGCGGACCTGCAAACAATCATTCTCTTGTAACACACACATCCTCTGGAACACAATCCCAGTATCAGCTTGGAAGGCCCCCACAATTCACCAGTTTCGCAAATTTCTAAAAAATGTGGCTTTTTCAATAACACTTAACCGAGGACACACAGACCGCAACTCACAGTACTGCGCTAATGTTTAAAGATGGCAGCCCAAACGCTGACCACCCACAACCCGTAGAGCGCTCTGCTGCTCTCGAGCTACATCCGCACTTTGAACAATAATATAAAAAAATTACCAAAGGCACACTTGCACGGCCAGCATGAATGATGAAAGCATGATATAGATAAACGGCACAGCAATAGCTCCCCGCTCTCGTCCCCTGACAAATCACGCCTCACATGTCTTTTTAATAGTTGTTTTATTGCAATGTACAATAATAATCAAAGCTGCAGGAATCGGGGTTTTATAGTGTTTCCCGCTGATCTACAATATTAAACCTCTATTTCTTTGAACGGGTGCCGCAGAGGGTGGAAAAAGAAAATATATTTGTTGTAAATGAGCCTGGCTTGAATGAAATGTCTGTGGGGGGAGGAAACTACCAGAGGCTAACAGAGAAACTAAAAGCATCCTGGAATAACATGTGCCTATGCGTGCAGTATGACACCCCCTTTTGACCACAATTCTCCTAATTTCCCCAATCGCAAACGCTTGTGTATGTTAGGGCCAAGAGGGCTTGCAAACCTGCCAGCTAAAACGCAGAAGGGGAAGCGATTTCTCGTGGAATTTCTGCCTAGTCATTAAGGAGAGATACACAACCGTGACCCTTGGTGGCCACAAACCTTTCAGAGTGTCAGGCCACAGAGAATGAATGAACAGGGAAATTAGTGGTGGTAAATGATGTATTCACGTGAGATACTAAACACGAGACGCCGGGCCTTTCGAAGAGCGCAACTGGGCGAGCATGATGTCAATTAATACCAACCCTTCTCCATGCTTACTGGCTCACAAGACCCCGCACAGCCCCCCTTTCACGGAATAGCATAAATCACAGGCGCAAACACACCGCCTATAACCGCACAGCATAAGAAAAGAGACGCTGGTTTGTGTGTAATGTTGCGTGTTCGGTCGCGATTAGAAGTCGCGATAGTGACCCGGAATGCCTGTCCATTTACCTTTGACAATGATAGAGCCAAGATGGAGTCTACTCATCAGAAACCTCCTGGGGACGCCTATTCTCCTGTCTCCGCCATTAGCATGCAGCGTCCACCACGTCCCCGACCCTCTCCCTCGCCTCATCACGCGCCGCTTTTGCGTCACGTGTACTGGCGACGGCGTTTACCAACCTCAGTACTCAATGGCAGAAAACAACAACTCGTTTGCAACTCTTTGCATGAACGACATTTGAATTTAGCGCATTGCTCTTTATGAAAAGGGTTCTTTGCATCCACTTTTCTCTGAAACGGCAATGTATTTCCAATTTGGAAATTCTAATTCGGTGTACGTCATATCTGACCTCTGCACCCATACATGGCCGCGCGTGCACAACCAATGAACACATGGCTTTCCTTGTTACAGAATGTGTCCGAATATACCTGCGTTGACATGCTTGCGCTTTGCCACTGACTCCTCTATCCACAATGCATATTTATCTATTGTATGTTGCAAGTGGCCACACACAGGCGACTTCAGTGCATTCGCCTCCAACATTGACAAAGGCCGAGTGTTTAGGCCCTGCAGCACAGAGTTCAACCGGTCTTGCAGATTTTGACCCGTAGCTCATTTTAATTTCAAGCCTGTCTGCAAGGTTCCATGGCAAGTGCCAGGCCGGGTACCTTGTGCCCTGAGGAAACCGGGTGGATTTAGGGAGAAGTGGAGGTTTCCATAACCAGACACGCCTCACTACTGTCTTTGCCCTGTCCACCGAATCCAGGACCTTGCCCGATACCAGCTGTCTTTCCTTGATTAATTCACTAGTTGTACACTGCCGTGCCCTAGTCTGCGGCCATTCATGTGTTTCCAATTCTTGAAGTTTATCGGGATGGTTTGGACAATTTAATTGTAGGCTGGTTGGGTTTCGGCCGCTGCTCTGTGTGCAGGTGTTTCAGACATGTTCTTGCAGGCTTCGCATTAGGACCACATGTTTTCACAACCACAGTCAAGTTGGTTGGCTTTATTGCAGATGTGAGCCTCCCACATTATTCCAAATGCACATTCCGAACGCCCCTGCTCCTCACATCTTGACGAGTAAGGGCACGGCTGTGCTAGAAATATGACTTGCCTATAAACCGCGCTTTTACCTGGAAACCTCATATCGAAAATAAACACACCAGGCCGAATCACATTTGCTGACCTCAACAAAATAGCTTGCGAATGTCACTGGGATGTTGAAAATCACTTGAGGCCTTAAACTAATTAAAGATCTCGTTGCCCGGAAAAGCCAGAAAGAAATGGCCAGACTGCCAATGTAATATTTCCCTTTGCGATGGTTACAATAACGAGTTCAGCCCCAAAGTAACAAAGCAATATAAACCCCCCCCTCCAGAAGGGGTCTGATGAAAGCTTTGACTCTCGTTAATTTCACAGCAGTGAGCTATTTCATCATCCCAGCATCTTCCGATGAAACCCCATTTTTATGTATGGAACAGGCTGCATAATTATTGTTTAATCATACTATGCCCTAGCTTCTTTTCCAGTGCACATATGCAGTGCAGTATGTGTACAAAGTCATCTACGACTTATACTGTGCCTGGCATATTTTGCTCATTTCACTTCCGGGGTTAGCAGCAGTATAGTTAAGGTTACTCTGCTCTTTCCATCACTACCAATGTTTTACCAATGTTCACCAAACTTTCCAAAGTAAATGTTATATAGTGAAACAATATTTTTATTTGAACATAATGCGTTGCAAAGACTTTCAGGACAGATTTCTCAAAACTCTCTGAAGCAAATGTCATCATATTTTATGCACAAACAGATATTGCCTTGAGCTAGTGCACAGTCTAAATTTGGTAAACGCTGGGTTAGCTGATTGTGGAGAAATAGCAATTGACATGGGTACGTATATCAATATTTTGGTCATGTTCTGGAGAGATCAAACGTTCTGTAATGTACTAGCAATTGATGTTGGATTTAGCCCTAGTTAGCTGATCTTTGCTTAAAGCAGTGCATGATAGAAACAAATTTGAGAAAAACTGCATCAACTGGCGCAAACCACCTCAAATCAGCCAGAGCACATGAAGCATGTCATTTAGTGACTTTGTCCCTAGCTCAGTTTCCTATCCTTCCAGCCTATCAGAGTTTGCATTGTTTCAAAAGGTTTCCTTCACATTCCTTTACATTCATGCCGACCCAACAAGATTTGAGCCATTAGGCTCGAACCATGTCAAATCGGTTCAAGCTCAGAAAGTACAAACTCTTATGGCGTTTCGACTCGATTGAGCAGATTCAAAATTGTTTGAGTCAATAGGAACCAATTGGCTGGAAACCCGTCAAGATAACAGCAACAGAATGTCTCGGACCATGTTCATTAGGCAGCAGCTTGGAAATTATGGGTTGGTAGTCGAGCAAGTGATGGTGGGTGCTATAAGAGATACGAACAGTTCAGGAGTTTACAGAACTAAGGCCAGTTTCCAATTGTCCCCACATAGCTCCTGGAACAAGAAAGAAGTAAGTGTGGGTGATCAGGCATTATTACTTTATAAGGCCTGAGTGATGGGCTGAAAATCAGGGGTTACAGTCAGCATACTTGGTTTCAGTATATGGAGATCAAATGATCCGGGAGTTCAGGTATGGGTGCAGTTTGTAGAGACCATGAGTAGGGCGTTGAAAAGACACTTCCCACCTGATGCGCAATTTGGGCACGTGGCAGGGTAATGTCCTAACAAAACCTGGAAATGGGGTGCTGCAGCTGGAGACCAACTCCAGGTCTCGAGGGCTGGATCCATGTCAGGTTTTCAGGACAGCCGTCATTAATATTCATGAGATACATTTGCATGCAAAGATGCTAAATGTATGCACATTTTTCATCATGAATATTAGAATTCCCTGAAAACCGTTCCGGATCCCGGCCATTGAGGCCTGAGTTAGACAACCGTGGACTAGCCATTTTGCTGACTAAGAGTTTGGACAGCGCAATGCTCGTCTGGTTTGAGACCATCTCGGCGGGGGCAATGCTGGTGGCATTTTCACAGAAAGCTATGGAGAAATTCAGATAGAAGCTTGATAGGGCAATGGATCATTTCTGATGGGCAGCTGTTTTTGAATGCTTTTTAACACATTTGCATGTGCTGGGGTGTTGCAATCCAGGCAGGTCCATCCATCAGAGGTGGGATTCGATCAACGTTTAATGCACATTAAAAATGTTCAGTTGTAAATGTTTTTTTTTTTGATGGGGTTGCAGCAAAGTTAGGGGCTGCAAGGATTGTTGGACACTTTTTACCTGGAAAAGAATGGAGCCTTGTCACCTCTTGGGAAGCTGAACACAGTGGGGGCATGATGGGCAAACAGTATGGCCCCACAAATCCAAAGGACAATTGAACAGTGTATCACTGTATGGACTAAACGATATGGCCCGGCACATTTGGCAGCTGGCAGCTGTGGCAAGCCGTTGGCTCCGGTCGATGGTGGAAAACGTTGCAATGTCCAAGGAAGGCTGCAGATTGGTACCTAGAAATTAGTAAGCGTGCATATGAGACAAAGCGAGTTGCTTCAGGATGAAAGGCGGGATGGCTGATGGAGTTTCACCCCACATATGCTAAACGAATGGACGTTTTGAAACAGTATTTGCTTCCTGTATAAGCGCCTAACAAGTGAACAATAAATAAAGAAAATTTAAAAATTGTTGATCGATAGGTGGTGACTGTCTTCTAAAAATATGAATAAATTGCAGTCCAAAACAATTCCACTTAAGGGTTGAATTGAGTGTCATTTTTTTGTTGTTGTGGTGGGCAAACATTGAGTATTCAGTGACATGTACAGTGAACGAATTGTTGGTGCGCTTCGCCCGCATGGATCACTGACTATGTAATGCAGATCGCCCAGGAACCATGGAGGCCATCAAAGGGCCAGCAATTAACCTCGTGGATGGCAAGGTTGAAGGTCAAGAGGTGGCTTGCCAATGCAAGTGTCAGCTAGAGGCGCAGGTGGCAAGACCGCGAAAAATGCAGACATTTGATTGGATCCATGGGGCTCGAACTGCCAATCAAGAAAAGTGTTGGGCTCAATAAGAAGGGGGGCTGGCAATATCATTTTTCTATTGCTGCAAAAAAAACTCAACCGCCATAGCCGCATGAAGTTCCTTTTAAGGTACCATTGGCATGTTCCACTGTTTTCGCCAGTTGGAGAAGGTCGTCCCACAATTGTCATGCCAGACGGAGGGAAACCTGAAAAAAAAGGAAAAGGAGGGGCCAGTGACTCCTCGCACCCTTGGAAAGCCTAGCATGGCAGGGGCAAGGTGGGCAAATAAAATGGCCCCACAGTGGCCTAGGCTCTGTTGACTGGTAATTATGTATGGACTATATGTTAAGTTATGATGATTTAAACTGTGCAACACTGTCATTTACATGGTCTCCAGGCTCTCACGTGTCACTGTAAGACACGTGGGTGGGTTGGTTAATGAGGGAAAGGGAAAGAATAGACGTTGTGCTGTACTGATGATGCTCTCAGAAGCAACAGGGACTGGTGTCTGCATGTGTCAGCTTGCTGGGTGTGCTTTGCGGTGTGCACTGGGCTTGTTGTGCCAGAAGAAGTAACGTCCAGTATCTGGGTTATTTGTTGTTTGCAGTTGTTTTGTCTTGGTGTTAGTGGTGGGTGTGTGCTTTGTGTGCAGTTTTGCTGGCACTTGGGCATGTGCAGTATGTGGGAGGTACGCAGGAGTTGAAAAGAGAGAAGGGGTGGTTACTAGGTATGGTATGAAATGACGCGCTTGGCAGTTTGTGGCATGCCGGTCGGATCAGATGGCCAGTGGAAAGCATAGGTAATCCCAAGGAAGGCTGCATAATGCGACCTCATAATTTGGAATTCTGCTTCAATGCATGGGCCGAAGTGAACAGTTGTTTGATGAAAGCGTGCGTTTGATGGGCTTCCACAACCATGTGCTAAACGTCGGCTGGTGGATTAGTGGTGAGCGTCTTCCGCTGCTGCAAGAAATGAAAGTGATTGAACTGACTCAAAGATCGAGGTAAATATCATTAATGCTTCCCTTCTGGGGATGCCAAACATCGAATATCCTGTGAACTGCTGGTACAGTGCACATGCATGGACAACAGCCTAGATTGCGCATCCTGCCTGGGACCTGAAAAAACACTGTCATGATCAACATTGTGCTTCCTATGCAAAGGTCATGTGACAATAGACACCCGGCAAACATTAACTGCTGCAGAACCAACCGCGCATAAAAGTGCACCCACTGGTACACCTTCTGCCCACAAAGTCTGTAGGTGCTGTGAATTTGCGAATCATGGTTTCGACTTCTCAATGCCAGCCTACCAAAAGGATCACTTATTACCATTAACCGCTACTCTGGGGCGTAACCAACGCTATCCTTACATGTTTAATTGACTAAATACAGTCTCAGCTTTCTCTCTTCTCTTAGGTGTTCTGTTGCATAGCATATAGAGCTGTCTAGCAAAAGTGCAAGACCTTGTTGAACTCTACAGCACATTCTTTGAATACACCATTTTCACTGCTGCTGATAGCTGGAATCATTCTGAGTACCATTGGTCCATATCAGGCTCTTTATATGAATTACTTTGGAATCCCAGTAGGCATAACTGCTACCAAAGTCTACCAGCACGTAGGTTTCACCCTAGCTCTTAATTGGACATAAGAGTAAAGGTGGAGGGGTTTCTTTGGATCTTATTGGTGCTTTAGGAATTGGACAGTAGGGTCGCTGGAAAGTAAGCTGCAGACACCGCTTCCATAACAGATCGGGGTCTCCCACGTGTCCTCATGGAGATGTTCACAATTAGGAACTCAAGAGAGAAAGAAGCTAAAATGCTGCTCTAAGACAGATCCGTACATGATTTGCCGCAAGGATTGAGGAAGTCGAACAGAATCGATAGATAAAGTGCGTGTGCGTGAGGGCGATAGGGAGTTCTGGGGTGTTCACCATAGGCAGCCATATAGGTTTCGCCGCGCCCAGCATGCACGCATCCAATGTGTATTCTGGAATATCCATCAAGGGGACTAACATGCTATTGGAATTAACACATTCTAAGAAAAGGTCACAGTCACTTTCATCCCAACTGAGATCCATAACTTCAAGTATTCATGAAAAGATTATAATTTTTGTTACAGCTTTAATTAACGTCACGAGTGGGAACAGAGGTGCGGCCTAGGTAGCAGCTCCAACATAATCACAGCCTTCCCACCCCTCATCCCCAACAATTGGCCCCATGATGAGATGAGGGTGCGCAGATCAGGCAGTCGCTAAGCCAATGGAGTTGGATCTTGCCTAAAGATAGTGTAAGGGTCCGATTAATACAGATCGAAATCAATAAAGAAACAGAGGCACTCTCTAAATACGTGTTTGCCTTCCCCTAGACTCCATTTTATTTGCTTTTAAAAAATGAACTTCTTCCACCAACGCTTCTATAAATGTGATTCTAGTCTTGGGGTGGGGCGGGAGGAGTTCACACATGTTCCTGTGCAGAGAGGACCAGGTATACAGGTATGGCCTGGGGAGGAGTGTCAAAGGTTACCCAGAGGAATTCCAAATGGTTAAGGAGCGTTCGCTGAATCATTTCCAATCATACATTTTTGTTGGGGTGTGTGTGAATTAATGAAATAATGTCTATTCTATGTATTCATTTTGTCACGTTGGGCTGTATGAAACCCATCCTTCTGCTTGTGGCATGATTTGCGAATGGGAATCGGCCAACTCAAATGCATTTGAGGTAGCAGATTTCTGCCACCTGCCCTATTCGTGGGAATGGGCTTGCCAGAGGAGTGACTGCCACCCATGATTCACAGACAGATACACTTTTATGTGTAGGAGTATCGTGATTCACAAACAGGTGCACTTTCACGTGTAGGAGTCTGATGATTCTCACGCAGATGCACTTTCATGTATGGGAGTCACATGATTCACAAATAGATTCACTTTCAGGGGTAGAAGTCTCATGATTCACAAACAGATGCACTTTCACGTTTAGGAGTCTCATAATTCACAAAAAGATGCACTTTCACGCGTAGGAGTCTCATGATTCACAAACAGATGCACTTTCACGTGTAGGAGTCTCATGATCTACAAAAAGATGCACTTTCACATGTAGGAGTCTCATGATTCACAAACAGATGCACTTTCACGTGTAGGAGTCTCATGATCTACAAAAGATGCACCTTCACGTGTAGGAGTCTCATGATTCACAAACAGATGCACCTTCACGTGTAGGAGTCTCATGATTCACAAAAAGATGCACTTTCACATGTAGGAGTCTCATGATTCACAAACAGATGCACTTTCACGTGTAGGAGCCTGATGATTCTCACGCAGATGCACTTTCATGTATGGGAGTCACATGATTCACAAATAGATTCACTTTCAGGGGTAGAAGTCTCATGATTCACAAACAGATGCACTTTCACGTTTAGGAGTCTCATGATTCACAAAAAGATGCACTTTCACGCGCAGGAGTCTCATGATTCACAAACAGATGCACTTTCACGTGTAGGAGTCTCATGATCTACAAAAAGATGCACTTTCACATGTAGGAGTCTCATGATTCACAAACAGATGCACTTTCACGTGTAGGAGTCTCATGATCTACAAAAGATGCACCTTCACGTGTAGGAGTCTCATGATTCACAAACAGATGCACCTTCACGTGTAGGAGTCTCATGATTCACAAAAAGATGCACTTTCACATGTAGGAGTCTCATGATTCACAAACAGATGCACTTTCACGTGTAGGAGTCTCATGATCTACAAAAGATGCACCTTCACGTGTAGGAGTCTCATGATTCACAAACAGATGCACCTTCACGTGTAGGAGTCTCATGATTCACAAAAAGATGCACTTTCACGTGTAGGAGTCTCATGATTCACAAAAAGATGCACTTTCACGTGTAGGAGTCTCATGATTCACAAACAGATGCACTTTCACGTGTAGGAGTCTCATGATTCACAAACAGATGCACTTTCACGTGTAGGAGTCTCATGATCTACAAAAAGATGCACCTTCACGTGTAGGAGTCTCATGATTCACAAAAAGATGCACTTTCACGTGTAGGAGTCACATGATTCACAAATAGATTCACTTTCAGGGGTAGAAGTCTCATGATTCACAAACAGGTGCACTTTCACGTGTAGGAGTCTGATGATTCTCATGCAGATGCACTTTCATGTATGGGATTTGCATGATTAACAAACAAATACATTTACACGTGCAGGAGTCTCATGATTCACAAACAGATGCACTTTCCTGTGTAGGAGTCTCATGATTCGCAAACTGACTGACTTTCACGTGTAGGAGTCTCATGCTTCACTAACAGATGCACTTTCACATGTAGGAGCCTTTGCTAATGTTTCACCAGGCCCAAGGGTATCTCAATACTAATATGGCTCTTTTCAGACCTATTAAAACATACACATGTCACAGACTGAAACATGTATGCAAAGCACGAGCATTTTCATCACCTTTGCATATTTCCAACCCTATAATTGGCAAGTCAATACAAATGGGGATAGGGGACTAAATCCAGTGCCCCCTGCCCACATGGGGTAAGTTGCATATCTAAGTGTCAAGAATGTGCCCAACACTCAGGTATGCATGGAGAGTGTGGCTGCTGGTCCCTTGCTCATACAGCCAGTCCACTACACCTTCACACGCATGCTTTTCGTGAGTCGAGGATTGGCACACAGGTACATGTGACATCAGAATGGGAAGCGTGCATTAATCCTTAAGAATGAACACCTGTGTGCCCTTCTTCTGCCAATGTAGGCATATGTCTCTCACTAGTACTTCCATTTTGAATTTCAAGTGTCAGATATTAACTGAATGTGGCTGTGCAGGTTAATTCATAAAATTGCACGCAATTAAGTTACACATGCAAATGTAGTGTAATCTGAGCAGGCATGAATAATTTACACCAAGCATTCTGGAGACTTCGCTAAAGCACCAGAAGTCATCGAACATGTTAGGATAAAACTGTCTAGGATAGTCCAAGCGCTAAATCACTTCAAGACCTATCCGGACAAGAAGGTATCCAACAGCAATCTAAGTCCCACGTCAATCTCGGCTAATGCCATTTCTTGCTGTGAGGTATTCTGGAGGATTGGCACAGAGGTGACAGGCACCTGCTTCTTCATCATTTACTGACCACTCAATAATGGCCATGCAAAGAACACACGGATGCAAATGAATGAACATGTGCCAGCTTATAAAGCCGATTTGTCAGTGCGGGCACCTCAGCGTCATTGTTTAAGCAGATCACAAAATCTTGTAGTCAATCCGTGCCAAGCCGGAGGGTAAGACGCTGCCCGACTACGTAGGTCAGAGGATGACTTGCCCCAATTAAAAAGTCACGGAATGTCCAGATTAAATTACAGGAGTGTTGAAATGTATAGTCTTTGGAAAGTTAATGCTAGGTGATGTTTCTGCCCCCACTTGTGAGAATGTATCTTTGAAAGATTTAGGTTTGCTATCTGTTTGGTAGAGGCAATCGGGTGATCTCAGAACTTTGGAGGGGAAAAAATGCAAATTGACCATCCAACTGATGACACATGTCACAAATCTCTTGATTAATCAAAATATCATGTGATGGCGATTAGCTGTTTGCCTGATACATTTGAGTATGTGTTGAATGAGCTACAATTTAAGATCAGTGGTGGAAGTTAGGACACAATCCGAGTCCCATGTGGTGGGAGAAAAGTCAAGGTTCTCCAAAAAACAAAGGAAGGAGGTGAAGCAGTCCACAACACAGCTGTGGTCAGCTTTGAGGAACGCACAGGGTACCTAAACAATGGAGGAAGCAGTGCTGTCCATGGTAGAGTTGCGAGCTCAAAAGGGACAAAGACTAGGTTAGAACCACTAAAGAAAGGCAGTAGCTTAACATTGTCAAGTGACTCGACGTGGGCATCATCCGTTCTTATTCTCGGCCTTCCGGTACCTCGCTGTGGTGGGGGGTATGGAGACATATGCGTCATGCATGCCCACACATTGGCGCTTTTCTTTATTTATTAACAAGTGTGCTATTTCAACCAGAAATGACTGGGCTCTCTTTCCGACCTCTGGGCTGTCACTGCAGCCCTCTGGCAGGACGGACCGCGGACAGAAACCACCATGGCATATGCCAAGTAAACGTACGTACAGACTAAGCCGCTTGCCATGTTAGGAGAAATAAACAACCCATCAGGCACACTGCCAGTCTTCAGCAGCCAGTGCCTGAGTCCCTTAATGTGCAGTAATGGTTTGGCACACTCTCCAATCCTTAGATATGATCCACTGGGGTTAGAGGATAAGTATAACTTCCTGCTCCAGTCACCACATCTTTAACACATATCTGCTTACGTTCAGTCACTACACATACTGTGCAGTGTGTGTCATGGTAGGCAGTGGTGCCAAATTCGGTACTGGTCCAGATGGGGGTTGTTCTCACACATCTATTCATGCACAATCTCACAAATAAAGATGGATCTTACTTCTTTGTACAGGCAACGTATTTTTGGACTGATCGGCCTATCCCACTTCCAGGGTGCTTGCAATTAAAATGGCGGACAGCATTCACCATAATGTTGTGTTATTGGTGTGGCCCTGGGAGTATTTTAACAAAGCTGAAACATTCAGATCATAGTTTTCAGATGGTGTGATTGATTTCCGGCAATCCATTATGCGAAATATTGGTCCCTCACTTCCCTGTAAACAAAAGGTTGGATAGTAAACATCTGTGTCCTGTATAACCCTCTGGGTATTCTAGGGAGGCCCAGGTTCAGCTCTGCTCATTCTGGGGGCTCATTTAACCTGACGGACACAGTCTGAAAATGCAGAAAATACAATTTCAGATACAACAAAGGTTGTTTACTGCCATCCCATTGAGGCCTACTAGCCTGTGCCCACTTGCCCATGTCCACCTTGCAGGTACTGTTCCACCAGAGATGTATTCACCTTCCTGTTCCATACACGACCCGTGCTTAACAATGCATGGCTTAATCCGTTTAAGCGTATGTGCCACATATCAGAGACCACATGAACAGGTGATGATAAATCATAATTTCAAAACTGTTCCCTCACAACATGGGCTGTGTCCCATGGGGGCATCTTTTTTTCTGGAGTGTGGTTTGTGTGGTAAGAGGAGCACCGTTGTCTTTGTCCTCATTTGTTGGTCCAATTATGTTTCTTGTCCAATTAAAGGCACCCTATAGAAATACACATGACTTATCCCCCACATTGGGTTGACACGTATGCCTGATAGGTTTCTTTTTTTTCTGTTGCTATTGGCAACTGGGACAGAACACATGTTGGCTTCTGAGTCGCTGGGGTGTGTTTCTATAGTGGTTTCTCTGAGAAGGTTCTGGCCTCATTTGTAAGCTCAAGTATTTGTTGATATCCTGAAGTAACAGTCCGATTTCAACTACAGCGAGAGAGGGGCGTGTACAAGTACAGTGGTGTGCGCAGAAACTGAGGTAACGCAGCAGTGATTCTGTTACTGTCGAATTACTGCACGCACTCTGAAAAGTGTAACTCCATCAAAAGACTTGAGATAAATCTTCCACTATACTGCCAAAAATCATACAAAATCAGCAGAATTACCACAGCAGAATTAACGCCAGCAGTAATTTCAGCCAAAATCCTCAATGGAGTCCTATGGACTCCAGAAATGGAGAATTACACCACCATACCCCCACTTGTAACCCAGTAGAAAATCACAGGACCAAGTGACAGTAACAGTAACAGAGTTTGGCAGTAATTTGCCAGTTTACTCCTGAATTACTACCAAACTCGTGATGAGGCCCATGGTCTCTCAATGACTTAGAGTGGAGGTTCAAAAAAGCTGGAGATAGTCACGGTCAATCTATTTTTGGAACACTATAGTTGTCAGTGCTCCATCTGTGTCCTGGATTATTATATACAAGAGTGAATCTGTTCTGTATCATATATCTGGATGAATGGAATATTTTCCCGGTTCCATGTGACTTTGCACTGCTGAAAAGTATCTTTGCACTGTCGACACAAACCCCGATTCATGGACCCGTGCAAAGTGTATTTTTGCCGTACAAAGTCCGTGCAAAGTCAGCGCATAGTCATTTTTGCAGTATAAAATGACTTTGCCCGGACTTTGCACAGCAAAAATACACTTTGCACGGTACCATGAATCAGGGTTTATGTCGGCAGTGCAAAGTTACTTTTCAGCAGGGCAAAGTCACTTTGAACCAGGCAAACATTCCATGAATCGGACCCACAGTCTTCTCCTTTAGTATTTAGTATTTAGTATTTAGTATTTATTTTATTTGTATAGCGCAGACCAGGCCCAGAGGCTACCGGGCGCATTTCTTAAGGCAATGGTTACATACGTTGCATACAATGATGATATATCAACAATAAGTAAGGCATAGAAATAGACATGTGAAGGTGGTACATGGAAAGTCAAGTAATGCATCCTTACTGATGTTATTGCAGCACGTTTTAGTAAGAATCTTAGGCATTGGAGGAGGCGAGCCAACATTTGGCTTTGTGTTTGAAAAGGTTGAAGGAGGCGAGGTTTCTGATAGTCAAGGGGACAGTATTCCACAGTTTGGCTGCCAGGACTGGGAAGCTAGACCCACCGGCTGTTTGGAGCTTGTATCTGGGTATCGTTAGGCTATGATTCAGGGTAGATCTAAGTGATCGGACTGGAGTGTACATCGTGAATCGTGAGGAGAGATACGTGGGGGCCAGATTGTTCAGGCATTTGTAGGTAAGGGCAAGCGATTTTAGTGAGATCCTTTGGGTGACTGACAACCAGTGAAGGTTCTTCCTGGTATCCGAGATGTGTGCAGATCTGGGGATATTGAGGGCTGCCCTGATGGCGTTATTTTGTATAATTTGGAGCTTGTCTAGGTTACACTGGTTAGTGCCCTGGTGCAATGCATTGCAATAGTCAAGTTTAGACATGACCAGGGTCCTAGCCAGGGTAGTGCAGTTATGTGAGGAGAGGAGAGGACGACAGGCTGTGATCAACTTGCAGGTATAGGCGGCGGCGGCCGCAACTGCATTGGTTTGTCTGTGAAGGGAGAGGGTGGAGTCAAGGTAGATACCAAGTGTTTTTGTGTCTTTAGAAACTTTAGTTATGTTTCCATCAATGTTAAAGGAACTAAACATAGGGTTCAGTTTGTTTAGTCTTTGCTGAGTACCTAGGATGAGGAGCTCTGTCTTGTCATCATTAAGACAGAGCTCATGTTGGGCCATCCAGGTTTGAATGACATGGTAGACATCGTTCAAGGCTTTTGAGTCTAAAGTGTAATCACCCGTGATGGGGATGAGTATCTGGGTGTCATCCGCATAATTTGTGTAGGTAACACCCAGGTAATCAAGCACATCGAATAAGGGTTTAGTGAATACATTATAAAGGGTGGGGGAGACGCACGATCCTTGGGGGACTCCGCACGGGACTGGTGCAGGGTCAGCCGCGGAGGTGGGCGAGAATACCCTCATCTGTCTGTCTTTGAATGCCATATATCAAATCATTGAAGCAAGCATGGGGTGGACATTGCAAAATCGAATGGAACTAAACCTAGTTTGACAGAATGTCTGTTGAACTATAACACTAAGGTGCAGGTGTTTGTGTATCAGATAGGAGTTGTGAATATGCGTGAGAAGGGCGCATGTTTTTTCCTATGGGAAAATCCTATAGAGAATCTTGAAGAATTCTCAACGGAGGGGGGCTAGAGTATCAAAGACATTGCGCATACCGCTCTGCGCATATGTTTTTAGCACGTATTCGTATGTGGTAATTCTTATCCAATTATCATTCTAAGCACTGTTTCCCAGTACGGGAAGGAACACAGGGGAGATGCAATTATCAAAGAGGCGCTAGGCGCTGCTTTCATAATTGACAAACTTATCACCTCTTTGATAAGGCGAAGGGCCGCTGACCTCCCTTGCAGCACACTGGAAGCTGGTGACGGCTCACTGCCAGCCACGTCTAGTACATTTGGCCAGTGCTGGTTTTCTTTCCCTAAAAACAGACACTGAATGCGAGCAAGTTAAACAATCTTTTTAATAATGCGGCTACAGACATCACCAAATATAGCTTCATATTCTCCCATCCGTCTAATCACTCGGCAAATTACCCAAAAGCCGTGTCCACCTTTGTGTGCTGCGCATTGCCAGAGGGTCTCCCAGAGTAAACACACAAGCACACCACGACATGTGGCACTTCCTCACATACAGAGCCCACTTGTCTTCCAGCTAAATGTTGGCAACGTTTTCTGTGTTTACCTCTGCTGGCCACTTATTAACAGGCGGTCGCGTTACAATGTCTTTGCTTCCTTTCCGAGCGATCAGTGTTCGAACCCGCATAAAATAATCGTTTTTTTAATCACCTTTTTTTTTATTACTCGAGAACTAAAGGGCTCGCCGTCCACCCACACGCATCCAGTACCTGCCCCCTTCTGCTGCTCCCACTGCATTTCTTAACACATCAGTATTTTTACCAACCCTCTTATTGAGCAGGGCGTCTGAGGCTGTTTAAACTATAACATGAAGCACTGTTGCGTCATCTCTGCATTGGCGGAACATGGCACTGCAGGGGGTCCTATGATAAGAGCTTTGCCAGAGCAAACACTACTAGTGTGCATGATAGCAGCACTTAGGGAAAGAGGCGCAGAGGACAGGTAAAAAGTGCGCAAACGTAGTGACATGAAGCACCAACGCACACCTTTGATAATTAGAAACCGGCGCCCCAACTGGCGCAGGAACACTAATAGAACACGTATAATGTCTGATAATTTGGCCCCAGGTAGTGGAGACATGTAGGGCTGAGGGCATCAGTTACAAGTAAGACAGGGTGGCAAGCCCCTGCCTATGAGGCCTCTCAGAGGAACATCATGTTGTAGGAGTATAGAGTTAGGAGCGCTGACTCAGTTTGTACCAACGGAGTCATACTATGTTGGCGAAATTGACATGAGGGAGGATATTTGGAGATTGGAAAAGTTTCCAAAAGGCAGGCTGCCTCATCTAGGTGAAGAGCGCTGCCGAATTGAGTTAATTCCACATGTCAGGCAGTGTAGGATGTTATCGACATTGCCCAACACAATTGTCCTCTTGGGAGGACCTGCCTATTGGTAACTCTCTCAAATTACATTAAAGGCCAGTCTGCCCTAACTAAAAAACGTTTGAGCGATGATATCACTTTTATGTGTGGACCTAGATGACAGCACTGTTATCTGCTGTTGTTGTGGTGTCGGTAATTGAAGAACGTGAGACATTGAAAAAAATCATAGAGATTTGCACCTTCTAGTGTGATGTGAAGTAGATGGTCTAAGTGAACATGGGTTGAGATTTGAAGAAGTTGAGCAACTGCCCCACAAGCTAGGGCCTTCTTAGCGCTTGTAGGGTTTGGGAAGATTATGTCACATGTCAGGCTTTCCTATGTGAAGTTACCCCGGCTCCAACCCTATCAGCAGCCTCTCTGGGAAAGTCCTCTCCCACATTTTGCCAATTGGTGTTGAGGGGACGTGGTCAGGTAAGAGAGTCCACACACCTACCATATATCCACGATTTCTGGCTGCATGAGTGTAAAGAAACCACTTTTACATTTCCTAACTAGCTGCGAAAACGTTAAAAGCTGACTTTTCACTTAAGCTACCTTGCACGAGACTGTAATTCGCAAGGGCAATTGCAATTTACAATATACATTTTGTTCTTTGCAACCTAGCATTTTGCATCCGCAAAGACGGCCACTTTGCGTGAGTATGACTGTTTTAGCTTATACAACATTCTTCCATACATTTGGTCCCTGTTTTTTTTGTTAATCTGATCTTTTCGGGATTCTACAATTTAAATACAGATGAAATGTTTATTTAAGATGATGAGAAATAAATGTAAAGTGGGAGCATGTAGCAAAAAAATTAACTAAAGCACTATTTAAGAAAGTTTGCTTTTTATGTTAGGAACTAGATTTAGTCAATAAGACAGCTATTCAGCCGAATACTTGACAAACTAATAGGTATTTGGCAGAATACTAAATACTCTAGTGGTAACAGACTGTGAACTATGATGAGAGCTTTGTACCTCACTCTATGTCTTGAGGTATCCCAGGCTACATGGAAGTGCAACAAAAGGAATAACCTCAACTAACTAGCTGTTTTCAATTTTGCTACCACTGGAAGGCATTGATCCTTGTCATTGCTATATATACACAAGGGTGCATGACACTATTTGCTTGCCACGCAAAATTAACCACCTTTTATATGTTGTGAATTGAGCTGTCCATTTGCCAGTTTAAATTATACAAACGCCATATAACTTGCAGTGAGTTTGTGCCTAATACGTGTTTGTGCATCAACTATGTAGGGATTACAATTCTGCACATCCTCTAAGATACTATATTTTGTATTTATTTAAGAACAAGTGTGATATTTCAAACAGAAATGATTTACAGAGAGGCGACACAAGTATATATAATTAAAGGCAAATTAAAACTATTTGCATTCAAAGTGAGAGGCACTGAAAAGTTGGCTGCATCTTCAATTTTGACACATAAAATTCGAATGTTTAGAGAAATATTGTGCCGTCAAAGCTAGTGCATAGGTGCCACCTTTTGTAGTGGACAACATATGATACAAAACATGGAGAAAGCTGCAGTGTAAAGTTGGAGCTGCCAAAATAATGTGTCTGTTGTATTCATCAACATTTTAGTCTGTCAATTGGTTTTTTGAGAGACAGCACCCGACAGATGGCAAGGACAGTCTCACAAATTAAACCACCCCAAGAACAATACAGGGTCTTGAGTACATTTCAACCCAAAAAAGACTAAGTTTGAATAACTTTCGGTGTACAGCAGCAAATACAAAAAAAACACTAACTGTATTCACGGAGAACTGTGCCAGCCGCAATGGAACAGCACATCCCAAAAAGAAAAGGCCCTAGTGTGTCAGAAATGAAATTCAGCTATTAGGGCAACACAGCTGCGTTACAGAAATACACTTTAAAGTGAGAAAAACAAGTAAATCATGTGATTTTATAGGACGTTGCAATCAAACAAGCACCTTTTTAATATACATGGAAGAAATGAACTAAATGCAAGTATAGAAATGATATTCATCCAATGAAGATTGAGGTGTGTATTCAATGGGAGTTTGTGAATATGAGACAGGCCAATGTAAAATATTGGGCCAATCACATAGTGCAGGGTTCAAAATTGAAGAGAGCTTGGAGCTATTTAGCTCTTGCTTATTGCCTAGAAGACCCTGCTTAACTTAAAACCAACAGTTACCAGGAGCTACTTTTAGATCCCCAGGCCTACTGATGCTGAAAAGACATAGCTATGTGAATGTAACTCTGTGCATTTCGGGCAATCTATAAATAAACTGTAGGGCACATATACGTGACATTTAAAGCATACAGGGTCATAAATAATGGATACAATTATATGTTTGCATTTTATGTGGAAGTTAGATTTGCGTAACACTATGTAGTAGTGCCTCGTTCCCCAGTGGTAGCTCCTTGTGAATGGTTAATGCTGGATACCCAGGAGCTGCTTGTAGCTCCTGTTTATCCAATCTTAATTTCGAGCCCTATAGTATGACATCATTATGATATAAGCATGAGAATACTAGACACTTTAAAAAGTTTGCGTACTGAGTGGATAGGATTATGTTATTGGAAAAGCTGCAGGAAAGAAGAACACCTCGGATTGTGATTATGGATGGATGAATCAGATGAAAACCATCTTAAGGCTGCAGAAAGGAAGATTTGTGTTCCACAGATGTGTTCTGTCCACAAGAGAACCTGCAAAGAGGGAATCTGAGGCGATCCTCACTTCGTGGAAGCAGAGATGGAAGGGCACAGCTGACTGGGAGATTTTCAATCCAAAGGGTCCAAGCTTCTTTTAAGTGCCAAGGATGAGTATGCTCGTCCTTCTTGCATAGACTTCAATAATAGCCTGACACTTGAGGGGTTATAACTGAAAGCATCTTTGCAAAAGTAAGTATGAGATTTTGCCAAAAAGAAATGATCGATGCTCTCTACGGCTATTTCCCAGAAAAGCCCCAGAAAGTTGGTGGTTTGGGAAAGTGCTATCAAAATGCATTTATTTAAATGGGAAATAAACCGTGCACTCCCACTGCATGTAAAATTAAGCAAGTTGTCAATTTGATCTGACTTAAAATACATTTGTGCACAATGCTGTAGATAGCACTTGTGCGCATTTGGCTCACCATTCTTTAAAAATCATATGCTAATTAAATTATACCCAGAGTGTTTTAACATTGCGCTGTGATATGAAGAGACCCATAGCAAAGCCTAATAAAGGGTTTTCACTGATAATGTGTGTTCTGTGAAGGCCATAGCTATTTAATAAGTAATGCAAAAGGAGTGCGAGTTTAATTGTGTCATTTGTACCCTCATAAAAATGTTGCAAATGTAAATCCCATGCAATCCCCTCTCTGCTGAAAATATAGCACATAAAAAGAGGCATGAGCCAGACAGACTTTGCTAAATGAAAGGGATGGGGGCACTCATACCTGTTCAATAGAATCCTAAAACCATTCTCCCAGGTTGGGTGAGCAAATCGAAACTTTGTGCGTTCTGAATCAATAACAGAGCTTTCCTAACCCAACATCTGCAGGAATCTAATGCAAATTATTGAAAGTATATTTTAGACTGCACGGAAATTCTAGCAGCTGATAGCACCATATCTACATGGGAAGTATGAGACATGCAACCTTTCCCTGATAACAACATGTGATGGTAATATTTGGTGAAAGAAAAAGATGTGTGTACTATGTGCAAGTGTAACTATATGTGCAGTTTAAAGTAGCTAGCACCTTAGGGAAACTAGAATGTTTTGAAGATTCCTGTTCCTGTTACGATCCAGCTGCCATCTTGATAGTTACTCAGACCTCAATGTGTATGAAGAATTGATTATGGAAATGCATGCTTGTGGGTGAGAAATAGTGAGATAAATGCAGGCAGGTCATTTTCGTTTTTTCAGACAACCTATCTGTGATTGTGCAACATTGTGGTGACTTCCCTTACATAAAGCTGGGACCACCTTTCTCTTGACTTCATCTTTAATTAATTAAAATACATTTTAATTTTGATCAAATCACCTGTTTCTTGTCCAGAATTGTGGGGTATGACTGTATAAATAGGAGACATTAGATCAAGGTGTCCACTTGATCTAGTAGCCATACATTTATCAAAATATTTCTCACACTATATATATAGTGAGCATACATATACCAGGGACATGGACAGAAGGCACAACACAAATATTGATCCATGTACTCAGTGTGCCAATAGTTTGCATGTGAGCATAAGCATGGATAGTTCTAGTTGGCAAAGCATACAAGCAAAACACTCCATGGATCTCTTCACTGATGCAGTAATCATGAAAAGTTAGAGGAAAGGATTGTACATTAAATGAAAAATAATTGTCAAAAATGAGCCATATTACTTAAATTGCATAAGGCACACCACAGATGTTTGTGGTTGTTACACACTGTTATGTAGTGACCTCACAGCCATCAGCACATGGACATGGAGATACCATCCCCATGCCCTTGAGAACAGGGATATCTACACGCCAAGTAGCCCAGTGAGATCCATAAAGCTCAGAAACCACGACTTTCAGAATCCACCTCTTTTGTTGGGATCAAAATCGGGACTGTATCTAGTCAAGTAACAAACAGGTGAGGACGGAATAGGCAAATGTGGACTCGCCTGGCATTGTCAACAAAGTGGGAAGAGAACGACTATATTTCCCACAGTTGCACTTTCTGTTTGAAGGAAAATTCAGACTGGACTAGACAGGTGCATTTGATAGCGTTGGCCCAAGAAGACCAAACTGTCACACAGGAGTACCACACAACCCCCACAAAGTTCCTTCACGCTATGCCCATCCCATAATTAATATTCAAAAGGGGTGTAATCATTTCCCGTAATTCCACCAATTGCGGAAACCTCAACACTGACCAACAAGTAGGGTAAGGGGTCCTTTGGCCTCCCAACTCCTTGAGGACAGGGCTCAACATTCACCTGTGATTAACACAATCCTAGACAAAAAACTTCCAGAAGCTGTCCTGCAGAGAGAACCACAGCTGGCACTTATCCATGGGAAATAATATTTTGGCCTACAATGCAAAATGAAGGATGTCCTTTAAAAATACTCAAAGGGGACAGATTTATTTAGTGTTCGTTCCAATGAGCATTCTCCTAGCACAACAGAGAATGGGAGTTTTGGAGTCAAAAGGTGGGTGTTTAAACATGGAAAAGGAGAGATGGCAGAGGTAGAAGGTGAGATCAGAAGAAATTGGAGTATAAGGAAGGAAGCTGTAATGAGTTTGCCAGAGAACATGAGAGGAGGCTAGAAGTGAAAGAGTAAACCAGGGGAAGTAAGGACAGGGTGTTGAGGAATAGCAGAAGTAGTGAGGCTTGAAAGGGCGGCAACAGAGTTCGGTAGGAGAACCCAAAGGAGAGAAGGAGGCAGAGAGAGAGAGAGAGTGAGAGAGAGAGAGAGAGAGAGAGATGACGAGACAGGATGAGAGAGAAAGAGAGAGAGAGAGAGAGAGAGAGAGAGAGAGAGAGAGAGAGAGATCCATGAGGTAGGAGAGAGCGAGACCAAGAGGTAGGCTACAGTGAGAGCCCAGAATTTGGAAAAAGAGTGCTAACTATGGAGGTTGGGGAGACCCCAGAGATTTTAGACCGAGAGTGCTAGAGCCGAGGTGAGATGGAGAACTCCAGAGGCTTCTGAGGGGAGAGACTGCAAAGGTTGTCGAGTGAGAGACATCAGGGATTGTGGAGAGAAAGACACCCAAACTTTACAAAAGAAAAACGCTGAAGGGCCCAGGAGGCTGAGAATGGAGAGAAAACAAAGGTTGGGGTAAACAAAACCCAGGAAGCTAAAAGAGAGAAGGAGAGGCAGTAGAATGTTCAAGGAGGTTGGAATATGAGCTAAGACAGAGGCGGCCAAGAGAGTGAAAGGTGGATCTAGAGGAGAACCAAAAAGAAAGAAAGAGAGAACATACCACCCTGAGCCATGTAGTTGTGTTTTTGGTAAAAAAAATATGTTGTATTGTATTGTATATACATTTGTATTGCGCACCAATGACCCGGAGGTTTACGGGTGCCGACAAAGACACACACAAAAGAACTACACCCATACTAAGGGGGAGCAATGCATTCAAGTAATTTCAGAAAAAAACATTTGTCGATAGAGCCAGTTGCTGGGGAGCAGATTCAAGCACTGTCAATGGTATTTAAACAAACATTGACAGTAATAGCTGGGGAAAAACTGACAGAATATTTTGAGCATTAACATAAACTGAATGACGATCTCAATGCAGCATAAAACCACACTTGATATTCCAGAGATCTGAAAAGGATTGTGGTCTAAATTACAGAAAGACACAATTGGCAAAAGAAGCTGCTGGAAAATGGTAATGGGAGAACATGGCATTCGGGAGGTCAGATGCTTCATTTAGGGGGGAAAAACGGTTGTGGTGTGCTTAGATGGACGCTGGGTAAGGAAGGGAGCTGTGTTGTGAAGTGCTTGGATAAACGCTGGGTAAGGAAGGGAGATGTGTTGTGAAGTGCTTGGATGGGTGCTGGGTAAGGAAGGGAGACATGTTGTGAAGTGCTTGGATGGACGCTTTGTAAGGAAGGGAGATGTGTTGTGAAGTGCTTGGATGGCTGCTGGGTACGGAAGGGAGATGTGTTGTGAAGTGCTTGGATGGATGCTGGCTAAGGAAGGGAGATATGTTGTGAAGTGCTTGGATGGACGCTGGGTAAGGAAGGGAGATGTGTTGTGAAGTGCTTGGATGGCTGCTGGGTACGGAAGGGAGATGTGTTGTGAAGTGCTTGGATGGATGCTGGCTAAGGAAGGGAGATGTGTTGTGAAGTGCTTGGATGGCTGCTGGGTACGGAAGGGAGATGTGTTGTGAAGTGCTTGGATGGATGCTGGCTAAGGAAGGGAGATGTGTTGTGAAGTGCTTGGATGGGTGCTGGGTAAGGAAGGGAGACATGTTGTGAAGTGCTTGGATAGACGCTTTGTAAGGAAGGGAGATGTGTTGTGAAGTGCTTGGATGGCTGCTGGGTACGGAAGGGAGATGTGTTGTGAAGTGCTTGGATGGATGCTGGCTAAGGAAGGGAGATATGTTGTGAAGTGCTTGGATGGACGCTGGGTAAGGAAGGGAGATGTGTTGCGATGTGCATGGATGGACACTGAGTAAGGAAGGTAGATGTGTTGTGAAGTGCTTGGATAGACGCTGCGTAAGGAAGGGAGATGTGTTGTGAAGTGCTTCAATGTATAGAATATGTAAGGTCAGCGAGAATGTTGTAAAATGAGAATGTTGAAGTATGACTGAGGGAATGATTGTGTGGGGAGGTACCAGCCAAGGCAGTTGGGGAGATGGAAGCCTTGGTGGTGGGAGACTGTGGGTTCGTATTAAGCTACTTGATACAACCTGATGTAACCTGATGTAAAGGAATACAGAAACCTACAAGTAACTCACCTAAGTTTCATGGTGCGCTCATTATATCACACCCACATTGCTTAAACAGGAGAAAAGTAATTATTTTGAATGTGGATTTTGTTCTTTGTGCCAACATTTATTTGAACTGTATCTCCAAACAAAAATGCCCACATGAATAACATGTACTTTTCATACTTCTTTCTGTAACCCAAAACTTAATAAAAGCTTTTGCAGATGATTATGTTTATCTTTTAAATCCTTGTGCAATTTACATTGGCAGAAATAACTGAGAGGGATGACCTGGACAGAGACCAAAAAAGAAAAGTACCAGAAGTGCTTATTTTATGGTGGTTGAGAAAACGGAATACATGCACCAGAACTGTCTCCAAGAATAGACGCCTGGGGAATGTCAAACCTCATTTCAGGCTGGCTTTCTGTGAAATGCTAAAACGGGTCAATTTTCAAGGCTGGCAAGTGTAGACATGTCATAATAATTCCAGATGGAATCTAGAATCATTGCATACCAGTCTCTCTGATCCCCAGAATATGCATCCACTTTTGTACACTTTTATCCTCGACAATGTGTCCTTGTGAAAAGGTGGCATTCATTGTCCCTGTCCTTGTGTATTGCTGCTTTTCTTATATGATTACTGAATGCAGACACCCTTATTGTTGCAATATTTGTATTTTGAGTTTTGAGATGCACCGGTACCAAATGACATGTGGTATATGTGTATTCCCTCTGACATCTGTATAATAATAGTGGTCAATTGTGAAGTGTATTAATTGCAGTCATGGCGCTTAAGGATTTCATAGAATGTAATGTAATCTATGTGGTCTTGTATGGGGCCCATCTGCAGGAATTGGTGGCCTCACCTATGTAAGAGAAAAGGGGGTGGGTTTCATTAGTGGGGCAGTGGGCAAGTCCGAAATGAAACCTGTGGTGTTGATTGGTGCAAGTCGTAAGAGTCCGGTTGCTAAGTCCTACTCTGCTTTATATGGCTTTGGCGGAGAAACCTTGTGGTATGTTATCCATAGGGAAGAGCCCAAGATCTGATATATTGCAGCCCTTTGGGCCTGGTTAGCCACTGATGTGGGGGAGTGTGACAGAGCTAAAGAGGAGAACTTAGCTGTGGCTCGGTTAATGTTGATGTGCTAACCACTAGGTCTGTGCTGGCCATCTGTGTGGGGTATGTGTGTGTATTGTAAAGTGGTAGGAGATCTTAGAGGGTGACTGGTCTGGGCAGTGGGGGAGGAGGTTTTACAAGGCAAAACAACCTGAAACCATGCACTCCCACCACTGACCTCTTGCATGCAGAACGAATTTAACTAGCTCACTCTACTTCTGTCAATCCCCCCCCCTCTCTCTCTCTCTCTCTCTCTCTCTCTCTCTCTCTCGCTCTCCCTCTCTCTCTCTCACACACACACACACACGTGATACAGTGTATCATATGTGCAACAAAACAAGTATCTAGAAGTTGGCAGAGAACGTGGAGGCAATAACCCTTTGTTCAGAGAAAGGACTACATGAAATTTGGGGTAAACATAAGAACCATAAGGACAATGGACTCAACTGCCAGATCCTTGCAAGAATAAGGTCATTCTGTCCTATGCATTCCCTGGAAATGAGACACAACAGTTGAAATCAGAATAGTATCAAGGTGGAACAAGAGAAAGAACATATGCACGTAAGGAGGAGTGATGTAGCTAGGTATGCTCCAACGCTCAAAATCTCTGCTCTCTAAATAGCAGAACAAAGTAGGGATGGCAGCGCAAGCTACCAGGTGGTCAAGGGCAATAATGTCGCAATACAGAGTTCTTGTTTTCCAATTTTTAAAGATGTTAAATTGGTTAATTGATCCCATAGAGACTCTATGCGTAGTTTCATAAGACTCTAATGATAACCCCTGTGTTCAGGGATTTAACAGGGACAGTAACGGACCTGAGCCTAAAGAAGGAAACAGCAACACAAGGACCTAAGTGAGGCTAGCAAACCTAGGGTTTATCACTATCAGCAGAGCATGACTCCATCCAGGGTGCTAATGGCCTTTTTCTTAAAAATAAAAATGGGGTCTGTGAATTGTGTGTGCCCGATTTTCTTTAAACAAATGACAAAACAAGATGTTTACCATGGAAAACATTAAACGTTTCTAAGGTGGCT
Source organism: Ambystoma mexicanum (assembly GCF_040938575.1). Lineage (NCBI taxonomy): Eukaryota > Metazoa > Chordata > Amphibia > Caudata > Ambystomatidae > Ambystoma > Ambystoma mexicanum. Next base: position 862,565,160 of record NC_090941.1, read on the forward strand.
GCAACAAGATTGGAGTAAACCAGCATGCCGATACACCTGAGGGAGAGTGCTTCAAGTTAAGTGGGGAGTGATGAGTGGGGGCAGAGGGCAGGTAGCAGGAGCAACGATGGGAAGGAAAAGGAGAGAGAATGTAGGGGGGCAGAATTGTCAGACCTCCAGGGGAGGTGCTGAGAGAATGCAGGCGGAATCCACGTACCTGGCCATCTGATTGGCCAGACACTCTCCCCCAGGTGCTTATGTCCAAGAACAAAGATAAATGTGAAACACAAGGTACTCTTCAGAACTCTAACAGATGTTGCCAATAAACCGTACGTCCCTGCACACACCTTTAGCCAAAGAAATATTGGTTGTAATGCAACCTGTTCATATCACTTAGCGGAAGCTCCGGCCTAAATGTTAGAGACTTGATTGCCTTTGGCAAAGATGATAATGACTTTAAAAACACATTTGCCCCTATAACCATGGGGGCCACATTACAATTGATCCACAAAGCACTCCCGTAAAGTGCTGCTGCCATGGCTTTACACTGATAGGCTGGCAATTGGGCTTTAGCCGAGGTTCAGGGCCTCATCCCACCTGCCTTATGCCGCGTTTTATGATTTGGGAGAGCAGGGCTCAGACGAAGAGATGCAGACCCCCAAAGAGTGAAATTGATTGAGGACCTGCAGCTTCCCAGATACACCCTCTGTCTGATGCTCTCACCTTTCCCCATCATCACCAACATTATCTTTGAACCTTCCATTTGCAAAGACTTGAAGGCATTGTAGTCCTCAAAGACTAAAATAGGTTTCCTCATACATAGTTCTGAATGCATTATCTAAACATAACCGTATAGGCCCTTTCATTGTATTCAAGTTAGGCCTGTCTGCATTTGCTCTCAGAAGCCCGTTATCTAAGTTATGTAGGAACAGTTTAAAGAAGAAGGGTGTCAGAACACCAGAAGCCTGACACCCAGCTTCTGGTGTTCTGACATCTAAAGCATATTTCATGCAATTGTTCATCGCTTTGCCAGCAGCATAGACCATGTTTTCACCACAAGTAAGAAATGGGGCAAACGTGGGCCTCCTTGCATTTGAAAGATCAGCGCCTGTGGAATGCATGCGGATTCATGGTAGCTCCTTCAGACCTTAAATTATAGGACAGGGGAAGAGAGGCATTGACAGTAAGTCATTGTGGAGGCGATCTCAACAATGTGAGGAATAAAGATTGGCTCCAACTGAAATCGGGAGACAAAAATGTTGCCATAGGAATGCATTGGGGAAAGAATTCTTTTAGGCGGGAGAATGTGAAAATAGCAATATGTTTCACTGAATAATTGGGAGGCTCCCGCCTAAATCGGAAGGTTTGGTGTGTATAGGGAGCTCTCTCCTCATGTTTCCATTAATCGGCAAATCCACAACGCCACCATTCACAAGTACAGCAAGGAATCTACTAAAGACTTCCTCCGGGGAGTCAGTAAGTATGTTTCAAGGTGGGTTCTCGAAGGCTTGCAGAGATATATATATATATATATATACATATATGTAAATGTCAGTGGTTAGAAGCATGCAATAAGGTGTTATGCATTTGAGAAGGACAGATACAGGAATTTCAGCCTCTCCTCAATTCCACTTTCCGAGCCCATCATTTCTTTGTGCTAAGTGTATCATTACATTCCTGTGTGGCAACTTAATGACTTGGCTCGAATGCTATAGTGTGCTACGTTCGGCTTGTGGATTAGCCTTTCGCTTGCCAATAGGCTGGCGAAGCGTCGTTATTAACTGCCTTGGGTAACACAAACTGTCTTAAACAGATGGACAACCAATAATTTCACATCCTGCAACAGTAATTGGCACGACAGAAGGCTCATGAAAAACAAAAATACATTTGGACATAAATTGCAGGAATAATTAAAACGAAGCCCGAAACATTCAACACCGTGTCACTCTCTTGTTTCATAAACTCTTCATGGTTCGTGGAGCTTGTTTTCTAATAACCTGCTGATCAAAACACCTCCTACCTCCATCTGCTTTTCGGGCGGAAAAACATCATTACTGTCATAATGCAGCATTCAACTCCTCCAGGCCTTATGTTCACGGCAAAAGGAATACTGCTTGTATTTTGAGGTATAATGAAACAATTAGGACGCTCTTCAAAAACAAAAACAAAAAAAATGCCTCTACAGCTGCATCCTTTGAGATAAGGCTGCATGTAGTATTCAAAATAGGTTTCTAACATATTTATCTATTTATTGTTGATTTGTATGGCGCCAGCCGCAATACATACCGTGCTCTGTGGAGCCCAGCATATCATATATCTTCATAGTGAAAACAGGCAGCATAGATTGAATAGATATTTAAAGACAGTATTCAAAAAGTGCACCCGCCACTCGCTATTGTCTATATTTCAATCTTGGTGAGTAAGAAATGGTTAGCTGTGTGTATGTCTACAAATGGAGTGGCGTGTGGCTTTTTAATGGCTGGCTAGTAGCATGCAAACTGAATGTTTGCCCCTGTATAAAGTGATGGGCATCGTTAGAGCATCGGAGCAACAGTAGGGCGTGTTTTAGTCTAGTGCAAATATTCTCTGTTCTTTGTCAATTAATCATTTTTCGGGATTGCAAATCTGATCCCATGCTTTCCGGGCATCCTTCGTCGCATCTAATATTGTCAAGAGGTACCTACAGGTGTGCCCTCCGTGCCTATCTAAAGTCTACCACACATGCCAATCCTGCCGTCACTTTGCACATTTTCTCTGTTGCCCTTAGTACCTCTGAATGCCTGAAATACGTGCAAGTGTGTCACTTAAAGTCCCTTAAATTGTTACAGTGCTTCCATGGTGTATCATCAGACTGCGTGACGCCTGGATATGTGAGCATTCAAAATTGCACACATGCCCTCTGCTCATTGCTAACACACTTGCTAATACAAACAAAATCATCAATAATATTTTAATCAAATTCCTAAACATGCCACTGGTTTCCTTGTGTTTTACCACAATGGAGCAGATGGCCGATCGCCTCCGAATGGCTTCTCTGCAATAATGCTGCAAGTGGACTGGCTATGAATCTACTCTTTAAAGAGCAATTTGATCCCTTTCAGCTGTTGCGTTAGAAGCAATACTTTCCTAGTGAATAAACATTTAAAGGGAATCATGTATAAGATTATTTACCACACGTCCATGTCTAGACTGCTGAAAGCCATTATTTTCCTGTAGGTAAAGAGATTGAACCTTTTGTTTCATATTTGGTTTTTTGTGACATTAGCCGAGGATATTGAGCAACCCCATGAAACATTCTATCATTATGCTGTTTATTACACTATTTCAGTGCAACCTAATGGTAAGGCGCATCATAACGTTTGAGCTAATGCCTGCTTGGGTCCTCCAATGTATCCTATCCCCACGTCCCCCAGTCTGGGTCCTCCAATGTATCCTATCGCCACATCGCCCGTCTGAGTCCTCCAATGTATCCTATCCCCACATCTACCCATCTGGGGCCTCCAATGTATCCCATCCCCACGTCTCTCCATCTGGGTCCTGCAATGTATCCCACCCCCCACGTCTCCCCGTCTGGGTATCCCCACGTCTCCCAGTCTGGGTCCTCCAATGTATTCTATCCCCACGTCTCTCCATCTGGGTCCTCCAATGTATCCCATCCCCACGTCTCCCCATCTGGGTCCTGCAATGTATCCCACCCCCATGTCTCCCCGTCTGGGTATCCCCACGTCTCCCAGTCCGGGTCCTCCAATGCATCCTATCCTCACGTCTCCCCATCTGGGTCCTCCAATGTATTCTATCCCCACGTCTCTCCATCTGGGTCCTCCAATGTATCCCATCCCCACGTCTCTCCATCTGGGTCCTGCAATGTATCCCACCCCCACGTCTCCCCGTCTGGGTATCCCCACGTCTCCCAGTCTGGGTCCTCCAAAGTATTCTATCCCCACGTCTCTCCATCTGGGTCCTCCAATGTATCCCATCCCCACGTCTCCCCATCTGGGTCCTGCAATGTATCCCACCCCCATGTCTCCCCGTCTGGGTATCCCCACGTCTCCCAGTCCGGGTCCTCCAATGTATCCTATCCTCACGTCTCCCCATCTGGGTCCTCCAATGTATTCTATCCCCACGTCTCTCCATCTGGGTCCTCCAATGTATCCTATCCCCACGTCTCCCCATCTGGGTCCTCCAATTTATCATATTTCCACAGCTGCCTCACTGCCTTGGATATGCAGCTTCTGAAAAGCCTGTTGCCTAAACTCTGCAGCCCAATTTCTAGCATATCCTCTTTTGATCCTTGCAACACGTCTCCTGCTCGATGGGCACCATTGTGTTGGGTAACAATATGCATATGCTACCTGCCATTAGTCCAAGACACCCACCTGAGGGTGAACCTTGGCCTCTACGAATACACATATAATGTAATGTTTTGTGATGATCAACCCGAGGATAGCAATACAATGTACCTTCATTGAAGGATGATCCCTAAGCAGAAGAAAAACCTGCTGTGCCATGTGTAACCTCGCCACTCCTGTATCCCTGACACTTCTGACTTTTCTCTGCTTGGATTTTACCTTGCATGTCATGCAGGCTACCACATGTACGGTGGCCTTTTTGGTCTGTGGTCCCCCATCGGTTGTTTGCTTTCCGAGTCTCCACTCTCCAAGTACATAGAGTACGGATTGTATATGTGCAGGTGGTTTGATTTTTTTAAATCAATGTGACATGTCTTGGATATTAAAATCCGCACATTGAACTTTATTTGAACTGCATTTTTACCACTTCTTTTAACATTTGTATTGTTGATGATTTGTAAACTTTGCCATCACAAAAGAGTCTGAAAGCCAAAACTGCAAATTACATTTTAAGTTCTTTTTCTAAGGGAGTCAGGAATGCTTTATGGACAATGCAGTACCAGTTGGTATTGAAATTGAAATTTAATTTGCAGTTTCGGCTTTCAGACTTTCGTTTTTTGGCAAAGTTTACAAATCATGAGCAATACAAATGTTAAAAGAAGTGGTAAACATCTGCTCTTAACCATGGCTTCCGATATCAGAGTTGCTAAAGTTTATACAGTGGATCATGCTAATACTAAATGGCCTGTGCAAACTAAATGGGAGTACGACTTCGGGATGCCCTTGGATGATAATACTTGGTCTCAAATGTTTGCTCGGATCAGGGGCGTCTTCAACTCTGCTAACATCATCCACAATGTGTACTTTTTCATGCATAGAGTCTTCATTACTCCCCTGAAATTGTCTAAGTCAAAATCTGGGGCGGATGACAAGTGCTGGTCCTGTGAGGATGCCTCTGCTTCCTACAAACATATGTTTTATGATTGTCCCTATGTACTCAGGTTTTGGAAAGAGTTGTGGAGATTTCTTCCCTCATTTTTACTGACAAAATCCCTCGTTTCTCAATGTTTTCATAGGCAGGCTTGACGTCAATAATGTTAATTTACAGGATTCAGCTAAAGTCTACTATCTCTTTATTGCTCTCGCCATTAAACTCATCATTGCCAATCGGAAAAACTTCCAAAATGTCTCCATTAGGGGATGATGGAACAACATCTGTCATGTGCAGAGAATGGAGCATTGTATGGCCATCTACCTTAATGGCATACCCAAACACAGTGCTAAATGGGTTCATTTCATTCACTATTTGGACCTCTTTAGCATGACTTCCCATGGTTCTTGAGTGGTTCATTATTGCACACTCAGTTGTTATATATCATCTCCTCTCCTCTAATTGAATAGTGCGTTTTTCTAATGAATGTCTCAACTCAATTCCAGAATGTATTATGTTTTAATGTCATATGCTCCTTCCCTTCCTTCCTTCCGTTTTCCTTGTCTGTCTTCCTTTTTTGTCTAATCTTCATGCATTTGTCCTTTTTATGGATATTTTGGAGTATATGGTTGGTACTTGACATCTTTACAGCACTTGTTACTAGTCTTTTCCAGGATTATATTTGACAGTTTTGCTTAGTTTTCATTTACACTTTGAACATGTCCTGTCTAGATGATTATCTGCATTGGTACCATCATTCTGCTCTTACCCGTTTGATAATCTCAATAAAGATTGTTAAACAGAAAAGAAGTGGTGAAAATGCAGTTCAAATAAAGTGCAATGTGCGGATGTCAATATACGAGTCATGTCACGCCGATATTAAAAAATGAGACCACCTACACATACACCATCTGTAGTCTATGATGGCCATTCAAAGAAAAGTGTCCATCACGTCATGTCCTGCTTTCATTCCTGGAATTCCCAGTTCCCACTACTCCCAGTGTCGCAGACATAGAATTGGCATTGGATAAGGCTGTGATACGGAACATTTTGCACTCTCATCAATCAGCCTCACACTATGACATTGGGTTTCTTACTGAGCACTCGCAACATTTCTCTAGCAGCCTGACCCAATTCAAGGATCTTAAGAGACATTTCTTTTTTCTTACAAGTTTAGTGCCCGAGATCCAAATGTTCGAGGGAGAAAAGACCGAAGATTATTTTTCTGAACAAACCCCACCCCCGATTTACCTTGCGGGCATCAAATCACAGTGGCCCTGCAACGCCTGTTCCCTTTCACTTCCGTGATTGGGAACTGACACTGCAGGGTCCTTTCCTTATTTTATTTTTTTGTGGCTTTTTGGGATTGCGACGGGGACACCCCTGCTCATAATATAGTGAGCAAAGGTGCAGGGGACAGCCCCGCTGCCATTTATTTTTTTGGGTGCTTTTTGGGATGGCTGCGGGGGCACCCCTGCAACCTGTGCTCACAATATAGTGAGCAAGGGTGCGGGGGACATTCCTGCAGCCCCCAACAGCGAATGCGTGATTTGGTTGAACTTTTCGGCCGCTCGGAATTTTCAAACAGCCGAAATTTGGCCAAATCACGCATTCAGCCTTTTAAGCTGTGTCAATTTGGATGTTTCCCTTGCAACATGGTCCTCTCTCGAGCGTTCTCTTCTCCCCTCTTTTTACAGGGTATCCTCAATGCCTTTGACTTGCAGCTTCACTTTTCTTCATCCACTATCTATGTGACAAACAGTGTAACCACAGTCACTCCCTTTGCATCAGCTTCTCCCATGACATATGGAAAGCAGTGTGTGAGTTAGATGGCATATCTATCCTTTCTTGAAGTTTCCCATCACATAGTTTGCTGTTTTGTGTCTTCTCATTTAAACTCTGTTCCAATCATCCCACTCACTCAACCATATTTGAAAACCCTAATGGTCTTCCCTGTCGCAATCCACCTGCTGCTTCCTTTCTTGTGTGTCCTTTTATGGTGACCAAAGGAGGTTTTCATAATCCATACATTTAGTTTCCAGTATCATGATTTGAGGTAATTTCATCAAACTGACCATTTTCTAAAAGGTGTGTTTGCCTTTGATCTCTAAGAATTTTCATGTTGGCATATAGATGTGTGTCCCTTTGTACAGAGTAAATTGTAAAATGCTACCTCTTATTTTCCACCATCTGGATATTAGTGCCGATTGAGTAGCTTGTTTTAGTTTCTGGAGTCTTTGGTGGCTGTGGTACTTCCCCCTTTAACTTTCATGGGTATATCACAACATGGGACTTTTTCTGAACTAACTGGCAAATGTAACATGTCAACAAGCACATTTTTAAAGCAGGGGGCATTTCCCTAAGCATTGGTTACATAAACAAAGAGAGAACCCACATGCCCAGCTAGGTGGCAACCATGTTTACAAAGCATGGCACTGGGCAGACCAGAAAGAGGCAGGAGTGAAATTCACAAATATTAATATCTCCCATTCTATTGTAGGGAATTGTTGGCATATCCAGGACATTCGGGTTAAGCTCTTTCTATATTATGTGTTTGGGGCATTAGCGCCACCATGGGAGGGCATAGACACTCCAATTCCAGTGTGTTTGCCTGCATGTAATGTATTAACTATTCTCAACCTAGTAAATTTCATGATAGAAACTGAGTATATTCTACCCTACAGTTGATGTTATTCATTAAAGGAGTGGGAGTTTCTTTGATGTGATGTTTGTGTTTTCCCTCGAAACCCTCTTACTTGCTGAGGACATCCTATGAGAGAGGAGGAGAATTCATGAGAGAGCAGGCACAGTTACGGAGACCTTCAGAATGGAATGGCTGTTGGTTTTCCTCTTCGGAGGGGCGTATGAAAGGGCTGAAGAGAGTCTAAAACCAGAGGGACAAGAAGAGGGACTGGTTTCCACACTCCCAGGAAGGCGTGCACTGTGCACTCACTTTCCACCTCAGGAGGAAGGATGCTATCCTGCCGGCATTCTCCAGGCCACAGGGCAGCAGCCACCAGGGATGTGGAGATCAAGCTATCAGCTCGCGCCAGAAAGACACTTATAGCTAGAAGAGTCACATCATCCCAAAAGCAATCTAGGGGGAAAAAGGGTCCATATGACGTGTTCATCCCCGACCCAAAGATTGTTTTTCAAAGGATGGGTTCTCTCCTGACACTGTGTATAGTTACTCAACAAACTGAGAATTTGTTGTTAGCTCTACTGGGACCTCTTGGCCTTGTTTAATTAGAGCCTGGAAGATTCAGTCCTGTCCTGCATGAAATGGCACTTCATTTCTAAAGGACTGCCTCTCTGTCATTCCAGGTGCTGGTTCTTTGCGCAAACTGTCATTTCTACATTCTCGGTATTTGCCTAACCTCTTGAAACTGCATGCGCTGGATCCTGTAACCCTCTGTCCTTCAGTGTTAGGTCCACATTTCCTTTCACATTTATCTCTGCAGAAGCAGTAAACACTAGCATTTGAAGGGCAGCAAGCACCAACATTTGAAGTAGGCCTAGCATCGGGAAACCGGGAGAAAACTACCAGGGTGGGGGAACATAGTGGGGAACATCGGCCATAGTTTGACACAACTTCTTTCATGTACCACACTTAGTTGGTCACATGTTTATGGTTAATATGTTTCTCGTTTTCAGCAGTAACATGTGTTTCGAGTTTGTTTATCTAAGTGACTGTCTGCTTGTGAAACAGTGGACAGTGGCTTATCTGTGAGATATCCTGTGCAGTGAGTGTTTGTTGGCAGGCAATCAGCCACATTTTTGTACCGAAACTCAAAGCCCAGGATTGTCTCTATAGAATGAAGGGAACTATACTGACCTACAGGTCTAAAGCTAGTGTGTGGTCAGTCATCATAGACAACATTGGCTGTTTACTATTCTGCCACCACTCCCAGGTGACACTAGATAGTTGAGACCTTTACCACACACCCTCTACGAGAGGATGAGAGCACCAGAATAAATGTACAAATCAATGTATCTTTTGAATTCCAGATAGGTTTAAAGGTGTCTGCATTCTTAGGGAATGTTTGCTTTGTTACTTCCGTTGCCTCCTTTGGTTGACCCTTTTTGCTGGGATAACCAGGTATTGAAGTGCGTTTACTGAATGTAGCCCGATCAAATGTGGTCTTCCTTTCATTTCTTTTCACACAAGACTGTGCACTTTGTTTCCATACTGAACACTGCACAAGAAATACACAATTTGAAAACAAACACAATTGAGCAGTGGAAGCCTCTTACTAGCAAATTCAATACTAGCTTCTCCGATGCTTCTATACTATGCTTCTATTCTATACTAGCTTCTCCTATGCTTCTATAATATGCTTCTATTCTATACTAGCTTCTCCTATGCTTCTATAATATGCTTCTATTCTATACTAGCTTCTCCTATGCTTCTATACTATGTTTCTATTCTATACTAGCTTCTCCTATGCTTTGACTTATTGGCCCAACGTTTTCCCTTTGTCGACCCTGCTCACGGCACACCACCAGCAATCCACTGTTTAACTCATTTGCCCTGAAGTGTTTCAGGTGATGATCTCAAAAGAGTAATTTGCAGGTCCATACTAATCTGAATGCAATTGTACAGCAATTCGACTAGTCGGGAACCCTTAATGGCTGATTGATGTAACCAAACGAGTGGCTATCTATTGTGTGCCAATATCTTGCACTGGATGACGACGCGTGCCACTCTTTGCGCCCTTCCCACCCATATGTAGGTATATAAAGCAAATTACAAAACCGTACAGACTCAGGGGAGAAGTCGGAATTTCTCAGAAGAATCCATATGAAACTGTACCACATATAAGGTTCTATTTAGAAAATCCTCATTAAATATGTTATTCATCTATTTGGAGGTTCGAACAAATACCCGTTTGCACCGTCCAATCAAGTAATGTTTACAGTGTCTAGCCACTGTTAGCTAAATGTAGACTTTTAATCAATGTGTTGGGCAAAATACAGACTGTTACTCTATGTGTTGAGAAAGCATTAATGACCCTATGTTTTCGGAGTGATCGGTCAAAACTTTTTGGTCACTCAATTCTCCACACTACTCAAACTCACTTTTCAAAGAGAATGCAGTCCCCAAAAGCCCTCTCTGCTCCAGGCCAAGGGGAGAAATATAGACGATGTTTTACTGATGCTGAAATTCTTATGACATCGAGTTTGGTGGCATGGAATTATATCATTTGCCTTCAGGAGTCAAATCTCAACAGAAGGAATCGGACGCAGAGCCACAACTCATTATCGGTTCATAAGGGAAATGAGGCGTAGAAACAGAGCTAAAGGGGTGATAGACTGTCTTACAGAGAGAGGAATCAAGAGGGCAAACCTGATGTTCATACCTTCAATGGCAATGGCCCTCATTACGATACCGGCGCTAAACCATGGTGCTAATAGCACCATGGTTGGTGCAGGTATCGTAACGTGTCCGCCATGGTGAAATGGGGAAATACCGCCCCATTCCAAGGTTGGCGGGGCAGTATTTCCCCATTTCCCCATGGCCCTTGCCCATTCCCATTTTTGCCCCATAGCGCATAATGGGAATGGCGAAGGCGCTAAGTATGGTACCGCAAATTGCGGTACCGTACTTACCGCGAAGGTCCCTTTGCGGGTCCCTACTTTAACGGCTGGTCCAGACCAGCCATTCAGGTCGGGTCCCGCAAAGGTACCTCGTAGTAAGGCCCTAAGTGGTTAACGGCGCCACAGCCTTTTACGGCGCCGTTAACCACTTAGCGCCTGGGTCGTAATGAGGTGCAATGTCGCCATATTAATGGAGAAAATGCTACTGACACAAGATCTGGAATTTGGCAAACATGCGAGTAGGGGTAGCATCCAGGGCAATGAGTTTACTAACTATGTACAATGTAACCTGAGCGTTAACAATAATGACAGAGATAATGGATTCCTTTCCTTCTGAGCAAGTCCCTTGTCCACAGGGAAATAGATTTTGCTCAGGAGCCTCCTGGAACTATATTCTTTCTGCAGATATTGGTTATCATAATAAAATAGCACGCAAATCAACTGAAAGGCTCTTCATTATAATCGCAGCCGCAGCGCCAGTGGCATGCTTCACTGTCCACCCAGCAGAACTCATTAAGAAAGCATTATGAAGAGTAAATTAAAATGCAGAGACTATGACACGCAGACAAAAGCAGGACAAAGCTTATCACGCGCATGCCTTGAACCTCTCATTAACTCGCGAGTTTAGACCGCATTGTCATTTCGGAGGCGGGCTACTGTTTCTCCAGGGGATTTGCTGTGTGTAAGAAGCTAGCGCCGGAAGGAGCAGCGCCGTCATGTCCGCCAGTCTGAAAGAGCAGCTGATAGTGAGTGATGTTTACACTTAAAGTATGTCTAAGCCTCGCGACAGTTTGGCGAACTGTGCACGCTGTGTGCATGGAAAACCTCTTCAGCTACAGCTGGCGTCTCCTAGCAAGGTGAGCGTGGTGCAGAACGAGTTCCCACGCCAATGATACACTTGCTTTCATGCCTGCATGTACATCGCCAGGGCCAGTCTCAAGGTGGGCTTTCACCGAGGAGCTCACCTTAGGCCCGAAAGCATCAAATCAGTTCCTAGTGTGACGCGCAAGTGCACCAACTGGGCACAACAACTCCTTGCAATGGGCCTGTTATTTGTGAATGTGGCTTGCAAAGTGGCGTGTGCACGCCTTATTCAAGAAATGCATCCGCATTTTCACAACCCTTGTTATACACACACACACGCACAGATGTTTTTTTCGCAATAAGGGCATGGCCAGACATGGCATAGCACTTTCGCTAGCGGACTCCTGATTTAGGGAGTGATGCACTCATATGCGCGCTCCCTTTTGCCCGCTCTTCCCAGACTCCGAGTCTGATGTAGAGCAGTGGAAGTCAGAAGGCAGACAGGATTCCTCGTCAGTTACCGGCACTTAGATATGAGTGCCATTTTGCATGCCGTTTTTTTGCCTATTTGCGACAATGGTGATTACCTTGCAAGAATACTTTTTTAAGCACGCCCATGGAATAAGTAAGTTTTATGCGTCGTTTTTAACCTTCTCACAAGGATTTCCAGTAAATTCCCATGGCAAATATTTGGGGTAAAATCTTGTGAGAACACATAGAGAAGGGGGGGGTCCCAAAAGCCTGACATAAAACACCAAATATCACCACATTCTCGTTCCAGGTCCTCATTATCGCTAAGTGGCCATTTGCCCAGGCCGCAGGATATGACAATTGGGTCCTGAATCCGTGATCGGAAATAATACCTTGGTGCACCGCTCAGAGACATACTGATAATATAGAATAGTATGCCTGTGAAAATATGGAAAGAACATCTTTAGAACTGCAGGTGGTGTGAGATGCAGCATAACAAAACCCTTATGGTCAGTTTAAAAAAAATTGCTAAGAGAGAGTTAAGTTGAAACAGTTCAATGCAGCTAAACACTTGAAATTCAATGAAATAGCTTTAGTGACATTAAGTTAATGGTTTAAAGCAACAAAACCCTTCAAATGTGCAAGTGTTGGAAGATAAGCCACCTAGGTGCTGTGAGCGCCCTAGTTGTGCAGCCCATTAGCACATTGATGACATCACAGGTGACATCACTTATGACTTCCCTTGCTACATCATTGATGTCATCACTGGGAACTATGCACACTGATGACACCCATGGCCAACTGACGCGTTGCCCGAGGCATGACTGAATAACAGTTTCATGTTCTAATTAATCTCCATCCTTCACATACATATCTGGACCTCTAGTTCCTATTCTGGAAAATGCTTGCTTCATGCAATTGTTATTACCATGAGGAATGTCAATAAGTGTGTCATATCCTGTTTTTCTCTCATGTCCATCAGTGTACTGCATAAATAAAACTCTTATCCTACTATGGCTTTCGGTGTAAACCAGGCTCCTTCTGGGGGGCATTGCTGGACTTAGCCACATCTGCCTTGTACCCTCCAGAATTAGGCACACTGATCGCTTATTAAGTCTTTCCGCTGAGGTGTATGTACAGCGTAATGATGGCTTCTCTTTTCCACTGCTTCGCCCTGTTTTCTTGAAACATATTTCTACAATCCGAGTTTATTCAAAGTGTTATTACCAGGTCTACCTTTTTGTCTATTTGGTGACCTTTAAGACCTTGCTTTTCCCAATGAACATATTCTCGGTATATCTGTGCCCTTATACTATGTATATTGCTGTAATGACTTTCTAGAGACATATAACATTATGGCTATCATACCTCCGTAATGGCTCATTGGTGGCACTTTGCAAACTACCAGATCAGAATAGTGCTACAGGGATGGAGCACTGCCAGATCCATATGCAAATTCACCCGATGTTGCTTTGTGATCACTCCACACCCTCAACCAATTCCACAGAGGGGGTGGGTCAGATATAGGGATCTCGGAGTTGCCATAAATGCTGACCGCCATCTCGCTCTGAATCCCAGACATTGACTGGTGGAAGGGAGCATGCTTCGGCTGGAGATTCAGAGTCTGTAAACTAGCAGTCACTTTCCTCCAGGATAGAGAAGCAAGAAGGCAAGGCATTTATTTATTTTGCATTTTTAAAGCGCTCACACAGCCCGCGGGCATCGAGGAGCTGTTTGAGGAATTGTTTATTTTTTAGTTGCGTAATTGTTTTTGTCTTAGTTGCGTATTTATAACGTGCTTAAACACCCAGAGGTTTCTAAGCTCGGACCCGGGGATTGAACCTGTGTTGCTTCGCGTCATCTTGCTTCCAAGGCGCGCACGTTGCTACTGAGCACTATCCTCCTGGGACACTATCACATAATAGTGGTGCAGTGTGATGCTACATCCCAGGGCTGCGTGGCTGAGACTGGGAGTGTGGGGTGGCCAGTCTCATTGCCACACCACACTGCAGTGTACTGCTGGGCTGCATGGAGCTTCCCCGGTGTCAGCGTTTGTGGAGAGCCCGCCATGTGTGGCACCGCCACCTCGCTCTTCCCAGTGAAGCAAGGCACAAGAGGGCCAACACCAAAGACCAGTCCTAAGCCCTGGATAGGCGGGCTTTTCCAGCAAGGCAGTCTGGCTTTCAGATTGGGAATCACTTTGGGGCAAAGCAGGATATCACGCAACAGTACATATTTCAAGTTTTATTTTTGGAAAAATCACAGGTGAAGAGCAGGCAGCCAAATCCCTACACACCTTCTATCATCTATCCCTCCCGAGGCGTGATCTTGTGCTGTTCAGCTGAACAATTCCGCATTGACATTTCACCTGCAAACAACATTGAGATACGGCGAGCTTTTTTTTTTTTTTTTTTTTTTAAACTTTATTATTATGGGAATGGGGATCATGGAAACACCGGCAGAATTTCGTAATGCTGCCGGTGTTTTCCTCGTCCGCCTGCAGGCGGGCGGTGTTAAGCCCGCCAGGTCAGACCTGGCGGGAACATCACCTCCCACCTGCAGGAGTTGTGATCGCCCGGCATGGAAACAACAGTGGCGGCTGGTTTACCGCCACCGTTGTTTCCATACCGGGCGATTTGTAATGAGGCCCAGTGTATAGATACAAGTAAATACATCTGAAATAGACCTAAATAACACCAATCTGGATCCATCTATAATCCAGATCGCCAAAGAGATATTTATTTTTGTATGACAAGCATATCGCAAAACATGACTGGGATGATGTACAATTTTACATACACAAACGTTTAAAAACAAGTACAGCACCAGATCATGGAAGACTAATCATATAATTGGATATTATTGATGATAGAAAATGGTTTTATAAAACTATACTTATAAATGAGAAAGACATCCTGAAATTGTACAATAGTGTGTGCTATGCAAGCCTAGTGCTTCCAATCAGTGAAATTGCAATCCATGAAGTAGAAGAAAGCCACACACAAACTTTCTCAATGCAATAAGAAAGTGTGCACAGTCTGTTCCTTTTCAAGTTGAGCTGGGCTTTTTGAAAGTAGTGCAAGGACATGTTTGAGAATTTCTTTTTGTTTAACGTGCAGACCTAGCTCGAGAGCAGCGCATCGCTGTACAGAGTGTGAGCATCCAGCATTTGGTCTGGCATCTTTTAGCAGTCGCGCAGTACATTGAGGTCTGTGGGTCGGTATGGGCGTCCATTGGAATTAGTCCTTGGTTCGGTGTTGTTGAAAGAGCCACGTTTTCAGAGATTTGCAAAATTGGAGAATTGTGGGGGCATTCCGAGCCGACACTGGGATCGAGTTCCAGGGGTGAGTGCATGACAAGAGAAGGATTGTTTGCGTGTCCTCCCGTTTCGGACGAGCTGTGATTCAAGCCGGTTCGTCAATTTGCTGGGCAAGGGGCGTGTGCCACCAGATATGTGGAGTTTAGCCACCTGGTACGCTGGTGTGCTATTTGTGAATGCTTTGTAGACGAATGCACATTCCTTTGCCTCCTGTACTCCTCTCTTCCACATGTTGCCACCATCTTTGTGGTAACATTTTGAACCCTTTGATTGCAGATAAAATAGCCCAGCTGTTTCCACGCATGCTAATGTGATGCCCAGAAAACGCATTGTTCTGGCTTGCTTCCCTCACTTAGGGTATGTTTGTTATGTTATACAGCTTTTATACAGCACCAATTACCTCTGTAATGGTCTTACAGCACCAGTACCGTGTCATGGAAAAATAGGTATTGTGCCATGGCCAGGGTAATCAGTGTATAGTCTGTTGATGAAGAAGAAAGGAAAACATAGTGAAATGTGGGGGTGGAGAACAACAGGAAAAGGATAGAGGGGCACATAACTGGCACATTGGGACGATACAAAGGGATTATGGTAGATGGAATATGATTGTTTAAGTAAGGGCTTGTGTAATGGCAGGCAGTGTTTCCGACAGAATGCTGCTCTAGAAAGAGGAAAAATAGAAGACACTCATGGTGCAATCTTTTTCCTGTGTTTTCTGGGACTGAGTACCCAACTTAGTAAAAGCATAGTTGTGTGATGGCCCTGAGATGTGCTCGGGAAGCCTTGCATGGTGAGGCCAGTATTGTCAGGTAGTGCTTTCTAGGCACCCGCTGCATATCCCAGATACCAAATCTGGAAATGCCAAGCCAACTGTCAGAAGTGTAACAGAGTATGGACCGGCTGTGTAAAAAGGTGAGTGCAGGGAACCACAGTGCAAGAAAGGCAATAGGCAAGAAAGACGTAGGAAGCACCTTACGCGGGTCTTAGGTGCATGGCCTCTCCATGAGGGCGAATATGTTGATATGAGCTGTGAGATATATGGAGCTGATGATTTGGCATAACTTACCCACTTTGCAACTTCAGCTCTGCTGCCAATATGCCTGATGTAAGTGAGAATACTACATATAATGTTGCTATACTAACAGACATCCAAGGACAGGGACATGCAATAGAGCCCAGAGTACCAATAAGTAATGAAACACATGAAAACTATAAAAGAGATTAAGCAATAGAAAGAAGAAATGTGTGGCTATTACATAAACATAACAAAAAGCATTAGACTCCATCCCCCCGAAACTTGGCATGCACGAATTAAGTCAATGGTTCACCCTTTATATAGTAGGTACTTGGACCAATAAGAGTGTGCAATGAGGCGATATGCCCCGAGGTGGCGGGCCACCCTGTGGGTAAAGGCCCACCACCCAAGTTAAGGGACCAAGCGAAGCCAAGTTCCCTTAACTAGGGTTGTGGGCCATTACCCATAGGGTGGGCCCAGACATAGAGGGGCATATCGCCATTAGAACCCGTGTGGCGCTAAATGGTTTAAAAAATGTTTACAAAAGTATTTTCTCTCTGTGAACGGAATGCCTCGCTGCGTCCCATTCGTGGAGAGAAAATACTATACCAACATGGCTACCAGAGAATTGGAAGGTGGATTTCCATGGCGGCCACACGGTGAATGGAGCTGCGGCGGCAGATCCCTGCTGCCACAATCAGGTAAGTGAGATGGGGGAGGGAGAGAGAACAATCTTGGTGGGGAAAGATGGTGGGCAGGGGGAGCCAGCCATTAGGTGGCTTGGGACGTGGGGTTTCACTTGTAGTGTCAGCCAGCGTACCTAGCCACCTGATTGGCTGGTTCCCCCACCCAGGGTGCTAAAAGGAAATATGAAACTTCCACACAGGATAGTGTATTTAAGGACTTTGTAAGTCATGAGTAAATCTATGTGATTGTATGTATACTTTATGATTTACATATCCCCCGACATGTTATGTTGTGTTAGTTGACGTTTGTCTAGAGACTAATGTCACTGTTATTGCCTCACAGTGCTTTTTCTGACTCAGCAGCAAATTCTCTATGAGTATGTGGTTTGTATGGCCTGTTTTGAGGAAGATTATTTTTTTCAATAACTGTGCCTCATCGTAAATTATGTAACGTTTACACTTCTCCAAACCACATCTTTAAAATATGGTTCCTTGTAGGGATACTCCTTTTACTCCCTTGATAGTGAGGGGCCACTTGTAGACCTCTGAAATGTAATCTTATTGAGTTGTAGCTGCTGTTTAAGTTATGTTATGTTACTCAGTTGTTAATGCAAATTTTGAAGTTCACCATATGCAGCCCTATGGATAAAAGGTGTTTCAGGCACTTTTACTCCCTAAAATAGGCAAATACTCCCAAAAAATAAAAGCGGGGAGTACAAATACTGCCAACAATAGATGCCTAGGAGTCTGTTCCCAGCTTTCATCCACACAACTCCATGAACATGCTTGAACCTGTGCAATATTTAGTGCCACAGGAAGAAACTCTTCTATAGAACTGCCTGATGTGAAGGACTAAAGTTGTATATTTTTAATGTGCAGGAACACCTGTGTGCAAAGAAATATTCATTACAAAACATTTCATACTGCAGTCGGAACAGATGTGTACTTGCTCATTAAATACTTCCATTGGCAATGAGACTGGCTTTTTTTTTTACTCCCTAAAAAGTCATTTTACTGCCAACTTAAAAATATTGGGAGCAAAATACTCTTACTTCAAAAACCTATCTGGAGCACTGCCCATATGACAAGCTTAAGGTATCCATCAACATAGGCACACTATGCTGATAGCGAGCCTCTAATTTTGGCCCACTTAAATGTCATTTTATAGACTTGCGTGCCCTGTTCATGTTATCGTGTGTCACGATACACAGCATTTCATGTGAATTTCATACTTCACCAAATCCTCAATAGCAAGAGGAAACGTATGGACCCCAAGCATGTCATCTTATAGAGGTGTACGTTCTACTCATGTTATGTTGAGTTACTCAGCTTTTAATGCACATTTTGAACTTACCAGAGTCACACGTGTCATTCCACATTGGTATACTCTGCTGAAAGTAAGACACCAGATTATGGACCCAGCACATGCGTGCAGTGTTCATGTTATGTTACGTTATGTTATGTTGTGTTACTTAGCTTCCAAACCCCGCCAATGGCTATTTATGAGAGTCAGATCATCTTAATTCTGCACTTTGCCCATGGGGGCTACACCAAGCTATATGAGATTCCCCTGCCAAAGGTCTCTGCAGAAAGCTGCCATTTCCTCTCCCTGCTGTGCCACCCCGTCTCCCTGACACTCTCGGGTACATACATTGTATGTCGTCTGTAATAAGGCCCTGTCTGGTATTTGGCAGATGAGTGGAGGGTGCACCTTGCAGACCCCAGGCTCTGCAAATGCATTGCTAACTCTGCTTTCTTTTTCAGAAATCCATGTTGCATTGGATGCGTTTTCGGTTCAGCGTGTCCTACGATTTGAGCTTATTTTTTTTGTTACTGTAGTGATCTGTACTTTCTCTCTCTCCGGCTGCAAAAATATTCCTCGTATACTGGAAACATAAATTCCAGACATTCTCTTAATAGTACAGTGCTCATGAAGCACAAAAGTAATTTGGGCTTATCATTTAAATTAAATTAGACTGCATTCCCCATTGCCTTAAGTGTTATGCTAATGCGCTGGGTTTCAGTATCAACGGGGAATTGAATTCAGAAGTCTGAGGAAGTCAAACCACCCGGAACACAAACATCCCCTCTAAGGTACACGTCACGGCATATGATCACACTTTTCGGCGTTTTCTCCTCCACATACTCTGGCCTGAGCCACTCTGTTCCACGTTAAATTGATATATGTACGCACATTAAACAAAGAGCTTCCAGAGCTGCAAGACGAAACGCATGCGCATAGGAGGCTCATGGCAGCCATTTCTGACAGGAGCATGGTCTCTGGCCCGCTGCATTCGTCTTGGGCCAACATCTACTCTGGCTACGCTTCACGAGAACCTTGATTTCCCCAACGGCGGGTACCTTTGCAGAACATAACTCGTTTACTGGCATAGGAACATGCCAGCTCTTGGCATCAGACTGGCAAGATATTAGCCAAAAACAAAACAGCTTCACATGTCGAGTGTATGCCCTTCCTTCTCCAGGTGTCATTGAGTTTGTGCAGGCATTACATGCTTAAAGCACGACTGAGCGCATGCCTCGCTGTATGCCAAGTGGCAGGGAGGTGAGAAGATACTATTCAGTGTAGTCAAGGTTATGCTAATGTAATTGCGGCGCGCAATATTGAATTGAATTAATTGTCTAACTGCCTTGCTCGTGATGCAGACATATGATGTGTCTTAGGTCCTGCCCTACCATTCCACTCCGCAGGACATTTTCACGTGTATCACTTTGCTCTGCGCCATGCATGCCTGTGTTTTAATCAACATTAGAGGATCTACGAAATGCAGCAGATCTGGAGCAGCAGAAGTAGCCAATTCCCTTCAATGTGACCGGTGCAGTTTATTTATTTATTCGTATTTTTAGAGCGCACATCAGCCCATAGGCATCGTGGCGCTGTTACAAATCAGCGTGTCTGGTTACAAGAAATCTTCGAAGTTACATAGCAATTAGCAATTTACAGTTCAGTTAGAGGTTACATAGTCGGAATGCAGGTGCATTTTATGCGTAGGTAGTAAAGTGTTGGAGGTGTGGGAGATGTTCCGTTGTGAAGGCAAGTGAGAAGGTGCATTGTAGGCTTATACAAATAGTGTAGTTTTGAGGGATTTGCAGAATACCAATAGAGAGGGTTCAGCTCTGAGAGCGTTGGGGAGGGCATTCCAGAGCTTGGGCGCTATATAGGGGAAGATGATGCCTCCTGCATTAGCTCTTTTTATGGAGGGGACTCGGAATTGGTTGGCATGGTGGCTTCTAGTAGGGTGTGTGGAGTTGTTTCTGAATATGGTATCTGAGAGGTAGGATGGAGCTGAGAGATTGATGCATTTGTGTGTGAGGGTGAGAATTTTAAAGTTGATCCTTTCCTTGACGGGGAGCCAGTGGGCTTGGCATCTGGCGTAGGCTATGTGATCACCTTTGGGAATGTGTAGGGCTGCACGTAGAGTGCTGTTTTGTGTTATTTGGATATTTGGAGCCTGTTCATGTTTTTAGAGGAGGTGCCTGCCAGGAGGGCGTTACAGTAGTCTTATCTGACTCCTACTGTGGCTCTGGCTATGGAGAGACAATTATGAGTGGTTAGAAAAGGTTTTATTGCCATGATAAGTTTAGGGGTGTGGGCAGAAGCAGAAGAGATGGTGCTGACGTGTTTAGTCATGGAAAGTTTAGAGTCTAAGTAGGTGAGTACCTGGATGTCACTCAGACTCAGTGCTCTATGAAACAGAATCATTTCTGGTGTTCAAACCCGTGCTCGTGTGTTAGGGAGAATTCTCTGTTAAGGCTGATTTCCCAAACCTAGTGAGTCCCCAAGCAGCAGTGTTGGATTTTTGGGGTTTATTTTTTTCTCCTGCTAAGAGTGAGACTCTTTTTTTCCCACTCTTCGGCATGATTTGAGAATGGCCTTTGACTGTGAATGTGTTTTATGGGCTATGGAGTCTTTTACTCCATAGGGCTTCATGTGTTTTTGGTATGTGTGCTACACAGCACCCTCAGTACAGTAACACAGGGGTGTCCTAGTGACCCCCAAACATAGACTCCATACCCCGGGACTGACTACTGTCTCCCAGGGCATGTAAAGTCACCAATGGCTTTACTAGTCTCAAATTTTGAACAGAACCAGTACAAACCATCATATTGTGGAAGTGCTGGTAGGGGTAATTCGATTGCCCCTGGGTCTGTTTTCCAAGGGGGCACTGTCCAGTCCCCCCTTGTCGAGTTTCTGGCTGGTGGCAGTGGATACCACGCGAAATATTCCACCGTAATATTTCTTATGGGATGTTCCCATTGATTTTGAACGCACCACTTTATGGTGAAATGTTAAAGATACCACTGGGTTATTTATTTAATATTAATTCCCCGGTTGGGGCTTTTTGCCAGGACTCGGTTTTAAAATGGCGTTTGTGTTCGCCTCTGAAACTCTAACCCAAGTCGAGCCCTTTGTTCCACTTTTTGGCGGGCTTCTGCACAGAAGCCCTCCAAATGGTGCCACTCTGTCTGGGGTCTACAGGATGTGTGGGAGGGGGATTAGGCACCCTGGACTGAGTTGCCTCGGCAACTCAAGTCGCACTCTTGTGTGATTGGCACAGTGATGAGCCGTACGGCTCACCACTTAGCATGTTTGAGTGACAGCTAGGCTGTTGAAGGGGGGGTTTTCTGCATAAAAGCAGGGCTTTGGGGACTGGAACTTGAGAAGTCGCCACAGGTCCTAAAGAATCTGAAGAGGGGAGAAGCTGAGCCATCTACAACAACGACACCACCGGCGGAGCCCTGCTGTAAAGAACTCACCAGTTCCCCAACAACAGGGTAGATCATGTTCCAGGACAATCTTTTTCCCTTTGAGCTGGTGGGACCAACCAGTTTGCCTTTTTCGCCTTCTAGGATGTCTCGTGGTCGAATCGCCTGTGCCAAGCACACCGGCAGCCGGATAGCCACGCTTCACTACTGACCGCGAATAAAAGGGTCATATCTTTTAATCGGGAACTACACGGCTGGTTTCATCCCTGGCAGTGCAACGACTTCCAGCTTTCTTCTTCATCGAGATCATCTCTTCCTCTGGTCGAAGCCATGACTTGCACCCGCTGCCAGGAACAACTGCCCCCGCTGGAACGTTCTCACCATTTAATGTACTGTGTCCCGCCTGGCCTGCCTTGCAACGGACTGTCCAAGGTGTCCCGTAAATCCTTGACTTTCCAACTGGGTTGGCCTCCAAACCTTCTAACTTTATCTTTCTGAACTGATCCAACCGCTTTTGACACTTTCTGCAGAGACTTCGAGTCCATTTCCACTGTGTGATCTTGGGCACATTCAGTCTTGCTCTCTCTAAGAGTTGGCCTGGCCTATGAACTTTGGCTCTACAGTAGACCCTGCCTTTCCTACTTTGCTGGGGGTTCTTAAAAGTGTTGGTACTGTGTTATTTCCATGCTCTGCCTTTTCTCTCCCTTTTTAACAAATTATTGGAGTGCCATCTAAGGTTACCCGCTCACCTCTGTTTTGTTAATAAGTGGTGTCTTAACCTAGACTTGTCAAATAATTAACTAGGGAGGTGTATATACTTATAGTCACTGTGTTTGAACTTGCTTGATATATTAGTGCCAGTGTATTTTCATAAGTGTGTTTTAAATAAATAATTATATACTTTTAATACCAAAGCTCTGGTCAGTGTTTGCTTGTTCTCCTGTATGTTTGGCCCTATTGTGTATGCTCTGTATACTGCCTAACTCTTCTTGAGAGAAGTCTGACTGCTCAGCCACAGCTACCAGGTAAATCTGGGTGATGCAGACTGCTACCAATTGGGTTTACTGCTTACTCCTGTGGTCTTAAACTTTTTGCAGTGGTCCCTAAGGGAACTGCACGGGTTTCTGCCTAACACTGGTGTACAGTGGTGGGATTTGTATTGAGTATACATGTTAGTGTGCTTTTAAGTACCTTAGTGCAACTAACCACAAAGCTTAGCACTAAAAAGTTTATTTTCTAAACCTGTCAACTATGGAAAGTTATAGTCAAGAGTCTGTTGCAACAATAACTGCTGATTGTTTAAGAGTTCTCTGTAAGCATAAGAATCTCCTGACTAAAGGTAAGAAAATGAGCTAATAGAAAGATTGTTAGCAAACCAAAGTCTGGGTAGTGGTTCAGAGGAGCCTACTCTCCCAGCAAATGTAGATAACAGTGATGATATTGCTATGGATCAAAGTATTGATAATCTTGAGGCAAAGTCAGAAGAGGAGGGTAAGGCTGTTGTAGCTGTTCCCCTGGGCCTCTGTCTGCTCTACCAGCTGTACCTACTGGACCTTTGCCAGGTCCCACATTTAGTACTCAATGTATTGAACTAGAGAAAATGAAGCTTGATTTGGAGTTTAAGAGACTTAATGCTCAAGCAGAACATAGGCACCAAGAATTAAACCAAGAACTAAGGCTCAGAGAAATGGAGCTCAAGCATGAGCTAGAAATGAAGAAATTGTCTGTTGAAAATGCTTCTCTCTCCGGATCCTCTAGGAGTTCCAGTCCCAAAAGACCACGGATGCCTAAAGAGATTGTGGGTATGTATGAGCCTAAATTGGATGTGTTGGATTGGTTGGCTATGTTTGAGTATAATCATGGGCTCGAGGACATCTCAGGGAATGAGTTACTTCCTTGGTTGTTCTCTAGGCTCCGCCCTGTTGCATCTGATGTGCTAATGGAGTTGGGAGAGGTGGATAAGAAGGATTATGAATGTGTGAAGCTAGCTTTAATAGCTAGATTTGGGAAGACCCCTTCCCAGTACCTTAAGAGGTTTAGGACCCTCATAAAGCATGATGGTACCCCTTGGGGTACCTGGGTGAGTGAAAGTTTGAAAAACCTAGAGGGATGGATTAAGGGTTACAGGGTGAACACTTATGAGGGAATGAAGAATCTTGTTATGTTGAAGTCAATTTATGATGCTTGCTCTCCTGAGCGCAGACAACACTTGGCTGATTCAAAGGAATTAGATTCCAGGAAGCTAGCTAAGGCTGCTGACTTGTGGGTTCCCACAGGGCTACTCACAAGGACCCTGGGGCAACTCAGAAAAAAGATGAGGGGAAACAGCCTAAGACGGACTCCAAATAGAATATAATAGTTACAATCCCAAAGAGGGCCCCAAACAAAACCATAAGGGTAAGCCACAAGGGAAACCAAATCAGGCTAGTGTACCTTCTGGTGCCAAACCAGAAGGAGGTCAGAACAAGCCACCATTCCAAAAAGCATTTGGTAAATGCTATGTTTGTGGCTCTACTGATCATGTGAAAGGAGATCCCAGATGTAAGGGTAAACCTTCAGGGGTCCACATTGTCTCCTTAGACTTCGCTCCAGATGAGGAAATACAAATGGCCAGTGGAAACTTTCTACTACTGGCTGATGATCCCATTGGAGTCTCAGCCAGTGTTTCTTTAGTGTCCCTGGGGTTGTGGGAACAACAGAATGTAGATGTGTATAATTCTATCCCAGATAATACTAAAGAGTATTATAAGGACAGTGTCCAGGTGAAAGGTCAGGAGATTCCTGCCATTAGGGACACTGGGGCCAGCATAACTGTGGTGGATGAATCATTTTTCGAGGCAGAGGATGTTGCTAAGGCACCCAAACACCTCACCAAGTTAGCTGGAGGGCCTGTGCAGATGCTTCCCCAGTTACCAGTTCTCATCCAGTGCAATGATATGAATGTGAAGATACCTGTCAGTGTACAATGTGAGGTACCAGGAAGGGTTCTGTTGGGTAATGACCTGAAAACTCTTGGAGTAGTGTCACACACCCCCAGACCACCTAGTAAAAGGTTACAGGAGCTAACCAGACCTGCAAGAGAGAAAACCATGAGAGGTTCTTCTCTGGAGATGATAAAGAAAGATATCACTCCTACTCCACTGGAGTTACTGTCTGCCATATCTGAGCAACCAGAAGCAAAGGGGAAACCCAAGACTTCTAAAAGGAAACCAGCAGCCAGCACTACAGTGCTTCCAACAAGGACTTCCCCAAGGTTGTCTAAAGTTACATCTGTAACTCCACCTCCAGCTGAGGCTGAGAGGGAGGTACAACCCTGTGTGGTTGAACTAGACTCTGAAGAAGAGCTAGTAGAAGACCAAGAACTTATTGGAGATCTGGATCCTGTTGACCATCCTGAGCTGCAGTCTTTACTGGCAGAAGGTGGACCCAACAGGGCAGACTTAAGTAAGGGACAAACAGAATGTCCAACTCTCGAAGGTCTTCGCCACCAGGCAGCGTCTTAGGCTGATGGGCAAGAGCCTGGGAAGTATAGGTTGCACTGGGAAGATGGCCTCTTCTACAGTGAACCGACTGAGTCTGCACCTGGAGACTACAAGCGACTTGTAGTGCCTCAAGAAAACAGACTACAGTTTTTGCAACTAGCCCATGAGATTCCTTTGGCTGGTCACTTGAGTTTCAAGAAGACGAAGGAAAGGCTCTCTCTCTACTTTTATTGGCCAAAAATGGGGGCTAAGGTAGATAAGTTTTGCAAGAGCTGCCACACCTGCCAAACTTCTGGTAAGGTTGGTTCCAAGAATGTGACACCTTTAGTGCCTCTCCCAGTAGTGGGAGTCCCATTTGAGAGGGTAGGGATTGACATTGTTGGTCCCCTTGATCCTCCAACCTCCTCAGGCAACAGGTTTATCCTTGTTGTAGTAGACCATGCTACTAGATACCCTGAGGCAATTCCTATGAGGACTATTACGGCTCAGGCTGTGGCTAAGGCCGTCCTTGGTATTTTTACCAGGGTTGGGTTTACTAAGGAGGTAATCTCTGACAGGGGGTCAAATTTTATGTCCCACTACATGAAAGCCATGTGGAAAAACTGTTGAGTTACCTACAAGTTCTCTACCGCCTACCACCCACAGACAAATGGATTGGTTGAAAAATGTAATAGAACAATAAAGAGCATGATAGGTGCTTTAGAGGAACCCCTTAAGAAAAAGTGGGATCTTTTACTGCCATGCCTTCTCTTTGCTTATAGAGAAGTCCCTCAGGAGGGAGTAGGTTATTCTCCCTTTGAACTTCTTTATGGGCTCCCGTCAGAGGTCCATTGGCCCTGATTAAGGAGGGGTTGGAGAGTGCTCCTTCCCCCAAGCCAGTCAGAGAGACTAACTATGTGATAGGTCTCCAGAGGAGAATGTCACATATGATGACAGAAGCTAGTG
Organism: Ambystoma mexicanum; assembly: GCF_040938575.1. NCBI lineage: Eukaryota > Metazoa > Chordata > Amphibia > Caudata > Ambystomatidae > Ambystoma > Ambystoma mexicanum. Next base: position 862,591,464 of record NC_090941.1, read on the forward strand.
ATAACCTGAAAGCTGGACAAGCTTTGGTCAAGCATTGGCATGATCAAAAGGCTAACATGGTTGAGTTTACTCAAGACCAGCTAGTTCTAGTTGTGATTCCAACAAGGCAGAGGGCCTTGCAAGATAAATGGCTCGGACCCTTCAAGGTTGTGGGAAAACTTGGAGAGGTGAACTATCTGGTGGACTTGGGCAATCCCAAGGAGGCTCCCAGAGTCTTCCACACCAACAGACTAAAGGCGTATGTCTCTAGGCCTGAAGTAGGAGCCTTGCTTCTAGCTTCATCAGAAGAGGAAGAAGAGATTGAAGCTCTCCCTGATCTCCCCAGAGGCTTACCCTTGGATGAAAAGATTGAAGGAGTTAATCTCTCTTCAAATCTGACACTTGAGCAACAAGAGGAGTGCAAATCTATGTTAAATCAGTTTGCCTCCCTGTTCTCACATTCACCAGGCTTGACCGCTTGGGGCCAGCATGATATAATCACTGGTGACTGTTTGCCAGTCAAAAGCAGAGGGTACAGAATGTCAGAGAATGTAAGGACCCACATCAAAGGGGAGGTCAGCAAGATTCTTGACCTCGGGGTAATAGAGCCCTCTACTAGTCCATGGTCTATCCCAGTTGTGTTAGTACCAAAGGCAGGATCCAAAGAATTGAGAATCTGCGTGGACTATAGAGCTCTTAATTCAGTCACCAAGACTGATGCCCACCCTTTGCCTAGAACAAATGAGTTGGTGGATAGACTTGGTTCAGCCAAGTTCCTCAGCACACTTGATCTAACGTCAGGCTATTGGCAAATAGCCCTGACAGACCATGCCAAGGAGAAAACTGCAATTTCTACCCCAGTTGGCTTATACCAATTTAAGATGATACCTTTTGGACTGAAAAATGCACCTGCTACATTCAAAGGATGGTAAATCAGGTTCTGACTGGGATGGAGGACTTCTGCATGGCATACTTGGATGACAATGCAGTGTTCAGCCACTCCTGGGAAGAGCATGTTAACCACCTAGGACATGATTTGCAAGCCCTTGAGAAGGCCAATCTGACCATAAAGGCAAGTAAATACCAGATTGGACAGAGTAAAGTTGTCTACCTTGGGCATGAGGTAGGAGGTGGGGAAATAAGGCCTTTTGCTCAGTATGATTGAATCTGTGCAAAACTGGACAACACCTACTACTCAGACCCAGGTGAGAGCCTTCTTAGGCATCACTGGGTACTACAGGAATTTCATTGAGAACTATGGGAACATAGCTTCTCCACTGAATGTGATCTCCCCTCCAAAATTCCCTACAAAGTTCAGATGAAAGAGGAGCACAATCAGGCCTTTGAAAACCTGAAGAAAGCTCTTTGCCAAGCTCCAGTACTGAGAGCTCCTGACTACCACCAAACTTTCATTGTACAGACAGATGCTTCAAATGTAGGTATAGGTGCAGTCCTTAGCCAACTGGATGGGAAAGGTAGGGAGCACACCATTTTCTTCATCAGTAGAAAGCTGAAAGATCCTGAGACAAGGTGGGCAACAATTGAACAAGAATGCTTTGCTATTGTGTGGGCTCTGAAGAAGTTTAGGCCATACCTGTATGGTTCTACTTTTGTCATTCAGACTTACCACCAACCCTTGAGATGTTTGATGCAAATGAAGGTGGAAAACCCAAAACTACTGAGATGGTCAATCTGCCTTCAAGGGTTTGATTTCACCATTGAGCACAAGATCCTCACCTGTTTGCACTTGTGCTTCCTGCATGATCTGTGCTGCTCCTCCACTGCCCAAAAGCCACGCCAGTTCCTCTGGTCAATTCGCACTCTTGTGTGATTGGCCCAGTGGTGAGCCGCCCGGGGGACCAACCAGTTTGCCTTTTTCACCGTCTAAGATGTCTAGTGGTCGAATCGCCTGTGCCAAGCACCCCGGCGGCCGGATAGCCACGCTTCACCACTGACCGTGAATAAAAGGGTCGTACCTTTTAATCGGGAACTCCGAGTGCATTGCCGCTGTGTGATCTTGGGCACATTCAGCCTTGCGCTCTCTAAGAGTGGGCCTGGCCTATGAACTTTGGCTCTACAGTAGACCCTGCCTTTCCTGTCTTGCTGGCGGTTCTTAAAAGTGTTGGTACTGTGTTATTTCCATGCTCTGCCTTTTCTCTCCCTTTTTAACAAATTATTGGAGTGCCATCTAAGGTTACGCGCTCACCTCTGTTTTGTTAATAAGTGGTGGCTTAACCTAGACTTGTCGAATAATTAACTAGGGAGGTGTATATACTTATAGTGACTGTGTTTGAACTTGCTTGATATATTAGTGCCAGTGTATTTTAAGAAGTGTGTTTTAAATAAATAATTATATACTTTTAATACCAAAGCTCTGGTCAGTGTTTGCTTTTTCTACTGTATTTTTGGCCCTGTTGTGTATGCTCTGTATACTGCCTAACTCTTCTTCAGAGAAGTCTGACTGCACATCCACAGCTACCAGGTAAGTCTGGGTGGTGCAGACTGCTGCCAATTGGGTTTACTGCTTACTCCTGTGGTCTTAAACTTTTTGCAGTGGTCCCTAAGGGAACTGCACAGGTTTCTGCCTAACATCATGTCAACCCTTGCTCTTGCCAAATTCCCAATCATGTGAATTCTGCTCTGCTTGGGAAGGTGCCCTCGGAATAGATGTGCACCTGTCCTCCTCAAAGCCTGCTTACACGAGAAGGGCTTGCTAGCCTACCGCGTCCTTTTTCTCACAGTAGGTTTGTGAGAAAGAGAGCTCAGCGACTAGGAAGGTAGCAGCATTTCTTGACTGCACACATCCTAGCCCAATTTCCCTTGGAGCCTCCAACGCCTGCATCATTGAACTCTCTAGCGCGTGTAGAGACTTGCCACCTTGGCCTCAGTCTCTAGTCACACTCTAGAGTGTCAGTTTGACTCTCCTGGGAGAGCTACAAGCTGAACTGCCTCCAAGAGCTCTCCCCCCTAAGCAATTGTTCCAAAAGAAATGTATGCTGGGAAGGGAGAAATCCCACGTATGCATGTCGAGGAACCCCATGAAACAACAAACTCTCTGCTTGCATAACAAGAGCTCCAAATAAGGTTTTGAAGTAGGATTAATTTGCTTGCAATTTTTTTAAATTTGGGAGTAAAATGATTTTCGGGGGGCTAAAAACGTAAGTCCATTTCGAAATGGGAGTGCTTTTGTAAGCGAGTAAAAATGTTTTAACTGGAAAGGTTATTAAAATAAAGATTTCTATGTACCTAGTTATTCATGCCAATTAAAATATACATATTTACTTTTCCAATCAGGCAGTGACAATAGTAGTTTCCGCCTCTGGTTCTACATGCACTAGTGGTCCAAACATATCCAAGGAGCTGTTTGGGTGAAAGCAGGATCACAAGATCCTAACTCTCTGTTTCCTATTTTTTGTTCGGTGTATTTTTACTCCCTATTTTTTGGGGGGAGTACTTGCCTATTTTAGCAAGTAAAATTGGCCGATACACCCCTTATCTGCAGGGCCGGCAATAACACATATTACAAAAGCACTCCATAGTCTCCTGTGTAGTGTAAACGCAGACCCACCCAAAAACTACGGTGCAAACAGGAGCTTGTGTGCCTTTGGGTGACTGGGGTACTTTATGACATACCTGGTCATAGTCGCTGCAACTGACATCAAATAAAAGTCTGTCTACAAAGAACAGAGTCAAAGATTTGAAGTTGTAAAAATTAAAACTATACATATGCTCAAAGGAAATAATCACACAAAATAAATACTCTAAAAGACACACATGTACAGAAATATTATTTTCATGGCTTCTGTAATTGCAAGAGTTACATCTCTGGACAATAAGCCAGGTCACATATCACTCATAAACTAAAACAGACACAATCAAAGTGCTGAAAAGACTGTGAAATGTTTCTCACTCTTACCCACACTTGAGGTGCAATGCAATGAAGCAGATGCCAACCTCATTGTGGGTAGTGCACAGACCCAAGGCACAGACTATTGCTGCAGCTTCCTGAAAGTCATTTACAATGACCATACTGACATGTATGTTGTCCACAGCGACAACAGAGTGATTTACAGCAGTAACCATACGGGTATAGACAGTAATCATAGCTTCATAAAAATTATTTACAGTAGTCACCATACTGGCATAGGCTTTGGACACAACCTAATGAAAGTGATTTGCAGGAATGACTACTGTGGTATAGATTATGGTCACAACTTTATGTGTGTGGCGTATTTACAGTGACCATATTGACACAGGTTGTGGCCACAGCTTCATGAAAGTTATTTACAAAGGTGCAACTGGCATGGATTCTGTCTACTGCTTCATGAAAGGGATTTGCAATGGAATGATGTAGTATATCATGGGCACAGCCACATAAAAATGGCTCGGAATGCTGGTGTGTGTTGTTATCATAGACATTTTGTAAAATACTCATCTGTGCTGTTCGTGCAATAGCATCTACTGGAATATCTCATGTGTAACCTAGAGAACAATTTTAAATTGTGTGTTTTTTACCTCATGTTCTCCTACTGTAAAATGCACCATTCAAGCACATTATTTAAAAGAAATGTGCTGGGGAGAACCCCCGGATTTTCCAATATGACCCGGGGCCTGGTCACTCATACTAATTAGTGGGAGATGGTAATTCCCCTCAACAAAAATACTCACCTGACTCTTCTGTCCTTGAATCGTTTAGATTGCCAGTGACCCCTCAGTTGCCACCAACCTACTAGAATAAAAATCTGACTTCACCACTGGCATGCACATATTAGTATTACTTCCCACACACAGAGGGACTGGTAAATGTAGGTGCAATGGGCCAGGCACCACCTCATTGTTTCTATGCTAGGTAAAATGCCTTACATAAAAAACATAATTCAAATGGGGGGCCCGGGTGGAACGTGTAAGCGTTTCCCCCTAGGGTGTTTTTGGGCACTGCACAGGCTAGCGAGCTTGCCTGTGCATAGGAGCGCCTTCCAGGGGCATATAAGGAGGCAGGAAAGGTAATGGAGCAAGCAAAGGTTAGGACGAAGCATTTGTCCACCCTTCCACACTTTTTGGTAATTATAAGGGCTTGTGTTTTTATTTTTGTTCCCCCTAATTTTTAGCTTCCGGGTTTGAGAAAGTTAAGGGGTGGTTTAGAGGGAGACAGGCTGGGGCAGTAGAAGGGGCGATTAGATGTAAGGTGTTCATCGTTGCTGATGTGGCAGGTCAGCCTGGCTGCAGGTCATAGAAGATGTGAGGAGATTGGTGTTGAGGGGAGTTTTGTGGACGAAAAGGAGCTTTGCAGTAGTGGCGGATCATGGCCCTTTGGAGGAGGGGAGGGGAAGCACAATGGGGTACTAGCGCGGTAATGGAGGAGGGTGGTGCCGTTTTCACAAACGGGTTACCCCGGGGGCACAAAGAATGGGGAAGGGGTTTTGAAGAAGGAGGGGCATGGTCTTGGGGAGAAGATGGGAGAAAGCTGGAGGAAGGTTGAGAGGAATTTAATGGGAGGGAGGTAGCAAGGGACAGGAAGGGAGGAATTTAAAATGTGTAATTATTTATTTGTTGGGGAATTTAAATTGTTTATTTATTTATGTGTTTGGCAATTGTTAAAATGGATATGTTAGTCTGTTAGGCCAGGGAGCCAGGTTTTGGCGGTTTTTGTGAGCTGTGGCCTGTCACATTAAAGCACACTTTTCCACTCAAAAGCGAGTCTGGGTTATTTTGTGTAGTAAGCCCAAAAACATAATTGCATCTTTGACCTAGTGCAGCGTATTGTGCATTTGTGATGCCCTGCTTGGGAGTCTGTGGCATGGCTAGTGCTTTTTCAAGGAGATTTATTATGAGCATTATTATTATCATTGTTATTATTATTATTATTATTATTATTATTATTATTATTATTATTAGGGTATTTATTGAGTGCTGACCTAGCAACGGAGCACTTTACAATCACAGAGGGGAAACCAAGGTTAGGGTTCAGCGAAAGAAGGGAGCGGGGATCTAACTACAGGAGAGGGAGAATCTTGGGGGATGGCTCAGCATGCCTCGCAGGGCCCCCCACAACCCCCCCTCATTTTGTACACCGTTACAGGTCATGTCATGTTTTTGGGCACTGCAGGTCACAAGATTCATATTTCTCAAAGGTGAGCACGCAAAGCTTCTGAACGCAACTCTGACTATGAATCCATTAGCATAAGGACAACAGGGGCACCATGTTGGCTGCACAAAATCACCCCACAAACATAGGAATCGCCTCTAGTTAGGAAGGGAGTGCATGAGGGTGCAGATTTATAAATAACGTACTCAATCACTGTGTAAACCATTCTAAGGGGCATGAACGTGTTGTCAAAGTAGGATTCTAATCCAAGGTATATTTTCTGTAAATCAATATATCTTATATCAATATTTATCTGAGGTCTATTGCCTTCATGCCTGCAATAGAAAACAGACTTCCACCCGCAATAATAGAGTCGGATGGAAGCATTTCGAGAGAGAGAGGAGAGAGAGGAGAGAGAGAAGAGAGAGCGAGAGAAAGACCCGCATCTCCCATTGGAAACGGCTATATTTGAGGGGGAGCAAAGGGAAGCGTGACAGACAGGGTAAGCCCAGACGTTATCACAGCCCAGCAGAGAAGCACTCCTCTGGAAGGCACTTCTGTGCCATAACAGAAACCATTACAAGCTGTCACTAAGAATTACCCACCTGGCGAAACCGCGCCGCGGCCACAGCATATTGACTTTTTAAACCAATTACGTGCTGTTTGATCTCCCTCAGACCCGTGCCCACCTGTCCACGCTCCCTGCGCCGACGTCCGGGCGCAGGTGCTATGATCTCATAGGGAGGCCGAGGGAAATAAGTCATTTATAGAAAATAAACGAACGCGCGGTATGGAAAGCACAATTACACTTCCAAAATCTGCCCTGTAAGAAGCCAGCTTGCACACACCTGCGATGTTCTGGATGCTGAGCTGCCACAGCGTCCGCCTCAGGGCACTTCATGTAAATAACCCAGAGCGGCAAAGCGGAGCGAGTGGTGGAGGGGAAACTGACATGAAGGGCGGAAATGCAAACTGCGAGATGGCGTCACAGGTTCACACGGGGATTGCGACGTCATTTCAGTCCTTTTGGCAACTAGAAGCAAGCTATTCTTCAGATATTAGTACACACGTAGCTGGATTGACATTGATCTGTTGAAACTGATTTACATGTTGCTCATACGAAACGCACAATCTTCTTAGGAAGTCGATTTGCAAGCTCTATTTATTGTACACTTAATACTGATAATGGTCCTATTGTCAGCTATGCAGGTACCCGCATATTGAAAGCAGTGTATAGAGCAGTGTGTATATGCCGGGCCTCCCCTTGTGCACAGATAATGAGCCTGATTCACAGAACGTTTTCCTATGGGATTGCGCCATTATAAAAGACTTCCATGAATCAGGCCCAATGTGTGTGTGGCCCCGGCAAATCGAAGAGCTGTTTATAGATCTATTAAAAGCAGGCACTCTCGGACTTTTATAATAGCCCTGTGAGCCCTCCACTGGAATTCTTCTGCCCACTGCCCCTACGCTGGGCATTCCCTCTGTCTTAAGACCACATATATAGAGGCTGATAGAGAGGTCAGAGTAAATGTCACATAGATTGGTTTAATATGGCAATAATCCTCAAAGCGGCGGGGGCGTTCCAGGTGGTAACAGCCCACAGACCAAATGAACCGGCCTGCGTGTAGCAAGGGACACGGATTGCAGATATAGATCTCAACATTCTGTGGCCCCTGGGCAGGCGAAAGCACCCGATTTTGTTTTTGGTGGGTGAAAGCCCATTGACTTATATGGGAGGGTAGGGACAGGACTATAAGTGGGGTAAGAAATCGAGGGAGGAGGGGGTTAATTTGGCGGCGTGGTTTGTGGGATGGGCGTGGTCTAAACAAAGTACACAAACTTTAGTAAGGTACGCAAACAAATATATAAATGCATGTAGGCATTTATATATTTGTATGCATACCTTAATTTGGTTTGTGTAGTATGCAAGATAAACATAGAAATATGTAACATATTTCTATGTTTATAAAAGATGGCTTGGAAAGTACACAAACCATAGTATGGTGGCCACACAAATATCTAACATTTATATATTTGTGTGCATACCTTATGGTTTGCGTACTTTTCAAGCCATCTTTTTTAACCATTTCTATGTTTATAAAAGATGGCTTGAAAAGTACACTATTCAATCCATCTTTTATAAAGCTTTGCCGACGGACAAAGCCCAAGGCATCTTTGTCCGTCAGCAAAGCTTTATAAAAGATGGCTTGAATTGTGTACTTTTCAAGTCATCTTTTATAAACCTGGAACTATTTCAAGGAATCCCCAGGTTCACCGAGGGTTAAAGACGCCTCGGCGACCTGGGGAAACAAAGGCACAGTAACTTCCTCTGTGACACCTCGCTTGTAGGGTCACCAGAGGAATTTACAGTGACTGACAGAAGTGCCAGCCGTCACAGCGTCACTGTGGCTGGCTGGCACTTCTGTCAGCTTGCCAGATTTACTGCGGGCGCAACTCCCGTTGTGGCTGTGGCTGCGGCAGGATAATGCGTCCCGCCAACGTTATGGTGGGACCAGGGCCCCGGCTCAGCCCCACTTTTTGGAGACTGCCGCGGCCCAGCCCCGGGTGGACCTGGCCCACTTATAGCATTGGGTAGGGGGCTTGCTGGGTGAGACATCTGCATGCAAAACTGGTGATGCCTGCCAAAAGTGTGTGAGTTTAGAGGTATGCCTTACCACACAGTATGTTCTGGTGCTAAAGCAATTACAGCCATTAGTGTCTAAGGCAGTATTACCAATGCCCTAGGTGCATTTTCTTTTGGCAAGACATGTCTGTGAGTGAACTTGTTTTCCTGAATGAAAGACAGCCCAATCCAAAATGACTGACATAGGAAATGGAAAAGCAACAGAAAGTACTAGTCCTCTTTCTATTTCTACATTGGTCAAGGAGATGTGGAGTGGAAGTGGCAAATAAATGCACACATGACCAAGTAGGAGTTTTTCTAAGAAAAAAAAAAGAAAGGCAAATGGGAAGAGGGAGACGTGAGCAGGGGAGTGTGATGACATGTGCAGCCAACAGCTTGCTAACAACATAGTTCAATCCATTTGGTAAAGCCTGAGGTCCAAGCAACCAAATCGGCTGCTCATACCTCACCATGTACTGCTTTGATACTCCCATGCACCGCTAAATATATTTCCACAAACCCAACAGTAGTTCCTACATGTTAATTTATGTTTATATTTTTGTGTGCATGCGACACACGATCATCTCATTGCTGAAAGACATTTGCAGCATACCACTGTATATGTAAGCATACATGATTCCTGCTTTAGTAAAGTTGCATGCTAGGCTTCAAACAGAGACAGCTGCCCCTAGACACCAGGATCCTTTGTCGTGCCAAGACTGCCACGGGCGTAGCACATATCACATTTCTGACATTATATGGCGAGTCTATAATCCCCTTTAGGCTCTGAGAGCCTCTAATACTACACCCTGGGTCGATGCTGCCTTTTAGTATCCGGTCACCCATAATCTATTTGATGTGCAACACATGCCCGACACGCTGTCTAGGGAACTTTGAGTAGAAGCTAACACATGCCATCAGGGTCAGTATTTAAACTACAGCACTGAAGAGGCATAACAGCACGGTTATCACCAGTTGGATTGGCCCCTCTGCCTCTCGGCCCGTGGCCGGCCCGAAACCGTCCCTGGGGTGTGGGGGCCGGTTTCTGCTCAGCCCTGGGATGGTTTGAAGAAAAAAAAATTGTGAAAAAAAGAAATCATTTTTGGAAGAAAAAAAAAAGCCACCTGCAACGGTATCATTCATCAAAGCAAGGTAACACATCTTTCCTTGCTTTGATGATTGATGTGCATGCATGATGTGTGCAGCATACATTATGATGCATGCATCATTCACATGCTGCTGCAGCATGCAAAGTTGAGGGGCCGGGCCGCCGCCGGGCTGGCGGCTGTCACTGTGCTGCCACTCCAGGGGTAGTGCTTCCTCCGTTCTTCAAGAACGGCTCATTCCCAGAGGAGGCATGATGGCATACCCTACATGTGAGGTGTATAGTGCTAATGTACTTGGACACGACTGCGCCTATCCAGAAATTGGATATTCTGTTTGTGACATTTAGCGGAGCTAAGCCAGGAAGGAAGGCTATGGTCCCTATGCTAAGCGATTGATTATGGGGTGCAATTAGGCTGGCATATGAGGCTTCAGGGGTTCACCTGCCACAGATAATACAGGGAAGAGTCACCAGGGGAATGTCAACTTCATGGGCGGAGCCCAGGGTTTGCCATGCATGGTTTGCGTAGGGCACACCCTAACACATTTATGAGACATTATCACCTACATTTGCATATGGAATGGCTGAGTTCCTTTGGCACAGGAGTGCTGCATACAAGAATGTAATGACTGGTGCACTTTGGACATGCCTAAATTGCTGTGTGATGCCATATTCCACAGGGGCTTTGCTATGCCTCATATTTAAGTACTGGGACTAGGAAGAGGGACATGGAGTTCATGATCTGATCACTTGCTGGTGATCTTCATTACTCCTAGTCCTGCTCTTCCTTGTCACAGTACTTATGATGACCTCCCTCATCCCGAGTGGGATGGGATGGGTCTCGGCATCTTGGTTGGTAGTGTAAAGAAACAAATGCATGTTGGGAGAAGGAGTGTTATGGGGAACAATAGAGGAGTTCCTGTCGGCGGGTGATAACTCATAGTAAGTACTGTGACAAGGAAGAGTAGGACTAGGAGTAATGAAGGCTACTAGTAATTAATCAGATCATTTCTGATTATGCTATGCTCCAACCTAAAATAAACGATGTTAAAAAGGAATGGTTCTTTTCCTTTCTACTCTTGCCATCTTTGTCTCCTTTTTCGTATCCCTTTACTGCAGAATTTAAAGGCTTGCTTACTTTCATGATCTCTCCATGTAGCCACATGCCCTTGTTAAAAAAAAATTGGCCCCGTTCTGTGCACAGAGGACTCTCTTTTGAACATAAGTCTCAGAGCCTCACCGCCTCCAGCTCGTTCCACGTGGAGCCTCTGGGCCTTACACCCACACTGTTAGCCAGACTGCAGACCTGTCTGATCCACAGCGCCGCCCCGGGCTTCCAGACGCCGAGGCGGAGCGGTCCATGGAGCCCGGAAGTAGCAGGCCAGCAGCTGTCCTCCCTCATCGTCCGGCCCATAATCACAGCGCAGAGAGAATGCGTGTATTTCCACTGGCAGCGATCATCATCCCAGGGAGAAACAAATCACGGGAACCTTCAAACAAGCCACTTGTGGCATCGGAAGAGGCCGCCAGCACCAGGCAGACAATGGCCTCTTTGTCTTGGAATGTATCTCGCATCATTGGTACATGCCAAACAATGATGGGTAAGGGATACGACCAGACGAGGCTTTCCCCCCTGAACTCACCGCATCCAGTACTTGAACTGTTATTCCAGATTTTGGCTTGTACGATGGCGCTTACGGTAACATCAGTCACGCTCAGCCTCGAATTACTACACGGATTGTGTTACTGCCCCTCTCTTGTCTCCGGATAATAGTAACTAGGCCCGGGCTCATTGTCTCATTATGGTGCCTTCAGCCAGCTAGCCCTTACACCCATTTGGCGGTTATGAATGGTTAAATAAAATTGCAAATACTCACTTTTGGAATTTGTAACACTTACATTTTTTTCATGCGTAGTCTTGGTGGCTGTCAACCTACCCCCTGTATGTCCGTCAACCTACCCCTCTGTCATCTTTACATGCACATTTCCTCTACCCATCCCCCTTTCCCTTCACCCTGGCCCCATTACCTTAAACTTTTCCTTTATGCGTTACTTTTCTATGCGTTCCCATAGATCGTATGCCAACAATCTAATCTTCCTCTCCACCTCTACCTTAGCAGCCGGATAGCCGAGTCATGTTTTTTTTTTTTTGTATAATGCTAATGTCAGAAAGGCTGGAGGAATCAAAAGCTCAGAAACCTCAATACACAAAACATGCTAAATTTGTCAGCAGTCACATTAAGCGCACTTTGGCTCTGGCTACACCATAGAAAGTGACATCAGATGAGTTTTGATTCAGTGATGTACAAGGCAGTGACATCTCATAACCTTTGACCCCAACAGCATTATCATAGGCTACATCACTAAATTACAATTAGAGCAAGGTGTATAGCATAACAAAAAAGGCTGCCACAGAGAACTAAGTGCTAGACACTAGCTTGGTATGTCCAGCTGCCACTACATATGTTCAGATACCTCCATCTTATGCATGATATGATATGGTATTTATAACGCGCCTATACACAAGGTTTCAAGGCGCAATGAGGCAAGGGAGGGGGGAACAGAGGGAAGACAGAGACACCGAACTTACTAGGCCAGGTAACGGTGAGATCGCGCAAGTGCAGGGGAGGCGGGAAGGGGAAAAGTGTGGGGAAAAGGGGCGGGGGCAGTGCAGTACATGGGATCAACAATAAAAATACATTACTTAAATAAAGCAAAAGTAAAAAGTGCGACCAGCTGGTGGCAAGTGCAAGGGTAAGTGCAGACATCAGTTGTCAAGTGCTGGTAGGGGACTGCAGGGATACAGAAAACAGTCCCCAAGTGCGAGGGTTGTTAGGGAGGCATTGCAGATGTACAACTGGCGAGGGAGGAGACCTGGGCCAGAGATCAGATGGTAGCCAGGTGACCAGTGCAGTTTCAGCCAGTAGTTCAGCAGGGGAGAGGAGGAGAGAAAGCAGAAGCAAAGAGGAAGGTTTTGAGGTCCTTCGGGGACCGGATATGGTTCTCTTTAAGTTTCAGGGAGGCAGGGAGCCGAAGAAAGAGATGTACCACTGACTTGTTGCTTGGAGAAGAGACTGACCCTGGCGGAGTTGGAGGTGGATGAGCGAAGAGCTCTAGAAGGAAGATATTTAGGAAGAGAGAGTTGAAGGTATTGAGGCCCCAGAAGGCCTTGTGGACAATGCAGAGGGTTTTGAACTTAATCCTTGCAGACACTGGGAGCCAGCGCGGAGATTTCAGTCCTGGAAAGATACGATCCCTGGGTTTGAGGCAAAGGACAAGTCTTGCAGTCCTGTTCTGGATGAGTTGCAGAGGGCAGTGGGTAGAAGCAGGCATATTTAGAATGAGGCTGTTGCATTAATTCATATTACAGGTATCATCATTTAATATTAAATCTAGCCTACTGAGCCCATATAGTGAAATCTGTATGCCACAAATTGTCTTCAGATGCTAGACCTAGACGTGCATGCCCAGGTACTGCCATTATATGACAATGGCAGTCTCAATTGCTTTGGTACAGCCATGAAATGGTATATTCAGCCTCATATTCCCAATAACTGCCATTATATATGGTGTAGAGACTCATGTGTATAGTTAATGCCTCCTAGCATATACTACATACAACCTGGCATGAACAAATATTGTTATCATATGTCAAGGGCAGCCTCTTCTGCCATTACATCATATGCACATACTAACATGCTGATATATATCAAGTACAATCTCAACTTCACACAGCCGGCAAGATCTCTGACCCCACATATCAGTGCTCACCCTGCAGAGCAGAGTTTGAACTCCCAACTGTGCAGATTCAACCATTCCATCCTTTCGAAGGTGATGAATTGAGTGCCTTTAAATTGGGTAATGATAACAGTTATTATGACAGCCCTTAGAAGTACGAGCAATCCAGCATGAATCCCAGCATAAAGCATGATATTATATTATGGGCACCTAAGGCCATCATAAGCGATGCCCAGCCACACACATGTTTTTGTTTCTCCCTTTGGTTTTGTGCTCTTCATGTCAGCCTTTAAACTTCAGAGCACCATGGTAGAGGAGCGGTGGACAGTCTAGAACTTGCAGAGTAGCTGCTAATGCTGGCCATGGGTGTTAGGTCAGTTGTCACCTTCCATGATGGATAAGTTGGAATGTGATGCTTGTAGGGCTTTGATAAATCCCACAGTGCCCAGCCCATATTTAGAGAACAGTGAATCATTTGAAAAAATATCTATTGTTTATGTTATTGTAGGTATTTAAATTGGGCTTTTATATTGCGCTTCAGGCCTGAGTCCAGCCTCTAAGTGTGGGACCGGTATCAAACAGATGCTGCTCATTGTTGTCTTGCTTCCAAGACAAATGTTTTGCACCCAAGCTATCCTCCCGGCCCTTTTAATCAGGAGTAAACGTGTCCCTAAGAATACAGTGCTCCATTGAAAATGTGGAGCTTAGATCATATGAAAAGATTAATTAAGCAATAGGCCCCGAGCAGCTGGGGCATTACCACTTCAGGCAATGCTCCGGGGCCCATAGTTACAGACCCCTAACAAAGGCCCTCGAGCATTACCTGAAGTGGTAATGCCCTCCTGTGAGGGGCCTATTGCTACTAGTACCCCGGCATGTAAGACCGGGGTACTAAGAGCATTTTTTTTCTGTTCTGAAAATGCTCTGGCGTTTTTGGAAAATATATATTTTCTTTAATGGGCGCCAGGGAAGGGAAAACAAAGTCCATTTTCCCTTTCCATGGCGGTCATTGAAAATTAATGTAAAAAGGTAAACAAACAAAATGGCCACCATGGAAAAGGGAGAAGTCCCTTCTTCCTTTCCATGCCGGTCTGTTGCGGTTCGGGAGCAGATGCGCTGGGGACATAACTGTTCCCAGTGCATCAGCTCATGAAATGGACAAAAAAGAAGGTAAGTGGGTTTGGGAGGGAGGGGAGGAGATTCTTTGGATCGGGGGTACCAACACCTCCATCCCTGGTGGGGGTATATGGCAGTCTCCAGCCATGTGATGGCTCGGAGCGGGGATCACCCCGTTCTGCACCTCCTCATTGGCTAAGCGGCAGCCACCCCAAGGCCGGGGACAGAAAGGAAGGAACATTGTGGGGGAGAGGGATTCCCGATCGGGCAATCTCATTGTCCCTCGCTGAGTGCTAATATAGTATAGAAGAGAAAAGCTGTATGGATAAAAGGGATAACAATATCAGATGAATCCAGCTGCCTCCAATCTGTATAAACCACTATTTCACTCTGAAAAGAATGGAAGCAGAACACTAGTAATCAGGAAGAAAGAAGAGGCTCAATGGGACTGGGAGCAAATTCCACAACTTCGGATCAGTGCAGGAGATACGTATCATCAGGAAAATAGCTTTCCACTGTGGGGATGTCAGGAGGAATGAGAAATGTACACCTTGATACATGAATAAACAGATCCAACCTGAACTTAGAGTCAAGGTGAGGAGGTTGTTTCAGAACAATAACTTTAAAAGAAATGCAGCCCAGTTTGCAATGTATTCTGGCTTCAAAGGGAAGCAACTACAACCAGGATAGAGAGTGGGAGATCTTGTCCTAGACTAAACAATCAGCCAGGTCGCTCAGCGGAAAACTGGCTTCAGAGGCCTTAGTGTACATTGACTCCTGCCAGTTTGCCATTTCCTCCACCAATATGTGACAGTGCCAGCACTTGAACTGTAATTTATAAAAGACAGGAAGAAAAAAACTGTTTCACACAAATCAGGAGCACTACCTGCTATTGTGCTGTTGGAGTCTTTTTGGCAAAATACTCCTTTATAGACATTCAGCTGTCCGGTGGAAACCCTAGGGACTAATTTCAAAACGTTTTCAATCCAAGCATTTGGCATGAACAGAAATCCACCCATATGGATGTGCTTGCATTATCCTTGGGTGATTGGGGAGGTATTGTTGGTTCTGATCTATCTTTCTGAGGTATGAGGGACAGCCAGGTTCAGGAAGAGTTTGTTTCCTTATCCCTATGCATACATAGCAGGCTTGAAGCAACAGGAGTTCCCAACATTGATATCATGCCTCATTTATTTAATACAATCAACAACAGAATCTTTAAATTATGGCACTTATTTATTTGCAATTATCACCATTTACATTGTTCATGACAGGACCCGCTGACCATCAAAATGTAAATAAATAAAGGTCAAAAGGAGAGAAATAAAATCAAGACAAGTACGTCCCAGTGTTCGAAATTAAGATTCAATGAACAGGAACTAAAACCAGGTCCTGGGTGGCAGGCATCACCCAGTAGGAAGAAGCTAACCACTAGGGAATGAGGAGCCAGTACATAGCGCACCACAAATCTAATCTTGTCTTGGGAGCCAAATCTGCACATTATGTGTGATACATTGGGCCTGATTTACACTGTGTTATTCAATGGGACTTTCCCATTGAAAAAGCCATTTGTAAATCAGGTCCACTGTTTTTAATTGTGTTCCGATTCTTCTTTATTAACATTCTCAAATGTTCAAAGTTAATGTCACATATGTGGCTGCTAGTTTAGTCAAGGACAAGATCTCCCCACTTTCTATCCTGGTTGTAGTTGCTTCCTTTTGAAGCCAGAATCCATTGCAAACTGGGCTGCATTTTTTCTTTAAAGTTATTGTTCTGAAACAACCTCCTCACCTTGACTCTAAGTTCAGGTTGGATCTGTTTATTCATGTATCAAGGTGTACATGTCTCATTCCTCCTGATATCCCCACAGTGGAATGCTGTTTTCCTGACGATACACATCTCCTGCACTGATCCAAAGTATGGAATTTGCTCCCAGTCCCATTGAGCTTCTTCTTTCTTCCTGATTACTAGTGTTCTGCTTCCATTCTTTTCAGGGTGAAATAGTGGTTTATACAGATTGGAGGCAGCTGGATTTATCTGATATTGTTATCCCTTTTATTCATACAGCTTTTCTCTTCTATACTATATTAGCACCCGGCGAGGGACAATGAGATTGTAACATGGAATCTCATTGGCCCTCGCCAGGGGGTTACCCGATCGGGAATCCCTCTCCCCCACAATGTTCCTTCCTTTCTGTCCCCGGCCGGGAGTTGGGGGAGGGTATGGCAGCCACTCAGCTTGTAAGGTTGCCAGTTGGCCCGGGGAGCCAAATGTAGCTCCTGGAAGCTGTTGATTTCAAGCAAACCAGGCTCTCCTCAGCTAGAAGCTGGAGCAATAGTTCCCAGCTATTTCAATCCCAGTAATCACATATTTAAATTGCCTTTCGTTTCAACTGAGGTCTTGGTGGCATTGCCTTAATGCCATAACTAAGGAAGGATTACCTTCCAGCAATACCCTGTAGATGAATATGTCCTATTGAGCCCTTCTCACATGGATATCACCAGGTCTTTCTCATCATAAATTAATAAATGTCACCCTTTACAAATGAATAATAGGCAGTGACTTCATCATATTTGTTATCTGCTTGTGCATTTAATATTATATAAATCCAAAATGTCTGTTTCATTAAAAAATAACACCATTTCCACCACCACCAGACAAACCAATTACTGTAAAGGGCAATTCCCTTGAGCATTAATTATGACTCCCCTTCCATGATCCAAACGTTTTCTTTTAGAATTTAAAAGTTATTGAATTACAGAAGAGGACACATTTCTCAAACAGTTGTACAAGCCAAAACATGATGCCGTCTTAAAGGTTTCATTAAATCTAAGCGATTAATCATCCATCATTGCTATAAATCCAAACACTCATACTCTCATCAATCATCGCCCGCTCTTTGGAGACAAAGACATGACAAGATACACGAGAAAGACAGAAAATAGTGTAGTGTTAAAAAAAAAACAAATTGAGGGTAGTCTTGTGCTGTACATTAAGGTTGTGTCAACTTTTAAACAGGGCCATCTTGAGATTGACCGAGAATTAAGATATATATATATATATATATATATATATATATATATATATATATATATATATATATATATATATATGTATATATTCAGTTTTTGGTTACCATCCACCGAACAAAGTCTACCCAGAGTCGCTTAATAGTCCCTGTCGTGTCCCTCCTATGAAACAAAGTCTTTTCGTAAAAGAACTGTTGACTCAATTCTGCAAGCCACCCACTCATGGCCTATGAAGGTGTTCCCTTTGCATATCTTCAGAATTATCTTCTTCCCTAATACTACTGACTGGAGAACAAATTCATTCTGACTGTGTTCTAGCTCCCAAAGCAGTAACACAAAAGAGGATAATATGGTTATAACTTTGCCCCAGATGTCACCAAGTCTATCTGGTAACTCTTGCCAGAATGAAAACACCCTACTAAAAGCCCACGATTTCAACAAGTGCATCTGGTAACTTTTGCCAGAATAAAGAAACTCTATTACAAGCTCGAGATGTCACCAAGTTGATCTGGTAACACTTGCCAGAATAAAGACACCCTACTGCAAGCCCATGATATCACCAGGTTTACCTGGTAACTCTTGACAAAATAAAGAAACCCTACTGCAAACCCAATATTTCACCAGGTTTATCTGGTAACTCTTGCCAGAGTGAAGATACCCTACTGCATTCAAGCCCAAGATGTCACCAACTGTATCTGGTAACTCTTGCAAGAATAAAGAAACCATACTGCAAGCCCAAGATGTCACCAGGTTTATCTGGTATTCTTGACAGAATGAAGATACGCTACTGCAAGCCCAAGATGTCACCAAGTGTCTCTGGTAAATCTTGCCAGAATAAAGAAACTCTACTGCAAGCCTAAGATGGCACCATGTGTATCTGGTAACTTTTGCCAGAATGAAGAGAACCTAATCAAGCCCAGAAGAGGTGCACCAAGTTCACATCTCACTTTCCACAGGACCAGTTTGTTTACCTTCCCAGAACCCATACCTAAACATTCACTAGGGGTTTTAGAAACCTTGAAAGACCAATCTCTTTTATATGTAAATCTGATAAGTATCCAGATGGAAGCAACAGTTTGTCTCCAGGATGTCTTTTGCCATCCCTATTTCTAGTACTCTACCAAGTTCTTGGCCTCAGCCCTGACTCCAGAATGAATTTCCCTCTCCATTATGCATTGCGTTCAGTTCCTTGTGAAGGGTACTCATTACCAGCCTCCAGGCATGGAGAGTAGTTAGTAGACCCTGGAAACCCAAGTCAGGGCTTGATCCATCTTTCAGAGTTACTATCAGTGAGTATCACAGCATCAGGCAATGCCTTCAGCGTGCTTCACTCAGTGTTTACATATATAAAAGAAATCTGTAGCTCAAAAATCCTCCATCTTGTCAGAGTAGATGTTTATGCCAGCTCAAAAGCATGGCACCTGGACACTTTTCTACCCCTTATCAAAAACCTTCTAGTTCCTCAAATCGTAGTGCAGTCCCAACATTTACCTGTGTGCCCTGTTTGTGTCCAAAATATCTAGCCAAGTGCTCACACTGGAGCAGACCACTGCAGGCAGCACTAACACGATAATGGGAGCATTATATAGGCAAAGAAGCACTTCTCCAATGTAAGGAGGTGAATAATTTCTAAACAATCAAATGGGACTAGAACTTTTTGTCCAGCCAGTAAGATTCTATGCAAGCTGTTGGACACCATTCTATTATTTAATTAAAACACACATTTAGAAGAAAGGTGATACATTGGCCCTGAAGAATACATGAAGAAGACCTGTGTTCTGTAAATTCGAAACACATGTTAGCAGGAGCATACTAATCACTGATTGAAATTAAATCTGAACGTGAAGAATCTAGTGAAATCTTTCATTTGTGAGAATTGGAAATAATACCAATACCTATTGATAAGACTGTATATTAAGGAAAGGATTGATCAATGGTCTATGTGCAGTGGTTGAACCAATACCTTGTCTGTTGAAGTACTCACACTGGTTTGCATACTAATCAGCATTTAATTTCTGCAGAGTGGCTCTTTTAAAGTTAAAGGAAATGCCACAATTCCTTATGAAGAGGCTTCAGTATCCAGTAAGTGACACTGTAATGTACACACCTAAGAATATAGAGTACATTGGTGAGCACACTAACCTTTACAGTATTAGCCTAACCCGAGACTAAAACTTTGCACTGACGATACGCAAAAGTATGCTTTGATTTGATGAATTAGAATTTGCATAGGAGTACTACCCTCACATTCATTTGTATCACCCTCCCCAAGTATGAGAACTTCCCTCTCTGCACCATGAAACCCGCAACCATCAAGGTGACCTCTATGACAGGTCTGAGCAACTGGGATGTCTTCCATTTTGTGAATGTTTCATTTGTAGACTTAGTGCTGGATTTACAAAAATATGGTTAATGTAACTTTCCCATGTTAAAACGTTTTTGTAAATCAGGCCCTAAGACTCCTACTTCTTTCAAAATGCCTGGCACTGAATGGGAAGGGTCTCACAGCATGGCCAGTAAATCACCAGCATATGCTAATAATTTACAGTTAAAGCCCCTGAATAGGATGCCTTTAGTAAAAACATTCCATCATATCAATGTTAAGCACTGGGCGAGAGGGTAAGTCTTAGAGCATGGGGACAAGGGACAGTTGTGCCTCGTCAATCTCTGCAGCATAAGTGTGCTGAGACCTGCCCACTTGTGAGCACCTGTGCTCTTGAACTGAAGTATATCATATTTAGAAAGCCCACAAAGGAAACAGGGAATATAAAAGGATTCAGGCAAGCTTACAGGTATTTTCAACTCGCCCTATTGAATGTCTTTTCGCCATTGAGATTTGCAGCTATCATAACCTCATGATATGATATGATATTTATAGCGCACCCATACACAGGTTTTTCAAAGCGCGATGAGACAGTGGAGGGGAACAAGGGCGGGACAAGACATCGATCTTACTAGGTCCAGTGACATTGAGATCGCGCAAGAACAGAGTCTTTGTAGTTCCAGTAGGTCAAGGTACTGATGTTTGCCGGACTCTCTCCACACCTGGCAAACCCAGTTTGGTGATGATGTGCCAGCTTGGGCATCAAGTCTGTTATGTTGCTAGCCATTATTTTGGTCAAGTTCTTGGAATCACATTTGTAATTATACAATCAATGGGGCTATATGGGCTTGCATTGTAAAGAACTCAGGCGCAAGTCCATCAGCGTCTGTTGATTTTCCCACATCTAGTTATGACATATATAAGAGACTCATTCTCTGATATTGACCTCTCTAGGTTGTAAGTTTCTTCCACAGACAAGTGTTCCTGTGCCACATCTTCCAGATATTCCCGTATGCCCTTATGCCAGATCTGTCGTCCCCCTCCCTATGTGGCTGACTAGACCATTTCCTAAATTCATCCATAAAAATATGAGTTGTTTGCCCAGATTGTATCAGACTCGTCGTACCAACGTGTACCAACGTGTACCAACGTTGTGCATGAGCTTTCAATTGTCTTTACTCTCGAGGCAGGCAGTTTACCATACTTCACCCCATACTCCCAGCAAGCCTGCTTGTTCCTAGCCAAAAGGTGTTCTAAACACTTCATTAAATGTTGATTGAGTACCTTCCTAGCTATTGCCACATCACTCAATTATTTTTCTTCCCGGTCTTCCTAAATTAATTTTTCTTCAATTTCAATTCCTTCTCTAGTTGCTTCCCCTTATTTCCTTATCCCTCTTTACCAGTGTTCCTCCCTCTGAGGAAGGGATTTAAGGCATTTCAGCTGTGCCCCAATGGATTAACTGAGGCAACAATGTCCTTCCAGAAGTGCAGAACATACGCACGCTAGCGATCACGTGTTCATCAGTGAGCAGATGTCTTTATTCTCCAGTGTCTAGTGTTCAGAGCGTGTCTAATGGGATGTTACCAGCAATTCTTTCATTGTCTCCATAGAGCCGGGAGGATAGCGCAGGGGGAAAGGTGTTTGTCTTGGAAGGAAGACAACATAGAGCAACACAGGTTTGAATCCTGGTACCACGCTTAGAGACTGGTCGCCGGTATTAAGCGCATTATAAAAGATTAAATAATGTGTGCTCCATGGCATTATGGACAGAGCCATTCCATACCATGCTCAGCGTTCGCTATTCAATAGGTATTGTAAGTTTGTTTAGGGCACCAGTAGACTGCACAATCTGTGTTGCGTATTGATGCATCCATACATAGTTTGAGATAAAAATTAACTTGAGAGTTCAGCAAGAGGAGATGATTTCAGGATCGAAATTCAGATTCGAAAACCAGGAGCCCAATGCCGCTTCTGGGTGTCCAGAATAATCTGTGACCAGGTGCTACCACTGGGGGGCAAGGAGCTTGTGCATAGCGTTCTGCAAATCTAACTTCCACGTAAGATGCAAAATTATAATTGTGCCCATTATATATGATCTCAAATGCTTTAAATGCTGTGTAAATGTGTCAATAATTTTTATTTATCGATTGTCCCAAATGCACAGAGTTAAATCAACATACGTATGTTTGTTCAGCATCAATTGGCCTGAGGAGCAAAAGGTAGCTGTAGGTTTCAAGCTAACCAGGCTCTTCTTGGCTATAAGCAAGAGCTTATCACTCGTATAAGATCGGAAGCAGGAGCAGGAGCTCCAGACCGCTGCTGATGCAGTTGGTTACAACACCTCCCAGAAGCGAAAAAGACTTGTGCAGCCCTCGTGGAGGTATGACCAGCATTTATAGTGGCAAAAAATCTAGGGCTATTCTTAGCGCTTGTATGCGCGGTAGCCAATGCAATTTCTCTCTACAATTGCCCATTGTTATTAATTAGGCACTCGCCACGCACACAACCTGTGCTGCCTTCCCTTCACTGCCAGCATTGTTATTTCACCATCAGAACACACGAGGTGTTCACACTTCAAAGATGGCCACCCGTGCTCTTGTGGGAATATCCACGGCCAGCCTCCCCACCAGAGAGCAGCCTCCTGCTGATTGGGCCACCCACTACCTTTTGAGCCTATCGGAGGGCGGCAGGAGCGAGCCGGCCCTCCTGGAAGGCTCCATGAGCACGCCTGCATCGACTCATGATCACTCGTATAACATCAGGAGCAGGAGCTCCGGACCACTGCTGATGCAGTTGGTTACAACACCTCCCAGAAGCGAAAAATACTTGTGCAACCCTCGTGGAGGTATGACCAGCATTTATAGTGCCAAAAAATCTAGGGCTATTCTTAGCACTTATATGCGCGGTAGCCAACACAATTTCTCTCTACAATTGCCCATTGTTATTAATTAGGCACTCACCACGCACACAACCTGTGCTGCCTTCCCTTCACTGCCAGCATTGTTATTTCGCCATCAGAACACACAAGGTGTTCACACCTCCAAGATGGCCACCCGTGCTGCCATTGGCTTGGCAGGCTGAAAAACGATGGTCTGGAGGGTTGCCCAGAGCTTTGCCCGTGGTTATGATTAATTCAAAACCTTCCAGCCATCAACTTTCTGTTTTGCTAAAGTCACCCCGAGTGGGACGGGTATGCCCAGACGTGGGTCCCGAGTCTGCCGGGCCTAGAGACCCAAGCTACTCCTCACTGATGACGCCCAACAAGGCTGAAACATGTCTGGGGATGCTTGTGGTCTTGTGCAGAAGGGATGTGACCTAGCAGTTTGGGCTGGACTGCCCCTTTTGGGATAGGACCAAGCCTGATTTGCATATGGTTTTTCCCCTTCTGTAATGGCTTGGCAGGCTGAAAAACGATGGTCTGGAGGGTTGCCCAGAGCTTTGCCCGTGGTTATGATTAATTCAAAACCTTCCAGCCATCAACTTTCTGTTTTGCTGTGGGAATATCCACAGCCAGCCTCCCCACCAGAGAGCAGCCTCCTGCTGATTGGGCCACCCACTACCTTTTGAGCCTATCGGAGGGCGGCAGGCGCGAGCCGGCCCTCCTCGAAGGCTCCGTGAGCAAGTCTGCATCGACTCATGATCACTCGTATAACAATGGAAGCAGGAGCTCCGGACCACTGCTGATGCAGCTGGTTACAACACCTCCCAGAAGCGAAAAAGACTTGTGCAGCCCTCGTGGAGGAATGACCAGCATTTATAGTGCCAAAAAATCTAGGGCTATTCTTAGCGCTTATATGGGCGGTAGCCAATGCAATTTCTCTCTACAATTGCCCATTGTTATTAATTAGGCACTCGCCACGCACACAACCTGTGCTGCCTTCCCTTCACTGCCAGCATTGTTATTTTGCCATCAGAACACACGAGGTCTTCACACTTCCAAGATGGCCGCCCATGTTGCTTGTGGGAATATCCATGGCCAGCCTTCCCACCAGAGAGCAGCCTCCTGCTGATTGGGCCACCCACTACCTTTTGAGCCTACCGGAGGGCGGCAGGCGCGAGCCGGCCCTTCCTGGGAAGGCCCTGAGGGTAAGGCCTGCAACTGTCCTAAGACTGTCCCCAGCTGACCAGAGTGCAGGGCCAGACCCCCTGCCCCTGCACATTGAGACTGTGAGTAACCTATGAAACGATGAACATGCCCTCCCACATATCTTTTAATTTGGATTTACCTTGCCAACTCTCTGCAATAATGCTTGTTTGTTGACTGTGCACTATTTGCCTACCAATACTACCCAAGCCTACAATTCTCACCATCGCACTATCCGCACTGCAAAATTGAATCTAGGCAACCCCATGTCTGTGCTTCTGAACTGCTGCATTTTTAGGCATTCACTGCAAAATTGAATCTAGGCAACCCCATGTCTGTGTTTCTGAACTGCTGCATTTTTAGGCATTCACTGCAAAATCAAATCTAGGCGACCCTATGTCTGTGTTTCTGAACTGCTGCATTTTTAGGCATTAACTGCAAAATTGAATCTAGGCGACCCTATGTCTGTGTTTCTGAACTGCTGCATTTTTAGGCATTCACTGTAAAATCGAATCTTCTGTGTGCGAGCAGTATGCAATGCGAGTCATAGCTAACAACACACATGCTCACTGCTGACTGTGTATTGCCCTAGCATAATCGAACTTGCCGACTGCTGCGTCGCATCTCCTCCTAGGTGCACATCCACCATGCTCCTTAGGGCGCTCCTTATGCTGTATCACTTTCTGCCTCTAATAGCAACAAATATCACCCAGCTACATATACAGCCGGCACACCTTCAGCCTTCACTCACCTTACCTCTCCCAAGCCTTACCCCGCTGACCCTGCAAATGGCAACCCCTACAATGGTCCTTATGACACCTACCTCAGGCCTCCAGCACCTTAACACTGACACTAACCCATACCTCAACGACCCAGCTCTCTGGCTGGAACACTTCGCTAGTAAACCCACTCTGAATCAACCGTGTTCACTATCACTTAGAAACAAAAGATTAGGCACCAGATTCCGCATACGCCCCACCCGCAGTAATCTCCCCAAGCAAACACCACACACACCACCGTGCCCACCCACTGCACCCACTAACAACAATCCTCCTTCTACAGAGGCGAAATTGCCGCTTATCAAGGGCGCCCTCATCAACGCCAGATCCCTCCCAGCGCACGCTCTAGATATAGCAGACCTCATAACATCCTCAGATCTCGACTTCATTGCCATAGCTGAAACTTGGCTTCATGCCGCATCCGGTCCATCCTTATCCCTTGCCATACCGCCTGGCTTCGGCATCATGAGATGTGAACGCACTTCTGCCTCGCACACCAGAGGTGGTGGCCTAGCCATCATCCACAAAACTACTCTGGATTTAAGAGTATCAACCAATACCAAACTTGAGTCCGCTGAAATACTATCAGTTAAACTCGCACTCACTCCCAATCAAAATGTCACCATCCATCTAATCTACAGGACCCAGGCCCCGCACCAACCTTTGTCAGCAAAATCTCTACCCTCCTCCTTGACAATGCAAAAACCAACTCACAAATGATCATCCTTCGTGACCTCAACCTTGGACTTGGCGACCCCAAAGATCCTATTGCTCTAGCCTTGGAAAACGCCCTCTCCAACTCTGGTTTCACCTTGCACATCCAAGAGCCCACGCACTCTAAAGGCAGGACCCTTGACTGGCTAGCCAACTCTAACTGCATTATCAATGTCCTGGCTAATACCCCCTGCTTATGGTCAGACCATCACATCATCACTTTCAATATTGAAGCCTCCCCCCGTATCCCGACCCTGATAGCGCCTGCCCTCTCGACCAGAAACAAAAAGGACATTACCAAGGAGAAACTTCTCCCTCTGCTACTCCCGTCGCTCAAAGCAGCCACTGACACCTGTAATGACCCTACCACTCTAGCTGCCATCTATAACTGCAGCATGCTCACAGCTATAGACTCTATTGCCCCCATCAAGGTGAGGAAGGCCAAACCACGGGCACACCTTAACTCCTGGTTCACACCACAGTTAAGAGTACTCCGCAAAAACAAACGCTGTGCCGAAAATCATTGACAAAAAGTCACCCTTCTGACGCGCATAAAGACGGTGTCTTCCTGGCATCGCTCACCTACAAAGCAGACATTATAGAGGCGAAAAAAGAATCCCTTAATAATCGCATCCTGCACGCTGACTCCAAATCTAAGGAACTGTTTAAGATCCTAAAAGAGCCTGAAACACCTGTTACACCCCCCCCGCCGACACCTGCATTAAAGATAGCAAATGGTGTGCTAACATTCAGGCAGCGTTACTGAACAAAATCTCCATGCTTCAATCTAAAATTATAGCTAAACAAGACAGCCTGAAACTGGACAATCGCCCTCCCACCCCAGCTGGGGCCCTCTCCCCTGACCTGCCCAATCTCAAACGGTTTGCCTTCTCACCACTCACCACTGCGGAGGTGGAAAACATCATCCTGAGGATTAAACCGTCCAACTGCCAGGGTGATCCCTGCCCTGCCCCAATCGTTAAGGAATCAGCCCACAATCTGGCCCGATTTATCACATCCTTCATCAATGCTTCCTTCAAAACAGGAACTGTCCCTGACAACCTCAAGGATGCATGAGTGATCCCCCTGCTCAAAAAACCTTCCCTCGACCCTAGCATACCCACCAACTACCGACCCATTACTACTGTCCCGTTCCTGCTAAAAATCTTAGACCGTGCAGCATACCTGCAAATCCTAGAGTACCTGGAAGCCAATAATCTCCTAGGTCTTAGACAATCTGGCTTCCGCCCTAGACATGGAACAGAGACAGCTCTACTTGACTTAAAAACTCAAATTGAAGTTCTAATGGATAACGGCAAACTTGCCATGTTACTTCTACTCGACCTCTCTGCGGCATTCGATTTGGTCAATCACCAAATTTTATGCATGCATCTCCACACTGCCGCCCATTTCTCTCCGTCAGCTACGGCCTGGATAAAGTCATTCCTGAGTAATAGATCTATGCAGGTTTTCTCTCAATGTGCAGCTGCAGATCCCTCCCCTATTCACTGCGGCGTCCCTCAGGGCTGTTGCGTGTCGCCAACCCTCTACAATGTTTTTACTAAACCGCTCTTTGATGTACTTGACTATCTGGGTGACTCTTATACGAATTATGCTGACGACACCCAGATACTCATTCCCATCACTGGAGACTACTTGGTTGACACGAGGGCCCTGAATGACGTCTACCTGGTCATCCAGGCCTGGATGGCACAACACCAGTTATGCCTCAATGATGACAAGACTGAGCTCCTCATCTTGGACACTATGCAACACCTTAGTAAACTTGAGCCGTCTTACCAATCGTTTATCATCGATGGCAACACCATCCAAGTTTCGAAAGATACTAAAACTTTAGGCGTCTACCTTGACGCCACCTTATCCCTATCCCGACAAACAAATGCAGTCAGATCTGCTTCAGCATACACTTGCAAACTCATTGCAGCTTGCAGGCCATTTCTAACCACGTCAAACACAGTCACACTGGCCAGAACCCTCATCATGGCCAAAATCGACTATGGTAGCGTCCTCTACCTGGGAACCAGCCAAGAGAATCTCAAAAAATTGCAAATCTCCCAGAACAACTCCATTAGAGCGGCGCTAAACATCCCGCGAAACCACCACATCTCGGAATCCAGATCCAATCTACATTGGCTACCTGTCAAACAGAGAATTTCACTGAAAGCCTTAGGCCTCACCCACAAATGCCTAGCCAACCAAGTTCCCCCGTATCTCTGCAGCTGGCTATCCCGCCATGCACCTACCCGCCCTCAAAGAACCGCCCAGACTCACTGTTTAACCATCCCCAGGTTCAAATTACAAAAAGCGGGTGGATCTAGCTTCCCTGTCCTAGCCTCCAAGCTGTGGAATGCCCTCCCCCTCACCATCAGATCAGAAGATTGCTTTAGTGCCTTCAAATCCAAAACGAAACCTGGCTCTTCAATCAGCCTTAAATTCGGACTTCTTATGTACCAGGGACCCCTGTCACAGCAAGTGCCTGCCCTAATCGCTACTCTGTAAATGATGTACATTGCTGTTTGCTCTGAATACTTTGCACTGTATATAAAGTTGACTTTATGCTTATTCATTATGTAACCATGTCTAAAGTTGCGCCCTGATGCCTACGGGCCTGACGGTGCGCGTTACAAATAAAACAAATACAAAATACAAATAAATAGCTCCAAGCTCCCCTCAATTTCGCACCCTGTGATTTATTAGCCCCTCTTAGTACAGAGTTCGTACAAGCACACAGTATGCCTTTCAGATATTTCGAAACAATAGTTTCTAAGGCCAGTAGATTGTGAGCAATATTTGAGTGTTCCACTCTCCAGATTGTATACGGTGAAGACCAGACTAAGTGAACTTGTGGCATCTCAGAGGATGATGCTATTAATTGCTTAACATCGCATTGCTTTGTTTGTATATCCTCTCAAGAAGAAATATTGCTATTCAAGCTCTGGAATCTGTTCTTTGCCACTACGGCTCTGAACAACTAGGAAAGTATCACGTAAGCTTCCACGGCACCATGCAACCTCTAAAGAAGGCCACATTTGTGTGCATCCCTAGCCACAAAGCAGACCTTAGAGCATGCAAATACAAACACCTGTGTATTTGGACTTCACATAAACATACAGTGCATGGCACGTTACTGCAAAGGAGCAATGCACATGGCTGTGAGAACTGACTGCACTGCAAGGGGAGCTGAACACGAGCTGTATCCATACATTGCGTCACAATGAATACATCTCCGAACGCTATGGCAGGTACTGCACTTTTGTGTTTCTATTTATGAGACATCCTATTGATAATTGATATTCAACAAATCCCCACCAACACATCAGATCGTGGAGGAGTATTTGGTACAAAGTCAATGGAGAGTTTGTATGTAATTGGAGCAATATTGTGCTTTATAGCGAACAGAGATGTTCTACTAGGAACAGTATGGAATGGGTTTCCACTGGGACCAGATTTCAGAAACTTGGATGATATGGGCTATGTAAGAGGGGCAATTATAAACAGCTCAATGCACAGTTGCCTTGATTATATTCAGGGTACTTTACCAATACTTCTCAATTTGAAACAAAGAGATTTAAATGAATTCGTGCAGCATAACACAGCATTGGTCAAGGGTAAACGCAAGGCAGTGGCGGAGGCAGGGAGGGCTAGGGGGCAGCAGCTCCCCCCCCGCCAGGATCCCCCGGTGCCCAGTGCGCAGGTCATCCATGTAGCTACTAGACCACGTAACCTCCCTATGCACTGTGCACGCACCAAGATTGCCCATTATCATAGATTCTGAGTATTAATTACTGATCACTTGACTAGAAAACACATTGCTTGAATTCGTTGGTCGTTTCAGGAAATAATTATACCATGAAATCCGACACTAATTAACTTGCGATGCAAACACTGAAAGATATCACACCAGGATTATTGATGATTAACCACAAAGCATGCATGGAAAAAACGCGATGCAATTAATTACTCTAACTTGAAATTGTTCCCGGGGTCGAGCGGTGTCTAGGATGCGCACATGCAGCCCTGGGGTCCTAAAATGCAAATGCCTGACTCTTCATGTTAATGCTTCATTACCAGTACATTTATGGTAATTGAGCATACTTGCTTCTCTATCCAAGGGAAACAGCAGCTGAACCTATGGCTCTCGGTGCCATTTTCATGTGTTTTGTAAAAGCTGCTTATAATGACACTGCAATTCAGCCCTTCTTTCAATGGCAGAAGACCTTATTTCAATAAGAAATGTGGATCTTGTAAGCCTTTGTAATCACATTAACATCAAGAGCTATAAAAAAAAAATGCACATCTTAAAATATAATTTGGCAATGCTTTAAACCAGTTACGTACAAGTAACGAAAGACGTGAAACGTATAGCTACCTGAAAAAGAATGTGCTTTTCGCTGGGATTGGAACTCTTTTGTACGTTGGCACTGGATCGGGTAATAACCCTTTGTCAATGAAAGTATATTTGTTTCTTCTTCAATGAATATTGTGCAGCTTTTTTTTGTTTGAAAAGATATTGGTTTTATTGTGTCAGTTGGTCATACATGTTCCTTGGTTAGCATTGGTTGTCACTTGTGTGACATACATTCTAATGTGTACGTTGTTCACAATGCAAGTCATCAAGCTACATGCTTAGAATTTTGGAGTGCCGACACGTGTTTCAACCGATGGTTTTTCTCAAGGCAGTTGAATGTATTGGGATATCCTGTGCAGGTTTCTGTTAGGCATTTATTGGTAGATGGCTGTTTGGCACCTGTTCCCGGTTGGGTCCTGTGCTGTCGTACGATCTCGCAGTGATCTGCTAAACACATACTTGAAGCGTGGACTGCAGAACCTCTGTACAGTTGGAAACTCATATACAGGCTGCTGGAGCTAACCAGTCTACCCAAAAACAGGCACCAGCACAGAATCACAACCCAGCACAGAGATCCACAGTTCCTACAAGTTCCAACCCTGTTTCACGTACCTGAAAAAGAACACAGTCAGAATAACCAGTGAGGTGGACACAGCTGGATACTGGCCTGCAACATGTACATTTCTGCTTCCGGGTTCATGCTTTCAGTGCCAACCGTTAGAGAGGTCTTGCTTTTGGATGTGAGGCACAGACTTTCCCGGGCAAAGCAAAAGTACTGTTAAACATTTAATGAAAGGATGGCTCAATGAGCCCTCCCTCTTTCCATTCATGAGAGTTCTCCAACTTCAGCCCCGCCCTAAGACTGACCCTGTCTGCACCTTCCCTATTACCTCCAGAAATCGGAACTTAACAACAATCGCAAAAGGCGCCTTTCTTGCTGTTATGGGTAGATTTTAGATCAATTTTACTTTCTTTAACGAACAAGGCACATTTAAATTGAATTGCAAGCCACTAAAGTATGTAACCTGTGCTTCTCGCTGCAAGACCTCTTTCCATGCATCTCCTGGTATTAGGAGTGAGTGCCATTTTTCAATGTTGTGAAGAATACGTGGATTCTACACTGCATTCCGGAGCATTGGTCCGAAGAATTCCGTCTGCCTCATGGTGGCAATGCATGACATCCTGACCAATCATTGTGTTTAAAACATACCGATCCTGTGATTGGCACATTTTTCAAGCACCCTGATTGTCCATATGTTTTGGGCTCGCCTGTTGGGCAGAATACATTCTGCTCATTTAGAGGGACTTGGGCAGGGTAAACACCATGTCCACCTCACCGAGTTTCATGGAGGTGCAAGCATAATGTGGCTGTGTACTATGATATGGTGGCTGGGTTTTTTCCCCCCAGTCTTTACTGCGAGGTATGTTTATTTTGCTATGTTATGCATTCAGTTACCTTCCTGGTCTTCTGCCATGCTACACCAATACACTTAGCAGAGTTCAAAATTGCCAGGAACTGGGAGATATTTAGCTCCTGGTTTTAGCCAAGGAGAGACTGGTTAGCTTGAAACAAACGGCTACCAGGAGCTACTTTTGACTCCCTCAGCAAATGTGCCTTACAATTATAGCTCTAGGATGTTAACTGTATAGCTGTGGGATTGTGTCTAAAGAGCAATACATGACACACCTAAGGGACAATTAAAGCATACTGTGTAATATGTAATTGCTAAAAGGTTAGTGTTTGCATCTTGCACACACGTTAGATTTGCTGCAGGCTATGGGTTGGCTTTCGGTTCCCCAGAGGTAGCTCCTGCCTGACAAGTGATGCCTGATACCCAGGAGCTGCTTTTTGCTCCTGGGCAAGAAATCCTAACGTCAATCCTTGCTCAATTCATATGATGCGCAGCCCACCACTTACAATGTACCCAGTGAAATCGCAGCTCTCTAGGTGGCTATTTGCAAATTACACAGACTCGATTATCTATGGATGTTCTCTAAATGTTTCCACATAGGTGGCTGCATCATTTCCTGCTGAGAATGGGGGAAGGTGGATGTAACTCAACAGAATTTAGCACAGCGGCCATCTTGCTCCTCATAGCCATTCGCTCCTGCTAAAGAGACTACTGTGTTAGAAGAGTAGCTGGTTTGAGGAACATGTGGATGTACCAGGGGGTACAGAAAGAGATATATATGCGTATTAGCTCTGGTGCCTACCACCTTGGGAGAATACTGCTGTGACGACCACATCGTCCACAGCAGCACATCCAGGAAGTGTCAAAGCTTGAAGCGGATCAGAAGGCGCTAGGGGGAATGAAACATGTTGGTGTTCTGCATGGGAATGGGTTATTTTCCTAATGGTGGTGTTCAGTATAGTAGGATGCATTCAAGTAATGTAGGCTGCAACCCAAATGGCCAAACTCCTGAAATGCTAGTCCGTGAACAGATGCTGCAGGGGAAACAGTTCTGCAACTGCTATTGTTTCTTGGGCAAAATCGAAAATGCACTATTAATTGAAAATTAACCATTAACTACTGGAAGCTGAAACAACGTTTATCACTCACACAATTAATGTAATTATTGTTGTTTGCAAAATTTCCATTTATGAGTTAGGTCTGATCTAAAAGTATTAATTTAGAAAAGAAAAACTTACTTAGTAAAATTGTTGGCTGATGAATTCTACTCTAAAAAGAATTTTTTAAATTGTTTTTTAAGAAACTCAAGAACAAGAGAAAAGAAAAAAAATGAAATTGGTCTTTGATAATGATTGTATTTATAAAATGATGTGTTTCTTTTTTATTGGTTATGAGACTCAAAATGTTTGTAAAAGTTTTCTTTGTAAAACTAAATACAATTTTAAATAAAAAAATAAAAAAAACTGGCATTATGGCTAATAAATCAGCTTCTATGCTGAAAGCTCTCCTTCACACAGATTTTGTTTCGGGGCTCTGCGTTGGTGTGATAGGTGTCAGGCCACCAGGGTCAGAAAAGGGTCACCAACAATTGGCTGATGTCAGAAACCTATCAAGCATGAACTAAAGCAATCCATATTGATTTGCTTGTCTAGTCAACCAGGTTTTTATGTTCTGTAAAAAAACTTTCCACACAAAGAGATTGTAACAATGTAACAATCAGTGAAAATAAGAACACTACCTGCATGGTTGCATGGATGAACTTTTAACAAGTGGATCCAAAGACAGCCACTGAAATGGGCATAAATACAACATGGGCTTGCTGCCTTCTTTCAGTTGAAAGCCTTATACTGGTTTAGCTGAGGTGGCAAAAGGAATGATAGATCATCATCTATCCCTAGCTTGCACCGTTGCTCCTCAGCATGATATTTGCTATAGAAAGTCTGTGCCCAAATAAGTGAATACCGGGATTGGCAAGAGAGCTCTCCTCCCCCGGAACTACAAAGCATACAATACAACATATTAACCAGTGGCAGCTGGGGATTTATTTAACTGGAGGAACGTAAATGTATGGGTCTAATATGTGGTCACAACTGAGTGCAGCGAGGGAGCCCAAAACAAAGAAGGGGTGTTCGGGGTGTTTTCCCTTGAGAATTCTTTGTACATAATGGGTTAAAATAGTACATTTTTACTGCATTTTCTTTGAACAAAGGGGTCAAAAGCCACACAGTTACCAATCAAGTGTGTATGGTAGCACATGAAAAACCCCAAAGATGCAAGTTGCCAACAGTGGACAGGACCATTTTCTAATGCATTTCCATTATGCTTTTACCAACAACATATGCCAGTATATAAAACATTTTCATGCTAGCTGTGCCCATACCGATCCATTCATGATGCAACAATATATGTCTGTATTACCACGTAAGGACTCACAACCAGTAAATATTCAATGCCACAGAAAGAAAGTATATCCAGACTGGCTATACTAAGATAGGCCAATGTACTAAGTAATCAGACTTATGTATGTGTTTACCCTTGATGCAAAGTAAATAAATGCCATGAAACACAAAAAATATATGGCTAGGCTGGAGCTACCATATGAAGTCAGTCCAGCTATGTAATAAGACTAATCAGGTTTGCTTTACCCTTGATGCACAGTAACTGTAGGGTAAAGGTAAGTGTTATTACATGGATAGACTGGCCTACATTCAATGAGAGCCGGCAGGGTTACTCTTCCGATGCAGAAGAGCCAGTGGACTCCACAACAAAAAAAAAGCAGGAGACACACCCCTTCTGAGGGGCAGACAGCACAGTCCCATATGCAAATACAACACACAGGGGACTATGTTGCCTGTCCCTCAGGTGATGTGGTGGCCTGCTGCACAGGCAGGGGTGGAGGGCGACCCCCACCCATAGTGACCGGTCTCCACTGACATTTACCTTTTTTGTTTGTCCACCCTACATCTCAATAAATGAGAAGTAATGAGCCTACATGTTTATAACCGTACCATTAGTACACTAGTATGTATTCAAAACATTGTAAAAGAATTATTATGTTACGCAAAATTAAAAAACGGATTCAGATACTATTTTGGATCTTAAATGTGGCACAAATACACCAGCAGCAAACAGTAATAATAAAAAAAGAAAAACAATGAACTCACCTATACAACAATTGTGAGTAAGCATTTCCCCACACGGTCAGGCTTCCAAACAATGTATTTATTCTTCGGCACCAGCACCCTCTTGCCTCTTACAAGCCCTGTCTCATAGAGTTGTCATGCACAATGCCGCCACGTGTTCCATAACTCATCAGCACTCCTGAAGGGCCTGTGGGTTATGCAGACACCCTCAGCGATGAGCAGACACATGCAAGCGCCATCACTCGCAGATAAAGCCTAGTGAGTAACGAAGGGAACTTATGCAGAGGCTAGAGCCCTCCACTATCTTTTAATTGAAGCGAGTGTTAGGTGATGCTGCCTCAATAGCCAGTGTTAGGTGATGCTGCCTCAATAGCCAGTGTTAGGTGATGCTGCCTCAATAGCCAGTGTTAGGTGATGCTGCCTCAATAGCCAGTGTTAGGTGATGCTGCCTCAATAGCCAGTGTTAGGTGATGCTGCCTCAATAGCCAGTGTTAGGTGATGCTGCCTCAATTTAACATGTCAACTTCTTATTCATGGGAGGATATGTTGTCACATTCGATTAGAGGAAAGATGTTAAAAGAAGGACACTTTGTATGTGTTAACTTATTGTATTAGTGTCACAGTGTGTCCTCCATCCCCTATTGTATGGGTTAACTCATTATTTTAGTGTCCCAGTGTGTCTTCCACCCCCTATTGTTGTGGGTCACAATAACACTCTCCTTTCCATATTGACATGAATGTATTCTTTCCAATAAGGCTTGACTGCAACTAAGTTCCAAAGTGACCACGTTTCTGCATTATGAGAAGCCTCTTTTCATAGTTGAGCATATTTTCAGCCTCAAGCTGGAGATACTTCTCTTTTCCCAAATTGAATACAAGAATGTGTAACATTGTTACCTAGACTACGCTAAACACCCTCAATGTGTTATTCACTTAAACTGCTTGAGCTCAAGCAGAGTGATCCAGCCACGTTTTAACATCTTCCTCTGAAGTTCTGGGGAGATCACAGAAGGCCCCTCTGCTATCTTACTTAAGGAGCTATATATAGCCTAATGCCTTTGAGCTGGGTGCACTGCTCCTAACCAATTTCAAGGCGAACAACTACAACGTGAAATCATTTACACGAAGGACCCATATCGGAGGTTGCCCAGTGCTGCTGCGAGCAGGCATGGGGGTTGGGACACAGCTTCTAAAGCCTTTTGATCATGGTTTCCTGTGGCGCCATCTTGATTGCCGGGACTTTTTATTTAAGTAAGTGAGTCATAAGACTAACACGTCAGCAGAAAAAGTGTGGAGTAATTGCTGGCTGCTGACTACAACGCCTAAGTCCCAGGAAGACAAGGTGGTGCCCGCATTGGCCCTGGCTGAGGGATAATATTACTACATATATAAAGGGCTCAAGTATTAAATCTCCACAGAGAGGTCCTTGGGTAAGTGTTTTAATATTTTTTTTTAAAAGAGGTGGGCTAGAATACCCTTTTAAGCTTTCCATAATTGTCACTCAGTCTGAGCTGGTCATGGTACAGGTAGCTTTTCCATTCTGTTAAAGGCATATTGCGCGACATCTCTTGGGGCTGCCACTTTATACTGTGTATTTCCAGATGCTCGCTTCATTGACAACAGCTTCAGATTTTATGAAAGTGCTGCTATTTCCCAATGGCACATGAAAAGCAATAGAAAAGAAAGAAGGACTATGCTTCTGAAACTCGATGTTGGCATAATTTCTACGAAAAGAACCTGTTTGTCAGATATTTCCTTGGTCACTTGTGTTTTATGTATGTCACCACTTGCAAACACTATTTCATATAAAGAGTGAAGGAAAGGAGGACAAACGACACTGCAAAACAGATTCAAAACGATGGCTACGGACAACACAATGGAAATTAAATTTAAAATGTCAGACTGTTGTAGAGGGCTGAGGACGTGAAAGGGACTAACTACCGGGCATCAAACATTCCATGCTGAATGTATAATCCCGACTGAAAAAAGTAGTGCATTGAAAAAGTATTCAAAAAGTACGGAATGCTGTAACGCGCATGCACACCGAAGGAGGCGCGCTGCGGCTGTGACGATAATTTCCACTTCACACCTGAGTTTCACAATAGCTGACCAAAAATGTGGACATCTGATGGCCTTAGCTGGCAAATTGTGAATGCCCGGCAAATACCGATGCAATTTGTCTACAAAATCGCAAGCTTTTGGCTTTGCCAAAGCTTGCTTTTATTGGTTATAGCATGTCCTCCTAATCCTGTGGTGTACGGTATTGGCAGATCTTTGGTGGTTACTGATAGCACATTGCAATATTAATCCCACAACAAGATTAAGCCTTCTCGGAGTGATAGGTTGTGTTGGTCCATGTCTGTTTGTCTCTCAGCGCTCTGACGCCTTCCGGTGTGCGGTGCTCAACAAACATCGAAATAAATAAATAAATAAATAACTGTTCTGGCCCTAGATGTGCAATGCACCACACCTTTGTCTGTACTTGCGTTCGTTGCATTAGAATACACATTTGTGAATAATGGCACTAAACCTCCTTCTGGGACAAGACTATGCCTGTGGTTGCATCACGCCTTATGATACGGTCCGACCCCTCTATCTCTTCCATGGCTGTTACCATGTTTTCTAATGCATATCTATTTGTGTTCTTGGCAACAGGAAATAATGTCGCTCGCGTTTTGAAACTTGCAACAAAAGACCTTCAGACAAATAGGATAAAACACTTATGTGTACTTTTGTTCAAAAAAGATGCACACCCACAATCAACAGAAATTCCTCGTGTGGCTGCGGTCTGGTCACCGGGATTCAACCTTGGCTGAGGACAGACGGATTTTATGGAGTTTGAGCAACAGATAAATGTGCCCCTCAGCAAACTAGGCCATGGTGGCCTTTCAGTGGCATTTTAATAAATTAGGTTTCATTTAGTTAAGTGTCAAAAACATAATAAATGAAACAGAACATCATCAGATGGCATGGACTCAATTATCTGGTTGCCAGTCTGTGCAGAGTGAAAATCGTTATGAATCTATTACGTTTCTCTTTATTAATCTGATCAATAAGGAGAACCTGTTTAATTGGCAAGCGGGTGGCCTTTGGAGGGCTTACAGAAGAGCCAGCTGGACGCCTGGGCCTGCTAATCTGTTGGTCTCTTTCCCCCTTGTTTTGAAGGGAGAGAAATGCACTTTTTAGAGAACTTTGCCAAATGCTTTGCATTTTTAGAATGCGAGTCTAGACACATTCATAGATGAAGAGGCGTGCATTTGCGCCTGAGAATATTTAGTTGGGAGAGGAACAAAAACGGTGCTTGTTGTCCTTAATAACATTCTTTCATTTCCAACAAGGTATCCACTCGTGCTAATGCTGGCAATGGCCGGCGCAGATCTGTCGGAGATCTCCTGACGCTAAGAACAACACGTGGGTCGGCAGTCTCTCTGCAATACATCTAAGTGGATCGGCAGTCTCTCTCTCTGCAATATATCTAAGTGGATCGGCAGTCTCTCTACAATATATCTAAGTGGATCGTCAGTCTCTCTCTCTGCAATATAACTAAGCTGGCCACATCAGATTTAGAAGAATCTCACTCATGAGCGAGAGATCCACGTGCAATTGGATATAAAACAAAGCAATATGTAAGCATGAGATTTCCGGAAAAGATCATTACACCTCTGGAAAATGCGAACTTAATCCTATAGATCAACTTTGGCAAAACCTTGGGAGGATAGCTCAGGGGCAACGTTCTCGCCTTGGAAACAAGACCACACGGAGCAACACGGAGCAACACAGGTTCGATCCCCGGACCCACGCTTAGAAACCTCTGGGTATTAAGCATGTTATAAATAACTTATCATATCATATTATATCAAAGATCCATAAAATGTTCCCATGGCAATCATGCCAACCAAGGGGTGGAGAAAAACACTCTTTACAGCTGTTACAGGGACTGCGATTGGCCGGCCCATCTCTAAACACAGCGTCATAAAGATGCTGACTGCTTCTTACATACCATTAGTGGACAACTAAGAGAACATCTAGCCTTCTTTGGCCAAGACCCTTATGAGCAAAGGAGTCGCTAGGAGGGACTTTGGGGTGCGACTTTGGGGGTCTTTTGGTTGTAGCCCCGGATAGACGCTGAGGGGCTAGAACAAAAAGGATAACTAGCCCCGACAGTCCCGACATTAGCATAGCCCCAGATCTTTTCCAGACCTAGCCAGACCTCTGCTTATGAGCACGGGATAGAGCACAATGGGCATACAGCAACACCAAAGAGATTGCCCCACTGCAGAAAAGGGTACACAACAGAGACCAGAGGCATGCGCAGATGGCATGCACACCGTACTATGCCACAACTGCATTACGCAGTCACCACTGGCGAACTAAGTTTCTAATACCATGATGTGAGTGCATAGCATATTAATGTACTCTAAATATAGGTCATGAACAAATGTCATTCACACGTAAATGTACCAATGGTGTCAATGAATGGGAGTCTTCCACCAACACGCATGCGCACCATGAGGTGGAAATATAACGACTGGACGTTGCATGCCTGCAGCTGTGGATAGTTGTTCCAGGGTTAGATGTTGCTTATTATTTTAGATCCATAGCACGGACTGTGCAATAGTATTTTTGAACATTTTCACATTTTACGCTATTTCAGTACATCTGAAAAACTTGTTCCAAGCTTAGAGAATATGAACATGAGGCTAACATAATTCCGGCCGTACAGCAACTGAAATTGTACACCCAGTCTGCACAGCCACATATAGAACCTCATGAGAAAAAAATGCTCTGTATTTTTCTTTTGTAAATGAGCAATGAAGTCACTGAAATTTGCAACCAGCCGGCTCGCCATATGTTAGAAATGCCTCATCTATTTTGATAAATGGCGTCTTAATTTGCATTGCTTTTAAGAACTATATTTACATTCATGAGTACGGTGTGGCCAAGTGAGGAGCACAATGGTTGCCTCAATAAGGCTTCCTAGCGTGTCAAGGACAGGAGGTTCCAGGGTCTACCAGTTTGACCATGCTAATGTGTGAATGTTGACCCACTGTGAGAATGCAGTGTGGTGTGCTACAGCCACACATCTCATGGGGGAAGGAATCGTTTGTGTACCTGCCCTTGTGAGGAGAAGGTTGGGCCTCTAAATTAGACGACTGTGAATGAAATCACATTGGAAATGTTTAATGAGATACCCGGTTTGGAAATTAATGCCAGGGAACCAAGTAGGGAAACAGTACTGCCTAGCTTACACAGGGTTAGGAATTGAGGGGAGCGGGGAGCTATTTATCTCCTGTTTGTAGCCTAGAATAGTCTGGTTAGCTTGACACCAACATCTAACTGGAGCTACTTTTTTCTCCCCAGGACAACTGATGACGAACCTATGTGAATTTAACTATGTGCATTTGAGAAAGTTACAACACATCTATATACATTTAAGGCATAAAGAATGGACACAGTTACATCTTATGTGGAAGTTAGATTTGTGGAACGCTGTGTACTAGCTCCTTGTTTCCCAGTGGTAGCTGCTGGTCAATGGTTAGTTCTGGATACCCATGGGCTGCTTTTAGCTCCTGCTTAGCCAACCTTATTTTCGATCTCAGTTGCATAATACAGGGCTCGCAAAATCTACTAGCCCACTAGCATTGGCGAGTAGTTTTTATTAAAGGAGAGCACCATTTGCAGGATACTCGACTTTGCTGGCGAGTATGGGGATGTTAGAAACTTATTTTACATTTCCTGTGAACACACTTTGTTTGCAGAAACTGGCAAATCCAAGTTTTACAGTGCATGCTTGGCATCATTGCACCAAATATGAAGTGTGCTTATGGCGACATTCACCATTTTACAAAAAGCACTGGTAAATATTTTGTCACCAGTAACCTAGCAGTGAGTACATTTGTATGAGGTCGAGTATGTAAACAACGGAACTCGCCCTGCAGGTCTAGTGGAATTTGTAATAATTTGCAAGGCCTGTAATACATTAATCTTGGGCTGCATCTGGATAGGATATCAATTGGCAGAAGGGACATTTACAAGAGCTCAAAGAAAGAGATTGTTTCAAGGTGGAGCCACCATCAGTGCAGCACTGGCCCTGCATACCTCGTCTGTAGATCCAAAGGTTTGGCGAATGCACATGTATCGGCCAAAATCCAATATGGTGAGCTGGCTTTTTATAGCCTCGGTCCAAAGGACAATGAAGAGCTGCTCTCCTCCAAAAAACACACCTGAAGTAAAACGATTGTTAAGACACAGCCAATGCAGCACTGAAAAATTAAATCACTCACATGTGCAGGCCCTCTTTGGTTGACAATCCCAGAGGGAGAATATGGAGATTTGGAAAAAGGAAATGAGCAACTTTGGTGATGGTTGGAGAAAGGAGTGGCTGGTAGAGTAGTGTAGACCAGAGGTGAAAGGCGAGTCAGAGAAGTCACCATAGAAGATACATCCTGAAGAGGAGGTGGTGAAAGGTGGTGCCTTAGAACTGGAAGGAAAGGACATTTGGGAGTTGGAGGAAAAGTTGGAGTTAGAAGGCACACTAGGTAACTAAACCCCATCCGTATATGCTAATAAACCAATAATGCACTAAAATCAACCCCTTTCTTGAGAACCATTACAATAAAGTCTTGCTGCAAACCACCCTATAGTGTCACAAGTCTTATTATCTATTTGTGACAACCGTTAAAGGGATTCTTCTAATTGTATTTACAGATAGAAGACCATGTATTGTTTTGTATGAAACACAATTGTCAAGGTTTATATTTTTTTCTTAACCTTCTCTTGAACAACCTTTGAGATAGATGGAACAAGAGTCAAAACCTTTTGCCACATGTGTTTTTACTCTCTTAAACAAATATACCTTAAATGTTGTGCTGGTTTGGCTGGTAACTGCCATGTCTCAAAGTAAAGGACTGA
Organism: Ambystoma mexicanum; assembly: GCF_040938575.1. NCBI lineage: Eukaryota > Metazoa > Chordata > Amphibia > Caudata > Ambystomatidae > Ambystoma > Ambystoma mexicanum. Next base: position 862,632,881 of record NC_090941.1, read on the forward strand.
ATGAAGTGAGGGCTTTAGTGCTCCGCCCCAGTCCGATTATCAGCTCTTTCACCCCACCACCATAATTATTGTTGCTATTACTACACTGTTGCACAACCCGAGGTGCCAAATAGTATTTCTGTTTTTTAAATAAAAATTAGACCTGTTGCATGCCTTTGGATTTCAGCAGAGCATGTCATATAAATGGAAGACATGCTCTTGGGGTAGCCTGTCTTCCATGTATATGATGAAGAGAGGCTGGAGTCTGGGATGAACTGGGAGTGGAGTCTAAGAGCACGTAAGTAAGAGTGTGAGCATTCAGGGACAGAGTGTGGATGGGTGAAAAATTGGACAGGTGGGAAGTTGTGGTTTGGAGGGAAGCTGGGATTCCAGGACGTTACGGTAATGGCGGGCCAAGGAGTATCACCTCATCCTCATGGATGAGGGGACATTGACCCACCAAAAGTCTTGCCCATCATGGACGAGCCGCGCCAGCCCAGGAGCGTTCCCTCAGCTGCAATAAGCCTGGGCTGGCTTCAACTGTCAAGGGGAAACAGAGTTTCCCCTTTGCAGTTCATACCCCATCCGCATATGTCCAATGGGCCATGCAAGACTCTGGTGTTTTGCTTCCTCAGCCTTGCATAGCTCACTGGAAATGCAAGCTGGGGTACTGCATGTTTGTATGTGTAAGGGGGCGCTCAAGTGTCTCCCCGCACATACAAACAGAGCAGGCCGGAGTGATGCACTGCGTCCTCACCGCTCTGGTTCCTGCTCATGTGCGAGCAGGAGTCGGGAGAGGAGGGTGCGGTGGAGCTGAATCTGGACCAGAGCTGAGTGTCAGTACGATTTGTATTTTTGTATGTGAAATTGGTGTGGATGAGTGAGTATTTGATGTATGGGTGTGTGTATGAATGACTGAGTGAATGGTGTGTGTGTGTATGTTGTGTGGATGTGTGAACATGTGTGTGTTTGTGCTGAGCTGTGCAGCAGTTGGGGGTGGAGGTCAGGGCACGGCAACAGTGCATTATTTACTGGGGACCTAAAACAGATGCTGAATAAACAATGATCATCCTGTGTGTGGTTGATAAAGGAAAGGATGATGTATTATTATGTGGTTAGAGTGGCGTTTTGGAGAAGGCAGTCTAGCCATTATTTACTGTGACATGAAATTTTGTACAGGATATCCATGATAGCAGAAGCATGTTAAGTGTTATTATTGGTCTAGAATGGCATTTTGGGGCAGCCAGTTTAGTTATTTCTTACTGTGGCATGACTTTTTTCTGGGCATATATGATAAAGTAAGCATGGTATGTGTTATTACTTTTCTAGACTGGCATGTATGGGGCAGCCAGTCTAGCCCTTTCTAATTGTGCCATGAGGTGTTTAATGGGCATCTGTGATAGGCCCAGCATATGTGTTATTACTTAGCTAGACTGTCATTTTGGGCCAGTCAGACCAGTATGTTCTACTGTTGCATATCATTTTATTCTGGGCATCAAGGATAAAGCAAACATGATGTACATGTTTCTGCATCTAGACTGGACTACACTGCACAGCCAGTTTAGACATATTTTCTTGTTGTGGCATATTTTTAAAGGTAAAGCCAATAACAGTATGCCCTTATGTGGGTATACTGCCATATATTGACAGAGATATTGTGGACATATCTGAATATATGATTATTGGCATTATGTATAAATCAAACATGTGTATGATCTTATATAGAATTCTGGCATCAAACACGTGTATGATCTTATATAGAATTCTGGCATATGCTGGTGCAGCCAGCATGGAGATGTATGGGCACAGCCAGTGTGAAAATGTATTGATGCTGGCATATATTGTTGGTAAATGCTCCTGTGCACTGTTGGTGACAGTGCATTGTTGGATTGGAGTTACCCTACAAAACCAATTGCAAGCTGTCTGGCTTTTGCCCTGCTTTTCACAGAAGGTTTGCTATATAGTGCACCATTTAAAACCAATTTTCCAAAAATGTTCTCGGGTGGGTAGTGGGGGTAACCCCCCTAAAATGCCTTCTTTAGTTGGGCTCCTTCACTATGCTGAGTGGCTCTGCCATATTTGTGGGTAATATTTAAGCCCCTCACCAGCTTCCACTGGAATCCAGGGAGAAAGATGCGAGCCTCATGGTGGACTGGAGGCTTGTACCATGTGTCCAGCCCACATTTCTATGATTCTGATTGGCTGGTGCCTTCTCCCTGAGTGTCAGTCAATTCATCCGCGTTACTAGTGAGTTGTAAGATTGTGATCTGAGTCAAAGAAGCAAATGTTGACAACTGAGTGGCATGTCAAGATGTGTGTGAATGAAATCAAACATAATGCTGCTGAAGTATGTAGCAGTTGACCCTTTAATTCCTTTTTGGTTGTGATCTAAGCCCGGAAGCCTCAGGGCTGATCACAGCGGATCACATATATCCAGAAACCTATGAGAGAAAAACCATGGGCCGAGAACAAACAAATGTGTCAAACAATAAAGAAGCTATAGATAGTAATACACCTATTGAAATCAAATACCAAAAGGCAAATAGTCGGATGGGGGATAAGCAGAAATGAGCTCATCACACAAACCCATTCTTCCTCCTTATTCGTCTTGATCTCTCTGCCGCTTCAGACATAGTGGACGGCTCTATTCTTTGTTCTTTTCTTTATTTTCTTGTTATCTCTGGGAGTATTTTATCCTGATTCTCGCTCTATCTCTCTAACCAAATGCACGTATACTGTGTCTTGGGCTGCAAATTCTTTGCCCTTTCCTCTTTTTTCAGCATCTTACAAGCTTCTGTCCTGGGTCCCCTTTCTCCTATCATTCAGGCCCAACAAAGGGTTATTTAGAAGTAGCGATTCTGGTGCCTTCAAAGGAGTTTTGAAATATCTCCAATGAACAGCATTTGGATGCTAGGAATGATCACTGAGATGACGTGCCTGATGCTTGATGACGAGCTTTTAGTTTTGTTACAGCACAACGTCCCCTGTGTTCTCAAACGCTTTCTCTCATCGGAAGTAGAGGAGGTGTGAAAGCAAGCATTGGTGAGGTATATCACCAACTGATGCCATTCTGGCCTACAGCATTATCATATCAAATGCATACTGCCTAATTTATGCACATTATGGGTAGAGACTGATGTTAAGATTGAGAGGATTTCCGCAGGGTGAGACAGTGAAACGGTATCAGGCAAAAGGCGTGTTTGTTAAATGAAAGGGTAGGTTAGGAGTAACAGAGTAGACACGTTCCTGGGTCTGGTGTTACTACTTGTAGGTGGATGAACAAAAGCTTATTTCAACAGCGTAGGGAATCACTCTGCACAACATATATTAGGACATGGACACCAGCCAAATGTGATGGAAGCCCCTTAATATTCCCGACACCTTCCTATATTGGGTAGGATATGTCTGCCCTTAACAAGTCACATCATTTATCACTAACATTCTTAATGACTCCAAAGCTGTCTGGCCCACTGAAGAAAGGTGCTGTTACTACCTGGGCCCCATTATACTTTCCAAAGTTTGCCTGATTTTCATTATGCCCTTTTTAGCTAAGGAGCGAAGTTGTGGCGATGCTTCAATACCATCGGGGATATCAGAGGCCTTTCCACCCTATCCAGAATGGCTTCAGGGTTTGTAATGGCACAGGAAGGCTCTGATTGAATTGCGGGTTATCATCGGAACCCCTCGCAAGTATGGTCATCCATCTCTGCTGACGTTACTCACCCAATTTAGAGCCGTCCAGACGGTTGACTGCTATATCTTCGATTTGCTTTCCTGCATGATGGAGGTTACTAGATTTGGATCCGGATCCTATGCTGGATTATGTCCTTCCTATATAACCACGTCTCAGCTGTCAATTTGGGGAATGTTATAGCTAAACGGAAGAAGAGTAAATGCAGTGTTCCAAATGGATTCCCATTCTCCCCTGTAATGTAAAGCACTTACCTCTGACGTCTGCAAAATCTTCATTTGGCCTAGCATGTCAGTCACATGCTGACGATACATACACCTGTCTCCTGGGGAAGGCAGGCTCGATCTACCCAAGGCACTTCCCACTACCAAATCCTCTTGACCATCCCAGCTGAGGCCATCTACTTTCTTTGCACCCTTATGTGTTGCACATGACGTGGACAGCCATGTCTTAGTGCTACCAGCTATAATTATAGGTACCGCAGAGCAGTCATTATTCGTGCCACTTTTCATGTCTTATTTTGGTATGAATGAATGTCTGTTTGCTTCGTGTCAAATAGAGGGTCCTTACACTGTGCAGATGTATCAGGGCTATGGAGTGACCCAGAAGTTTGAGTTTTCTGTATAATTTTCAGGGGGGCCTTTAGTTCAAGATTTTGAATATTTTTTAGTAATAGTTGGATTGGACATGTACCTTATTCCAAGATTATTTGTGGGCAAAGTCTCTGCTCTGTTATCATTAATTATTTGGCTATATAATGAGAAGATATATGCAATTGCAAAGTGGTGGATCAGTTTGGAGGCCACTTGTGGACCTACATTGTTTTATGATTTGACGTGACATTTTTTCGTCAATGTTTCCCTGAAGAAACTATGTGTTACAGATGTTTTTCTGTTATACTTAATCATAACATTACAGTACTTGTGCATGTACTATTCTGGGATCTCAGAATATACCTACGGCTGAATATTATAATCTGGCCGTGAGAAAAATATATTATTTGGATAGCTTCCTTAGAACGTTAAGCAGTTCAAAAAGCACAAAGGCTTGTGGGACAGGGCTTTCCATCAGACTCGGTATTGAAATAGAAATCTCTCTGCACCCTAAGTATAGGAAGATCATGGCAAGTCCCGCCTTTTAAGTACCAAAATGGGGTAAAACACTGCCACAAGAAACTCCTTAATAACCTTAGGGTAAAGTACTGTCAATCAATTTTTGAATCGTTCTTCCTATTTTTTTAAAGTATTAAATACCAACAAATAGCTGCTTCATAATGTTGGTGTGCGAAGGAATATCGTTGTAATTACAATAAAGTTGTAAGAAAATATAAAATGGTTGCGGTTGACCGCATTATGGTTTTATGTATCTACAGGCAGCCCATATATTATATTTAAATGAATTGGTCAGTAGTTGCAGAGGGGATCAGACGTGGTTCTTTGCTTTGAGAAAGAGGAGAGTAGCCACAATTACATTTAAGGGTATTACTGGAGCTTTTCTAGTAGAAACTATAGGATTCTGGTGACAATTTAAAAATTGTGCATTAAGCAAATTGGCTAAAAAGATTTCTTTCAGGCAAATGAGTGCGGAACAAACTGTATTGGGGATGATTTGGCCCACCCACATTTTTGGGTGGATTGAGGGCCTGGAAACTTTGAAACATTTAAAGAAATGATTTCTGAAAAAAGTTAGAGGGTCACCAATGAGGACACAAAAGTGCCCTGTTAGAGTGTGAAGGTGGCTGTCATTCCCAGCAGCAACCCGTAAGAAGCCCCATTTCCCTTCTGGGGCCAGGCGGGATTCTGCAGGGCAGCGAGGGGAAATTGAATATACTTGTGATCTCTTTCCATCTCTCTTAAACCAGAAAAAAAGTACAACATTCTTATTTATTTGTTGGTGTGCTGTGTGGGGTGGTAAGATGGGAAGCCATGGATATTGGAGCAGAGGAGGAGGGGACTAGGAGTGCTTTCAGGATGGGTATCACTCTTTTTACCCCCAAGGCTCGGGAGGATAACTCAGGGGCAACAAGCTCGCCTTGGAAGCAAGACAACACCGAGCACCACAGGTTTGATCCCCGGGGTCGCACTTAGAAACCGCTGGGTACTAAGCGCGTTATAAATAACCTTTCATATCATATCATAGCTAAACCAAAAACTTGTGGGTGACTTATGTGTGCACTCGCCCAGGCTTAGGTGAAGGGAAAATGTGATGCTGGCAAGGGGGTGCATTTGATTCCTGCTGTGTTAGGCTTCCTCTCCCTGATGTGGCCACCTTAGGCAGCTGGCTACTGCTGCTGTGCAATGGAAATGGCCCTGGGAGTTAGGTGGCAAAGCAATAGGGTAAAGTGGAACTCTTTGCCTTGCTGTCCTCACTGGCGTCGAAAATAACTTGATGACATTGTTTCCCTGCAGTGTCAAGAAGCACTTCTCATGGCAAAGACAGTCACTCCTAAGATGAGCATGAGGAAATAAGTTATATCTAATGTTACGGCCCGGTGGGAATAAGGGAATCATCCAATCAAAACTCTTGGTTAATCAATGGCGTTAGGGAGCCCGGAAGGATATTTTTTCTGATATTATCCTCACGGGTTCCCTAACACCATCAAGCCTAGTGAAGCAAGCAATGAAGCTGGGTTTGCAGTTTAACATGCCTGATGCAAAACTCACACATATCTTTGAAAGTCTGGTTGAGCAATAAATACAAAAAAAAACTTTACGAGGCCCCACAGAATTCTGACTGAAAATTGCATTTTAAATTTGTACTTACAAAGGAAAAATGACTGTGGTTAAAATTAGACTGGGAGATGGCATTAAATCATCTATATAGACATACATATCCACGACAGGCTGCGCATACCACATATGTCAAGATGTTCATCCTATAATCAGGGCTTCTTTAAAGCCGAGACATCATAATCCTCTCTCACATGGACAACTAGGGAATTATAAGGAGGATTCACAGGTTGGCAATTTCACTCAGCTTGGCATTTTCTGCCCATAAATGGAGATGTTTTTGCCGGTAGCCCTGATCCTGGCTTTTGGACAGCTTTTCTACTGTGTCGATCATGCCAAGGAGTTCTTTTTTCTTCCCAATTACCCCGTAATCAAAATAACTACTGACTCAACTCTGGAGCAAATAACACAGGACAAGAACGATATTTTGTTTCCATTCAAGAGCATCTTGCAAGCGCTCGTTTTCAGCTTCCAATGCCTCTTTTCACTGTTATCATCGGTTTACGAGTGCTAGCACATCTAATTTTGCTGGGATCTCTGGCAAGCATACAGTGATGCTAAACGATTAAGGGAGCAGAGCAAAATGAAGACATTTAAATACCACCGAGTAACTATGCTCACATTTCTAGATAGTCCACCTCATGATAAGCAACATTCTTTAGTATTCCTCCTTTTCTGTTGACTTTCTTTTTTGTTTTCCTGTCGTTCTCTTCACTGTGCACATGCCTGTGATGCCCTGCCCTTTTTGGTGTTGGTTATTAGGTCGCCCTTCAGCACCACCTAAAAGCCAAAACTATTGCATTGAAGTACAGAGAGCAGGAACATGGGCTGTGAAGAGGGGCACACAGCTTGTGGATGTTGCTTGACCTGTTTACTCACCCATTGACCGCCCACGCCGTGCAAAGCCCCATGGGCATTCCAACTCACTGCCTGTCGCTCCCTACCCAAAAAACACCCTCCATGGATCTCTTTGAGCTAGCTCTACCTCACAGAAACATTAAACAACAAGACTTTGTCATAAGCAAGCAGAGACGATTATGCATGTGTTGTGCAATGTATTAATTGTGGCTACTACTATTACATGTTGAACCATTCTGTTGACAATTAACCTATGGCTGGTGCTGGTTTTGATTATTGTGATCTGAAGCATTTCTATAAACATACAATGTTGGCAGATTAGACACAGTGAGACACAATGATTTGCCAAGGACCACAGACTTTAGATCAGTTTTGAAACTTGGGTTTATGACCAGTCTACAATTTAGGTATTTGACCACATATCTTCTTGGACGTAGCTGGTACAAATGTGAGTTAAAGTTGGACCTGCAAGAACACTCTGTTTAATAGAGATGGCTTAAAAAGTGCACAAATCATACAATAAATCAACCTAACTAGTATGTACATCCTTGTAGGAAATGTAAGGGCGTTTGTAGCTTTATTGTCCCCACCTGAAAGCTATCCTGCATGTACAAAAACAAAAAGTAATTTAGGCCTTAAAAAAACCACCACCGCTACTTTTTCTTTTTCTTTCAAGACTCAAGGACGCAGAACAAAAGAAACCAGGTCATAAGATCACCTGCTTGCCGTCAATGTTTTACACAGGCATGTTGCATGCTGTTATGCAGAATGTGAAGAAAACATAATTTCTGAAAGAAGTAAACCTTTTTGTGTGTTTCAAAAAGCAAAATTGGACTCAGTGGGAATTAACTAGAGAGTTTAAAATGGGTCATGGAATCTGTTTGTGCTGTAAATCTGAGGGTTTTCAGATGCAAATGTGCCTTTCAACACTTATTACCGAAGCATTAACACTCATTAGGAGGCATGGGTGTTGTGCTAGGTCTGGAAAAGATCAGGGACTATGCTAATGTGGGGACTGTCGGGACTCGGGACTAGCTAGCCGTTTGGTTGTAGCCCCTGAGCTACTATCCGGGGCAACAATCAAAAGAATTGTGGGGAGTGACAAACTTATGGACTGGAAAGGCGCTGGTTGGATTTGATAGTCCAGTACCTGTTTGTAGGCAGTTTACACACAAAATATAGACGATCCAGGTTGTTGATTGGTCAAAAACGAGTTATTTTAAGGTTTTTATTCCTTGTTGTAATCAGCAGCAATGAAAGACATCCTTGTATGTAAATATACTAATCATAGCATGATGATATGTTACACAGCCGACGCGCGTTTCAACCTTAGTCTTTTTCAAGGTCATGATCATCGACTCCACAACCGTGAGCAACGTACTTGCCGACCCGGCCACAGAACGGCTATGCAGCCATCTGGCACCCATACATGGGTAGGACCAGCCCATTAAACCTTGAAGCTCACCAAATAACTCAATTGGCCTTGAAAAAGACTAAGGTTGAAACGCGCGTCGGCTGTGTAACATATCATCATGCTATGATTAGTATATTTACATACAAGGATGTCTTTCATTGCTGCTGATTACAAAAAGGAATAAAAACCTTAAAATAACTCGTTTTTGACCAATCAACAACCTGGATCGTCTATATTTTGTGTGTAAACTGCCTACAAACAGGTACTGGACTATCAAATCCAACCAGCGCCTTTCCAGTCCATAAGTTTGTCACTCCCCACAATTCTTCTAGACAGAGGAACCACGGAGTTGGTTCCTTGACAAACTACGACTCTGGCTGCAGGTTATATTCAACCAACAATCAAATAAAGGGTGCGCAGGAGAAAGTGGGTCCCGCCACAAACTCCACTTCCACGAACACAACAATCAAAAGACCCAGGGCTATAGACGCCTCAAGCCCCCCCGCACGCCCGTCCCCAGCAACGCCTCTGTTAGAAGGAGCTCCGACAGGCAACGATCACCTAAGAAAAACATGCAAAGTTGTGCCTGCTTCCATTCATCACTTATAAAGGATGTTAGTGTAGTGCCAGAATCCTCCTCAACCTGGTTCTGGGAGCTTTGGAGGTGAACACGTGCTGTGAGGCCCCATGAGTGTGAGGCCCCGTGCAACCAGAGAGAGGCCAGCAAGAGCGCAGGGCGATATATACTAAACACTCACTATTGCCTTGTGTTTTGCATTTACATATTCTTAGGCTGGCGTGAAGCAGTGAATAGTACCAGAAGCGTTCTTCCCTGAGAGGAAAATCCCGCTTAGTGGTATCGAAAAATGTAACAATTCCGGGCCCTCTTGATTAATAGATGTGTCAGGGATCAAGTGGCTCTTAAAAATGTAAATTGAAATTCCACCTTTCTCACATTCCTTCACAGGCAAAATGTCCTTTTGGCTACAGACTTACAGCTTCATAGAATTTCCTCACTGACCTCAATGGGAAAACAATCAAGTGAACAGAAAAGGAAACACAAGCATACAGGCTATGATTTATAGAATACACCCCCTTTCATCCGGGCTTCAGTAAATCAATGTGGCAGCAGAGGGCATAATGTCTTATCCTGAGCCAGTCTGCATGAAGAGGATCACTCAGCCCAAGGCTGTGCACTACAAAACTAGCTGGATCTAAGCATGTCTTTCATCACATCAGAAAAGCTAATAAATGGTCCACAATACAATATCTAAACAATGTACTGCACCGAATTGCACAGCGGTAATGTATACTGTATCAACGAATGGATGAGTGTGTTATCTTTAACGCTTTGAATAACGCTCTACTAAAGCTATAGCCATTTTCAACTTTCGGGACATGAAAAAGTAATTTAACAGCCGGAGAGAAAGCACAAACAAGTGAACGACAATGCGTGAGGGGGACATTCTGCAATTTGTGGTCTGAGTGCTTATGCAAGTTTCTATGTAAAACATTGTACAGCAATATGGCTGACATCACTCCACACAGGAACATTCTAGCCTGATATGTGCAACCACGCATTCTTTGTAAACAAGGTTATAGCTCAAGATAGATCAAATTGAGAAATGTGTCATTACACATGAATCCTGTAAGCAAAATACACGGCAAATGATAAGGTTTATTTTCAAGCATTTGATCACAATGTGTGATGTTCAATTTTCTGGCCTCAGTTGGACCTGCAAAGATGCAAACTTGTTACCTGCCGCCGGCACACAGACCACACCAGTGACCTTTGAGCTCACAAGTGCTTACCTTGGCCTTCACTAAAAAGTAAAGGCTAGCAGTCATGGGAGGGGCATTACAGAGAACCTTCATTGTTGCAGAAGAACCCTTATATATAAACCAGCACAATGTATGGGCCGGATGTTTAGCAGCCTCGAAAGGCGCATCGAACATGTAACATCTTTTCTGCAGCTTCATACCAAGGAATTTCATTTCAACATACAATCAAGGTCCCTCTGCACTGCGGCAGACAGCCATGGAGACACGTCTGCCTTCTCTTTCCATGATTCCTTGCTAGAGAAAACACACTGCAAGAATATGGAAGAATATGCAAGTAGGGCTCGTGCCTGCTGGTTCATCCTTTCTGGTGACCTGACAACTATCAGGGGCCCGCTTCCCTTACTCCAACCACCTTACTTTCTCCTAATTATTTAGCACATGCACCAGCCCCCCGCCCTCTAGCACTCCTGCCTTTGCACCGGGTTGGCAAGCTGGGAGGGATAATTGACACCCAGAGATGCAGCTATTTCCTTTGTCTGTTGACATGCCCAGTAGGGTAGTGCAGCATCCCAGTAATCTTACTGGCCCACTCCTAACCCTTTGCTGAGGCTACCTGGCGATTGAGTGAGAAAACGCACATGTTATCGCAGTGCCTGTTATTAGATAGCAGTGTATGGTAAGTGACGATTGTATCTAAGCATTCGAAGGGACTACCTGATTTATAACATGTGAACCTGGACATCTGAATGCAATACCTGGCACTTGACATGGGTACCTGGCATTTGATGGAAACACATGGACTATGGAGTGAGTACATGCCTGACACTAGTCTTCTGCCAGGTATACCTGTTGTTTAAGCACTATGCATGGCACATGATGTGAGCACCTGGAATCAGATAGCAATAACTGGTATATGATGCTGGCATCTGTGCAACTAATGACAATAGCCGGCATAAGACCTGGGTATTTAAATGCCCTTAATGGTGTGTGATGTGAGACTTTAGGACGGGTTGGCAAAACCGGAATATGGTGTAAGTGTAGCCCATTTGATGGCAATAAAGAGGTATATGATGTGAATACCGGTGCATTGGGGAATATGTCATAGGATGAGATTATGTGACATTTAAAAGCAATACAGGACATAAGATGTGAGTGCCTGAAATTTCATGGGCATACATACCTGCCAACATAAAATAACAATGTTTCTATGCAAAATCAGAAACTATTGAATTGCCATTTCTGGTTTTGCTGGTCGTGAAATATAATTATTTAATATTGAACATGGTTTCATAATGAACTCTTTAGTCGTCCCCGCCACCTGCATCCCCGCAGCATCAAGGGTTCATGCAGCTATCTAGGACTCTGAGAATATGGCATTCAGACTAACGGTTCAACAAGCAGTTTCAACTTTGTGCCTTTAGTTTAATCAAAAAACAGTAGCACAGAAGAGCACGTAAGCACACACATTTAAGAAAAGCCATTACATATAAGCTCTTTTTTCAGACAAATTACATGCTCACAATATTACTGATCAGACTGAGAAGACTGAGACGATTATAAGGGTGTTTTATAGTCAAACATAGTTAGAATGAATGTAGATGAGCACGTTTTAGTTAAAGCAAGCCGTTCCATGCACGGCACACTTTTTGCAGTATGATTGCTGCAATGTCTAATCCACAGCTCTCACCGAGAGGTCTCCCTCCAAGCCACAGAGTGCCCAAACCCATGCAGCAATGCTCATCTCAACCTTATGATGCTCCGACCACATCATACAGGAAAAACAATGAATCGGCTGCTGACGAAGGAAAGGCCGCACCTTCAACTACTGTGCCCAGTGTACAAAGCCACACTATAGGCTAAAATTCCAACAGCTGACAGACCAACATGCCAACTAGTCAACTGAGATTCGCTGCCCAAAACCTGATTCCCATCCACAAGTCTTGAGGCTCAGGATTTGGTGAAACAAGTGTACATGCCCAGAGATCTAACTTATTGAACTAACCCTGCCCCCTTACTAGAAAGAGTTCCCAATGTTCAGGAGAGGGCGGTAACACCCCTTTTCACAATAGCCCACAAGCAAGATGATTAAGGTTTTCCTGATAGCACTTCAGTTAGTAGATTTCTAGCCTTATCGTAAGCTTTTGTCAGTTTTGCGTGAAATATTGTTCCTGATATATTTTATCAGTAAATATTCCTCAGCATCAAAGTCATGCTGAAAAGTCAAACAAGAGTCTTGTCTTCACAACAGATATTCTAATGTATAACCTGTATGCGTCAGTCCATACCACCTGTATCTCAGTCTATACTACCTTTTTGTCAGTTTCAAATATTCTTTCAGGGGCTTGAGGGCCGCGACAGCCCAGGGGAGAAACAGAAGTGTAAGGAATCCTGCAGACAAGAAAGGATAGGCAAGTGCTACAGACAGGCAACACAGACAGTGGCGTGTTTGAGAGCCTGTGAACAAGGACCCATCTTGTTCCCGAGTGCCTGGAGTGCAACTCACAGCAACCTAAGAACTGACCTGCTGCTCGAGCAAGACGGCTTCTCTGCCAGACACAGCAGTATCCAGGATCTCACTGTGTTTGAGGATGCCTGCAGTTGTGTGCCAGTCTCCCCCATGTTTGGGAGCATGTGAAAAGGGCTCATCCTGTCCCTGAGCACCTGGGTTGGGACTCACAGCACCCTGAGAGGCAAGACAGCCGGGATCCTAGTGTTTTACGCCACTGAACTGTTTGGAGCATGTTTCAAGAACTGTTCTGCACATTTGAACCAGCAGGACCCTCAGTTGCTGCTTTTGCTCTTTCCTGTTCTTCAAATAACACCAAGAAGTCTGGTTTGGCACTGCTGAACCACCAATAACTGCAAATAAGGTACTATTGACCGCTTACTTCCCCCTTGGTTCATTGTTGTGCCCTAGAAACTGGCTAGGTCACTTTGAACCCTTTTTGCTTGCAAGTACATATAGGTTTTTCAAGAACATTGTTGCTTTTGCTTGCCTTTCACCCCTGATTCATTAGTGAGAGTGCTGTATCTACCATCTTTGCTTATTCTCTTAGTTATTATTGTACATGGTGTGTTTAATTAAAGTGTATATACTTGTATAGAAACTTGATTGAGCATTCCTTTATTTTGGACTGCTATTCTTTGCTGTTTGGTTTGCTACTGAACCACATTCACACCCCTCTTAAGGGTATAACCTTCCCTTAGCCCACATTATCACATAAGGCTAAGGAAGTATATATTCTGATTGTCCCTGTTTTACCTTTCTCATTGTGATGAAGTGTGAAGGCTGACTGGGCGCTTTAGCCTCTACTCATTCTACTACTCCTGCAGGGCAGAGCCAATTCGTCACAGTGGAACACTAAAAAATGGGCAGCAAGAGTAAAGTAAACATGGATCGTTTTTGCTTTACTCTTGATGCCCATTTTAATATTACATGGCAAGACTCCTATGTTGGTGGCTAGGACAGTCTTTATATCATTTTTGCTGCACTGTAAACAATATATACAGACTGCTCCACCAACGTAGGCCACTCTTGCCTCATCATAACACAATGGGCATTAAATGTAAATCAATATAAAGGAAAACATATTCATATTTCCTTAACTCTTGACGTTCATTTTGTTATTATGTGACAGGCCTGGACTATGTTGGAGGGCCAGTCTGGGTATATTGTTTTACTGTGGCACAGTAAAAAATGAGTGTGTTCACTGTCCGTGGCTTGAATCAATTTGCTTTATTGATAAAGTTACGCAAATGAAGCAATTTCAAACTGTATTTTTTCCCTCTAATATGTGTGCTGTAAAATGTACCATTTTAACACATTGGGCCTCATTACAACAATTGTGGAATGCGTTTAACGACGCCGGTAATGGTGCCGGAGCCCTTAAACGGATTCAGCAATATTACGAGGTTTTACCAGACGTCCAGAGCGGGTCCCGCGAGGGGACCAGGGAGCTAACAACGGGCCGGTCGTAATCGGCCCGTTGTTAGCTCTCGCACCCATTCCCATTGAGCCCTATGGGGGCTCAAATGGGAATGGGGAAGGTTCGGGCCTGGGTTCCGTAAAGGAGGAATTACCAGGCCCTCCAAACTCGGAATGGCCCAGTAATTCCTATGCAGGGAACCCGGCCCGATTTTAATGAGGCCCATTGTTTCAAAAACATTTCTAGGATGAGAACACCACCCGAAATCCCGTTAGTTGGTTTGGGCTCCCAAGCTACGCTCGGTCGAGCGCACATATTTAGGGGAAATATTTAAGCCTCTTGTATTAAATAAATTCACCAGCCGCCACTGACAGTGACACACTCACCTTTGCTGCTTGTCCTTCAGTTCTGGGGCAGAATGGTGAATATGATAGTTACTGAGTCACTTGTGGCTGTTCGTTCTCAACTGGCCAAATCATAATGGTCTCCCAGAAGGATCAACATGTGGAGTATAAGTGTCTAGAAATGATGCACAATTTACATGGTTCTTCCCTCTCTCCTTATTTATGGGATGTGTAGAGTCAACCCCCCAACGCCCACAAAAATGCATTGTTGTAACAGTGGAGACTTGAAGATGTTATTTTACTTTGCTGCTGCAATATTTTAGTGGCTTGATTTAGGTACAAAAATTGTCCAGTCCGCTCCTTAATGCTCCTTGACAAATGCAAGTACTTCTTTTTTTTTTTTTTGTGAGGGGAAAGCGCAAACGCAGTCCGCCACTACAAGAAATAATGCAGTCGAGTATCCCGCATTTGGGGACATCGCATGGGTCTGCAAATCCGATGTGCAATGGATGAGCCTCACCCTGGGCGATCTGCCTTTCTGATCACAGATGCTCCCCTGCCAGGTAAGTATAATGCAAGTACTTCTTAAAATGTGTTAGAAGTAGCCCTGTGGTGAAATGGACACCCATGGACATGTAGGGCCTGATAATGGTGCAATCCCATAGGAAAACGCTCTGTGAATCAGGTCCTGTATGTGACCGCCCGGCTGAAAGGGCTAGATGGACGTTTCTAAGCTTGAAACTTTCACTTAAACTGTAATAACACAGTGACTCATCAGCCAGAAATAAATGCAGCAGTAATTGCTAACATTCGAACTGTAATTCCGTCCCAAAGCTGTGAGAGCCTGCAGGAGAGTTACCAATAATCCAAGGCAGAACAATTTGAAATATCATGTTCAATTTTTTTTTATTTTCTAGTGGGGGGGTGTGGGGGGGTGACCTGCATATTTATAATGGCAAACATTCAAAAGGCTCTATTTTTCCCTTTACGTGCAAGGTCTATCTTCAGTAATATTTAAACCCAGTGGTTTCAGCGGCAGACACAATTTTGGTTTGCTCATTTGCTATTTGGAAATAGTTAGTGCCCAAACTGGGGCATCCAAAAATAGATGGCTATTCTTGCAGGCATGTTATTTGAAGTTCCCTCGCTACACTGCCCCCTACTCTGCAAGGCCACGGAGCCCATCTGACAGCAGAAATCAACTTCTGGAAAAGCAGAGGAGGGGACTGACTTGTTCACAAACACAGCCACACATTCAGTGTAAAATGCAGACCACCACTGCTTGCTTCTCGTATTCTTACACTTTGGGCCTGATTCACAAAGCGATTTTCAATGGGAAGATCCTATTGAAAAACGCCCTGTAAATCTGGCCACCTGTCTCTTTTCCTGCATGTCTCTTATTGTCATCCATTCCGGAGGACCTGGAGGTTGCCAAAGATGTCAGTGTACAGAATGGACTACTCAGGGGTTTTCATTCATGCAGCCCAATGTTGCTTTATTAATCCACATTTGTCAGTGCGGTCATCACATCATCCCCATTTTTAAAATCGCTAGTTTCAATAGGACTGATGGCTGGGAACAGACAGCTATTATGGTTGTCATAAACGTAGATGACGTATTCGTTTCATATATTAGTTGCATTCGTATGTGGACCAAAAAGGGGTGTCCGTTCAGACAACAGCTGGACATTTGGTGTTACAAAAACACTTGCATGCTGTGACAGATGCAGATGTTCTTTTCGTTTTAAAACCAGTTTACAGTATTTATATCGCAAGGACAATGCAGGCCTTCCCCAGGATGTGATATGTATAAATAAATAATTATATGCAAAAAATGAGGGCTTTAATCCAAAGAGCTACTTATGGTTACATAGTTGTGTGACTAGATGGGTAAACGATGTACTCATGGCATAGGTCCAGGTCATTTCTTTTTCTTTGGCACTCAGATTCTAATGTGAAGCAACATTTATTTCTTAACAGACATGATTTCATGCAATTAATAACATGCAGGTGGCGGTAGATTGCTGTCATGTGTGCTTACCGTCTTCGCTGCCATGTACTGAGAACAAATCAGGACTTAATTCTCGAACACCCCAACAAGTAGTGTCAACCTACTCGAAGGGGCATTATTGGGTTACATTCGTGTTTAAATATGTATTTATTAGGTTTGGAAATGAGAGTAAAAGACATATCTTTACATAAGCACAATGGCTGTCACAACAATCTCAACATTGTGTGCCTTACAATGGCAAAAGAGAAGCAAAATCAGAACCACTAACCCGGGATGGTAGGGAAGTAATGGGACAGCAAGAGGGGATGGCACAAAGGGCCCAAAATAACAGCTGAACATATTGCAGATGATCTGTGTACATAATCTGCAATTATTATATACGTCAGGAGGGTTCTGGCTCTTCAGATGTTTTTTTTTAGTTTTTTTTTTTTAACTACAGCTCCCATGATCGCTCATCATTCAATATGGGGACTAGTGCTGATGGGAGTTGTAGTCCAAAACATCAGGTGATCCATAGGTCTCAGGCCCCTGAGGTGGTATACAGAATGAGGTGTCATGGATCGAAGTGATACCAGCAGATCATTCTGCTGCTCCTTTAAGGAAAAGGAAGTGCTTCTCCCGGGCAGTCTTGAAGCGAATGCAGTCGTGATACATTTAACGCCAAATGTTAGAAGGAGTCACAAAACAGGGAGGTTGAGGACTGCCTATGATCTGTGGGGTAACTGTCTGTTTAGTGAGACATGGAGTTAGCCAGGCAAGGGGGAATTAGCCCATTGATAGATAAGAAGACAAAAAGGAGGAATTTATTGAGACCACGATTGAAGACAGACAGCCACCCTTTGTGGAGGTAGTGCACAAGATTTGATGAGCACTGAGGGAGTTTGAAGAGGGTGTGCGTAGCAAAGTTGAGCACTGTGTCGCGTGGGATAAAAGAGTAGAGCGGGTATGCCAGGATGAAGCTGGAGCAACAATGGTGACCAGCGTTAAATCTACTGCCACATGGTTTGCAATGACCCTGCTTTATAGCAGAGTAAAAAGGTATCACCAGATAAGCACTTCCTCTCTTCTGGTGCATTCTGTTTCTGTACTAGTGTTTCATCTTGCAGTCATTTTACCGATTACCAGTCAAATCTACCTGCAATCGAGGAACCAAGAGAAGAGCATTATCGTGCACATCGCTTGCAAGGGACATATCACCTTCTATGAAATGTCCTGAATTTGCATGCAGGAGAATTGCTCTCTTGCAGAATTTACTTGTGAGGGTGACATGAGGGAGCAGGTCAGTGCTATTGAAAGATGTCTTTCAATGGATGATGTTCACTGTGCGGTGAGGTAGACTTTGGAGGGCTTGTCAATGTTTCACCGTTGGCACTTCTAAGTACAACAGCAACTTGACCCATAATAAGGTCCTCATCTGAAGCTCAAAATGTTCTATGAATGGTCCCATACCCCTTGAACTGCATCCTATAAAATGGCAGACACTTTCCGTTCTGCTGCCCTTCCTCTTGTTCTATGTACTATTGTCTCGGGAGGATAGCTCAAGGGCAATGTGCTCGCATTGGAAGCAAGACGACACGGAGCAGCACAGGTTTGATCCCCGGGTCCGCGCTTAGAAACCTCTGGGTATTAAGTGCATTATAAATAAACAATCATATCATACTATAGAAGGACAGATCTGTGGGCGCAGATGTGTGATATCAATTTGGTCTTGATCCTCTGCACCCACTCATCACAAGTCGCCTATTTACATAGGCAACTTGGAAGGGGCAGAAGGGGTTGGTTGTGGGCCCCATGGATCCACAGTCAGCCCTTCCCTACATACTCAAGAGATTAGCAAACCCCTGACACTTGAATGTACATTAGCCAACTGACCCAACGTGAGCGTGGGGCTGTTATCAAGCTCCCACTCAAGCTCCCACACAAATGCGCTTTGCAAGTACCCATCACTTCAAACTCATTATTGACCAATTCCATTGCTGCACAACAGGTGAAAAGCAAATTAAATGCACAGCTTTTTTGTATTTGCCAGATTAGTGCTGTCAACCCCTAACATCATTGCACTTTTCCTTGCTCCTGGCCTGTGACTGGGGAGGCCAGATGCAGGGGTAAGGAGAGCGCATTGTTGTGAATCAGGGTGCCCTTTGATCTGTGCCAGAGCTGTCTGCACCAACAGTTTATGCCTATGCTGATTCAAAGAAGGGAATATGCCTGGAGTGAAAAATTGCTCTGCAGGAGTAGATTCACTTTTGTGAATCAGCACAAGTGTAACATTTGTTTATTTTGTTGAGTTTTCCTGTGGGTGTCCCTCAAGGATTAGTCCTTTGTTGACTTCTCTTCACCCTACATACCTCCTCCCTTGGCAAACTCATTCACCCTTTTAGCTTCATCACTCCTTCACTGACAATACTCTCCTTCCCCTCTCTTCAACCGTGCAATCTCCCAATGCATAACTCAATGCATAGCCGTCATCGGCCACTAGGTGGCTCTGCGCTGCCTCATGCTAAACACCTCAAAGACAGAAATCATCTTTCTCCCCGCCTCCAATGCCTTCCCCAGTCTCCCATCTCTTTCCCTCTGGCCTCCTCACCCCTCACCCATAGCTCTCATCATTCGGGCTCTCGTTGACAGGGGCCTGAAGCTCTGCCATTTTATCATGGCCACTGCAGCAAACTTTAGAAAGAAACACCCAGACCTCATGCACCATATAAAACCCTTATCTCCACTCTTGCGCACAGCAAACTGGACCACAGTATGAGACTACTTTTTGGTTTACCCCTCTAGTCTATTGCTCCTCCAAACAAGTCCTCAATTTAGCAACATACTCCCTGTTCAACCTACCCAGATAATCCCCAACCCTCTACATGCAATCACCAGGATGGATGGGTTTCCATGCACAATTGTTTTCTCTTTTAATTCCTGCAACTCGTCTATAAATCCGTCCATGATCCCCCAGTACCACACCAAAGGCATCCCACTTTACTGTCTCCAAGGCTGTGTTCCTTGACTCTTCACAACCTATCACTACCCCCTGTGATTCCCTGTTCAGCCTCCTCGTTTTGCTCCTGTTCCCTACTTGCCCCACTCCAGTGGAACACTCTCTCCCCACTCATCAAAGCCGTCTCTTCAGTGGAACTCGACATAAAGAGGCTCAAACACCACCTTCTGCCAATGGAAGCAGCCTCCCAAGCTCTTTCCCTGTACTGTCTACAACTAACCTCCCAACCTACCTCTCCTGCATTCTGACCTCAGAGTTCTCTAGGTAACTTGCAAATATGTAAATACTGCCTCAGGCTCTTGATGTTACGAATGGTTTATGTTCACATCCATATGTCTTCAGAAAAGCTATATGTCATGCAATCCAACAATGTGTTTAGCTAAAGTTATCTGACCCTAGGAATGACCACTCTTTGTTATTGCTTAGTCTGTAAGTCATTTCTGTTCAAAATAACACCCTGCTATTAAATAAATACAATACACATCAAATAAAAATGTGCATGGCCACACACGAGTGAATCAAACACTTTTAAGAACCGGGCCCTAAAAAGTGATCCAAGTGAGCGAGAACGGTCGGGAGCGGTGTTCCACTACTTTCATTTTTTTCAGTTTACCATTCCTCTACTTTTTACAAACATATTCACCATTCTAGATCGAGGATTTGTCCAAACATATCCCTGTGCAATTGTAAAGTTGTAATAGGAGCCCTAGTTACCAGTAACTTAGACTATTGCAATAGCCCGGCCGCAACACCTTGTCACATGTTGCACTGTGCTTCCGCCTACGCTCTCCCCTGCCGAGACCCCACTTCCACTACTTTTTTTCAGTACACGTCTACCGCTGGCCCTAAATCTTCTTAGTCCAACTATTTAAAAAATCATGCAATACTTTTGAACTTTTTGGTCCGAAACCCGCCAACATTCTCTATGGGGCACTTAGTCTCTCACCCACAACGCGTTCCCTATTCCACATGGCACTGCTGTTATAAATGATCCTCGGATACCCTCTGTTTCTAATCTGGCACTGGTATACCCAGTGTGCCTTTGCATTAGAATAGTGTTCAAGTTATTGCGTCCACATCTGGGGAATCCAGGCCTAATGGCTTGAAGTAAATGAAGCACAAGAAACAGCCGTGACATTAGTCTGCCGTGCACAGTCTTGGCAGTTAAACAATCTGTGCTCCTGTGCTGAAACCCAGCTCCTGCGAGACTGCTAAATGCATAACCACAATGGCAGCCGTCGGCATTACATCAGTAGTTTCCACACCGTGACCCACGCACAATCCCCCGGGTAGGGATGGAGGGCGCAGAAGAAACACGCTTAAGGGGATATTTATTGGGAAAAAGAAAATGTACATCATCTGAAAATAAGTTCAGAGTTCAGCTTCATGCAATTAGTTTTCATATTCGAATTTAATATAAGAAAGCTGCATATATTCATGGTTATTTTAAACGGCACATCCTGAAATGTATTTGAAAGCACCTGAGAGAAGAAACATTAGAACACTGGCATCCGGCAGCTTTTATAGAATTGCAATGAAAGCCATATCTAGTTTCATTGATCCATGAATGTTCCTACAACAAATGCAGCACACATCAGCAAAGGACTTCCTATGCACAAAAAGGGTACCCGCACTGAGATTCAGGGCGTGGTCTGGTGTACAGGTGGGGTTTGAAGTCAGTCAGAGAGGAGATTGTGTGAAGAAGCAGCAGGGGCTGTATAGCAGTCACCCCAATTACCAGCTGAGAGGAACTCGGGCCCATCAAAAAAACTCCCTGCCGCAAGAACGGAAGACTCAGCCAGCAGGCAAAGTTTACTGTCTTGATTATCCAATAAAATGACAGAGATCACACTAGAAAACTATTAATAATCCAGGTTTCTCGTCTTCTGAGCGTGTGTCACACGGTGTTATCCAGGTGTGACGTCACAAAAACAAGTTCTGTACCTGAAACCTATCAGGTTTTCAGATTGGTCAGTTTAGGTGATCTATATACACATTCTTTATGGGTTAGGTCCTCTACTGGGTAGCCATATCTGGGGGCGCGTCCTGGGACCACCTATGCATTCTACAAAAATACAAACTTGCAGGACCGTAGGGAGACTATTGGCTCCTGCAATGTATTACACCTTCACATGAAAGGTGATTTTGGATTGGGCAGAGTGGGCCCTCCCAGCCTTGGGACCCTGGGCGGTTACCAAGCTGAGTGCACCTTCTCAAGGCAATCAGAATGAATATGGAGGGGCTGTGTGTTTCCTAATGTTGCCATCTCTGATCACTTAAACCTGGCAGAGTGCATTCAGTTGTCAGTTTGTGAGCAACACGTGTATCTTTCTGCCTCTGGTTCGATGGTAACAGCTTCTCATTGTCTATCTTGATTGAATGGGCATTGTCTTGCTCTGCTGGCTCACATGTTTTGAGACCAAGGAATTGAGCTCTCCTGTCTGTAATTATGAGTATTGTAGCCTGAATTTCTTGCAGGTGGCTTATCATCTTGGTAACCAGGAACTTTCTGTCTCCAATCATCCTTGGCTGGGATGCATCGTTTCTGCTTGCCTCTGGCTGCAGCGATTGAGCCAACCCTTCCATATGCCCGACGCCTGTCTCCCCTTTCTCCTTCTCTTCAGTGAGCCTATAGCTTCCATATTTGTCAATATGGCTTATATATATATTACATGGCCTGCGGTAGTGGCCATGTAGTTATGGTTAAGTTGCTAAACCCATAGGAAGAGCACTTTTTGGGCGGCTGATAACTTTGCTCCCCCTGGACGAATCCTCACCAAACTTTGCAAAAAAAGTATATGGCCCACTCTGAATTGGTGAGGTTTGGTCCAGGGGGGACAGATTTATAGTGGGGGGTCCCAAAATGTATTTTGTTCCCATAGACATAATGGGAAAAAACTTTGCTCACGCCTACAGCCCAAACCGCTGGACGGATTTTCACCAAATTAGCGGCAGGAGCGGCGGCTTGGTCCCGAAAGTGTTAATTTGGTGTACATCTGTCCAGTAGTTTTTATTTGAAATGAACAAAACGTAAGGCAAAGAAATGTGTGATATCTATGTCCGGTCCGCGGACTCACTTCCCTGTTCGGTCCGTGGACTGGCCTCTGATTGGCTGTACTGTCCGCGGACTGGCCTCTGATTTGCCAGAAATATTCACAGACTTTTGCATGCTCCACGGATATCGGGATGTGGCAGCTGATTGGGTGCTGAGAAAATGTGAAATGCGTCGGTTTCCCTGAAACGCCCGCCATCTCGGATTCACAGACTTTTTTGGGGTGCGAACCGTGCGGTGGAAACATTTTTTTTAAAAAAGCAGCATTTCACTTGTCAAACTCAACAAACAATCTGTGGGGATGTGGGGGGTGGGATGAGGATTGGATTGGATATGGCCATAAGAAGCCAAAACATGGGTTGTTTCACCCCCCCGGAAAGTCCGCAAACACTCCAGATGTCCGGGGGCAGTCCTGTGGTGTTCGTGGACACTGCTAGGACAGCTGTACCTATTTCTGTATTTCAGGGTTGGGGAAAAGCAGTTTTTGGATGGCTTATAACATTTGCGCCACTCAATGAAACTGTATGTAATTTTGCAATTATATTCTACAACTAATCCTGAATGGTTTTGCAAAGGTTTGTGGGATTCTGTCAAGAGGGGGCAAAATTAGAGGGGGGGTCCCAAAATATTGTAAAGGCATATAAACGTAGTGTCAATTGACAAATCTGCACAACATTTGGCAAAACGATTTTGGATCTAGATATAAATGGTTTTCTAAAGTTTGGTGGGATTTTCTCAAGAGGGGGTGAAATTAGGGGGCGGTCTGAACATTTTTAGATGGCTTATAACTTTGTTGCTATTTGACGAAAGTGGACAAACGTTTTGAGAAAGATTATAGACCCAACCTTCAATGTTTGTGTAAAGACTGAATGGATTTTGTCAAGTGGGGGCTAAGTTATATCACTATTGTATATATATACATTTTGACACTTCAAAAAAAAATAAAACATTGGCGGATTTCGAGCAAACTCGTGAGGAGCATTGGCAAGCTGTGGGATGTTTTTACCCATGCATCCGAGCCCTACCACAAAAACTGTGCATTACTGGCATTGAAAACATCATGATGGCCAGAACTTCCCAGAGAGTGCACAGGGAAAACATGAAGAATAGGCTGCCACCCATTTTTGCCTATGTTGTGAGCACAGGAGGGCACTGCCTAAAACCACCATTGGGCTACACACACAGTAGCCTGAAACCATTGGGAATGGCAATGCTGATTGCCAAAAGCAACCCATAACTATTGGGAATTCATTTTCTTCAGGTCAAATATGGCTAAATTATGGGCGCAAAATTATTTTACTGCAGAACCACACCAGTGCCATGTGCTGAACCTGGATAATATACTTCCATGTAAAATCTCTTGTTTGAAATGCATTAATTCAAGACTGATCCCTCAGCCTTCTGTGACAATTGGGACTTCAAAAGACTGTGGGTTAATTAAAACTCTAACCACCTGCTGTTCCCAGAGACAATCTGATTTGATTAACAGGCCAAAAGGCTGGGAAACCATCTCACCTCAGAAAGCCCAGGATATCACGTGGTCATGCTAACCAAATGCAAAGTGGCCCCCTGGTCTGTTGACCTCAGCTTGCTGGAGCCCACACAAAAGACCTTTTCCCTTGAATAGGATATGGTGATTTTGACTGTTTCCTGTCAACAAAGATCTGCCAGCCAGGAGAGACATGTGATCACTGTCATCCCCAAACTTTGGGGGCGGACTCAAACACTGAAGTACTTTGAATTGAAAGCAAATATATATTTTACAGAAACACTGATAACTCTTGGTAACCAGATGACAGAAATGTGAAATTTGGGGATCCTTAAAATGAAAACTTTGCCCACAATTCAAGCCCAAACTCCAATTTGTGTGATGTTCTGGGGCAAAACCCCGCTATTTATTGATACTACAGACTCTGTGTTTAAGCTAGAGACATGGGAATTTACTGCAGTATGTATGGACAGGCTGTGTATATATGTATAATTTCTAATGAAAAACCAATGTTGCAGAACCCACTAAAATCGAAAATAAGTTGCCATGTCTTTACCCAAGCTCCTAGAAATGCCAGAGTCGGAACAGTGCCTACCTCATGTGATATATGACGTGTGTAGGTGATGTAAAAACAACTGTGTATTTGGGAAATATGTATTTGGATCAAATATAGATTTGTGTGTAAAGATGACAGGGGAGGGCCCTCTGGCCATAAAATATACCTCATCACTCTGACTCACAACTCAGTTCCCCCAATCATGGGAGAGGGGAGAATTTGGCCAATGACAAGTAGAGAGGGGCAGGCTTAGCTAGGCCCACGCACACACCCATTTTCAAAACACATAAAAAGAGACAGCTGGGACAGGTAGAGACATTGAATTCCATTTGCTGCGGAGCATGCTGACCGACGACTTCACATCCAGAGACCCAGACTTCAAATCCATCAATCTCCAGAACCTGTAGCAGAAATAAACTCCAGAATTTGTAGCAGAGAGGCCTGAATCCACCAGCGGAATCCTCTTCAGCAGGCCTCAAAACTAACCAAACTATTCAACAGCCGGGCAAGCTGTTTGAAGTTTTGCCGAGAATTTTTGCAAGAACCTGTAGCAGTACCCAGAAAGCAGTGTTACATCCAGAATCCAGAGAGGCTAGACCAGCAGAGCAGAGCTGACCCAGATCGCTGTGAGCAGAACCGGTGCCTGATTGACCCACCAAGCAGACAGAACCGCAGCCGGACGTGTTGACCGTGACGAGGCCTAGTTCAAATTTATATTGTGAGTACCTAGCAGAACTGTGCAGAACCAGTCTCTTAGTTAAAATAATCTAATCCAAACTATTTTAACCTAAGTAGAACTGCCTCCTAGAAATCGTGTCATCTGTCATTTTTAAAGCTGCACAACTGTCACCTGTCAATTCTGCAGCTGCAAGCTGTCACCTGTCATTTTGATTTTACTTTAAATCCGAAAAACTACCTTTATTTAATCGTCCGTATCTCTGGAACCGTTTGGGCTAGGACCGTAATTTAGCTTAGAATCTAGGCTTTCCAACAAACCTAGAACCGACTTCCTACTCCCTATACTTGTTCCGTAATTGCGAGACACGCACTCGCAAAATTTACCGCGATTTGCGATTTGGCCCGATTTCTTCATCTGTAGAAATCAGCAGCTTTTTGCTTCTCTTTGCTAAAATTTGTTTGCAATCTGCTAATCATTCATAGAGTATTGTTAAAGTGAGCCTGAACTAATATAAAGTAGCCATCACGCACCCTGGACCTCTAGAGGGAATTAAAAGCATTTTTAGCACATTTCTCACTTCATTGTCATCACATTCAAAGCATTTTGGGCCTGTGTTTCAAACCTCTACCTGTTTTCCTCTAAGCTTGCTGGGAGAACTGGAACTGTGTATTGCATTATAAAGAGTGATTTGTTGGGATTCTTGAAGACTGTGTGCTCTCCTTCCATTTCTTGTATTGCATAGGGGGGGAGTGAATTGTCAAAAGAAAAAGTGATCATATTACCTTTTGCTAAAATCATAACAAGTTATTTCTGTACTGCATTTTATTCCACCTTGCGTTTCCTTGAACCATATAACGCATTCTTTCCCACCTTATTCTTCTGTTCCTATTCATCAGTTACCTCTTGCTGACTACTGCTCATATTCACAAGTGTAATATCCATTATCAATTTATTTATATAAGTGTGATATATATATATATTGTTTAAATTTTCAAATAAACCTTTTCATTTGCAAAACAAACCTACTTCTTGGCTCAGTGAGGTCAGGGGGATTCTAAGAGGGGGGTGTTATACAAGGGTTGTCATCCAGAGTACTGAACTGGATATAAAAATACATCAATAAGGGTTTTCCTCAGCATCCCAGACTAGGCATTGACTTAGCTGTAGTGTTGATTGAATATCGCTTACAAAGCACATTAAAGCATGGTTTTGCAAATGTGCCCGTGTTTTATTTTTTGACAAGTGTAATAATGTAGGTACAAAAAATAGCCATATACCTTTGGTGACTGAGGTATAGCCTGTGGCCGTGGGCAGTAGCCAGATTGTCTGGGTCATGGCATAAGGTCATGACGCAGACCATCTGGCTACTGGCCATTACCGCTAGGGATGAAACATGTGTTAAAGTGTCTATGTCTACCTGGGACCAGCTGTGTAGTAAAGTTATTCGAAGGTAAGATAGGTTCGAAAAGGAAAAAAAGTGCTTGTGGTAATATGTTCATATGGTTTTGTAGGCTGCCATGGCAAGGGAAGAGAGGCTGTGTACGGAGCCCCGCATTCTCTTTCCATGTTGGCTGTCTTGGAAAAGGACTTTCCTTCCTTCTTACAGCCGGACGCCGCAGGCATCCCGCTATAGGAAGAAAAATCTACGTTTTAGCACCCTGGGTTCCCGCTTTGGGAACCCGGGGTGCTAATGGCCTTTATCCCCCATTTTAGGGGCTGTAATGGATGATAATGGTCCGAAGCCCTCCTTATTTATTTATAACGCACCAATGCCAGCAGACATCAGGCTGTGTGGTTACAGTATTTGTTGAGGAAGATGAGGTGGAGGAAGACATCTTAGTACATGCTGAGAAAGGAATAATATTTTGAGAGCATTGCGGTCATTGGATTTGGTGTGGCGGTGCATGGAGGTGGTCCCGTAGGAGTACTGTCCAGGTAGTCTGCGACTGAGTACTCAGTGCATTTCACTTTGGTAGCTTTAGCCTTTGGTACACTCCCAACAGTAGCAAAGAACTGGCACTCCCATGATTCGATCTTGTTGCTAGAAGTAGGCACTTCCTCAACCTCATCTTCTTGGTCCTCTTCATTGTCTTTGAAAGTACTGCGCTTTTTTGTTGTGAAGGTCCTCCAGCTGGTGGTGGTGGTGGCTCTTGAGGAGGTGGGATGGCAATAACTGATGCCATTTTTAAGATAAATTGCAGCTTTGATAAAATTCTTCCGAGTATGTACTGTGTATTAGATTGGCAATCGATAATGAGTAGGAAAAGGTGTAGGAAGTGTGCAAGGGAAATTTTGAAGTTGAAAGTCCCTAGATCAGAAGAAAATGCAGTTCCGAACTGTCCGCGAAGGACGGATCTTATTGTGAAGTGCGGACGGGTTCTCGGACACGTCATCATGCCAAGCGCCAGCGTATGGTCATGTGGCACTGTCCGGAAGGTCCACAATGAAGTCAGATGTTCGTAGATGTCTACGGATGCAAAACTATATATAATTATATAACTAAATAATTGCAAAAAGTGTATAGAAGTGTTAAAAATGATTCTAGAAGGTGGGAAATGGCAGAGTTTTAAGGTGACACTTTGTAAATTGGACACAAATATTGTTATATTTAGTAAGTATGATATTAGTAAGTTGTGGGAAAATAGCATGCACTGGTAAAAACCTATGAAATTCACTGAAAAAAACGGTGTTAAAGGGACGTCATGGTTAAGTTAGACTAATAAAAACCTATGAAATTCAATGAATAAACTTTGTAAAAGGGACGTTTTGGTTAAGTTGCACTAATAAAAACCTATGAAATTCAATTAAAAAACTTTGTTAAAGGGACGTTATGGTTAAGTTGCACTAATAAAAACCTATGAAATTCAGTAAAAAAACTTTGTTAAAAGGACTTTATGGTTACAAGTAAAATCGAAAAACCCTTGAAATTCGCCAGTTATGGTAAGCTAAGCAACCATAACACGCGCCACCACCGTGCACTGCTAAGACTAACACCCAGGACATCAAAGATGACATCACAAATATCATTGATGACATCACTGATGATATCACATGTGCATTTACTTTTCATACAAGCGGTTGTGAATGTAATGTTGGCAAAAAGTATCAGGGATTATCACGAGATGTGTAATAAACTACATACTTCATCACGCAATGTAGTGTTCTAAAGAACATTCCATTGCAGTGTTCTTTCTAGTACAGTAACCTACTCATACATAAATGTAGGTATTGGCTGCAGCATACACCACAGAGGTGCTATATTTGTAATTTTCCAAAGTTATATAATAAAACGGTGAATGCTTCTGTATCAGACTTTTCCGTACTGTGAAACATGCACTCAGTAGCTAATAATGCATCACTTAATACATATTTCTAGTAATACACACAAAACATAAATAGACAACAATGCATACAAATTTGGGGCTTATATATGGAGAGTAAAGTAAGCAAACAAGAGGCAGTATCATTAGTAACTGTGTATAATCTACATGATTGTATTCACGCACAAAAATGATTGCTGTGCTTCAGGGCTGCTTCTTCCCCAATATATGTACATCATGAGATGCGATATATTCTTTAGTATATTCTTAATATACTTTATGTCTAAGTGCGGCTACGTCGTGATGTCAGTGATGATATCATGGATTTTTCAATTTGCAGTCAGTCGACTTGTTCGATTGATGGCATCTCCACCTCCTCCAAATCCTTGACTTGGTATGGCCTGAATGTCAGCCTGAGAGAGTAACGTTTCTCACATCTGCGATACATCAATGATGGCAGTGAAGGGCCTGACAGTGTGGTGCATCTGTCATGTCTCTATCTTCGGGCTGAGAGTCGTGTGGGGGTCATGAGGGCCATACTTGGACCCCCATCCTCAATTGTTCCTCCAGTAGGATGTCACTGATGTAAAAATGATGAGCCACCTTATTTGGTGGCAGTGCATTAACTGCCAAGGATGGTTAGATTAAATGCTATCAGTTGATATCTCGCAAATGCCTATTTTACTCGCAGGCCACTTTCCCTGAATCCTGTTTCACTGCAATGTTTCTACTGAATTTTACTGCACAAACAGGAGATGGGGGTTGGGGTTTGGTATTTAGAAATGTGGGTGTGGTGGGGGTTGGGGGAATTGCGGGGGGTTCTACGTCTGCAGTTTATGCAGCAAAATGCAGTTAAAAACAGATATCTCTAGAATATTCAATTTCAAGCTTCAAATATTTGTGAAACTGAAAACATCTACTACGATTTTGAACAGCGGGCTCCCATAATGTATAAACATATATTGGTTTCTAATAATAATACAACTTTGAAAATGGACTAATGAATCAAAGTAACACATACTGCAATGTCTTGCTGACTTCACAATACCGAAGGCATCCGATTGGAGATTGCTTGTAGGAGAAGCGATTGGAATTATCCATAGTTCTGTTGGGTGATATCTGTAGCTAAGGCCAGGCACTCTGCTTGCGAAAGGCGTGTTTTGGAACCCCTGTACTGCCAGCGGATATGTACATTGTGTGTTTCCGAGGCCAGTAGGAAAGCAGAACATTGACTCCTATTGATCAGAGCGATGGACAACGAATAGTGAGCGATAGGTGGACCCCTGGGAAATGAATGCCTGAAATTAGGAAGATGTATCCGACCACTGACACAAAGAGGACAGTGATTCAATGCAGTAGGTGTTTTAATTAAAGTCTAGTAGCATAAGGTTTGGCAGTCTGACACCCCCTTCCTGAATTAAAACTCATAAACGCTGCCGCCCATTAAGACGATGCGTGCATTACTAAGAAGATACAAGATGTCTGCAGCAAGCACGATATTAGAGGAAGAATACATGCTAATGTTCACACTATGCAGACCCTCCAGCTTATTGCGATTTTGCGATCCCGCAAAATGCCGCGAAAACGGCCGTTTTGCGCAAAATGCTGCAAAAATGGCCGTTTTGTGCAAAAACAGCATCTTTTTAGAAAAAAAAATTTTTTTTTTTTTTTTTTTTTTTTTTAAGTAATCTGCAAAAATTACTGTTTTGAAAAAAAGAATCCTCAGGGTGCCAGGTGCTCAACTTTTTTTTTTGTTTTTAGTTACACAAGAAATGAAATCACTTGCGCCCCAAAAATTGCAGCCCAATCCACAAGGGACACATAAATGGGCACATTTTATATGCGCGCCCATTCAGATGGCCTTTTTCACCTCCTTGATCAAATAAAGTGGCGTTTCTGTCAATTTAAAAGCACATCCCTCATTTCCAAGCAAGATGCACTTTTAAATGTGCAGAAATTGTAGGCAACCCTACGCGCACGGGATGTGGGGCTGCCACTGCATGACAGGGTCTTTCCTGACCCTGTCATGCATTTCTTTTAAGGTATGAACCGCTGCTGAGTCGCTTGCATTTCTGTTCCTCAAACAGGATAAAAATGCATTTTTTGGGTCACATTTTACAGCGGCAGGCACCTAGAGTGCCTGTCCCTGTGAAAGGCGCTGGGAGCTTGCAGAACACTGTCGGGAGAGCGATTCTATTCAAAGTACTCCCCATTTTGATGACAAAAATCTATCGAATGTTACAATTTGACCAATTACGTGCAGTACTATTCGATCGATTTTTATAAATACTGAACATGTGTTGTGGGGGTGTCACCCGCTCCCCTTGTTTAGTATTTTTGGTCTATGGTGGTTGCAGAAGTGTTTTCCCCTTTTTCCTCAAAATTGGAGGCGGGGACAGAAAAAAAAGGAAAATAACGAAAAAAGGACCCTGCAGAGTCGGATCCGACCCGCGTTAGAGGGACGGATCCGACCCGCGTTAGAGGGACGGATCTGGCACCGCAGGGTTGCAGGGGAAGCTGCAGCGACCAAGCGGTTAAGTAGGGGAGGGGGTCGGGTGGTGGTGAAAGGTACATTTTGGGTTGTTTGGCTGAAGTGCAAATCAATTTGCAGCAAAATTGACTACGGTCAATTCCGCCGCAAATAATTACACTTCGGTCAAACAACCCAGAACACCATTCAAGGCAGCTGCCAGCGCACAATTTGCGCTACAGCTCAAGCCTGTGGAAATGCGCCGGTCACCTTTGAGAATAAGGTGACCTGCTCATTTCCAAAAATGGGTTGTCTAAAAATAGCATATCCTCCGTTCTTTTTTTAAATGCCTCCTCATTTGAGGAACTGGGACAAAATCTACATTTAAAAAAAAATAATAAAAATGGTTACACTATGAGAGAGAGGGAGAGTGATGGGTGAGATGTGAAGTGATGGGCAAGAAAGCAGAGGAAGAGCAGTGGGTCAGAGGAGGAAGTGCTGCACAAGAGAGCAGAGGAAGCAGTGATGCGGTGGGCCAGAAATCTGAGAGCGAGCAGAGGTACAGAAAGTAGAGGAAGCGGTTGGCCAGAAAGAGGCAGTGAGCTGCAGATTGGGAAAAAGGATGAGGGAAGAATGTGATAGAATGGGAGAAAAGATGCAAGATGCAGAAGCAGCACAAAAGAATGAAGGACTGTATATTGAGGGAGGAATTGTAGAGTGTAAGGTGTGAGTTGGGAGTATGATTTGGAGTGTGGCAGGGGCTGGGCAGTGCAGATTGTGACTTGACAGTGTGACATAGCACGTGAGTATTTGTATGACAGAGTGAGAGGTTAAGGAATGTAAGTTATGATGGAGAGTTGGTGAGATGTTTGTGGGTGTTTGGGGGATTGGAGAACATAGAAGGGGAATATTTTCAGCATTACAATTGATAATGATCAATTTAGTTAATACTATTAAATAGGCATGAAGATTAAACCAGAAATGTAGCCAAATCAAACACTGTTCTGCCAAGCCAGAGACATCTGGGACTCTTCCTATTAAATTAATACAAAAGACACATAATAATGATACCCTGGCTCTCTTCTAGCCTTGCACTCTACCTATTTCCTGCAATGTGGCAATCTTACACCCTCCAGTTAATACAAAATGTCCCGCAAAAATGCCGCAATAAATAAAGGTTTGTGCCGCAAAATTTGCCATTTCATGCCGCAAAATTTGCCATTTCATGCCGCAAAATCCTGGAAGGTCTGACTATGTAACATACATTGAGGACAGACCAGCAGAGAAGGTTGCCAATAGGACTGGTGTTGGGTAGTTAATGAGGAAGCCGCACCAAGGCGCACATGGAAGTATGGGATTCATTTGTGGACTCACAAAGGAAAAGGAGTAACAAGAGGAGGGCAACGGGAAGGGTCATTGGAGATAGGATGGGCACGGTAAGAACACGCTTTCAACCTGCTGTTTGGCTCCTTTTTTGCTCAACATGATGAGCTACAACAGGGTTGTCCAACTCCAGGGCTCGAGGGCAGGGATCCTAATGAGTTTTCACGATATACCTCATTAATATTCATGAGGACAAATGTGCATAATATATTTAGAAACATTGTATGCAAATGTATCTCATGAACATTAATGAGGTGTATCCTTAAAAACAGACATGGATCCGGCCCTCAAAGCCTGGAGTTGGACAGCACTGAGCTATAACTACTGGCCGTTGGTAGCTGAAACATCATGAAAGCCACTTGAGACTGTATTGGGCAGGTATCTGGCAGCGATGACATGGCACAGTGCCCAGAATGCACCAGTAAATGGCATAAAAGAAAGTATGCAATAGCATATCCCATAGCGGCCTCACCACAAATATATATTGTTTCATTCAAAATTGCCCGTTGGCAATTTCATTAAATCATTCTGTTCAGTAATAGCTATGATTGTAAGATAAGCTCTATCGAGAACCTAATAGACACATATTCATTGTTGATCAGTTATTCACTGTACCAAGAACTAATACGTTAACCATATGTTTGCCATTCGCCAACACGTGTTTTTCAAACATTTTCAAGGTAAGCATACAAATCATCTTTTGTTCATTCCAGGGGGAGGAGGGAGAAATAAAATAGGGAGAGAGAGAAACAAAATTATTCATCAAAAACTTTATCAACAATTCATTCACATCTCTCTTGCATTATGTTCCAATTTACAAAACATATGCTGGTTCCTTAACCTTTGTCATTATTAAGTCAGTCCCCCTCGGTGAACAATGGCAATACAGACATGGGTCAGATTTCCTTGAAAGTGGAATTCGGCAAACAATGTTTACTCAAACCCAGGGAAAAGAAAACGTCCATTTCGGAGACCCCATAAAAGACTTCATCACAGTGATCAGATGCTCCCAATGCTCGAAAACTAACATCCCAGCTCAGAAGAGAGAAAAATAAAGTTTGCCTTGTGTTGCATGTAAGCACATTAAAGTAACAGGGCACACAAACACGTCAGTAATAGTGAGGGTCTGTCATATGTCCATGAAGCCTTCTCTGTGATCCACAAGATCATTTAAAATGCCATGTGTTTAGCATTGGATGTCTGCAGACAAAGGGAGTGAATGGGTAATGTGGACAGGCCTGTGGCATGCCTCTTCAGATGTGGGAATGTTCGGTTTTTAGAAATGGGAGCGGTGCATGCTGTCTGAAAAAAGTAGTTGCCACGTTCAGCAATTTCTTTCTTTCTTTCTTTCTTTCTTTCTTTCTTTCTTTCTTTCTTTCTTTCTTTCTTTCTTTCTTTCT
Organism: Ambystoma mexicanum; assembly: GCF_040938575.1. Lineage (NCBI taxonomy): Eukaryota > Metazoa > Chordata > Amphibia > Caudata > Ambystomatidae > Ambystoma > Ambystoma mexicanum. Next base: position 862,666,958 of record NC_090941.1, read on the forward strand.
TTCTTTCTTTCTTTCTTTCTTTCTTTCTTTCTTTCTTTTCTTTCTTTCCTTCTTTCTTTCTTTCTTTCTTCTTGTTTTGATATGACATTCCAATTATAAAAAATTAAGCAGAGATTTTTTTAGAGCTGATGTAAGTTTGCATGCTGACTTTTGTGGTTTTCCATTGAAGATAGGCACAATAGTACTATTCATGATCACCATTTTAAGATAACCATTTATACGTTCTTAGGTGGGTTTATAACATTATTTGAGCAAGTTTCAAGTCAACTCTATGAAACCGATAGCTATTAAAGCCACGTGTTTTGCACGTTTGCCAAGTCCATCACTAGCGTGCAATGACTCCACCCCTATCCCGGCCCCCTTCGCTAAGGTCCCTCCCGCCCATTGGACGAGGAAAGCCAGAGTGCATTTATTTCAGTTCCTCTAAAAATGTACAAAAGTGAAAAAGTGACTCGCCTGTTCAATCTGGAAGAGCACACCACGTTTGCAGGTGTCTCTAGAATGAGATGAATGAAAACGTGCTGGTTTCAAGACAAGGACAAATTCTCCCTTTGTATATGGGCCTGATCACGACTTTAGCGGTAACGCCGGCGGTATTACCGCTGGCGGTATTAGCCCTCCCGCCGAACTCCGCGGCGCTAATAGCGCCGGATCACGAGTTCGGCGGTAATGTAATTCCCCACTCACCACTGAGCCCATTCGGGAATGCCCCATTCCCCATTGGGCTCAATGGGGAAAATTCACACTCTTACCGCCGGCGATTTCCCGCCGGCGGTAATAGCGCAAATTTTCAGCGGATTTCCCCCCAGCCAAGAGCTGGGGCGAAATCCGCCAAAGTCCTGATTTGGCGGACCCTTAAATCTGGCGGTAATAGCGCGACCGCCGGATTTAAGGGTTACCGCCAAAGTCGTGATGAGGCCCCATATGTGAACTCACAGCATGAGACATGCTAAGCATGAACAATTGTAGCGCATGGTCCTTTCAGAGACTTCATTTTGGGCTATTTTCATATTCGTGCACATGGGTTTTTTTTGTCCACCGGTGGCGTCGCCATTCGTGTTCCAAAATTGAGTGCATGGGCGTAATTTTAGGGGGCAAGGGGTGTTTGTCCCCCTCCCCCAACTTTCATAGCACACCATTTTGTCCACATTCATTTGGTTGGGGCACCTTTTCTTCAGATGTCAGGTCCCCCCCAACATGTTCAGCAAAGTTACACCACTGATTGAGTGTGCTACCTAGCATGCTATAGCATTAAACATTAAAAGCACAGACCCAGGAGCGATGTGGTAGCAGTTTCTGTTGCAATGCTGTGTGCAGTGACCTGAGCCTCAGAAAAGCAAAGCCAGGTTGGGATGGCAATGTGGCCCAATGCTTTCAGAAATGCTTTGAGAAAGAAGACATGACCTTTTTATGTTGGGTAAAGAATGGGCAAACTATGCTCCAGGTCCACGTGTTCTAAGGGCTTGCAAAAACTACAGTGCAAAGGTAAAAGTCATATAATAATGTAGTAAGCACACCACACAAGCATTTCTAGAACAGGAAGAAAGTAGGTTAACTGGATACTAACATGATCAATATGTGTTTTCGACAAAGAGAAACTGATTTTTTCTACTGCAATTAATGAATTACTGCTGTCATTTCGTTGCAATGTACAAACAAGAGCTGGTTTAATCCTCTAAAAATTACTTTCCAGAGGCGGTGTGCAGGCTCAAACAGGGCTGAAATCCCAGTTTAATTTTTAACAAAGGGCAAACTCAGGATTGCTTTTTAAATAAGTGAAACCTTTAGACCCAACCAGTTTGCTAATTCATGCTGTAATTGCTTCAAATAAGTCTGTCTGACCCAAGCAGAAAGAATCCATGATTAGAAACTGACAGTGCTGATTATTAGGCAAGGCAATTGTAAATATGTGTACCGGACCAAAGTGCGCGAACGAGATAGCACTGTAAGAGACCAGGCTTGAATGAGCGGCAATGACAACAAAATGGCGGTATGCCTCGGGGAAATGAGTCCACCCTGAATGATGGGAGTGGCTTTGGTTCCTCACTGTAGGTGAATCATAAACTATGGTAGCAGAGTGCTTGCCGTGCACCAGGATTAGCCACTGATGGGCACCGTGTTTGTGCTTCCTTCCTTTTGTATAAACATGTTCTCATGGTACAACATATTATAGGAATTACACGTTTGCAAAAATGACAACATTCCATGACAGAAAACATGGCAAACATCAATTGGCAGTGCCAGACAACGTTGCCAATGTATGCAAGATCCTCCCCACAAAGCACCTGCATGTTTGATCTCTTCCTGGTGACAATTAAGGGTAGGTAAACTGGTTGGGCGGCAAAACATGATTAAAACACATATTGGATGGTGCAAGTGCCATGAACGGTTCCAACTTCCTCAGACGTTTGTCCCGGGGTCATACAAGTCACTCCCGTACCCTACTGGGACATATAACGTAAACCTGCTGTCCTACTGGGATCTGACAGGCCCCTTCATGGCATTGGTGTATGATATTTTCAGCATAAATAGAATACAGCTGTAAAGCATCCTCGGAGTGCTAGGGAGGAGGATATGTGGGTCTTTCTCTTAGATTTTGGGTCAGTGGCACGTGAATTTCATTGGAATTGGGGCAATCTGATCATACCTAGTGATAATACCCTCTTGGAATTCAGCCACAAGCTTTGGGGTGTCCCATCACAGTGGCACAAATCTCTCCAAACCCATCACCTTAATGGCCACCACAACATGATTCCTGATATTAAAGATCACTTCTGAACTGGCAATGATGAGAGGTCATTGTGCCTTTCTTTGTCAGAACACGTGGCCTGATTTACAAAGCCTTCCTCTATGGGGGTTCCCCATTCAAACGTGCTTTTGTAAATCAGGCCCATGATGTTTTCCCTTCCAGTAAGGCTGTGGGTCATCTTTTTGTGTTTCCCTAGACGACCTATCCATTGTTATCTGCTCTGCACGATGTGTTATACTGGCGGATTCATTGACCAGTCTATATCCAGGAAGGGCATGCCAGCCCAGACTCCTAGTAGCACTGAAACCACCTAAACACACATCATGCTTTCGCTACCAAAGGGTTATCCAATGTAAAGGTGCTGGCTTTAATTATGAAAGTCTCTTCCTTCCAGTTCCCAGGTTAATTGCTCCAGGTTTTACCACAAATATATCCTCCATAAAGTTAGCCTCTACACAGAGGTGTTGCTAGTTCTGGAAAATATCCAGGGCTACACTGATGTGGGGATTGTCGGGACTCGGGGCTAGCTAGCCTTTTGGTTGTAGACCCTGAGATTCTATCTGGGGCTACAACCAAAAGACCTGGGGCTATGGCCCCGTTAACCCCCGCCCTAGCAATGCCTCTGCCTCTATCTATGTATCGAGGGTTGCCTTGCTTTTGTCGAAAGTGGCATGGAATGATTCAGTCGCTTGAACAGCTTGAATGGTTTCTGAGCAATGTCCTCAAAACAAGACAACTTCTCTGCTTTACAAGAAAGGCAGAGCTTTATGTGGGAAGATAAGCAGAACTTAGAATTTGGAGAATTACGCAGTAAAGGCCTGGGGCTGTCCTCCACCTCAGAAATAAGGAGGGCAGAGGAAAAAATGACATGTTGCAAGCTACTAGCCAGCCATACAATTTCACTCGCGACCCCAATTCTGCACGTAGGGCATGCCATGTATTTCTCAGCAAGAGTCAATTATCGCAAGTATATGGCTAGTGGAAAGTGCACATTTTAGGCCCTGAGGAGGACATGCCCAATCCCTGCAGTACATCCTCTCCAGTGCATAAATAATTTGCTGATACAAAGATGACACATTCCTTCTCAGTAAATTAAGGTGATCAGCAGAATACTTTTGTTCACTTGATCATCAGGCAACCTTTGTACTGCTTTGATGCTGCGAATGTTCTGGATCCTCTCTAAGTTCTACGGAATTGTACGAACGGACTGGAAAAAAAGGTCTGACAGCACAAAAAGCCCGAAAAATGCATACCAAAAAGGTTAGAACATCAAACGTGTGAACCTTTGGTGGCATGCATTGTAGGTAAGTAAAAAAAAAAAAAAAAAGAATGCGGGGGCTGTGGGTATAGTGAGCAGGGTGTTGCCTCGGGCACCCCTGCAGCTCACTCGAGAAAAACAAAAAAAAAGAAATAGGGGCTACAGGGTGGGGGGTGGGGTGGCCAGCAAAAACCCACTCACTATACTTTACAGTATAGTGAGCAGGGGTGTGAGGGAAACCCTTGCAGCTGCCCGTAAAAAAAATAAAAAAATAAAAGAAAAGGACCCTGCGGTGCCGGTTCCCGATCACGGAAGTGAAAGGGAACTGGCGACGCAGGGACACAGCGGGAAGAAAGGGTAAGTAGGGTTTGTTTATTTTGGGGGTGTGGGTAGGGGTGTATTGAGGGTGGGGGGGTGTGTTGTGGGTATGTAGTGATTTGCAGTGTTTGCTTGCATGGGAAATGTACGACCTTTGGTGGTGCGTACATTTCCCATGCAAACTTTTCCGACACAGACTTTTCTGTGACGGAAAAATCACGCAGATCCAAGTTCCACACAGGAAAAGGGTGTCATTTCCTCTGTTGATGGCTTTGGTATGTTATGGGGAGACTGAGGACTGAATGACATAATTCGCATAACACAGATTAAGCAGAACAACTCCCCATTTAGCACAAACCCCGATCCACCCACATTTATGTTCTCTCTCCAGGCAGAAAGGTATCATCAGTTTGGACTGTGATGGATCATGTACTTCAGAAGTGAATGTCTTTAAGTGATTGTTTCTGTTGTTTTTGTGTTATTCGTATTATTCTTATTGCCACCTTGTTCAATGGAAAGCCTACGGACAATAGTAAGTGCATGTTTAAAGATCGAGCATGGATTTATGCAGTAATTTCAAAGCGTCATGCCAGCATACAAGGGACCCATACCTATGTCATGGCTCAGTAACATGTTGCTGTTAGGTGACCTCAATGAGTTCAGTGTTAAAGATCTCTGCATTATGCACTGGTTTGAATCCAAGCAGGGCCCTCCATCCTTTCGTAATTCAGTACATTTAATTGGGTTATAACTACATCAACTGAATTGGAATTAACATCATTATAAAAGACACATTTTATCATTGAGCTTTTTTGAGTTATTAGGCTAAGGTGTCTTCAAAATGCAAGTGAGTTGCTGTATATGAAAATGCTCTTCTTAGTGCATAGATTTCGTCTTGGTTTGGGAGTCCAGCTTTAAATGAATTTGCAACAACACTCCCACCTACATTGTTGGCTGCCTTGAAAATCTGAAGAGCTTTTGCCCTGCTCGAAAAAATACAAGTGGTTCCACTTTCCTGAGACACCAGTCTCTTAAATCTATAGCCTGGCTGGTAATAAAAAGCAGCACCATTGACAGTAAACCTTCGTACAAATTAGTTCCATATGCCATGTCTATATTTTGAAGTGCAACATTTATGGTAGTGCTGTAGAAAGTTCAGCTACTATAACATTGGAAACATTATAGAGTTATCTCTATAGTACAAATAACCAAATGAGTCTCGGGAGGATAGCCCATGGGCATCGTGCTCGCATTGGAAGTAAGACGACACAGAGAAACACTGATTTGATCCCGGGTCCGCGCTTAGAAACCTCTGGGTATTAAGTGCGTTATAAATAACATATCATATCATGTGTATTATTTAACTCAATTGACAATCCGAGGGATGCTTTAACATTAGGCTTTCAGAAACAGGCATGTCACCCAGTGTGTTACTATTAGGGGGCCGGAATTAATGTGTGCAGGAAAGTAAGTCAGCTCTCTGCCCTTCCCATTTATGGAAAGAAGGAATGGCAAAATGTTTAGCCCCACGAGGTGTCATAATCTTATTACACCAACATTGAGAGTATCGTCATTGTGTCAATTCTTCGGTGTGTGTGTGTGTGCAAAGGCAATGCAAATGGAGATTTTATTTGATTTGCAGGTCCTATGTGCTGAGCAGAAAAAAAGTTCTGATTAAGTTCATGATATCTGATGCACATGGGGTCATTCATGCAAGCGAGATAAAGGTGTGCACTATGGTATGTGCTGTAATGACGATAGTGGGAGCTAGGATAAGACATTTAAAAATAGAAGGAACACAAAGGTGAGGCTTGAGCTTTCATGTTTACCTGGTCCTGTGTATGTAAACGAGTATTGTATCAACATTGCTTAATTTTCCACTTCCTGTGCGAGTCCTATAAAGGAAAATACTTATTTGCTGCAATGCCTTGCAACATGGGTCCCAATCTGGCGGTGCGCCCCCTTTGTAATTTTGGCAGAGCCTTGGCAGTCAGAGCCTCAATGCTTTTGCTGAAGTGTAAGGAACTTTGGAGCAAAGGATAATGGCCTAAAATAAATTGTTATGATATGATATGATATGGCATTTATAACGCGCCTATACACAAGTGTTTCAAGGCGCGACGAGGCAAGGGAGGGGGAACAGAGGGAAGACAGAGACAACGATCTTACTAGTCCAGGTGACAGTGAGATCACGGAAGTGCAGGGGGGGAGAAGGGGGGAAATGTGGGTGAAGGGGGAGGGGAAACAGTTAACAGAAAGGCCTTCCTGAGAGAGAGAGGCACTATTCAGTAAAGAAATTTTAAAACCCAATGCATTTTGGTTCAACTGAAATACAGGATTGTTTTTGTAAAATTAAGCACTATTAAAATAGAATAAGGTCATGACACATTATTTCCTGATCTGATATCAGGCATATATATTTGGCTGCTGTGATTGTGCATTTTACTGGAGAAGATTATATCTCCAGCCCAAACTTGCAGAACTAAAGGTAAACAAACAGGAACACATTGGAAACTACACACATGTTCAGAGAAAGCTGTGTAAACATATTCTGAGAAGAAGGCACACACATTTTAAGAGAAGAGGGCACTATTCTGAGCATTATTTCTCTAATCCAACCTGCAAAAGTCAGATACAATTGATTATTGCTGACATTTAAATGACTTGCACATAGCCTATGCATTCACTAACTCACACTTATACAGGGGAAACAACTTAAATGAATATATGTTAATGAATATTATTTGTTAAAGTACATGTTCTCCGATATCGTACTTGTTTTGATACTGGAGAAATTCAAATGTTTTGATGAATTTTAAAATATGTGGAAACACTTGCTGATAGCGCCAGTGCTATCATTGAAGAACATTGTGTTGCCTATATCAAAGCAATCCTATATATGCGGTAGCGGCCGTGTAGTTATGGTTAAGTTGCTAAACCCATAGGAAGAACACTTTTTGGGTGGCTTCTAACTTTGCTCCCCCTGGACAAATCTTCACCAAACTTTGCAAAACAAAATATTTGTCCGGCTCTGAATTATTTTGGCAAGTATGGTGAGGTTTTGTCAAGGGGGGGCAAAGTTATAGCGGGGTCGCACCTAGTAGCCATCGCTGGAGGTTCACCTCCAGTTTTGAGCCACAACAGCAAGGCATAGTGGGTATGCAAATAAGCTCAACTGCAAACCTTTTTGTCAGGACTATACTGCATTGATGATCCCTAATAATGCAAAATCAGGTATGTAGTCCTGGCAGCTTTGCAGATGCCTGTCTTGGGTTGATTGACCTATGTATAAAGTAGCACTGCCCTCTTAAGACAAAGACAATTTGCACAACTGCTGATTTGCACAGTTCATTGACCATAGACGTCTCAGGTCCTAGACTAATGTGGTTGTTTAAGTTAGATTATTTGCACTATGCACTTTATTCTCGACATTTGACACCTTTGTTTGCCTTATTTTATGGGATAAACACTTTATGTGTCATACACATGTAACTGGTTAGAATATTGGATTTAACCAAACATAAAATCCATCACCAGCGTGCCTACATCCAGAGCAGCTGCACTATGCGTTTCACTGGTTTATGGTCATTAGAGTTGGACTAACCACATGATGTTGGGTTACACCCTGTGTTTATATTGCCTGATTTGAGTGTTGGTTTTAATCAATCACATTACCCTCAATTCATTTAACTTAATTTTAATTGTTACAGACGCACATCTCATATGTGACTATCTTGCAGACTAAAAATGCAATATGGGGCTACCTACTGCTATTCTTTGATACCACAACTCTTTCTATGGTATACTATGCAACAGTATGACATGTTATGGTATATTAGGCTAAGATCGTGGTGTTATATTTGAGTGAACCATAAGTATCATAGAGTAGTCAAACTGAAAGCCCATTTAAATGCATTTTTATACCTGGGCTCTGCAAGTGTGTGAACAAGCACTCAGTTGGGTGTGAAACACATCACGTTTTGTATGTATGCTGTTCTCTTGTTGCCTAGGGCATCAATTTTTTGTCTATAATAAAGCCAATTTTCAACATTTGTAAACAATGGCAGTTCGGGCATTTTTTCTTGATGGTGAAGCAGAGTGCGACCTGTGCATGTTGGTGTGCATTTCTTTCTTTCTTCATATATATATATATTCAGTAAAAAAACTTAGTTAAAGGGACATTATGGTTAAGTTGTGCTACTAAAAACCTATGAAATTCAGTGAAAAAACTTTGTTATGGGGACGTTATGGTTCAAATTAAAACCGAAAAACCCCTGAAATTCGGCAGTATGGTAAGATAAGCAACCAGAACTCGCGCCACCGTGCACTGTTAACACTAACACCCAGGACATCAAAGATGACATCCCAAATGTCTTTGATGACATCACTGATGACATCACATGTCTGGCTCTCCCTTTTTTCCGTTTACTGACTTATCTAGGCCACATAGTTTTCTTCAGTAACAGTCAGGAAGTAAAAATTGAAAAGGTACTATATTTGTAGACTTGGGGTCAAGTCACATCATATGAAACATATAAATAGTGGAAGACACAGGCTTGAAAGAGAGCAATCCTTTCTGTGTATGAAGATAATCATTAGGGTTATCAGCACTTTCTCATAGTTTTATTTTTATTACTCTACCTTCCCTGTATGTGCTCATATTTGTATACATTGTACTCACTCTCCTTTCCTTAGGGTGCAGTCACATCATGTGATACACATACATATGGTAAGTAGCAGCTTTGAAACAGCAATAGTTTCTCTGCATAAAGACAATCAGTTAGGTTATGAACTCTTTCTGCTACTACTTCTGCTTTTTTGTTTACTTCACGGTCCCTGTATATACTCATATTTGTATGTGTTGTTGTCTCTTTGTGTTTTGTCTGTAATAATTATGTATAAAGTGGGTTTTATTATCTACTTATTACATGTTTCACAGTACGCAAAACTCTAATAAGAAAGCAGTTATAATTTCACTATTCAACATGGCACGATTATGAATATTGCACCTTCATCGTGTATGCTGCACACACTGCCTATGTTTCTGCATGAGTAGCTTAGTATACTGGATAGACCTTCATAATAGAATGCTATTTATATCAATGCATTGCTTAATGCACTAATTAGCTCATGATATTTATCCCCAATGATCCTTGACAGTTTTTGGTCAGCATCATAAGAATCCCTTGTACAGAGTTTTCATGAAAAGTAAATGCACATGTGATGTCATCAGTGATGTCATCAATGACATTTGTGATGTCATCTTTGATGTTCTGGGTGTTAGTGTTAACAGTGCACGGTGGTGCGAGTTATGGTTGCTTATCTTACCATAACTGCCGAATTGCAGGGGTTTTTCAGTTTTACTTTGAACCATAACGTCCCTTTAACAAAGTTTTTTCACTGGATTTCATAGGTTTTTAGTAGCGCAACTTAACCACAACGTTCCTTTAACAAAGTTTGTTTACTGAATTTCATAGGTTTTTAGTAGCGCAACTTAACCATAACGTCCCTTTAACACTTTTCTTTTACTGAATTTCATAGTTTTTTATTAGTGCAACGTGACCATAACGTCCTTTTCAATGGAGGAAGACCACTAGCATACTAGGTTCTCAAAGTGGGAACCCGGGGTGACAAAAAAAAAGATTTTTCTTCCCAAACCAGGACACCGCAGGCAGGCGTACCGGTGTAGGAAGGAAAATCTTTTACCAAGATGGACACCAGGGAAAGGGAAGGCAGGGTGTATAAAGACAACACAACAGGGCATCGTCAGGGGGTCGGGAAGACCAGGAGAGAGACACGGGGCATGAGTGGGGGGTAACACGAGGGAGACACGGGGCATGAGCAGGGGGTGGAAAGAAGGGAGACACGGGGCATGAGCGGGAAAGAAGGGAGACACGGGGCATGAGCGGGGTGTGGGGGTGAACAGGGGAGACACGGGCCATGAGCGGGGGGAAAAGGAGGGAGACAGACACGGAGCATGAGCGGGGGTGAACAGGAGAGACACGGGGCATGACCGGGGGGGTGGGGGGAACAGGAGACAGACACTGGGCATGAGCAGGAGGGTGGGGGGCAACAGGAGAGAGACATGGGGCATGAGCGGGGGGGTACAGGAGACAGTCACGGGGCATGAGCGGAGGGTGGGGGGGAACAGGAGACAGACACGAGGCATGAGCGGGGGGTGGGGGCACAGGAGACAAACATGGGGCATGAGCGGAGGGCAACAGGAGAGAGACACGGGGCACGGAGCAGGACATTTCGGGGCGGCCGGTTCGGCGCGGGATGATTTGGCGCGGCCGGTTCGGCGCAGGAGCCGGTTCGGCGCAGCACAGCGCAGCAGCCCACGCCGAACTCGCTGCACATAAATGTCCTGTGAGTTCTTCATGCAGGCACCACAGCCACGCAGAGTACACACCCGTGCCCGTGATGGTGGGCCCTGTGCTGCTCGGAGCAGTCTGCTCTGAGCAGCACAGCCCCCACCATCATGAGCCCGGCAGATCAATTCTGCTCTGTGCGCGCACCCCAGTGCACATCGCCTGCTGTTTAGGGAAACGTTCAGTGCAGTGCACTGAAAGTGTGAGTTTCAACTTCATCCCACACTATTTTAAAATGAAACAGTTTCATTTTAAAATAGTGTGGGGTGACGTTGAAACTCGCATTTTCAGTGCACGGCACTGAACGTTTCCCTAAACAGCAGGTGATGTGCACTGGTGTGCGGCGTGCCAAAACATCCCGTCGCTGAACCGGCGATGCTGAAACGGGGTGTACCGACGGGGCATGAGCGGGAGGGGGGAATAGGAGACAGACACGGGGCATGAGCGGGTGGGGGGAAACAGGAGACAGACACGGGTCATGAGGGGGTGGGTGTAAACAGGAGACAGACACGGGGCATAAGCGGGGGGTGGGCGGGAGGGAGGGATAGAGACACGGGGCATGAGCGTGGGGAGGGCTGCGGGATGGATAGAGACGAGGCATGAGCGGGGGGTGGGAGGCAGGAGGGATAGAGACACGGGGCATGAGCGGGGGGTGGCCAGCGGGAGGTATAAAGACATGGGGCATGAGCGGGGGGTGGGTGTGGTAGGGATAGAGACATGGGGCATGAGCGGGGGGTGGGCAGCGGGAGTGATAGAGACACAGGGCATGAGCAGGGGGTGGGCGGCAGGAGGGATAGAGACACGGGGCATGAGCGGGGGTGGGCGGCAGGAGGGCTAGAGACATGGGGCATGAGCGGGGGGAAAAGGAGACAGACAGACACGGAGCATGAGCGGGGGTGAATAGGAGAGACATGGGGCATGACCGGGGGGATGGGGGGAACAGGAGACAGACACTGAGCATGAGCGGGGGGTGGGGGCACAGGAGACAAACACGGGGCATGAGCGGGGGGCAACAGGAGAGAGACACGGGGCACGGAGCAGGACATTTCGGGGCGGCTGGTTCGGCGTGGGATGATTTGGCGCGGCCGGTTCGGCACAGGAGCCAGTTCGGCGCGGCACAGCGCAGCAGCCCGCGTCGAACTGGCTGCACATAAATGTCCTGTGAGTTCTTCATGCAGGCACCACAGCCACGCAGAGTACACACCCGTGCCCGGGATGGTGGGCCCTGTGCTGCTCGGAGCAGTCTGCACCCTCATGAGCCCGGCAGATCAATTCTGCTCTGTGCGCGCACCCCAGTGCACATCGCCTGCTGTTTAGGGAAACGTTCAGTGCAGTGCACTGAAAGTGTGAGTTTCAACTTCATCCCACACTATTTTAAAATGAAACAGTTTCATTTTGAAATAGTGTGGGGTGAAGTTGAAACTCGCATTTTCAGTGCACGGCACTGAACGTTTCCCTAAACAGCAGGTGATGTGCACTGGTGTGCGGCGTGCCAAAACATCCCGTCGCTGAACCGGCGATGCTGAAACAGGGTGTACCGACGGGGCATGAGCGGGAGGGGGGAACAGGAGACAGACACGGGGCATTAGCGGGTGGGGGGAAACAGGAGACAGACACGGGTCATGAGCGGGTGGGGGTAAACAGGAGACAGACACGGGGCATAAGCGGGGGGTGGGCGGGAGGGAGGGATAGAGACACGGGGCATGAGCGGGGGGTGGGCTGCGGGAGGGATAGAGACGAGGCATGAGCGGGGGGTGGGAGGCAGGAGGGATAGAGACACGGGGCATGAGCGGGGGTGGGCGGCGGGAGGTATAGAGACATGGGGCATGAGCGGGGGGTGGGTGCGGGAGGGATAGAGACATGGGGCATGAGCGGGGGGTGGGCAGCGGGAGTGATAGAGACACAGACACAGGGCATGAGCAGGGGGTGGGCGGCAGGAGGGAAAGAGACACGGGGCATGAGCGGGGGTGGGCGGCGGGAGGGATAGAGACATGGGGCATGAGCGGGGGGTGGGCGGCGGGAGGGATAGAGACACGGGGCATGAGTGGGGGGTGGCTGGCGGGAGGGATAGAGACACGGGGCATGAGCGGGGGGTGGTTGGTGGCAGGATTAGAGACACGGGGCATGAGCGGGGGTTGGGCGGCGGGAGGGATAGAGACATGGGGCATGAGCAGGGGGTGGGCGGCGGGAGGGATAGAGACACGGGGCGTGGGCGGCGGGAGGGATAGAGACATGGGGCATGAGCGGGGGGAGGGATAGAGACACGGGGCATGAGCGGGGGGTGGGCGGCAGGAGGGATAGACACACGGGGCATGAGCGGGGGGTGGGCGGCAAGAGGGATAGACACAAAGGGCATGAACTTAGGGAGGGATAGACACACGGGGCATGAGCGGGGTGTAGGCAGTGGGAGGGATAGACACACGGGGCATGAGCGGGGTGGGCAGCGGGAGGGATAGAGACACGGGGCATGAGCGAGGGGTGGGTGGCGGGAGGGATAGAGACACGGGGCATGAGCGGGGGGTGGGCGGCGGAAGGGATAGAGACATGGGGCATGAGCGGGGGTGGGCGGCGGGAGGGATAGACACACAAGGCATGAGTGGGGGGAGGGATAGAGACACGGGGCATGAGCGGGGGGTGGCCGGCGGGAGGGATAGACACACGGGGCTTGAGTGGGGGGTGGACAGGAGGGATAGACACACGGGCATGAGCGGGGGAGGGCAGCGGGAGGGATAGACACACGGGGCATGAGCGGGGGGTCGGGGGGTGGGGGAAGTGGAGAGACACACAGGGCATGAGTGGGGGTGGAGGGGAGGGGAGAGACACATGGGGCATGAGCGGGGGGTGGGCGGCGGGAGGGATAAAGACATGGGGCATGAGCGGGGGGTTGGCGGCGGGAGGGATAGAGACACGGGCATGGGTGGCAGGAGTGATAGAGACACGGGGCATGAGCAGGGGGAGGGATAAAGACACGGGGCATGAGCGGGGGGTGGGCGGCGGGAGGGATAGAGACATGGGGCATGAGCGGGGGTGGACGGTGGGAGGGATAGACACACGGGGCATGAGCGGGGGGTGGGCGGCGGGAGGGATAGACACACGGGGCATGAGCGGGGGGTGTGCGGCGGGAGGGATAGACACACGGGGCATGAGCGGGGGGTGGGCGGCGGGAGGGATAGACACACGGGGCATGAGCGGGGGGTGGCGGCGGGAGGGATAGAGACATGGGGCATAAGCGGGGGTGGGCAACGTGAGGGATAGACACACGGGGCATGAGCGGGGGGTGGAGGGGAGGGGAGAGACACACGGGGCATGAGCGGGTGTGGGGGGAGGGGAGAGACACACGGGGCATGAGCACGGGGGAGAGAGACACACGGGGCATGAGCGGGGGGGTGGGCGGCGGTAGGGATAGAGACACGGGGCATGAGCGAGGGGTGGGGGGTTGGGTTGTCTAGACACATGGGGCATGAGCGGCGGGAGGGATAGACACACGGGGCATGAGTGGGGGGTTGGCGGCGGGAGGGATAGACACACGAGGCATGAGCGGGGGGTGGCCGGCGGGAGGGATAGACACACGGGGCATGAGCGGGGGTGGGCGGCCGAGGGATAGACACACGGGGCATGAGCGGAGGTGGGCGGCGGGAGGGATAGAGACACGGGGTATGAGCGGGGGGTGGGCGGCGGGATGTATAGACACACGGGGCATGAGCGGGGGGTGGGCGGCGGGAGGGATAGAGATATGAGGCATGAGCGGGGGGTGGGCGGCGGGAGGGATAGAGACACGGGGCATGAGCGGGGGAGGGATAGAAACACAGGGCATGAGCAGGGGTAGGCGCGGGGGGAGAGACACACGGGGCATGAGCGGGGGTGGGAGGAGGGAGAGAAACACACGGGGCATGAGCGGGGGGCGGGCGGGAGGGGGAGAGACACATGGGGCATGAGCGGGGGGTGGGCAGGAGGGGGAGAGACATACAGGGCATCAGCGGGGGTGGGGGGGAGAGAGAGACACAGGGCATGAGCAGGGGGGAGGGAGAGAGACACACGGGGCATGAGCGGGGGGTGGGGGGAGGGAGACAGACACACGGCGTTCGTGTGCAGGTGGCAGATCCCGCTCCTCGGCCCTCCGCTAGCCACCGTGTGCCGATGGCGTGAGCGGGTGGCTGGAGGAACAGGGGAGACACGGAGCATGAGTGGAGGTTGTGGGGACAAGAAGGGCACACGTGGCATGAGCGGGGCTGGGAGGAACAGGAGACAGACATGGGCAGATTTACTGTACAGGTGGCAGATCCCGCTCCTGCTTACAAAGCCTCTCATGCGAGGAACAAAGATGGCGGGCGTCTCTGAAGCCAGACGCACTGCACGCTTTCACCGCATCCAATGAGAGAGCACGTCAGATGTCCGCGGACATCACGCAAGCCGCTTGCCCAATCACCGGCCTGTCCGCGGAGCGAACAGGGAAGTGTGTCCGCGAAGCGAACACAGATATCACAAATTTTTTCACTTACATTTTTGTCATTTTTTTAAAAACTACTGGACGGATTTACACCAAATAAAGCAAAGCACGCTTTCGGGACCAAGCCGCTGCTCCTGCTGCAAATTTGGTGTAAATCGGTCCAGCGGTTTGGGCTGTAGGCGTGAGTAAACTTTTTTCCCATTATGTCTATGGGAAAAAACACAAGTTTTGAGACCTCCCTATATCTTTTCCCCCCCTGGACAAATCCTCACCAAACTTTGCAAAAATTCAGAGTGGGCCATATACTTTTTTTGCACAGTTTGGTGAGGATTTGTCCAGGGGGAGCGAAGTTAAAAGCCGCCCAAAAAGTGCTCTTCCTATGGAAACACCAACTTAACCATAACTACATGGCCACTACTGTGGCCATTTAATATATATTTATATATATGTATTTATGTTAAATGTTAAAGATATTTGTACCGTGCACTGTCACCAATGGAGTTGGTTCACAGGCGTCTGGCGGATATGCAACCAAGAAGGTGAGATAGGTTAGTAGGGTGAGGAGGGAGTAGGATAGTGAGAGGAGTGGTGTTCTGGTGGCAGCTTCAACTCGGTATACACTGTGTGCTGAGCTTTTGGTGCGAGTATCACAGTGATGTCAGACCTCGTGTGCTATTGGTGCGGTTTATGTGTTGTAGCAGTGTGGTGAAGTGCATGCGGCTTGCAGTGCGAGAGGTGGTTGTGTTAGTTTTTGAGTGAGATAAGTATGTAGAAAGTTTTGAGCTTTATTTTTTTTGGTTAGTGGATTATATGCTTTGCAGCTAATCACAGTATGCCTGAATGCGTGGATTTTGGGAATCCTGCCTGGTGCGAAAATGGCTAGACTTGAGAGTCCTGTATAATGGGGAGAGGCCCACGCCCACAGAGCAATTGAGTATAGTACCTCACTTCGCTGGATTTGAGAAACCATTGAATAATTCATTACAGTGCTAAAACACAGCTAGAATCGAGACACCCGCAAAGGGAGAGGCCCACGCTTGGCAGAAATTTCGGTTTTGGCGCAACGCATTCCATGTTGTATTCTAATGAACTATGTATAGTGAGGTTGAAGTGTCTATTCTCCTCCTTGGGTGTCGGAGCAGGAGTAGTGGTCTCCTCTTACCCTACCATCTATGTGAATATGTCTGCTTGACAAATATATATATATATTTCCTTACAGAATTGAATGCCTGCGTGAGAACCAGCAGTGATATTCATGTAGACAAGAAAATGTGTTTTATTGATCCATTGTTCTTGCATATAGAATATTTTAGTGATGTCCTTGGTGTAAAGCTGGAGACCACCTTTGTTTAAGTTGACTCTATTCTTTTGAATACATTTTGAGTTTTGAAAATACACTGGGCCTTATTTACACAAATGTTCAACCTGCATGAGGTGTTATTCCAATGTTAGAGGGATATTATCTGTGCTCACGTTCGTGTGAGCAATTCTAAGACAAGCTCAGATGTGTGTACAGGCAGTACATCACAGTGTCTAGCACTGATGACGGAATTTATTCCAAAATGCATTGGCACATCTTTTTGGACACACAATGTGATTAACACTGCCTCTTCATAATGTTAGCAATAAGCACTATATTTGTAGTTTTTGCAAGTGTTTAAAATACATTCTCTTCTGAAACAGTTAACTGCAAACCTTTCTTAAATAGCTTCAGCCTGCAAACACACAGAATGCCCTTGCTAGGTTGCAGCTGTTGGGCCTAGAGTTTAAGAGCACGTACGAAGAATGTTAAAATAGCTAGGAGCAGCTGTAGAAGGTAATGTGAGACCCAGGCTGCAGTTCAATTATATAAAGACAATGGCTGTTGAAATGTAATCCATGTTCCAACTTGTATATATACATGCTTTATGAATGGAAGAGAAGAACAAGAGTTAAGCTCAGAGGGTGTATTTACAACGCACTGAGTAAATAGCTGCAGCTGTCAATTAAACTCTCGCTCGCTGAGCATAAAGAAACAAATACTCTGTTTGGGTGCTTCATTATTTTCTAGACTCAAGAAAATAGAGTTAATGTTATTTTTGATATTTTACAATAATAAGATGATTAAAGAAGAGATTTGGGCATTTTCATGAATGCAATTGATCTATGACTGATTAACAGCATTGACTTTGTCATTGAATGTGACTGAGCAGTTATTAAGAAGAAGGTTTGCAACTGGATTCCAGGATATAGTGAGAGCACACACAAACTGATTGGCAACGCTCAGTCTTCACTAGTCTGTTTTTCTCTTTGTGCCATAGGGTTTTTTCTCCTGGATGCTCCTTTGAAATGAATGGACCTTTAGAAATTAAACTGATATTATAATTTATTAAGAACACGAATAACTGGTGATCCTCACCTTATAAATATATTGTATTAACATGGGAAAGTCTGATTGAAATCATTTTTGAAAAACCAGGCCCACTGTCTGTTGAATTCCCAGAATTATGAGGCGGGGCTGGATGTGGGGGACATGAGATCAGGCATGCCATCCTAGTGGAATCCATAAATAAAGGCAATAAATATTTTACAGAAGTCATCATTGAGAAAGATTGTAGTTTACAGAGATGTGTTCAAGGTACCTTACTTAGTCACTGCCTACTCAGAATCTGAGAGCTACAACTGACATACATGTTCATCCTCTTAGGCATTTTACGTTCAACGTGTCTTCCTGATATTTCACTGGACTGTTGCATTAAAGTACTGATTTGTGTTGCATCGTTGCTGAATTTGAGGCATGAAACATACCAATTCTTTGTTTTTAAATGAACTGTCCTATGAAAATCTTGTCCCACTACCCCATAGCAATCCTCATTCCGTGAACTATTAACAAATTGGCTTATTTTAACACTGTCCAAACCCTTACCAGTCCAGTCAAGAAACAGCCTTAATCAAAGGATATTTTTAACAGCCCTTTACAAAAATCTATAATTGCATTGAAGTGAAGTCGAGAGACGGGTTCTTTCTGGGGGCTAATTTACTCATCAATGTTTCTTGATACACGTGTTTATAACTGATATGCATGCATTTCAATGTAATTCTTATGGTTACACATTCTCTGCTGACAACAGCTCCCCATCTTTTAAACATGTTTTGCAACCTGTTGTTTTTCAGGCAAAATGATGCAGACATAATGTCTTCTTTTTTATTTGTTGCTCTCTCTAGCAAACATGGAAGGAAAAACAGCACTGCAGTTTCTGCCCAAAATATTTTCTCCCCTTTTCTCATAATTACACATGGCAGCTTACAAGCATTGCTGGTGCCAATGTGCAAAGCTGTGTTGGCATTAGAACTGTGCCTAATTCACAGAAGATTTTTAACATGGCAAAACCCCATTGGAAAACGCCCTGTGAATAAGGGCCTAATACTTTATTGTGTTAATCTGTGATGTTGGCATACGAGTGAAATATATATTAGGTGAAAGAAATATGAAAACCCATTGCCTCCATGTTTAAAAACATCTTAGACAATTATCCTACAAAGCTCCATTATCCCACTCTTGTGCAGTAGAATGCACATGACATTTTAGTGGGAAACACGGAAATCAGGTGAAGAACGCAAAGCAAAATGGCTTCACTAGAATGTTCAATTCTAATGAAACCAGCAATGCGCTGGACTGAAACGTCTTCACACAAACACATGCATTTTAGAAATTGGAACTAATTACAAGGTGTGTTTAACTTTCAATCCACAACCGCATTGGTATTGAACACTTAAAAGCCACTGCTGATGCAGCAACATGTGATCTCACGCCCGTTGAGAGAAAGTGCAGGTGAAGCTTCTCGAGAGAAGACTCAGCTGCTACATGAGCCTAAGGCCCTATTCATTCATCCTCTCTGTGTATGATGCCATGCCTTTGGGCGCTTCTGCAATGCCTTTACTGCTCCCATGCCTATCTTTCCTTTCCTTCGTATTGGTCAACCTGCACCTTTGTGTCACTATATTTGCATTCCTGACCCCCACACATCTTTCCAGCATTGCCCCTTCGAGGTCATTGCACAAACAATTGCAGACTCGCTTGAAGTGGAAAAGGTGGCTTTAATGTGACAGGCCACAGCTTAGAAATACACATTAAACAGCTCCACCCCCTCCTTTACCGCGCTACTACCCCTTCTTTCTTCCTCCAACCATTCTTCAAAGGGCCTTGTCCCCGGCACTAGAAAAACCCTCCCCTGAGGTGTTCTTTCTGTCCACCCCCCCAATCTCTTCTACCTCAACCCCTTTCTGTTATCTTCAACCACCAACCTAATGCCCATCAGATAGCACTGGTTCCCCATAAGTGACCAATGAACTCCATCCTCCCAAAACAAATGAAAAGCCTCATATTTGATCTTCGGGTGCACAAGCATCTGCACCCCCAATCTTCTTCCTCATCCGTCCCAGGTCCCCCTCCTTAACAGCTCCCCTCCAAACCCTCCTTGGCATCAACTCGGTCCGAACCAAAACAACCCCAGGTCAGATCTCCCTCAACCAACTAAGGTCCCTCTTCATCTTCTTTAACAGTGC
The DNA here is from genome assembly GCF_040938575.1 of Ambystoma mexicanum. Classification (NCBI taxonomy): domain Eukaryota; kingdom Metazoa; phylum Chordata; class Amphibia; order Caudata; family Ambystomatidae; genus Ambystoma; species Ambystoma mexicanum. The sequence goes on from NC_090941.1 coordinate 862,686,646, forward strand.
CACACCTGTCTCCCTAACCAGATCGTTTTCCCCTGCATGTAACACCAGAGTCGCTGGCACCCCTTGAAGCTCCCTCATACCCGCCAGCATAGGCAACATTTGGTCCTATTTGAGCCCCCACACCCCAGACCATCTCAGCCAAGCCAAATCATAACCACAACCTAGATACCAAGAAAACGTTTTGCTGCATCTTTCCCTATCCATTTCAGTATGGAGTGTCTGCATATCCATATCTGAGGCTGTTCACCACTCCTCTGAGCCAAGTCTGAAGAAAAAAAAGACAAATGAGCCTGCCCTCTGATGAAACCCAGGAAACTGCAAATCAACGGCAACTGGATTGCAAACTGCAAAAAGGAACCCCTTGCCGTAAGGAACAGCTACTGGGTGGGAAAGCCCACCATCTCCGATGAATTACCTAAAGGGGTGCAGTAATAGGAAATACTCCAAGGGGCAGATACACTCCATAAAACATCTTCTAAAGGAGTTTCTTTTTGCTGCACTCTATGTTCCATACACAAGTTCACGTGTCTGGCTATTGCATCCCAAAGAGAATGAATGGCGCCAATGCAGAATGCAAGACAGTCTATATCCTGTCATAAAGTGGGAAGAACTGACAGGCACAAATGAAAGAGGAGGATTCAGCAATTGTCCCAAAGATATAATAGCTCTTCCAGCACTGCTAATAACACGTATCCAGCAAGTGCTTCCCCACAAGCAAATGAATTGGGATAAATTGACTGCTTGCAGATAGGACGAAGCGGAGTCAGTTGAAAAATATTTTGCACGAAAAAGAAGAAGCTTTTACCTTGTTTAGTGGAATGGACGTGACTATGCCAGAGGGACAGAAAGCGTTTTGTTCACATTTTGTAGAGGGATTGTTGCCTCACCTAAAGTATGATATACAACCGTATGAATCTACATGGCCAACTCAAGCTGCTGCCCAGATTTTGTCTATGACTAGGTATTATGCCAATCACCATGTCAACGATAAAGGGGAGAAGGAAAAGAAAAAGAATGGAACTAATAACCAGAGCACTAATGCAACATCATAAGTATTTTCACCCTAGGCAAGGCCAGCAATATTCAGCTAGCAATCATTATGAAGATGACTATAGCACAATAGACATTACAGCATAGGGCCAGTCCAAAGTCCAATGCCAAGGGACCAATATCTGATCCTGTACAATTCAGTATAAGTCCTATATTGTGCATGACTCAGCTTGTTGTCACTGCTTTAAATCTGTTGTGAATGGATTTGCTGAAACATCTGCATGCAATTCACCCAAGTTCCCTTTCCATGGAATGCTGCTCTGCAAAAGAGTTTTCATGTTTTCAAAATCTACTTTATATAATTTGCCTGCTTTTCGGCACGCCTGATATGTTGTTTGTGCATGAAAAGCAAGGTCGTGCATTATCTGTACTAACTCAACAACAAAGGGAAAAAAAGAAAAACAGACGGTCTGCATATTTTACTTCCACGTTGGTCTCAGTGGGGATTTTATTGGATAAAACTAAAACGCAGCACCTAACAAATGTCTGGTTGATTAGATATGAGCTGACATTATTGGCTTCAAATATTGTTATACAACGTTGAAAAACATTGTTGAGGCTTGTAGGATATCTCATTATTTAGCACAAGTATATTGCACACATGATGCAGTGAGAGGATATTATATTTGATAATACCCTAGAAACAGTGCAAACTATTAAGGTTAAGGCCGATGAAAAATACATAGGTAGTTATTGGCTAAATATGCAAGATGAGGTAACATGGAATTACCACATATATATTTACCTTTGAAATTGTCCTGTGCTTATGACCTATCTTGCATAGGTGCAGAAGGAATGTGTAACATTTCTCACTACTGTGTGGAGTAGCAGTCAACTAAAGACCATCCACAATTCTCTTTCATAAACTAGTTCATATGTGTACCCTTTAACATTGGGTAGAGTCAGGTAGCCCCAAAATGTCATTTTCGGCTACCTGCGTTTCTTTTGAAGTACGACAGCTAGAGTTCATTGAAGTTGCCTGCCTGTCAGGAAAAATTATGTGTTAGTGATAAGCATGTATGTTAAGCACATGGGTATTTCCTGTGGGTAGACAGTACTGCATTACGATTGACCCTGATGTGGACTGCCTTACACTGTTTGGAGCAACAGTAATGTATCTCTTGGTGAGGCTGCAACATAATTAATGCATTCAGGTGTTGGATTGACTCCTTAAGAAGTAGTTATGGGCCACGTAGCAAATACATGGGTTGTGCCGAATTTCAAAATATGTGTTATATCCGCTGTTAATCAACTATTGTAAGAGTTAGCTAAACACCTGTCTATTCTCTGCAAACTTGCTGGGCCAGCTGCAGCGGAATAAACCTGTCTCTCTGAGCTGAGTAAACCAACATTCTGGTTTGGTGTTTCATTTTGCCTTAAAGTTATTTTCTGAACACAGGCGGGAATACTAGTAATAATCTCCCACACCCTTACCAACTGATCGGTCTTTTATTTACACATTTGATAACCACACTGTCCTCTGACAGGCCTCTGATGTGGAGGGCCTCTGACAGGCATACATCCCTCCACATCAGACCTCCATTGCCCTCCAGAACCTGGGACAACCTACTTATTTGGACCGCTGGCACTGGCCTCCTGCCATCCTTCCCCCTCCCCTTTTCCCTTGCCCATCCTTCCAACATCATATGTGCCATTTCCCCCACTAGGCTGAAAAGTCTAGAACCCAGAAAAAGCATATTCCCGCCAGCTTCTCCGCTATCGTTGCGCTGGACCAACCCTTACCCACACAGCTCAAAGTAGCCAATTACATCCTCTCTCCTTCTCTCCTCTGCATCCTCTATCCCCTTCCAACTGCAAGCTCGCCGCTTCAGAAACTCCAACCACGCTCTTCTGTAGGCAGCCCGCAATGGTAGGGCCAGGGAACCCTCTACTTAGTGCAGGGGTCTCAATCTACTAGCTGCCACAGCTCCTCCAGGATCTGTTGCCCCTCCACTTCAGCTTCCGGTGCCAGCCTTCGAAATCTCTGCCACTGAAAATGAGATAATGCATCAGTGATGCTGTTACCCTTACCTGGCACCTGCATCGCCCTAAACACCACATTCCATTTCAGGCAGTTCAGTACAAATTCCCTCATTAGCCTGGCCACCCTCTGGTCCCTGGCTGACTGCTTTTTCACAATGTTGATCACTGCTTTGTTACCCATGTTGAAATTCACTTTGTTATTCCACAACTCTCTGCCCCACAAATCCAATGCCAATAGCAACAGGAAAAATTCCAGGATAGCTATTCTCACGACCCCATTTCCACTGCTCAGGCCACCTCTCCACACACCATCTTGCCCTCCAGTACACGCCAAATCCTCCAGCACCTGCCGCAGTGGAGAAAACATGCACCTCCCAAGCTACTGGGTGCTCTTGCAGCCACATAGACACACCATTAAATTCCTCCTGAAAACTCAGTCATAACCTGCAATCCTCTCTGACAGCCCCTGAAACCCTCACCCTGTGAAGTTGGTGCTTTGCACATGCCATAGAACAGGCCATATTCCTACAAAAAGTGTGACCCGGGGCCACAACCCGGCACGCAAAATGGAGATTCCCTACCAGTCGCTGCATGTCCACAACCATCAACGTATGCGCCAGCTACCGTCCTCTCCAGCAACTGTACCAGCTTGCTCACCTTGTCGTCCGGCAAGAGTGAGGTCATGGCCACTGAATCCAGCTGAATTCCCAGAAAAGTCAGAACCACCGCCGGCCCCTCGGTCTTATCCTCCGCCAATGGCAATCCCAATCCAAGCATCAACAACTGAAAAACCTCCAGCATCCACTGGCACTCCTGCTCTTCCACCTCCCACCCCACTGATGAACACGAATCATCCAAATAGTGCAAAACTCCCCCAAAACCAGAACTGTAAATGAAAACCCACTGCAGAAAGGAGCAAAAACGCTCAAACAATGCATATGTCACTGCACAACTCATCCGCAATGCTTTGTCCATGTAAATTTGACCCTCAAATGGATGCACAGGAAACAAACGAAAAGCTGACTTGATGTCACATTTGTCCATAAAAGCACCACTCCCTTTCTTCCTCACCAAACCCACTACCTGATCCACACTTGCATAGGACACCCCGTAATCCTCTGGGACAATTTTAGTCATTCTAAGACATACCCACTGGCCATGACAAGTGGTGATTCAACCTGAACTCACTGGCTACGTTTTTAGGCACAATCCCTATGAGGGACACCATCAGATCACCTGGCAAATCCAGAAATGGCCCAACCACCCCTCCCTCAGGTATTCCCCTCTGTAGCTTCGCCCTTACCACCTCTGAATTCTCCAGAACTGACTTCAGGTGTTCCGCCCACCACCGTATCATCGGCCCCTGGTTCCCCAACTTTAAACCCTGCCAGAAACCCACACCCAAAATCCTGTCCCCCGGGTAAAAACAGCCATTCATCCAGCACATCCACCTGAACTGGAGTATAGGCCTTTTCCCACAACCCCCCGCCCCGCCCCACACCCCCTGCCTCTCTCTCCTGTTGCAAAACATTGTGTAATGAGATGCCGTCCTGCGCATCTGCTGCGCCCATGTCTGAATGTGCACAAAGGCATAGAGCAACCCTCTTTATTAAAGGACCACCATGCCTCTGACGGCTGTACCCTGTCTCCTCCCCTTGCCCCATCGAGGGAGGGGGGAGACCAGGAAAGGGCTGCTAAGGCACGGGTAACCTGCTCACTGCATGAATGGTTGTGGCTGGGCGTCTGGGCGCAATCCACTGCAACCACAACTCCATATCAATCTCCCCCCACACCGCCTGCTTGTCCTCACCAATCCTGCCCTGAACTCCTTATCGTACCTCACCCTAGCAAAACCTCTGTAACATGGAAACGCTTTCTTAATCACATCCATATATTTTAACAAAGCTACACACTTCTCAGGGTACTTCTCACAGTAGACGCTAGCCTTTATTATAAATGCTGGCGTTCAATTTTTGATTGTAACCGGTACCCGCGGTCTTGCCGCCAGCTCTCGCTCCTCTTCCTTCAGCTCTTCTTTAGCCCCCACCTCCCTATGGAACAGCTTGAATATGTATACAAACTCTCTGGCCCAAATGTTCTCCTTTGTAGCCAACATCAAATGCGGGCCCAACGGCTGATTAATACCCATATAGGGTAGCTTCTTAGCCCTCTCTGCGCTCTCCCCTGTGCTTACAGTAGGCACCTTCATCACCCCCTGCACCACAGGATCCAATTCCTTATCTGTCTGTACTTCCACCGAGGCTACACCTCTCCCTTCCGCCCTCACCCGGGCCCCTGCCACCACACCCCCATCTTCTTCCCGTTCCCCAGGTGCCCCAACCACCCATATTTGTGCCCCTGCCTATCCCCTAGCTACAAGCCACCACTGGTACGAGGGCCCTGTCCAAAGTCGCTCTGAGCTGGGGTCTCCCACCGTTGGGCCCCTTCCCCCCGTGACCTCCTGCACTGTCCCTTCTAGCTTTGGATGCCCTGCTGATAATGCTCAGTGCCTCACACAAGGCCTGTGCATCCACTAAACCCCCCGACCTGCTCCTACAAGTGATCTCCCATGATATATACCCGGGAGCGACTCCTGCATTGAGACCCCACTCTACCTACGCAGGACCCCACCAAAGACCCCCTGCCCGTTCTGCACCCAGGATTTCCTCTATATTCCTTCTTCCTTTAGTTCCTTTAGTTTGTTTTATTTTGTTATATATTAATTAATATATATATATATATATATATATATATATATATATATATATATATATATATATATATGTATAATTTGTTTTTTTTCTTTTTCTTTTCTTTATTTTTAACACACTTTATCCCCTTGCTGCACTCCTTTAATCCACCTTCGAGCACCCACGCACACCTGGTCACCCAGGCCTCCCATGGGACCTGCCACCTTACACCGACGGAGCCCAGCTAGGCTTGCGATAACAAAGTCCCCCCTGTATTCTGTGCCTGACACAGCTATTATTATTATGTACATATATTTTTACTGTTTTTATTATTATTATTATTCTTTTTTACAGAATACTCTCCAACCCCCACCGTTGATCCAGCAGATCAGTCTTCGGCCTGTGGGAGCCAGCATTCAATAACTTGGGAGTGCCGCACAGCACACAGCCCCCTGGGGTCCGCTATGCTCGCCACACTCTACAAAGCCTGCACTGGTGTTGCAAGCCGACTCCCATGCCCTGGCCCCACATGCCTGGCCCATGCCCCTAGAAGCAGCCCGCTCACACCCCTTAGCAATGACAGCACTCCGGGGACTTGTCAACCCACTGCAAAGACCGCAAGCCTGTCCGACCTTAGGCAATTACGCTGAGTGGAGAGAGCGCTCAAGACCCGCTCCCTAACCCAGCAATGAGCCTGCATGGTCAGGAGCGGCCTGCAGCACCCCGAAGACCCAGCCTGCAGAGAAGGTGGGCTGGCAGTTCCACAACCACTGTAAAATAGCCTCCTTTCCCCTTCCCTATTTATTTATTTACTTTTCTTTGTGCGCCCATCCATATTCCCCAGCATCCACCAACAAACCTCACCCAAATCGGCCTGCTCAACCCCAGCACCCCAAATCGGCCCGCTCAACCCCAGCACCCTCTGGCCCGACACAGCAGGGAAGGCACGGGAGCAGCGACTGGACGTGCAAAAAACTAACTGTTGCTTGCTCCCGAACCTTCACCTACCCCTTTTGAGCCCCAAGGAAAGGGGCATGCTATCCCCAGGCCTGGCCTGTGCAAAGCCCCAAAACAACCGGGGGGGGGGACTCGTGCATGTACCCCCCCCCCAGGTTTCCCCTTTTGGTATCCTATTCACGGGTTGGTGGCATATCTGATGAGGTACACTTTGAGCAGATCTGCGTGCATGCTGGAGATGACCTGACTCAAAGGTCAATCCTTGCTTTCTACTTCTCCCTGGGAGTGGAGTGAGCTTGCTGTGTTACACACACAGGGAACAATGGGTGGCACTGATGCTGCTGAACATTTATGTAGTAACTCTGATGACAAAATGCACATCATGAACCTGTACTATGAGTCGGTTTGTTAAGAGAGAGTATATGTCTGTGTTACTATCAAATGGTTTAAGGAAAAAACTAACACAGAGAGACTAATGTAATTCTGCTTTGCCTAGAATAGGAAATGTACCATTAATTATACATAATTTTATAAACGGATATTGTTTAAAAGGACATATAGAAATTGAGTGAGATAAACTGATCAAACTCAAATATAGATTTTGAAATGCTGATTTTTTTCCAGATGTGTTAGAGTCTGGACCTAATACATAGGAAAATGCATATTCAAACTTAAGGAACACAAAAAAAAATATGTGAGAAAGTCTGGCAACAGATGGAGCAGTGAAAAAACCACAGGAGCTCCTGGAAGCCTTTTTGCATGCCATTTAAGCCTAGTCTGGCTATTACAGCACAAATTACAACTCAGTGGCAGCCTGGCAGGCAACATGGTCCACTGAATAATTCCAGGATGGTTAGTTAGGGCCCCCTTAGAGTTTACAATTGAACATAAACTCTCACTGTCTTTCACCAGGCCACAGCGTTTGCCTCTAGTGATTGGCAATTACCAGCATGCAGGCATTATTCACTTTTCAAACCTCTCTGATGCTTGCTGGCGATGCATTAACACAGAGCCTGGGAATAATATACGAGACTTGAAGCCAGTTTTCAGCTTTGTGTTTGGCATGGATGTTGTCAAGTACACTAAATTGTTAACCTCGGAATTAGCAAGCCGATCAAAATTATGGTAATCACATGCCAAGGTTTCCCATTGGCCGAATGTGCGGCAGATTATGTGAGCGTTAAAAGAAACAAAATCCTCTTTACTGATCCGAAAGAAATCAAACCAGTTGCACTCTAATGCATGAGTCAGTGGCAGACCTCTAAAACATGTATCAGTAAAGGAGTGTGTTCACGTATTTCCTTGTTAAGAGGATGGAAATGTGTGACATGGTGGGGACTTTATCGCCCTTCCCCCTAAAGACGTCCTGCCCTTCCCCAGGCTAATTCCACCAACCTAAGCTGATGTGGAAAATACTAAAATTGAAATGTGTATATTGTGTACGGTCTGATACAAACCATATCACAATAAAAAAAGATGATTTATTTTCAACCCTTCACAAAGTCAATGGGCCTGATTTATAGAGCGTTTTCCAATACTATTGCACCATTATAAAGCAATTCCGTGAATCAGGCCGCATGAGTCGGAAATGGTGTCTTACTGGCTCCACCTGCACCGGTAACTCCATACATGAACTCTTTCAATCTTACATTCTGCACATCGATCACACAGCACCCTGGCTCCCTCTACTTTGCAGTTGAGTTCCTGTACTACATACTGGTTGACATTGGGGGAAGGGCACCCATAGATGTCATCACCCTCAAAATGAATTTCTCAGGGCGAGGAAGCACTGCTCGCAAGTGATTAATAAAGGGCTTAATTCCATGTGCCCCAAATTTCTAAGAGCCAAACGAGGGTTCGAGCACATGTTGCATTGGCATTGTCTTGCTCCCAACGTGAGCGCTTTGCCCCTGAGCTATCCTCCCCACACATGCTAGTGTGCATCAGTGTGTTGGCATTCTTATTTATGCTACAATGGAATTTGCAAGCCTGAGGCCAGCAGAAGAGTCTCATACCTCTTTAGACGCTTTAGTTTAGAGACATGATGTAAACCACAAATGTAGTACGGCCAGAAGAACCAAGTTGTATTTGTTGCCAAACTCTGATGTGAGGCATGTATGTTTCAAGATGACATCTGAGATGAATGTGCATTTAATGTGAAACGTCTTTCTATTTCTGATGGCAGCAAATGAAAAAGACGCGGAACAGAGAGGTTCAATCTTATGTATTACGATCTACAGCTGTTCACCCTAACCAATCATAAGAAGAGGCAGTGTGATGGCTTAGTTGGTCGGTAGACTCCAGAAAAAAAGTGTTCTAATAGTGGCTTTTGCAGTTTTGTAACTTATTATATGATTGTGTCCAAATCACTTTATCTTGCTGTCTGTAAAATAGTACATATGTTTACTGTAAGCATGTACAAGCCCACTGAACAGTGTGCATGTATTTAGATCCAAGTATATTTTACCATTTCCTCTCCCCATCACACCCTGGTTTCTGTAATCTGGTCTCAATCGGATCCCATACACCATACAATTTGTTGTGCATCATCTCATGTGTATGACACCCTTGCCACCGGACTTAGTGGCCACAGCTAGTTAGAGCTATATCTATGCATTATATATATATATATATATATATATATATATATATATATATATATATATATATATATATACATTACACTGTCTGAGGTAGCCACCATGTAGTTATGGTTAAGTTGCTCAACCCATAGGAAGAGCACTTTTTGGGTGGCGTATAACTTTGCCCCCCCCCAGACGAATCCCCACCAAACTTTGCGAATAAAAAGTGTATGGCCCCCTCGGATTGATTCAAAGTTTGGTGAGGTTTCGTCCAGGGGGGGCAAATTTATAGTGGAGGTCACCAAATTTGCACCAGGAGTGGCGGCTTGGTCCTGAAAGCGTGCTTTTGTAGATTTGGTGTAAATCTGTCCAGTAGTTTAATTAAAAATTAAAAACTGCCAAAAAGTTGGTAAAAAGTAATTAGTGATAACTGGGTTTGGTCCGCAGACTCACTTCCCTATTCGGTCCGCGGACACCCTCCTGGGCCAATCAGAGAGTCGTACGCACCAGCTGATTGGATGGTGAAAAACATGCGCTGCGTCAGATATTTTGAAACAGTCGCCATGTTGGATCCATGAACGGCTGCTGTTGTCTGCGGATATCGCAGTAAAAACATATTAAAATACACAACATTGCACTTGTCAAGCTAATGAAAAAATATCTGGAGAGGAGAGGGGTGATGAAGATGGGATGGGATGGATATGCCCATAAAAAGCCAAAATATATTGGTGTTTTTTCTTCTAGCAAGTCCGCAAACATGTGAGATGTTGGGGACATCAATGGATATTTATGTATTACAGGGTTGGTGAAAAGCAGTTGTTGGATGGTTTATAACTTTGGCGCCACTCAATAAATGTTTGGTGCTGTTCTGCCAAGAGGGACCAAAATTAGAGGGGGGGTCCCAAAATATTTGAAAGGCTTATACGTTTGGTGCCTATTTAAGAATGTGCACACAAGTTTGCAAAAGGATTCAAGACCCAGGTGTGAATGTGTTTGCAAAGTTTGGTGGGGTTTTGTCAAGAAGGGTCACAATTAGAAAGGGGGTCTCAATATTTTTAGATGGCTTATAACTTTGTTGCCTTTTGACTAATGTGCACAAAGGATTTTAGAAAAATTATACACCCAACCTTGGATGTTTCTGCAAAGTCGGAACGTCCTTTTAACACATCATTTTTTCAGTGAAGATATATATATATATATATATATATATATATATATATATATATATATATAGGTAGAACGAGAGAGAGAAAGAGAGAGACCAACTCAGTACTAAATGTCGAAATGGGCAAGCACTTGCATGCAACTCCACCGTGCATGAAAAAGTTAATGCACGGATCAGACATTAAGAAAAAGAAGGCAACTGCATGTTCTTCATAAGAAAATCATTTAATGAAGAAGTGAAGAGAATAACCAATTTTTGTTGCTAACTCCTACAACTTAGTCATAGTTAAAGCACATCAAAACATGACTCACATTTAAAGTGATTGTGCTGACAGTACATCCCACGTTGCCGGCAATTATAGCAGTTCTTCAAGAAAAGAGGTGCAGACAGACTGATTTAACATTCAAATGCAGGTATGCAAAAATAGCAAGTGCTGCAGAAAATGTTAAAAGTGACTGTGCACCATAAATATACTTGCAAACATTACAATTGCAAAATCCATAGTGAAAAAAAGAATATTCACTGCTAAAATCAATTCATAGCAATATTGCTAAGACTTATTTGTAACAGTATCGGATGGCATAGTGACTACATACGGTGCATATTAAAGATACATATCAATTCATTTAAAACAGATCTTGCTATCCTAAATGGCAGACCAATATACATAGTTAAAGCGCACATAATTTGAAATGACAATAGAAACAATTGTGCCTATTAGTGTCTAACGTCAAGAAAAGGCAGGCAGAGAAATATGTCATGATGAAATAGCTATGTTTGAATGAAGACAAACATCTCAGCAATGAGGAACAAACCGATAAAATCGACTGTCTTCTGAATCAGATGGAAATATGAGCTGACTGAATAAGCTATAAAAAGATAGGATACCCTTCTGTCATATTCAGCCCGGTAGGATCTTTAGTATAAATAAGAACAGGATTTCCCACCAATGCTAGTGGATTCCTGTCATTCTTATGAAATTCTGCAAAGTCATAGCTACAGTATAATTGGATCTGTTTTTTTCATTGCTGTTCAATGTTCAAGTACACGTATCTTCATTTTTCGTACAGTGCTCCATATATATTATTAATATTTTAATTATTATGGTATTTGTTGAGCACTGACCTAGCTTTGAGAAGCAACATAGCCCTTTCCAGACGTATACACCAATACAGATAAATAACGGAGAGCTTTTTCAGATGTGTACATTACAGATGCATAACAGAGCGCTTTTCATTGGTAACAACAGAACAGATATACAGCTGGAGATAGGATACAGAGGGGGACAGAGGAGGGGAACATCTGTACTGGGTTGCGGGGTGAAGAGAGGCGGGCGGCATCTAGCGAGTAAGGTGGCGAGAGAGTAAAGTGATGGCCTTGATGTTGAGGAGAGACTCCTTGAAGCGGATGGTCTTGGGTTCTATCTGTATTGTAGGAGTGTGGGAGAAAGTCTGATGCTGTCGGGGTGGAGATTCCATAGTCTTGGGGCGCAGGCAAATAAGGCATGTTTTCTGGTCCTTTCCTTTTTGAAGCAGCAGATTTCAAGTCTGCTTATATGGCTTTCGACAGGGACATAAAAGGACATATATACAACATGGTCTGGATTGCAATCACTCCTGTCTCTTATGGTGCTTCCAATGTATATTCGACCACATGTACAGATAATAGCGTATACTGTATATTTACAGCAACAGTTGATAGTGTCAGTGATTTTGAAGTATGTTCCTCTTGAATCAGAAAAGGTTTGTGTGTTGGGGTGTGCTAGTTTACACATGCCACATGATCCACACTTCCTAAATCCTTTGGGTAACGTTGGTAGCCAGGATTCTAGTCCTGATGTTGGTATTTTTGGGAGTAGGGATGGGCTGAGACATGTTCTCAAAGTTCTGGCCTTTTTGAAAATTAATTTTGGTTTTTCATCGATGAACTTGTTAAGGTGTTGATCCAGTTTTAAGAGGTGCCAGTTTTTGTCCAGGATTTTCCTAATTGCAAAGTTATTGAGACAAAAAGTTGTGATGTATCTCACTTAGTCTTGTTTCCTATTCGTTTGGGGTGTTTAGATGTGAGAGTAACATCCCTTTTCATCGTATATACTTTCTCATAGGCCTGTTGTATGCATTTCTTATTGTAGCCCCTCAGTCAGAAACCACGACGACTGGAGGAGATTCAATTAAACTTTGGAGGTAAGCCCTTAGAACTATGATCGCCCGATCGAGCAGGCTTTCCAATAAGGGTCTTTTTACACCGCGGACCCTTGTGCCTAGATCTCACCAGAACTGAGTTTGTAACTATATTTTTTTAGAACGCGAACCAGAGGCATATGTTTAAACGCAGATCCTAATGCTTGAGAAGCCCTTTAACCTCATGTAGATTAACTAGGAACATATTTAACTACTGAAATATGAACGTACTCTGATTTTTGGCATCCACATACAGATCGTCGTCCTTAACGTGTAGGTACCCTGCATAAACATGTATTTGAGAGGGATACACCAATATGCTCCCAAAAACTAACACGTGGATTTAAGCAGGTTCTAACCAGTAAAAACCAATGGACACTACATAAATGTAGAAAAGCCATTGACTCATGATTTCTCATAATTCATTTTTTTCAGGGGGATTTAACCCGTGAATTTTTGGCTCTTCAGATTGGAACATTTGATATGGAACTTAGGTAAGGCCCGTAGGGGCAGTAATGTTGGACAACAAACACTAAATAGATTACTATGGAAAAACTTGTTTTTTGGATTTATAATACTTACGGTGTGTTCTTTTTATTTATTCTTTCTTTCTGTATCCTATTCATAACCCTAAAACCTCCACCCCCTTCACCCGTCCTCAATGTCTGTGATTTAACAAACAATATTCTTGATTTGATTCCTTATACAACACATTTTATTTAGCATTATATTATTATTTGTTCTTTCTGTATGACTCACAATTGTTATGGATTGAAACATGTAATATAAAATGTAGCTTTACAATAGCCCTGATTCGAAAAGGACACTGATGTGTCGAAACACGTGTTATCCCAAAGGGCATCGTTTGTCAATTTGTATCAGCGAATCCAATTACATAAATCCAAACAAATTCACCTACATAAGTGTGGCGCAGTTATTCAAGTGTGTGACAAGTAACTTTAGTGTCAGTCCAAGGGGTTGGGGTCAGTGCCTCTTTTTCGCCCCACGCAACTGTGAAGCAATTTTGAATTGAAATAGCTACTAGGCACATGGTTTCAATTCAAGTTGGTACCAACAAAACCCCAGAAACGGTGTCTAAGGGTCTTGACAGAAGGTTTGCATTTTTCAATGTATTGCTCATCTACCATTGACGGTACAAAAAAGGATTTTGGTTTAAATTGACTACGATGCTCAATTGTATGACATGAGCTTTTAAGGTCAACATTAGTCAGTGAAACTATAACATTTTCAAAAGAAAAAGAATCTAAACATTGTAAAGCTTCAGCCTCTCTATGTCAACGCACATCGCCCTTGGAGGTTATGGAGGAGGTGTAGGCTCCTCCATTAATGCGCTGCCATGCTTTTCCTGAACGCGCTTCAGCTTTCTGGTCTTTTCACCCTTCCGGCTCCAGTTCCCTCTTACGCTCGCCTCACCCCCTTCGCTCTGCGTTGCAACCACTTTGCTTGCTGCATCTTTTGGTGAGACGCTAGTTTTCCTCTTTCCCGCAGTTTCTTCCTTCTGCCCACCTGCTTGCCTTGTTTCCTGCTGCTCTCAGCGCCCCCTCTGGCATTTTAGCACTTCTTCCTGCTGTCTCTCAGCCTTATTCTCTTGCTGTTGCCTTTTCGGTACTCCTCTTCCAATTCCTTTCCGTTCCGAATTCTGCAAACTTGCTCGCCGGTGCTTCTCTCTCACTCAGAGAGGTCTACATTGTGCTCTTCACCTCTATCCTCCTTTTTTGCCCTGACACTCATTTGTCTTTACCTGTGCTTGCTGTCTGCTACAGTGAGGGCATATTGCCCTTTGGCCCAGTGTGCCTTCCATTGCATTCCTGTGGGCCAGCTGCGTGCTACTGTGAAGACCTCACCAATCTACGCTCCTTTGATCCTCCTTGACATCTTTGGATCCAGTATTAACGCACTACATCAAAGTTTTTTTTAGCCTTTGGCTTTTTCCCTTGGTTACCGGCTGCTCCCTGAGGGGCGGTCTCTTGCCCTAGCTATAATCGCAGCGGGCATAGTGGCCGAGGTCGGCCATTTCTCTACAAAGAACAAAAGACAACATAGAAGAAGAGCACCTCTGCCTACTTGGACGCGAAACTTGAATTCTTCCTTGTGGAAAACTCAGGTGAGGACACTAATCCCAATGAGGGCACTCTAATACAAGAAGTTATAGTTGAAAGTAATTCTGGTAGTTTGTTATTAACAAAATATTTATATAAATGCAATTTTCTGCAGAACTTAAAGACAGAACTTAAAGACATCCACAAACGTAACAACCGGATCCAAATGATGCTCTGGAACAAAAGACAAACCAAGTTGATTTGGCAAGCTTATGCGCAGTAAGGTCGATACTCGTTTTAAGCTTATTTTTCTGTTCTCCTTTTGAATCTGTGTCATTTGTTTCCCTTGAGTGAATCAATTCTAATAGTCTCCCGCTGGCTCTGCCCTTTGACTCCACATCTTCCTGTCCCCTCTGGTCTTTTATCTTTGCCTTTTGATAGTTCTCCAAAAGTGTCTCTTTCCTAGTATATTTTTCTAATTTCCTCTAAGAAATCTTGTTTCTGTATTTGAGGTACTAGGAATATCTTCATCCTTTGCAGAACTGATATCAGAGGATTCTGGAGTAACAAGAATCATGTCATGAAATGGTGCCATGTCTCTTGATGTCGAGTACAGGAAGTAATATTTTCTGGCATATATCTTAGCACTCCCATGGACTAACTGGTTAGTTTAATGGTACTATAGGTACAGTAAGTCAGAATCAGGGCCTTAGCCCACTGTTTAGAGCCTAATCAACAACAGTAGGTTTTGCAATTAAACTAGTAAGACTCACATTCTCATCAAATATTCAAAATGGCTGTCGACGTTCCCGTAAATGGATCAACCTCTTGTTGACTCACATACCTTTAGGCTAACTGTGAGTCCCACATAATAATAAAGGATGTAGGTTTGACATAGGTGTGTAGCTACCAGATTTAACACTGAACTGGATCAAGCGTGGGAACAGGATGGCTCAACTTGGGGGCGGGGGGTGCACCAGGTATAAGTAGTGCATGTAATTTGGTACCTTAATGGGTCAGCACCAAGCATCATTCGAATGGTTTTCATTGTGTCATATTTCAGATATGTGCTATTTCACCAGAGGGAAGAATACATTCATTTCAGCAGGAAGCTTTTAATCCATAATTTAATCTGGAGATAGATGGGGACGGGGTGCCCATAGTGTGCGGAAACTACCCTGGCACTGGATTGATAAGTATTTCCAAAGTTAATTCAACAGCGCCTATTTTATCAACCACTTTAAGGAGAAATAGCCTAGTTCGGCCTTACATAAACCGAACCTATGGCCTGCTGGTTCCTGAGTAGATATCAAGCGAGTTATTTTATTAATCACCTGTGAACTCCAATTGTTGGGTTTCAGGGCGTTCTAAAAAGGTGTTCCTTCGGCTGTGCTTTGCTTATTATTCTTTGAATACTATCACTCTGTACTTGTGTAACTTCATATTCGTTTAGTGGTTGCAGGCGATCATGCTGATCCAATCACATTAGAGCTCAGTGATGCCGGTGACTACACACCAGTGTGATTCTGCTGGCACATTATATTTACCATAGTTAGGGTCAGGAAAACAACCAGCCAGATTGTTGTTCGGAGCAAAGGGCCAACCTCCCAGGGAAACTTAAATCCCCCCAACGATTTGCATCGTACCCAGTCCCATTCCTTGCCCTGAAAAGCAAAGGGCCTGTTTCATGGAAGTGTTTTATAATGGCACAATCCCATAGGAAAATGTTCCATGAATCAGGCCCAAAGACTCTCCCAAAGGCATGCCTCACCTTTAGGCAGCAAGAGTGCTTGACAAAAAAATCAGAAATTCTTTCATGAAACACCCACTGGCCATATGGTGTGTGTCTTGCTTGTATATCCAAGTGTAGGGCAGCTGGCATATCTTTGCGTGCCTAAACCTACGTGGGCACAGATTCTCCTGCGTATTCACCCAGCACACGGTACTCCCTATGAGATGCTCCACTGTTTCCCTCCAACCTTTCCTCGCAGTAGATCAGTCTTTTGAAAGCAAAGCTGGCCATTTAAAATGAACTGATGTGTTTCATGGCTTGCCAGTTTACTTACAGTTTTTTCACGTAAGTCAACAAAATGTATATTCCTAACTAGAGTGGCTTAATTAAGCAATATGCCCCGAGTGGCGGGGGCATTACCGATCGGGTAATGTCCCGGGGCCCATAGTTATAGGCCCGAGCAAAGCGATGGCCTTAACGAAGGCCCCGTGGCATTACCAGAGTCGGTAATGCCCCCACCGCGAGGGGCATATAACTATAAGTACCCCGGGCTGCATAAACTGCGTGACCGTGGCACTAAAAGCTTTTTTTTTTGCTGCAGTGTTTCGTGAGAAAAAAAAAGACGTCAAAGAAAAGTGCTGCCATGGAAAGGGAAAACAGAGTCCGTTTTACCTTTCCATGGCGGCCATCGGGAGCAGAAGCGCTGGAAACAGAAGCGTTTCCAGCGCGTCCGCTCCTGAAAAAAAAATAAAGGTGAGTGCGGTTGGGAGGGCGGAACGGAGGGGAAGGGGAAAAAAGAAACATGCCTGGGTCCTCGGCGGGGATGATACAAGCCTCCAGCCGTGTGGAAGCTCAGAGCGGGGATGGCCCCGCTCCGAGTCTCCACACGGCAGGAGGCTGCCATCATCCCCCACTGGGGACCCAGGGATAAGTGGGGTGGGGAGGGCAGGGCAGTGGGAGGAGGGTGGAAAAAAAATGCCAAAGTATTACCTGAGTTCCTGGTGGGGGGTGAAGGCAGCCTCTCAGCCGTGGGGAGGCTCGGAGCGGGATGGCCCGCTTCGAGCATCCTCATTGGCTGAGGGGTTACCATGCCCCCCGCTGGGGACAAAGGCCGTGGAATCCCGACAGAGGGATTCCCGGCCTGGTAATGACTCGGCGAGGGCCAATCAGAATGGCTCTTTCATTCTGATTGCGCCCTCGCCGGGTACTAATAGTTTAAACTTCATTTCAGCCAGATACCCAAATTTGGCCAACCTGAAGCTACTGGCTATTTTACCTGGCTGGATATGAACTATTGATCGGGCAAAGTATCACTCAACAGGCTCCACCCTTTGCAACTTCCCATTCAAAGTCAGCATGAAAACGACTTCTTGCAAAGGCATAATATGCCGTAAGTGGTGTCTTTGGTCCATGGTTTCCATGATGATTGTCTGTCATTGGTCTGACCAATGTTTGATTCCCGAAATGTCTGTTTCATAGGCAGGAAGAAAATGTTGATGATGCACCTGTCCTGTCTACCTTACATGGTATGCAGCTTTTCCATCGGAAAAGGTTCCATCAAAACTTTTTCCATCGATTTTTTGCAACGAAAAACTCCTGTTCCTGTGGCATATCCATTCTGTCTAGTGACTGACTCACTTTGTCCACCCTTCGATGACAAAACACAGTTCCGGTTCACTCCTGCCTATGCAATGACACTTAGAAGGATGCAAGAGGAACTATGTATACTACTATGCCCAATGCACGCCATGATTTTTAAACACATTCTCAAATCTTTATGAGAAAGGTTAATTGTCAGACAAATCCAAGAGCCCAATTTATCATTTGCTATACTGGTAAATCTTAAACATATGCACCTTGTGAAACTTCTTGAAGAGCATAGAATGATACCTACCTTCTGTGTGGATCTTTAGCAATGCAGCTCAAGAAGAAAAGGGTGTATAATTTAGATAGATGATAAGGGAAATCTTGTCTTGGCTCTCAAAAAGGGGGATGCTTGCGAAGCAAAATCATCAGCAGAAAAGGCGTTGTGGCTTAACAGTAAATGTGAAGGTTATCCAGTCCCGATTTGCCTCTTCAATCGTACGTTTTTTTTTTCTGTCATTTCAAATCTATTTATATACTTGTATTCAGGACCGTGGACTTGACATCAAAAAACATTATTTTGTATTGAATTTAATTCACTTAACTACCTCCATCATTACTTACACATAAGAAAACATAAATAAGTAAATAAATAAATAAATAAATAAATAAACAAACTGACATTTACGCTGCAGGGGGCAATTACATCTAGCTTGGAATATTGAAACGAGTGTTTGCTCAGTGACAAACCAAATACCCCTATTCAAATATTCCAAAACGCTCTGGCTATTTACATGTCCGATCCTGGTCAGAGCTCTCCCTGAAATGATCCATAGCCTTATGGCTGGATGCCTTAGCACCCAGTGGCAGTCACAAAGCAAAAGCAGTAAGTGTCGATTGCGTAATTGGAATTAGCTGAACCCTTTCCATTGTCCTCAGTGTTTACTAAATGGAAAGGCAGCTATTCCTTAGTGGCCATGTTCAGGCATGGCCCAACATATATACCCTTAATATGAGAGTAAGTCTCGCTTGCAGCCAAAAGAACCTATGATTCCGAGTGTAAACCAAGTGCAGATTCGATTTTAAGATATTGAACCCAGTTTAGGTGTTCTCTTAATGATTTTGAACCTACTTACCATCAGGGTATTTATTTTGCTAATGTAATTCAGTCCACATGCAAAACCTTGCCACAGAGTGTGAGAGAAAGGAGACTGGGTTCAGAAGTAGCAGTAGGTCCATGAGGGTGGAAAAGACCCAGGCCTTTAGGTCCATCCTATATTTGAGGTGGCTGGATGAATGACTTACTGTGGCTTTGGAGGAATTCCAAATGTAGAGCTCGGACTAGAAAAGGTATCACCCAATTTCTGGAATGCAAAAGAGTCACCATTGGCAGGGAGCAGTTGTCTGCAGGCTGTGTTGTGCGTGAATGTGAAGAGCAGTCATTCATGCCTACCACATGTCATGTTTTGTGTGCACTGCAAAGTACTTGAGTTGTGTGCATTTTGTCATAGATAGCCAGTCGTCTCCAAGTCCAGTCTTCAAAAGCCCTAATGACCGCTGCCCTATCCCAGGTCATGTGACCAAGTTCCCACCTTCTACTGCAGACCTTAGGTTCGCCCCACATTCTTGAAAATGATTTCCGAGGCATCCTCATCGCCAGCATCTTTACCCCTGGATGGACGAAGACAAGGGCATCACCTATTTGTGCCCATTAAGACCCAGTCAGGCCCCGTGGCCGGACCTCTTTCCCTTTGGAAACCAGTACGAGATACATAACCATGTGTCTTGTGCAATCACATACCATCCCAACACTCATAAGGGCCTTCTCTCGCAAACATGTTCAACATCACTGATCCTCAAATTTCTCGAATCCTATCCAAGTCCCTCTCATCACCACTCCCCAACTTCCCACGTTGCGCTCACTTTCCTTGATACTTATCAACGCCCACGCATTTAACTTTCAAGCAGCTGAAATGGCAGTTTTATAACCACACACAAGTTCGACTCTTCATCACTAAAACATGGCTCCCCCCAACTTCCTCACATGGTTTCAACATTCTCATCTCACCCGATATAGCATCCAATGTGAACAGACAGGTGGGCTGTGAGACGTGTGGCAGTCATACATAAAACTGGCAGGCCCTGCATGGTGCACAACCAAACAACAGTAACATGAATAGAGAGCCTTACTTGTCAGTTCCTGCTATTACACAAGGAGACCACCATGTTTCATCTCATCTACCGACTACCCCAAAGGTATGGTCCATTCATGAATGAGATCACTGAAGCTTTCTCGTCAGCCTCTGTCACACACTCAACCAGCATCTTCTTCAGGGACCTCAAACTTTCAGGAACACATAACTAGCGCATTGGACTCTCTCTTCTTAATCTAACATGCACCCTGCACATAACTCAGCATGTGCAGACTCTCATCCACATTAGGGAAAGCATCCTTGACCTAATTCTCTCATCGTCCGTCCATCCACAATTCCTCAATTCATTCCACTCTACTGAAAAGACCATGTCCCCATTACTACCCTCCTAGCATCTTCTGGAAATGCTCAACGAATCCTTTAAGGACGCCGGCAGTGCTAATGCTGGCAGCACTTCCCATTCCATGATGGAGGGTCGTGCCGCGTCGCCACTTTACACAACGTTGTGATGTCATCCCTCCAAAAACCCAGAAGGATCTCAAGACCTTTATCAGAGCGGCGGTGCCGGTAAGCTTTGCGTTGCCTTTTAATCCTTTGCTTCCGCCCTGGTTGCCTTCCCTTCTTCCTCGTGTTTTGCTCTGTTACTGTGCCTTTGTTTTCCGTCATAGAGCCTTCCTTTCCTGATACTCGCTCTGAGCCTGCTGCTGCCTCTTGCCCTCTGCACTCAAAATCTACAG
The DNA here is from genome assembly GCF_040938575.1 of Ambystoma mexicanum. Taxonomy (NCBI): domain Eukaryota; kingdom Metazoa; phylum Chordata; class Amphibia; order Caudata; family Ambystomatidae; genus Ambystoma; species Ambystoma mexicanum. The sequence goes on from NC_090941.1 coordinate 862,707,519, forward strand.
AATCCTCCTCCTGCAAAACGCCTAGCATTTGTTTTTCTCTACTGGTGGTTTTCCCGCACTTTGGCTCTGTGTCCCCTGGGCAGGGGTAAGAGCATGTTTCAATATCTGGGTCGCGGTGGCTGCCCATGGGACTGGATGCCTTAAACATCACAAAACCACGACCTCTTCTGCAAAGTTAAGGCGGGATCTGGACTCCTATTCATCTATTGTGTTTGGTGTGAGTGTTGAGGCCCAGTCCCCTGCGTCGAGTGCTGGACCTAAGAAGAGGGGAAAGGTTCTCCAGACACATTTGTAAGCACTTTCTCCCACCACACAATTTCTAAACTGTGTTACAGGCACTTGTGATTGCACACATTGATGGAGGAAATGCCTTCCTTGCTGGTTCCCTGACGGACACCAAGCACCTCTCAATCAGGGCTCGCAAAATCTACTATCCCACTCACTTTGGCAAGGAGATTTTGGTAAGGGGTGAGTACAATGCAAGTATGGGTATGTTTTATGCAAAAAAAGGTAGCAGGCGCCCCTCTCTCGAAAGGACATGGCATAACCTGTTCTGTGGTTTTCACCCACTGTGAGAGTCCGCAGCAACACTTTTAGCTAACTGTGCTTTTCAGAAATGAGGAATATTACCATTTTCATATCAGTCTTTGTCCCGCCCACAAGGGCAGTCCAGCACCCAAATGCCAGGCAACCTCCTTGGAACAAGAGTACCAACAGCAACCCCATACACATGTTTCAGGCTTGTTGGGCCTCATCAGTGAGGTGGATGCTTTAAGGGGTGAGTCAGTGATTTAGTCTGTTCTTAATCACCTCAAATTCACAACAGACAAAAACTTCCAAAGAGCATTTAGAGTAGAATAAGCATCCATTTCGGACTATGAGTTTTGCTTTTGGCAAGTTACAGCTATAGCATGTTTTTATCTGCTTCTGTCTGTTACGATCATCACAAGACATTCCATCTTGATGTCCTTGGTAACTTCACAAAATCCTTGTGACTAAAAGCTTGTGTACAGTGTAGATATGTTTGGCCATAGCACATAAAGTGAAGCTTGTGTACAGTGTAGATATGTTTGGCCATGGCACATAAAGTGGCCCTTGACTTTATGTGCCACAATTAATGCTTTGTTGTAATGTGTCTATCTTTCCTATCTCTCTGGCATGCTGTCCAGGATGTTTGTTTGCATGTATCAGGTAACCAGTGCCCAGAGTACGGGATGCCGTGTGAGTGCGCTGCTTTCCCTGCACTACTCTAAATTCTTTAATACACAATTATGAACCCTCCCAATGGTATGTATTTTGCCAACCTCTGAAGCCTGAAATGTAGATCCATGCAGGCTTGACACGTGGCCAACTTTGCACTAAAGCTGCAGATAAACTGGCCTTCTGTTGAATCTCAGCTACCAGTTTAATGGTATCCACTACAGAGTGTAATTTGCTTTCTGACTTTAAGAACATTCAGACATGTAATTGCTTATTTTACTATAGCTGGTAGAAGAGCTATAGCTGGTAAAATAGCTCAGTGGGTTGAGCACTGGATTCTGCAATGTATGTGTGTGTGATCTGCAGGTTGCAGGTTTGTATCCCGGCAAGGCCAACTCAGTCTTTCATCCTTCTGAGGTTGATAAAGGAGTACCAACACAGGTTGGGTAATACAGTATGTATATGGTGATATTGTATGTATATTCTTTCTTTAAAAAGCGCTTAAGCATAAGTGCTATATAATAATACATCATTACATTTGGCCTTGGACGTCTGCTTGCATTCACAGTGTTTTGGTAATATGTGTCTATACACAGATATTAATGATACATATGGGGATCCATTCTTGTATGAAATGTATATCACATTATAGTGATATCGTAACCATATTTTCTGTAGTGTACTTAAGAACACTGCTATGTGATGCCACTTCCTGTTTTGTCAAGGGGTGAAAGGTCGTGTTCCATTGCTTCGGGGTGAGGTCAAATGACAGCACTTCCTGTGTTGTCATCAGAGGTCAAGGGTCATGTGATGTCACTTCTGCTACCCCAGGCATTTTGGTGAAATTACCTCCATGATGGCCAACAGACTTTTGCGCTTTAATGTTGTTCTTCTCTTTAGGATAAAGCTTAATTGCCCTGTAGGCGAGCAGTATTCAGAATTGTTCTAAACTCTTTGCAGATATTTGAAGATTATCTAATTGGTCTCTTTAGTGCCTACATTAAGAATTTGCCAAGTCATATGGAATATTTGCCCGGTTCAAAGTGAATTTGCACTGCTGAAAAGTGACTTTGCACTGCCGTCACAAACCCTGATTCATGGAACCGTGCAAAGTGTATTTTTGCACTGTAGAGTCCGGCCAAAGTCGGTGCAGAGTTATTTTTGCAGTACAAAATGACTTTGCCCGGACTTTGCAGAGCAAAAATACAGTTTCCACGGTTCCATGAATCAGGGTTTGTGTCGGCAGTGCAAAATCACTTTTCAGAAGTGCTAATTCACTTTGAACCGGGCAAATATTCCTTCAATCCTGACTGCCATCCACTAGGGTATTTAGAGAATGTATATCTTGTACAGGGTTTATAATTAGAAGAGTACATTAACAATCGCCCATAAGTGGCACGGATGGGGTGGTGTCGGGGTTCACAGGCAGTTTCTTGCAAGGTCAGGTGCCCCATGATTTCGATACTAAGATGAAATTAAATGAGTGATTTATAATTTCAATAATCAGTGGAGCTAAATCCTTTCCATGCTCTTTCATTACTATCAAGAACAAGAGTTTCCAATGGAGAAGGTGGGTTCAAGTTAACAGCTGGAATTGCACGCCCACTGAAATGATGAACCAAGAATTAACCCCCCTTAGACCTGATGCCAGGTAATGGTTTTGCAAGACACAGTCATGTTATTCCATATTTGCATATGTTGACAATCAATGTGTTACACTATAACATTGAGGATGATGAACCATTGATCTTTTGGGTGGGGCTTAGCAAGTTTGTTTGTGAATTTTAAACAAGGTTTTGTTCCCGTTATTTGTGGTTGTTACTTAAGGAATTTTCTCCACCCTTGCTCTAAATTTTTCTCCATTAATCTTGCTTTCCTCCCCATTCCTAGCCTCACTCCCTCATTATCTTCCTTAGTTGAAATTCTCATCCCCCTCTCCATTATTTATCTCCCCATGTCTCATTTTCCATTCATAAGCACTTTGCGGTTCCATAGTCTGTCACTTACTGAGACCTCTCCTTCTCCTCTGCAGTCTTACACTTCCTCATCTCTCTTTACTGACAGTACCAAGTTCTATCATTGCTCTCTATCCATTCTTGGGTTTATCTTTCTCTATAGCTCTCGACAATCATTAAATTCTGCCATCTCTTTACCTCTCCATTTCTGCGCTCTGTGTTCCTACTTTTGACCATGCATCAAATCCTTCGCTCGTTTCCTCTCGTTTCAAGGCCCCTTCGTACCTCTCCTTTATTCTGGCTCTGTGACACATTTCATGACACTCTATATTGTGTTGGAAGTTGGTGGAGCCACATCCATATGTAGGATATTTACACAGTCACGTGGATTAGTCCCGGGAGGATAGCTCAGCGGCAACGTGCTCGCCTTGGAAGCAAGACGACACGAGCAACAAAGGTTCGATCCCCGCGTCCGCGCTTTGAAGCCTCTGAGTATTAAGCATGTTATAAATAACCCATCATACATTTCATATATCATTCCTGTCGTCAGCTCTAATTGCTAAACACAGAGTGGAGGGCGTCACAGGCACTCCTAAACCTAGAGCACTGGAAGCCAATTGTAAACAGCGATCTCAGACAAGCAAGCAAGCCAGGCTGTCAGTGTTAAACCAAAAATGAAATATTCTGCTGCATTTTGAGGGGATGCTAAAGCACAATATGTGCTTGGTTTGGGAACAATGCGTTGGCTAACCGGGTCGGGTCCATTCATCCATTCACTAATCCTCCAACCACGAAAGGCTGATTATTTAAGGAGCACATTGTGAGTAGCAATCAAGGTAATAAGTACTCAAACGGTATTCCCACTGATAGCAGCATTATATAAAATACCAACATCATTATAACTGAGTCCACATTGTATTGCCCTGGCTACATGGGTGCACTATGAAATCATGAGCTGTAATCTAAATCAGCTAACATTATATTACGACTGACGACAAATGTGCTCTAAAATGCACTTCTTCAAACATGTTCTTGGGTAAAATCCCCTCCCTTCCTCGACCCACTGCCATAGGTACTGCTATGTAATAGGCATTTATGCTGTGCCCTTTATCAACAATAGTGGTCTTAGAAAGGTAAGGGCTGTCCACCTGGACCTTAGTAGATATTTGTAGTAGAGGGGCTTGCTCACTGCACCTATGGTTTACAACAGGATCCTTGTTAGACAACACTTCCTAAAGCTACTTTTGGTTCCCACTCCATCCCTGAGAGTCGCCCATACCATTGATAGATCCAAACCGTACACACAAGTGAGAATTAAGATTTACAACAGGCCATGGTCGCACTTGCACCCAAGAAGAGTTTTCCAGCCAGCAAACAGAGTAGGTCTGCTTTGCAGTGACATGGCAATCCTTTGTTTTATAGATCAATAACATATTGGTAATCCGGCCTAACAATTCCTGGGTCACATCCACTAGTGTGGGGCCAAGTTATGTAACAATAACATCAGAGAAGGAGGGCAAAGTCAACAATGTATCTGGGTGGTGGCGACAACAAAACAAGATTTAAAGTCTCGCTACTTTGTCTCGGGAGGATAGCTCAGTGGCAACGTGCTCGCCTTGGAAGCAAGACTACACGGAGCAACAAAGGTTCGATCCCCGGGTCCGCGCTTAGAAACCTCAGGGTATTTGGTGCGTTATAAATAGCCTGTCATATCATATAGATGGTTAACAATGTGTATTTCTCTTCATTGGGCAGGAAAGTGCATCCTACTCCTTCCTCTATGGGTGGGCGTGGCCATTGCCTAATGATAATGCAATCCATCCCCATGACATATTGTTTTGTCTTCGGCAGTTAATGTAGAGACAAGTGCACCAGATGGCAACACTTCAGCTTAAAGACTCACTCAGAAGTTGTGGAGCCATCAGCGAATATATGTACCCACTTTCATTTAGTAACATTAAGCAACATAGATCAACACTCATTGTGTACACTCAAATAATTGTGACGTGCTGAGATCGTTGGAAATATAAATTGCACAGGTTTGCTTTCTATCGTTGTGCATTTTGCATTGCACGTAAACACATGCCCTGTCTGGATGGCGGGGCACACAAAACTGCCGAGAGACAGCTGTGGCAGAAGGAATGCCCATCAGAATGACGGCAGATGAAGTGAAAGGCAAGACCCCCCCTCAATAGTGGAATGTTAACTGCAGGGCAGTAAAGGCACAGCTGTCAAACTTGAAAGAAATGCGATCCATGAAATGGCCCTGTGCTCTCCCCAGCCACAGAGTGAAAATTATCCATGCAACAATGTTAAAACGCCAGCTGACCCAATATCCTTGTTGTTAATCGCTTCAGTTTTTAACATGACTGCTGTTGGCTTTTACAATCCCCTAAATAGTAGACATCGCCATGAAATGTGGTGCTGCAATCGCATGTGTTGATTTACTAGCCAGAGAAATGCTCAACTAACTATCCAGGAACTGCAGAAAACATGGTGTTGGTCATTGACTAGGCCTCTCATGAAAACTCGCGCTCGCCAGCAATCACGCCCGCCTCCCCACAGTTCTTTGAACTACTTCTCTTGGCTCTCCTCCTCTGACCCTGGTTGGGGATGTACCTCTGGATGTTTTGGAGCACAACATTTACCATGCAGGTGAAGTTTCTCCTCTGAAAAGCACTGGGCCATTAAACATGCAACATTTTAAAAATGTGCTACTTTTAGGCGACTGAACCTCAACATTGCATAGTCTACTCTTTTCACTCCCCCTCCTTTGGAGGCTGTCACTATACTTGAAATCTTATTCACTCCCCATACCTGCAAGTGTTTTCATAGACTTGAGTGGGATTACCCTCTTAATATATTCTCAAATCCTAGTAATAGTGAACCTCTGTCGAGACCAACGATAATATTATCTAAAAAAAAACATATAGCATGTCCCTGGTAAGAGATACAATTGGATAAGAGAAATGTTTTAGACTTGTGAGAAATTTGTGAACCATGCCTGAAAGTAAAGTTCTAAATTCACCCAGTGAAATCTGTTTAATGACTTCATTTCAGCATGCTTAGAAAAAGAGGAACACTGCATTGCTATGTATCAAAGCATATTTTATAAACATTGTCATTATTTTGGGCACTTACTGCTGCATATTTTACACTGAGTTAAGGTAATTGTGGTCTAAACGTACCTGTGTCTTCATCAATGCTAAATCTTCCAAGGCCGCTTCCATCCCGGATGGAGTACTGAATCTCTCCATCCCTACCAGCATCCTCATCTCGTGCGATCAAATGCAAAACACTTGTTCCAATTCGAACATTCTCCTTCACAGATCCAACCAGCGCAAAGTCCAAAAAATATGGAGTGTGCAGATTCTCATTTACGTCAACCACTTCCACCTCCACAAAGGACACAGAGGAGAGGGAAACTGGGCGGCCTTTGTCTTTTGCACGCACCGTTATGTTGTAGAACTGCTGCTTCTCATAATCAAGTTCTTTGTTCAAGCGGATCGCGCCACTAGCCTTATCAATTTCAAACCTTCCATTATAATCGTTTACCAGTGAATACCGCACCTGGCCTCCCAATCCAAGGTCTGGGTCCTGGGTTTCGAGCCAAGCTATAATGGTACCCACTGGCAAGTCTTCAAGAACCTTAGCAGTGTAGCTAGAAGGGATGAAAGCTGGAGAGCAATCATTGACATCCTCCAAAAACACATTGAGCATAACTACAGAGAACTGCTGAAGATCTCCTTCAGACCTGTCTCTGGCCTCAATTTTCAAAGTGTAATTTGCTTTTGATTCCCTGTCCAGTTGGTCAGCCACATATACTACCCCACTTGTGCTATTTATTGCGAATTTTTGTGTATTCGTCAACATTGAATAAGTGACCTCACCATTTACTCCTAAATCCTTATCTCTGGCTTCTACTTGGATTAACTCTGTACCAATGCTACTACTTTCTATGACACTGACCGAATAACTGTCCTGTAGGAAAGCTGGCTTGTTGTCATTTGCATCTTCCACATACATTTTCAGAATTTTCCAAGAACATCTCTGCGGACTGCCTAAGTCATAAATTGTAATGTTCAGTAGATACAGATCTGTTTTCTCACGATCCAATGGCAAGAGGACTTTAAGAAGCCCAGTTTCCACATCAATGCTAAAACAGCTATCCATATTACCATCAGAAATTGTGTAGACCACCTTTCCATTGAACCCAGAATCTGCATCATAGCCCTTGATTTTAAGTATTGTTGAACCAACTGGAAGGTCTTCTTTGACAGACACATCCGAAGGAAAGGATTTATCAAAGTGTGGCGCCTGCCTGTTCACTGAATAGAAGTCAAGAAACCCATCCTCAAAATGTACCTTGGCGTTGGACTTTGATTTTTTGAGTAACTTCTCAGCTAGTTTCTGTGCAACTCGGGTCTCGCGGCATGTAAAGCTCTTTGAGGAGACTTTTGCATGTACCACTGAAATGTTAACAAACATGGGGTCAGCAAAGTGTTCTCCATCTGTAGCTGTTATCCTGAGAGCAAAGCTGTTCCTTAAACCAGGATCAAGTAAAGACTTTTTCAGCTGCAGGACACCAGAGTCAGGATTTAAAAAAAATAAACCAAGCTCATTTCCAGATAATATTTTATATTTTACTAGTTCTAGTTCATCTATATCTATGGCTGAAACAGAAGTGATGTGCCCTCCAACAGGAAAGTCATGTGCAATGACTCCTTGACATGCCACTTTTTCAAACAAGGGTTTGTTGTCATTAACATTTCCGATGTGTATTGTTACATTAACCTCACTCTCATGACGATAGGGAGACCCCCAGTCTGAGGCTCTCACTATGAACCTGAAACTCTCCGGGGAAGACTCAAAATCCATTTCCTCAGATGTACTAAGAATGCCGGTAAACTGATTAATGATGAAAGGTACGGAGTTCAGGCTTGGAATGCTATAGGTAATGTATCCATTTTCGCCCTTATCCCTGTCATAAGCCAGTATTGATAGAACGCTGGTTCCAACAGGGACACTTTCATTAACAAAGCCCTCATATGAAGGCTGCCTGAACTCAGGAATGTGATCATTGGCGTCTTCCAATCTTACCGTGACCTGCGTCTGCAAGTCTCTTCCTTCGGCAATGACCTTTAGCTCATATTGATCCTTTTCAATGACATTCAGCTGCCGTGCTGTTGTGATGAGTCCAGTTTTGGGATTGATTTTAAAATATTCTGAATCTTCACTGTCTGCTATTTTATATTCCACGGCATGGGCATCTGATTTTAAATGAACAACAGCCACCACTACGCCCGGAGGGGCAAACTCACTTACTTTGGATTCATATGCATCCTTCTCAAATTGGTCATCAGTTGCTTCCTTTCTTGCGTTGGCGATGTGAACAATTTTAACTGCAGAGAATTTCTGTGGAGACCCTCTGTCTTTTGCTTGGAGGGTAAGGTTATAGCCATAAGGAAAATTGTCCCAGTCAATTTCCTTTTTCTTCTTGATTTTATAATCATTCATCCATTTCCCTTCCTTTGCTAAGTAGAATTGCTCCAGAGGATCTCCGGCTACGATTAAAACTGATTCAATCTCCCCATTGGAACCCTCATCTAAGTCCTCCACGGTAACGATAGCATACGTAGGATCAGTGTCCAATGCAAAGGGAATGTGAGTGACCACAGAAATGGTTGGCGCATGCTCGTTTATGCGTTCAATGTGAACGTAAAGCTTAGCAGTGCTGCTAACTCCGTTATTGCCATAAAGTTTCATCCCACGATCCACAGCCAGAACTTCTAAATCAAACCTGTTCTTCTCGTCATAGTTCAGGCGACCACTTAATGAAACAATTCCGTTCGTCGGGTGGACAGAAAAGAGTTCGACTTTATTTTTAAAAAAGTAATAAAATTCACCATTGGACCCAATGTCTGCATCTGTAGCAGTCACCTGAGCAATGCTAGTTCTGATAGGGGTACTTTCGGCTATTGTGACTGAGTACGTTGTGGGTGAAAACAAAGGCCTCAGGTCATTCATATCCAAAACCTGAACGTTTACTTTTGTCCAGGCTTCTAAGTCCTCTCCTCTGACAGACCCTTTTATTACTAATAAATAGTTGTCTTGGATTTCTCGGTTTAGTATGGCTGAATTTCCACCTTTAGTCCTTATTCTGAGAAAACAAAAGTCTCCAATTACAACCTCCTCTGCCTTGAAAAACCCTTCTTCATCTCCAGACATTATCCTGTATTTGATATCCCATGAGAAATCTGCTATGCTGATGCCCATTTTGCTTTGGCTGTTCAGGTAGGTCCTTGCTGCAGAGTTCTCGTAGACCGTTGCATTGTATGTGGAATGTGTGAAGTGGAACCCTGGGGACAGCGCTCCTGGAAAGCCATGGCAAAGGTTGGTTGAGAACTCAAGAACCAAGATGGCAAGGCACACGAAGGGGAGGTGTGTGCCCCCCCAGTAACCCATCTTTACATCCATGCCTTCATGCTTCCACCCTAAAAGAAAAGAAATGACAGATGCATGTTAAAAGTAGATATAAGCAGGACATATACATTCAACAAAGCCATTTTGCAATCCATATACATTTAATTCACAGTAGGGTTAGCACTTGTTTCCCAAATCCAATCAATAAACATATTCTCCGATAATCATCATCATAGTTCATGAAGCATCATCCTGAATGCCCCAAAATCGATCCACATCGCTTTTCATCACCGATACCAATCTTCCGTCACAACACTGATATTTCTTAGTACAGGAGCAGACACTATTGCTTTAGCTGACTGTTCAATTTACTCCCCTCCACAACCTGGTCATAATGTTACCCAAACTCATCCCACTGCAAGAAGATCACTGCTTCCGGTCAAATCTGATTTCTGATCTATTGTACACACTTTTGTGATCAAAGGAGCATTGTTCCGTAGTGTATATAAATAAAATAAAATAACCTGTCCAGTACACACTGATTCACCGCTGTCCTACTCACCCCGCAGACTTCCCTTCCAAAGTATCTATGCCCAGTCTCCGTACAGGTTGTGTAGTAACCTTTATGCCACCCATAAACATAATCTAGGAGTGCACATTGCTGGTTGCCCAGAACATGCGAGGAAAGTAACCGCCCCCTTAATGCAAATATTAGAGCTTTGGAAGAAATAGGGGACTTCTGTCGCATCTCCTAATGCCTTCTTATCAAGCATCCACTCTGGAAAACATTTCCTACCGAGTAATTCTCAGAACCATGGCCCTGGTGTACGGTTGGGTGCATTTCACTCCGTCTGTGCCAGGGCAGTGAAATGCACCAGTGTGTTATGTTATTGACGCATGCAAAGCCCAATTTAAAATGCAGAGTAGTGGACGGGATACTTTGGTGTGCATGGAACATGGCATTCCTTCGCTGACATTTTAAGTGGAAGAGATGCATTGGACGTCACTTCCGGGTGTTGCATTTCTCATTGGAGGGCTGGCACGCAGACTGTGTTGTTCCTAGGTACTGCGGCACAGAGTGTTTGATGGAAAATAGAAAAACAACACAGAAAGTAGGATCTGGACTATTATTACAACAGATGTGTATATTTACAGTGCATGGCTGTGGGGAACTCCCCTAATCCATTCCTACATAAGTAGGTGCAGCACTGTCATAGTGGTTCATCGTTTGGATCATTGTTTTTTGTTGTATTTGGGGTATGTTGGTATTAATGCCATCAATTTTAAGTTAACAGTGGTTTTCTGCAACAAGTGCTGAGTGTAGAGGTGTGAGGGTGTGCAACAGGGGGCTCTCCAGATGTTTTGCGCAACAGCTGTCAGGATCCCTTAGCATTGATGATGCTAACTTACCTTTGCGCCAATTTCCATGCACTCCAATTGAGTGTTTACCTCTCCCCCTGTCTGCTGAGGTGCTTGCTGCAAATGGGCTATGAATTGGGCTCATTTCTCTGGGGAAAACCTGGTGTCGTGGCTCAACGGTGCAGAATGCATTGGGCCTCATTACACGGTAGGCGGTAGCCATGGTGCTATTAGCACCATGGCTACCACCTACTGCCGTCGGAGTCCGAGTTCCGGAATAGGGACTTACCGGTTTATTCTGACCTTTCTGGGACCGGTAAGTCCCCATTCCGGGAACCATTCCCCATTCCCATTTGAGCCCCCATAGGGCTCAATGGGAATGGGGAAGGAGCAAATAACGGTACCGCTAATAGCGTTACCGTTATTCGCTCTGAAGTCCCTCAGCGGGTCCTGTCCTTAACATCTGGTCTGACCACACGTTAAGGACGGGACCTGCTGAGGGACCCCGTAGTAGGGCGGTAAGGTATTAACAGCACCGGTGCCCTTACCGGTGCTGGTAATCCCTTACCGCATAACGTGTAATGAGGCCCATTGACTCCAAAGCCTTATGTTCACTATATTGCACACTAATGCATCCAACAGGCGTGGGGAAATTCGCCAGCTCCATGACACCTTTCACACGCCTAGAATGCCTTGGGCCCCAAACTCACTTTTCTTCATGTCTTCAATTTTTCTCACTAATCCCATGGATCCGAGGACATTGTGTTATTCGCTCTAATGCAAAGTCTCTCTTCATTCATGGGGCAGCTCAGGTCCTCCTTCTTAACTGAACTTTTCTGCTTTCGTTCAGTACCAGATCGACCTCTTTTGAAAAATCAGCTCAAGCGGTCTCTCTGAGTAGAGGGCTACTGAGACTGCCTGACCAGTTACGATTAGACTGCAGAACACCAATGCGACAAACTCGCATCACGTGCAGAACTCAACGACTCCACTCAAACCAGTGCCGAAACATGGTGACACACAGCCCATGCACTTTGTGAACTTCAGTTGCGCCAGGTAGATTAAACAACGGACCTATGTGATTACTGCCAATAGAAAATAGCGAAGATGAAAATGTTTTTTTTATATTTTCGCACAGTTCAATGCAATTATTTGCAGGTGGCGAGCTCCCGCAATCCTTCCACATACGCCCCTCACATTATTTATTACCCGCAACCCACCCCCCACATATAATTGCGTAGAAATGCACAGTAAAATACTCAACATTTTCGTCCTCTGTATTTTCTGCTGTGCATTGGGGTGATACCTTAAAAAACACATTCCTGAGATGTATTTTCTTCTTGTTTTATTGAGAAACGTACGCCCTACAGTAGGTGCCCAATCTTTCCATCAGTCATTATATAATGGGCGCCCAAGCCATTTGTGTCTGCGAAACGCAGGGCGAACAGCCTTGGGAGAGGCGCCATTGGCACGTCACGCCATCGCTGGCTCAATGCAGCAAACACCTAGAGGGGCGCTCGGTGCAGCCTCAAAAGGGAGAAGTGTGGGGCAGGGGCTAGAGCCGCGATGCAGCTAGACATAATGGCGGAATAGGAAGAGCACCAGGCGGGGAAGACAGGTTTTGAGTTTGGTCTGGGTGCCGCCCCTTCCCCTTGGAACAATGCAGAGCTGACCACAGGTGGCATGGGTGTATGGGAATGCAGCATAGGGCGGGAGCAAGGTGTGGCAAAGCACGGGCAGAGTGGCCCACCGATAGAACGTCCCCACTGATGAGAAGAAAGGACTGCTGTGAACTTGTGTGTCACCATTTACACATGGACCCATTATTAATGACATCACTCCTTTGTTTATCGATTCATGGTTCCCTTCTGCTTCCAGGTGCGGTTATAATAGGTGTTCTCATAACCCACTTTCACAGTACTTAATTCACCAGCCTCGGGCGGATGATGGTGACAGCCATGCCGGGATTCGAGCCTGTGCCTGCAGGTTGCATACAGACCTCTAAAGCACTTGATTTATACAGTTTCCGGTCGGACATAATTATGCACTTGAATCTTTCTTACACTGTGCCCTGTTTACTGGGGGCTCCTATTCTGCAAATTGTGTAAGCACTGTCAGTTGACTCTCTCTGCCTGGAACTATACTGCAGACTTCTTTGTCGTTAGCTTTGTAATTCAACCATTTTGAGGACATCAGGGATCACCATTACCTGCCAATGTGTCTACTTTAGATTTTGGACAAACGAAGGGAAGCCGTCTGTTCAGACTGTATACTTTTTCCACAGCGCTGCCCAATAAAATAGTTTTACATGCATCCGGCTTCTGCTAATCCCGCCACGTTCATTAAAAGAACTGTCTAAAATTGAATGTCATTTTAAATTTGACCTTTGACTAAAATCTATCTCCATTTGTACACACGTGTATTTACAGAGAAAATAAACTTAAGAAGCAAATAGGATCCCACCCCAGCAACATTTGGAAAAGGTACAAAAATATACAATGCATAGGTGGGGGTCACCCCACCCACTCCGGATCACCAGAGCGACCCACGTGGCTGGGGGCACACAGCACACAGTGGCCCCAGCTCTGGGGGCACCCATGCCGGGTCGCACCAGCAGCCATGATCACATGGCATTAACAACCTTCAGGGACGGTGTTACCCAGCAGGGGCACCGTCCTCGTTCTGGGCCCCGTCCTTGGGCCCAAAGCACGCTGTGTGGCACCAGCCTGGTGCAGTACAGTAAACACACCGGAGCCTTGGATGGAGTGACTAAAGAGCCGGAAACGGCTCGCATCTTTTATTAGCTTGGTCACATGGTTACTGCCACGTGACCCATTACAACATCCTGGGAGCTACCATGCTCCCAGAAGGGGTGCCATGCAACACTAAATAGCATGCAATAATTTCATACTTTCACAAATTCATAAATTTAGTTAGGAAAATGTATCAAATAGCATTGGCCCACAGAGGCATTTCTCACATTTGCACGTCTTCTACACGTAAAGACTTAGGGCCTCATTAAACTACACAGTACAGGAAAGAATTGTGGTAATTCAGTTACCACTGTATTACCACCACATCACTGCACCGCCATACTACAACTTTGGTGGTAAGGTGGAGGAAAAACCTCCAGCAAAATGATGTAGGTAATTACGCCACCTTAACGCTGAAACCCTGCCATAATCTCCTTGGACCCCATAAATGGGGACTAACCCTGCCTTAACGTCACTTCTTATGCGGCGGTATTTTGGCAGATTTACCAACAGAATACCACCAAACGTATAATGAGGCCATTTGTGCATTCATCTTTTATCTTTTGAGGGATGAGACTCGCTGAGTTAACACACACTGTATGCAGTGTCTCGTCTTATTTTGCAAAACAGAATAGGATTTTTTGGCACACCTGTCTATTCCTGTGGAAGATATTTTGGCTTATCATAGGAAAAAAAACATTGGGCCTGATTTACAAAATTATTTTGCAATGGTGCAAACCCATTGAAAAAGGTTTTGTAAATCAGGCCTCATATGTGCAAAGCCTCATGCATAGCTATTACCGCTATTAGCCCACTCCTCTCTCTGAGAAATCGTTACACATTTTCTTTCTTTGCTCTATGTCTTGTTTGTAAGAGCCTAGTTTCCTATTGATGTCTTTTAGTATCTTTGCAAGTTCTTCTTGGGATAGTATACTGCACAGTTGTTCCTTTAGCTCTGCAATTTCTGTGTCAATCTTTGTCAGGGATTTGGCCAATACTTCTATGGTCAATAAAATGAGATCTAAAGAACATTTATTTATTATGTGTTCCCAAAATATGAATTTCCTTTACAAAGTGTAAGTTTTAAATAAACCTTGAATCCTCTTGGTATACGTTTAGCTGAATAGATAGATATCTGATGAAACCTGAGAATACCTCACCAACAGAGTTCTGATCATGGCAGTCTTTAATGGCTTACCTAAAGTTCATAACAATTTGTCAAATCCTCCTTTACGACCGATTGTCGCAGCAACAGACAATATCTTTGACAGACTGGCAAAGTATATTGACAAATTACTCCAACCCATTGTCCATAAAACATCTACATATTTTAGAGAAACCGTACATTTTCTTAATACACTAAAGAATCTGAGTGACCTTCCAGAAGACTTGATTCTATTTACAGAAGATGTGCAAAGCCTATACACGTCCATCCCACCTGGGGAGGGACTTGAAGCACTAGAATGGGCATTACTCAGAGATTATTTCCAAGCTGATAAAATATTTACGATATAGCTGACAACGATAATCTTATATAATACCAGAATTGGGAAAGATCATTACTTACAAATTTCAGGCACCTCAATGGGCTCTGCCACGGCCCCAGTTTATGTGAACTTGTTAATGCATGTACTCGTACGGAAACATGTACTAAAACATACACTGTGGTCCAAGAAACTACTAGCAAATGTGAGATGCATGTCTAAAAATAGATGCACCTTCCTAGCACCTAAAATACAGACCAAGGCACCTGAATTAATTCACATTATGAAATTCTCAAGACAGAGCAATCAAATAAATCGATTAATAAAGAAGAATTGTAAAATAACTAACTTAGACCCACAACTTAACAAACTCTTTCCAAACCCACCAATGGTGGCCTACACCAGAGGAAGACATTTGAAAAACAGCTTGGTGAAATCAGAAAGAATAAAGAGTCAAATCAACCATTCTTATCAAGACCAAAACAGGGCAATTTCCCAGTGTCTACATTGTGGATACTGTAATAACATCCAGAAAGGAGATCATAACAAGCATCCAAATACGGGCAAAAAGATAATGCTAAGAGATTAAGCATCTTGTGATTGACAAAATGTGATCTGTGGTCTCACTTGTCCATGTGGTACACTGTACATAGGCCAAAGCTCACACAAAACAAAGGAACGAATAACTGAACACAAATCTAATATTCGCACTAAGAATCGTCAGTAGCCAGACATTTTACAACAATGAGACATACCGTATCACCACTGAGATTTGTAATCTTGGAAACAATCAAATCACCACCCCGAGGGAGTAAAAAGAGAAATGTTCTGGATCCATAAATTTGACACATTAGATCCAAAGGGAATGAATGAGCAATTCACATTAGCACCATTTTTATGAGATTTTACATCATGGTATAAGGGGGAGCTGAAAATATTGACCTGAGTAATTTGTCGACATTAACAGATCCTCTATGCACTGAATATTTAGAATGCCAATGAAATACTGGATATTGGATTGTCTCAATTTGGAAGGAAATGGTGTACCTCTGATAATTAACTGAATAGAAGTGACTTTCATATTTGATGATCTGTTTGAAGTGGGAAAACAGGACAACTAATGTATTTTGGGTATCGGAATACATAGGTATCATCACCATTCCATTGTGAAAGAACATAATGTACCTGTAACAAATAACTGAATAGATGTGATTTCCCCATTTGATGATCTCTCTGAAATGGAACAACATGACAACATATGTATTTTGAAAATTGGAATATATAAATAATATCACCATAACCATTGTGAAATTTAAATCGCATAGTTTGAATTTTGTAATCAGTCAAAACGTTCTTTATATGTTCTGAAGAGGAGGTTAGGAAAACACAAATAATCCTATTACTTATGTTCAGTGAGACACCAAATAAAATCCAAAATCTATGACATTCTAGATTGTAAATATGGAATTACAAAGAATTTGGAACCTCAACAGGCACATGCCATTTTGCCTCGCTCCCTAAGCACTACACCTAATACTGAGAATTCTGACTTTCTGAATTATACTGATTATACATATGATTTACATTAAACAAATCTTTACTTTGGCAGCAAGCTCATAATCCATTTAAGGTTATACATTCATCAGTCCCGTAGAGAACAGCCAATCTAAACACTTTTAGTGTGTAGCTAACACAACAGCACAATGTATGGACATGAGGTTGCATAAGTAATGAACCTCAAAATGTAAATATAAACAGGAATCCCGAATAAGAGGACCGTGATAGAGCGCTAGGACGCATGACATCCCATATAACACAAACATGATGACATAATCAGAAGACGCGATATAAATAACGGCCATTTTGGACTGCGAACACAACACCGGAAGGAAAGCAAGAGATGCGGTCTAAGATCTTACTTAGTAAGTTATTGACTAACTTGTTAAATGGCTCCGATTCTGAGCCCACCCACGTAGGAAATAAATGGTTTAATAGACTTGCATCCTTTTGACCACAACCATTTGGATTCTTCCAATAGATCTCCACAGAAAACGATCACAGCGAACTGTGTGCCCACCTAAACCACGTCGTAGGAGTTAATCAACAACCGCACCAGCAAGGAGTTGAACCATGACTAAATACACACACCAATGTGAGTCTGCCATATAACAATCTTTTATTTTAAGCATCATCCACAATGTTCTTAGATTTTTAAAAACATTTATTTTACACCTACTTCCACAGGATGATGCCTGATATGGGAATTAAGAAATTCAACGTATAATTCACTGTGATAACTACCCATGGAAATATACCTGATTAGGTAAGCGTTTTCACATACTCTAAACTAAGACATAATTAATCACTGTGTACGTAAGAAGGGCACCCCTCATCACTAGTTATCACTTCTATTACAGAAAGGGAACAATGAAGATTCACAGACTGTGATGCATGAAAATCCATTGGAAGCAGGCACATGGCATAGGTTACCCGGGTAAAGAAATCTTGTATTCTATATAAAGAACAGACAAATGTATACAGAAATTGTACACCTTAAGAATGGAATAATTTATGAATATATCCCAATGTATTCTTTATATATGACTGGAAATTCTTGGAAGAAAGATTAATCGGCTCCTGAAGAAGGGATTCTCTCGAAACCTGTTGAGCAACTTTTATGTTTGAATTGTTTTATTTTTGAAATTGAACATTATTGTGATTACTGAATAATAATAAAAAAATTAAAAAGATGTTCTTGAAGAATAAGGTAAAGGAAACAGTCTATTAACAAACCTGATACATTATTGTATCAAAGTATTGACTGTCTTCATAGATAGTACTATAGGTGTGCAGGGGGCTGGAGTGTCCATCAACAGAGGATACTGTTTTTGTTTTTGATTATAAAATACATGCGATGATCTCACAGCTCATTGGAACTGATTTTATGAACCTCAGAAAGGAGTGGGGAGATTCGAGAATGGGCTTGATTGGGGTTGGAGGGTGGGACCAGAGGTGTGTTCTTCCAGGGGAGAGCTGTGAGGCCCATTAAAAAGTGACACACAGAGTTGGCTCCCCTTTTCAGGTGCCGGGGCAATTTCTTTCCCCGCCCTTCCAACCCCATAAAACAGGTCTAGAAAATGGTGCTGTTGTTATGTAGTGGTTCCATATACTGCTTGTTAACAAAGCGTTTTGCCGTTCATTTTCCCTTATCTTAGGACCATTGCAGTGGAGTAACAGGGTACATCAAATAAGAAAGCTCTGGTGAGAACCAAAAGAGTGAAGCACAGCCACTAGCTAAGACACAGTGCCCAGGGATACAAGACCCAGGGTGGCCACAGGATGCTGAGGGGCGGAGGAAGGAGGGTGTGGAACTCCTTCCAGCCCCAAAGGCGAGGGAGGGAAATTAAGCTGAAGTATCTAACTGACAAGTCAAAGTAAAACAGAGATGTGTCGTTAACTGTAAATAAAGTGACGTATAGAGAGGGATGCTTAGGGAGTTTTAGATCGGAGAGACCTCCTGTGAGGAGTAAGAGAGTATTCCTTACTTGGGGAGTAGCTAGTACGCCAGCTTAGCATAGAAATAAACTGGAGCTGTGACGTAGGTTATGCATCACCTGTAAGATAACTCCTGCCTGCTAAAGCTGCAGCCCATGTCTATGTTCGACAGAATCAAAGTATAAAGGAATGTCCAAGTACCTTCTTTCCCGGCTTCTGGGAAGTGCATCACGTGATTGGCCCTTAGGTGATGAGGTCTGGGCAAACGACGATGGGCCTGATTTACAAAATTGCTTTACAATGGTGCAATCCCATCGAAAAACGCCTTATTCACCAGGCCCTAGATCAGTGAGCTATCTTACCCACTGGGGGCAGGGCTGAAACGCCTTCGCAGCTCGGGCTCTCACAAAGAAAGACTTACTAATGGCCTAGAAATAAATCTGGATTGACACTTGATGCAGAAGAAAAAAAAAGCACGAGGGAAACGCTATAAAAAACAAATTCATTAATATCTGATTAAAGAAACGCCACAAGAGGGAAAGCAACCTTTCGATTACACAAGGCCCTCACAACATGACAGTGTATTCTGTCGCTCTTCATTACAAATCCTCCAGTTGCCTGAAAGTAATCACCAGAAGAAAGGCCACTCAGCGAGAGCCGAGTGTAATTCAAGACGGCCCCGAGCGAGCGAGGCGCAGCCACCCAGCAGAGCGCTGTGAATGGCGCTCGTTATGCCTTTCCCAGGTGCTGGGCGCCTTTCAGTGCAACGCCCGAGAACGACAAGTATCAGGTCACCGGCAAATGCTTGCAACTTGCTAGCAGGATTCAGGGGGGCTGCTGCTGCTGCTGCTGTCTGCCAGGGAGGCCGGCCTGCGGGCCGCAGGGTCAGCATCGCTCTGTGCTCCCGGGCACAGAGGCCAGGCGGCGAGTCCCTGCCGTGAGAGATGAGCAAAGGGAATTCCAGGGAGACATCTAAGCAGCGGTGTGGGGGGGGAGCAAGGAGAGGCGCGTGCCACCTTCCTGCAAAGTATGGCTCCAAGGGTGCTTCCTGCCTACTTTTCATGTGTTATGAACAAATATGCAGTAAACGAATAAATTAACGACAAGATGAATGCACATCATGGCGAACAAGCAGCAAAGGAATTATTTAGCAGTAAAATGCAAGTATATGGCGAACATGCAGCTTATTAGTTCATTCGCTGCAAGATGCTACTAAGCAACACATTATTTAGTGGCAAAATGCGTGTGCATGGCAAACATGCAGCTTATTAGTTCATTCGCTGCAAGATGCTACGTGCTTAACATGCAACACATTCTTTAGTGGCAAAATGAGTGTGCATGGCAAACATGCAGCAAATTAAATCATTAGTGACAAGGTGCTATGTACATGACAAATAGCAGCAAATCCCTTGATTAATGCCAAGAAGCATGTACATGGCGAACATGCAGCAAATTAAGTCATATGAGGCAAAAATGCATGCACGTCATGGTGATGATGCAGTAAATGAATTCATTAGTAGCAAGGTGCATGTACAGGGCGAAAATGCAGCAAATGAATTCATTAGTGGCAAGATGCATGCACATGGAGAACATGTAGCAAATTAATTCTTTAGTGGCAAGATGCATGCACCTAGTGAACAAGCAGCAAATGATTTCATTAGTGGCAAGGGGCATGTACATGGTGAACACGCAGCAACTTAATTAATTAGTGGCAAGATGCATGCACATGGTAAACATGCAGCAAAATAATTCATTAGTGGCAAGATCCAATGCATGCACATGGTGAACATGCAGCAAATGAATTCATTAGTGGCAAGATGCATGCACATGGTGAACATGCAGCAAACTAATTCATTAGTGGCAAGATGCATTCACATGGTGAACATGCAGCAAATGAGTTCATTAGTGGCAAGATGCATGCACATAGTCAACATGTAGCAAATCAATTAATTAGAGGCAAAACACATGCACATGGAGAACACGTAGCAAAATTAATTCATATGGGGCAAAGATGCATGTACGTCATGGTGATCATGCAGTAAATTAATTCATTAGTCAAGGTGCATGTACATGGTGAACATGCAGCAAATTAATTCATTAGTGGACAAGGGGCATGTACATGGTGAACATGCAGCAAATTAATTCATTAGTGGCAAGGGTATGTACATGGTGAACATATAGCAAGAGAATTCATTAGCGGCAAGACGTCATATCCATGGACAAAATTCAGCATATTAGACCTTTGGAGTCAAGATACATATACATGATAAACATGCAACAACTGCATTAATTGCCAGCAAGATGCATGAGCGTGGCGAACATGCAGAAAATTAATTCATCAGTGGCAAGATGCCATATACATGGAACAAATGCAGCTAATTAGTCCTAGAGAGGCAAGATGCGTGTACATGGTGAAAATGCAGCAAATTGACTCATTTGAGACAGGATGCATGTATGTAGCAAACATGCAGCAAATGAATTAATTAGTGGCAAGATGCATGCACATGGCGAACATGCGCTCTGCAAATAACTCAACATAACATTCATTGTATAAACATGGACTGAAAAGCGATAAGGGGAAGGAAGCTATATGCTACTATATTGGAAACAACTTTAATGGATTCAAGTTTGAAAGCCAACAGTGTCAGAAAGCAAAAGCTTGAAAATCAAAAGTGAAACACTCAATCTGTAAAAAAGGAAAGCGCCCAGTGATTGCTTGGAGAAAATAGCAAGAGCAGCGTCTGCCCGTTTTAATATTAATACAAGGAAGATTTTTTATTAAAAAAAAGAGCAGGACCCAATGTTTCACGAAAAGGAGGCAGAAGGGTAAGCAGGATGATCAGGGGTTAGTGAAAGTAGCCATTGTAACTTTATAACAATAATATGCAGCTACATGACCGGGAGGGGGCATGAAGTAGTGTGAATAGAAAGGGCATCGACACTGGAGGGGAAGGAGGGAAATCCCAATGAGCAAACTCACGCCAGAGGCATCGTCAAACCAACCGACTTACTAACCCATTTCCCCCCTTCCTCCTCCTCCATCATAACCAACGCCACTACACGTGACAAGGGGCTAGCCACACTGCACATAAACACACAGAGAATTCATCTAATGTTCACACCCTAACAACTCTGGGACTCTGGAAACAACACGAGAGGGAACACCCCTGCACATAGTCCATAAATCCATCGACTACACACAAGCACACCAACATCTATTCAAACGCCTAACAGCCATCCGCGACTCTGGACCCCTTATGGATACAACTAACCAGGAAGCACGACCACAAACCCCACCCTAACATCACACGACACTCACAGCAGCACACATCCGAGGCACTGACTCCTACCCACACAGTTACAACACGGGGCCTCCCGAGCCAACTCCCACATGCAAGACAACGCTCACAGACGCCAGTCCCTCCTGGTTCTGAACCGATCCTATCATCCTATCCTCTCTAGCACATCCCGCCCTCTTTTCTTGCAGAGCCACGTGAGCGCCTAGAGTCTGCCCTTGGGTGGTAGCGGTGTGCGGCTTGAATCAACATAACATAACAAAATTAAATTCACCACACTTCCCTAACATTTAAGAGCATAACAACATAAAATACCCAAAAAGGTGTATTTTCAAAATGTCAGTTTAGATATGCAATATTTGAACTTTGGGATTTCGATCTATAATTTTAACCGAACGCACGTGCCATCACCCAGCGTAGTGCACTTATTATGATTTGTTTTACTCTAAATAGGAAGTGATTGCCACAACGATAGGTATTCCAAACATAGTTAAATAGCACTAGGGCTGCTGCCAGACCCTGGTTAGGGAGGAGGAGGTTGCAGGCAGAAGGCAGCATTCTGCTGTGATGCTCAGCCCAAGGCTGAGTGGGAAATGGGTGCTACAGCAAGAGAACGTGACATTTCTCCCCTGGGAGAGCAGAGTATTTATGCTTAACCAATCATCGACCTGGCAGCAGCAAAAGTGCAGAGAGAGGACAAAGCCTACCCAGGCGATATCCATCTAACTATGACGAACCCCAAGGCATACTTGCCGGGCTGAGCTGTGACATGACCCACGTCTCCAATGATGAGCACCCCTTAATAGCCTCTGAATTGGGGTGAGAGATGCATCCAAAGTGCCTGCTGGTCTCAGAGTAAGGATAGGGAGTCGAAAGTACAGTGGGTTAATGGTCACACTCATTACCAGCTTTCAAAACGATGCCAGGCCCTCCTATAGTTTTGAGGCCTGGCTCCGCCCCTGAATAGCTCATAAAGATGAACCCACTTCATAAACTGCACTTTGAAGTGAATATTGTACAGAGGCGTCCAGTTCTGCTACACAGGGGGAGATTGCACGCGGTGTTGATAAAGTGTGCCAACTTGTCATGTGCATTTATTTTCATACATGCATATATTGGTATACACGTGTAAGGGACTTCTCAGTACACAAGGGCAGAGAAACATGTGACGAGTGCAACCTGCCACCCAGCACCATTTCACAGCACATTGTGCACAGTACCATTGGAGCCAAATTACGACGATAGAAAAATTCAACACACAACAGCCGTGTTCATTTGCACCTCCGGGTGCGGATGACGTGCCTTGTACCAAGCACATCTAGCTTGTGTGTATGTGTCTAATACAATGTGCCTTGGAGCTCAATGGCTACGCACGCTTCTTGAAAGCCCTGGTCGGAGCTGCATCCATTGTTTCCGTTTCACAATAGCCTCTGCTGCTGCTGTACCTGCTTCCCTATTGAGAAGGAAGGCGCGTGGCTGCCAGGGAACCACACATAACGATCTGCGCCATGAGGGGGCAGCAGGCTTTCTCTTTTACTTGGGCCGGATGCTGTAGGGTGCGCGCTGCGCGTGCTGCTGTGCGAACTTCTTAATAAAGGGCATGCAGCCCAGCTGTCCTCGTTAACAGCACTTCTCCTCGCGCGGGGGCCAGGCGGGGTCGGGCGAACTGCCACATTTCCGTCCCCTCTTTGCCCAGGCAGCGCATAAAGCTCTGTGTGAGACTGCATGTAACATTATTGTTTCTAAAACAAAACTAACACACACCGTCCGGAAAATAATGTCAGCTAATTGCGGGACGCATTTCAACAGATCCCAAGCTTTGAAAACATTGCATATGTCTTATCTGTATATGTAAAGTCCCAATTTGTCTGTGAGTTTGTGGCAGGGTTTGTGGGGTTGTGGCTTGATGAAGCGTTGTTCCTTATACAATTCCGCACTGTTTAGCCAATCTGCACTAAATGTTGCATAGTTACCTGTTGGGGCCCTTCGGACATTCCTGGCTACATGACATTTGCACACCCACACCTTTCATTAGATTTCAGCAAACGTTAAAAAGGGTTTGTGGCCTGCCGATGAAGCCGTAAACCATGTTTACCGGGGGGAAGGGCAACAGAAAATGTATGGGAGGCAAATGGACCTGAGAGGGGAAGGTGAAGGCAGGACGCATTCCAGAAGTTTACAAATTGATGCTGCAGCAGGTGAAATAACTTTTGCAGAGCATTTTTGCGAGATGGTGCTTTCCGAGAAAGCCGTAAACCATGTTCACAGGGAAGGACACAAAAAATGTTTCTCAACCGGTCCTGACACGAAGAACAAAGAAAACACTTTTCAAGGCCCAAACATGCACGATTTCTGAGATATTTACACTGCAATGCACCACAAGGAACTGCACCACGCCAGGGGGAGGCAGAACAGCGACCTTAATTTTCAACATTTGATGAGTGAACGGGTACTTCTGCTAGCATAAAATAAATTAAATGCGGCTTGGGAATCTTTTATGCACACTAAACCACGTCATTATAATCATTCCTCTTGGTGGTGTTGTTCCACTACCCATGAGAAGAAGCAGTGGCCCAGATCTACAACACTTGCAGTGGCATTTACGTTTGCCACCTATCCTGCAGCAGTCAGACTCCTCCACACTTCTCATCATAGGAGCCCTGGCACAGCAGCAGAGCAGACACGCATGAGGCACATCCCACTGGAAAGCCCTGACAGTACAGCATGGATTGATCAAGCAAGTGGTCTTCTGTTACATGGCTCCAGCCCCATCCCGGACTTTCATTTACCTTTTTACATCTGCCCCTGCTGGGCACATCCTCATCCACAGTCCTCATCAACGGCGGAGTGACAGAGAGGGCAGCTCTGAGCCGCCTTCCAGTGGCGGGACCTGCCACTGCTGTCAAGATGTCAATAGGGAGCCTTGCTGGATCAGGGCACACAGGTCTCATCCCAGACTTTATTTGACTTTTTCACATTCCTCCACGCTCTTCATCTAAGGGGCCATGCTGTGTCCCGATCCACACTCCACTGGTGGGACCTGTCACTGCAGCCGGGGTTAAACTGTGAGCATCATTCCATCCCGCTGCCCCATCCTCCGCCTCTGCTTTCCTTCACTTTCCATGTCTGCCTATGTTTTATCCCCCCATCTGCTTCTAGCAGAGGCTTCCAATCCTAAAGTTGGCTGGGAGATAGTGTGGGTCCACATGAGGAGCACCCAAACCAGGCCCGGATCCGTTTTCATTTTCCACAGATCCTCTTATTGGTTCATGCCTGCTCTTCCATCACTCACACTGCCAATAGACTAACATTTCTGAGGAGAGGGGCGCTAGCCCTTCAAATGTTGGGCAAGGAGCTAACTTCAGAGACTGTGAGGGAGCTGCAAATGTACTTGTGTGAGTGCATCTGACTTCTTTGCACATTCTAATGAGACAATTCTGGTTCAGCTTCAATGTGACAAGCAGCTAACTCCACATCTGAAACCACACACTTAAGGACTGTTGTACGATGAGCTGTCTCCAGCCTCCCCACCCTTCTAACCACTCCCCTGACATGCACATGCTAACACATAACCATGATTTCCATTGCCTAAAGATGTATGCATATGAATGCAGTTGCCAATAATTAAATGCTTCACATGACTAATTGCCAGGCTTTTGGGGTGGGAC
Organism: Ambystoma mexicanum; assembly: GCF_040938575.1. NCBI lineage: Eukaryota > Metazoa > Chordata > Amphibia > Caudata > Ambystomatidae > Ambystoma > Ambystoma mexicanum. The sequence goes on from NC_090941.1 coordinate 862,733,152, forward strand.
CAAGCCTGGTTTGCATATGGTCTTTTCCCCTTCTGCAATGGCTTGGCAGGTCAAAGAACTATGGCCTGGAAGGTTGCCCAGAGCGATGCCAGAGGTTAAGATTAATTATGAGCCCTCCAGCAAACACCTCTTTTATTTCGCTTTAGTGGCCCTGAGTGGGATGGGTTTGCCCAGACATGGGTCTGTGTCTTCGGGCCTAGAGACCCAAGCTACTCCTCACTGATGATGCCCAATGAGGCTGGAACATGTCTGGAGATGCTTGTGGTCTCATGCAGAAAGGATGTGACGTAGCAGTTGGGGCTGGACTGCACCTTTGGCAGGTGAAGGACTATGGTCTGGAGGGTTGCCCAGAGTGATGTCAGAGGTTAAGATTAATTCTAAGCCTTCCAACCATCACCTCTTTTGTTTTGGGCCTTTGTAACCTACCATTTATTGTCTGTTTCCTGTCCTACCACGGCCCTGTAGGTCAGCAAGGTCAGGACAACATAAAGCACTATTTCAGGGGGCTAAAGCCCAATCTGCCCAATGGTCATTGTGCCACTGACTCACACTCTCCACTACAGAAACACATTGAAGGTTAAAGCAATGACACTTCATCGATATGAGAGTGCATACACTGCGGTACATACACTGCGGGTCATCCCCACTCCTCACTCTTCCCCCATAAATCAGCCAAAATGTGTTTCTTCTCCTCACCACACACTGTGCCTCGGCTGCTATGACCTAAGTCTAGCTGCCTATCAAGGAGAGGTTGGATGGCATGCTGATGGCCCTGCACCCTGACCCTTCCGCTCGGTAAGTGAACCTTACTCCATTTGCTCACCTAAAAATATTGAGGGTAGTACCGAGATTGATTTGCATATGGAATTGTCACTTCTCTAGTGGCAGATTGGGTACAACATTGATGAAATGGGAATCTGTCCAAAGCTGACCAACCCTTGCATTTCAATTCCCCAGCACTTGCCATTTCCCCTTTGATTCCCTCCAATGCATTTGGGGCAGGCAATCAATCTTAAAACACAATTAAAGGGCTTCATTGCTTGACATTTGGACTTTCCTTTTGACAAAGGTAATAATTTTGCATATTGCAAATGCCCTTTTTTCAACTTTGCAGTGTTGCTGTTACTGCAATGGTCTAGCACTTGACTTTTCAACCACAACTAGGACAAACAAACCGTTACAAAGAACAAAGAGATTACAGCTGTGTTTTGCAGTGTCAATCTATATTCACCTTGCCGAACAGCTGTCATCAGTGAAAGGGCTTTTTCTGCGCAGGCCACCTTGACAAGAAAAAAAGAATGCTGTATTCCCTGCCCTATAAATGCCAGGACTGCTTATTCCCTAATAAAAGCTGTTATTGTCATCCCTTTTCAAAGGGCCTTGCACCTCCCCTGGACATCCCTTCTGGCCCGACTCACTATGCAGGGCACACTCTGGATGTTCTTATCTCTTCAGACCTTCCCCTTTCTATCCCTCTCACCACACCTCTCTCCTGGAGTGATCACTTCTTTCTCCTTTCCTCCCATCTCACCCTCTTTCCCCCCTCCGGCCAATCCAACTCCAGCCCTGCCACATACCTTCTCGGTTATCCAACCCATGAAGCGTGTGTCAGTTGAAGCTTTCAACACCTCCTTCTCTCCTCTGTCTCCTCTTGGCTGACTCACACCCTGACACAGCCCTTTCCATGCTCCACTCTGCTATATCTGATACTCTTAATGATCTTGCCCCTGTCATGAGGATCTGCTTGAAGCCAAAAGCCAAGTGCAACTCCTAGTACGACTCAGACCTCGTCACCCTTAAATGCAAGAGCAGGGTGGCTGAGAGGAAATGGCATCCTTCCGATACATCATCTGACAAACTGGCCTGACGCCTGCTCCAAAGGCAATACCGGCTCTCCGTCTGCACCAAGAAGAGGGCCCACATCCAAGCCCGTGTCTCCACGGCTTCTAACAACTCCGCCAAATACTTTAAAATCTGCAAGGAGCTGGTCAATCCGTCTGCAGTCTCTACCTCTCCTGTCCCCTCCCAGGCCCTCTGCACAATCCTGTCTTCTCATTTCATCTCTAAATCTCAGGACATCCTGTCCCCTCTCTCTTCCTCTCCCCCTCCTCCCTACACGCCCTGCTCTTCCTCTGGCACTGCTCCGGCCAAATTTCCTCCCTCCTTCTCTGCCTTTCCTCTGTTCTCCTCAAACAAGGTTTCTAGACAAGTCTGATCTATGAAAGTCTTGTCAAAACAGGTTCACCCCTGTTCCTCCAAACCCATCCAGGACCACATTGACACCCTGGCTCCTGCTCTGGCTGACTTCTTCAATCACTCCTTCTCCTCTGGCATCTTCCCCTCCGCCCTGAAGCCTCCCTTATGCACCCTCTTCTTAAGAAACCCTCTCCCGATCCTTCCTGCCCTGCTAACTATCGTCCAATCTCCATCACTCCTTTTCTGGAAAAACTCTGGGAAATGATGGCCATCTCCCAGCTTAATCTTCACTCTGAATCTGTTGGCTGTCTCCATGAACATCAGTCTGGCTTCAGAGCTGCCAGAAGCATGGAAACTGCTCTCCTGAACATCCGTGAAGACCTGCTCTCTAACCTCGGGTCCAACACCCCATGTCCTCATTCTACTTGATCTCTCTTCTGCCGTTGACACGGTCAACCATGCCATTCTGCTCAACCTTCTCCGTAACAACCTGGGTTTGGCTGACCTCCTTCCTCTCTGATCGACCCTCCCAGGTCCAACTTGGGTCCTTCCTCTCCTCTATCTCTATCTCTACCTGTTGTCTATTCCCAGGAGTCTAACCTCTCTCCCTGACTGTTCAACCAATACCTGGCACTTCTTGCCCACTTCATTGCCACTCTCTGCACCAACTTTCAGTGCTATGTGGATGACACTCAACTAGTTTTCAGGCTCCCCTCTGCCACCTCTTCTCCTTCTCTCATTTTTGACTGTCAGTCCGCCATCCAGGAGTGGTGTGCTGCCAATGATCTCTACCTTAATGCCAGTAACACAGAGATTCTCCTCATCAGCACACCTACCCCCTCCTTTCCTGTCACCATCTGGCCAGCCTCTCTTGGCCCTCTTCCTGCTCCCACTTGTGAGGCTAAAAACCTTGGGGTCATCTTTGACTTCACACTTTCCTTCTCTCCTCACATCTCTGATGTCTCTAAGAAGTCACACTACCGCTGCACCTCCTCAGAGGTATTCTTACTTTCCTCTCCTTCCCCCAGAAGCTCACTGTCTCCAGAGCTCTGGTTCTCTCCAGGCTTGACTACTGTAACAGCCTCTTTCTAAATCTGCCTGCTTCTAACCTCCACCCTCTGCAACTCATCCAAAACAGGACTGCAAGACTTGTCCTTGGCCTCAAGCCCAGAGATGGTATCTCTCCAAGACTGAAATCTCTGCACTGGCTCCACTAGCGGCGAGGATTAAGTTCAAAACCCTCTGCATTGTCCACAAGGCCTTCTGGGGCCTGGGCCCTCAATACCCCCAACTCTCTCTTTCTAAAGATTCCTTCTTGAGATCTTCGCTCATCTGCCTCCAACACCCTCAGAGCTAGTTTCTTCTCCAAGCAGCGAGTTGGTGGTAGATCTCTTTCTTCTGCTGGGGCCTCCCTCTGGTACAGCCTCCCTGCCACCTTGAAACTTGAGGTGAACTATCTCCAGTTCCTGAAGCACCTCAAGACCTTCCCGTTTGCCTCTGCTTTCTCTCTCCACCTCCCCTGCTGATCTCCTGGCTGAAGCCCCGCCAGTTGTACGCCTGCACTGCCCCCCTGGAAACCCTTGTGTCGGGGGGAAATTCTGCCGGGGTCGGCCGGGCCGTCCGTAGACCTCCGGGCAGGGAGGCCCCAACTCCTCCCGTATATCCCAAAAGAGATAGAGTATGAGACACACGCAAGAAGCAAGGTGACTCTGCTGTTTATTAGACAAAACGGCAGGGATGGGTCAAGGATCGTACGCGTCCGGCTGACACACACACAATCGTGGGGCTCGCAGGCCCTTTTTACTCTAGTATGACGCGCTACTTGCGTCACCTTAGAAAGTTTAGCAAAAAACCTATTTCCACTCTGGATTGGTTACTCGAGTGGTAGGGTTAGTATAGCATACATATAGAGAACGGTGTTAGTGGTTGAGGGTTAGTCAGGTGGTATACTTGGGCTGTCCCTTCAATTTGATACATGAAAATTGTTACATGAAGACCTCTGAGGATTGGTCCATGTTAATGGCGTCAGTGATAAGAGCCCCATGTTCTGATTGGTCCGCTCGCGAGCCTCCCAGTCTGGGACCATCGCTGTTCCCAGCTCGCGGTGCACCTGTCATTTGCAACAATGTTTCACTATGGGTAGGTGTAAACAATGTGAGGATTTATTCATGTGTTGGGAGGTCGACTACTCCCACTGCTGCAGGTGTCCAATGAGTCTTTTAATTGTATCTGCCTGTGTCTTGAAACGTGGGATTCAGGCGTCTCCTTCCTCCTGGGCTTGGCATCCTGTCAGGTTTGGCTTTGTCACGTGAGGTGGGACCGTGTTTGAGGCAAAATTCAGCATAATTAATATTGTTTTTCCCACTGTGTGCCTGGTTTATCTTGCAGGTGCGACCTTGGCGTCGTCTTGAGGCGTGCGAGATTGCAACATCGTGCCCTTGGCGGTGTGCTTTCGCCGGGCTCAATCTGCAGGGTCAGCAACCGAGCTCTTGCTCATTCAATGTTCATGGAAGCTTTTGCTTGCGGCCTACTTGGGCCTGGTGCATAGGTGGAACCGTTTGATGCAGAGCGCTTTAGGTTACGGTATCATATTGCTCTATCCTCAGTATCGTGTCTCCGTTATATTCTTCATTATGGTACATGGTTCTTAGAAGAAGCGTGAGCAAGCCTTTTTAGATAAGTTCATTATGCGTCTTGCGTTTCTGCATTTTGAGAGCCTATGTGGAAAATAATAAAGATGCACGTCCGTGGGTATGTCTGTCGCCTACGTCATAGCACTGAGTATGTTCTTCGTGTGGATTGGTGTGGGAGTGTCCGGTGTGCATGTTTGCACAGGTGTGCTGACTGTTGGCTAGGTCGTCATGGCATCTCTAACGACGTGTAGTTTTAGTCGAGTTGATCCATGCCGCAGGTGTCGGCATGGACAGGGCGGGCTGCTGGGCAGGTAGGTGGGCACATCCGTATGTTCCTGTACCAGGGTATTTGGTCGTCTGGTAGATAGGCAAACTCCTCTCGTGGCGGGTGTCTAGGCCGTGATCCTCTAGGCCAAGCGCGAGAGGGGAAGGGCGGGAGCCTGTTGTTCGATTCTCCCACTTCACTTGCACTCAGGGACTGTTTCTGTACCCCTACAGCCCCTACTAGCACTTGACACCTGATGTCTACACTTATCTTTGCACTGCCACCAGCTGGCCGCACTTTTATTTATTTTCTTTATTTATTTTACTGTTATCCTATGTACTGCACTGCCCCTTCCCCTTTCCCCTGCACTTTTCCCCTTCACCCCCTCCCCTGCACTGGCACGATCTTAATGTCACCTGTCCTAGTAGGATCGTTGTCTCTGTATTCCCTCTGTTTCCCCTCCCTCTTGCCTCGTCATGCATTTAAACACTTGTGTAAAGGCGAGTTATAAATGCCATATCATATCATATCCTCTGTGCCCCCACTTCTCCCTACCCACCTTCCCAAAGTGTGAATAACACCGTGTTTGGGTTTAGCTGCACTGGGAATTCTCTTTTGATGGAAGATAGCAGCTATCGGAAGGTTCATGTGGCCTAAGAAAGCATTGAGACTTTCATCTCAAAAGCTGCATTTTCAAGAATGACGCAGCTGACAGAGATATCACCTTCAGACACTGGTCGAAGTGAGGTGAGAATGAAGACTTTAAGGACCGTTGACCAACCAAACATCTGAAACATAACTCCTCAAGGCCAGTCTCTAAACACAACAAATCATTCAGGCCTATTGTACAGCATTCATTGGGATGTTTGAATTGGGTCAGCCAATCAGATGTATTCCTATGTAGTCCTACTTCTGTTACATGCCTTGTCTGGAATCACACTTTGTATACATCCTATTCCAATCATTGACCCTAAAGGTCAGGTCATTCACGCAAGTTATTGATAAAAGGTTGCGGAATACTTGGAAAAGACGGGCATCCACTTCTATGATTGACTACATCTTTGCCCCTCAATCCATCAGAGAGGATTGTATGGCTTTTGATATATTGCAGTGATTATCTCATGATCAGGGACACTTTTGTTTCAAAGACGTTGGGCAGGGAAAGAATCTTTGAGCAGGAGATGTTGGTGAACAGAGCAGGTAACATAATTAAATAAAGCCCCTTTAAGTCAGAGGTATTTAATAAACAGATCTCTTGTGTAAGTGAACATTTGGGACTGGATGAGTGCTTGACATTCTGTTCCCCGGCAAACTTTGCTGTGTTTTTTCGGGATCTTATTCCTTGGACTGAGAGCTCAGTGGTGCGGTGCGATAGGGCTCATCTGCACAGTTATGATAAAGAGACGTGGATAGAAAAAGGGAAGGAGGATTTTGTGCTGGTTGAAAGGTTGTGAGGTTCTGATTCTGGCCAAGGCCCTGAAACAGGAGTATTGCAATTGGCGGAAACAGTGCCAAATGAAACTTTGGCAAAACGACAGGGAATCCATGCTAATGGCACTATGCTCTAGGAATAACCAGTCTTTTTGGGCACTGATGAATGGGGACAAACAGAGCAATTAAGTCCCGCAGTCAGGAGTGAGGCCTGTGGATGAGGACCAGTTCACTGACACTGTTTCAACCTGGGTCCTTAATGTGTCAGTGGAGGATGTGGAGTATTGGTTAAGGCAAGTTAACACCTCCCAGGATCCTGACCCTGATGGCTTGTCGAATCTTGACCTATGGGAGATTATTGAGCTGTGGGTGGGAATCCTTTCAACGCTCTTCAAAACTTTTCTAGGAACTAGGACTATTCCTGGGTCATGGAAGGTGTCCCACTTGATCCTGATTTTCATGAAGGGCGATAGGGCCGATCCTAAGAACTATTGGCCTAGCTCCCTTCTTGATTTCCGGAGTAAGATCTTCTCTATGATTATGTTGGAGGACCTGTTGGGGTGGAGCAACAGTACTCTGAGTTGGATCACAGGGCAATCCGCGTTTAGGAAGGGTTTGGGGCCTGAACTTAAAAGCTTTGCTTCTTTTGAAAAAGCAGGCTAAGGTTAGTAGTAATCTTTGCCTGGTGTACGTGGATTTCGATAAAGTCGATCACAGCAACCTATGGTGTAAAATGAGATCTAGAAGTGTGCCTAAGATGCTTGTTGAGATCTTAGTTGCTTTGCACACTGAGACCAAGATTTGAGTGAGGCTGATGGGAGGGAACCCCTGTCGAGCGCCATCAGCACTCACCATGGGGATCTCCAGGGTGAGTCCTTGTCCCTTTTCTTTTTGATTTTTATTTGTCCGACCTGAATACCCATCTACAAAATCTGGGTGCTTGTCCTCCTCGTCTTGTTTTCCACCTGATCCATTACATGGTGTATGCTGACGACCTGGTCCATCTGGACCAGACCCTAATGGGCTTGCAGAAAACTTGGAGCCGTAGAAGACTATATGAGGGAAAATCACTTGGGAATTGATAAAAACAAGACAAAGATTATGATTTGCTCCAGCAAAAGGGCATGCTAAAATTTGTTTGGAAACTGGCCTACATTGTGATGACCAATACAAATAGCTAGGGTTCACAATCTATATAAAAAAACACATAAAGGTGTACATTTTGAAGCCTTGTTAAACAAATGTGGGCCTCTAATTGCTCAGCTGAAGAGGCTTAATTCTAAGTATGGCAGATTCCCTCCTATGCCAGCGATTAAATACTATAAGGCAAAAATAATGCCAGCCTTGTTGTACGATATTGAGATCCGCTCCATCAAGCAGTATCAATGGCACAGACTAGAGGCGTGCATTCAGCGTAGTGTGATGGGTCTTCATAGTGGGGCTCCGATGTCAATTATTAAACGCATGCTGGGCTTACTTTCCATGCAATGTTTGTTGGAATTGAGAGCTCTGTCTTTTTATCGGAAGATATTGTTGCCCCCCGAGTGAATCTCTGTTCTTGCCCCTGAATTCTATAATGCAAAGTAAATCTTGTCCATACCTGGCTGCTTGGATTGACGACTTTGATTGCATTATTGATAAAATAGTGAGTAACAAAGAGAATTCAATACATAATCCCCAAAAAATTAAGATTACATTGTGGGATTATGATTGGTGTGCGACTCACTACTTGATGAAGGTGTATTCACTATTTAGCTTTCAGGTTCTTGTTGAGAAAAAACATAATGTTCCTGAACCATATTTTTAAAAATGTCCTTGTACACAAGTCTGTAAAAAGTACATCAACCTTAGGTTGAATCTATATCCTACCTTTAAGGTTTGCCAGCCAGGTACGCATACCAAGAGAACTCTGAGGGTCTAGGCTGGTAAAGCTGATGAAATTGAGACTTTGGAGCATTTCATTTTTAAATGTCATGGATGTACGCAGTTGCACTACAGGTTTTTCACAGATCTATTCCAACCATTTCATGCCGTTAACCATCTGCAACTTTGGAGACACCAGATATTAGGGGGGGGGAATCAATCCCCCTTATTCTGGCTACCTTATGGTGTGTGAAAGCCATAATGGAATGTATTACCAATAGAAAATGTGCTAGGGTTATATATGTGATTTAATAATGTATGTTGTGATTGATTTTAAATTAATTTGTTCTCTATGGAATATTTATTTTAAAATGGTGTTGTTTTTTATCTGTGTGTTTGTGAAAGGTTTATTTAGCCATATCACAACAAAAAAGAATGTGCTATTGTGCTAAAAAAGTTTCACTTACTTTTTTTTATTTGGCAGAGGGATTAAAAGATTAACTGTGTACTTAAACAACATAATTTTGTAAGATATATATATATATACTAGCGGTACCACCCGGCGTTGCCTGGGTATGCACGTGGGGGTCTGCTATAGCCATGTGTATGTTTTATTGTGTCATAATTTGCTATGTTTGAAAAATCGCTAAATCAGCAATCTCCTGAAATCGTCTACACTGATAGCACAGGACCGGACCCTGCTCGACCCCTGTTGAGAGCGAATCGGTGGGGTTGGTAAAACTTAATTATCAGCAGTACATCGCAGACTGGTACGCCAACCTGTAAGAGGATTCAATTCAGCACTACAGCCAAGTTAACGCCTAGTCTAGAATACTGAATGAAAACCCTTATTGATATATCTTTAGGTCCAGTTCATGCGTTCTGGATGACTACCCTTGTATAACACCCCTCTCTTGGAATCCCCCTGACCCCACTGAGCCAAGAAGTAGTTCTGTTTTGCAAGTTTAAAAGGTTTATTTGATAAATTAAAATATATATATCACACTTTATAATAAATTAATAATTGAATATCACACTTAATCTGATATGGTAAATATTAACAACGGAGAATCTGACACTAGCACACTTCTTTATAATGACTAATGAGTTGACCTGAAATGGATAAGGTAGCACACTGGTAAATAGGAACAAAAGTATAATGTGGTAGAGGATGCTTTATGTAGCTCAGGTGGATGCAATATTCAATGAATGCAGTACAGAAAATACGCAATATGATTCAACCAGACAATGTAATCACTTTTCTCGGGCTATTCCCTCCCCCCCTCTTTATGCAATGCAAGGAAATGGAAGGAAAACACACAGTCCTCAGAAATGCAATCAACGGTAATTCAGTTCAATCCCAGCAAGCTTACAGAACACAGATAGGAGTTTTGAAAACACAGGCAATGCTTGGATATGTGCTGGCAATGAATGAGAAATATGCTAAATTTGCTTTTAATTCCCTTATAGAGGTTCAGGGTGAGTGGTATCTAGTTAATATTAGTCCAGGCTCACACTAGCAATGATGCAGGGATAGTTAGCAGGTTAAACGAATTTCTGGCAAATGGAAAGCAAGCAGCAGCAGTTTTTACATGTGAAGAAATTGCAAATCGCGGTAAAATTCGCGGATGCGCCGAGCGCTATTACAAAGGAACCGCAAGGACTATCTCTACCGTTTTGGGGTCCTGGAAAAGCCTGGGATCTCAGCTTCCAAATGAAAGTTATTGCAAGTCTCTAGCCCAAACGGTTGCGGAGATATGAGTAATTTAGTAAAGGTCGTTTTTGGTTTTGTAAATTTTAAACGCACACTTTTTCAAAATGACAAGTGACAAATTTTTGCAGCTAGAATGACAGGTGACAGCTAGGAGGCAGTTCTACTTAGGTTAAATAGATTGAATTAGATGAATTTAAACTAAGAGATGTGTTCTGAGTTTTGCTAAGTACTCACAAGAGATTTTGAACAGGAAAGCGACTTGGTCACGGACTTCAGTCTGGTCAGGTCTTTCCGGGTTCTGCTCACAGCGCCTGGCCTCTGGAACTGCTCACAGGGGTCTGGTCTCTGCTAGGCACCGGTTCTTTGGGTCTCTCTGCTCTGGATAGATTGAAGTCTCTAGTTTGGCTTTCTGGAGTTTGATGGAGGTAAGTATGGATTTTTCCGGCAGAGCTTTCAGCGGCAGATGAAAAATGAATGTCCCCTATCTGTCCTGTCTGTCTGCTTTTATGTGTTTAGAATGTGGGTGTGTTCTAGCATCACTGACCCTACCTCTCTCTCAGCTTCTAATTGGTCAAACTTCCATTTCTTACTTGATTGGGGGAATGAAATGAAGTGTCATCAGGATGAGGTCTGTTTATGATACAGAGAACCCACCCCTGTCAACTTTACACACAATCTATATCTGACCTAAAAACATATTTGCACAGGTACACATTTGTTTAAAATTACATATACATGGTGTGGCTGAATTTAGCCATGTCTATGTCCAAATCTGCTCATTCTCGGAGCTTGCATTCAAAGAGTGTACATAATTGACTTTTTAACTGCTTTTTCAATTTCCGACATGGACCCAACTTTACATACATGTGTGCAGGGGGTAGGGACATTAACTGATGAAGTTTCAGATGTTTAACATGCACACATTTAGAGTAATATCCACTTTTCCGCTAAAACCCCCCTGAACATACCACCGGTTCCTACCACGTCTTAAACTGTGGGCAGAAAAATCACAAGAATTATGGTATCATTTATAAAATTTTCACATGTCCGCTCTATGAATTATCCCCCTTTTTATAAAACCATATCCTTGCTGCAGGGGTGTGTCTTTTCAGGTCACATGGTACAGAAACCAGTCTTTCCAGTTTCTGCCAAGCCAGCTTGCTCTCACAGGCAGTGCTCCTCCCAGCTCCTGCCAAGAGGAAGCTACAATTTACGACTGCGGTAATAAAAACCTTTGCCTGAGTGAAGAGGGCTTTGTTCACTCTCTTGCAGAGCACAGATAATTCAATTATCAGATAGATGGCATATCCTTAGCTTGGGCAGCAAAAGGAAGGTTGGCCTGGGAACACAGTGGTGACTCAAGTTTCACTGCTGATGGGGGTAGTTGCCAGGCAGAATCAAGTTCCTTAAGCCAGACTTTCAGCTACTGTCATGTTATTTGTTGCTTTTTAAATTAACTTGCAATTTTACACATGCAGCTAGAATGCTGATTCTAAGTGCAAAACTATGACATTTAAACAATTACAAAGGCATGTGACACCAAACATAGGTCACTCATTTAATCTAAACATTTTCGATTTTAGTGTCTTTAAATCCAGTGCAACTTAAACTGCTGCAATCCACAGCTCAGCCAGTCTTGTTATAAACCTTGTCTTATGATCTTCATTTCCCAGATTCTGTAGGCACACAAAACTCCATTCTGCCAATGTCTGCTGGTGTTCAGTAAATATTTTGCACATGTTGCACTGTTAGAAATAGGCATTTTGACTTGCCTTCAGAAACACACAGAGTGGTTTTAAAACGCCGGCTTTTGGATAGTGGTGAGTACTGGTACTGCACTCATTTTTGGGATTTAAGAAATGAATTCCCCACACTTCTAGGTTGCATTTGGCAATCAGCATTGCCATTCCCAATGGTTTCAGACTACTGTGCTGGTAGTCCAATGGTGGTTTTAAAGCGCTTTGAAGCTAACCGGCGCTACTGTTTTTCCTTTGGCAACCCATTTCCCTCATGGCAACCCGGCCTTTCATTCTCGCACTGGTGGGTGGCAAGTGAGGCAACCATTTTGGTGGCCGCACAAACTGCGCAGCTTTCCTGGATTTCAGCGCACATGTGGGTTTTCCGCCATCTTGAATTTTCTAAGCCCACAGCACCAAATGTTGTAGCAGGGTAGCTTAAACGTGGGTCAGGACACCCAACAAGTCCCCCCCACGCGACTGCACTTTGAATTTGAGTCGATGGGGAGTCGCGTGCACAAGGGTTTTGACCCATGCACCGGTCTGTCCGCATAATCTTCTTCCTCTTCTGTAGATGACACAGTTCAGCGTTTTCTTCTCCATCCGGTACTGATCGATCGGTTCTCCTCGCCGGTCCTGATGGGAAGATTGGGCGGTACCCCGGGCCCGTTGCGTCTCTGCTCCCGGTCTCCGGATCGTTCTTCTTGGTCATCCTTCATGGTTTCATCTCTCCTAGGATGATAAAGCAAAAGCGGCAATATCTACTCATAGACGTTTTTCCACCACTGTTGAGGTAGTGGGGCAGCATATGCATTTTATCATAACGAAACATTACATTCTTATTTTGAGAAAAAAAAAACAGTATAACTAAGAGACAGTTTCATGCAAATCACAATATTTTAGAGACTAGATGTGGTATGTTTTATGGTTGGAACTGAATTAGTCTGATACAGTATCCGCTAGGATTCCAGAGGATTCCTCCAGTTGTTGCAGAGTGTGCCTGGGATGGCAACATTTCAACTGGTTTATGTGGACCCACTTGTCTTCCCCCTCTGCCGAACCGCCTTTGGGGATGCGGATCTTGTAGGCCACAGGGGAGATCTTATCGACGATCTCAAAGGGTCCCTTCCATGTAGGCAAAAATTTGCGCTGCTTGGCCTGGTTCCTTTGGAAGTTGTATAGATAGACCCGGTCTCCCACCTGATATTCCTTCCTGGAAGTTTTCAGGTCATAATGGGTCTTCATGCTATCAGCCGATCTTTCTAGATTCCGCTGAGCATAAGCAAAAGCATGTTGAAGGTGTTTCCTTAAATTCTCTACATACTCATGAGTAGTGGAGGCATTTATCAGTGTCTGCTCTTGGGTCCTATAGAGCAAATGCTGAGGAAGCACCATCTTGCGCCCAGTCATCAACTCAAATGGTGACATTTTGGTTGCAGATGAAGGGGTAGATCTGATAGCCATTAGGACCAGAGGTAATCGGATATCCCAACTTGGCCCAGAATCTGCCACAAACTTCTTTAATATGCTCACAATTGTCCGGTTATATCTCTCTACTGCCCCAGAAGAAGCTGGTCTATAAGCAATATGCAGCTTTCTCTTGACCCCCAGTATCTCCCACATCTTTGTCATTACTTCACTGGTGAAGTGGCTACCTCTGTCTGACTCGATCCTTTGAGGTAGACCAAAACGGGAAAAGATGTGGTTAATCATCAAGGCCGCTGCAGTTTCTGCCTTGCAATTTGGGGCTGGGAGACATTCCACCCACTTGGTAAACAAGCATGTCACGGTCAACATGTACTTATTCCCCCTAGCCGAGCGAATCACAGGGCCTACAAAGTCGATTTGTAAATCTGACCATGGCAGTGTCATTCCCCTCTTTTGTAAAGGCGCCCGGTGCGTGAGGGATGATGGCTGAAATTGTGCACACACAAGACACCCCTTCAAGTATTGGTCGAGGTCCTGCCCCATGTGTGGCCAGTAGGCAACCTCTCTTAAGATTTCCAATGTTGTGTGAAACCCCCTATGACCGGCGGTGGCCGCATCATGGGCGTGACTTAACATCAGGCTTCGGAATGAGGTAGGAACCACCCACTGATCGTGGCCAGCTTTGGATTTCCTTACCAACAAACCGTCTTGGATCCGGAACATTTTGGGACATTTCATCAACACTCTTAGGTCCTCTTTCCCAATGTAATCGGTATCCGTCAGGGGAAAGTTCTCAGGGTCCTCAAGGTGCTGGTAAAATTTACCAATTATTGGATCCCCCTTCTGAGCAGTAATCAAATCAGCATCAGGGGTCTCCTTACTCCATTGTGCAATTGAAAGGTCGTTGTTAGCATTTGTCTGGGACCTAGTGATAGCAGTGACCTGGATTTCCCCCAACAGGGACTCAATCTCAATTAGATCCCCTTGGATGGCCCCGGTTTTGGCCAGCTGATCAGCTAAGTCATTTCCAGTTTTGTCTGGTCCCTCTACTTTGGAATGACCCTTGATCTTCTTCCAATAGATGGTCATCCCATTCGAGGTGACCAGATCATCAATGTTTTGGATCAACTTCCCATGTTTCAAGGGTTTGTTGTTAGCACATAACATGCCTCTGGTTTTCCAATTAACCAGGTGCTCCACGAACCCGTTCCGTACATAATCCGAATCTGTGATTATGACCAGTTCGTGGAGTTGATGTTGGACAGCAGTGAGGATGGCCTGATGCACAGCCATCAATTCTGCCACCTGACTACTTCGGGGACCAATTTTGAATCCGGCGGAGGGTTCTGGGGACTCATTCACCCATGCATTCCCTACGCCAGCCACCAGTTCTTTCTCCCCGTCGTTGTCAACATGGTAAGAGCATCCATCCACATAGACAGTGGGCATTCCCTCACACTTGTCCTCTTCAAAGGCTTTGTGGGGGGAATTAAGGTATGCCTCCATGTTGTCCTTTATTTTTAGACTTTCGTCCTCGAGACAGTTTTCTCTGGCACAATCATGCAAGTCAGCCAGACCTTGCGCGAGGGGACTCTTCTTGTTTTGGCCATATCTGACCTCCACAGGAAAGCCTTGCATTGACAGAATCCAGGAAGTAATTCGGGAATTACTCACATTTCCGGCCCGGATTCTGTCACTTTGGAGATATTGCAGAGGCTGGTGTGGAGTCTCCACTATGATGTGTTCCCCCTGGATAAACGGGCGGTAATTCTTCAATGCCCACACCGTTGCCAGGAGTGCCTTCTCACAATCGTTGAATTTTTCCTCCACAGAGGATAAAGTTTTGCTCGCATAGGAGATTACTTTATTGACCTTGTCATGCTTTTGGTATAATACTGCCGTCAAGCACGTATCAGAGAACCCCGTCTCCAGGAAGAACTCCTTGTTTCTGACAGGGTAAGCTAGGCAAGGCGCTTGTGAGAGGCTTCTTTTGAGTTGTTTTACTGCCTCGGCTTGTTCTGGACCCCATTCCCACTTGACCCCCCCCTTCAGGAGATGAATCAGGGGTCTGGTGATCTCTGCGTAGCCCTCAATGAACTTTCTGCTGTAATTAGTCAGTCCAAGGAGGCTCCTTAGTTCCCGCAGAGTTGTGGGGTCTTTCAGTTTCTGAAGTGCTTCCACTTTCTTTTCCTGGGGACAAAGACCCTGAGGAGTAATCTCATGCCCCAAGAAGTTAACACGGGTTTTACACCACTGTGCTTTCTGAAAGGAAAGTTTTGCTCCGGCGGCCCTCAACTGTGTCAGAACATAACGGATCTCCGCTATGTGTTCCTCAACAGTTGAGCTTTTGATGAGGACATCATCTACATAAGCCAGGTTACCCCTTGCACCCAAGTCGGGCATGGCCTTGTGTAGAAAAATGTTGAATTCATTGCCGGAGTTGAGGTATCCGAAGGGAGTCCGGGTCCAGGTGTACTGCTGGCCCCCAAAGGTAAAAGCCAGCTTGTATTGGTCCTCCTTACTGACAGGCACAGTCCAGTATCCATTGGTCAGGTCTATTGCAGTGAATACCTGTGACCCCTGGATCTGGGCCAGCCCTTGGTCAATGTAGGGCAGAGGCCATCGGGAAGTATGGACCCGTTTGTTGAGCTCCCTGAGGTCAGCGCAGAGTCTCCACTGGCCGTTTGGCTTCAATATTCCCAGCACCGGATTATTGAAGGTGCTGTGGACTGGACGGATTATTCCCCGGGACTCAAGGTTCTTAATTATTTCAGTAAGGGACTCCATTGATGCGAGAGGCAAGCGATATTGCTTCACAAACACAGGAGTCATGCCAGGGTCCGTGGGGATTGTTGTTGTGTGGATGTCAGTGCGACCACAGTCATATGAGTCTACCGCAAAGAGATCTTGGAAATCCAAGAAAACTTGTTTCAACTTTTGCTTTTGTTCCAGAGTCACACAGGCATCAGCTAGGTTGACTCTCTCTTCCACCATCTGCCTGAAGCCTGGAAAGACTTCTGGTTTGGCTATCTCCGCGGCCTCCTCCAGCTGGGTGGAGAAGTCCCTGGTCAGAGTGCTGATTTGGACCGGAGGCTTCAGGTGGGAAAGGCAGCCCTCATGGACCTGGAAAATCACCTCATCCCTCCTGAAGTCACAGGTCACATCTTCCTTACCATAGGGGCAGGAAGTGTACACCAGGAAGTTCCCCCCATGCCGGGTAAAAATCCTGTCTGGTGTTGCGTTGTCATCACTGTCACTGTCAAAACAGTCCTTGGGGATGGGTCCTAACAGTTCATTTACAAGATCAATGGAGAAATGTCGGTCATCAACCGCCATTCCAATAATGGTGCCTGCGGCTAGAGTAATACTCTTTAAGTCGCTGTTATCCACCTCTATTAGAATGGGGTCATGTTCTATGTTGACTAATGGAGTCGGGTTTACCCCCAACCCTTGCTGTTGGAGAGAAGCATTTAGATGTATGTAAGCATCAGGGTTTTTCAACTCTTGTCCCCTTTTAACTTTCACTTCCAGGGAGAATTGTCGGGTCCTTTCTGGGATGGTGACTTCCTCTTTAACCTGAATTTCAACTGCATAAGGTAGCAATTGAGCTGACCTAAATGCTTTTTCTGGATCATCAAAGCCCATGGGATTATCCGCTAATCGGGACCAAGCTTTGAAGTTTATTAGGTCCAAACTAATGGCAAAGCGATTGAGAATGTCACTGCCTAAGTAAAAGGCGGCAGGGACGTCTCGCACGACCCAACAATTATGGACTATGCTCTTGTTGCCAATGGAGATTTTGAGCATACACCTGCTTGGCAGGAGATGTTTGGAATTAGGTACTTCCAGGTCCATTTCCCATTTGTCTATCAGTTTGAAGGTGGGAATGGCTGGTTCTTTTGGGAGTTGGCGAAACATGGCTTCGCTGATGAAGCTCTTACCGTTGTTCACACACACTCGAGCGAGAACAGAGTCCTTCCCATCATTTAACTGAACAGGGATGAACAACTGCTCTCCAATTTGCTGAATATCAGCCAGGCTCTGAGCTGATTTCACATCTTTCTGGACTATAGGAGTGGGAGTTTCAGATTGTGGATTGGTATAGAATTTCAGAGTGTTTCCTTCCAGCGTGGAGTACCACTTTAGACTGGAAGGAAGGTTGATTTTCAGAAATAGAGAGGACCCCCCATCACCAGTCTGTTGTCCTACTGCTATTACTGTCACGTCTGGAATTTGGCTATTCTGGAAGTGAAATTCTACTTGGTCAGATTTTTGTTCAACCATGTGGCATGTGCCGTTTAAACTAACATGGTTGGCACTCTGTTTTAATTTTATTGGTCGGCTAGTCTGGGTCCAGAGGACCTTGTTTACGCAATCTATTAGGGGTGACAACCTTCTCAGGAGGTCATTCCCTAGTAAACAAGGGGTGCCCTCTGGGGTCACAACTATGACCGGGTGTTTCAACTTGTGTCGCCCGATCTTAATGTCCAAGTCTGCCGTCCCCTCGACGGGAATTTCCTTCCCGTCAAAGTTCTGCAGTTGTCCAGGAAGAGAGGTGAGAGGAATTTGGTAATTCCCTCCCCTTCCTGCATTCAGTTCGTCAAAGGCCCTTCTTGACAGAAGGGTAGCTTGAGATCCAGTGTCCACCAGTGCTGAGATTGTACCCTGCCCCTGTACTTGTACCGGGGCATAATATCTTCCCTCCTTCTCCTCAAGGGGGCACAGATAATGTACATTTTTGGACAACTGGTGGGCTAATTTTCTGGTTTTGGACATCGCTAGCGAGGAGATTTGGGCAGAATTCTGTGGAGAGTCTTGGGAATCTGAAAGAAAAAATTTGCAACTGGAGATCAGAGCCATTGTGGGTTCCCCTGGCTCCGTTTCTGGGCCGCCCCCCCCTTTTTGGAGGCAGTCGCCAGGATGGGTTTGAACCAGGGGATTTTCTTGCTGTTGGTTCTGGGATGAGATGGTGGGCGGCGGTAGCTCAGTCTCCACATCTCCCCAGTCTGGATTTGCATCCCTAGGGACCCATTTTTCTTTGGGAGGAGTTCCCCCCTCTCTGAAGGAGAAGATCCTTTTCCCAGGATCCTCTGAGGATCCCTCTCCCTCAAATTGGAAGATCTGTACCTCCTCCTCAAACTGAGTCTGTTTGGGTCTTTTGTTTCTCCTACCCCCCCTCTGCTCCTTAGGAGGCAGACTTTCAGGGGCAAGAGATTTTGTTTCCGGTTCCTGGGTTTCCAGGGGCTGTTTACAAGTGAGGAAGGAAGCTTCCTCCAAGGCTTTACACCCCCCTTCCCTTTGTGCCTCCTCCCTGGGAACCGGTGATTTATCGGGGTGCTGCCCCCGTCATTGTTCTGGAGCACCAGGTCCAGAGTTGGGTGCGTTCTGCGCCGGCATGCTGATCTGAGGGTTCTGCTGCGCCCTCAGTAGATGACCCATATCCCGCGCCATGTTTTGAACCTGGCGCTCTAACTGGGAAACCCGCTCAGGCTGATACGGGGCCCTGTTTTCTCCCCTGGGCTGATCCCGGGAAGGGTAGCTATCCCTTCTTTGGTAGTACCCCTGGTTGGGAAGATTTGGGTACCCCTCCACCCTTGGCCTCCCCTCTCCCGGATTCA
This sequence comes from Ambystoma mexicanum, assembly GCF_040938575.1. NCBI lineage: Eukaryota > Metazoa > Chordata > Amphibia > Caudata > Ambystomatidae > Ambystoma > Ambystoma mexicanum. The sequence continues at coordinate 862,752,036 of NC_090941.1, forward strand.
GTGGTCTGGGCTCAGGGAATTGGGGAAAGAAGGATGGATGGTTTTGGGGCTGAAAGTCGGGAGGATATCTGGGGAAAAAGTTCTGCCCAGGGTTTGGTAAATTTCTGCCCTCCTGTGGGAAGTTTGGAGGGAAGTTCCCTGGGTTAGGTGCTTGTCTGGATCCCCCCCCTTGGGCTGGAGGAGTCCACACATAACCCAGGATGGGTCGATTACCTTTGTAGCGAGGACTTACATAGTCAGGAGAGCGAGGGACCCCATTTGTGGGGCTGCCTCCCTGGCTCCCTGTCTGCGACTGGCCCGAGGACCTTCTGGGCCTAGCATTATTAGGTGCAGGTAGGTTTTTAGGCCCCCCCATCTCCAAATCCAAAACGGGGGTGACCTTTACCTCTGCCACCTTGGCAGCAGCAGGGGTGCTGTTGGCTTTGGGGTTTTTCTGGGCATTGCTTTTATTTTCTATGGGCTTCTGCACCTCATAGATGCGGGTAGCCTGTTCAATGACCCAGTCTAAAGATCTTTTCTCGTGAAAATCCCTCACGAGCTGGGTCATGATATATTTGGGCAAGGCATGGAAAAATGTATTGACAAACTCTCTACTATCTGTGCGCACCCTTCTGGTGGTTTGCGCAAAAGCACGCTTTAACTCCTGCACAAATTCTCGTGGGGCCTGATCCTCCCCACATTGCAAATTGTAGGCTGCCTTGCGAGCCTCTTGAGGATTTCTGTGAACAGAAAAATGTTTCAGGATGGCCGCCTTATAGGTGGACCATCTTAAATGATTTTGGTCCTCCAGCCCCGCAAAGAAACTGGAGTATTCCGGGGAGAAGGTCCACTTTACATATTGAATGCAGCTTTGGCTGTCCTTCAAATGGAAAGTCTCCATCATTTGTTCAAACAACTCTAAGTGCTCCCAAACAGAATACTTAGCGTTCTTATGGTAAGGCGTGATGACGCTCCTGATCGCCTTAATCTGCTTTAAGGGGTCCTTGAGCAAGGCCCTTTTTGCCTTATTGGCCTTTTTGGTTCGGGTAACCCTTGTCCATTCTTCGTCGGACTCAGAGGCACTGCTCCCAGAGGTTCCCGTCTGTTCTTCCAGGTTTTCCCGGATTCTGCGAGCCTGGGAATGGCTGGCAGAATGTGGGGACCTGGTCTCCTGTGTCCTGCGCAGTTCAGAGGAGTCTTCAGATTCCTCCTTGCTGTCAGGATTTGATGGGTACCCCCTCCACTGACCTAACTGGGCAGAGGTTTTCAGGATGCCCTTAATGGGCCTACTCTCCTGGGGTTCCCCACTGAACTGTATTGTACTTGGGTGCCCATACCCGGATGCCCACCCCTCCATTCCTGGATGGTACTGGCCTATGAGCCCCATACTCTTAGCTGGATAGTAATCTGCCATCCCTGTGGCCCTGTGCTCATGTGCGCCAGGGGACACGGGGGTGGTAGAGTCCAGGGACTGGGGAAGATGAAGGCCCCTGGTGTTAGGGCTCCTGCGGTTATGGTCAGGAGTCTCTCTTTCCCAGCGGACCTCATCTCTATCCGCCCCTGCTCCCTGTTGCAATGCAAGAGCCTGCATTTGTGCTTTCAGTTCCTCTGTTAAGGCCTTACTCGACTCTATCAGTTTCTCCTGCATCGCTACCTGTTGCTGGAGCCTATCATTGTGTTGACAGAGGGCCTCATTTTCCCTCTGTGCTTCCTGGTTGGTCCTGGAGAACTGGGCCAGTCTTTGCTGCAGGAGGGTTACCTCCTGAGCTGTGTCCCTATTGGCCTGCTCCTTTCTTGCTAGAGCATCCTCCACCCTTCTGGTGTGCTCTACCAAGTTCTGGTTTTCTTTTTGGAGGTCACCCAGCCCCTGGTGGGCCAGGTGATTTTCTTCCATTTTCCTTTTTAAATGGCAGACTTCCTGGCCTAAGGCGTCTCTTTCCTGACTAAGAGCCTGCATTTGTGCCGCCAGGTCGTCCCTCTGCCTTTGAAAGGCACCAGCTTTCTGGCGTTCTTCATCAAACTCTGCCTGGGTATCCAGGTCTTTCAAGATCAGCTTGTTGCTCTCTACCTTCACTCTATCTAGATGACTTTGCAGGGTGGCTACCTGCTCCGTGCATGCCCTGTTAAAGTCTAATTGTTGCTCCAGCTTTTTCTGGCTCTGCAGTAAGGAGTCCAAACTGTCTTGGTGCTCCTTCTGTAGGGCCAGAAATCTGGTATCCTGTTCTGACTTTTCCTTTTGCAGCACATCCATATCCTCCTTTATTTTAGTGATGTACCGTCTGCTGTCATTTTCTGACTCCTGGCTCCTCTGCAGCCTCTGCTCAGAAGAGTCCAGATCAGATTGGGCCTTCTGTAATGCCATCTGTTGCCTATTTGCCAGATTTTGGCTTTCCGCACATCTATCCTGCATGTCTCCAACGTATAGGTACAGGTATGCTGCTATCCTGGCAATCTTATTGTGTTCCTCTTTGGCTTTAGGAGCCATATATAGTTCACTCAGGGCCACATGTAAGGGACCCTGATCTCTATATATATCTGACCCTGTTTCAGTGACCTGTTGCATGATGGCCTGCAACCAGACTGTTTGGTCCTGGTGAGTCCACTCACCTCTCACAAATAACTTATGTAAGAAGTGCTCTCTGGCTATTTTCATATCTACCAAGGTCGTCATTCTAGAGATTGGTCTCTGTCCTGACTTACAGAAGTTAGTATTTTAGTTTTGCAGAACAGAACTTTTCTTGGAGTGTCCCTTTTGAGGAATGCTTCACAGCGTAATGCAGCGTGGTGATCCGACTGGATGTATGTATCCCGTCAGTTAGCACACTGTATTAAGCTGCACAAGTGGTATTCTAACCCAGAATCCCGGATACGAGCCCCCACTTTGTAAGAGGATTCAATTCAGCACTACAGCCAAGTTAACGCCTAGTCTAGAATACTGAATGAAAACCCTTATTGATATATCTTTAGGTCCAGTTCATGCGTTCTGGATGACTACCCTTGTATAACACCCCTCTCTTGGAATCCCCCTGACCCCACTGAGCCAAGAAGTAGTTCTGTTTTGCAAGTTTAAAAGGTTTATTTGATAAATTAAAATATATATATCACACTTTATAATAAATTAATAATTGAATATCACACTTAATCTGATATGGTAAATATTAACAACGGAGAATCTGACACTAGCACACTTCTTTATAATGACTAATGAGTTGACCTGAAATGGATAAGGTAGCACACTGGTAAATAGGAACAAAAGTATAATGTGGTAGAGGATGCTTTATGTAGCTCAGGTGGATGCAATATTCAATGAATGCAGTACAGAAAATACGCAATATGATTCAACCAGACAATGTAATCACTTTTCTCGGGCTATTCCCTCCCCCCCTCTTTATGCAATGCAAGGAAATGGAAGGAAAACACACAGTCCTCAGAAATGCAATCAACGGTAATTCAGTTCAATCCCAGCAAGCTTACAGAACACAGATAGGAGTTTTGAAAACACAGGCAATGCTTGGATATGTGCTGGCAATGAATGAGAAATATGCTAAATTTGCTTTTAATTCCCTTATAGAGGTTCAGGGTGAGTGGTATCTAGTTAATATTAGTCCAGGCTCACACTAGCAATGATGCAGGGATAGTTAGCAGGTTAAACGAATTTCTGGCAAATGGAAAGCAAGCAGCAGCAGTTTTTACATGTGAAGAAATTGCAAATCGCGGTAAAATGTTTTGGGGTCCTAGAAAAGCCTGGGATCTCAGCTTCCAAATGAAAGTTATTGCAAGTCTCTAGCCCAAACGGTTGCGGAGATATGAGTAATTTAGTAAAGGTCGTTTTTGGTTTTGTAAATTTTAAACGCACACTTTTTCAAAATGACAAGTGACAAATTTTTGCAGCTAGAATGACAGGTGACAGCTAGGAGGCAGTTCTACTTAGGTTAAATAGATTGAATTAGATGAATTTAAACTAAGAGATGTGTTCTGAGTTTTGCTAAGTACTCACAAGAGATTTTGAACAGGAAAGCGACTTGGTCACGGACTTCAGTCTGGTCAGGTCTTTCCGGGTTCTGCTCACAGCGCCTGGCCTCTGGAACTGCTCACAGGGGTCTGGTCTCTGCTAGGCACCGGTTCTTTGGGTCTCTCTGCTCTGGATAGATTGAAGTCTCTAGTTTGGCTTTCTGGAGTTTGATGGAGGTAAGTATGGATTTTTCCGGCAGAGCTTTCAGCGGCAGATGAAAAATGAATGTCCCCTATCTGTCCTGTCTGTCTGCTTTTATGTGTTTAGAATGTGGGTGTGTTCTAGCATCACTGACCCTACCTCTCTCTCAGCTTCTAATTGGTCAAACTTCCATTTCTTACTTGATTGGGGGAATGAAATGAAGTGTCATCAGGATGAGGTCTGTTTATGATACAGAGAACCCACCCCTGTCAACTTTACACACAATCTATATCTGACCTAAAAACATATTTGCACAGGTACACATTTGTTTAAAATTACATATACATGGTGTGGCTGAATTTAGCCATGTCTATGTCCAAATCTGCTCATTCTCGGAGCTTGCATTCAAAGAGTGTACATAATTGACTTTTTAACTGCTTTTTCAATTTCCGACATGGACCCAACTTTACATACATGTGTGCAGGGGGTAGGGACATTAACTGATGAAGTTTCAGATGTTTAACATGCACACATTTAGAGTAATATCCACTTTTCCGCTAAAACCCCCCTGAACATACCACCGGTTCCTACCACGTCTTAAACTGTGGGCAGAAAAATCACAAGAATTATGGTATCATTTATAAAATTTTCACATGTCCGCTCTATGAATTATCCCCCTTTTTATAAAACCATATCCTTGCTGCAGGGGTGTGTCTTTTCAGGTCACATGGTACAGAAACCAGTCTTTCCAGTTTCTGCCAAGCCAGCTTGCTCTCACAGGCAGTGCTCCTCCCAGCTCCTGCCAAGAGGAAGCTACAATTTACGACTGCGGTAATAAAAACCTTTGCCTGAGTGAAGAGGGCTTTGTTCACTCTCTTGCAGAGCACAGATAATTCAATTATCAGATAGATGGCATATCCTTAGCTTGGGCAGCAAAAGGAAGGTTGGCCTGGGAACACAGTGGTGACTCAAGTTTCACTGCTGATGGGGGTAGTTGCCAGGCAGAATCAAGTTCCTTAAGCCAGACTTTCAGCTACTGTCATGTTATTTGTTGCTTTTTAAATTAACTTGCAATTTTACACATGCAGCTAGAATGCTGATTCTAAGTGCAAAACTATGACATTTAAACAATTACAAAGGCATGTGACACCAAACATAGGTCACTCATTTAATCTAAACATTTTCGATTTTAGTGTCTTTAAATCCAGTGCAACTTAAACTGCTGCAATCCACAGCTCAGCCAGTCTTGTTATAAACCTTGTCTTATGATCTTCATTTCCCAGATTCTGTAGGCACACAAAACTCCATTCTGCCAATGTCTGCTGGTGTTCAGTAAATATTTTGCACATGTTGCACTGTTAGAAATAGGCATTTTGACTTGCCTTCAGAAACACACAGAGTGGTTTTAAAACGCCGGCTTTTGGATAGTGGTGAGTACTGGTACTGCACTCATTTTTGGGATTTAAGAAATGAATTCCCCACACTTCTAGGTTGCATTTGGCAATCAGCATTGCCATTCCCAATGGTTTCAGACTACTGTGCTGGTAGTCCAATGGTGGTTTTAAAGCGCTTTGAAGCTAACCGGCGCTACTGTTTTTCCTTTGGCAACCCATTTCCCTCATGGCAACCCGGCCTTTCATTCTCGCACTGGTGGGTGGCAAGTGAGGCAACCATTTTGGTGGCCGCACAAACTGCGCAGCTTTCCTGGATTTCAGCGCACATGTGGGTTTTCCGCCATCTTGAATTTTCTAAGCCCACAGCACCAAATGTTGTAGCAGGGTAGCTTAAACGTGGGTCAGGACACCCAACAAACCCTGTGTCTTAACTTCCTATTTTTGGAAAAGTCACACATCGGCAATCTCCCGAAATCGCCCATACTAATAGCACAGGGCCCGGTCCCACCATGTGCAGGGCGAATGGGTGGAGTTGGTCAACTTTCACTATCGCCATTACTCCCCAGACAGGTATGCCAACCTTGGGCCAAAACCCCAGCCCACCAACAGTTATGGGGCTGGAGCCAAACCCAACATACAAACCTTCACAAATCTCTATATGTATAAATATATGTATATGAAAACATCCAGTAAAAAATGTCTAAGCCGTATACTTCATGAGACTATGACTGTGGCTCAGCTCATTAAGTCTGGGTTGGGTGAAATCCTAGACCTATCTTGGATCATTGCCTAAATGCTGCCACAATATTTTGTTTTTTAAGCATAATGGCATACTGGGCCCATTACTGATAAAGACTCAGAACAGGTGTCCCCACAATTCAGTGCTAATTCTAGTACCCTTGCTGAGGCAGGGGAGTTCACTGAACCTGTAGCATTTGAATTCGTAATTTGCAAGAGAAGCACAGATGTTAACTGCACACTCTCAATGCACTCAGCTATTTTCTGAGCAAAACAAAGCTCCCTGCTCCTTTCTCCATTAACTAGGTCAATGCACAGCTCTCCCGACCACCCATCACATTGTCTGCAGTCACAACCCTCGGTGCAGCGTGTTGCCTTTGTATTGCTTCATCGCTAATAAACGAGCGTACACAAGAAAACAGAACCGCGCCAGCACTTTTTAATGATACATAACAAACAAGGCATCCTAAATAACTCTGATTTACTCCTAATTTACCAGTGGTTACCATGGTTACTGGGAGTAAGTCCATTACACTGGTATTGAAAAGCCCTCTTCAGGAGCAACTTAGAGTCACTCATGGTGGCATTGTAGAGAATTGGCCCCTCACTCTTTAAAGCGAGCACCATGGTCCCGTGAGTGCGTCTGCTTCTCGCCACACTGATGCCATTTTATTATGAATGTGCAATTCATGTTTTCAGAGCTATTAATTGGGAAACAGTAGTCCCCTTTCTGTGTCAAGTAATTAACATAAAAGTTCCCGCGCCCCTATGCAAAATACTCTGCTGAGACTCTTCTCTTTGTGTCAGGAGCACTTGAACCAAAACTAATAGGGGGGTAGAGGGGGGGCATTTGTATAACTTTACCCTGGGGTACCACAGACATGTGAATCGTGCCCTTCAAAGCAAAGAGGGGCACAAACTGGGGGCCAGATGACATGGACTGGGCTGTCTGGTGCAAATGAATATTGTTCTCTCGAGTTGCATTGTCCTTTCCTTTGGCTCCAATGGCACTGAATTGGTACACATTGTGCACACAATGATGCTAAGTTGTGGCGGCCCCCTGCTCCAATTGTCATGTATTTGTCGTGTTCTTTCTTTTTTATGTCCGAGATCTAAGCTTATATAGACGTAACAATGTTTTTTGTTTTTTAAAGAAAGAAATTAAATCTGCCCAAACCCGCCCTGGTGTGTTACAGATTTCGTAATGCAGCTAGCAGCCTAGTAACCAAGGAACCCACAAAGCAATAGAACCAGTGAGAGATGGGGCCTTCAGTTTGAAATGTGTTTGCAGGGAAATTGCAAGGCTTTGCCAAGTGAAAGCACGAGGCCGGCATGTGCAAAGCAGGCCTCCTGCGAGTTACCTGCTGCAACACTTCATGGTAATTCTCTGTATTGATCGCCATTCTGCAGGGCAGGCTTGGAGCAGTGCACGAGAAGCGCCGGCGGAAGGAGCCTTCCCCTGCCGCGTCCCGAAGGCGCACTTACCGGAGACCTTACTTAACAACCGCCGCTCCCAGGCCAAATATAGGAGTCGCGTCATAATGAACACATTACTCAGAAGCCCCACTTAAACCAAGGACTTTCTGGTTTATACTGCAGAAAACAGGTGTTTAAGCCTACATCTGGTACGCTATTTTAAGTACATCCTTTTCTTTTTTAAGCATTTTGATTCACCAGCGAGCAAAAGGAGAGGGCAATATTTTAGTAGATCCTGTGTGAAATATCTCACTCACTGCAAACACGGCATTATGTCACACTGTTAGGCCCCACAACAATCACAGCATTCACGTGAGCAAAGTTTGCCTCCCAGGGCCAAAACCACTACAGTAACTCTGCAGTACTATTATTACGACTAATATACTACTAAAGGCCTCTGGAGAGGTGCATGTGGCTTGAAGAAGCAACATCTTGCTTATTGTGTAACATACAGTCTGATGATACATGTCCATAGTGCTAACAGATGAGCCTAGTTGACTTCGTGGCACTAGTTGCTGTATGTGGGCCGATTCAGGAATGGAGTGCCAGAGGAAATGCAAGAAGAGCTGATCAATCTCTTTGCCATGATCATCAATGCCCCCCGGAACTTGTTGGGATGAGTGGCCCACAGGACACTACCATCTCTGGGATGTACATACAAGCATGTTCTTTGTAGACATGGTATTCACATCATGTTATTATTAAGTACTCAAGGCAAGCGCAGTGTGCTTTGGAGATATAAGCCCTTCCACGAGAAGGCACACCCAGGGCCTGAGTTAAAACAGCGGTGTACAGTGGTGCAATCCCACTGGAAAACGCTTTGTAAATCAGGCCGCAAGGTCTTTGTATGGCCTATAGGTACTGTAACTGGAGGAATATTCACTAGGCAGTCATACACTCCCGCCGCCCAGATCTGGACTGTATATTGTATGCACGTGTCTGCATTTCAGAACACCTGAAATCTGTCATGATAGCATGAGGTATAATTGTGGTACTCGTCCGTCATTGGCATGATGGCCAAAAGCTGTGAGATGCATGGGCGAAACTATCTTTGATGTGCTTAAACATTCTAGTACCAGTGAGAGATCAATTGTTCTAGCCTGGTGCATATTGTATGTACATATGAGGTCAAAGACCTCATAACATAAGCATGTTCTAAAAGAAATTCTAAAGTCTAATCCAAATTAGCACCCGGGTAGGGGGAGAAACCAATCAGGTTGCTTGGATCGTGGGCTGAATCTCACAATCCAAGCCGCGTTCCAAACAACCTGACAGCTGCTTCCACTGCCCTGCCATCTTCACCCTGCCCTCCGTTACCTTTACTTTGAATTTCCCCCCCCAACCCCTTGCCAGGCCCCACTTACCTGATTGCAGCGGCCCCCTTCAACGCCTCTGCAGCTCCATCTCCCAGCCACTGGCCGCTATGGCAGTGGAAGAGGGACTCCGTATGGAGCCCCGCCTTCCCGCTCTGTGGTGGCCATCTGCCACGAGGCGTCCCGTTCATTGAAAGAAAATACTTTCCCCTTAGCACCTTGCGTTTTCGGATTTGAAACTCAGGGTGCTAATAGCAATAATCACCCGTTTGCCCATGGAACAAGTTATTATCGCTTCAATATTAATCTCTAGTTGCATGTATCTGAACATTTTCAAGTTTTCATTCAAACATTTTTCTACATCCCTCAATTACAAAATGTTTTTTTCTTTTCATAGCAATGTATTTTGCTTGTTTTCTACTGGGGGAACCGATATTTGGTCAAAAGAGATGTGAGTATTTATACTTACTAGAAGCATTGTGTACTTATTGTTATAGAAAAGAACACGTTTTTATTAAAAAAGCAAAACCAAAACAGACCCTTTAGGAACTTTACTTTCTGGGCAGCTAAAGATATATGCAGTGAAAGAAACTCTCTGGACAACATAGATGACTGGATTATGGACACTGCACCTGCCCACTGTGAGAACCCAACCCCAGAGTGACATCCCCAGTGGGCATGGAAAGCACAAGCTCATGACCCCTGAAGTTATCCTGCCATCGACCTTAGACCCTGCCATACAGGGTCTGGATGATTGGATAGGAACCCCTTCCCTTGGCTGGTGAGTTAACTGCCCACATCCTGCTCAGTCAAGACAGGCGTATGTAAAACACTCCCAAACATCCTTAGATCAGATGACGTCTGTTCTGCCCGGTCTCTCTTCTTCCTTTCCTAACTAAACTTCTCAAAAGGACTAATCTCAATGATCCTCTTTTCTACACATTAACGCTCTTTAATCTGGATTTGCATTAAACAAATTCTACTGAAACTGCCATTTTACATGTTCCTAACTCTCTCCTAACTGACCGCCACAACAAACGTTCCTCTACTCGTATTTTTCTTTACGTATCTGCTGCTTTGGAAACTATCAATGATTCTATTCTCCTTTCCTCTCTTGGCTTTTCTGGTTCTGTTCTTGGTAGTTTCAGTCCTATCTCTCTGACCCTTACTATTCTGGCTCATGGGCTGGCCAGCTCTCCTCTCCTCTTCCCCTGCTTTACAGAGCCCCTCAGGGTTCCTTTCTCTGTCCCTTAATGTTTTCTATTTATAATATTCCCCTCCCAGAACTCTGGAGCTCCTTCAATCTCTCCTGTCACTTGTACTATGGTCACACACAAATCTTGTTCTCCATTTCCTCCTTCTCTGACTCTCTTCACTCCTCTGTCTCGTCCTGTCTCTTGTGCATCCAGTCCTGGAGGGCCTCAGATTTTCTTCATCTCAACCGATCTAAAGCCAAAGTCCTGTGCTTCCCTTCTTCCTCTCCTTCCCCGTCCCATCCACCTGCTGGCCTCTACGCCCCCCCTCCATCCTATCTTCCTTTCTCCTCCTCTGATCGTAACCTTTGTGTCACCTATGACTCCTTTCTCACCTATTCTTGTCGCATCGCTAATACTGTCGCCGCCATCTTTACAATCTTTGTGGCGCTCTCCCTCATTCCGTGCCGCTAACTTCTCTCTTATCATTTCTTATCTTGACTAATGATCTGCACTATTGCTTGGTCTCCATTCTTCTTTTCTCTTCCCTCTGTCTTTAATTCCGCTATTTATCTTCTCCTTCGTCTCCTCTCACGGTCTTCTTTCACTCCTGCTCTTCTCTCTGTGTCTTTGCTCTCTTTTGATTTCTATCTTCTGTTCACTTTCTCTGCCTTGTCTACAGGGTCTTTCTCCATTTTACCTTTCTTGTCTAGACTCTTTTTATTCTGCTATCTGTTTGCTTTGCCCCCAATCCCTTTATCTTCTCTCCATCCCTAAGCCCACTTGTGCCACGCCCGTTTCCGCTCTTTGGCTTTGCTCTACCCCTCTATATACATTCTTCTTCCGCTTTCTATGGCTTTCGGACGGGTTAAAACATCACTTTTAAAACATCTTCTTCTGTCTGTTCGTTCTAACGCTTAAAATGTCTGCCTGTGCTATTGATTTGCCATATAATCCACTATAGTTTGTACCTTTGTTTCCTTGCTTGTACAGTGCTTTAGTGAAAAGAAGCAATACATATCAGTCAATATCAAGTATATAAGCGGCTGAGGGTCTATTTCAAAGATATTCAAATCCATATTCTCTGACTTATATCGGAGGCTAACTGAAATGATATCTCGCAAACTCTTCTCTTTGAAATGTCCCCTCTCTAGGACCATAGCAAAACAAAAGAGGTGATGGCTGGAAGGTTTAGAATGAATCTTAACCTCTGGCATTGCTCTGGGCAACCCTCCAGACCATCGTTCTTCGCCTGCCAAGCCATTACAGAAGGGGAAAGACCATATGCAAATCAGGCTTGGCCCCACCCCCAAAGGGGTAGTCCAGCCCAAACTGCTAGGTCACATCCCTTCTGCACGAGACCACAAGCATCCCCAGACATGTTTCAGCCTTGTTGGGCGTCATCAGTGAGGAGTAGCTTGGGTCTCTAGGCCCAGCAGGCACGGGACCCACGTCTGGGCATACCCGTCCCACTCGGGGTGACAATAGCAAAACAAAAGAGGTGATGGCTGGAAGGTTTAGAATGAATCTTAACCTCTGGCATTGCTCTGGGCAACCCTCCAGACCATCGTTCTTCGCCTGCCAAGCCATTACAGAAGGGGAAAGACCATATGCAAATCAGGCTTGGCCCCACCCCCAAAGGGGTAGTCCAGCCCAAACTGCTAGGTCACATCCCTTCTGCACGAGACCACAAGCATCCCCAGCCCTCTCTAGGACCAAGCAGTCCATCAAAAGATTGTCTATTGGTTCCAATACTTTCCTTTGATATGACGATATAACAACAAAATGTATGCCATAAGATTTCTCCATCAAAAACAACTTTACTGGCCATGAGTTGCTTTGATAGGGCACAACCACAGAGTTTTCCCATCTTGTTCTTGGATGGCGCCTGCCCTTAGCCCTGCCCCGATGGGTCTGACTGATAGATAAGTGGGATTTTCATGCAAGGGCCCTCATGGGAGGGCGGGAAATGCATGAGTCATTCCAGAAGCTTATCCTCAGGGGTCTAAAATGATTTTTCTTTCAAGTCATCATATTAGGAAAGCACCAGTAAGTGCTTTAAAAAAAAATCATTTAAACATACTTGCAAGGCTCGGCTGAATCCAGTCAGAAGATCTCTTCACATCTTGTTATTGGACGTGACGTAGGAGTCTGGGAATGTCCTGTGATACCGCCGTACAATGGCGCATTCCAGCTACCTCTACCACTTTCAGCAGGAAGCAAAACAGAGCAGCTGACAGCATCGCAAGGCTATTTTAAAGTCAAGCTGTGTTTTAAAAACATCCATTTCTATGGCTCTTACTGTAGAATTTACTTAACAACAAAGCCCCTGAACACACTCCATGTCTGCTTATAACTTGACATATTTGTGCAAAAAATTAAGGTACGTCGAAAATTATTTCGAAAGTGGTTACAAAAAAAAAAAAAAAAGTTCTGAATCCTAAGCATATTTTAATGTTGGACAACGTGACGTCAACTTTAAAAATAACAGCAGGATTAAAATCAGTGTTATTAAAAGTGGTGCATGGTAGACATGTACATATAATCAAGTTGAGTTTAGAGCACTAGCATATTTCATGCTCGTTTGCAAAGCCCGACGAGATTTCACCATTGGTCGAGACGAGGATCCCGGCATCGACTTCTGTCTTTTCTTATTCGAGCAGTGGCGACTAAATATATTGCAATTCAGTGACATATCAAAAAGCATCACGATCCTCCGCTTTTCCCTTAATCGTACCGTACATAAGCTTTCTGTAAAGGCCGTGTGGTGCACTAGCTCTTAATTCATTGCCATGCCATTTAAATCACTTGTGATTTCATAGGACTATAGTACTGCCCCGCCACCCTTCAGAGCTGAAGGCCTTACTCTTCAAATAACATCTCAACAATCGCTCAATTAAACCCGGCTTCTCCTCTTCCAAGTACCCCCCTTGCCTGCTCTTCCATCCCAGCTGGATCTTCTAACCCCCCTCGCCCACCTCCAGCCTCTGGAAGTGGCCCCTAAGTGCAGTGCTCTGTTGCTTCCCAGCGTGGTTTTTCATTTAGAAATCCCATGCATGCATACATAGGATGCTTGAGGTTACTTTTCTCCTTAACCCCTTAAGTGCTAAGGGCGAGTATGTTTATCTTGAATTCCCATAAGGAATAACTGTAGGCTCCGCCCACTCTCGCACTGAAGTGTTGCTTTCTAGAGTTCCAAATGCTCCCACAGACCTACAATGTAGTATCATGGTATTGTGTGGGTAATTAGGGATATGTTTTGTTTGTTTGGTTTTGTTTTGTTTATTTATTTCTAATGCGCGCCAGACCCGGGGTATCAGGGCGCAACAGTTACAGAATATTCAGAGCTTAGGTCACAACATTACAGGATAAAGGCAGGAACAGTACATATGTATAGGCAAAGAGGGTACAAAAATACATACATGTATACAGCAAGCATGTGACAATAGGTAATTTGAGAGCATATACAGAAACATTACAGGTCAGAGGATTTGAGCAGGTTCATGTAGTTGCGTCTGAAAAACATGTACGGTAGATCTTCTCTAAGGGAGTATGGTAGGGAATTCCATAGTTGGGCAGCTTTCACTGGAAAGCTACTAGCTGCATTGAGATTAAGGTGCAGCCCCGTTACCCCCTTCCCCTTGAAGTAATTGTGATAACATTTGGCATGTTATACAATTTCAAAATAAAATAAAATAGATATATTTTGGCTCTACACTTTATCCGCTAAATTTGCATGCCTTTTTATACAATGAAGTATTTGTACCGCTATGGGGTGGACGATGGGGGGATGAAAGTGGCAGCAAAAGCAGCAACTGGCACCGCTTCAGAGGTTGAAAGGCAGAAATGTGGACTGGCATTGCAGGAAGGGGCTTAGCTGGGGGACCTAGGAGATCCAGGTGAGAGGACGGGAGAGCATGGTCGCACCAGGAGAGAGGAGGAGTAATGTAAGCGTTGGAGATGGGGATGTCTTCTGAGATGAGAGCATCCAAGGTATATATGGCTGAGTGCATCGGACCGGAGGGATGAATGGTGAGTGAACGAAAGTCACAGAGACTGTGGAAGAGTCCAGTGGACGAATGAGGAGAGCCAAGGTGAAAACTGAAGTCTCAGAGGAGGAGAAGCTTGAAGGTGGAAGCAAGAAGAGAAGCAGTGAGTTCAGACCACTCTAAGAGGAAGAGGGATACCGGACCATGGGTTCTGTAGATGGTGGCGAGAGTCAACAAGAGGGTAGGAGAGACACCAAGGATGCAGACAAGGCATTTGAAGGAAGAGTAGGTATGAGTGGTAACGACAGTAGCAGGAACCCATTTGGGGAAGATCAAGGCCACTTGTCTCCAGACCGGTTAGGCCTAGGTTTAGAGAGGATCTTGTAGCCCTCAGGGAGGAGTGTGTCAAAAGCCGTGACAGAGCTGCCAGTGAACCAAGTCTCAGTGAGAGCAAAAACGTCAAGGTCAAAGCCTTCAAGAAGGAGACAGATATCAGAGGAGCATTTAACAGCATAGCGAGAGATGGGGGCAGCTAGGTGAAGCTGGTTGCCACCTTTGAAGGTGTTCCGGGGAAGGGCACAGGGAAGTGGTATGCCTGTCTGAGGTGTAGAAGTGGCAAGAGAGGTGGCAGACGGAGAACTGTCAGCAGAAGGGAGGAAGTTGATGAGGGACAGAAGATGCTCTCAAGAAGGAGGAAGTTGTACTGGGAGCCCTGGGCCAGGACAGTGCCATTCAGATAGACATTAATGATACACCTAGAGGATGAGAAGCATGCCAAGAGTACTTCCCATCTGGTTCCAGCATTGATGGGCGATGAAGAGAAAGGGGAGAGGACAGAGACCATGTGAGAAGTCCATAGGTCCGGAGAGGGAGCGAAAAAGAAGATGTCTGTGACAGTCTGCCTGGAAGAAGCGTTGACATAGCTGTCTGTGATGGGCAGGTCTGGAGTGGAGACAACGAGATCTTTTTTGAGCGTTTTCCTTCCAGGCTTCGAGAGAGAGGAAGGATATCTATTAGAATAGCAGTTAGAGTAAATAGGAAGGATGGAGGGCACCATGGAGGGAAAAGGAGGAGAGACAGAAAGAAGGAAACAGAGAGGTGGAAAGACTGAGAAGGCAGAGAGATGGAAACAGAAAAGAGAGAGGCGTACAGTGTGAACAATGCACAGAGAAACTGCAGAATGTACAGCAAACTCATCAGGCGACCTAGCAGCAAGACAGTTGCAGACAAGTCAGATGAGGGAGCCATTGCGGTCAAAGTGATGCTTAGTGTAGCAGGGCCTCCCAAGCATTCCAAAGTGGTGCGCACCAATGGTAGCCATGCACCGTTATAGTCACTTCACAGAGCCTGGAGCCAGCCAGCAAGTCTGAAATGTCCAGCAGAAAGTGACACTGTGCATTCCTGATTCCACTAAGAAGTGACGAGGGACAGCTGTCGCTCCTGCGGCACCAGGAGTGGTGTCAACTTTTATTGTTAGCAACCCACTGTCCAAACTAAGGCAACTTAAAGTCTGGAACTGCTGGGGACGAAGCCAGATATCAAAAGTGGGAAAAAGAAAACAGATTGGCAGATGTAGTCCGGGCCCTCTCAGCCAGCAACTTCCACCGGCCACCACCATACGCGATACAAGGGCGGTCAGTCGTCCTCAAAGGCTAGCTGCAACTGCACCATCCTAGCTGTGGCCCGGACAGGCCACGTTTACGCCAGCCACAGTACCACTACTCCCCGTGATCGCAGGGTCTTGTGCAGAATTATCCACCCCATTGCTTTCTGGATTGCCAATTGGAGAGTCAGTGTTCAGAGGACCCCCAGCATAGTTATGTCTTTCATGGCACAGAATAACCACCTGCCATTCCCTTTTCTCTTGAGTGAAAGTCCAGGCCTGTTATGATAAATATAAAGGAACCTCAGAATCTTTGTACTGCATATCTTGAACCAACGCATATATCACCCCTTGGTTTTGAATCCAACAACAAGAAAGAGCAGCCTCGTGATGTAACGTTCAGATATTCCTAAAATGCTCTTTAATCCTCCAGAAATGAACGGCACGCACGTAATGTGTGAAATGTCCAGTACGGTAAGAAGAGAGTGGGCTGGAGTGGCGCGGTAAGGGGGACAAGGGGACAGGGGCTGCAGTAGGGTGGCAGTGGCGGGGGCTGACGGGAGTGGGAAGCTGTGGGGTTCCCATGGTTCCCTTGGAAACTGGAAGATGGTAGCTGGGGGTAAAGTGAGGAGGGGTAAGGGATTGAACAGGGATCCCTGGGGTGTCCCCCAGAGAGTGCGCGGTGAAAATGTGGGAGTGGAGACAGAGAGGAGGAGATAAAAAGAGAGAGAGAGAGACAGAGAGTGAGAGACACCCACTTCGGGCTTGCATTGCGGAAAAAAGAGTACGTAATGGGTGTCCCAAAATGGTCCATTTAAAAAAAGAATCCATGCAATCATTCCTAAACGACGAGTAGGCCTGGGGTCAGGGTGCAAAGTTTGCACTAGCCATTGGCTATAGATATTTGACTCTTGGTGAGTAAGAAATGGTGTGCTGTGTGTATAGAAGTGAGGTGGCGATTGACTTTATATATCTGGCTAGAAGCTTGAAACTTGAATGTTTGCCCCGTGCTGGGATGGTGTGTTTTACTCGCCAGATATTGAACAGAGAGATGATGCACTGGAAAACGTGCTGCATATGCACTTAACCCATGTGCTTGTGTTCATTAACTTTGTATCTTCTCTAAGACTTCGAATAAATGACAGTGCTGAACTGCGACATGTATTGCAGCCCAATGAAACACTATAAAACTCTTCCTATACAAATATTGTATATATACAAGTATGCATGTATTTATATGGTTTGTTTAAAACAATCCATATTTTTAAACAGATCTAGAAAGTGCACATTAATACACGTCTATAATTAACTATCCCTTCGGGTAAAGCTGCAGATAAAGCATAACACACTTGCTAAGAAGTGCCAGTACTTTACTAGGAAAGCAGCGCCGACCCGCTGCGAAGTGCTGGTACTATAGCATAAAGCTGCCCATTTCCCCTGAGGTGGCCAGGAATCTCCCATTCGATGTGCAGCACCAGTGCAAAATAGCGCCGCTACTATCCAGACAAAAGACTGTCATCCCAGAAAAAGTACAGCATCTCTGCTGAGGAGTGGCACCCCTGTCAGAATAAAGGTACCCAACTGCAGGTGCTCTCTCGTCAAAGGTTGAGCAACCCTACTGGGACGCATGAGAAGTACTGACGCTGGCATTTGAAAAACAAAAGGCATTTAAAATGGTAACCGCCGTACATTTAATGCATCCCTTCGAGTTAAGCAGCCCTAATGAGAAGTGCGGGTACCATCCCATGCAAAGTACGACAGCACTGCTTGGAAATGCAAGTAGCTCATCACACCGCCAGCGACCTGCATTACACCTGATGAAGAAAGGTCCTGCAGGAGATCTAACTCTTCTCTCTCCAATAGTTGTTATCCCTGCTCAGACCAGAGCCGTATGCTGCTAACCTATCCAGACACAGGTTACCCACCCAGCAGCAAACATCAAGCCTGCAGAAACCCGGCACCTCCAGATCTGCACGCCTGGCCAGTTTGCCACTGCGTCAGTCTCCACAGTATCCTGCAACCAGCATGGGCTGGGTCCTCCATGCAGGACACATATGGGAGTTCTTGACTGTTCGTTCCTTTCCATTCTGGGCACCTGCAGCGCCTCATTTGGTCCTTAGCTGCAGCCAATCCTTTCACTGGTTGGTTTATTGCATAAGGGAACCCCTAATGGAGTATGTCGTGAGGCACAAAGCTCCTTTTGGCTGAAAGGTCCATAAAGGCGCATTATCAGAGCCCAAGGCCACCGGTGGTCTGATGCGGTCCGATGCAAGGTGGCTGCAGTGGAATAGGTGTGTCCCTCCTGTGAGCCTTGTGATGCTCTCCCGTCCAGGATGAATTTGCCTTCTGCCGTTGATCGGGTGAACAGCAGAAGGGCATGTCTGGTTTGTGTGCCAAGAGAAGCAGGAGGCCTAATTTTCTTTCTAATGCCAAACTGGTTTGCAACAAGTCTAAATTACCCCTACAACGTCCATAAAAATGACATAATGTTGCTTTCATTCTTTTCAGCCAAATGCCACTTGTCTCTGTTCCCCTAGACTACAGCTCCCATCAGCACTAGTCACCATAGTGAATGGTGAGGGATCATTGGTGCTGTACTTCCGAAGATCTGGAAAGCTGCCGTTCACAGACCCCTTCACTAGAGCATTAAGATCTGCCATATTACATAGATGAGTGTCTTTTAACTCCTTACATCTGTTAGAGGAAATGGCCATGATCACGTGCCCAGCTGGCAGCCATGTTCCAGGGGCATGCACACGACGTGAGTGGCAGTATACAGCTCCCTCGCGACTCTGGATTTAGCAGAACTGCTGCCTCGGACAAAATGGAATCTAAGGAGGGTCACACAGAGGATTGCGGCACGTGGAAAAGAGCAGGCATGTAAAAATCAGACATGTCGTCCTTGAAAACCTTTGCTGGACTTCTTCAATGGTCAAAACAGGTAATTAATGTCCTGCTGAAATGTATGCGTAATTTGCAAACCACTCATTCTAATCCAGGTAGGGCAGACTTAAGTCTTAATGCTTCTGAGACCGATAACACAAGCAGCATTAAAGGGTTCAACATAACAGCTATTGTTCAAGCATGAAGAGAAGATACAGTTCTGTCAGTGTATATAAATAGCAAATGTTTACTCTCCTATCGCTGCAAATAGAATGATTCCAACTTGCCAGCTACATCCCCAAAGCAGACAAGATGATAAGATAGTGGAGGGGGTGCGGGGTGCAAATCCAGTGATCTCTGTGCATGCTCCAGGAATCATACTTCCTCACACAAGTACAGTTGGGATATCCCTCCACCCTCCCAAAATGCAGAGAGCACTCTTTCTTGATGATCTGATATACCGATCACTCCCAAACAGCAAACATCAAGCCTTTTCCATAAGATTTCCATTGTTAGAAGAATAGCAAGTTTTATTATTCCTATTAGCCAATCAGATATTTCTTTACTTTGCCAGAAATAGCATTGACCTTACTCAAAGCCATCAGAACCGCTGACAACAGAACTGGAAGTAAAATGGGAAAATCGAGACCTACTGGATGGCTCCTTTCTAATATCAGGGTGCAAATTATCAGTTTGCAAGCTACCATCCAGCCATTAAAAGTCACCCCGCCTCAATTATACACATAGAGAAAGCACAGTGTTTCTTACTCGCCAAGAGTCTATCATCACTAGCCAATGTCTAGTGGTGAGTGTTAAGTGTGCGCCCTGCTTATATGATACACTTATAGGAACTGCTTAGCTTAATAATAAAAAGCATAAGAACATATTTCTCTATATTGTATCCACCTTTCCAACACCTGACCCTTTGCCATAGACATAGAGGAAAGACTAGAATGAAGGCTCTCTCTGAAAACGAATCTATTGAATTACAGTAGAGATAGATTGACGAATACCGCCATAGACACTAATTGTCCACATTGCCATAGGGATTCCAAAATGAGAAATAAGGCAACAAATGCCTCTCTTTCCTCCTTGCAATCCCTGTTATTCCTAGTCCCAGGCTTCCCGGTCACAGGCCTTCAAAGTGAGGTGGATCCCACCCGTAAGTCGGGGTCAGTGGTAGACTGGCCTACAGGCAACCATGGAGATTTCACAGTGATCCTCTACCCTTGAAACATAACATAATTTAACGTTATTGAAGAAACAAAGCTCATTTATCAACCGCCAAATGCACTCTGATCCCAGACACTGCATGAACGAGGAGTGCAATGAATTACAGCCCAATCTGCTGCCCTTCCACAGCTCGATCTACCTAAAACACAGGGAAAGATCAGGTGCCCGACAACATGCATGAGATAAGCTTCTCTGAACCGCTTTGAGCAATCAGCATCTAGAGGACCGTGGTCTTCACCAAGCAAAGGCAACACATAGCTATATGAATTTGCAGGGACTGTTGTTCTGGCCTCAAGCTTGTGTAACTGCTCCTTCTACCTTGAAGGTGGGTAGGAACCAAAGACTGTAAAAACATCCTTGTAACTCGCAAAAGTCTTCCTACAAATGAAAGCCTCACTTATTCTTGGTCTGCTATGAAGTAATGGCTCGAAGGAATAGTATTTTAAAATACTGGAGCTTGAATCGACTACCTCCAACAATGTAAAGACGCGACTGAAGTAACAGTATACCCATATGATTTAGAGACCCAGGAGAAGAAAGGTAAATAGGAAACCCAGACAGCAGCTCGTGCCGAATCTTCAAGTGGCAAAACACCTCAATGTACTCATGGCTTGATAGCAGACACTAGCAGGTGGAGGAAAGAGACTGTGGAACAAAATCATACCAGATCTTGTCAGAACTAAAGGATATTGGGAGAAACTGCTGATAGACTCAGCATCCCCTCAGAAAACCAACCAACGTTAACAAGTATCCCACATTAACATGTGCCCAATGCCTCACACAGGGATGCAGAGCAGATTGTAGGATTACAACATGCATCTAAAGGGAAACTGTGAGGCCGATTACTTCTGCCACACTTCACAATAAAGATGTCAAGCTCCCCGAAGCATGAAGCACAAGAGCATATAGATGAATAAGGGAAGTTGCAATGGCAAACCCACTCCTTAACAACTGCTGTCTGTGGCTAGAGGCACATTACAATCATAGTTAACATTGAGGAAGAGTGAGCGCATGCTCAGACGACGCAAATCCCTTACCAGTGTTTTGGAGACCACTCTGGCTGAGGACTTTGACCTTCATTGCCACCAATTTCTTCCAGTTGGCAGAGGTGTGCAAGTACTTCAGAATAGGCAAAGACATAGCTTTTCTTCTTGATTTACAGAGATCCGGAAGGCCAAGTAATCCTAAACAAGTTGAAGCACGGTTCCCAGAAGACCCTTTATCCTTGCTACTTGCTCTACAAGAAAACGGGGCCCTCGGCAAAGCAGCGTGAGGCTTGATTGAGCACCAGACATGGGAAGGAGAGGCATTATCTTTTTTACCTTATCAAAGAAAACCTACAGCGGAAGATTCCTGTACCCGAAGACCATCTCCTGATGCATCTCACACGAAAAGGTGCCGTAAGTAGCCAGATGTCCTTATAGATGTGGGCAGAGAATACTACTCTTAGACGTACCCCTGTTACACAAGAGGAGCAGAACTGTGGTATAATATGTGTGGTGTCGACTACATATATACGATAATTGCTGAATTAGCCATTTACAGAATATAGATGAACTTCATGATGCTGTATGGGGCAAATGGTTGAAAGGGTTTTCCGGTGTGTGGGTGCCCATCCCATCTTCACCCCATCCCAGGACTGTCCTACTCTTTGTTCCAACTTAATACACT
The DNA here is from genome assembly GCF_040938575.1 of Ambystoma mexicanum. NCBI lineage: Eukaryota > Metazoa > Chordata > Amphibia > Caudata > Ambystomatidae > Ambystoma > Ambystoma mexicanum. The sequence goes on from NC_090941.1 coordinate 862,773,661, forward strand.
CTTATTGTCAAAACGACTAGACACAAGGCACATGAGATGATTTTGTGACTACTCAGAAATAGAAAGAGGAAGCACTCTGTGGGGAATCACACGAATCATCACTGTGTGCACATACGTGACAAGTTGCCAATGCAATTCTTCGAATCAAAAAACGAAAATATGTGAAGATGACTACATATAGAAAGGGGAACCTAAATATTTAGAATAGTGTCCTTGAAGTGTGAAGCTGGAATATCATTGCAGGACTTGATACAATGGCAACACGGAGAGCTGTATCCACCAGCCATCTATTCCGCCTTCTGAGACTGAGTCCAAGGAGACATCCGAAATCCAGAGTCAAATGATGGATCATAGAACTTTGATTATATGTCTGAAGAGGAAGGTCTTTATTTACCACAGAACTGCAACAGGGTGTAGTCAGTACCTGTGGAAGGAAATTGCAACTGCCCTCCGACATGAAAATATGGGGCATTCACTGAATATGCACTAGTCGCAATACCTCTTTAATTGTCACACCCAATGAAAGCATAAGCCAATCTATCCGTAGGCAAGATTTGCCCCTGTGGTGTCAATGAATGGCAATAAGGTGAATGTCAAAAGTAGTGTAAACCAAAAGCGAGAAGCGCACTGATGAACATGCCGCGACATGGGAAGTCATACCTGACTAAACAAGAAGAACCATTAAGCACAGAATTGGGCAGGGAGTATTTCACCTTATGGGAGGAACACACCAATCCAGACGCCTGAACGGGGGTTGTGGGTAGAAAGGTGATATGACAGTGGTTGATTCCACTATTAACCAATATGTGTCTGTGGTGCCTTGAAGAAAAGGACAACCAATCTTGACTGTCCTTTGGAGTTATTTGAACAACACATTTTGTTATACATTGTGATGGTGTAGAAGTAGGAGACTGACACACAGGTGGCATGCTTTTGGCTATAGAATTGTGTTAATTAGGAAATATAAGAAAAAGCCCTGTCTGACCCTAGTTCTAAGAGGAGTTTCCAAGCCTCAACCATTACAAAGGAATCTACAAGTCTAAAGAGTTCACCGTCCTGTGTCCAAAACCTATTTCGGACCCTTACACTAGAAACTAAGAAAAGGAAATGGTCTTCTTGGTGCAGAAGAATGCCCCCCTTCTTCTGGACGACAGCCAACGCTCAATTCCAGAGGATGTAGAGGGAGGATCTCTCTCTTGATTCGGATTTCCTTCTTCTATTTCAGGTATGTTCCGACCAATCGAAAGTCTGTGTAGACTAGATGGCACACCATTTTTCTTCCAATGTCAATGTACACTCATTCTGTACCAAGCAGAGGCATGGGGAGAAATCTCACAGATGTATGCATACCTTGAATCATCTCACCCTCCCACAAAAGTAGTGGAGACTGTAGAAACTACTAGGAGGATCAAGCTCTGCTGGAGCTCCCGCCATGAATGCAACAGAAGTGCCTTTCTAATGCAACGAACAGGAAACCAACCGGTGGTTTCTGGGTAATCCAGCCCCATTATATCTCTGCCTATGGTGTGCGCGGGACACGCACTTACATAGAGATACAATCGAATATGTAGTGTGTTGTGAAACCAAAAGAGTGGCCTTTTAATGCTGCAAAAAAGGACTACAAAAGTCCCACATAGTCTGACATAGAAGTAGAACAACAATGATATGGACAACTTCTTACAAAGCCTCATTAATACAACAGTACACAGCAGAACATGCAAAAAGAGCCTAAAATAAATGTTTTTGGCAATAGTTTATCCTTGCTATGTTATGCTATAATAGCATGATATACCTTCATATGATTTGCCTTCTCATGTGATTTCTCAGACTGTTTGGTCGTTCGTGCTCCTTTATTCTATTCTGACTTCGTCCTTTGTGAAATCCCACTAAATGTATCTTAGATCCATCCACTATTTCCTTTCGTCCTTATTCCCCCCCTTCGGTCATGTTTTTCTATCATCTATAATGCCAATGGAACTCTTTCCAACACAGCGGATCATACCCCGAGAGCTACTTCACTCTGTATCAACCTTCCGTCTATTTATCGACTACGATATCATCTCAAGAAGAACCTATTCATTAACCTGGAACAGCATCATGCTCACAAAAATGGCAGACCTTGAAACATTCATCTCCCCGCCAAATTTCTAGAACCAGTACTGAATGTTCTTATAGTTATGTGAACTCAATGCATCCACTCAATGCATTTAACAAATCCTGAATCCTGCTTCTCTTTTCTGCCATGATGTCTTCACGTCGGCCGCAAACCCTGGGATGGCAGATGGCTTCCAAAAGAAATTGTACAGAGGCCGGTACCAAGATACCAAAAAGCGGCGGCAAGTAATCTAGCAAACTGGCCATAATAAGAAGAATCCTGCAATTGTACCAACACAGTCTTTGGTGGGACATATTCTTAGAGAGGACAAAAAAGCATGTCTATGTCCAGTACGCACACCTAAATAAAAATAAATATATAATAAATATAATTATATAACTGTATATGTGTATCTCTTCGTGGGTGTGGGCGCAGTGTCTGCCACTTGCATACATCCTTCAGCACTCTTCCCTGTATACTATGCACTGCACAGTGCACACTACTCTTTGTAAAGTGGAGACTGCGGCCTCTGAAGACTCCACATAATTGCCTAGAATTATACACTGTACTTTCTCTAGCCAAGTGCATCATACGGAGAGTAACACATGAGGTTTCATAACAATCATGCAAGCATCTGGAAAAGTCTGAAAATTGGCTGCAATCTTATCATTTCATAAGAGATTGTAGGCGCGCGCAATTAAGTTGAATGGCAGAGTACATTTACAGACCTTGAGCTGAAATGCATGTAGGACATATAATGGTGGCGGTCCTCTTCACTGGAACGATCAGCATAGCCAACTGAGGCTAGAACCTGTAAGCTCAGAGTAGCCTTTAGCACCAGGGAGGGTCAGTGCTCCCTGATCAAGGCTTTATTCTGAACAATAGGGGATGTGACCGACGGCAATACTGTGTGCTGCTATGACAGCTCACAATGTCAATTGCAACCCTTCCTCGCCCTCCCCTCCTACTCCGCCCAACCTTTTCGTGCACTACACTTTACAGCTCCATCATTGTTTGACATTTAGCACAGACCAACATTACAAATGAAAACATACATACAATGATATCAACGCGTTATGCACCTGTCCTTTTCTCGTCTTTGTGATTGATTTCTGCTTAATAGTACAGACGAATTTATTAAATCTAGCACAGCATTTGTAAAAAACGCTGGGCAGGGTTTAATGCCGTGAAATGTGATCCTGGAGGGTTGCCCGGAGCTGTGTCCGTGGTTATGATTTGTTTAAAACCTTCCAGCCATTAACTTTTGGCTTTGCTGAAGTCCAGCCTTTAGGCATGGGACTAAGTTTCCAACCGCTGATGCGTGTTACTGTCTTGCTTCCAAGACAAGCGCGTTGCCCCTGAGCTCTCCTCCCAGCCCATGAACATCCCCCCATTTGGTGGAAGTCACGCTGGTGACAAACGATGCTGTAAACTGCTTTATCAAGGAGGATGGCACTGTGTAGTGAGGTGATCTGACAGGTTAAGTATACTGTAGAACACTTCAGTAAGTATATGACATATGATATGCTAGTAAAGGTAATATTGCTATGGTGTTAGTGTACCTAGTGTGTACATTCTTGTGTAGCTCTCAGGCAACAGGAGCTTCTTATCCATCTAACACTGTAAAGGAGTGAAAATAGATTGAGAAAAACAGAATCCATGAATACATTCCTTAAATACCATAGCAGTATTAGTATCATCATTGCTATTATTAGCAGTGGCAGATGCTACTGTACAGTAGACCTAACTCAGTGAGTTTCCACCATATACATACATGGGTGTTATAACTTAATAGGAAATAGTGTGATATTGGACCGATATGCCCCAAGGCAGCATGCCGAACCTGTCAGTGACGGCCCAGCACCCAAGTAAAGGGCCAGAGTGACCCGAGGGTCCCTTAACAAGTACAGCAATGTCATTACCACCATGTTCCGCCCCCGCCTCGGGGCACATTGTCATTAGCACCTGTGTAGTTCTCTAAACGGGTGCTAATGGTATGTTCCTAAAGAAACGTGCCTGTTCTGCGTGGCCCGGCGCAGCGTGGTTTCTAAGGCCATTCTCAATTTTGATGACGGTAATGTCATCAACATTGAAAACATCGGAAAAGGCCCGGCGCCGCTCAGCAGAGGTAAGTTTATTTAAATACACACTCTTAGCACCCGGGTAGGAAACTACACTGTGCTAAAAGGTGAGGGGAAGAGGGAGCAAGGAAGGGAAAGGTGCACTGGCTGGTAGCAGCCAGGATGCTCAGAACGCAGGCTTGTACCATACAATACATCCTGCATTCCGAGCATCCTGATTGTCCGGTACCAACTTCCAGGATGATAATGGCTACTAATGTGCATTTTCAAGAGCATTCTGGCTTGCCGCGTCATCTGTGACAATGCAGTGTGAATGCGGGGAGAAACTTCAAGACCACAAGACATTTGTTTACATTGTGTTTATATTTTTGTGTGCAATGGTGCATGGTTGTTGCTCATCTCGGATTTAGTCCTGCTGTTACCCTATGTTAGGGGTCTGCAACCTGTAGCTCTCCAGATGTTTTAGACTACAACTGCTATGGCATTGACGTCTAATCCAGATGGGAGTTGTAGTGCAATTCATCTAAAGAGCCAAAGTTTGCAGACCCCTGCCCTATGTTAACCAACTATGATTTCTCTGTACAGTCAGATTGCATGAATCCACCAAAGCATTTCAGTACAAACAGACCAGGGAATCTCCCACCTTGCTGCAGCCATGGCCGATTGACTGCAGGAAGTCTTTGCGTTAAGCCAAAACGGGTGGCTAAATGCCTGTTCCTTCCGTCAGATCACCCACTCCTACTACCTCAACGTGCCTGTGGCTATGCTGTTCCGACCATGCTGTCATTTGTCACAGCATAAAGAATTTACTTGAACATGATGTGTGTGAGTTTGCATAATGCTGGATCCACGCCATTTCATCTTGGTGGCACTCGGTGACATGGGTGTACGATCTTTGCACTTCATCACAGCAATCGGCCATTGCACATTTCAGCAGGCCAATGCGCCAGCCCTTCAGGTTTTGTGGCATGCTGTTTGCTGTTTGCTGCAGACCTCCTTTCTGCACGAGTTGCGTTTATTTAGCTTTCCCTGTGGCCTCTGTTTCTTCAGTCTGTCATTCAGGACTTCTGATTGGATGTGCAATGTTGACGGTCTTGTGGCACGTCCTAAGCGTGGGTCTTTTCATGGAGTCTTCTTTGTTGTGTGTTTTGCGATGTGCTGTTGACTGCTACGGGCCTGTTCAGGTTTTCTGCTGGGTTCACTAGGACGGGAACTGTATTGTCATGTCGGTATTTCACTTCGTGGATGTTAATATGAGAGCTTTGAACGTTGTCATGTGTGTGCCATCTTTGCTTGAAAGGAAATCAGAATGTGTTTTTAAGTTGCTACAACCTTTTAATGGAAGTGAGACACCACTCGCCATTGTAATCACATCTGTTCAGCCATGGCCCTGAGAGCCACAGGTGGCCCAATGCACCTTGTTCATACCACACCAAAACAATCCCACCAACAGCTTCTCAGAGTACCCCTCTTTAACACTGCCATGGAGCTTTACAGTATTTTGACCCATTTCACTGAGTGGAGATGTTTGAACCCAAACTCCACCCCCCTACGACTACTTTTGCGGTGCAGTTTACGTATTTTGTGGTACGGGTAATTTAAAGTAAAAGGCAGTCTTTCATGGGAAGGCTGTCCATCCTTTGCGGTTCTAGTAATGACAATGTCCACCCCAAGCTGCCTCTCTCCGTTTATTTCTCATCTCTGATCAGGGACTCCTGGCAGCGGTCCCTTTCCGATCTCTGTTTCCCCCTTAGTTGTATGTCTGCCGCATTTGCAGGCCTGCGCCCTCCCTGCACCTTCTCCTTGACATTGCTGCTCAGTACTTGCCTTCCCATGAGCACTGCCATGAAACCTGGAGGACATGATGTCTCGGGCATTCCCTCTGCCTGACAGGTCTCATGTCCTCTATTATGATCCATTTTAGAATAATGCATGTTTTGGAAGTCATGTGATATATTTTTCTACGTGTTGTACACTGAATGTTTGATAGGCATTGCTATGTAGACACTTTCGGGATGATCACAAAGGAAATGTCACTTGGACAGCTTTACTTACTCTTGACGGGCCTCATTACAAGTATGGCGGAGTGGGAAAAAATTGGCGGTAATGGAATTGCTGCCAATATTCCCGCTCCGCCGTACTACGAGTATGGCCCTGGAGTGGAGGGTTTACCTCCAGCATCGTGCTGGAGGTAAATCCTACAACTGAAAAATCTGCAGAATCTGCAGAATTACCACAGCGGAATTACCGCCATGGTAATCCCACCAAAAAAGGCCCATTGAGCCATATGGACTCAAAATAAATGGGGACTTACACCACCACTGCCACTTGAAATCCACCAGTAATACCACCGGACTAAGTGGCAGTGATGGTAATTCAGTTTGGTGGTATTTATTTATTTGTTTTTACATTTGTAAAGCGCCCAAACCCTGAGACAACAGGACGCTGTTGTGAAACCAATTACATGATACATAAACTTAAAGCATCAGTGTGTAACGTGCCATGGACATAACAATAAGAAATAATAGTGCATTAACAACACAGTGGGCAGGTTTTTATGCCATGTGCAGGACGAGGTCCGTTAGGCAAAGAGCCAGGTTTTCAAGGCCCTGCGGAAGGACCAGTAGGAGTTCTCTGCTCTTATTTCTGGGGGGTGGGAGTTCCAATGGGAAGCAGCTACAGAAGGGAAATTGACCCCACCTCCTTTGTATCTTTTCACTTTTGGTAGGCTCAGCCGATGTGTTTGATTTCGCTCTCTCAATTTTCTGGGAGAGGAATTGCGGGCGGTGTTGCTCAAGCATTTCTGTGTGATGGACAGAGTTTAGAAAATAATCCTTTCCTGTATAGGGAGCCAGGGCACTTTTCTTCTGGTGGCTGAAATGGGGTCTCTTCTGGGGATGTTTAGCGCAGCACGGATGGCATTATTTTGGATTATCTGTAGTTTCTTAATGTTCTGTTTGGATGTCCCGGCAAAGGGGACATTACAATAATCCAGTTTTGCGCCAGTGGTAGCTCTGACAATGCTCATGCAGTTCTCTGGTGTCAGGAACGGTCTCGCTGCATTGATACGTTTGTCTGTGTAAGCTGCAGATGAGGCAACTGCACTTACTTGTTTGGCGAGGGAGCGGGCAGCATCCAGGTGAAATCCAATGTTTGTACAACGGCTGATGCAGGGATCTGGAACCCATCTATCCTGAATGAGGTGCATTGGGGGCCAAGTTTCTGCAGCCTGGCGGGTGAGCCTGGCAGAAGGATCTCTGTCTTGTCGTCGCTCAGACACAAGTGGTTGTTAGCCATCAACGTCTGTATTGTAGAGTAAATTCTGTTGAGCGTGGAGGCGTCTTCGTCGTAGGAGCCTGAGAGGGGTAGTAGGATTTGGGTGTCATCAGCATAGTTGGTGTACGATATGCTGATGTCATCCAGGATGTCGAATAGGGGTTTGTAGAGGGAGGTGGAGACACAGGAGCCTTGGGGGGCGCCACAAGGGATGGTGATAGGAGGAGCACTGGCAGTGTCTTCTCAGATTCTCATGGATCTCCCTTCTAGGAAGGAGGCTATCCAAGAAGTGGCTTTGGGGGAGAAGTTGGCTGATGTCGTTAGATGGTGACATAAGGTCTTGTCATCTACTACATCGATAGATCTAGTAACAGTAGGATCGCTGGTTTGCCCTCATCTCTGAAGGAGACAAGTTGGATTTTTAAATCCAGTAGGGCAGATTCAGTGTTGTAGCCCGGTCGGAAGCCTGACTTGAGCATCTATAGGATGGGGGTAGATTCAAGGTAAGGTTGGATCTGGTTATGCGGCTCTATTCAGGATCTTTAGCAGGAAGGGTACAGTTGTAATGGGGCAGTAGTTGTTTGGCGCCAAGGGGTCCAATGAGGGTTTTTCATTAGGGGGCATACCCAGGATTCCTTAAGGCTAGTTGGGACTATGTTTGAGGAGAAGGAGACGTTGATGAATTTTGTGATGAAGGGGACCAGGACTTCGGAACAATCTTTGATTATGGAAGCTGGCCAGATATCTCCCTTGCACTTTGATGGTTTTAGGTTTTTGAGGATGTTGGCTGTTTCTTGTTCTGAAATGTCCCTAAAGTGGAAGGCAGATGTGGGAGTACTTTGGCGAGGAGTGTACTCTGTATGGATTTACTGCCCAGATACCACCAACCTCGTAATGAGGCCTTTGGTGTTTACATTTAGGACTGCTAGTTCATTTCAAATGAAACAATGGGCCTCATTATGAGTTAGGCGGTATTCTGGTGGTAAATCCACTGGAATACCGCTCAACAGTATTACCGTTACTGTCACTTGGTCCAGCGGAATTACCGGTGGTGGTGGAGTAAATCCCCATTTGTTCACAGTCCATTGGAATTTATGGGGCATTTTTTGTGAAATTAGTGCTGGCGGAATTACCACTGTGGTAGTTCTGCCAATTTTGCCGATTTTTGGGTGGACAGTGGGAGGATTTACCTCCAGCATAATGCTGGAGGTAAATACCCCACTCCAGGGCCCTACTCGTAGTACGCAGTATGGGAAAAGTGGTGGTAATTCCATTGCCACCACTTTTTCACCACACTGCCATACTTGTAATGAGCCCCAATGTCCCCACATTAAGGGAGAATGTTGTCTGATTGCATTCATGTGTGTAGAAAGGAGAGCGTGTATGGCTATGTTATATCCACCAGTGTACCATGCACTGTTGCATTCATGTTTACAGTACTGTCACATTCATGTTTACAGTACCGTCATTCATGTACACATTCATGTTTACAGTACTGTCGTTCATGTTTACAATACTGTCACATTCATGTTTACAGCCGAGTGGACATTGGTCATACCTTTTGATATAAGTAGACTCGAATCTGTCATGATGCCCCTCCAACTGCAGACCTTAGAATACATTTTCACTGCCCACTTGTGAATAACTTTTTGATGCCAGATCACCCGATGTGTTAAGAAAGCATGGAAGCGGGTCAAATATAAGCATAACATTTGTCCTTTATGTTATTCAATCGTACAGGATCATACCCGTGAGCTCTCTTTCTGCAACAAGCACAGAGAGATTAGAAAACAGTACTTCAAAACCATTCTAAATTGTGCTGTGTGTTTTACATGGGGTACCTGACACGTTTACGTGTTTTAAATTAGGGAAATGTTTTGACAGATTAATGTGACATAATCAATGACCAGTGGGAGAATATTGTGTGTTAATGTGTATGCATATCGTAATGGAAGTTATGGATGTTTATTTGAATGTTGTATTGGGCCTGATTTACAAAAATGTTTTCAATGGAACTTTCTGATGTCAAAACATTTTTGTAAGTCTGGCCCATTGGCTCAGTTGAGGGCTTTTAACACCTATACTAAAGTTACGTTAATGACTGCAAGAAATAGCAAGTATGTGTTCTTTTTAAAAAACGCACGTATTGAAGTATTGTAGTCTAGAAATAAATCTTATTTTGAAATCGCATCACACCATCTTAACACAACACGCAGGATGTGTAAATTGTGCCATTTTGAGCAGGGTGGTGAAATTCTAAAATATGCCTGCACGGTCCACAGCATAGCCTCACAATAAAAGGAGCATCCTTGTGACCCCGTAACTCCAGGGCGGCTCTTGGTGCACCAGTACAGCGCTTCCATGGGTGGAGCTGTTTAGGGAGACACGGAGCCCAGTGAAAGGATCACCTGTCTGTCTGTACTGATGACCGGACAGGTAAGGTCAGATTTCCAAGACCTGCTCATTATCGGTCAGCAGCAGCATCTTTGCTTTGAGGACAGTTGCCTCAACTATCAAAGATCCGCCCTCGAGAAGTCACAGCTGCTGCACAACCACCTCGAAGTTGAGCATATGAAGATGAGAGGCGCGCCGAAGACCCTTTGATTTCGATTCACCTTTGCTTCATAGGCTATCATTCATGCTCTTAACCCCACCTGCTTTTTCACTGTCTTGGGGACACATACATCAGTGATCTCCAGTGAGTTTATGACGGTGGTAATCCACCCAGACATGTTGAATGAATGATCAGGCAGGTGTTGACCCGTGGGATCAAGATCAGTCAAGCGCACACATGTAGCCTTTGCCCTCAAGGTTGGGCTCCCCAGTGAGTCCTCCTCTTGCAATGCACTGTCTTGAATGGCCAAGCAGCTTTTTGATTGTGCGGGTGGGGTTTCTATGATATGATAAGATAGGTTATTTCTAATGCGCTTAATACCCAGAGGTTTCTAAGCGCGGACTCGGGGATCGAACCTGTGTTGCTCCGTGTCGTCTTGCTTCCAAGGCGAGCACGTTGCCCCTGAGCTATCCTCCCGAGAAAAAATGGACAGCTATGTGCAAAACAGGATTTCCCATTTTCCTGCTCCAGACCATACAAGGCATGTGCTGGGATGCGGAAGCTCTCGTGGTGGTGGGTGGACAGCAAACAGGGCACTTCTCACACTAGGGGTGTGCAATGTCTCCACTTGTGTATACCATTCCTGCCAAGCCTTTTCACAGGCTATACATAAAGATACTGATTTCGAGATTTTTGTAGATCAGACTGTGGTGGAAATTGGTATAGCGCTTTGCGCCGGCGACTCAGGGCGTTTAACTTTGCACAAGTCTTTGAGCAGGTTTCAGATCACCATTTACATCAGGACACGTCAGAATCTATGCTGCGACACTCCCCAGAGTGTAATGCTACAGCGATAAGGCCGGTAGCCGAGTTCGGGATAGAGCTGAGCTATAATCCAGATAATAATGTGAGGATTCGAACTTTGACAAGAAGAGTGGCTGAATCTATTGGGATGCATTTTCCAGTATCTATTATTGGCAAGATCCAAATACTGATGCATTCCATATGTTTTTCACAAGCACTTAGCCGGGGGAGTTTTGGGGGGTGTATGAAAGCGATATACTGAGCCCTGTTTGGAATCACCCTAAAGCGTTTGACTGACATGGCCGTGCATATTGTAGATATGCAGGCAGGAGTGGTGAACTTCTGTGCAGTGCAGCCTCCGTATAATTTCAAGCCAAACACCATCAATGTTATGGTGGGTTAATATAAACATGAAAACAATCCTTCGACCAATAACGTGCGAGCAGAACAGACCATTTCAGGTAACAAGGAAGGCATCTGAGGTTGCAACAATATGTAGAAAATAGCACTGCACCACAGCACTGTAAGAAAGAGACAATTGTTTGGAGCAAAAATCAGGCTCTAGTGATAATTTGAGTAGCCACAATCCATTGCTCAGCAGCTCTGGACTGGTAGCAAATTTACAGGGATATGAGTTGAGATAGCTCACAGGCAATGCGCTTGCCTTGGAAGCGATACACAGGTTTGAATCCCGATACCGCGCTTAGAAACTGATCTCTGGTATTAAGTGCGTTATAAAAGAACAATTACAATAATATATATATATATATAATATAATATATAATATATATGTATACATATATATATATATATATATATATATATATATATATATGTATACATATACACATATACACATATATATTTAGCATCACTGTTGTCATGCATTTGAAGAAATGCACGAAAACCCCTTCTACCTGAAATATGAGTGCAAAATAGATCATTTTAGCGAGCAAGCCATATATGACACTGCACCATTCAGTAGCTATCGCTGGAAGTTCAACTCAGGTTCACAGCCCCTGAGCAATGCATTGTCGGTATGAAAAATTAACCCCAGACAGACAGCACTCAATGATGCAGACAAACCACATACGCATTTCTCTCTCATTAGAGTTTATGACTGGCCCCCATATCAGTACTTTCACCTTTTCCAGAATTGCAATAGCTCACACTTCACCATGACTACATCTGTATTCTACAACTAGTTGGGCATTCACATACACCAAAATTACACCGTTTTTGATTCTCTAAAAACACATTAACTGCTCGACGCACAGAAAAGTGTTCATTCCAAGGCACCTCAGCAAGCGGGGTGGCTTAAGACTAGTGATAGAGTTACGGTTGAACCCCTTGGATTCAAGGGGAGTCTCCTACAGGTTCCTATTCGATATGTGCATTTTGTCCTTTTAGGGAAAGTATAGATAGCAAGACCAAAGATCCCTGCTTTGCTTACTCGCAGTGCAGGACCTGAAACATGTCGCTACGCTCCGACACTTTCTGATGTTTCCGCAGGAATAAGTCAGACGCTTTTCAGATCCTCTCCCTCTTCACATCCTACAGTTTGGCATTTCAGAGAAAGACTGCTTCCCCTGAAAACTGCTTTCTCTCAGGCATTTATGAATTCACAATGATGTCAGTGTTTCTCAAATTCGTCGTCATCATTCTATTGTGTCAACTATTGCAACTTTGAACAGCGTTTAATGCAGAGAGGTCACTTTGACGGTAAGATCCAGGTCTAGCAGCCACTTAGAAACTGCCTCCTACTCCCAATTACAAGCGACACTAGTGAACCATCTTGCTTCATAACCTCACAATGATAGAGACACCTACACACCTACTGCAACGGCCATCTGCTCTCTTCCGTCTTCTCCACTGTCTGTAGAGGCATCCCATCATCTTGTGGGAGAACATCTCCCAGACTTCATTACAGGGGTTCAGCTTGCTTGCTAACTTCGCTTGCATGGTGTAACATGTGGGCACTTTATAAAACAAATTGCCGTGCAACTTGTGGTTCCCAGTCCACACCTGCGCTTCTCCCAACAGGCGCAGCACTCATGGCACTGTACAATTATGTCAAAACCAAAAGTTGATGACTGGAAGGTTTTGAACAAATCATAAACACAGGCACAGCTCTGAGAAACCCTCCAGACCACTTTTTGTTTTTCAGCATGCCAAGCCATTACAAAAAGGGAAAGACCATATGCAAATAAGGCTTGGTCTCACCCCAAAAGGGGCAGTCCAGCCTAGGTCACATCCCTTCTGTACAAGACCACAAACATACCCAGACATGATTCGGCCTTGTTGGGCATCATCAGTGAGGAGTAGCTAGGGTCTCTAAGCCCAGCAGGCACGGACCCACGTCTGGGCATACCCGTCCCACTCAGGGTGACTAAAGCAAAACCAAAAGTTGCTGGCAGGAAGGTTTTGAACAAATCATAACCAAAGGCACAGCTCTGGGAAACCCTCCAGACCATCGTTCTTTGCCTGCCAAGCCACTACAGAAGGGGACAGACATACCATATGCAAATCAGGCTTGGTCCCACTGCAAAAGGGGCAGTCCAACCCAAACTGCTAGATCACATTCTTTCTGTACGAGCCCACTAGCAACCCCAGACATGATGCAGACTTGTTGGGCATCCTCAGTGAGGAGTAGCTTGGGTCTCTAGACCCACGTCTGGGCATTCCCATCCCATTATGGATGACTAAAGCAAAATCAAAAGTCGATTGCTGGAAGGTATATGTGCCATGCCCACAGTAATGCACTGTATCCTGCAAATATATATAGTTTTCTCTGTGAATGTAACGGGCCACACCCATTTGCAAATGAAAAAGGTAAAGGTGATTTGTCGTTTGTTGTCTGATAACCCATTTATCAGAATATTTATCCATGCTAAACCCTGCTATCTTCGGTGACCTGCGTCAGGTAGCGTGATCCGCCACCGCCAATGTTTCCGTTCTTAAAATACATCTAAAATAAATTGAGCTCATATCTTTTCCGCATATAACATACATAGGCGGTGTGCCCCAGGCATTGTCTGTACCCATTCTGAAGATTGCTGTGGCTTTCATTTTCCGGTGTTCTAGCAGAAGTCTTCGGGGCACAATCCATCTGGAATTTTCTCACCTACAATGGCAAGCTCCATGTCCTTGGCACATTGTGCTGATTGGCCCACTTGTATACTTGATATCTGTGTGATGGATAGTGAAGGGCTGGCATGATCTGGTTCAGACACTATCGGTGGAGCAGGGCGCAGATCTGTGAAAGGCAAACAAGGCCAGCCGGGAAGCCCCCTGCGGTTTCTCCATTTTTTTTTATATATCTGTCTTGATGGGAAGCAATCGCTACGGCTTCCTTCATGACAGGCGTTTGTGCAGTCTCAAATGGCAAAAACATGCAGCAAAAAATATACAACAGCAGCATTTCCTTGGATCTTTCCTGGCCGCCTTTCATCCTAATTTGCATGCATTTCTATTTTCAAAACCCGCACAATGCCTTGGAAGGGTTTAACGTCCATGCTCGAAAGGTAGCGTCTGCGAGCAGGAGAAATTAAATCACTCACTCACTGAAAATGTGGTTGAAACAATTTTGAAGTCAATCATGCTTAGCGCGGGCCTTGTAATTAGCGTATGCGAACCACCTTCAAGGAAACAGCGTTCTAATGAAGCGGGAGAAAAGCCTGCGGATCACTGGGAGAAGGCAGAGTCCACAGCTGCGGGGCAGCGCATTCCTGCCGGATCCGTCAATGCCAGGGATGCAGCGATACCTGAGACCCGTGGCAGTGGAGAGGGGCTAACAAGGTGCCTGTAATGAGCGCCATCTTGAAACCATGAAGCACGAACAGCTCTCTTTAGCATCATGCTACGTAGCACCCCTAGGATTTACATCAGGGTGTGCATCACACATACCATCAGCCAATAGTAGAAATACACACCACAAAGCACATTTTCTGCTAAACAATATACCCTTATGGGCCACTTCAGAGGGACTTTACAGAGGGCTGGTGTCTCCTTATCGCCGGGAAAACCGTACCCAACTTAGGTGCAAAGTCTTTTAGCGCCCATGGGGAAGAGACATGGCTCCAAAACCAAATAATGGACTTGTTTTGCCTGTGCGGCACCCGTGCTGTGCTGCATTGCCACGGCAACCTGACAAGGCAGAGAAACATGCAGAGAAGGGACTCTGCGTGAGACGCCATGTGCTAGGATGTCAGAGACAGTGAGAGAATGAAGGAGAGTGGAAAGGCTCAGAGTGCGGTACTGGGCGCCAGTGCTGGCAAATGTAGTGGGCCTCCTGGTTCACAAGGCGACAGAGGAACACACTGTGCCCAGGCAGGTGCCAGCGAGAAAAGTGGACCCAGAGGCTCATGCTGACATGATCAACCGGGTGCATGAAGTTGGTCTTTACTCGCCTGGACAGGATGAAGAAATTCCAAGCAAATACTGGGTAACAGTGCCCGGAATATGCTTGGTATCTTTGATCCTCATGGTCTGTGCAAAACCCAGCATTCAATCTATGGTGCTACATTGGTATTATAACATTCCACCATTGATTGCCGAATGCTCCAGTGAAAGCAGTGAGGATCAATGGAGTTGCATTGAAATGTTGGGCACAGGACATACTGATCGGGCAGCAGGCTCAGGGAAGTATCCTCAGCAGAGACCCTGCATACTGAAAGCCAACCTAACCTTGAAGTGACTTACGGTTCACCTGCCTAGCCCTACTATAGAACTGGTGGAGATGTATCACAGTGTAAGGACATGTAACATAACAGAAATCGTGCTGAAGTGCCACACATACATGTATATTAAATAAAGAGCGCATCAAGCCCCTGGGGCGATTCTGACATTGTGTTCCCAAAACTGCAATCTCGAACGTTCACACATTTAATGTAGTTATTTTTATTTAACTTAATATGATTTTCGGGGTAGGTGTTCATCCTAGTTATTGTTACTATATTACATATTTACAAATCCACTTTTCCCGTTCAGTGTTTTTCCTGATGCATCCAGGAGTACAAATTGATCCCGGATAGCAGATAGATGTTAATAGCCACTCACTGCTTTGGAACTGGACCATTGCTCGGATCTCGTGCATTGCATTGAAGGTCCAGAAGAACAAGGGAAAGAAAGTATGTCGAGAATCTATTGGGATCATCAATCAGGAGGGTGCGGAGGAGCAACAGAGGCACAGAGGCATCCTGCACAACAAACTCTATCTGATCAAATTGTTCAATTTGTTGGTACATTGTTGTGACTATGGATGTCTTCAATTAATACTGGATTCCCTTTCTTATTCCCTCTCCACAAAACAATTCCAGATTGAACGACCAGATTTGAGCACCGTGAGCACCCTCGTCTTAACCAAAACTGTGGATTATATGAGTCAATGAAACCTGATCTATCATTTTTGCTCAACCTTGGAAATTTTGAACATGTGGACAGTGGACAATAATTTAATGTGAGGCCCTAACTTGCCCGGTTATAAAAATGGTGCAATTTATGTATGCTTTCTTTGTATTATTAAGCTCACACATGATCCCTATTTTGATCAATCTTTCTTGGAGAATTTACAGTTCTTCGGTTTTACCGAAACGCATCTTTTTTTCTTGACCTTTATTCTTGGCAATTACCCCTTCCATCTAGCCAACACGGTAGATGGGTAGAGCCATAGAACACACATGCAACAAGTCACCAGTCTTAACCCACAATTCCAGACAATACATAGTCGGACAGTTATCATGCGCCTCTCTCTCTGATTCATTTCACTATATGAGCACAAAACTATGTGTGTTCTGCCCATGAGTACTGCAGAAATGCCAACTTCTGAAGGAAGACACCAAATTTCTGCAAATAAATTAATAACAAACACCACTTGATCAATTCAAAAGCTTCAGGAGACGTATTCGTAGGGCTAATTTACAGATACATCTACAGGTTTTGAAGCCTACTTACTCGTATTTCAATCGAATAACAACAGAGCCAATGGGGGAAAGAACTCCACCACGTTCTCAACTGCACTGCACAATATGTTACCTATAGTCCATAATGATGACATAAAAGTACTAAGGTTCCCAGTAATTAATTCCAGGTATATAAAACAAAAAAAAACAGCTTGTGCTAGGAATGCTCGTATTTGTAGTTATTAAAAGATCCCTGTCAATCCATGAATCCCACTAAAAATTGACTGACAAATAGTATAACAGAAATACAGATTGAGAAAGCAGCAACTGTAAATTAGAAAGTTAATGAAAAATATACAATAAAATAAAAGGCCAGATGTATGTTTGTCCGATGCAGCCATGCAACTACCCACTTCTCCTGTTGTCACCGCGAGAGGGAGCTGTTGCCTTAGAAATGTATTAGGACAGCTGTACGCAATGACAACCAAATATACCACATAACGTAACACTCTGAGAGTGTGTTTGGCCCGTGTACACTAGTTTTACAATAAAAGGCATTCATGGATAATAATTAGCAAATGAAGAATTATAATATCTCGCTTTTTAGGTACAATTTTATGCCTGGATTCCCCCACTTGTAAATCCTAGAAGTGCTAATAGTATCCAGTTTAAAGCTTCTCAGCATAGCTCCCTCGCAAGGATGAAGGATAGAGTGCTGAGTGGACCATGCAGGGATTTGAACCTGTGACTGCACGCTTGCGTCAGAAGTGATAGATTAACTCTTTTAGCTTTCTCACTGGCATGCAAGGTTAGACTCACTGAAGTGCTTGCTGCGAGTAAACCTTCTACCCTGCATCCTGCATCCTAAAGAGTCAAAACATAATTATTTCATGATGTATTTTGGTCAGTTGCCTCAGTACCGTCATCTAGCAGATTTAGACACATTCTTCAATACCTGATAGTGCACTGGAGATATATCAACCTCAAAGTAAGAGGACATTTTTCCCCAATCAGATTAATGTTCAGAGATATTATTATTTAAATTGCCTTGCACACTTAAAGAAAGTCATATGGGTGTTCCACAGCAAGCAGATGAGAATGCATGAATGCAGGTAGCGTAACGTTTCTATAGATTTATCTGCATCCGTATTTAAATGACTGCATTCCAATGGACACAATTTAAACAGGGGAAAGTGCCAATTATTCCAGCACTTGCCAATGATTTAACAATTCTAAATGATTTATCAATTTTAATATCATCTAGGAATAAATGACTAATATCAATTATGAACACATGATATAATGGGTGAATATGCATGCATCACCTACGGCTCCCACTAGATAGATATGCAAGTACCAATTCCTGCCGCTACTCCTCACCATTACCGTACAGGTGAGAAACAATACCAGCTGAGGCAGCCCTACTGCCCCATGAATCTCGGGGTGAGAGATGAGACAAACTAAGGCAGGTTCCAAGACACAATACTTTAAACAATCAATGTACACTCCTCTGTCATAAAGAATTAGTTTGGTTTTGTGACACTAGTAGGGATAACAGTTAGATAGCAGAAAGCACAAGTAGCGTGCTGTATATAGCATAGAAAGTAGGAGGATTCCGGAAAACAAGAGAGGGACTCCCTACACTTATAGCGCAGATGAAATTATAAGCAGGTTCGATGCAGCATACACGGGCAGGGAAACCAATGTATGACAGTTGCACATGGAGAATGTAACATGAACAGATACAAATATAGGTCTCTAACATGGAGGCAAGAAGCACAGAAGTGCAGCCATGTTCATAGCACATAGGCCGCAGCAGGCCTAGGAGTTAGCACGGCCTCAGGCAAGATGCTGAATTCATAAAAAAGCATTTATTTTAGAAGCTTTGAAGCTGCCCAGACAGTAGTTCATAGCAAGCACCGAGGTCAGATGCATGCAGGGGAATACTGGATGAGCAGAATGCAGTTCCCAGGATGAGAAGCTGTAGACTCCCAAGTTAGTTAAGTTATAATAAGAGCACAAAGAGCCATTAATGTTTAGATGCATTAGAATAGCATGCCAAATGACTCTATAGCAGACAGGTGAAGGGTGTCTCAAGTGGTCACAAAGAGTATAACATGCACACTAGAATTAGCTACAAGCCCAGTAAACAGGAAGACATTAATTCTCCAACACGGTCCCCTAACACATGATAAAGACATGAAGAACACTAGCTATTCATTATGAGCCAAGCACAGATAAGATCCCTGCTGAATCCCCTAGCACACACACAGACACGAAATAATACACAAGTCCAAATGGACTTTTTTCTCCCCCTACCCTATGTGTCTCTCATATTTTTACATCTTGTCAAAGTGTCCCAAGGTTGGTGAGTAAAGTGCCAGCCAATAGAAATCTCTCTTGGTTCACACAATCCATCATGACTAATGATAGCCAATTAGTGGCCAGTGTAATGATGTAGAGAAACTATTATCTATGATGAATTGAGGTCAGGAGGCGCCATCAGAGATATAGAAACCAATGAGGAAATTAACTCTTATTTAATCTATATATATATATAGATATAGATATTAACCAATCCTAATCACTTAAATGTTTTGTAACTGATATTGTATTATGACGTCATGGCTTAAATCTTTTTTGTACAAAATCTGCTCACACTCGTAATGTTGTGAGCTGCTTGTGTGATGCTCCAGCCGAGATTCTGGGCCTCATCACGAGTTGGGCTGGATTCCCGGCTGTAATACTGCCGACTGTAATAGCGAAAAGTCCGGTGGTATTACCACTGGATCACGGGTTGGGCCTTAACGGTAAATCCCCATTCCTGATTGGGTCCACTGAATCCAATGGGGAATTTTCAGTGCTAATATTGCGTGCTAATACAGCTGGCTGTAATACCGCCGAAAACAGGGGTTTTTCACCTCCAGAAAAAATCTGGAGGTTAAACAGCCGATTTAGCGCCCAACTCATGATAGGGCCAGCCCTTAAATACTGCGGTAATACCGTTACCGCCGCATTTAAGTGCTACATCCCAACTTGTGATGAGAGCCTCTGTGTTTTGATTAAGCTGGGTTTTGTCATGCATTTTGGGTACTCTATTATTGAGTATTGATTTTAACAAGTCTGGTAAACTGGGCCCATCTCTACAATGACCCCTTGAATACTGATTGGACTTGTGTTTAAAAATGCCCAATTTATAACTGTGGGCCTCATTACAATTTAAAAATGGTACGGCTGCCTCCGGAGTTGCATTTTTTCCAGCACCCGCGAATGGGCAAGAACAGGGTCATGCCGAGCTCGGCGGACCCTGTAATTGCCCATTTGCGGGTGCCGGAATCAAGGGCCTCCGAATCCCCATTCTGCCCCATAGGGCTGAATGGGGATGGGGAGGTCGGATGCACCGGCACATACAGAGTTGTGCCGGTGCATCCGACGTGCTCTGCTCACGGGTGCCGTTACACCCGCCAGGAAAAACCTG
The DNA here is from genome assembly GCF_040938575.1 of Ambystoma mexicanum. Taxonomy (NCBI): domain Eukaryota; kingdom Metazoa; phylum Chordata; class Amphibia; order Caudata; family Ambystomatidae; genus Ambystoma; species Ambystoma mexicanum. The sequence goes on from NC_090941.1 coordinate 862,793,849, forward strand.
GTGGGTTAAACAGCACCCGCGAGCAGAGCACATAGTGTGGCGGTCCGGGAACTACAGTACCGGCAAGCTTACCGGTACCATAGTTCCCGTAGTGCCATGCTCGTAATGACGCCATGAGTCTCTTTGTAATGTGTGCCAGTGTTTTTCAACAATGTAACTCCTGAATCCATGTGCAGTGTGACAGGAACGAGTTAACCTTGCGATTATGCGCTTTTGGATTTATCAGACTGCACTGCTCTCTTTTGTGATAATTGGGAGCGTTCTCGAATCTGATTGTTCAGAGGGGTACCCCTCCATGAAAAACTTTGCCTCTTTTCGACATTTTAGAACAGAAAGTCATTCGAGTTAGGTAAAAATCCACAATCTCAGAAATGAACTGCACGATGAACTGCTCTGGAGCTAGTGGGATGAGACTTAGATACAATATCAGATACTGTTGCAATGGGTAGATTTTTGGTAAAGAGAACCGATTTGTTTACCTTACCCTGTTCAAAATGAACTTATATGTCAATGTTACGTATTGCATGTTCTCAGAGTGGAACTTTCTGTTAGGATGAATGCTGGTGCACTCCGCTGATAGGCCCCATCAAATGCCCTTTGGAATCTGAACATAACAGAAAACCATTGTCGATGTAGCGAAACTTTCTGAATATATTATGCGCCAGTTATGATTGCTTAGAAAAACGTTCAGCTTGAACGCGTGCTAGTATAATATCCCACGACTAGGTGCAATATTAGTTGCTATAGAGATGCTTTGTAGATAAAGATAACATTCTTTCATACTTCTGAAAAAAATTGCAAGTCTAGACTATTTCTAAAAGTGCAGTAGAAAACCATGCTTACCATTGGTCAAATGTTCATCCTCACATAACCTACAAGGTACTGCCAAGCCTTCTTTATGCTACTTTGTGACATCCAAAGTTGCCCGAATGAATGACCCAGGCACCTTTTCAGGTCTCCCCAGTTTAGATATACAGTCAATCATGGCCGGCCTTAGAAGCCGCAGCGCCCCGGGCAGGAAAACAAAAATGTGGCACCTCTCCCCCCCGCACGCAGGGCGGGGGAAGCGCCAAATTTTTCAATATGCACGGCAGGCAGCAAATTGTTATTAAAAGCGCACCGCTCCCGAGAGCGGAGCGCATTTCATTTCAATAGCGCACATGCTGCGCCTTTGCCCACACGCCAGCTCGGGCGATCCCCTGGAAGACTCCGCGAGCTGGCGTGGTGGAAGGCTAAATCCATGGAGCCCCGGGCGGTCGCCCGGGTGGCCCTGCCCTGTGACCGGCCCTGCAGTCAATGGTGAACTCAGCCTTTCAAACAGGAACGGCTTAGCACCACTTAAAACTGCAAAGGTGTATCAGTGTGCATTGCAAGAGGATCAGCCATCGGTCCATTACAGGCCACTATGGACCATCCATCAGGATTTTGGAAAGATGCGTACATTTCCAACAGTAGTTAATGAATAGAATCTTGCAGATATTCCACAAATAAAAACTTGGAAGCCTTCCTTCCATGTCATGCTTTGATTGTGTGGGTTTTATCCCACAGAGTTAAATGTGGTTGTGCAATGCAAAAGGCAGAACATTACATAAAGATGTATAGTCATGTTCCCATCACATATGACATGGAATCTGTTAGAAGAGAGACATTCTTGTTCACATATTTGAATGTCATCACAGACTTTCTTGAGCTTCCTGGAGACAGTGTGCTTTTTGAAATGTTAGAACATTGGGGTTTCATTTCAAAATTGTATTTGTCTAAATTCACTGGTACTTCCCATATGCTATGTTATGTTGTATTGCAACAAATCACCTCCATATTAGTTTCAAGCTCCAAACCCTTGTCTGAGGCACATAGTGCCTCGCGGGTGGTCACCAGACCTTAGTCTGATGGGAAAAATATCTTCAGCAAGGGTGAAATAAGAGGGAGGGGGCGTTTGGAGACACAGGGAAGCAGCAGGGCAGTGCTAAATGCGTGTGTTATTATGGATGTGTGTACATCCATTATACATAGAGAGAGGGAACAGAGAATGAAGGTGCTATTGGCAGGATTTGTGAATGGTGCATTTATGAACGTGTTCCAGCATTTTCTAAATATTCAATCTGATCCAAGTCTGTAGCTGTGTAATCAAAAAATAAGTATTTCAATTTAACTTGCGGTAGAACTTCGTTCAATATACCTCCACTTTATGTGGAACTGCTAAAAGTGCAAGTCAGACAAAGTAGAAGCCATTATTGTATGTCTCCTTTTTAGTATAGGAAAAGGGTGATAATTAGATATTTTTGCACTGGTTTATGTTGTTGATTTCTCTGGGTGGGGTTCATATCCACCCATGGACTTCATTGATTCACAGTGCGTCACCCTTTCTCAACTCTCATGCTGGACTTCCTTTGCATCTTGTACTCATGGTGGCCCTGAATCATGCTGTTCCCATCTTCTTCTTGTATCCTGGCTTGCAACATTATGTGTTACTACTGACTTCTGCAATTTTATTCACTCTCCCCTCTTGCTTTTCCACTCTGTTTACTGCTAACTCTCTGTCTGTTCTCTCTTCCTTTCCCTTCTCCCTTTTCCTATCCCCCCCGTTACTTTCTTCTATGCACTTACTCTATCAGAATTGTCCCTGGACCTAATATGATAGCAACCTCGTCTGTTTCCTCCACCCTCCCATTACTGTTTTTTTCCTCCCCACCACCCCTCTAGCACTATCTGAAATGTCGACAGGCCTAGTATGATAGTTGCTTGTTTTGTTCCTCCGCTCCCTTTCTGCACCCCTCTCCCTCACCTCTTGTTTTTTTTCCGGCTCTATCAGAAATATCGTCAGGCATTGTACTGTAGTTGCCTGTCTGTCTCCATTTCCTTCCCACTCTCCATTCCTTATCTATGTCTTAGTTCTTGCACTATCTGAAATGTCGTCAGGTCTACTATGGTAGTCACCTGTCTGTTTCCATTTCCTTCCCACTCTCCCCCTCCCTTCCTTATCTATGTCTTAGTTCTTGCACTATCTGAAATGTTGTCACGCCGAGTACGATAGTTAATTTCACATCCTTACTGTTCATGGCCTGTAAGAATGTCATTGTATTTTCCCTTGTTCCCTCCCTTGCCTTGGAGCGCTTTGAAACACATTGTGTATAGGCGCTATATAAATAGACTATCATAGCATAGCAAGACTACCCCCTCCTTTGTTGGTAGATATTTGCCTAAAAAAGGGTCTGTTGCGTTAAAGCGGAACTTGCTGTTGCTCTTTGTGCCTGCCTTCATATATCATAGATACACGTGTTTTCGAACCCTGGTGTCATTGTTAAGTGCTACAACCAAGGCAAACCCGACTAGCTCCTCCTTTGATCTTACTGATGTAAGTAGTAGGGCATACAAAATCTGTCCTTTGTGCAAATCTGTACCTTCTGCTAAGTGACTAGTCACCCGCGAGTGCCCACTTGGCATCATATCATAATATAGGTTTGAAAAACATGACACACTGCCATACAAGCATACAACGGAAAAGGTGAGTGTGAAAGCAGGGACACACTTGTAACACTGTGGACAAGCCCTTTGTCACTCTTTCTACTCTCATGCTCCAACTTTGCAGCCTTAGATCCTAAGCGTGGCAGCATCTTTCCCGGGGTAATGTTTGTCGTAGGGTAGGGCTCTGCGGAGTTGCCTTCTGCATAGTCAAGCATTACGGAGTGTGGAATGTTGCACACTCCTGCTTTCTCCTCGGGATCTGAAGCTACAAGGAGACCATCCACCTTTTTCAAGGAATGTACCCTGACCTTGGACCCTCACATGTCTAGAGTTTTTAATGCTGCTTGAAACACATGGACCAAACATAGGGCATGTAAACCAGTGTCTTAGTATCGGGGCACACCCCGGTACCCGCACGCATACGCACACACTTGCATAGAGGGAAGCACGGGACGCGTGCGTGTTGCTGGTACGGAGTCCCGGCAGAAACTGCCATCCTGGGACCTCCCTTTATTAACCGCGCCTGCGCGGGCCCAACCAAGGCTCACACATGCGCATAACCGGTGTGTGATACGCAACACAGTGGTGAGCAGTCCCTTCCTTAAGAAAGCTACCACTGCCCGGGCATCATGGCACAGGTGCAGGCCTCCAAAGAGGGAAGATGTGTGTGTGCGCGCGCGTGTGTGTGTGTGTGTGTGTGTGCGTGTGTGTGTGTGTGTGTGTGTTTTGAAACGCTGTCAGCTTCCAAGCTGTCTAGACTTGTAACATACCAAATCACCGAGTTAAAACGAAATGTAATACGTTCAATATCATGAAATTGCACATAGAAACAAGTACTTATCGTGCCAACACTAAATATACACTTCAATTGTGACAATCGCAAGAAGAACCAGGCAATACACAGGACCTGAGCGGGGAACGGCATTGGCAAGCTCTCTCGCGCGCTCTCGGTAAGTTTGATTGGAAAGGTATAAATCTTGAGGCGTTTCTCATTACCCATCTCCCTGGGGGCTACCCCGGACCCGATGTCCTTCAATGACCTTTCTCCCGCGCCGAATTATGGCCCCTCATTCTGGGAGCCAGATGCGTACATCACCCTCTTCCTCGCCTCTTGACGGGCAGATAACTGTGCGCGGGGCATAGTTCATGTCGCAAATGTAGGTCCAGTGAAAAGGAACGCGGGCCAGTGCCTGGACCAGTGCAAAGGTGCCGCGTGGCCACTGCTCGACGCCCTGGGCGCTATGCCTCAGGAAATCGCGTTTGACATGACAGCACGCTGCTAAGCTCCCGAGACAGCGAGGACGCGTGAAAAGCGGGTTTCGCTGGTATGTGTGCGCCCAGATGGCCATGGAGCCATTTTCATCTACACACAATATTGCCGTCGGCGGCAGACAGCGCCAAAAGAGCAACAAACACGTTCAAGCCACGTAGCTCGGTTGTATTTATACCGCGCGGACACAATCCCATCCGAAAGGGTAGACATGTTTATTTATTTCGGAGTTGTGTACAACATGTACACACTCACACACCCACACGTGCGCGCACTGGGGAAAATCGCGACAGAAAATGTGACGACACCAGCTGGGCACCAGTCGATACTCGGAGGACATGAGCTGGGGGAGGGGCATCGGTGGGGGGGGGGTTGCTCTGAGGATGTACGCCACCTACAGGCACGTGTCAGATCCTCGTGGTGAGTAGGTGGCAAGGCACCTCCGAGCTGCCAAACGTAATCCATGCCACCTGCCTAAATTCACCCGCTTCTTACCACTCGGATCGTTCGTGAAATGATTTCCGGGGTGGGGAATGGGGGAGCGGGGGTCTGCCTGGGGTTTGAATTTGTGCACCCCGAATGACCCTTGTTTTCAATTCCCTCTCATCTGAGCTAGGGGCACCCTTTTTCCAGTACCCGACGACTCTTCTTTTGGGGGGTGATTATGCCTGCGACGCTCGGCGCCCCTCCTCCTCGCGACCCTATTCCTATTGTGTCCTTTCTGTTCGGGTCACTGCGCTTCGTTGAAAGAGGGGGGCGGGCGGCCGGGGGTCGCCTGGAAGCGGTCAGCGTCGCGCTCAACCCTGGGACGGCCAAGGGGCTACCTGAGGTCACTCCTGCTCCGCCCACCCCAGACCACATGCTTGCTGCTTCTGCTTAGGCAATGAACTTGCAAGACTCTGCAAGGAGCGTGTGGATAAAACCGATGTGTGTGTGTGCAGAAATACACAAGCAGAGCAGACGGGAGGGGGCGGGGGGGGGGGGGGGCTACTCGTACATTCTCAGAGACATAACAGGAAGCCTGGGAACCAGTGCTGCCAGCTTCAAGGCGCTATGCTTGGGAGCGTCGGGGAGTGCTTGAGCGCCCTCTGTATGGCGTTCATTCCATCCCTGCCCGTCGGTCTTGTTATCTGTCTATACGTGTTCACGCGGGAGCTCTTACAGAACGCTTCCAGTGGCCGATACTTTGTGATGGTTTGCCCATGTGTCAAAGCGCGTCACATGACACATGGTGATCAATGAGCTCCCTTTTTTAGAAAACAGCTCTCTCAGAACCCCCTCCCCCATCACCACACACACAAGCATTTTTACTTCCATGTGCCCAGACTGGAAAGCGCAGTAATATAATAGATGTTTCTGCGGAGCACTTAAACAACCTTATAGGGGTATCTTGGCGCTATATACAGATAACAGCTGTGCATTGTTGCCCCGACGCAATGGCACTCACGCCATCGCACTTCCAATGAAATCCAGTTGTGTTTTTTTAAGGTTCTCCTTGTGGGTAACGCGCACTAAACCTGCCTAGGATGAGCGCAAAACACCCTGAAAACATCTGGACTCGGTCCCGAAAGGCTGCCGACCAACACGCGCATATTTCGTGCACTCTGAATTGAGAGATGTGGGCAGTTATTTAAAAAATATATGCGGGCGGTAAAACATCGGAACAAGCGCTTTGAGCACACAGTGCGGGTGTGCCCCACCACATACACACACTGTACGGCCTGCCACCTCTCTGTGGACATACTCGGGACAGAGCAGCCAGCTGGAGACCCCAAGGAGCTGAGGCAAGGCTGTCACCATCCGTGTAAACAGAGCGCTGCCTGTTTTTTCCACGGCGGTGAAACCCAATCCTGGGTGGGATTAGCTGGCGCTGAACCGCACATGTTCATGGCCCCTCGGAAGCCCGTGTTATTTAAAACAGAGGGACAGGCGTAAAACAATGCGGGGCAGAAGCGCGCTATCACTCACGCGCCAGCCTTGGCAGACACGGAAGCCCCTCATCACACGCGAAGGAGGAGGCACACATCTCCAGTGCCGGCACCTTGTGACGGAAAGAGAGCACGTACAGGCATGACCGTTAACTGCAGAAAATAAAGTACATGTCTTCCAAATATGCCTACTTGTTGTTGCTGCTAACACTTTCACAAAATAAGGTCACAGCACCAACCCGAAGCCCACAATCATATTACGTGTGTTGGCACAAGTGGGTTGTTAGTGATACATAATTGTTTTCACCCAACACAGCATATCAAGTCATAAAACACCACAACATTACACAAATCCACACCACGGAACAGCACAACGCAGCTCACTGATAGTGTACTACACTGATTACTAAGAGGCAGAACACACGGGCTTCTGGCCATCCACTCTCATCATACCATATAAACACATTATTGCATGCATGCCGGATACAGTGTCCCCGTTTCAGGTGACAGCGCAGCTGCACAACCTGCTTTTGTTGCAGACTTCGGGTGTCCTGGGAATATGCAATCCCACTAACACCCCCTCCCCCATCCACACATATAGCTGATGTGTTTATGCATCCCAGCAAATGTGTCGGACTGGCACTGCCAACATTAGCCTGCCAGATGCATACACACACACACACACAAGCCCACAAGCGCGAGGCACAGAAGATGACAGGAAGAGCAGAACCAGCCCCCGCCCGCCCCCACCCTTCCTCACGCCCCAACACAATTAAACTGGTCTCTGTGGAAACTGCTAAAAGCCGTCCCCAGCCGCAACCGTAGCCCAGGTAATCGTTTTAAAATAGGTCTGAGGCTCCGAGCTGCCAGCGTTCCGTGCCGGGCAGGGCACGCAAGCTTGGCAAGCGTGCCCCTGTGCCCCTTCCCACCTCTCTGCTCACACAAAGGGGGACGTGCAGAATTTTCTTCCATTAAAAAGCAAACCAGCAGTGAGCAATTATTAGCTTTCTTGGCAAAGTGTAGCGGGGCAACACATGCCGTGTTTTGCAAGCTTTCAGGGTGGCACTGCTGCCCCGCTTTGGCAACACATGTCGTGTTCTGCAAGCTTTCAGGGAGGCACTGCTGCCCTGCGTTGGGCTGGTCTTCCACAACAGAACTTGAGGGGAAACAAGTTAACGCTTCCAGGGAGTTAATTTATGAAATGAATATCTTGGTGCCAACACATGTGGCTTTCGCAAGTTCGATGCCCCTGTCGTGAGGATGAACCTACATGGGTGCCATTAGGAGAGGGCAAGGCGTCTGATGCTACCATCTTAAGGAGAAGTATCCGAAAGCCGCCAAAAGCGCACACATCTACCGCCTTGGCACAGGGAGATATTTTCCGTTACAGCAATAAAAGTCATTAACGCAGGGGCATGTGTGCATAAACACGGTGCCGGACGATTCTCAGCCCAGCAGGGGAACAAACAGTTAAATAGTTGGGCGGCGGAATGCCTGGTAACCTTACCTCTCACTGGAGCAAGTCTGCCCCCTCTGCTCCCCGGACATGGCTGTCGTGCTCATCGGTTCCCGCTACCGGTCCCAAAAGCAGGCGGCCCGGGCGGCGCACTCCATTCCCCGCCCGCTCGCACGGAGGCACCGGCTACCACAGCAACGAGGGCAGCCGAGCGCCGGAGCTGCCAAGCCGGCTCAGGCGAGACCAGGCCACTCGCTCCGGGTGCAAGAAGTGCCCCCAGCCGGCCAGCATGGTGCCAGTGCAGGGGGGCGGGGGCGGCACAAGTTTCAAATGCCCCCTAGCGCTCACGGGCTTCACCGAGAACCTGTCTTTGGGGGGCGAGGGAGGACGAAAAAAAAGCGTGCGAGAGAAAGTGCACGAGTTGGGGGAAGGGGCGAGGGGGAGGAGAGGACGGAGCGCCGCGATGTGACATACATATGAAATGAGCAGGAGGACAATGCTGACAGGACGGCCAGGCAACTGCACTCTGGGGCAGCAGCAGCAGCAGCAGTTTCCAAGACCGGCCTCCAGCGGCCGGAGGCAGCGAGGGAGGGAGGGAGGGAGCCAGGGAACGGGAGGGAAAGAAAATAGCTGTCTAATTCACACAAGCCAGCCAAGGGAAGCAGCCGCGCTTGCCAAACCTTGCGCGGATTCCAGCGGCACCCGAGCGCGCACGCACGCACGCCCTCCCGCACGCCTCGCCGCCCCTCGCGCACACACACACACACACACTCACTCACATCGCACGCCGCCGTGTCCCGGGGGCCCGGGATTCCAGTGGACCCAATTAACAGTGCAGGTCGCAGCCTCCTCCGCGTGATCAATAGAAACTCAGCGGCGCTATCGTAGCCCTGGAAGAGGGAGAGCGGCTCGCCTCGGCGGATATGCAGAGCGCCGGGATCCCCCACCCCCTCCCCCCACCCGCACGGATGAGGCACACGAAACACAACCAAGCCAAAACTGTATCAGATTGGCATGAAAAAAAAGAGCACGCGAAGCAGATACCTTTACAAAGAACGCGCCTGGCGCGCTCGTTATCCCTGAGTGGGCTGTATTGTGTCGCACTCCCATTCTGCTCCCCCAAACTGCAGGCGCCCATTTCGGTCCACCTGACCAAGCTCAGCTTTGGCTGCCCTCTTTAACAATGATGTGTTCTAAGGCTGTGTAGTGGTAATTTCCTTGCCCACTGCTATTCTGCGGACTGTTTGATTCGGGTGAAATGAAGCTTCCACGTTTGAGGTGTCTATTCCTTTAAAGGAACAAAGGGCTGACATATTACGTTTTTTTCCCCATTAATAAATTGGTTCTTCTCACATGGGCGCCTTCCCATTGATTATCAGCCGCCGTTTGCTGTTTCATGGCAATTTCCAATAAGCTTCTTCTTTTGAGGGAAAGCAAGCACAAGCATTAACCCTTTCAGTGCTCGAAGCAGCTGAAAGCGGAGAAGTCAGCGCTTTCCATCCACTGGCGGCTCACACACAAAGCAATGGATGCCTGTGTGCAACTGATGAAATCATTATAATAACGTAGATTTTTTTTTAGGACTCATTGATAAGACAAGTGTTTTATTTATTTATTTTATGTATTTGATATTTGTAAGGTGCCTATACAACAAATGGTGTTTCAAGGCGCCACAAGACAAAAGGAGGTTGGGGGGGGCAAGTGAGAAAGATAACAATAAGGGTCCTACCGGGACTTGTGACATTCAGATCGTGCAAGTGCAGTAACAAGAAGTGTGAGGGACAGGGGGGTGGAAGAAGGGCCAGTCTGCGTGAGTGCAAAGTGCTAGTGTGGGAAGGGAAGTGCAGGGTAAAGAGGAGAGTGCAAGTGAAGGGGAGTGGGGGCAGAAACAGGGGATAGGCAAGTGAAGCGGGGAGGAGTGGAGGGCAAATGCCAGATAATTGCATGGGGTGATGGTGGTGAGGTTCCACATGCTAAGGGCGAAGAGGGGAGTGAACTGAAAGGGGGGCCTGGTGCCCTGTAGAACACAGAGGAAACCAGGCAGCCAGTCACTGCAGCAGAGCGGGGGTGTTAGCAGGGGAGAAGGAAGAAGAGAAAAGCGGGGGTCTTGAGGAGATTCTGGAACTTAAGGAGATCCGGCTCAAGCCTGAGAGGGGCAGGGAGGCCATTCCAGAGGGAGGATCCTGTGGTGGAGAGAGATCCACCCCCCATGCTCTGCTTGGAGAAGCGCCTGATCTGCAGAGAGTTGGAGCTAGAAGTCCGAAGGGCTCTAGCAGGGAGGTATTTAGGGAGGGAGAGTTGGATGTAGCGGCGTCCCAGGCCCCAGACAGCTATTCCAATATCTTCAGGCCAGTGAAGTAACTGGTCATCAACGGGCCCTTGCGTACTTCGCAGGATGGAGGGCTCATCCTTCAAGAATATAAGGTGAGATTGCTGAGAGGGCACTTCAGAGGTGATTAGAGGGGAGGACAGTGGGGGTGCTATCACTTGAATCCACAAGTGGCTAAATCCATCTCTCCACTTGTAGGAGAATATTTCTACGGGTTAAGCAGACAAGAATTGGAGGGCAGATTCAGTCAGTCATCGCTGCACTACACATCACGTGGGTGGAGGCCGCAGCAGTCCGGGTCCGACCGACGCCCCTGTGGGAGCCAGGTGAGCGTAACAACTATTGATAGAAGCAGAAAGGTGGACACCAAAATATTTGAATCCTAGGAGACACCATTTCATGCCTAAAGTGCTAGTGCTAGTGTGATAAGAGGTGTAATGTATGTTAAGTGGGATAATCTCCAATTTATCATTATTAAGTTTGTAGCCTGAAGCTTCCGAAAATCTAGATATTATATTTAGGAAATATTGGGCACTTTGCTGTGGTTTTTTTTAATGAATAAAAGTATGTCATCAGCACACGCCGCTGTTTTGATATGTAGCTGATCAAATGGAATTCCCAAAATATGAACATCTTGTTTTATGGCTTCTAGAAATGGTTCTAACGCTAAAATAAAAACAAATGGAGATGACGGGCATCCCTGGCGTGTTCCTCTAGATAAAGGGAAGAAGGGGGACAACTGACCATTCACAAAGACTGCTGTTTTAGGATTAGAGTATAGAACTTTAATCATAGAAAGAAAAGGGGGGGCAAAACCGTGCCACCTGAGCGCGTCAAACATAAAATCCCATTCGACTCTATCAAAAGCTTTTTCTGCATCAAGGGCAATCGCAGCATAGGGATCACTTGGTTTGTGTAAAATGTCAATGATGTCTAGAAAAAGTCTTATATGGGAAGAAGACACTCTACATTTTACGTAACCAACTTGGTCTTGCTTAAGAAGATTGGGTAGGATCTGTAGTAATAAGATAAATTTGGCGGTAATTTTGGGGGGTTGAGGAGCTTCATTAGGTTTAGGGAATACTATTAGCATAGTTTCAAGAAAAGAGCCTTAGGCCCTATCATTTGAAATTAAATGAGAATAAAGTTTGCTAAGCTTAGGGACTAATAGATTGGAAAAATGGCCGACAAAATCAAAGGGAAAGCCATTCAGTCCTGGGGATTTGCATTTTTTAAGGTTCTTAATAGCTAAATGTATTTCATGGGGAGTAATTGGATCATTGTTTGATGAGAGATTGGTCTAAGGATAGGAGTTATGGGGTATATTATGTAGGAAGTCATTAATAGCGGGATTATTAGGAGGGGCTTCAGATGTATATAGATTGTAATATAATTTCTTAAAGGCTTGAACAATTTCCTTATCTAAACATTTTCTAATCCCTAAATGATCTTGAATAACAACAATTTTGTTTTTCTCATTCTTAAGTTTAAGGTAAGAAGCCAGTGATTTACTAGTTTTATTGGAGAATTGGTAAATTTTAGCTTTATATTTTAGCAGATTAGTGCATGAATATTGTGTAATAATTTTGTTATATTGAAATCTTAGTTTCAGAATGTCCTTAAGGACTAAGGAAGAGTTAGTGCGGGCAAATTTAATTTCTAGGGGTTTAAACCATTTGAGAATGGATTCAGATTTAAATGTAAGTTGTTTTCCTTTTGCTAGCCACAAATTAAATGATATGACCTCTAAGAACTGCTTTATAGCAGTCCCAAATATTGGTAATAGAAGTGTCCTGATCCTTATTTTCAGAGAAAAAATTATTATGTTGTTGTGTGATAAACTGCATAAATGGTTCAACATTTAAAAGACTTGTATTACATCTCCATCTACTGGAGTTGTGAGAGGTTATTGGGGTAGCAATTTGCACTGGAGCATGATCAAAGATTACAATGGATTCCATCTGAGCATCAAGTAGGAGGCTAACCATAGAATTGGGGATAAATGGTTCATCGTTGGTATTAGGGCTTAAAATAAAGTGAATATGAGAAAAATATGGAAAAAAAACATTGTTACCCAGGAAAATGCATCAACCTGAAGTAAAAGCAATCTTTCTGATTTGAAAAATATTGAAAGTTGCACAAAAAATAGTTCAGCATTAATAAAAGGGCTAAAAATGAAGTGAAAAGGTGAAAAAAGAGGCAAAAAACCTTTGTTGTTCAGGAAACCACCGAGCCAATTCGAAGCAGCTTTCAATCCAACCCTCCAGAGGATCCATAAACAAACATGCAGGGAGCAGAAATCCTTGCATGTCCCCCTCGTACTCCCGCCATCCAATGAAGGCTTCACGGTGCTGGATGCAGTCTAAATTAAGGTACGTTCCAAATTAAATTATAAATGAAACACTTCGCTGGAGCGCGGAAATTAGGCACCGCTCTCATCGGCTCCAAGCCACACCCCAGAACTTCATTTCTAAAAGTGCAAAGAGGCCCGTATCTGTCAAAATATCACCCTGCTAACTTCAGAAAACAGATTATGTTACAGACATTTTAAAATGATAAAATTCCAGTGTTAGGATTCCATCAACTGTCAGAGGATTGTACACATCTCATAATAATATGGTGGACTTAAATAATATCCAACAGTATAATATCTAGAAAATCAGTGATTCTATTGTGTTGTTTTGAGTAATATAAAATAGTGCTGATCTGGATTTTAACTCTCAGCCAAATAGCCCTCCCACCTTAGAGAGTCTTCTAGGGGACAATGTTGGAAAAGAACTCTAACATACCCAGAAAATAGAATTTGTGGTCTTCAGAGAGATTAACAGCAGGGGCAAACAGATAGCTAGATTTACAACCTAGCCTTAAAGGCAGATTCACCCTGTTAAAAGTAACATTTTCTAACTCTGGCTGATAATCAAAATTGCCTTTTTGAAGCAAATGCAGTGATAACAAAATGACCTGTCATCCTATTTTGAACACATCACTCCCTGAAGCCATTGAGATTGTTTGTTTGAGTCACATGCAGAAGAAAGGCTAATTATGCTCATAGTTCTGTAGCCATATGACTTGGAGAAAAAATGATGGGTGTGCCGCAACAATAAGAGTTTTCTCTTCGATTTGACACACATTGGCAATGATTTTTAATAATGAATGAAATGAGAAAATGTCATAACTTTTTCAAGCAACATGCTCAATAGTTATATATCACGTGTGCAAGCACAGATTCCAATAATCATGGTTTCACTGACTTCACATGTTCCTACCCTGAAAAAATCAATTTAGCATGCAAAGTATTTAGGAATAGTTCTGGCCCCCACCTTTTTCATGTTTCAGGTATAGACATTATTTATTGATTTATTATTTTCTTTTTTTCATTTATAAAGTGCACAAACATCCCTGAGGCATCAAGGTGCTGTTACAGAACCAGTTACTTGCAATACATAAATAAGCAAAGACAGTAAGGAGCAATAAACTGTAGGAAAAACATGAAGGTGAGTCTAGCTAGGCAAACATCCAAGTTTTGAAAGATCTTCTAAATACACAGTAGGACGATTCTGCTCTTAAAGTGGGGGGCAGGGAGTTCCACTACTTAGCTACTATGTATGGGAAGCTCAGGCGCCCAACTTTGAACCATTTGAATTTCGGTTGGAGGTGACACCACGCATAAGGGGTTCTTGTAGGCCTCAATTACTGGGATCTTATGATTTTCTGAGATAGGTATGGCAAAGCCATTTTGGAGAGGCACATATGCATGATGGACATAATTTTGAAGATAATCCTTTCCCGTATTGGGAGCCAGTGTACTGCTATCCTAGCATCGGTTATGCCGTTCCGTTTGGGAATATTGAGCACGGCTCTGAGGGCATTATTTTGATTGACTTGCCTTTTCTGTACATCTTTTGCATAGGTGCCAGCAAAGAGGATGTTAGAGTAGCCGAGTCTGGTCCCAATGACTGCTTGTGCTATAGTCAAGCAGCTGTCCATGGACATAAAAGGTCTTGCAGCATTTATGAGTTTTGTGGTATATGCTGCTGAGGTTGCAATGGCGTTCACCAGATGGGATGATGAGTGGGTGGCATCGAGGTAAACACAGAGCATCTTCACCTTGGAGGATAAAGGGACCTGAATGTCGTCAATTGTGAAGGCTGAATATTGCTGGTTATGTTTTTTTAGTACCGCAGGTGGACCTGCTAGGCAGATCTCTGTTTTATAGCCCATTCAAGCAGAGACGGTTCTCTGCCATCCATGCCTGAATGGTGCAATAGGCATCATTGAGAGTGTTGGAGTCTTCATCATAGTTGCCAAAGAGTCGAAGGAGGATTTGTGTGTCATCACCATAGTTAGTGGAAGCTATGCTGATGGAATCCAGGATGTTAAAGATGGGTTTGGTAAATATGTTATAGAGTGCTGGGGGAGATGCAGGATCCTTGTGGAACACCACATAAGATAGGTCTGGGAGGTGCACTGGCATTCTCCCCGAACACTCTCATAAATCTCCCCTCTAGAAAGGAGGCTGTGAGGTAGCTTCCGCGTGGAAGGCTGCCGCAAAGTTGAGATGATGGCGCCAAATTTTATGATCCACCAGATCTAATGCTGATGACAGATCAAGGAGAAGGAGGAGTGCATGTTTACATTCATCCCTGATCTGACCCATTTGATTTTTCAAATCTATCAACGCAGACTCTTTGCCATATCCTGGGCGGGAACCAGATTGGCGCTGTGACGAATCAACTTCCTGGGCAACATTGGTCCAGAGATGAATATCAGTTTCTAAACCATAAATCAACCCCACACCGCTAGTACACCAGAAGGGATCAAAACAGATTGGAATACAAGTAAATTAGAGGACATCCTTGTCCAATTTTGGTAACGTGGATGGAACAGTAGGATTATCTCTGCAAGGTCGTGGATCGTTGGTTAGTTGCAACACAGTGAAAATACAATTATTACCAAATGATAAAAGGGACTGTCCAGTCAAGGTTGTATAAAACGATTTACTTTGTTATTACTACAACAGACAGTTCTAGCACACTACAATTACAACCCACACTGTAAAGGAACCCAGAGGATAGACAGATTTGCAAAGGAAAGGGATAATCTCTGGATACTGGCAGGAGGGTAGTTGGTAAAGTAATCAGTCCTATAGTTCAAGATTATTTGTTTCCAGCACTAAAGGGCAAAGAGTCGTAACTGTCTCTAGGGGCTTTCAGAGAAGAACCAGTGGATCAGAACCACAATGTACCTGGTGCTGAAGAAGTTCTTGGTGCTCGACAGCATCAAGGCGGTTCCAGGGTGCTTCGCAGCCCATGCGACAGAGTTAGTGGTTGGAGACAGCTGCAGGTACCAGGCGACAGGCAGTTCAGCGATATTGGATGGACATCTGCAGGCTGTCTGACGTAGCGGCTTAGGGCCAAGAATCATTGTCTCTGTGCTGGTTGGTGGATCTGGAATGCCGGTCGAGGCATCGCGGATAGCTTTGGTGACTGTGGTGAGACAGTCGGTGGGGCAGCCGGTTGCGGTTTGAGGACTCGACTGTCTCGAAATTGCCCTAAAAAAGATCTATGCCCTTACGGAACCTGAGAACCTTCACCTACGACAATACTTAGACCAGTACCTTGCCAATGGCTTTATTCGCCCATCCAAGTCCCCTGCATCTTCAGCTTTGTTCTTCGTACCCAAAAAGGAAGGGGACCTCAGAACGTGCATAGACTACCGCGCATTGAACCAGATAACTGTTAAGAACCGATACCCATTGCCTCTGATCCCTGAACTACTAGACCAAGTGAAGGATGCTTGTATCTACACTAAGTTAGATCTCCGAGGGGCATATCATCTGGTACGTGTAAAGAAAGGCGACGAATGGAAGACGGCCTTACGCACCAAGTATGGATTATTCGAGTATCAGGTGATGCCCTTCAGGTTGTGCAATGCACCAGCAGCCTTCCAGTATTTTATGAACGATGTCCTTCGTGAACTCATTGACGTCTGTGTTGTCGTATACATAGACGATATTCTAGTGTACTCCTCCTCAGAATCAGACCATGTTAAGCACGTACGTGCAGTCCTTGAGAAACTACGCCAGCACAAGTTATATGCAAAATTGGAAAAATGTGTTTTTCATGTTACGGAAGTTGAATTCCTTGGTTTTATCCTGACTCCAAAAGGAGTCCGAATGGACTCACGAAAGGTGGACGCAATTCTCAAGTGGCCATCACCTAGTTCAGTTAAAGGGGTACAAAGCATGCTCGGATTTGCCAATTTCTACCGCAGATTCATTCCGGACTTTTCACATGTTGTACATCCCATCACAGCACTTTTGCGAAAGAACAAACGCTTCTTGTGGACCAAAGAGGCTGAAAAGTCCTTCCAAGAGCTGAAAGCGAAATTCACGTCTGCGCCTGTCTTAAGACATGCACGCCCAGAACTTCCATACATAGTGGAAACTGATGCATCCAGTTTAGCCATGGGAGCTGTCCTGTCCCAGAAGGATCCTGAAACTGGTCAACTTCACCCAGTGGCATTTTGGTCCAGAAAGTTCTCGGCACCCGAGTTAAACTATGCGGTTACCGATAAAGAGTTATTAGCCATCAAATCTGCCTTTAAGGCTTGGCGACACTATCTTCTCGGTGCCTGGTATACCATTACTGTAAACAACGATCACCGGAACTTGCAGTATCTAAAAACAGCCAAAGCCCAATCATCGCGCCAACTTTGATGGTCATTGTTCTTTGCCGAATTCGATTTTGTGATCACTTATCGACCAGGCTGTAAAAATGGCAAGGCAGATGCCTTATCCCGAATAGGAATGGAAGAAGCATATGTGAACCCGGAGCCGGTGCCTATAATTTCTGAACAAAGAATTCTTGGCATAACTAATTTACAGACACTAGAAGAAATTAATTTAAAAATTCAACAACTCTTCGATCCAGCAGCACTGCAGGACTGGGTAAAGAAAGGCCCGGATTACTCAGTCATCAATGATCTACCCTACTATCAAGGACGACTATTTTTACCACACAAGGAATTACAGGAACTTGTCATCTCCAATTATCATGATACCCTGATAGAAGGTCACCCAGGTATCGCAAAAACCGAAGCTAAAATTAAGAGACAATTCTGGTGGCCCACCTGCAAAAAGATATAAAGTCATTTGTGATGTCTTGCGGCATTTGCGCCCAAAACAAAAGTCAGAAGAAAAAACCAGCTGGCCTTTTACAACCTTTGGATATTCCACCTACACCATGGCACACCTTGTCTTTAGACTTTATTACTGATCTACCTCCATGTATTGGATTTAACACCATTCTAGTTATCGTGGATCTTTTTCCAAGATGGCCCACTTTATTCCTTTGAAGGGATTACCTTCTGCTTCAATTCTGGCCAAGGATTTCCTCAAAAACATTGTTTCAATACATGGGTTTCCTTCCGTATTGGTCTCTGACCGAGGTAGTCAATTAATTTCACATTTTTGCAAGAAATGTTGCCAATTGGTGCAAATCGACGTAAGGTTATCAACCAGTCACCATCCCCAGACCGATGGTCAGATGGAGAGGACCAACCAGACCCTTGAACAGTACCTACGTTGCATGCTTCACCAGACCGAAAGTAATTGGAAAGATATTTTATGGATTTCCGAATATGCATACAATAACTCTGTTCATTCAGGAAACGGACAAAGCCCCTTTTATACCATATATGGACAGCACCCTCGAACCTCAGAACTCGATTCTCCTCAGCACTTAGAAATGCCCACAGTTAGTCATTTGCATTCTACTATTACACAAGCCTTCAAGGAATTAACAGAACATTTGAAGCAAGCAAAAGAGAAATACAAGAAAAATGCTGATCTACATAGAAGTGAAACTCCACAGTACCAAATTAGAGATCAGGTTTGGCTAGCTACAAAACACATACCTCTGAAAGGAACTCAGACTTTTAATCCTAGATATTTAGGACCTTACACCATTAAGGCCATTATCAACCCGGTGGCCGTCAAACTGGAATTACCCTTGTAAGCGATATTCAATCAACACTACAGCTAAGTCAATGCCTAGTCTGGGATGCTGAGGAAAACCCTTATTGATGTATTTTTATATCCAGTTCAGTACTCTGCATGACAACCCTTATATAACACCCCCCTCTTAGAATCCCCCTGACCCCACTGAGCCAAGAAGTAGGTTTGTTTTGCAAATTAAAAGGTTTATTTGAAAATGTAAACAATATATATATCACACTTCTATAAATAAATTGATAATGGATATTACACTTGTGAATATGAGCAGTAATCAGCAAGAGGTAACTATGAATAGGAACAGAAGAACAAGGTGGGAAAGAATGCTTTATATGGTTCAAGGAAACGCAAGGTGGAATAAAATGCAGTACAGAAATAACTTTTGACAATTCACCCCCCCCCCCTATGCAATACCAGAAATGGAGGGAGAGCACACAGTCTTCAGGAATCCCAACAAATCACACTTTATAATGCAATACATAGTTCCAGTTCTCCCAGCAAGCTTAGGGAAAACAGGGATGAGTTTTAAACACAGGCGAATTACTTTAATGTGGTTTGCAAGGAAGTGAAAAGGTGCTAAAATTGCTTTTAATTCCATCTAGAGGTTCAGGGTAGGTGATGGCTACTTTATATTAGTGCAGGCTCACTTTAACAATGCTCTATGAGTTATTACCAAGTTGCAAACGGATTTTAACAAAAGAAAGAATGGAACTGCTATTTTGACAAGTGGAGAAATTGAGCCAAAATCGCAAATCGATTGAGGTAAAAGTATAAGAAGTAGGAAGTCGGTTCTAGGCTTGTTGGAAAGCTTAGATTCTAAGCTTTCAGAGGAAAGTTAAATTGTGTTTCTAGCCCAAACGGTTCCAGGGATACGAACGATTAAATACAGGTAGTTTTTAGGATTTAAAGTAAACTCAAAATGACAGGTGACAGCTTGCAGCTGCAGAATTGACAGGTGACAGTTGTGCAGCTTTAAAAATGACAGATGACACGATTTCTAGGAGGCAGTTCTACTTAGGTTAAAATAGTTTGGATTAGATTATTTTAACTAAGAGATTGGTTCTGCACAGTTCTGCTAGGTACTCACAATATAAATTTGAATTAGGCCTCGTCACGGATCTGGTCAACACGTCCGGCTGCGGTTCTGTCTGCTCGGCGGGTCAATCAGGCACAGGTTCTGCTCACAGCGATCTGGGTCAGCTCTGCTCTGCTGGTCTAGCCTCTCTGGATTCTGGATGTAACACTGCTTTCTGCGTACTGCTACAGGTTCTTGCAAAACAGCTCGCCCGGCTGTGGAATAGTTTGGTTAGTTTTGAGGCCTGCTGAAGAGGATTCAGTTGGTGGATTCAGGCCTCTCTGCTACAAATTCTGGAGTTAATTTCTACTACAGGTTCTGGAGATTGATAGATTTGAAGTCTGGATCTCTGGAGGTGAAGTCGTCGGTCAGCATGCTCCGCAGCAAATGGAATTGAATGTCTCTACCTGTCCCAGCAGTCTCTTTTTATGTGTTTTGGAAAGTGGGTGTGTGCGTTGGTCATAACTAAACCTGCCCCACTCACTTATCATTGGCCAATTCCTCCTCTCTCCCTTGATTGGGGGAAGGAAATGTGAGTCAGAGTGATGCTGCAGGTTTCATGGTCAGAGGAACCTCCCCTTATCAGATTGCACACAAATCTATTTCTGACCCAAATACATATTTATCTATGTACCATTTTTCTAATATTATAGGTCCAGTTAACATATTTTCTGTAGCACCAAACCATCTGATCCCTGTCTTTGTACGATGTCGTGTCCACTGATGACAGAATTCTCCCCTTTTCATCCAGATAACGACCTCTAAACCTTTCCAGATTTTACATAAATGTGCACCAGGGATATGGGTAACAAATGATAAAGTGTCAGATTTTTAACATGCATACATTTGGAGTGAGACCCTATTTTCCGCTAGCAACCCCCAGAATACACCACTGGGTCCTAACGCCTCTTAAAATGTGCACCGAAAAATCACAAGAATAATGGTATTACTTATATAATTCTGACAAGTCCGTACTATGAATTATCCATCTTTTTTTAAATTATGCCCTGGTCAAAAAGGGGTGTGGCTTCCCACATCACAGGGTGGAATAACTGGTTTATCCACTTCCCCCAAGCTCAGCTGCTAGCAGAGGCACTGCCCCTCCCAGTTTTCCCAAGAGGAAGCAATTTTACGACGCCCCCAATATAAGATTTGCCTGAGTCAAGGAAGTTGCATTGTTCTGTCCCTTCCAGTTCCCAGGTGCTCCACCCCTAATCTAATCAGAGAGGTGTCAAATCCTTTTGGCAAGGAGAAGAGTGGCTGAGCAGGTTTCAACTCCTGTCGGGGGTAGTTGTCAGGCAGAATTCAGTTTCATTAAGCCAGGTTTCAGCTAAATGTCACTTTAGTTCCCAGTTTAAATCAAAACTTACAATTTTACATGTGCATTAAATAATTACTTCCTTCAAGTCATTTCAGAATATAGTTTTACATTGTATCCACCTCTTAGCAAGTTTTTCCTTGGCCTGGTTTTGGTTCCTCTGTTCAGTTTTACACAAAAGTCTGGTGGTTTTAAAACGCCGGCTTTCTGATAGTGGTAAGTACTGGTAAAGCAACCATTTTTGGGATTAAGAAAATGAACTTCCCACAGTTCTGAGTTGCTTTTTGGCAATCAGCATTGCCATTCCCAATGGTTTCAGGCTACTGTGTGTGTAGCCCAATGGTGGTTTTAGGCAGTGCCCTCCTGTGCTCACAACATAGGCAAAAATGGGTGGCAGCCTATTCTTCATGTTTTCCCTGTGCACTCTCTGGGGAGGTCTGGCCATCATGATGTTTTCCATGCCAGTACTGCACAGTTTTATGGTAGGGCTTGGATGCATGGGTAAAAACATCCCACAAGCCCCCCCTCTTGCGATGGCCATTCTGTCCTTTCACTGATGGAACTCGCAAGATCTGGGATGTTCGCATCCTCTTCTTCCAATTCCATAGATGGTACAGTTCAGCATATTTTCCTCCACCCAGTTGGATCGATCGGTTCTCCTCACCGGTCCTGATGGGAATATTGGGCGGTACCCCGGGCCCCTCGGGTCTCTGCTCCCGGTCCCCGGTCGTCCTCCTTGGTCAGTCTCCATGGTTTCATCTCTCCTAGGATGATAAAGCAAAGCGGCAATACACATTCCTAGACATTTTCCCACCACTATTAATGGTGTGGCGAACATATACATTTTATGAATCAGAAGATATGAACATATACATTTTCTTTTTTAACTTAGGAGACAAGAACATATACATTTATACAAGGATCACAGAATTGTATATGCTATATGTGGAATATTTTAGGGTTGGAACTGAATTACTCTGGAGCGGCCCCCTCTGGGATTCCAGTGGATTCCTCCAGTTGTTGCAGAGTGTGCCTGGGATGGCAACACTTTAGCTGATTTATATGTACGCACTTGTCTTCCCCCTCTGCCAAACCGCCTTTGGGGATGCAGATCTTATAGGCAACAGGGGAGATCTTGTCTATAATTTCAAACGGTCCCTTCCATGTAGGCAAGAATTTTCGCTGTTTGGCCTGGTTCCTTTGGAAATTGTATAGATAGACCCGATCACCCACCTTATATTCCTTTCGGGTTGTTTTTAAATCATAGTGGGTCTTCATGCTCTCGGCTGATCTTTCTAGATTCCGCTGAGCATAGGCAAAAGCATGCTGAAGGTGTTTCCTTAAATTCTCCACATACTCATGAGTTGTGGAGGCATTTATCAGGTCTGCTCTTGAGTCCTGTAGAGCAAATGCTGGGGAAGCACCATCTTGCGTCCCGTCATCAACTCAAATGGTGACATTTTAGTTGCAGATGAAGGGGTAGATCTGATGGCCATTAGGACCAGAGGTAATCGGATATCCCAACTTGGCCCAGAATCTGCCACAAACTTTTTTAATATGCTCACAATGGTTCGGTTGTGTCTCTCCACTGCTCCAGAAGAAGCTGGCCTGTAAGCAATGTGTAGCTTCCTTTTAACCCCCAGTATCTCCCACATCTTTGTCATTACTTCACTGGTGAAGTGGCTACCCCTGTCTGACTCAATCCTTTGAGGTAGACCAAAACGGGAAAAGATGTGGTTAATCATCAGGGAAGCTGCTGTTTCTGCCTTGCAGTTTGGGGCTGGGAGACATTCCACCCACTTGGTAAACAAGCATGTAACGGTCAACATGTACTTGTTTCCTCTAGACGAGCGGATAACAGGGCCTACAGAGTCGATTTGCAAATCTGACCATGGCAGTGTCATCCCCCTCTTTTGGAGAGGTGCACGGTGTGTGAGGGATGATGGGTGAAATTCTGCACACACAAGACACCCCTTCAAGTATTGGTCGAGGTCCTGCCCCATGTGTGGCCAGTATGCAACCTCTCTTAAGATTTCCAGTGTTGTGTGAAACCCCCTATGACTGGCGGTGGCCGCATCATGGGCGTGACTTAACATCAGGCCTCGGAATGAGGTAGGAACCACCCACTGATCAAGGCCAGCTTGGGATTTCCTTACCAGCAAACCGTCTTGGATTCGGAACATTTTTGGACATTTCATCAACACTCTTAGGTCCTCTTTCCCAATGTAATCGGTATCCGTCAGGGGAAAGTTCTCAGGGTCCTCAATGTGTTGGTAAAACTTACCAATTATTGGATCCCCCTTCTGAGCTGTAATTAACTCATCATCAGGGGTCTCCTTACTCCATTGGGCAGTTGAAAGATCATTGTGAGCATTTGTCTGGGACCTAGTGATCGCAGTGACCTGGTTTTCCCCCAACAGGAATTCTATTTCTATTAGATCCCCTTGGATGGCCCCGGTTTTGGCCAGCTGATTAGTTAAGTCATTTCCAGTTTTGTCTGGTCCCTCTACTTTGGAATGACCCTTGATGTTTTTCCAGTAGATGGTCATCCCATTCGATGTGACCAGATCATCAATATTTTGGATTAACTTTCCATGTTTCAGGGGTTTGTTATTAGCGTATAACATGCCTCTGGTTTTCCAGTTGACCAGGTGCTCCACGAACCCGTTCCGTACATAATCCGAATCTGTGATTATGACCAGTTTGTGGAGTTGATGTTGGACAGCAGTGAGGATGGCCTGATGCACAGCCATCAATTCTGCCACCTGACTACTTCGGGGACCAATTTTGTATCCAGCGGAGGGTTCTGGGAACTCCTTCACCCATGCATTCCCTATGCCAGCCACCAGTTCTTTCTCCCCGTCGTTGTCAACATGGTAAGAGCATCCATCCACATAGACAGTGGGCATTCCCTCACACTTGTCTTCTTCAAATACTTTGTGTGGGGAATTAAGGTATGCCTCCATGTTGTCCTTGATTTTTAGACTTTCGTCCTCGAGACAGTTTTCTCTGGCACAATCATGCAAGTCAGCCAGACCTTGCGCGAGGGGACTCTTCTTGTTTTGGCCATATCTGACCTCCACAGGAAAGCCTTGCATTGACAGAATCCAGGAAGTAATTCGGGAATTACTCACATTTCCGGCCCGGATTCTGTCACTTTGGAGATATTGCAGAGGATGGTGTGGAGTCTCCACTATGATGTGTTCCCCTGGATAAACGGGCGGTAATTCTTCAATGCCCACACCGTTGCCAGGAGTGCCTTCTCACAATCGTTGAATTTCTCCTCCACAGAGGATAAAGTTTTGCTCGCATAGCAGATTACTTTATTGACCTTGTCATGCTTTTTGTATAATACTGCCGTCAAGCACGTATCAGAGAACCCTGTCTCCAGGAAGAACTCCTTGTTTCTGACAGGGTAAGCTAGGCAAGGCGCTTGTGAGAGGCTTCTTTTGAGTTGTCTTACTGCCTCGGATTGTTCTGGACCCCATTCCCACTTGACCCCCCCCATTCAAGAGATGAATCAGGGGTCTAGTGATCTCTGCGTAGCTTCAATGAACTTTCTGCTTTAATTAGTCAGTCCAAGGAGGCTCCTTAGTTCTCGCAGAGTTGTGGGATCCTTCAGTTTCTGGAGTGCTTCCACTTTCTTTTCTTGGGGACAGAGACCCTGAGGAGTAATCTCATACCCCAAGAAATTAACACAGGTTCTACACCACTGTGCTTTCTGAAAGGAAAGTTTTGCTCCGGCGGCCCTCAACTGCGTCAGAACATAACGGATCTCCGCTATGTGTTCTTCCACAGATGAACTTTTGATGAGGACATCATCTACATAAGCCAGGTTACCCCTCGCACCCAGGTCGGGCATGGCCTTATGTAAGAAAATGTTGAATTCATTGCCGGAGTTGAGGTATCCGAAGGGAGTCCGGGTCCATGTGTACTGCTGGCCCCCAAAGGTAAAAGCCAGTTTTTATTGGTCTTCCCTACTGACAGGCACGGTCCAGTATCCATTGGTCAGGTCTATTGCTGTGAATACCTGTGACCCTTGAATCTGGGCCAGCCCTTGGTCAATGTAGGGTAGAGGCCATCGGGAAGTATGGACCCGTTTGTTGAACTCCCTAAGGTCGGCGCAGAGTCTCCACTGGCCGTTTGGCTTCAATATTCCCAGCACCAGATTATTGAAAGTGCTGTGGACTGGACGGATTATTCCCCGGGACTCAAGGTTCTTAATTATTCAGTAAGGGACTCCATGGATGCGAGAGGCAAGCGATATTGCTCCACAAACACTGGAGTCATTCCAGGGTCCGTGGGAATTGTTGTGGTGTGGATGTCGGTGCGACCACAGTCATATGAGTCTACCGCAAAGAGATCTTGGAAATCCAAGAAAACTTGTTTCAACTTTTGCTTCTGTTCCAGAGTCACACAGTCATCAGCTAGGTTGACTCTCTCTTCCACCATCTGCCTGAAGCCTGGAAAGACTTCTGGTTTGGCTATCTCAGCGGCCTCCTCCAGCTGGGTGGAGAAGTCCCTGGTCAGAGTACTGATTTGGACTGGAGGCTTCAGATGGGAAAGGCAGCCCTCATGGACCTGGAAAATCACCTCATCCCTCCTGAAGTCACAAGTCACATCTTCCTTACCATAAGGGCAGGAAGTGTACACCAGGAAGTTCCCCCCATGCCGGGTGAAAATCCTGTCTCGTGTTGTATTGTCCTCACTGTCACTGTCAAAACAGTCCTTGGGGATCGGTCCTAACAGTTCATTTCCTAAATCAATGGAGAAATGTCGGTCATCAACCACCATTCCAATAATGGTGCCTGCGGCTAGAGTAATACTCTTTAAGTCGCTGTTATCCACCTCTATTGGAATGGTGTCATGTTCTATGTTGACTAATGGTGTTGGGTTTACCCCTAACTCTTGCTGGTGGAGAGAAGCATTTAGATGAATATAAGCATCAGGGTTTTTCAATTTTTGTCCTCTTTTAACTTTCACTTCCATTGAGAATTGTCGGGTCCTTTCTGGGATGGTGACTTCCTCTTTAAGCTGAATTTCAACTGCATAAGGTAGCAATTGAGCTGACCTAAATGCTTTTTCTTGATCATCAAAGCCCATGGGATTATCCGCTAATCGGGACCAAACTTTGAAGTTTATTAGGTCCAAACTAATGGCAAAGCGATTGAGAATGTCACTGCCTAAGTAAAAGGCGGCAGGGACGTCTCGCTCGACCCAACAATTATGGACTATGCTCTTGTTGCCAATGAAGATTTTGAGCATACACCTGCTTGGCAGGAGATGTTTGGAATTAGGTGCTTCCAGGTCCATTTCCCATTTGTCTAGCAGTTTGAATGTGGGAATGGCTGGATCTTTTGGGAGTTGGCGGAACAGGGCTTCGCTGATGAAGCTCTTACCGTTGTTCACACACACTCGAGCGAGAACAGAGTCCTTCCCATCATTTAACTGAACAGGGATGAACAACTGCTCTCCAATTTGCTGAATATCAGCCAGGCTCTGAGCTGATTTCACATCTTTCTGGACTATAGGAGTGGGAGTTTCTGATTGTGGATTAGTAAAGAATTTCAGGGTGTTTCCTTCCAGTGTGGAATACCACCTTAAACTGGAAGGAAGGTTAATTTTCAGAAATAGAGTGGACCCCCATCACCAGTCTGTTGTCCTACTGCTATTACTGTCACGTCTGGAGTTTGGTTGTTCTGGAAGTGAAATTCTACTTGGTCAGATTTTTGTTCAACCATGTGGCAGGTGCCGTTTAAACTAACATGGTTGACACTCTGTTTTAATTTTATTGGTCGGCTAGTCTGGGTCCAGAGGACCTTGTTTACACAATCTATTAGGGGTGACAACCTTCTCAGGAGGTCATTCCCTAGTAAACAAGGGGTGCCCTCTGGAGTCACTACTATGACCGGGTGTTTCACCTTGTGTCGCCCAATTTTAATGTCCAAGTCTGCAGTCCCCTCAAAAGGAATTTCCTTCCCGTCAAAGTTCTGCAGTTGTCCAGGAAGAGAGGTGAGAGGAATTCGGTAATTCTCCCCCCTTCCTGCATTTAGTTCCTCAAAGGCCCTTTTGGACAGAAGGGTAGCCTGGGATCCAGTGTCCACCAGTGCCAAAATTGCACCCTGCCCCTGTACTTGTATCGGGGCATGGTATCTTCCCTCCTTCTCCTCAAGGGGGCACAGATAATGCACATTTTTGGACAACTGGTGGGCTAACATTCTGGTTTTGGACATTGCTAGCAAAGAGATTTGGGCAGAATTCTGTGGAGAGCCTTGGGAATCTGAAAGAAAAAGTTGGGAACTGGAGGTCAGAGCCATTGTGGGTTCCCCTGGTTCCGGTTCTGAGCCACCCCGCCCTTTTTGGAGGCAGTCACCAGGATGGGTTTGAACCAAGGGTTTTTGGTTTCGTTGGTTCTGAGATGAGATGATGGGCGGCGGTAGCTCAGTATCCACATTTCCCCAGTCTGAATTGGCATCCCTTGGGACCCATTTTTCCTTGGGAGGAGTTCCCCCATCTCTGAAGGATAAGATCCTTTTCCAAGGATCTTCTGAGGATCCCTCTCCCTCATATTGGAAGACCTGTACCTCCTCCACAAAGTGGGTCTGTTTGGGTCCTTGGTTTCTCCTACCTCCTCTCTGCTCCTTAGGTGGCAGACTTTCAGGGGTAGGAGATTTTGTTTCCGGTTCCTGGTTTTCCAGGGGCTGTTTACAAGTTGGGAAGGAAGCTTCCTCCAAGGTTTTACACCCCCCTTCCCCTTGTGCCTCCTCCCTGGGAACCGGTGGGTTATCGGGGTGCTGCCCCCGTCATTGTTCTGGAGCACCAGGTCCAGAGTTTGGGGCATTCTGCGGTGGCATGCTCATCTGAGGGTTCTGTTGAGCCCTCAGTATGTGACCCAGATCTCGTGCCATATTTTGGACCTGGCGCTCAAGTTGTGAAACCCGATCAGGCTGATACGGGGCTCTATTTTCTCCCCTGGGCTGATCCCGGGAAGGGTAGCTATCCCTTCTCTGGTAGTATCCCTGGTTGGGAAGATTTTGGTACCCCTCCACCCTTGGCCTCCCCTCTCCCGGATTAGGTTGTCTGGGCTCAGGGAATTGGGGAAAGAAGGATGGATGATTTTGGGGCTGGAAATTGGGTGGATACCTGGGGAAAAAGTTCTGCCCAGGATTTGGAGAATTTCTGTCCTCCTGTGGGAAGTTGGGAGGAAAGTTCCCTGGGTTAGGTGCTTGGCTGGATCCCCCCCCTTGGGCTGGAGGAGTCCACACATTGGTTGGTTTCCCTTGTAGCGGGGACTTACATAGTCAGGGGAGCGGGGAACCCCATTTGTGGGACTACCTCCTCGACTCCCTGTCTGTGACTGGCCCGAGGGCCTTCTGGGCTGTGAATTATTTGGTGCAGGCAGTTTTTTAGGCCCCCCCATCTCCAAATCTAAAACGGGGGCAACCTTTACCTCTGCCACCTTGGCAGCAGCAGGGGTGCTGTTGGTTTTGGGGTTTTTCGGCGCGTTATTTTTATTTTCGATGGGCTTCTGCACCTCATAGATCCGGGTAGCCTGTTCAATGACCAAGTCTAAAGATCGTTTCTCATGAAAATCTCTCACGAGCTGGGTCATTATGTATTTGGGTAAGGCATGGAAAAACGTATTGATAAATTCTCTGCTATCCATGCGCACCCTTCTGGTGGTCTGCGCAAAAGCACGCTTTAATTCTTGCACAAACTCTTGTGGGGCCTGATCCTCCCCACATTGCAAATTGTAGGCTGCCTTGCGAGCCTCTTGAGGATTTCTGTGCACAGAAAAATGTTTCAAGATGGCCACCCTGTATGTGGACCACCTTGAATGGTTTTGATCCTCCAGCCCCGCAAAGAAACTGGAGTATTCTGGTGAGAAGGTCCACTTTACATATTGAATACAGCTTTGGCTGTCCTTCAAATGGGAAGTCTCCATCATTTGCTCATAGAGCTCCAAGTGTTCCCAAACAGAATACTTGGCGTTCTTATGATAAGGCATGATGACACTCCTTATTGCCTTTATTTGTTTCAATGGGTCCTTAAGCAAGGCCCTTTCTGCCTTATTGGCCTTTTTGGTTCGGGTAACCCTGGTCCATTCATCCTCCGACTCAGAAGCGCTGCAACCAGAGGTGCCCGTCTGATCTTCCAGGTTTTCCCGGATTCTGCGAGCCTGGGAATGGCTGGCAGAATGTGGGGACCTGGTCTCCTGTGTCCTGTAATGCTCAGAGGAGTCTTCAGACCCCTCCTTGTTGCCAGGATTTGATGGGTACCCCCCCACTGACCTAACTGGGCAGAGGTTTTCAGGATGCCCTTAATGGGCCTACTCTCCTGGGGTTCCCAACTAAATTGCACTGTGCTTGGGTGCCCTACCCGGATGCCCGCCCATCCATTCCTGGGAGGTACTGGCCTATGAGCCCCATACTTCTAGCTGGATAGTAATCTGCCATCTCCGTGGCCCTGGGCTCATGTGCGCGAGGGGACATGGGGGTGGCAGAGTCCAGGGACTGGGAGAGATGAAGGCCTCTGGTACCAGGGCTCCTGAGGTTATGCTCAGGCGTTTCCCTTTCCCAGCGCACCTCGTCTCTATCAGCCCCTGCTCCCTGTTGCAATGCAAGAGCCTGCGCTTTCAGTTCCTCAGTTAAGGCCTTACTAGACTCTATCAGTCTCTCCTGCATCGCTACCTGTTGCTGGAGCCTATCATTGTGCTGACAGAGAGCCTCATTTTCTCTCTGTGCCTCCCGATTGGTCCTGGAGTACTGGGCCAGTCTCTGCTGCAGGAGGGTTACCTCCTGAGCTGTGTCGCTATTGGCCTGCTCCTTTCTTGCCAGAGCACCCTCCACCCTCCTGGTGTGCTCTAACAAGTTCTGGTGTTCTTTTTGGAGGACACCCAGTCCCTGGAGGGCCAGGTGATTTTCTTCCATTTTCCTTTTTAAGTGGCAGACTTCCTGGCCTAAGGTATCCCTTTCCTGACTAAGAGCCTGCTTCTGTGCCGCCAGGTCGTCCCTTTGCCTTTGGAAGGCACCAGCTTTCTGGCGCTCCTGGTCAAACTCTGCCTGGGTATCCAGGTCTTTCAAAATCAGTTTATTGCTCTCTGCCTTCTCCCTATCTAGGGTGACTACCTGCTCGGCACATGCCCTATTGAAATCTAATTGTTGCTCCAGCTTTTTCTGGCTCTGCAGTAGGGAGTCCCAACCTTCTTGGTACACCTTCTGCAAGGCCAGAAATCTGGTATCCTGGTCCACCTTTTCCTGTTGCAGCACATCCATATCCTCCTTTATTTTAGTGATGTACTGTCTGCTGTCCTTTTCTGACTCCTGGCTCCTGAGCAGCCTCTGCTCAGAAGAGTCCAGATCAGATTGGGCCTTCTCTAACGCCATCTGTTGCCTATTTGCCAGATATTGGCCTTCAGCACATTTGTCCTGCATGGCTCCCATATATAGATACAAATATGCCGCTATCCTGGCAATCTTATTATGTTCATCTTTGGCTTTAGGGGCCATATATAGTTCACTCAGGGACACATGTAGAGGACCCTGATCTCTCCATATATCTGACCCTGTTTCAGTGACCTGTTGCGCATTGCCTGCAACCAGACCGTTTGGTCCTGATGAGTCCACTCACCTCTCACAAATAGCTTATGTAAGAAGTGCTCTCTGGCTATTTTCATATCTACCAAGGTCGTCATTCTGGAATTTGAGTTCCTTCCTGACTTACAGAAGTTTGTATTTTATTTTGCAAAACAGACCGTTTCCTTAGAGCATTCCTTTGAGGGATGCTTTCACAGTGTAAAACAGCGTGGTGATCTAACTGGATATGTGTATCTGCTCAGTTGGCACACTGTATTAATCTGCACAAGTGGTAAATCTAACCCAGAATATCCCGGCTCCGAGCCCCCACTTCTGTAAGCGATATTCAATCAACACTACAGCTAAGTCAATGCCTAGTCTGGGATGCTGAGGAAAACCCTTATTGATGTATTTTTATATCCAGTTCAGTACTCTGGATGACAACCCTTGTATAACACCCCCCAACTGATTTTTGAGTTGATTTGTGGGGTTTCCTGGGAGAATCCGATAACTCATTGTGTCTTGTAGAAGCGCATTGACCATGACAAAACTCTACATACCTCTTGCATAAGAGGGTTATAAGGTTTACCACTCTGTATATTTTGCCTGCATGAGTCGGAACATGAGGAGCACCCCTGAGCACGCGTCCCCCTCCCCTTTCCCTTGTTGAGTGCTACAAAGGCGCTAATTTGAATACAAAATAGTCTTCATATAGTTAGTTAGCCTTGTTATATCAGTCAATATGCATTCAGAATGTTTAGATATACAGTTTCCTAGCACTGTATGTAGGGGAACAAAGTACAAGGATTACACACAAAGGGGCCAAATTAGTGATACACCCCCTTTTGTTTGTTTTTCACTTCTCTTTAGGAGTAAGAACACACACCATTGTGAGAAAAGTTTTTTCCCGCAAGGCAGTCAACCCCCCTGTTAAAATTAACATCCTGAAGAAGATGACCTAAAAAATTATGGTTATGAAACCGGTCGACCCTGTTATAGCGTGAGCTGGCCTCATGTTTTTTTTTAATATCTATGTAATAAGCAATCTGACATGGACTGAAACAACTCAATGAGACCTGAGTGATGTATTAGGCCTGTTTTATGAAGTTTATATGTGAAAAAGGATCCTACTGTTAAGGACACTTATGAGTGTGTCAGATCAGTACAAGGTGTTAGATCTTTCTAGTAGCTAGCACCACGTTGGTCAATAAAATAAAATAGAATACAACGCTGTGCAGAGAAAGCTCTAGAAAAATCTAGA
This sequence comes from Ambystoma mexicanum, assembly GCF_040938575.1. Taxonomy (NCBI): domain Eukaryota; kingdom Metazoa; phylum Chordata; class Amphibia; order Caudata; family Ambystomatidae; genus Ambystoma; species Ambystoma mexicanum. The sequence goes on from NC_090941.1 coordinate 862,825,540, forward strand.
ACTGGGCATTGTCTAATGTAAAATGCCCCTTTACCCAGTTGTTTACTTAATATACTGAGTCTGATTTTTAAACTTTTGTATCTGTAAGTTAGTTACCATCCTTCTACTTTCCGTTACAAGTGTTGCTATATCCTATGTTAGGGATGGCCCTCTAATAAGTGCTGTTAAGAGTATATGATGTACTGAGTATACATATATAATATATTTAGCAGAATCACTTCTCCATAGACCGTGATAGAGTGTTAACATGTATTCTTAATACACGGTAGGAATGTAAGTTTGACCTCTAATATGTCCAAAAGGAAAAAAACACCCATTGTGATATAGTGGAAAGTTTTGTGACATCTCGAGGGATGTTAATATAAGTGGGGCCAAAAGTGTATTATCCAATTTGGATCACTGAACGTGTATCTGAATATTAGGGACTGACGTAGTCCCACCAATCAGCTCCTGTGACCTGCCTTAAAAATGTAACTCATCAAAAGGTTTAATAGCGCGCATGTACAAGGCCCTGATCACCAAAGACCAAACTCCAAGTCGTCGCCTCAAAGAGCGATGGGAAAAGAACTTTAATAGAGAATTTGAACAACACGCCTGGGACAAAATCTGCGAAACACCAGCTAAAGTATCAATCGCCACCCAGTATAAATTACATGCTCTGAAACTGCTCCATCGATGGCAGTATGATTCTTGCAGACTCTCGAAAATGTTCCAAACATCTAGCCCAAAATGCTGGAGACACTGCGACATGGACGCTGATTACTGGCACATATGGTGGAAGTGCCCCAAGGTACGCATCTATTGGCAAGAGGTCCTGGGTTGGATTAAACAATTAGATGGCATAGAAAGAGTCCTATCCCCTCTCCTGATCTTATTTGGCCTTGAAGAAGAAGAACACAGAGTGGTACGTGTAAAAGGGTTGATATCCCCCCTCCTGTTGGCGGCAAGAGCTGCCCTAGTCATCAAATGGAAGTCCCCGCGCCTACCTGACAAAAAAGACTGGCTGCAAATCGCCATGAACACATACACAATGGAGAAAATAACCGCGGCCCTACATGACAAGGCCGCCCGACAGGAGGAAGCCTGGATGGACTTCACAGAACAATATGGCCCTCATTAGGACCCTGGCGGTAAGGGGTTTACGCTAGCGTTAGCTGCGCCGACCCCTTACCGCCAATTCCGAGTTCCCAGAGCGCCATGGTCATTTTTCCGCCCGCTTTTTGCGGGCGTAAAAATCCATGGCGCTATGGGACCTCGGTGTTAATTACGCCACCGTAGTGTACGGTGGCGTAATTAACACCTTCCCCACTCCCATTGAGCCCTATGGGGCCGAAATGGGAATGGGGAAGGGTAAATGGGTCAATGGGGACTTACCGCCCCGCCGACCTCGGAATGGGGCGGTAAGTCCGCCATCCGCCATGGCGTAAAGGGACTTTGCGCCATGGCGGAAAAGTCCGCCGATGGCGGAATAAATCCGCCAGGGTCGTAATGAGGGCCTATATCACAAGTACAGCCATTACCGACTCACAGCTCTAACCATAATGCCATTCAACGGCCCATACCCGGAAAACGAATAGCGATCTACACACTGCCTAATAGCCATCCCTGTCACAACCTTCCCATAGAACCTATGACACCGACAGAGATCAACGTCACACCCCCACTTAAAACAATTTCAGCTAAGGCGGACATCCGGAAATCGTCAAAGAATGGACATGGGGGGGTGGGGGGTTCATACTATTTATCCATCGAGAGTGGACATGTATGTTACTAGCGGTTTGTTATTGAAGTGGATCGCGATGATCTTGTGATATAACCAAGTTTGCTCAGTTATGTATTCACCTGACTGTTCACTTTTGATGTAAAAACCCAATAAAATTCAAGTTGGAAAAAAAATAAAAATGTAACTAACATGTTGTATGTTAATTTGGCAAATGATGCATAAAATGTTCAACTGCAGTGGGCGGCATTGACAGCTCATTTCATTCAGTTCAGTTCCACAGGACTGTCCGAACCGTGCTTCCCAGCTGTTTGGGTCCAATATATTTGCATTATTTCCTGGTTGGTGTACGCTCCGCTTTTTGGATTACTTTTATTCCCTGGAGTTACTTTTGGTGGAGGTCCCCTGGTACATTAGAAAAAGATAAAGGTCACACAAAAGTTGAAGGTCCTGAAAAGGCAGAACATTATTTTACTGATGAACTATCCAAAATCAGAGAAATCCAAGACAAACATATATGTATGGAACATCACCATGAAAAATACAAATTACAGCAGCAACTTGATTTCAAATTCAAGCAGAGAGCCAGCTCTCTGCTCTACAATGGATCCAGATCAAGTCCTAATTACTACACAGAAATGAAACCCGATTGTGAGAATGTTCTACAAATAGAAGATGCAGACAATGTTCTCTTTTACTGTACCGGTTTGTTAGTGAAAGGATGATCTTTAATAATAAAAAATTAGTTTTAATAATTTCTTTAAGATTTTCAAAATATGAGATGGACTTTCGGTTAGGAAACCCCTATCTGGTTACATACCTTATTTCGAATCATATTGTTGTATAATGCCCCTGATGCAGTCATAGCTGGTCATCAGGAATTTCAAAAGACAATAAAGATCTGCTGTGGCCTCACATGGGTTAGGACCTAAACATTTATCTAAAAGGGTGTCTGATGTGTGCTCAACTCCAACCTAGCTCTGCCACTCACTGGGCTTCTCTTCAAAAAAGAGGAATGACATTAGCATGGACTGATCTTCACATGGATTTCATTGGGCCATTGCCTCTTTACAAAGTGGGTTGAATGGCATCCCATTCCAATTTGCAAGATGGAGACTGCAGCTATGTTCTTGATCAACTGCATCTCTTTTCATTTTGGACTTCTTAAAAAGATTGAACCCAACTGAGGTAGTCATTTTACCAGTGAGGTAATGATTAAGATGTGGGAATTTTAGGTGTCAAAAGAAAATTGTAGATTGCCTAACACCCAGCTTCCATGAGGTGCAAGTAGAAATATAACAAGACACTCGTGCACATTTTAAAGGAGTGTGTAGTGGATTCTGGGCCCTATTGGAACTTGTAATTACCATTAGTCCTGATAGCACTGTTGTCTCCCCTTACATTTGCGACTAGGATTTCCCCTTTAAAACGCATAACTTTTAGAAAAATGGTCTAGCCTTAACATCTGTTGTATCGAACATAGGAACATATATTGATCAACACCTATACTACTAAAAATGTTGACAACCTGCAAAAACATCTCCAACATGCCTTAGGATACGTCCATATTAACCTGGAGAACTCTGCAGTAAGTATAATGGCCTACTATGATCTGGGGACATCCAAAAATTGAACATGAGGTTGATGAACGAGTTTACCTCTATAATTTCTAAAGGAAAAAATCCAAATAGTACAAATTCACAAATTCCTTTTCAGCACATGCAGGGCTTTTGAGATCACAGATAAGATCTCCAACACTGCCTATTGCATACAAATTCCCAAAGAAGAACAGGCAGAGGAATGCTGTGTCCATGTGAACCAGTTGAAAACCTGTGTTCCCTGGAGTGCCCTTCATCAGATTGAGGAATCAGTTCCTTCTGCCGATGAGATGATCTCTGAATGAAAATTGTAAGTACAGATATTTAGATAAGAGGATGAATGTGCAATGTTTCAAGTAAATAAAAATATATTTTCTTATGTTTGTAGCATTGTATAAAGATTAGTGTAGGATTAGGAATCAAAGGGAATGTGTAAAATCAAAATGTCAAGATCAGATACTAAACCAGGCTTTCTACCTCTCTCTTCTATTAACTAATTAAAATTCCTTACAGCCACCCAGACCAAAAATGGGAAAAGGGCAGAGAGAGAGAGAGATAGAGAAAGGGTGTCAATGGGGTGCCCCAAGGAAGCAAAAGAGGTGGGGATCAGAGTACTTGTACTGCAAGGGACTTCGAAGCAAAACTTCACTTGCCTAAAGTGAAGTGAGAATAGAAAGTGTTTCTATAGATCGAGGGAGGTATTCTTTGTTGGATTTCACATCTTACTTGCTGTCATGATGGGAAGGGTGCACCTGTGATGTACAAATAACTGTGTGTGTATCTGAGAGGCAAACTGTGACTATTTCTTAGGATTCCAGAGACTGGGTTTTCAATGATGAGGACATGCAATGAAATGTTCCTATTGAAGTTGGAACATCCAAAGTAATTCAGCAAGCCTCAGAACATGTTTTGAAGCTTTATAACATGAATAAACAAATTCTAGGATTTCATCCCAGTGTCATGTTCCTGGGTCCCAAGCAAGGATATATATCACACTTTTATAAATATGGATAATTTCTTTATATCACACTTATGAATATTTATGCAATGATCAGCAATGCGTAATATGACAATATCAACAATCTCTTTAATCAATTAGGAGTAGGAATAGGAAGCTTAATGTAGCACAGAAGAACTTTGTGTGTGTTGAATGAAATGCAGTGATATGAAAGAATGCAACACAGAAATAAACTTGATATGAATTCAACCAAAGACAATATAATCACTCTTTACCTCTGTTACTACTCACCCCCCCCATATGCAATATAAAGAGATGGAATAAGGGCACGCAGGTTTCAGGAATAACAATCAACAATTGCAGTTTCAATCCCGATTCCCCCCAGCAAGCTTAGAGAGAATAGAAATGCTTTTAAAACAGGTCAATTGCTTTTAATGTGGTTTGGATGAATGGGAAAATGCTAAAAAATATTTTTATTCACTAAATGAGATTCAGAACTAGTGAGAGTGGCTTTGAAATGGTTCAGGTAGACACTAGCAATGATTTATGAATGATTAGCAGATGGAAAAACGAAATTCAGAAGTTGAAATCAAGAAATAGCTATTTTATATGGAGTGAAATTGAGCCAAATGCAAATTTGCGGCAACTTTTCTGCATGTGAAAAATGCTATTACGGAAGAACTATAAGCAATGTCGTTCGTTTGAAAGCTGAGGATTTTAGCTTCAAAAATGGCTTTTAAATGTTGTTTCTAGGACATACGGTTCGAAAGTTACAGAGGTTTTAGTGAAGATAGATTTCTCTCAGAAAAGAATCACAATTTTAAAATGAAAGATGCGTTTTAAAGATTAGGAACCAAGATGAACTTATACTAAGGGGCTATGAAAGTGCAAGATACCCAACGGGACAGCCACCAGAACAGGGCGTCTTCCGCTCTGACTTCTGTCCGCCAGGACACTTGACTTTCTTTAGAAAAATATCAGCACACAGATGATTATCACTACAGTTATCACAGACTATATGATGAGAAGGATTCAGGATGGACACAAGATTCTATAATGCAGTTCTGGATAGGTTGAAATGGATTGAATAGGATTACTTTAAACGAAGAGATAACTATGGACAGTTCTATGCTAAATACTCACTACTATGGCTTTGGAATGGAATGGGCCCGTCAAAGATCTGGTCAAGGGTTTGGTTGGGATTCGCTCACCACCGGACAGGTCTCAGGCGCTTGGTTCTGCTCTCAGCAAGGCACTCTGGTCTGCACGGCCTCTTGGAATGGATCTGACGGGTTCTGGGTTACAGCACTGCTCTACCGGTTTGGATCTCTGGTTCTAGCACGGGTTCTTGGCCAGAAGCAGCAAACAGATCAGCCAGGCTGTTGGATCAGTTAGGTTAGGGCCTCTGGAAGTTTAGGGGTTAAATCAGGTTGCTAGATTTTAAAGGCCTGCTGAAAAGGGTTCAGCTTTTTGGGTTAGGCTTCTGCTTCAGGGTTCTGGAGTCTGCTTCTGGAGTCTGCTTCTGGAGTCTGGTTCTGGAGTCTGGATCTTCCTGCAGGGTGCTTCGCCAGTGGATCAGTTGATGAGTGAATGTGTCCCTATTTATACATTTTCCAAAATGGGTGGGGAGGCTGATTGTCTATGCCCAACCCTCTAAGGATCTGATAGGTCAAAGAATTCCCCCTCTCCTGATTTGAGAAGGAACAGTGTGTCATGATGTGTCATGTTTATGGCTTAGGGAGAAAACCTCCCCTTTGTCTCTATACAGTATATCTTATTTTTCATAAAAAAAAACATATTTACAATATGCACAACTTGTTCATAATACATATTTACATGATATATTGACTAAGGTACGTTCTGTCAAAGTCTCATGTTCCTACGAGTTTTGGTTCACAAATTACAGTTTTTCGCGCTTTTGGTTGGTTATCCATTTTCAGATCTGTACAATTCTTTACACATACATGCACATACCATCTGGGCATACTTCTGTAAATATTCATCTTCATAGCATAATCACAATAGCTACAATATTAAAAATGTTCGTGGTTCAGTCTCAGAACATTGCACAGATTCCAGATTAATTTTAAACTGTGAGCGATCTTTTCATTTTAATAATCTCTAAATTTCATTTTTTTGTCAGTTCGGTACAATATTTTATAAGTCTTTTCCTTAAACATATATTTACTCCAGTTTCAAATCCACATTTTCAGTCTGGCCTGCCTTCAAGGTCTTGGCTGATCCAGAGAGTAACTTGAGCTCCTTCCTGCTAGGGTTGGTTTCTATTGACGCCCCAAATTAGCATTTCCATTCAGTTCAAGGGAGTCCTTTGTCTGCTAGCAGGACAACAGGCCAAAAGTCACCCTCCCAGTTCCTTTCACACCAGCCTGCCAGTTTCTTAGCAGAGCAGGGGGGAAGATTCTTTTGTTGGGTAGAAGGTGTGGAATGTCTTTGAAGCTCAGTGTGGGAAACCTCTTGGAGTTTAGCTGAATCAGGTTATCTTACAGTAAACTATAACATTCTTCTTTTGTGGAAATTAAAGTTACACATTTTAAAATAAGCAAACATATCTTCAATTCCAACCTTTTTCAACATGAAAATCAATGTGTGGCACCCCATATTGCATTTGATGGAAGTCACTTCTTTGGCATATTTAGTTTTTGGACACAAGTTTCACCTGTAAGATTTAAAGATCGCCAGCGTCTGACAGAGGCGAGTAACGGTATTGCACACATTTTTTACATATTTCTTTCCAGCAAGCAATCTTCAATGTGGATTTCTTCTGATAAGTGTACTTCTGTGGACATTGTATTTATGTGGATTCTTGAAGTAGAATGATGTTAAACACCCAACAAGGAGGTTGGATCTTTGGGTGGTTTGTGAGCCATGATTTTTGCAAATTTGACAACCAAGAAAAACAGATTTTCACACAGCTCTGTGTTTCTTTTGCAAACAGCCTTGCTCTGTGGGCAGCCAAATGATGGGTTTTTGGCAGTGGTCTCCTGTGTTACCACTGAGATAGGCAAAAGTGGATGGCGGCCTATTTTTCAGATTTTTACTGCGCACTTTTGGGTGATTTATAGCGAGCAGCATGCTTTCCAGCGGCCATTCTGATGTTCCTGATGCAAGCAATGCACAGTAATGTTACAGGGCCTGGACTAATGGGTTGAAACATCCCAAAAGAGGTAAAAGAATTTCATGGCTTGTGCTCTCTGTCTTCCCTCCTTTGTCTTGTAGCGTCTAAAAACACTTGTGTACAGACGCGTTATAAATGACTTATCAAACCATGTCATATCATACTACCCTTAATGAGATGCGCTAGATGGTCTACGCTGGTTTCTAGTCACAGATTGTGCAAGGGGCAAATATTAAAGCTTGCATCTGGAGATACTACTATACCTCTTGATACGAGAGCATCTTGATAATTAAGGACACACTGCCTGATATATCTATATTTGCCAAACCAAAGCGTAGACTGCACCCCCTACAAAAACCTCAATCCGAACGGGGGCAGCAGGGGGTGAAAATTGTAAAAGAGGGACCATCGACACCCAGAATTTCAGACTTGGCTTTTACCAAAAGCCTTTTATAGGTGTTCTTGTTCCCATGCGTCTGATATTTAAATGTGCAACGGCACTGAAACAGCTCTGGTGGACCTAAACAACCAGATTACCCAAATCATGGACAAAGGCAAGCCAGCCCATTGTTACTCCTATACCTCTCGGCCGCCTTCGACCTGGTGGACCACAAGATTCTCACTTATCACCTCACACACTCAGCAAACCTCTCAAAAGAAGCAGCTCTCTGGGTCACCTCCTTCCATGAAGGCAGATCAATGAAGGTGTTCTCAAACATAGCAAACGCTACCCCTACCACCATTCACTGCGGAGTCCCACAGGGCTCTTGCACAGCACCCACACTTGTTCACCAAGCCTCTCTTCAACAAGCTCGACTCGCTTGGTATCGCGTACACGAATTACGCTGACAATACTCAGGTACTCCTACCTCTCTCTGGCTCATACTACAAAGACGCAGAGGCACTCCACACAATTTACACCACCATCCAGGCCTGGATGGTGGTCAATGGCCTTTGCCTCAATGGGGACAAGACCGAAATAATAATACTAGGTCAAAAAACTACTCTAGTCAAACTTGATAAACTGTATTCCAACTTCACCATTGATAATACAATCATACCTGTGTCTACATAAGTCAAGACATTGGGGGTCTACTTAGACTCCACTCTATCCATGACCAGACAGGTCAGCGCTATCACATCCTCATCTGCACACACCACCAAGCTCATCAACGCCATAAAACCATACTTATCCAAGCCCAACTGTCTATCAATAGCTAGAGCAACTATTGGTGCCAAATTAGACTACTGCATTGCTCTATTGGCAGGTACATCTGAAAAAACCTAAAAAGATTACAAGTCACGCAAATAATGCTCTTCGTGCAGCGCTAAGCTAAGCTAAAAGGGAGCATATTTCCCAGGCCAGACATTCTGCTCATTGGCTCCCGGTCAAAGAGCAAATCACTTTCAAAATCCTCACCCTCACACACAAATGCCTCACCCTCTCTGCACCATCATACCTCTCAAAGACAATCACCAAATCCTCCTCCACACGACCTACCAGAACACAGTACACCAACCAACTCCTCATCCCACGTATCAACAGGGCCAAAGCAGGTGGGCTAGGTTTCCCTTATATTGCTGCCAAATCCTGGAATGCATTATCCACAGACATCAGAGCAGAAAAGTCGTTCCTTGCTTTCTGAAGGAAACTCAAAACTTCACTCTCTGTACTGTAAATTGTAACTGTTTGTATTTGTCTGCAACTATAAACATTCTGTATCATAAGCAACTTTACTGTAAATTGTGAATGTTCTTTTACCTGTAACTAAGAATAATCTGTAACAAGTGCCACGATGCCCCCGGGCTGCTGTGCGCTCTACAAATCTGAATAAATAAATACATTTGTTTCTGAAAACGTATACCTTTGAAGGCTGGCAACAGTCACTCTCTGACCATTTGCATCTGCTATGTTTCTACTATCCTGTGAGTTTGTAGTCCCATCATTTATTTTATTCTGTGTCATAGGATTTCTATCCATGTAAAGTTGGCCCCTACTGCCTTCATGTTTAATAATAAATAATAATAAATATATATATATAAAAAAGAAATGTCTGCATCCTGCTTTCTCTTTCCTTTCGAGGGTGCTTCCTCTGGTAACATTATGATGATTCTCCAAATGTGTCTGGGAGGGAATCTCTACCCAATATGCACTCCGAATAACTGCCGGAACCAGTTCTTCTTCAGATGGATGTGAAGGATGCTCAAATGGGGTGGACGGACTACCGCGTGCCTTGGGTAGAGTATTTTGAACTGGTGCCCTGCAGGGATTCTTACTCGCATCCTCATTTCGGCACTGGGGCGCAGTGGAGACAGCTACATCCTGTGTATTAGTCTTGGAGGCTTAATCCACTGTTCTTCAACGCATCTTTTGATTATCCAGGTCACAACTGCAAAATCGGTTTTAGCTTTTTATCAGCAATTCCATGATTTCAGTGTGCTCATCCAGCAGGACAAGATCTTTATTTCTTGTGAGCGACTGCTCCTTAATCACCTCAATCACCCTTTATATAAGCCTGCGTATGCGGACAGATGTGAGAGTGGTATCAGGGCTTTCCTCTAAGTTTGCTGCTGTGTAAAACTAGAGTCCTCCATCATAAGATTGCCTCGAGTCAAGAGATTGCAGTATCAGTGAGGGTAAAGTGTCGGCCTACCTTGCAGGCATGATTTGTAATTAGTTAGTTTGTAATTGGTTATTCACGTATAATCCCAGCAAATTCTGGGGGCACTCAAGCAGCTTGGCTCAGTGGAGAAGGAACTAATCTCTTATCAATTCGACCCTTAGATGACAAATCTGTGACCTTTGGGCTTTTGAGGATCCCCCCAGCTTTTCATCAGCCATTCCATGATTTTGCTGCACTTGTCCAAGAGGATGCAATCTTTATTTCATGCTACCGACTGATCCTTAATCACCTTAGGCACCCTTTCTATATTCCTTGATGAGTCGGCGTATACGGACAAAGGTGAGAGTGGTATCAGGGCTTTCCTCTGAGTTTGCTGCTGTGTAAAACTAGAGTCCTCCATCATAAGACTGACTGGTGCTTGCACATTTGGTCTAAGAGATTGCCTTGAGTCAATAGATTGCAGGATCAGTGAGGGTAAAGTGTTGGCCTCCCTTGCAGGCAGGATTTGTAATTGGTTATTTTGTAATTGGTTATCCACGTATAATCCCAGCAAATTCCAGGAGGCACTCGATCAGCTTGGCTCCGTGGAGAGGGAACTAATCTCTTATTGATTTGACCCTTAGATGACAAATTTGTGACCTTTGGGCTATCGAGGATCACCCCAGAGGGGGACTCAAGAGTAGTAATAACTCTAGATCATTGTGAACTATCATGTTGAAAGGGAGATACCTCCACGTGATTCTCAACCAATTTCTCCCAAAATTTTCAGCATACAACTGATCAATCGAGTGTTCCAGAGCCTCTAGGATAGATCTATCATAAGGGATAGTGTTGAGGCCGGTTGCATTATCATTAATTATGCAAAACACAAAAACAAAGATCCAGGATTCTGCGCCCAGTAATGTCGGTACGCGTTTTATTGAATTGCCCTTTAGATAACACGTGTTTTGGCCTTCCTTGGCCTTTCTCAAATCAGGGCTCTTGTGTTACTATAATTCTCCATTGTAGGGTTAGTTGATCAATTCTAAGCCTTATTTGCTCACACTCTCAAATTACAGGTACAATCCCATGCTCATATTTTGTTGCTCTGGTCGTCTGCATTGGCTGCTTGCTGTTGATTCACCCAATACACGTACCGACATTACTGGGCGCAGAATCCTGGATCTTTGTTTTTGTGTTTTGCATAGTTCATGACGGGTTTCCAGAGGCTTACCGTTAATCCAGTGAACTGCGACCTTAACCAAATATTAAACTTCAGGGGAGGCGGGGGTCCCCTACTCCCCTTGAACTGTTTGAGTACATCCCATTGAAGTAGTTTAACAGTACCACTATTAATATTGGACCCTGAAGTCGCCAAACAGACCAGCTGTACCCCTAAGCCTGACATAGTGTATGCATTATCATTAATGTAACCATTTGTGTTGGGCTCTATAACCTCTAAGCGTAGTGCACCACTCTTAACAGACACATGTCCTGGATCAGTTGCATCTTGATTGCATCTTGATTGGCCTGGAACGAACAGTTAGATTCACTACCCACTAGGGGTTGTAGCTGCCATTGCTGTTGCATCTTTTGCATCTGCAAAAGCAGTTCTTTTCCAGCCATTCACATATAACAGATCTCCCATTTTTCCACAGCTTTATTCCTCCTTATCCATTCCCCTCTTCACTCTTGACACTCTACCCAAGTTACAGACTTGACCTCCTTGAATCCTCACAGCACCCTTCAACACCTTCTCCACTTGTACAGGATTTCTATGCAACAAATCTCCCTTTCTTCTCACAACTCCTTTCTTTATCCTCACACAATCACCCACACACAAATTAGTAACAAGATGACTTCTCATTTGGTTTAACTTCAAAATCCTACTCTCCCTTTCTATATCATCTCTCCACCTCACTTCCTCCACTTGAATATTGGACGATCTACTTCTCCCAAGCCATGCATGACATACATTTGTGTTGCCTTTCCTTCCTCTGATCAACTCAAACGAGGTCACATTCGTTGACGAAGGAGACAACATCTTTAGGGCATGCACCATTTCTCTGACACACTCCTTCCCACTTCTTCCACACACACCATCCAATCGAATGGCATCCATGAAGCATCTATTAACCCTTTCCACCATCCCATTACACTTAGGATGATACAGCTCAGGTTTCTTGTGTAAAACACCACATTTTCTACAAACACCTGCATACTACTCCCCACAAACTGCATTGGGCATAAGTATACAAGACGGATATCCCTCTATTTCAAAATTCTCTTCCAGAAAAGCTATCCCACTTCCTGCACTGGTTTCCTTCACAATCTTAAACTCAATGCACCTTGACAACATATCAACAACTACAATATTGAATTTTTCATGACCTCCACCTATATCCACAGGACCCAACACATCCATAGCAATTTCTTCCCAAACACCTTTGGGCGACTCCAACTTTACCGTTGGCTGTAAAACTGCCTTTACGCCTCTTCCTAATTTCTCACATCCAACACAATTTTCCAATCTTTTCTGAAATAACTTAACTTATCAAAACTTGGCTACCAATAATCCTCCATCAATACAGCTTTTCTCCGTGACACACCAATATGTCCGCTATGTGCAACATAAATTAATTTCTCTCTGAATGATTAAGGAACAACAACTCTCCCCCAACTATACAATAAGCCTTTCACAATACTCAACTCATTTCTCACCTCCCAATAAAATCTTTTGTTTCCTTTCATCCTCCGTTTCTGAGTCCAGCCATGTTGCACACCTTGAATTTCACTTACAATTGCCTCATCCACAGCCACAGCTGCTTTCCAATCTGTTCTCTCAATAACACCATCATGACTTACAAACACCATGTCAGTAATCTCATCTTCTCCTTTCTGCTCCACCCCCTCCTAATGCAGGACAAAAAATCTGCCATTATATTTTCTTTGCCTGGATTCGCCATCATGCTAATTGCATGATTTTGCATCCTCACAACCTATCCTGCTACTCAACACTTTATCCAATCCTTTTGATTCAACTATTCCCTTCAATGGCCTATGATCAGTGCTTAACACGAAATGCAACACCCACACACAACTCTTACATTTCACTACAGCCCAGTGACAAGCTAAGGCCTCTTTCTCTATCATTGAATACTTTTTTCAGCGCCACGCAATACCCTTGATGCATGCGCTTTTATTGCCTCTGTTCCAACATCATCTCTATGGGTCAGCACTGCACCAATACCAATGTCACTGGCATCCACTGTGATGATTGAATCTTTCCTAGTATCAAATTCTCCCAAAGCTTGAGCCATATCAATCTCCTCCTTTGTACTCTGGAACTCATCATCACAAACCTTATTACATACAAACTCCTCACCCCTTCTCAACAATTTTCTCAAACCTTCCATTTTGTCAGAAACAATTCTTAACAAATGTTTTATAGAATTCTATCATTCCAAGAAACAACCTCAATTCACTTTTAGTTTGCAGAACCTCCACATTCTTATACTTTCCACAATCTCCATTTTGGGACTATATCCTTTTGCACGTATATCATGTCTTAGATATTATACAGATACTTTACTGAAAACACCTTTGTCCTTTTTCTCAGTCATCCCCCAGAATACACAACACCTTCTTAAAAATATGTTCATGCTCACTTTGCGTCTCACCACAAATCAGAATTTCATCCTGGAAGCAATGTACCCCCTTTATTCCTTCAAACAACTTATCCATTACCTTCTGAAACTCAGATGATGCGGACACCAGTTCAAATGGCTTTTGTTGAACTGAAATATCCCCTCATGCCTAACAAACACCATCAATTTCCATGATTCTTGGTCCAACTCTACCTGATGGTATGTGGAACGATAAGCCCAACTTCGTAAATATCTCCCCCTTGCCTATTGTTAGGCAGAAACCTGTGCAGTTCCCTCTGGGACCACTGCAAAAGATTTAAGACTACAGGTGTTTGGCAGTAAACCCACTTGGTAGCAGTCTGTACCACCCAGAGTTACCTGGTAGCTGTGGCTGAGCAGTCAGACTTCCCTCAAGAGGAGTTAGGCAGTATACAGAGCATAAATAATAGGTACAGAGGCACAGTAGTACAAGCAAACACTGACCAGAGCTAGGTGTAAAAGTATATAATTATTTATTTAAAAGACACACTCATAAATTACACTAGCACAGAAAAGGTAAGTAAGTCAAAACACAGTCACTATTACTTATATGTACATCCCTAGTTATTTGTTGGACAAGTCTAAGTTAACACCACTTATTTCCAAACAGAGGTGAGCGCTTAACGTTAGATGGCACTCCAACAAGTTAGTTAAAAAGGGAGGGAAAAGGCAGAAGTAATGAAAACAGCAAGGTAAAACACTTTTCAGAGATTCACAGTAAGTTTAGAAAGGCAGTCTATTGAGGAGCAAGGAAGTTCGGTTGCCAGGCTCACTCTAGGGAAAGCCAGGCAAAAACATGCCCAAGATCACACAATGTCACAAGTCTTTACAGGTGAGTAGAAAAGGTTTTTCCCAGTTAAGAAAAGTTTAGTTAGGGTGTCCCAGGCTTACCCAGGGTCGAGAGCCGAGGGCTAAATCTACCCCGTACAATCGGTGACAAGGGAAGCCGGGCGGAACACGGTACCTTTAAAATGGAAAGGATCCTCCAGCGGTGGCAGTTGTTCCTGGTAGTGGGTGCGAGTCAGGGCGTCGTCCAGAGGAGGAGAAGATCTCGTAGTGGAGGAAAGCTGAAGGTCGTTGCACTACCAGGGAAGAAACCAGCTGTGGAGTTTTTCCGGTTAAAAGGATGTTACCCCTCTTTCGCGGTTGAGGTAAAACGTGGTATCCCGGTTGCCGGGGTGCTTGGCACAGGCAAGGCGGCCACGAGATGCTTCAGGGCGGCGAAAAGAAGGCAGAAACTGGTTGTCCCCACCAGTCAAGGGAAGAAGACTCTCCGGCGGGAGATCTTCTCTGTCGTCGGGAAAAGTGGTGAGACGGTTCCGCAGGGCTCCACCGGTGGTGTTGTCTTGGCAGGTCGGCTCGGCTTCTCCCTCTTCGGCTTCTTAGGTCCTGTGGCGACTTCTGAAGAACCAGTCCCAAAAACCCTGCTTTTATGCAGCAAACCCCCATTCATACAGCCTAGCTGTCACTCAAACATGCTAAGTGGTGAGCGGGGTGGCTCACACCAGAGTGCGACATGAGTTGGCAAGGCAACTCAGTCCAGGGTGCCTAAACCCCCTCCCACACCCCCTGTGGTACCCAGACAAAATGGCACCACTTTGGAGGGCTTCTGTGCAGAAGCCAGCCAAAAGTGGAACAAAGGCTCGACTCGGGTTCAGGGTTACTGAAGTGAACCTAGATGCCATTTTGGCGGCGAGTTCTGGCAAAAAATCCCAACCGGTGAATTTATATTAAATAAATAAACCGGCGGTATCTTTAACATTGCACCAAAAAGTGGTGCATTAGAATCAATGGGAAATTTCCGGTGGAATATTTCCGTGGTATCCACTGCCACCAGCCAGAAACTCAGCGAGGGGGGACGGGACAGTACCCCCTCGACAACGGACCCAGGGGCAATCTAATTGCCCCTACCAGTACTTCCACAGTATGATGGTTTGTACTGGTTAAGTTCCTAAGTTAAGACTAGTAAAGTCAATGGTGACTTTACAGACCCAGGGAGACAGTAGTCAGTCCCAGGGTGTGGAGTCTATGTTTGGGGGTCTCTATTACACCCCTGTGTTACTGCACTGAGGCTGCTGTGTAACACACATTAAAATAAACAATGATAGCCTATGGGAAAAAATACCCCATAGCACATAAGCACATAGCAAGTCACAGAAACACTCTCAAGTCATGTCCAAGAGTGAGGGTAAAAGAGTCTCACTCTTGGCAGGAGAAAAAAATAAACCCCAAAAATCCAGCAAAGCTGCTGGGGGACTCACTAGGTTAGGAAATTCAGCCTAAACAGAGAATTCTCCCTAACACCTATCATGGCCAACATCTCTGCCATGTTGGGAAGCGGTGTCTTTCAACAACCTCACACTTGCTCAATTCTCTAAGATCAATACATAAACACAACTCCCCACTTTTTTTTTTACTACAGCCAATGGAGATACCCATTCTCCTATACGAGTTTTCCCAATGTAGCCACTTCTTTTTCACACCCTTGCGCAATACCAAGTAAATTTGTCACATCCTGGCTGCAACTGGCACAATTCCTTCCTTCAACACTATCTGATGTCTCATATCATTTATCTTTCCAACTCCATTCACAAACACTGTACTATATTTGTTCACATCTGTTTCCCCCCCCCCCCATCTCCACTTGAAGGACTTGCTCTTTAGTATTAGGATCCAGTCTTATTTTAAGTTTCTTCTGCTCTCGCCATCAGAAGAGGGTTTGTTTGTTGCCCTCTTCATGTTGACATATATGTTTCCTTCCGTAACTCTTCCTTTAGCCTGGCTACAAAATACCCCAAAACCTCTATTCTATCCATAATATAGCCACCTGACATGATATCGGCACCAATTAATATGCTGACTAGGACTTATGATAGTTGTAGTCCAAAACATATGTTCTTTGCCCCTCATATCTTAAAAAAATGCATCGAGGGAGACACTTTCCGATCAGTTGCAGATGCATTACCAAATGCCACTTTGACATAATGCAGAAACCCTTTCTTCCATTGTGACCATTTTATCTTGACAGGACCAGGTGAAACCATAAACATTAGGGCCCTGTACACTTTGCATTGTCATTGCGATGCTCTTTACTTCAACAGGATATGCACTTTGGGAATTATTTTACTTCACACTCCTTTAATATATGTATTCCCCACAGCATCTCTAGTCCTACAACTGCTGTGGTAAATGTTCTAATGTTCCTCCAAAAATCAACAAAATTCTATACTTATAATTTTCCTGTCCATGTTTGTATTGTAAGGTTGCATAAAAAATAAATAAGAAAATACAAATCATCACTGGGACGAGGAGTATGTGCCCATTGTGATCATCACACCAGCTCTGGCAACCAGTAAAAGACCCCAAAATGGCCACATGCACAGTCACGTAGCCAGGGCCTTACCTTTAATGTCCCCGAATGCTTGCACACGGCAAGCACAAGTTCACTTGCTCGAGCTGATCACGCGCGAGCAGCAGGCCCAATCCGGGTCGCTTGTGCCATTCCGAAAATGGCACTCTGTCCAGCGCTGCACCTCTCAGTTGTTTCTGCTCCACCATCAAAGCCGTGGCACAGTCAGGGCACCGGATGAGCAGTGCCATGGAGTACCCGTTCTCAGCAACTATGCGACTCTTGACATGCATTGTCTGTAGCAACAGGCCGCAACTCCTACAATCAGGATGACAGCAACGTTGGAAATACAGCTGATCCAGCCAGGAAACACCAGTCACGCAGCCGAAAACTGTTGACAGAGACAACAAGGGCAGACTAGACACGCATCAGGGTCCACCGGGGGCTGCCACACAAGCTTGTCACCAATGAAATAAAATGAAGTGAAACAGTATGAAAAGGTACGACTTTAGAAGTTATCATTTATTAGCGTTAAGTTAGGTAACTACAGCCCCCAGCACTTCCAGCTCAATCTCCTTCCTCAGCCAACTGCTGGGTGCTGGAACACACACCATAACATACAACCTTTTCCAACACTGCACAATCTAAATTCCATCGCTACCTTTTTAATCCATCCTAGTTCCAGCCATGCAGATATAACAATAACGTTTGCACTGCTTGTGCCAGCATTGTACCTGCCAGTGAGATAAAGAATCAGTGTAGCACACATTCATGAAAGATAATGAATATTTTTAAGAAGCAATAAAGCTCCTATTTAAATAAAGCCTGGTGGAAGCAGAGGTTTCACCAAATATTCCATGCATTTCATGTGGATCTGGCCCTAATTTTTCATTTCATTTTCATTTAATTTATCATTTGTATAGCGCCGTTCACCGAGTTGCTAGTATGCGTGCGTGTGTAATAGCCTTTAAAGGTTATGAGGGCACCCATGTCTAATTGGCATGTGTATGTGTGGAGAGAGGTACACTAGGGAAATAAACTGGAGGTGTGTGTGTAAGAGGATAGACAATTATGCGTTTAGCTACAGTTCGACATTTTGTTGTGAAAGTTAGTTACATTCTGATGGCAGCAGTTTAATGCAAAGTGTCATTCGAGTTGTATGTGGAAGCAGATGTGTGCTAATTCCAAAAACGCGTACTGGGAGTGGAAAATGCATTGTTTATAATCAAGTGAAAGCCTAGAATGCTGCCCACTCTCAGTATCAATCTAAGTGCAATATTTTGCACACCCTCAGTTTTATTCTCAGTGTGATACCCTGCCCACTTTCAAGTCCGTCCAACTGAAATACAATACCCCCATCAGACAGTTCAGGTGCAGACAGAAAGCCCACCCTCAAAATGATTTAGAGAGTAATACTTTGGCCACCCCTAAACAATCCAAATGCAGCACATATTCCACCCAAAAATCAATCCAGGTGTAACACATTTCCCCCCTCAAGAATCAATCTAAGTGCCATATATTGTCCACCCTCAGTGTTTATATAAGTGCAATACGCTGCCTAACATCAAGCCTGTCCCACTGCAATACATTACCCCCATCAAACATTTCAAGTGCAGAGACAGTGCCGGCCCGCAAAAGCATTAAGGAATAATACATTGCCCACCCCTAAACAATCCAAATGCAGCACATAGTGCACCCCACAAATCCATCCTGGTGCAACACATCAAGCCACTGTCAGGGAATCGTCCAAGAGCGATATTATATGATATATGATATGATAAGTCATTTATAACGTGCCTGTACACAATGTATACAAGATACATTGCCCACCCTTAAATCCAAGCAGTTGAATCACTTAGCCCACTTTTTCAGAGTTCTTCCAAGTGTGGGATGCTGGATGGCCCAGAGACTCCTCCAGGCACAATACTCTGGCTATTCTGAAGGGGGGACTAAGCAACAGGGGAGACATTGAGTGAGAGGGTGGGAGCAGGGCCCATATGAAAGATAAAGAGTGAAGCAAAGTAACTAAAATGAGAATCTGTGGCATGGGGGTTTAACTGCTGCAGGTCAGAGCGTGTTTTGGAGGGGTGGCGGTACGGTTTCCGGTCATGGGTGGTGGAGCCAGGTTTTAAGGGTCTTCCTGAATGAGAGGTGGTTCTCCATACGATGGAGGGTGAGAGGAAGGGAGATGCAGAGGGTGGGTGCTGGGACAGAGAAGGAGGAGCCTTCTAGTCTGGAGAAATTGAAAGGGGGACCACCATGAAGTGTGCAGAACCTCATTTTAGGATTTGGTTGGGGTGGTAGTGTGTAGCTTTGTTTTGGAGAAATACTGGGCCTTTCTTGTGTAGCACACAATTGGTAATGCACATGGTTTTAAAAGAGTCCCAGTCATTGATAGGCAGCCAGTGGAGCACCCTGTGTGCAGGGAGTTGTGTTCTCTGGGGGAGAGTGCAAAGAGGAGCCTTGCTGTCGTATTTTGGATCCATTGAAGCTTTCTGAGTTGAAGGCAGTGGTGCCTAGATATAAGGAAATGCCGTAGTCTAGGCAGGATATAATGAAGCCATGATTGCAGAGATTCTGTGAGGGTAAGAGAGATAAGGACAGATCTACTTGAGCATGCAGAGGTGGAAGTGACATGATCTGGAGACGCCAGTAATGTGGCAGGATAGGGTTTGGTCTGAGCTGAGGGTGCAACCCAGATTTTTGACTGAGGATGATGTAGCGGGTGGGGCTGCCCAGGAGTAGGTTGGGGAAGGAGAGCAGTTTTGCCACAGATTAGGATTTCTGTTTTGCCAGGATTGAGGAGGAGGTGGTTGCTCATCATCCAGGGGTCTATGTCTGTGAGGCAGGATGCAAGATATGGGTGGGGTGAAGATGGGGAGTTGGGGATCTTGAAAATGACCTGTGTGTCACCATGAAGTTGTAGCAGTGAGGGTGTGGAAGCAGATGAGTCCAGGCAGTGGGAATAGGTATAGCTCCCTGAGGGATAGGCCGGGGGCAGATGTTAAAGGGCAGAGAATGGTGATTTGGGAGCATTCGGAAAGGAAAGAAGAGATCCATCTTAGGGCAGAGTCCCTGATGCCTAGGGAGAGGTGTCTGTTCATGAGAGTAGTGTGGTGGATCATGTCGAAAGCTGCCAAGAGGTGAAGGAGGATGAGTGCAGCACAGCCTTCTGAATCTTTTGTTCTATTCAGGTCATCCCAGACTGAGACATGGGAGGATTTTTTTCCATGAAGAGTCCTGAAATCTTACTGGGCAGGGTCTAGAAGGCTATGGGATTCTGGGAAGAGGCCAAGCTGGGAATGTGCTATGCAATCCACGCATTTGGAAATTGAGAAATTGTAAGAGATGGGGTGGCAATTGGAGATGAGGGGGGTCAAGAGAGGGCTTTTAGCAAAGGGTTGACGTGAGAGGTTTTGTATGCTTATGCGAAAAATGCCTAATGTCAGTGAGTGGTTGATAATAGATCTGGGGAAGCTGCCTGTACATGTGGAAGAAATAATGTTCTTGAGGAGAGCAGGGGGCAAGGGTCTCCAGGGGATCCAGAGGGGTGGCTTTTAAAGAGGAGTATAGAGGTGGGTGAGGGGATAGGAGATTAGATTGGTGGAGCTGAATTCAGCATCCAGGGTGTGACCTGCTATGTGGGTGGGCCCCGGTATAAGTTGTGACAAATTGAGGGTTTCCAAGTTATCAATGAGATGATGGGTCATGGGGTTGGAGGGGTTGTCAAACCAGATGGTCAGATCACCTAGCAGGGTGAGTAAGGGGCACAAGATCATGATGGTTGCCACAGAGTCGCTAAGAGAATCTGCAAAGGTGCGGCTATAGCGTGGGTGTCTGTAAGGGAGGAAAAAGGAGTGAGTGAAAGAGGAGTGAGAGTTGGAATTTAACAAGCAGGGATTCACAATCTTCACTGCAGGGTTGTTCCACAGAGTGTAGGGGTGTGTAGGGTTGTGAGGTGAGGTTTGTGGGTGCTGGCTATTGCTCCTGCTCTGCTGGCTCTGTTGTGCATGATCAGGCAGTGATCAGGGAAGGCCGTGTGTTCAGGAGGACGGAAGTTGTCAGAGAACCAAGTTTCGGTATTGAAGAGGAAGTCTGGGTTTTTCGTCAGAGATAAGGTTGAATATCATGTGTTTGTTTCTGTTGACAGATCTTGAATTGATGAGTATGCAAGAGTCGGGGTGTGGTGGCCACTGGCCAGAGGAGGGTGTGGTTTGAGAGGCATATACAATATTGAGAGGAGGTGCTGGGGGAGGATAAGAGGAACATGTGGGGGGTCCAAAGAAAGAGGGTTGAAAGCAGCGAGGAAGGAAGAGGTGAAGGAGAAGGGTTAGGGGGAGAAGGTGATAGAGAGAAGATCAGGGGGCTTGCACCTTGGCGGTCACAGGCTGCAAGGGGGTAGTGGAGTTACCAGGAGAGTGGAAGAGAGGATGGATAGGGTTGGGAGGTGGAAGGGAGTGGCGCTATAGGTGAGTGGGTTGGAATGCAATCGTGGGTGGAAGGAGGGGGAGGAGAGAGGGGAATGGTGTCTGCGGGTAGAGGCGCTTCTGTGTTTTAGTAACATATCTTTCCAACAATTTGCAATCTCAGTGGGGCCCTGTGACAAACCTTGCTTGGAAAATTTCATCCAAATCCATCCACCAATTCAAACGTTATTAGCAATTCAATTTACGGATTTCCGATGGAACTAGGCAATCTGCGGATTCAACGCAACAAAACCCTTGATGGGAGCACAGTGGTGGTCATCATCCTGGCCAAAGAAATGTCACTAGGTGGATTTCTTGAAAGACCAGATGGTGCTTTCCACTTCCTTGGGGATGGAGGTGTATGTCTCCCTCTTGTTCTCCTCTCCATCTCTGAAAGGCTCAAGGAATTCCCTCCACTTGCCTGCGAATACAGTTAAGGGAAGGGAATTTTTCTGCCACCCTGGAGCACTGGAAAGAGGATGAGATGGGGCTGCCACCAAACAGAGCTAGAAGTCGCAGTAACAAAACTACCAACAGACACAGCCAATAACACTCTCCCACTTGTAATGACTCCAGCAGCGCTTTATGTCACTCTGTCACTCTCTTTAGTGGAGGCTTAATAGATGCAGGTGTAGGCAGAGGCAGAGACATGGTAAGCATAGCCAGTGGAAATTCCACCGCCAAATCATAGGTGCTTGCAGAGAGCCAGTGTAGTTGGTGGAAGGAAGTCTCCTTCTAACAACCTATAAATAGATGCACAAAAAGATGTGGGAGCCCCTCTACTGAGAATGAACGCTGCAAATAACCTGTTATATGGGATGGTTTCCACTCGGGAGGGTCTACAACCATGTTTTAGGTCACTGTACTTTTCACAGAGGAGAAATATCCATTTGCATATCAGTCTTTGTCACACCAACAATGGCAGTCCAGCATCAACATGCTATGCAATTCTCCTCTGAACTAGAGTACCAACAGCAAACCCAGACACATGTTTTGGCCTAGTTAGGCCTCATCAGTGAGGTGAAGCTGTGCCTCTCTAAACACAGTGTGCAAGGGGCCCATGTCTGTATTACCCTGGGTAACTTAGGGTGACACCCAAAGTAACTAAAAATTCACAAAAAGGTCTGGTAGCCTCTCTACAAAGAACAAATATGGCCAAATAGCCCGTTCTATGTGAAGGTGCCCACTCGGGAGGGTCTACAACCACGTTTTAGCTAACTGTACCTTTCACAGAGGAGAAATATCCATTTGCTTATCAGTCTTTGTCCCACCTACAAGAGCAGTCCAGCACCAATATGCCAGGCAATTCTCCTCTGAACAAGAGTACCAAGATCAAACCCAGACATGTGTTTCAGCCTAGTCAGGCCTCATCAATGAGGTGAAGCTATGCCTCCCTAAGCACACTGTGTGAGGGGTCCATGTCTGTATTACCCTGGGTAACTTAGGGTGACACCCAAAGTAACTAAACATTCACAAAAAGGTCTGGTAGCCTCTCTACAAAGAACAAACATGGCCAAATAGCCTGTTCTATGTGAAGGTGCCCACTCGGGAGGGTCTACAACCACGTTTTAGCTAACTGTACCTTTCACAGAGGAGAAATATCAATTTGCTTATCAGTCTTTGTCCCACCCACAAGAGCAGTCCAGCACCAATATGCCAGGCAATTCTCCTCTGATCAAGAGTACCAAGATCAAACCCAGACATGTGTTTCAGCCTAGTCAGGCCTCATCAATGAGGTGAAGCTATGCCTCCCTAAGCACACTGTGTGAGGGGTCCATGTCTGTGTTACCCTGTGTAATTTAGGGTGACACCCAAAGTTCCTAAACATGCACAAAAACTGTAATCGTTAAATAGATGCTTACGACAGCCCTGAAAGCTGCCTTGCAGAGGCACACACGTGTGTCTATTTGTCAGAGAGAGGCGGGAAGTATGGGAAGGGGATGACTAAGTTTCACTATTTTCAATTCTACTGATTTCATAGATTTGTCGTGCTTTGGGCCATTAGAATTGCTAATCCTTCCTGATCTGGACATATCTTCTAATCCAGCCTTATATTATATAATGTGTGTGTGAGAGAAAATTATTTAATTTGACCTTGCTATGGACTGGTCTAAAGCATGTTGGAGAAACTGCAGCTTGTGAATATGGTGGGCAATACATACATGCAAAGTGGTGAGGAAACATCTGGGATGTGGGGGATTATATAGTCAGGATACATGGGGTTGGTAGTGGGGATGGCAATATGACCTTTCGCCTAGGATGCCAAAAATCCTTGCATTGGCCCTGCGCCTAAGGACCTATATTTAGAGCTTTAACGCCTCAAGGGAAAATTTGAGGATTTCATCACAAGCGCTATGTTCCTGGATACCCATTATAGAATACAAATCCACTTGTGTATTAAAAACCTGTCATTTGTTTTAAATGATAGTATTTGTGTTTTACTGCAATATCAAACCTTTCACATAATAAAACATAAAACTTCATTATTTCATCACAAATCACAAATATAATCACAAATATAAAAAAATAAGAGAACAAATTTTCATGAAATTTAAAACAATCAATCCTAAATTTGTTTCATCTCATTATGTACAATAAATTATTCTATAACTTCTCATATATCAACCCCACCACCACCCTTTTAGTAAAAATAATCAATAAATAAAATCATCAGGCCACGGCTATAATTGGATCCTTATGATTTAATTTATCACAAAACAATGTATTTAAAAATCTGACTGTAGTGGTAGCAAGACCAATTCGGGAACCATTCAAAAGCATATGCACCCACATTTCCAGAGACACTCCCCTCTAATCTGACAGGAACCTTTCTAAATAAAGCGGTATCACTTCTTGTAAACCTGTACAGGTTACGAGAACGTGTTCCAGAGATTCAATGGAATCTGTCCATCTGCAGTATGCAAGATTTCTTTCAATTTTCACCCTTGCCCCTAAAATCTCATTAATTGGATATAAATTAAACTGAAATCTCATAGGTTTTCCTTGTTAGGGAATTTTAAAAGATACCCAAGTAAAATATGTAACTTTTTGTCATTTTTTGAAATGCAACAATATCATTTGTACCCGTTACATTTTGTTCTTGCTGCAATCCAGTCACTTAACCACACTTTTGTTTAATTTTTTGTGGATTGGAGACCAATATCGCCACTGACAATCCCAGCTCATCAATAATTCCCAGGGAACCATTTTCCAAATGCTTAGAAAAGCTTCTTTACCATTCATTCAAGATTCATAAAGTTTAATATACAGAGAAACATTTTTGGGTACCAAAACATTCTGAAAAAGTTATACTATTTTCCATCTCACCCTGGCTTTCAAAGATACTAGGCCCAGTTTGATTCTTATTATTTTAATAGGGACTTCATTTGGCAAACATAAAACCTTTCGGCAAAAAAGGCCTTCCAACTTACCCCCAAAAAAGGGATGCTAATTAAGTATAACGTCCGCACCATAACTTACCACAGGGGCCACTTTCAATGTATGAAAGTTTATAATTGGCATTAGCAAACAATGTACCATATTTGGTGTTTATGGCTCAGGCCTGAGCAGCTAAGCAAAGAATTGTTGCCGTCAAATATTTGTTTTGATTCCAGTATTCACTTTTTCAGATATGCAAAACCCCAAATAGATTTGTATTTGTATTTTATTATGTATTATATAGCGCTTTTGTCCAAAGCGCTGTACAATTGAAAATAAAAAATGGTACAATAATAATGGTAGGAATACATCAGACCATCAGTGCTGGTAGCAAACAATCAGGAAGAATGTAAAAGATGAGATTTCAAAGAAGAACGGAAGGTAGAGTAATCAGTGATAGAACGAATAGCCACAGGGAGGGCATTCCAACAAAGGGGGGCAAGAAGCTGAAAAGAGCGAAAGCTGGACTGGGCACAAAGCGGACATGGAAAAGACTAGAAGAACCTAAGGGACGAGATGGACGATAAAAGGAAAGAAGAGAGTCAAGATAGCCAGGAGAAAGCTGATAGAGTGATTTGAAAACTAAGCATAGAAAATTGTTAAGCTCACCTGGTATCCATGAGGACGCCACTCAACCCTGGTTGATTGATTTGTGCCTGGAACCCTCTTCCCAATCTCGGGTGGTGCCTTCGATGGAAGTCGGGCCTGAAAGCACAGGAGGACTGGATTCAAGATCAGGTAAGGAATTCTCCCACCTCCCCTGGGTTCAACCCTTTGGCCCTCTCCTCACCTTATTGTAATATTTGGTGTGCTCTCCGTCCTGCCTTCTTTACAGGGGTGCGTAGTCTTCAGTGGGCTTGGGCGACCAAATTACTTCACTGGTGTGAGCACATTCAAGTGTGTTTAAGGTAGGTCTTATTGCAGCAGTTTCTGTACGTCACTGACCTAGCCTTCCTTTCTTTGTGGTTAATGTCTTTTCTTCCCCCCCCTAGGTGAGTGGGAGATGTGGCTTGTCGTGCTGGTTGGATTGAGCACCTGCCAGTAATGGATGGCGCAAGAAGCACACTACGATTCAGTAAGTAACGTGCTAAGCGCTGCGCTGCTTTGCCTTGTACTTGCTAACCTGTGTTTCTTCTCTCCTTACAGGTCGTGATGGTCTTCTCCGGTGAGCGTGGTATTCCAAAACGATGCCGGCCAAGAGGTGGCCAACCAGGTGAGGTTCTCATGATGTCTGAGGCTTACGCCGTAAGTAACCTTTTCTAATGTTGTCTTTCTCACTCTACTTTCAGGTTGCTTCGTTCCGGTGAGTATGCAGTGTCCAGAAGATCCAGATTGCTGGATGGGCAACCGCGAGTAAGCAGAAGCATGGACGAGCGTCGGGCGGATACAGGATGGAGTTTGCAGGTAAGAGTCTATTAATGATGTTCTTTTTCTCCTCTGCAGGCTCGTTGCTCCGATGACTGCCGGTATCAAGGACACTGGACACAGTGAGTGTTACGCTGCAGGCTGCAGAATAATGCAAAGTGTGTTCTTTTGCTTGCTTGTGGTTTAAATAGCCTCCCAGCAAAGTAGTCAAGGTAAAGTAGTCCCAGGCTACCACACCCAAAACACTATACCGCATAGTCTAGATCTGGGGAACTAGACTGTGTGAGTGCCTCCATGTTGACCGACTGCCCAAGGAAAAGTAGTCCCCTTCAAAGATGTTCCTCATACTGTCAGTCTAGAAATTTAATTTGAGACCGCAAACGTATTTTGGTGGCCGTGGGCCAACCGTCTCATGCACGATACGACAGAATATAGGTTTTCGAGTGTTCTAATGAACAGCCATTTTGATGTAACAAGAATCACCATTTTGTTTTCTCACCATTGCTCATTTCTTTCTGTTCCTATTGCTTCGCAGTATATTTTTTCGCTTACACTGCTTGACGGAGGAACAATGTTGTCTGTATATGAAAAGGACAATGCCACAGGGCCGAGAGGATAACAAGAGTTTTGCTGAAACACAAACGTAAGCAGCGCCAGGAAGAATGCCTGGCTCCCTCCTTAATGTAGCCTTGAAGCAGAGCTGCAGGGCATTTAATCATTTTACAGCTGCCAGCCAGTCTCGTTATATGGTAGAATATGTTAGAATAATACCGCTAAAGGCTTGAATTATGCTTTTCTAATGGCCCCCCTTTGCTGAGCCCGCTAAGAGCATGTCGGCTCCCATGACGCGAATAGCACCTGATAGATAGCAAGGTCCGGAATGTAACCCCCTCTGCATGTAGCTCGCTTCCAAGAACAGAAGCGCCATGTTCTCTTCAATAAACAAAAGATGCCTACGCACTCACAAATTGCAAATTGTTACTAGAATAGATGTTTGAAGGTGTCATAGCATCCATCGTCACACCAAGTTCAAAGAAACCCAATGAAGAGGGGTGTTAACCATGACATAGCTGATTGTTTGATATGCATTTTGTATATATGTAACTGATGTACGTAATTCACTCTCTTGCGTCCCACAAGGTCTAGAGATACACATTGCGGGGCGTCGAGACCGAGTTGGCAAACTGAGACTTTTGCTTGCAATAAACCCTAGCTTTGGGAATACAACCTCGTGTCTGGCGTCTCTATCGTGTGTGGTGACTCGCCTTGTTTCCATAGACATCAGGGTCCCCTAGGGGCCCCATTCAATACTGAATATGAGCCTGGCACCAAAGACGCCAGGACTGACTCCAAGAGAGTCTTGGAGGGTGGTGCAAGGCCTTCGAGGCCCTAATGGAACCCCATACCCTGACCTTACCTGCCAGTGGGGGATTTGGTTAAGGATTGTGACTAAAATGGAATTTAATTTGAGAATGGAATGGTAGCCAACCAAGTGAGGCGAGAAAAGAAGAGATGGAGTCATGATAGGAAAGAAGGCAAAGTACATGAACAGAAGAATTATAGATTGATTTCAAGGGAGTAAGATGAGAACTTGGGGGACCAAAGAGAGTGCTGGAACAGTAAAAAACGTAATGAAAGAATTAAAGAAGAGATAAAAACTTTATTGTCCTCAAAGGTAAGAAAAGAGAAAACTTTACAAATATTGTAAAGGTGAAAACGGCAAGAGCGAGAGGTAAGAGAAATGTGGTGATCAAAAGAAAGATAAGAATCGAGCTATAGACCAAGATTCTGAGCAGTGGGAGAGATAGTAAGACTAGCAGGTGGATAAGACATAAAGGGAGGTGGTGAATGAGGTGGGATAGTTTTAGCAGGGAAGATTAGCACTTCAGTCTTCTCTGCGTTTAAAGTAAGGAAATGAGAAGCCATCCAGGACTTGATGGCAGAGAGACAAGCTGTGAGGGTATGGTGAATTTCATTTGTAAAAGACGAGAAGGATATAAAAAGTTGTGTTTTGTCTGATTAAAAGTCATGAGAGAGACCAAAGGACGAGATTATAGGTGAAAGCTCAGAGGTATAGAGAGAGAAAAGAATCTGACCTAAAACTAACCCCTGGGGAACCCCATGCTCAAGGGGATGAGGAGGGGAGGTCTGAGAAGCCCAGGAGACCGTAAAAGTTTGGTTCAAAAGATAAGAAGATAACCAGGAGAGAACAGAACCCCTAAGACCAAAAGAAGAAAGAGATTCCAAAAGCAGAGAGTGATCCACAGTGTCGAAAGCATCAGATAGATCAAGCAGAATAAGAAAAGAGGAGTGTTTATAATAATGAGCTGAGAAAAGGGAGTTAAGTACACAGATCAAAGCAGTTTCAGTAGAATGACGGGGACGAAAACCGGACTGAAAAAAAGGAAGAAGTGCTAGATCAGTGACAAAGGATTGGATTTGAGAAAGAAAAATAGGGCGGAAATTAGAAACAATAATAGGAATGGAAGTGGGCTTTTTCAAAATTGGAATACTTGTTGCATGTCTGAAAATTGCGGGAAAAACAGAAGAACTAAGACAGGTATTGAAAAAAGAAACAAGATAGGGTACCAGAAGAGGGTAGATTTTGGGAATAAGACCAGATGGGATGGGGTCAGTAGGGGTAGCAGTTGGATGTGCTTTAGCTAACAGAAGTGATACGTCAGAGTAAGGAACAGGAGAGAAATTAGTAATAAATGCATTTAGATAAAAGAGTCTACCCTTTCCAATGCAACATTTCAAAGCTACCACTTAAAAGTTCTGTACTTCCTTGCCCTACTGCGATTTAAAATCTGAATCTTAATTTTAGATAAATTAATCATTAAATCCTTTAAGTATTTTGTTATAAATTTAATTTAACTTTGAATAACACTGTATATTATTTAACTCGAAATGGAACACGCCTGAATAAGTACCTGAATTCACCACACTCCAGCAGCCCGCACCTTAGGGGGGTTGTGAAGGTGTCTCTAAAGTCAGGTGGTCAACTATACCCACCCCAAGTGCAAGTCATCTTCCATGTTGAACTAATACAAAATGTCCTATTGGCTTCTCAGACTAACTTTGATACGTTGCCCTCGATAATTGGTTAGCACACTTGTACCCTTCTGGGCATTAGTCCCTGATCACAAGCTAAGGCTATTGGTGAGTTCAATGAAAAATCACATGCCGAGCAATGCCTGTTGAAACTGTGTTTTCCAGATTCTAGTCATAGGATTCTCTTTATTTTACTTCAGATCAAAGTCATGTTGTGCTTTCTACGCCAGTAAAATGGAAAAGACCCGATTTCCAATGCACCGTCAGTCACATCTGAAATCTTTTTAAAATTAAGAAAATGTGCTTTTAGTGGGGTTGAATTAAAACATGTAATTATTTGAAAATGTATATATTTACAAAGGGGACCTATCAACTTAAAACAGATGCAATGTTACCAATTCAAAAATAATATCTGGAAACCTATGTAAAAATCAGCTAAAGTCTAATGGAAAAAATTAAGAGAAATGGGAAAAATAATGATCTCTGGAAGTACACAATGCACAGCAATATTTAACCTGTTGAATTGTTCCTGCTGACATTAGAGTATAGTGATATGTATTTTAATTAAACTAGCACATTTTAATCAAATGGTAAAAAGTGAAATTAATTTGCCATTTGACAGTAGGAGGGAATTACTCCACCCTAGGTCATTTAGTCGGCTATATGCTGGAGGATAAACTGTCCCCCCTCTTGAGAATTGCCCATTCTATACATACCCTTGACTTCCACATGTTCGCGCAATGTGCCCTGTCATGCCACATGTCCAACACACAGGAGGGAGCCTTCTAATTTGCCCACCTTGCATATTTTGATTATCATTCTGCATATTCTGGAACCCGCCTTGGTTATTTTGAAAGCCACCCTGAATATTCTGGGAACCACCTCTTTCTCTGGAACCCATTCCTCTGCCTCCCAGCAAAAACCCATTCCCTCATTGATCTGATTGGTGTTGATTATTTGTCTGTGACATACCCACTACTTGCTGCATTCCCGATCATTATTCTCTTGTCAATACCGCTCCTTCTATGGTGTATTTTGACAATTTCTTCTGTACTAGCTTAGCCTCCTCAGGTTTCCAAGCATCCTCCTTCTCCTGATTTTTCTCTTGCAGCAACCTGCAATGATGCTTATAATCCTTATCAATTTGGGGCCAAGGGATATACTGCGGTATGGCCCCTCATTTGTCCAATAGGGCGAACAGCGTGAACCCAAATCCGCAATCGGCCCCCATCGTCTGCCTATCCATAGTGGGGGCAATGGATCCTGATTGCCTTCTACCTGGTAAATCCCTCAATCTGTTTACTTATGGTGGAGATTCCCCCCTCTCACTATACCATCTTCCTTTACATCGCTCTGGGTACACCATAGGGACTTCCTTGTATGTCTGCAGACATCCCTCCGAACCACATGCACTTTCTCCCTCCTCCCCAAGGAAGGTTTCTCTGTCTTTGTCTGACATATCTAGTCCCCACCTAGTATGGCTTTCATCTTTTTCATCCTTATTTAAAGTCAGCCTGTCTAAAGACAGAGCTCTATGCTCGAGACTAAACAGACCTCCTTATTTGCCTCGTAACTGGGCAACTGTAGAACGATCTTCTTTTCCCCTGCCTCCTGATACACTTTATGCTCTCAACACTTGATACGTTTTATTGATCCTATCTCTGATGCTTCTTATCTCAAAATTCTCATCTAGGTTTACCCTAGACAGTCCTGACATTACTCCTCGCGACAGGAGAATGATATTACGGGGCTCGGTTTCATCAGCTCTTTCTTAATGCAATCAATGTCGCGTGCCCTCTGTCTCCTTTTACACTCAATTTCTTTGTCTAATTCCCTTTGTTTCTTCACTTCCCATCTAACCCTTTCCTCTTCTTGTCTTTTCTCTTCCATTCTTTTGTTTGCCCAACGCACCTCCTTGTCTCTTCGTCTTTGCATTATTTGATCTCGTAATGTCTGTTCTTCTTCCTCTCCTCTCTTCTTTTCTAGCCTGTCTCGTTCTTTGATTGCTCTCTGCCTGTTGTCATACTTCCTTTGCTCCTGTGCCCTTTCTTCCCTTCTCAGCTGTTCCTCCTGATATAATTATTCTCACCTCTGTCTATCCTTCCTTTTATGTAAATCCTCTTTCAATTCTTTCTCTCGTTCCCTGTATTTTCTACCTGGTTCATCTTGATATTCCCCTGGCCTTACTTCCTCAATGCTCTTCCCATCAAGTTTGAATAATATCTGTCCACCCATCCATTCATTCGGCACAAGCGTAACCTCACCAGCTTTATCCTTCTCTCCTTTCCTTCTCTTGATCTCTCGTTCTATATCTAAGGATACGTTTGGTTGTTTGCCTTTCTCCTCCTTGTCTTGTATGACGTTAAGGATCATCTCCTTCCTTTTAGTCCTTTCTGGGCTTTTGTCACTGTTATAAGCAGGCGGTACATGTATCGGATTACTATAGCCTATCGCCGCTTTTAGTTCCCTTAATGGATACAATCCTTCATCTTTTGTAATCTCGCCATTTACTTCGGGCACTGTAAGGGGAGCAGAAGGCTTAACACCTTCCCTACACTGATTAGGCCTCCAATTCTCAGGAGGCAGATCTTCCCGCTCTTCCTGGTACATTTTTCAGAGTTCTAAACTAGCTAACCTCTTTTCCAATTTCTCTCCTGTGTACGCAGCATGCAAGTATGTGGTCAGGTGTTGCAAAACCACTTTTGACAGCGATCGCCCTTGCGGCCATAGCAGGAACATTTAAACTGCCATTCCCTTAACCCATTCTGCATTATACTGTTTGAGCTTAGGTGCGTGATTTGGCGATTGCTTGCAAATATGCATCAATGGAGTAACATCCCCCATTACAACGAGTCTCAATTGACTGTCGATTCTTACCGTTGATTCACACAAAATACATTTCAGAAAATTAACAAATATAAGCGCGCACCACCAGTCACCTCTCAAATCCTCTACTTCTCAATTTACTCCAATCTACCTGTTCAGTCGGCGCTGACAATGACCAAAAGGATAGATATTAGTTTTTGATCTCTACTCAACACAGCATATCTTTGTCGCTCTTCCACACTTCACTTTTCCAATATATAACATACACAAACAGACAAACTAGTTGACTTCAACATATATTTCCTCAGTGCTCTCCGCTTCTATTTCTTGCCCCTATACCTCCCGAAAGAAGTTTGAATCATTCCCTCTCACAGACCTTGTCTGTGTGCTGTCTAATACCCACTTTGGGTTTTGAAATGACTCCTTCTAGAAGCTGCTTGAGCTTAGGTTTCTGGCTCTATATAGATGCACCTCATCATATATTAACTAAACAACCCCCTGTTAGCTTATACATTTACATCAATCTCCATTCCCGTATCTTTTGCCAGTCCCCTCAATCTACTCACCATTCACCTTTCGGCTCCTGACACTCGGGATCATCTCCCATTCCAAACGGCCACTGTCACCTTCGGTCTGCTCAGAGCCTGTGGAAACCAGGAGGGATTTCATGAAAGAGGGACCCATCCCACCTGTATAAGTCTTCTTGCAAGAGTTCTATATCGGCCGCTCTCCACAGGAAGCCTCGAGATCCTCCAGCTAAATGGCAGAGGACGCCTGATATTGTGAAATCTCTTAAAGTCTACTAGTCAACAGATCTGAAACATCCTCTCTCTACTACCAAGTGAACCTTTGTGGGTCCTTTAAGACAAGGTAACAGTATCTGAGATGGATGGGGATGGAGATTTTACTCATACATCAATATTCAGATTGACTCAGGAAGTTTGGCAAAATTTCAGCTGTTTTAATAACATTTGTTAAAACAGGGAGTACACTGGGCATCAACGGACGCTGCACAGCTCGCTCATCGAGTTCTCAAAAACATTTAATAAAAACATAACTTTATACTAACAAGTCATCATAAGTGACGTCATACTACGTGACAAAATAAGAAAACCTACTAGGCGATGTGATAGGCATAAAGATAACATCTACATATACTTTCTATGGGGTATGGGGTTGTGAAGGGGTCTCTAAAGTCAGGTGGACAACTATACCCACCCCAAGTGCAAGTCATCTTCCATGTTGGACTAATACAAAATGTCCTATTGGCGTCTCAGACTAACTTTGATACGTTGCCCTCTATAATTGGTTAGCACACTTGTACCCTTCTGGGATATTCCACTCGCAAGCAGCACGCAAGCTGGTAACCCAGGTGCTGGGAGGTCGGCCTAGTCATGCCTCCCCACCCAATTAGCCTAATATCCATCATCACTCCTGAGGTCTGCCATTCAATTACTATGTTTGAACTTGGCCTTGTGCAGGCTCTCTGTGCCTGAGAATAAAAGGGAGTGAAAGTATGGCCTTATCTTCTGGTCTCGGTGTAGCTCGCCCCAAAGTCTATTTTCATCTGACCATGTGACCTGAGGCCGTGTTTTGAGCTTCTTTGTTGCATTTTATTTTATTGAATGGAGAAAACCTGCCGCTACTAGTGTTTTTCCATTACACCTCAAACAGGTGCTCAGCTCACTTCTCACGTTATTGTATCCTTTCGAGTAAATATCCAGGTTTTCGGTGAGCGCGACTCTTGACACTGAGCCAGGCAAGCCTTCTCGAAACTTCATTCGCCGTCAGATATTTTATTCTGCTGCACCACACTTCCAACCCTTTCATTCACGGGGTCCAAGTTTACTAAAATGCGTCGCGGAACATCCAGATTCTATACATTCCTATATATATATACATTGGTGCATTGCCTGCAATCTATTTACTATGTAGCCAGCCTAAGGAATACTATGGGCCTCATTACGAGTCCGGAGGTAACCGTGCCAAGTTACCGCCGGACTCGTATTACCATTCCGCCTCCGTGATTGCCGGAATCACAGGGGCATGACAACTCCGGTGACCTGGTAATTCCGGAGGCGGAATTCTTTTAATCCCCATTCCCATGGAGTCCTATGGAACTCCATGGGAATGGGGAAGTGGAAACACCGGCACCATGCTGTAATGGTGCCAGTGTTTCCATGTCTGCCTGCAGGCGGGTGGTATTAAACCCGCCAGGTCAGACCTGGCAGGAGTGACACCTCCTTCCTGCAGCACTCTTAATCAGCCAATCCGGAAAGAACGGTGGTGACGGATTTACCACCACCATTCTTTCCGGACTGGGCCGGGTCGTAATGAGTCCCTATGTCTACTTGCGTTACTGCGTATGTGCAATTGGAAATTGGAAAAATGTTGCTTAATTTTGTACTTCATCGGGGGGCGCTGTTGAGCAGCTGACAAAATGGCTGCCTAGCTTTTTTGCTGCGTGCGCGCTGCTTATCATTTGCCTGCATCGGCGGTCAGCCACTCCGCCCTGTCCTTATATTTGGTTCCTGCCTTGCCGACATCCAAAGCTGCTTGCCCGCGAAGTTTGGGATCGATTCGGAACTCCTGTCCTGGAATACAGCCCGCCTGCGCTGCCTGCGCCGCCTGGTGCCGGGCCAGACTGAGCCTTGGCTGTGGGGGTGCGCGGCGGCGCCGTGTGACAACTGCTGCTGCCTGTGCCCTGCGGCCGCCGGACACTCTTGTCGTCTGCCTGTTTGCCTTCACCCTGTCCCCCCGGGCCCGGCTGTCGGGTGGCTGGGGCCATGCCTGGCATGTGGGAAACGGCTTGTGGGATCCACGCTGATACTCATGGGCCATGCCCCCGCGCTGCGCCGGTGCCCGTTGGCTGAGGCTCCCAGCGGCCGATTGGAGCTGGGTGGCAGTGTGAGTTGCCTCGCCTCGGCCCTCTCATCGTGGCCTCGAACACTTCTGCTGCAGGCCTTCAGATACTACCCGGGCCCCCCAGGAACACTGCTGTGCAGTGCGTTCCGCGCCATACCTATCACCCCCCCCTGGATCTGCTCGGCTGCTGCCAGCACACACTTCACTGGTGCCCTCCGAGTGGGCACACTGAGGATACTGCACCCGAGCGCGAGACGCAGGCAACGTTATAGGTGAGGAGTTGGCAGGGCTGCTGCACTAGGACTTTGCTGCTGCCCCCCCCGCAGGTTGGCTGCTGCCCCCCACTCCATCACTAGGACTGCCTTTCTCCCTCTGCGCTCCTGGGCCCTGCGGCACACATCCATCCCTACCGACTATCCCCGGCCCTCTATGAGCCATTGAGGTGAACCCTGGGGACGGTCCTCCGTTCGCCTGCTTGGGCACCTTCCTCTGCATCCTGGCCCCAGGCACTGGTGGCCCTTGCCGTGCCAAGTGGGAACAACTGCCAGTTGGAATGGAGGCTACTGTCATAGGAGTGGGGCATTGATACCGGTATTAATCATTTAACAAATGAGTGTGATTGTAACACCTGTACTCAAAAGAAAGGGAATCAAAGAACTTTGAAATAATAAGGTGTCACACGGAATGTAGTTTCCTTTTTTGTTCTGAATTAGGGACTGGATTCATAGTTTGGAAAGCTGCAAGCCTTGTCTGACTCACCAGAACAAATTTCAAATTTCTCAAGTTGGTGCGTTTGAGTTGTATATATTTCCCACTATCAACTCCTATTTTTCTGTTTGATTCTAATTGTATTGCAACCACATGAGGAACTCTGAACTACCCACGCAGGCAACATCACTATTTACAGTTGGTGGGCACAACACCAGAAGCAATCACCAGGGGAGAGCTCTTTTGGTTGCTGATTCCCTCGACTGAGTGCTCTGTGCACTGTTGATGTGCCACCGACTAGGGGTTCCGGTCCTCTACCTTTGTCTCTGCGCCACACTCCTTATGGATTCATAATATCCACAGAAGATTCAACACTGCACTCGGACAACATACTGTACAATGTCCAGCAGATCCAGGAATAATAATAAGACTGGAGCCATGGACAAATTTGCTAAAGCCACTCCGAGATCGGACTCTGCCCATGCATCTGGCGAACAGGTGGATGCACCACTCTCTGCAGAAGTTCCCACTATGGACCTAACGGTCATAATGGAATCTAAGGACAGGAATTTCGCAGCCTTCCAAGAAAAGCTGCATGACATTAACACAAATGTGGCATCTGTCAGGGCTAAACTGGATCAAAAGGGGACGAGACTGACCAAAACTGAAAATAGGATAAGTGTCAATGAAGACAATATACTCACGTTACAGAGCACAGTATCCACTCTGGCCACGGACATGAAGTCAACTATGGCCAAGTGTGATGACCTCGAATCCAGATCGAGGAGGAATAATATACGCATTATTGGGGTACCGGAAAATGCGCTAAAGGGCTGCCTCGAACTGGCAGTTGAGAACCTTTTGAAAGAGCTGCTGGGCAACCCTGACATGTCCCCCTTCTTCACCATTGAGAGAGCACACAGAGCGCTGTCACCGCGTCCCAAGCCTGGGGATCTCCCGAGGCCCATCATTGTAAAAGTCCTAAGTTTTAGAGACTGTGACCTGATTCTTCGTCTTGCACGTGAAAAGGGAGAGCTCAGAATGGAGTGCCAAATCATCTGAATTTTTCATGACTCCTCAACAGGAGTTCAGCAGGAGCGTCTCCAATTCCTCGGGTTTCAAAAAACTACTCCGTGAGAGGAATATTCCCTATGCCATTCTCTTTCCTGCACGCCTGAAGTTCACATTCAACAACAAACTCTACTTTTTCACGGTGCCATCGGAAGCGGTGAAATTTATAGAGGCTCACATTCCCCTTCATCTGCCCGCCGCCGACGTCATGGACGGTGACTGAACTTGGCTCGTGGTCTGCACCCTTTGGTCATCCTATTGCTATGTCTGTTAGAACATTGACCTTCTCTACAATTCATTCTGTTATTATACCTACTCCGTTACACAGCTCGAAATGTACACATGTCACTTGGTATTTTCGATTCATGCTGCTACACTACCGTAGCACTGAACAGCTCATCTTGACTGTGTTGATTGTTCATTACTACTCACATATAACGTTCCAATGTTTCACATTTTGTCCTTGAATTTACACTATGGAACACAAGGGCAGGCATTATGAGACCGCAAAAACTGCTCGTTTTGCAACGGAACCCTCTGGGTCCCAATCGTACCAGCCATGGCAACGGTGCACCCCACTGCGATTTCAATGTTCTCTACATCTTTGCTGTGGGTTAGCCCCTGTTGGGCTTTCGAACCTGCTGGGCCAAGTGGGGGACGACTCAGCTGTGCACAGTTTAGGGTAGGGGAAGCTTACACTGCTAACTTTGAATTGGCGGTGAGGGAGGTGGGTGGGAACAGGGTGTTACATAAAAACTGCATTCGAGGTTGCACAGCATGTGCATCGGTAGGCTACGATTGCACTATCAACTCTAATGACTCTTGGGAGCTCACATCAATGGTTGATCTGGGATGTTCACTAAAAAATGCATTATAAGATCGTATACCGGTCACTCATATGTCAACTATTATAATGTCCTGGAATATCCGAGGATTAGGCAATCACACTAAGGCCCGTAAAATGATGTCCTATACTAATAGACATAGCTGTAAGATGCTGTTTTTACAGGAGACACACTCCAATGGCTATGTGCCAAAGACCATAGCCCCGACATGGGGGCCTGCTAGATTCTTCACTTCATACTCCACCCAGTCTAGGGGCGTTTTCACGATGATCCATAAATCGCTTAAGTTCATACTGCATGAAAACTATACAGACCCTGAAGGGCACTCTGTTATATTACACTGCACACTGGTCAATAGAGAATACCTACCGGTTAACACCTACTGCCCCAACGTAGACTCCCCCGAGTTCTTTGACACCATAGCCACCATACTGTTTGGCTACGCAGAGATCCAGATTATATGGGGTGGAGACCTAAACCTTATTCTGGATACTGCTCTGGACAGAACCGGCACTGCTACCTGACCC
Organism: Ambystoma mexicanum; assembly: GCF_040938575.1. NCBI lineage: Eukaryota > Metazoa > Chordata > Amphibia > Caudata > Ambystomatidae > Ambystoma > Ambystoma mexicanum. The sequence goes on from NC_090941.1 coordinate 862,863,755, forward strand.
CTATCCCATGCTGCCCGCAGATTGCATCACCATATCAAGACACTTAACATTTGCGATGCCTGGAGGACACTACACCCCCAGCTGCTGCGTGAGTACACCTATTATTCAACTGTGCATGACAGCTCATCCAGGATAGATCTGTTTCTTGTATCTAGTGAAATAATGGCCAGGGTGGAGGGGTCCCTGATCCTACCTCGCACATTGTCAGATCACTCTCTGATCACAGTATCAATAGCGTTGGGAATACCTGTCCCCACACTCAGCACTTGGCGTTTTAAATCTGAGGCCCTCAAAGACATTGTGTTCAAAGCTGAAATACTGGCGGATATTGAATCTTTCTTCGAACACAACTCTCTTCTGGACACGTCAGCTGCAGTTAGATGGGACACCTTTAAAGTGTATATTAGGGGAATGTCTATTTCCAGGGAAGCTGGAGTGTTGAAGGCCATCAGAGCTGCCCTTGGCCGCTCCGAAGCCAAACTTAAACGATTAGAGCAGCAATGCTCCGCTGCTGCTGATCCCGACATACTCGCACAGATCAGTGACGAACTCCAAACATAAAACGCACTTGCCACCAACGAAGTCCAATACTTTAGCCGCCCACAGGCCGCCAGGAAATATGGCAAAGGGGACAGACCTGGGAAAACACTAGCGACACTAGTAAGAAGGGAGTCTGGTTTGATCACCTCCATTAAGGACGAACATGGTAACGCACAGTGGGCTGACCAGCAAATCTTAGACATATTCACTGAGTTTTATAGGTCTCTCTATTCTCAGCCTGCCGAACACTCCGAACAACACATCCGAGAGCTTCTTGAACAGATCCCCAATACAGAAATATCCTCCGCCTCCCAGTACCAGTTGGATTCCCTAATTACTTTAGACGAGATAGTCATTGCCATCTCGGACTTGCCCAAAAGCAAGGCCCCGGGCCCTGACGGGCTTACTGCCAAATTCTATCAAGAGCACATAGCCATGTTGGCCCCTAGACTGCTTGAGGTCTGGGATGAATCACTTCGTGTCTCTATACTTCCTCCTTCCATGCGTGAAGCTGTCATCACGGTGTTGCTCAAGCCTGGTAAGCCCGACGATGAATGCGGGTCATATAGACCTCTCTCCCTCATGAGCCTCGATACAAATATCTTTGCCAAAATTATAGCGAATTGCTTCTTGCCCATCATGACATATTTAGTCCATAAAGACCAGGCGGGCTTCGTACCTGGGAGGTCCACGTCCCACAACATTAGAAGATTGTTTAATGTTATGTCCCATATGGACCAAGACGCACAGGCTGTGGTGGTCACGCTGGACGCTCAAAAGGCCTTCGACATGGTCTGTTGGAGGTATATGTGGCTAGTATTGGAGACAATGGCCGTTGGCCCAAACATGATTAGGTTCATCAAATTACCATACACCTCCCCGGTGGCGCGCGTAAGAACTAATACACTGACATCTGACCTTTTCACACTTTTCAGGGGTGCCCGACAGGGTTGCCCCTTCTCCCCGATTCTATTCGCTCTAGCAATAGAGTCGATGGCTGACCATGTTCGTGCGTGCCATGCCCGCAAAGGAATAAGACTGTCAGAGAACCCCAAAATGATTTCCCTATATGCGGATGATGTTCTATTGTATATTAGGGACCCCACAACCCATCTTGACCCCATACTGAGAGACATCACCTGCATCGGAACCCTCTCCGGTTTCACAATTAATTATTCAAAATCCGAGATCTTCCCGCTCACTAAATCTACCCAACAAACCACAACCGAATACCCCCTCCGCTGGTCCCCGGACGGTGTCAGATATTTGGGAGTACAAATATCCCTAACCAAACCCACCTTGCTTGCCGATAATTACTCAGCAGTGGCACAAATAGTTGAGACCAAAATCTCACGTTGGTGCACTCTTCCATTATCCATCGCCGGTCGGTTTTCCCTCATTAAAATGATTCTGCTTCCCAAACTCTTTCAGCAACATATCCGTTTGACCTGGTAGGGACTACTTTGCCAATCTACATATGCTATTTGAACAATTCTTCTGGCACTCTGGCGCGGTGCGCAAGAAGTGGACTGACATGGCCATCCCATACAAACAGGGGGGATTCACAGCCCCGGATCTAATACTTTACTGGACTGTGGCTCAAGCCCAACACGCCACTCACTGGTACCCTGGTTCCCCAGCACGCCCGCACGTCAAATTGGAATGATTGGCTGCCACCGGCACCAACATAATGTCCCTCATACTGCATCAGCATTACACACCGGACTCTCCTATTGATCCACTCAATACGACCCTTCAGGCCTGGGCACGCTTACTGTACCTGACACAAGAGTCCTCCCCATACTACAAATGGCTCCCCGTGTGGTCCTTCCCTGGATTGGAACCCACACACGATACCGCTTTGATCCGACACTGGGAGGGGATGGGATACCGGGCACTGTCTGACTTTTATCCCAAGGGCAGGTTCATTGACCTCCAAACGTGGAAACAAGGGCACACCGGCTCTGCCTTGGAGACTCTCCAATATTATAGACTCTGCACTGCGTTTCACACTAAATGGCCCTCGTTTCCAGACGAGCCCCCTGATAACCCGGCGATCGCATATATCGCCAACTCTGGCGGCACCTGTGGAGTAGTATCCTCATTATACAAGATCCTACAATAAACTACCCTGCTTCCTGCTCCCAAGGCGCGCCATGGCTGGGCGGTTGAACTGGGCTCAGAAATACCCAACGAACTTTGGGGGGCAATGTGCCTACATATTAAAAAAGTCTCCCTCAACTTTCGTCACCGCGCTATGCAGTACAAACTCCTAAACAGGCTTTATTATACCCCATACAGGACTTCAAAGTTCACCCACACCACAGCGCACCTCTGTCCCCGTTGTGGATCGGCAGGTGCCGATCACTTGCATATGTTCTGGACTTGTGATAGACTGTTTGCATTTTGGGAAAGCATTTTCGAAACGCTCACTGTTATTACTGAAACTGTGGTTGATCCTGATCCTTTAGCGGTTCTGTTTGGGGTTTGGAAAACAGATGACACTAGACATTTGGCAAAGTTTCTAAATAGAAATTGTATGATTGCCAAAAAATGTATACTCCAGAGCTGGAAAAGCTCCTCCCCCCGGTATATCAGAGATGGCTGCGCTTGCTCACCTGGTCACGGAACTGCGAGGAGGAATACCTGACCATGATCCCTGCCCAACCCCCCCCCCCCAGGAACATCTGGGCTGAATTCAATGCGTATTTTACCAGGCAAAGCGAGGGTACGCCAGGGCCAGGCTTGTCCCCTGCTCCATCAGGGACCGCTTCTGTACCATGAATGCTTACTTGCTCCTCCTTCAAGTGCAGCTCTGTGGACAGTGCTCTAATTGCTCTGATCAATGTATTAAGACCTATGTGTTGTTCCATAGTATACTTGCTTTATACATTTGTTGTCCCATTGTATGTACTGTTGTGAACCTCTGCCGACAAAAATAAAAATTTAAATAATTTGGTACTTCATCATCAGATTCTATAACGTATATATTCTTTCTTCATCGGCATCTCTTCTGGGTGTGTCATATCTGCTTCATGGGACGTCACCAGTTTTCTCTTTCATTTTCTTTCACACTTATTCCGGAACATCCTTGAGAAGACCGTAATTTCTTCATGGATACATACCGGGATTTCTCAATATATACCTTGTTTCAAGGACTCTTCGCGGCATAGGTACCATTACATTACCTTGCGCATGCTGCAATTTGTGGTTGCCAACATATAAGCAGGATGGGGGCGGGACTTCTGGTAGGAGTACTTGGCAGTAGTGGATGTAATTAGATGGTCCTTTTTATATGGTCTCATATATAGTACACAGACAGTGTTTGTAAATTATGCCTTTGTAAGTAGAGAAATATTTCGATTTTTGAAAAATAAAAATAATTCCAAATGGATTGTTTATGGTGATTGATGGTTGATAAATCTAATATATTGATTGATCATAATTGTAGTCAGATACACCATGACCTCACAGAAGGTCAGGGCAGATTGCCATGTGGCTTTTAACCATGCACAAACTAGATACTTTTTGCCCGGACAATGGCAGGCACAAGATTTGAAGACCTGGAATTGTAATATAAAACATATGGTGCAAAACGTGGGCCTGTTTTTTTATGACCTACAAGGGAGGATAGCTCAGCGGCAACGTGCCTGCCTTGGAAGCAAGAGGGCATGGACCAACACAGGCTCGATCCCCTGGTCCATGCTTAGAAACCTCTGGGTATTAAGCACGTTATAAATAACCCATCATATCATATCTCAAGGCCTGCTGGATGAGGCCCTTCAAAAATTGTACCTGACATCCACAAAGGTTAATGAGAAACTGACTCTTGTGAATCTTTCAGCACATCTCTTCTTTCACCTTCAAATGAATTAACTGAAAGCTCATATGATTTGCACCAATTTACAGAAAATATCCAAGAAGCCTCTGCAGAATTCGGTTTTATGCATGAAGCCAAACAGTGCATAGAGATAAAACTCTCAGATCTTAATGACATTCATAGTCAATGTCTACAGACACATGATGGGTTGAAGGCCAAATAACTAACCAAACCACTTACACAGATGCCTTATTAGATGACACAATAATTATATAAATACAACTGACACAACTGAGTGTTAAGATTAAACTGAAAACATGTAATGAAGGACATTGACTCACAGACAGAATTTGATCAGCTATTTAATCATATAAAAATCATTAAGACGCAAAGGGCTGAGCTAGCCCAAAAGAATGATTCTACAATTCGGCAAACACATCAGTTTACCTGACAACTGACAAACGGTCAAATGCAGGATTCTCAGAATAAGGTGGCTGTGCAAGTATTAATGCAGAGAATAGAGGAACAGGTCTCATTAAGGGAGAAACTAGACACTTCAGGAAAGCAATATGATAACACAATGGCCGCAATGGAAAATGTAAAGAAACAATTAACTAGCTTTCAGACTATCAGTCAAGAGTCAGAAGAAGAAACACAAATCTATCATCAAGAAAAAGACACCTTACAGGAGGAGCTGCACTGCGTACAGAAGGATCTACAAAACATGAAAGAAACACTGGCTTCCGAATCTAGGGAATTTGACGTTAGCTAACCTAGTCTGAATAAGTCTAGGGAACATCTAGTGCAAAGTAAGCACCAGGTAATAATTGAAATGATTCATAATGCTAAATTAAGACAAGTAATCAAAGATGTTCACGCAAATTCAGACTCTCAGGCTAAACCTCACAAACAGATATATTTAATGGAAGAAAGGGGAATGCCCCCAATCCCTGATGATACCTCTCATTGCCAAAAATTTCCCAAGAGTCATGCTAGAGATTTTGGTGCACTTAGCAATATTCATGATATTGGGCCACCAAACTCATAATCACCTCTCCCCAAACTCACCCATCAGATCAGAGGAATACACTGATATTCAAGTGAGATGAGAGGGGAGTGGCACACTTAACATGTCATAGGTAGACAGAAGAGGGAGTAAGAGCGCACCCAAAAAGAGAATTAGTGAGTTAAGCATAGTCATCTGTATGGGTGGGGAAAAAAAGCTTTGTTCACCCGCCCCCCACATGGCTGTTTTATTGCACGCTGCTAAAACCTGCTGCCTGAATGTTGTGCACAACTACGTTTTGTTCTGATTAATTCATCCTATAAAGCTTTCTGTGTTCATGGTAGAACACACAATAGGCCAGATTCTCAAACCTTTTTTTGGCGCCAGTGATAAATTGTTCTAACGCATCTCATCCCTCGTGTCAAAACAAGGTGCACCAAAATCTACAAAGAAGCTCTGAATGTGTGCATCCTGAATGCATCCACTCAGAGGCCCTTGTTCACTCCCTTTGCTCATTTGCGCAAATAAGGTGGCATAATTATTACGCATTTCAATGCACATCCTAAATCTTCAAATGGCACAAATTAAAGATATTCAGTTACACCCGTTGGAGAGTAGTGGTAAACATCGCTGCTCTCTCTCTTTCATTTCTTGCCTTCCAACAAGAATAGAAATGCATTTGAATTGTTCTGCATTGGGGCAGAGAGCCTGTAATATATTACTGTCTGTAAAACGCTCCCAACACTCATTTATTTAAGCGTGCTGGGCAGCACATCCTAGCATTACTGCCCAGCCATTCCTGAAGTCACATTTTGTCATTTGCACTACATTTTGAGAATCTGCCTCAGTTTGTCTGCTCATTATACCACAACTCCTGGAGCATTCTCACTCTTCTGAGGAGAAAATATTGATCAAGGCAATCCTGAAAGTTGCAATGCATATTGATAAATTTGAGTACCACCGGTCTATTGCTTGATTCCTCCAAACTAGGGTCATAAAATCGAACAACCGCCCCAATAAAGAGCTGAGTCGGTAGTCAAATTGAAGAGTGTGGAAGCAAAGGGCCGAGGTTCATATCTTGGCTTTGCCAGTGGACGATGCAGTGATACTGGACAGATCATCTTGTTTCACTGTATAGTTCTCTGCTGCCTTCCTTGAGAAGGTTTGCCTTCTCATACACAGACACCATTGTTTAGCCCATTTCCTGATCTTCCTTTTAATTTAGGTCATCTGAGTGAAGGGGGTCACAGAAGAGAGCTGAACAAATGCCACAGCCCTCTGGTGAGAACGTTTTCAGGTGTGAAATTTTAGCATAAGAAAGTGGTACCTTTTAAAAACAATTTGAAAGTGACTTTTGCACATCATAAGTAACTGTCAGCAAGTTTGTGGTGGCTGTAATTGAAGCTTTAAAATACACACAATAGAAAAACCCAGATTAAATGTTTTAAGCTCACACTAATTGATAGTCAGGTACTTGTCTTGATGATGGATAACATAAACCAGACTCATTCTCCCTTTGCATAACATGCCTCCATAAAATGCTGTTTTAAAATAGTCAAGTTGATTTCTTATGTGATTTGTGTACTTTAAAAGTCAGTTCTACAAAACAGGGTATTATTCTATCTCATCAAAGTCGAACATTCACAAATAATTGTACCTTGCTCTATGATAAGAACTGGAAGACAATGTGCAGCCATTGCTGATTGGTTATGTGGTCAAGCTGGGAGCTGAGTCAATGTGTGTGATCTTGGGCATTTCATTTCATCTTGCGGTGCCTAATGTGTAAAAATGTCTATTCACTCACACTTCTGAGTTGTCACCACCTAGGAGTAATTTAGTTCTCAAGGTATGCTCTTCAAAAAAAGTCTCACTCACGGTTTAACTAGCTGTAGTGTTGCTTCATTTAATAGTAGCCATAATATAGTTTATGCCAGAAAATACATTTGTTTAATTGCTGACTGATATCAACACAGCTTGACAACTATAGCTTTCTTCTAATCTCAGTATATGTTACCATATATGCACCTTTCTAGTAGCTTCTAAGTTGCAGTCACCATCTCTTCTATGCTACGGTGTGTGTGCATTTCTCATTGCATCCAATCTGTCAGCATGCTTGAGCACATTTACATTCTGCTAATAAGAGTCCTCTGTCTATGCTGGGGTATGTATACCTTTTTTATTATGGCTACAGTTCTGTGTCCTGCATCTGAAACTACACCCGCCTCATGACTGCTATCTTTAGTTTTGGCTATTAGGTGGTGCTTAAGCACCACCTATAAGTCGAACCTATATGACTGAAGTACAGCGAGAAGGGAGATGGGATGTGACACACAATCTGTAGGTGCTGCTTGGTTATTTACTGACCTGTTGACTGCCCTTGGCCATGTTAATCCCTATGGCCATTCCAACACAATTCTGGACCCTCCCTGCCAAATACACATCCTCCTAGGATCTATTTGAGCTTGCAATATCAAGAAGTAACATTAGACATTGGCCTGCCAGTGTTCCTTCTAAACAGTCTTCTGAGCTAATGGCTTAATTAGAGTTATACATATGTTACTGGTGCAATAAACATGTCTTACCAAGTCTGCCTTCAGCCACTTCATTTATAAGCAGTATGCGTGTCGTTCACTGAAGACCTGTTAAAAACAAGCATAGGCGAAGCCAACAGTTTCAGATAGACATTTCCTAGGCACGTCTATTATATGTCTAGGTACTCTCACCATTTTCAAGCTGTTCCCCCATTGCTCTTTTATTGACACTTGTTTATTATTCTGATTCCAGCAAGTCTGAAGAGGGTAAGGGGCTGAAAGGGAGTACCCACACATACTTTTATTGCTCAAAGGCAGAATATCAAGCTATGGATTGTGATTGCATTGAGGGGAGAAGAACCAGAGATTCTGGATTGCTTCATTTCTTTGGTTCGGTGGGTGGGACATCTATACCCAGGACCCCAAAATTCCTTAAGAGGGCCCTGGAGTCAAGGCATGAAAATTAGTTATGGGAACAACAATTACAGCATATGATTCAACATAGAGATCACTCAACTCGTTTGGCTGCCATTGAGAGGCAGAAGATGCAACCCAAAAGGGTGTTTTAAATGTCCCTATCTATGCCAGGCTCCACGCCCCCCAGGTAGATGGAGAAACGCTGAGTTTGATTGACAATATGATGACATGCAATACTATCCAGCCCCATAAAAACGTTTTGAGGCCCCTAACTCAAAAGACCAATGGGAAAGAGAAATGAGAGGAGATCCCCAGTATCATGCAAGAAGAAACATCTTAGAGTCATAGTGGCAAAGGGGGAAATGTGCAAAAAGGGAAGGGGATTTTAGTAGTGCCTCTGATTATAATCAGGGAAGCTGGACACTGGTAAAGAGATATAGAAAAAGCCAATCAAACAGATTAAGACTATAAAACACTTGATGACTCCTTATAATATGCAAAATATTCTGTTTGGGAAAACCTAGAATTGTACGAACAAATGATTGCATCATTTGGATTGAAGAATGATCCAAACAACATAGATTGTATAAAATGTACCTTCTCTCCTGAGTTTTCAAGTTTCTTTGCTGGACTGGAAGACCAAAATCACTACAAATGGTCCTATTGCAGGTGGCCATTGTGAAATATATTTCCAATCAGAGAAATCCTCAAGAAGCAAGACAGCGTGCAATTTACTACATGTTGAGGATCAATCCCCTGGGAAGTTTTCTCAAGAACTCAAGCATCATCTGCCCAGATTTCTCGACGTGTTGATCCCGGAAGTCAAGACTTCAAAGTTACATTCTTCCATATTCTTACAAAATGCATAGCTACTTAGCTAGTGCATGATTTGATCATCAGTTTTACGTGGATAATCATACAGGCTACGAGAATCTATCAAGTACAAAAATCAATTACTCCGAAGAACAAAGAAAAGAACCCCAACCAATCTCCTGCCCCAGCCTCCATTAAGGTAGTTGTGGAGAAAAGTACTCCTCAGTTGGACTTAGATACAGGGGTGCCTTTCTTCTCTGTTGTTAATGAACCTAACAGGCAACAAAGACCCTACGTTCCAAGCCAGCTGACTAGTGCTCCACCGGGAAGACACATAATACTCATCCCACAAAAGATTGAGTCAGACTGAGGGAGTCATTTCATAAGGAAAGTAATGACTAAAATGTGGGAAATTCTTGGAGTTAAGAGAAAATTACATATCACCCACCATCCAGCGGGAAGGCTGAGGGGGTGAAGCGATATAATAAAATTATGGTAAGAATCTTAAAGAAGTTTGCAGTGTCATCTGAACCCAGTTGAGCCTTATGATTACCACTAATCCTGATGGCCCTGAGGTCTAGACCAAAGACAACAACTAAAATGTCCCCTTTTGAACTCATGACTGGTTGGAAAATGGTCTTGCCTCAAAATCTGTTATACCAAATGCAGGATCAGACATTGATCAACGCTCTACCACTCAAAATCTTTTTCCCTAAACACAGTGGAATCTAAAGAAATCTGCATTAGATACAAAAGCCTACTATATCCTGCGAACATCCAAAAAGGAGTATGAGGTGGTTGATAGAATTTATCTTTATAATTTTCAAAGGAATCAGCCCAAGGAAGGCAAGTTTCTTGTAGGTTGGAATGATCACATGGGATCGCTGACAAGGTCTCTCCCAGTGCTTACAAAATAGGTATTCCAAAAGGGGAGCAAACAGAGCAACACTGGGTCCACGTGAACCAGCTAGAAGCCTGCCACCCTCAAAATGCTCATTGGATCAAGGAATCAGTTAATCTTCCCGATCAGATGAATTCTGACCAAGGGCAGGAATCCATGGGAATACGCGAGTATGAATGATTTGACTGAAGGGATGCATTTCTGAAGAATGTTTATAATATTTTTGACACTATGAAGATAATTATGTAATTTGTGTATAATGTAGGGTAGAATAGGGAACCGTAAAATATGTTATGTTAGATGTCATTTGTATAGCACCTTCTGATATTGGTATGGCCTTGAAGAACTGGGTTATAGGTCAAAGGTTCGACTCAAAAGGGTCGAATGACAAAAGGGTCGAGTCAACTCTACCGAAAAAAAGGGTTGAATTATTATTGGTGTAAAAACACATTTTTATAAGCTATACTAAAGCAAAATAAATATACAAACATTTAAAAAATGTTTTCGATCATTTTGTTTTCGGCCGAATTGACTCGACCCTTTTGTCATTCGACCCTTTTGAGTCGAAACTTTGCCCGGACACTGACGAACTGTAGTCAAATAAATATGTCAAATATAAATGTCAAATAAAATCTTGTCATGATGTTATACTAAACCACTCTCTACCATCTATCTAGTTAAATAATTGACATTCCATCCAGCCTCCTAGACAAGAGAGAGAGAGAGAATGGGGAGACCCTAAGCAAAGGGCATTAATTACATGCCCCAATGGAGTAAAAGGGGGAGTGATTGTCCGAGTAGCCCTATCTCAAGAAAGATAGATTTAATCCAAGCCTCAATATGACATGCTGAGGCAGTCATGTGTGACAGATTAATGTGAACCCCATGTTGGAAAACAAATAAACAAGGGATACATTTTTCAAGAAAGAATGATCCCTGAAACTGGTTTCTGCTCCTGGAGATACAACACAGATAGTTCTACTAAAGTGATCTTAGAACATCAAGTCTATCTGAAAGACAGAGAGAGGCATTGCACAAGACAGTTTGGTTTGTGTAGGAGATTTATGCTCATTGCAATGATGTAAAGGGTGTACCAGTTATGTTATGTTATGCTAGCTTAATTTATTTTATAAATCGGACACTCGCCGAAGCATCTTGATGCTAGCAGAGTCCTTGGAGGAGAGCCATCAACAGAAAAAGAGAGGGTAGGCTTTAAAACAAGTACATTTTCAGCAGTCGGCAGAAAACCAGATGATTATCTATGGATCTTAGTGGAGCGGGCAAGGAGTTCCACAATTTAGCAGCGGCCACCGAGAATGAGTGGCCCCCAACTCGTTCAAACTGATAACGAGGAGCAGAAAGAAGACAAGAGCCCTTAGATAATAAATCATGGGAGGCCCCATAGGGACAAACATTTTCCTGAAGATACTCCACACCTGACCTATAAAAGACCTGATGTACTATCAATAATGACTTAAATTGCACATGTTGGAGCACTGGCAGCCAGTGCAGTGATCTAAGAACGGGGGAGATGTGAACCCCATAAGGAGTACCAGTGCAGACACGTGCTGCATAGTTTTGAATAAGTTGTAACCGATGCAGCAGGTACAAAGGTTGTGCCAGCAGCAGTGAGTTACAATAGTCTAGTCGACTTAATACCAATGAGGCCGTAACTAGAGGCCTAAATCGAACCGGAAGGAGCAGCAGCACCCTTCGGAGGACGCAAAGTTGAAAAAAGCATTCCTTACAGATGGCCCCGACTTGGGCGTTCATCGACAATGATGCAGAAAGAATGACTCCTAGATTCTTTACCTCCGGTAAATGGGATCTGCAAATAAATGCGTGTCTGTGTGCCCAAGTACATTTTCAACAAAGTAAATTAAACTTTTACAGACTGCAACCATTTCTAATGCCCTTTTCCATATGGTTTATTGTCATTAAGTACATGGACCTCAATGATTTAGAAAAGTCTTTTTTGTTCTGAACTCCATCCTCTTATCATAGATTCATTGTATTGTCCCTCATGGAATTTTCTTTGCCTTGGGAAGAGGATGTTGGTACATTGCCAGCCAGTTATTTAACTATAAGAGAGGGTAGAAAGGCTGGCTCAGTCTGACATTTTGACCAGATGACAATATCTTCTCTATCCTATTCTATTAATTTACACATTTTAGATTTAACAATAGCATACACTATTGCATGTATTATTTAACAATAACATCCAAACATTCATCCTTTGATCTAACAAACTTTAATTACTTTTCTTACACAGATTCCTTTTTATTCAGAGACTAACAACTATTCAGGAATCACAGGTTTTCAGTTGGCTTATGGGGACCCAGCAGTGTTCCTCTTTGGAGATTTCAATTCTGTAGGCAACTGGAGATATATTTTCTATAATTTTGAAAGTGCCTCCCCGGAGCAGAGGAATTTCCACTCCTTAGATTGGGGGTCTGGAAATTTTAGATATAAAATCAATCCTCTTTCTCATATTACTTCTTTGAAGTTGAAGTTCAAGTTTCATAATACGATTTAATACTTATGACAGTTTTTTCAAAGTTTTATTAAGCAGAGGTAAATGCATGTTTAAGGTGTTTGCAAAGATTTTCAATATATTCATGTGTTGTCATTGATCAACATATGTTCTTGTGTTCAGTATAACACATATTAAGGCTATACCATTCCTCTACTAAACATGAGTTCAAAAGCAGGCATCTTAGTAGAACAAGTAGGGCTAGACCTCAGAGGCACCAGACTAGTTTTAATCACAAGTCTCAGCCAGGTCCAGAATCCGCCATAAACCACTTTAGATTTTCCATAATTGTGTTGTATCGCTCTACCTTCCATTGGATGCCTGGTGGTAGGTAATATGCAGTTTTCACTTAACTCCCAACATTTCATACATATTAGTCATTATATCACAGCAGAAATGACTATCCTGTTCACATTCAACCTTTCGAGAATAACCAAAACAGGAAAAGATATGGTTAATTAATAAAGTGGCAGCAGTATCTGCCTTAAAATGCTAGGCTGGGAAACATCTGATCCATTTGGTAAATAGGCACATAACTGTCAACATATATTTGTTGCAGTACACAGAATGAATCACTGGACCAATGAAGTCAGTCTGAAGATCAAGCCATGGTAGTATAATTCCTTTCTTTTGAAAAGGAGCCCTGTACCAGTGAGTAGGGGAACTTGGTTAGAACTGAGCACACACTCGAGATCCTTTTAAATATATGTTCAAATCCTGACCCTTGTGTGGCCAGTAAGCTACCTCACATAGGATCTCCATTGTTTTTTTTAAATCCCAGATGACCAGCTGTTGCTGCATCATGGGCATGATTTAACATTATGCTTCAGAATGAGGGATGTTCTACCCACTGATCGTAATTAGATTGGGATTTCCTAGCCAAAAGCACATCTTGAATTTTGAACATTTTCACAAAATTCATGAGGGCTCAAAGCTCTTTATTTTGCACAATTCTGTTCAGAGAAGAGAACATTTTTTGGCTCTTCAAGTTGTAGGACAATTTATCCAATAATCAGGTATTCTTTCTGAGCAGTAATTAGATCTTGATCTGGGACATCTCTACTCCACTGATGAGTGAAAAGCTCACTTTCAGCATGTGTTTGAGTGACAGCCGTTACTTTTATTTCGGCAAGGACATGTTCTATATCAATGTGTTCCTCTGAAAGTGTTCCAGGTTAGGCTAATTCATTTGCTAAATCATTTCCTGCATTGTCAGGGCCATCAATGTTTGAGTGCTCTTTTATTTTTTCCCAAAATATTGTTATACTGTTTCATATCACTTAATCATCTATTGTTTGGATTAACTGCCTGTGTTTCAGGGGGTTGTTGTTTGTGCACAGCATTCCCCTGGCTTTCCAAATTACCAAGTGTTCAACAAATCCATTGCTGATGTAGTCTGAATCAGTTATTATTACAAACTCCTCGAGTTCTTTTTTTACAGCAGTAAAGACAGCTTTATGAATGGCCATACCTAAGCATTTCTAATGATGGATATGAATTCCTTCTCGTCACTTTCTTTAGTATGGAAGAAACATCCATCCACATAAACTATGGGCATTGCCAACAGTTGCTTTCATCAGACACCGTATGAGGAGAAACTCAATATCCTCCATATTCATGGTTATTTTTAATTCTTCATCATCTAAGCAGTTATCAGGCATACATGACTGTATTCAAGATAACTCCTGAGCCATCACCCTCTTCTAACGGCCATTTCTCATTTCTACTGGGAAACCCTGCATTAAAATAATCCTGGAAGTAATCCTTGAATTAGTGACATTCCAATTCCATATTTGGAAACTCTGCAAGATCATAGAAGCTGGTGGGAGGTCTCCAATGTGCTCCCCATAAATCAATGACCGTAGTTTTATTATTCCCATACCATTAGCAGGAGTGCTTTCCCACATTCATTGAACTGAACTTTATCTCAACAGGTGGTAATGTTTTACTCATGTTTGAGATTACCTTTTTAAACTGGCCAAGGCTGCAGTTAAACTGATGTCATAAAATCCTGTTTACAGGAGCATCTCTTTATTTTTGAGTGGATAAGACAAGCAAGGAGCTTGGGCCAGAGTTATTTTCAGTTGTTTTTCAGCCTCTGTTTGAGAGTCTTCTACTCCCATTTCACACTTGCCTTCAAAAGATGGACCAATGGCTAAGCTCTGTGTCATTCTCTATGAAATTATGACTGTAGTTGGTCAATGCAAATATCCTTTGTAATTCACATAGATCTGTGGTGTTATTCAGTTTTAGGGGAGCATCAGCCTTCTTTTCTGGAGATTAAAGTCCTCTGATGTGATTTCATGAACTAGAATATTTACTTTCATTCTGCAGCATTGTGCTTTCTGAAGAGAAAGTTTTGCACATGCATTTCTTAATTGGGTCAACAACTGGGGAATCACTGCCGAGTGTTCTTCCAAAATCGTACTTTTGATTAACAGGTCATCTACACAGGCCACATTCCCTCTCTTTACAAGATCTGGCATTGCTTTATGTAGGAATACGTTAAACTCATTTCTGCTGATAGTGTACTCAAATGAACTACAAGCCCATGCGTACTGCTGCCCCCAAACGTAAAGGCAGATCTACATTGTTGTTCATGGTTATTAGTACTGACTATTCAATAACCATTCATCAAATTGTGGGTAGAATATACTTTAGAAACCAGGATCTGTGCAAGGTCCTGATTGATATTAAGGAGGGAACACCTTAACATATCTACCCCGTTGTTCATTTCCCTTAGGTCTCCATAGTGTCTATTGTCCTTTGGTTTTCAGCATTCCTAGCACTGAGCTATTACAGGGACTGTGAATTTGATTAATAATCCTGCAGGATTACACATTTTTGATAATGTCCATGAGTGTATCAATGGAGGCTAGAGCTAACCAGTATTGTCTTTCAAATACTGACACTATATTAGGGTTCATAGGTATTGTTAAATAATGAATGGGCATATGTCCACTTTAATAGGATTTGACAGAAAACCTTTTCTGGAAATCTAGAAATACTTGTCTCAATTTTTGTCTTTGTTCATCTGTCCCACGTGCATCAGCCATACTGATGTATTTTTCTACCATCTGATGGAAGACTGGAAATATTTCTGAGGTTGCAATTTCTGAAGTATTTTCTAGTTGGGTGGAGACATCCTTATTTATGGCATCTACCTGGATGGATGATATCTTGGTTTTGAGGTAATTGCTAGTGATGCCGAACACTATTTTATCCTCCATTATATCATAGGTAACACCCCCACGCCATAAGTACATTATACAATTCCCCCTTGTCAAGTATTGAGAGTTTCTAGTCTGCTTCCATTGGTATTGTTATAGCAATCCTCATGTAGAGGACCAGTAATGTTGTTGTTTAATTTCATGGACAAGTGTCTGGCATCGACAGCCTTTCCAATGGAGATGTCTTGGTATAAAATGACACTTTTCCAGATAATTACTGTCAACAAATATTCACATGATATAATCTTGAAGAGCTAATAAAGATGTTGGATGTAAAGACCGTCCTTATTGCTGAAGAACATTATTAAAATTAATAAATGCATTAAAAACTTATAGGTTAAATACAGCCCCACAATATTTTGCTCAGAAAATTGAAAGGGCCAAATTTAACAGACCGGTAAGATACTTCTTTGCTCATTGTCTGGTCCTGCCAAAAGTAAAAAGACACAAAGGAGGAGGAGTGAGCTTCCCTAGAGTAGCGGCAACTACTGGAATGCCCCCCTCCCCCAAACTAAGAGAAGAGGAATCATATCTGGCCTCCAAAAAGCCCTGAAAACATGGCTATTCATATAATTGGGGCAAAGCACCCTACACATACATCACGGATCATGCTCATCTGCTCTCTGTGAATATCCTACACTGTGGTACTGTTTTCATGTTGGTAGTGGTGTGGATTGGCACCACTGATGTATGATGTTGTTTCAGATAACTAGCTTGCAATAGTGTCCTGATGCCTCTGGGCTTAGGCGCTTTACAAATGAAACACAAATAAATCAATAAAGACATAAATAAAAGCTGCTTCATTTAATAAGGTTTGTCCTTTCCTGATCTTTATTAGCAACATTTATTGTCGAGTATTTCAAGAATTTCTCATTTGATTTTAACACCAGCTGCATAATGTAGTGATTGAGCTGACCTACATGCCTTTTGAAGATCACTGAAATCTATTGGGTATCATCCGCATCTGAACCACACTTTGATGTTAATTAAATATGAATGAATTGTGAATCGATGTATTTTGTGATTACCAATATAAAAATCAGAAACAACATCTCTCATGATACCGCACTAATGGCTTATTGAATTGGTTCCAATTTTTATCTTCAGCATAGACATGCTAGTAATAAGGAATTTTGAATCAATAGCATCAAGTCCAGATTCCCATGTATCTATTACATTAAATGAGGGAATCTTCTCATATTTCGGTAATTGTCTAAGGAATCTTTCAGTGATGAAGCTTTGTTCTTGAGTTAAACAGACTA
The DNA here is from genome assembly GCF_040938575.1 of Ambystoma mexicanum. Taxonomy (NCBI): domain Eukaryota; kingdom Metazoa; phylum Chordata; class Amphibia; order Caudata; family Ambystomatidae; genus Ambystoma; species Ambystoma mexicanum. The sequence goes on from NC_090941.1 coordinate 862,880,808, forward strand.
TGGAGGGAACGGAATCTGTACCTCTATTAGGTCAAATAATGAAGTAAATGAGTTCTCTTTCCCTTACAATAAAAGCTAAAATACCTATTATATCTCCTGAATTAGCCAATGGTTTTACTTGGCCTTCACTGGAGTTCTGCTTTGCATTGAATATCAGTGTATTTCCCTCTAGAGTGGAGAATCAATCATTATTTGGAACACAGTGTATTTTCAATGGTTCAGTGGATGTCCCTTCATTATCATCTTGTTCTTTCACACATATGATAGTGATGTCTGGGACTTTATGGGTTTGGAAATTAATCTCCACTCCATCTGGATGCTTTTCAATCAAATGACAAGTAACATTCAAACTAACATAATTGGCACTTCTTTTTAATTTGATCGCCAGAAAATTTGAATCCCTTGGACCTGGATTACACAATCTATCAATGGCTACAGCCTTCAAAGTAAATTGCTTCCCAATATAACAGGTGTGCCCTGGAGAGCCATGGCTCTCACGGGATGGGTGAGTGGCTGTCACCCTATTTTGTTTACTTCATTAACCCCAGCTCCTGGCATCTCTTTTCCATCTAAATGATGTAGTTCCCCAATGAGTGTCTTGAGGGTAATACAGTGATCTTTTACTCTTCCTTGGTTCACAGTATGAAGCACTTTGAAATATCAAGATCACCTAAGACCTTGTATCTATGAGAGATAATAATGCACACTGTCCATAAACTTGGATAACCTTGAAAAAGCGTTAATCTTTCACCTCCAATTTACAATGTGTGAATTAGTGGATAATGCTGACTGGATGGTGATGATATTTGTGGTTTCATGAGCTTGACATTGGGCAGCCACCTCAAAGGCATTCCTCTTAAACTCAAGTTCATATGAATTGGTCATTGTTTCTACAGGAATAAAAATGTATTCAGAAATATAAAATTGGAACAGAGACCTCCCTCATGTCATCAGGTTCAATGTCAAAACCTTTACTTGGATGCAATCTCTAGAAACATCTGGAGAGGAAGGACTATCTTTAGTTTTGGTTTCTTCTCCAGGGTTATTTTATCTTATTTTCTGGGTCTCATATCTAGGGGATTCTATATTAATCTCATTCTTGTCTTTTCTTTTAGGTACTCTACTTTTCAAAATGAAATTATCACATTTATCTCTATTCACATTTCACTTTTCAGTTTTGATCTCATTTTCCCTCAAGAAATTAAGAGGTTTCAATATTGGCCTTTGCCAAATTTTTCAGCCAGCAAACGCAGTTTTATGTTCAATGGATGTAAAAGAAGCTTCCTCTAAGGCTTGGCATGTTTTTCCTATTTCATCATCCCTTTCATCTACTTTTTGTGCATTTTGAATGGGAACAATATCCTCTCTTCATTGTTTACTGTAAGCTGTCATCTCATTTTGGGTAAGATGTATGTGAGAATTAGAATAAGGCTTTCCCTCTTGGGATCTCAAGATTTGACCAATGCTCTCTGTCAGTTGTTTGACCTGTTGCTCAATTTGTGAATTCTTTTCTCCGCCCTCTGAACTCTGAGGTGGTATTTGATCATATATGTGTTCCTTTCTAAAAATAGAATTATCGCTTCTCATATAGTCATTTTATTAGCTCTGATAGCTGTTATTGTAGGTGGTGGTCACTCTCCAGTCATCCTGAGACTGGGAGGTATTATCCTGAAACATAGGAGGAGAAGGAAGTAAGTTGTCTTTGTAATTGTTTCTAGGAGGTGGTGATTGCTTTCTCTCCTGAGGAAGATTTGATTCAGAATTCCGGCAGAACCTTATCTTTGGGTTCTAAGTATTTCTCTCTGATAGAGGAACATACTTGTATCCCAGGATAGGTCTAGAACTTGAATACCAAGGACTAATATAAGTCTTCAATTTTGTGGGATTGGTTTTCTGCATGCCAGTTAGAGGACTAGTCATCTGGTTTTGAACAGAGATTCTCTGCCTGCATCCTTAACAGCAGAGGAGTACATCATTCTCCTCTTTCTCAGTCCAGCTGAGGAGTACTCCTCATCTCAGCTAACTTAAATGTGGCTGGGGCAGGCTTTTATTTGGGGTTCTTTTGTTTGTTTTGGGGAATTGTAGGGTACAGTACTTAATACATCCATGTAGCTTTCATGATTATACACTCGAGTGACCTTGATTCATCAAAATCGCAAACTGTTTCTGGGTTATAGGCCTCAAATAATTTCTGAGGGTTAATATGACATTTCATCATACTGTTGCTCAGAATAAGTCTTTCCCCAACTACCTAGTGATTCTGGGATAGCCCCATAATCCTTGGCATAGATAGTGGCCTGTAGAATGCCATTTTCAGTTTGCATTCTTTGGCTCTCAATGTCAGCAAGATAGGGTAAATGGTCTCTCTGTTGGATCATGCGCTGTATTTAAATTTCCCTTAACTTATTTGTAATAATTTCTTCACTGATTCTCTGTTTTGGAGTTTTCTCATTCCCTCCTGTGTCCACTGCTGACTTACTAACTGGGCCACTCACCCTCCTCTTACCTAGAATTCACGATATTCCTGTGCATCTGACAGGGAACTCAAGTATTCATGTGTGTCTGGGCAAGTTTGTGAGGGGAAATCAGTGAGTTTGTTGCCCCCTATCTCCTGACTAAGGGTACACCATCAGATCCATCTGTAGGCCTTTAGGAAGTTCTGGGCATTGGAGAGGCATTCCTAGGAATTTTAGAAAGTCTCCCTTCTTTCATAAAACCTATTTCTGCATGAACTTTATCTGCTAAATCTTAACCCAATTTAGTTTCCTTAATTGCTTGTCTTAATTCAATCTCGATTTTGCATTGTTATTAATGTTTTTGTTTTTTATTAGTGTGTTACAGTTACAATAAACTTTTCAAAGAACATACGAAAATATAAATGAATAGAATAATAGAATAATACATTACTTTAAAGCTAAAACACCCCATACAGTTGATTACAATGTCAAAGTGGTCACAGCTCATACAAATTCAAAAACAGCAATTACTCTAATACATTATAAACAAAATCTAGCTATACCTTATATTCGTTATGGACAACAACATTATACAGTATAATTAACACAAACACTAATTGCCTTTGATTCCACAACCATTACTCTCTACTGTCTTCCCAATGCTGAAGCTAAAGGTAGCTGCTAAGCAACTATTCCAAAAATATTTGTTTTTAATATTCTCAAAGTCATGTACAGACTTGCCCAGGCATGTGGTATAATGCTGTTCCAGGGAAACATGTTCATCATGTTTAATCCAATCCAATTATTTAGCTTGACCCATGTGTTCCTGCTTCAATTGACCATAGTGTTTTTCCCACAGAGGGATACATCGTGGAAAAAGAGCCACTAATGTTATCCATTTCAATTATAATATGTTGCTTACTTTGTTCTAGTTGTCCATTTTCATATGGTTTGGAATAGATATGCTGACTTAAATGCAGCCTCTGTACTGCAGTAACTTTGCTGTCACAACACAACAGCTGCCAATTATGCTAAACTGTGACCTGGTGGTAGGATAATCGGGACATCTTAGCCATACCTACGTTTTGATAGTTTACATAATTATTAAAGCTATATATGATTTGTAGCATACCCGAGTCACCCCTTTGTGCTCAAACCAGCTATGAGAGTCAATGTGAATTCCAGGCACTTGACTATCTGAATTCCAGTGAATGGAATAAAACACAGGTTGACTGCCTCTGTTGAAACTCTGGGGGATTGGGTAACCCTCCCTGCCAGGCCCAGTAGCTTGCAACAGAGGATCTATTGGGAGAATTACTCCAAGAGGCAATTCCATAAGAAATGCCTGCCTTACACTTTGAAGCTGCAGGATGAGAAAAGGGGAGAGTTAAGAGAGTGAGAGAGCACAAGGGGGATTGAGAAAGGGTTAATCCAGCCTGGTTTTCTGTGTTCATTCCTTGCATTCCTGTTCCCCTCCACTTCCTGCAGAACTCTGTACTCTGGGTATGATATTAGGAGGAAAGGGTCACTTTTCTTAAGTACAGGGTTTGAACCCCTTTTATTGTACTACTGGCAGAAGTAACTGTTCTCCCAAAGGGTTCTGTAGACAGGCATGATAAGACTGATCCTGTAGGTCGCTGTTTCTGATTCGCTTATACCTTGATGTGCTTTGCACTCTGAAGTAAACTGCACTGAGAATGGGCATTGTGGCTGGCTGTCATACCCTGGAGCAGACATTGGGTGGAGGCAAGAGTTGGTATGCTGCTGCATACTGGGACCTTCGGTGCTCTCTCCCCACCTATCACTCACCCTGGTGTGATTCAGTTAATTGTGGTGCATTGTGGTGCAAATATCCTGGAAACCATGCATCCTATGACATGGACATCAAGTTTTGTTCCTCATGTCGGGACCGGTCCTTCTACAACCACATTTATGTTTCTCTGATTTCAGGCAAACATCTCATGTGTGAAGGTGCTGACATCTGGGGAAAGGGGTAGGGTGCTCAAATGTCATGTAGCTAGTAATGTTCGAAGGGTCCTAACAGGTAACTATGCAACATTTGGTGTAGATTGGTGAAACGGTGTGGAATAGTATAAGGAACAAGGCTTTGCTAAACCACAAACGCACAAGCAGATTTTACTTGTGCTGAAATCCCGAGAACGGGGAGGATTGTCCAAATGTTACATAGCCAGTACTGTCTGGACGGTCCTAACAGGTAACTATGCAAAATTTAGTGCAGATTGGTGAAACGGTGTGGAATTGTAAATGGAATAATGCTTCCCCAAACCACAAACCTCAACATTTTTTTTAGTTGTGTTGAAATTCAGGGAAAGGGCTGGGGAGTCCAAATTTCATGTAGGCAGTAATGTCCGGAGGGTCCTAACAGATAACTATGCAAAATCTGGTGCAGGTTGGTGCAACAGTGTGGATTTGTATAAGGAACAACGTTTTGCCACAAACCCACAAACCCATAAACACCTGTTGACCTTTGCCAAAATACGGGGAAAGGGGTGAGGTGTCCAAATGTCATGTAATCAGTAATGTCCAGAGTGTCGTAATGGGAAACTATGCAAAATCCGGTGCAGATTAGTGAATTGGAGTTGCATTGTATAAAGAACTTGCTTTGCCACAAATCCCACCACAAACACATTTTAGATTTTTTATATGTAGATGATTGCATTTGGTGTATTTAATTGATGTATTGTGAGATGGGCGAAGAAGCATAAATTCCAGATTTGGGAAAATACTTCTTTATTAGTTTTCAATTATGCCTTTTAGGGCCTCTGCACAGTGTCCTTTATGGATCCCTTACTCCCATCCTTCTGGATGCTGGGTCTTCTTCTTCCGTTAATTCTGTTATTCCTGGATGGCTCGATCAAACAGCGTCCTTTTTTTTTAACCTTGTCCTGTCTTGTATTGTTGCACTCCTTCTCTATGTGTGTGGTAGTCCTACCCTCTTTTGCTTCTGCCATTGTCATACATAGCACCTGGTATGCTCACGATTGTCTGGGCATCACTTCCTACACAGATCCCCGAGCTTCCGTATAATGACACCACGACCCCTCCTCAGAAGGAGGTGTCAGGAAATACTGCAGCCTCCTGTGTGGATTGTCCGGCCCCAGATGTGGCTATGCATCAGGGAGCGTGAGAAGCCATCAGGCCTGAAGGAGTGGTGATGCATGCATATGCCTACAATGTCCCTGGGCTCTTGGCAGATGCTAGAGAAGGTGTCCCGTTAAGTGTAAGAGGGGCAGAGTCTTTGCATGTACATATATATATATATATATATATATATATATATATATATATATATATATATATATATATATATATATATATATATACATATATATTTCATGGCCACGGTAGTGGCCATGTAGTTATGGTCAAGTTGCTGTTTCCATAGGAAGAGCACTTTTTGGGTGGCTTATAACTTCGCTCTCCCTGGACGGATCCTCACCACACTTTGTAAAAAAAAGTATTTGGGTCACTCTGAATTATTTTGCAAAGTTTGGTGAGGATTTGTCCAGGGGGGGCAAAGTTATAGGGGGGTCCCAAAACTTTTTTTTTTCCCATAAAAAATTTGCTTGCGCCTACAGCCCAAACCGCTGGACGGATTTCCACCAAATTTGGACCAGGAGCAGCGGCTTGGTCCCGAAAGCGTGCTTTTGCAAATTTGGTGAAAATCCGTCCAGTAGTTTTTTTTAAAATGACCAAAAAGTAGGTAAAATAAATTAGTGATATCTGTGTTCGGTTCGCGGACACACTTCCCTGTTCGCTGCGCGGACAGTGCCCTGATTGACCAATCGTCTTGCGTGATGTTCGCGGACATGCAATGTGTTCGCTGATTGGACAGCGTGGAGCGTGAAGCGCCTCAGATTTTTCGGTAGCGCCCGCCATCTTGGATTCGCAGACGTCCGCAGACAGCGCGGTGAAACTTTGTTCAAAATGTGTATTTTGTAGAGTGTGTTGGTATGTAGGAGTGTTTGGGGAGGGTGGGAGTGTATGAGATAGGATGAAAGTTGTGTTTTTTATGTGTTAGACGTTCTTTTTGTGTTCGATTTGTTTGCGAACATCACGGGTGTTCTGAAATGTTCTAAATAAACTGACTGGGGGGTGTTCTAAGGACTCAATATGTGTCTGTTATGTTCGCAAGCAAAGTGAAACTGTTCTAAGAACACTTGCGATGTCCGGGGAGTGTTCGTAGGGAGTGTCCTGAGGACGCTGTCCGTATTGTTCTCTGTCAAGTTGAATGTGTTTTAAGAACACCCACGGTGTCCTGAAATGTTCGCAAATAAACAAAATGGCGGTGTTCTGAAGACGTTTTTAAGAACACTCCCGGTGTCCTGAAATGTTCGTAGGGGGTGTCCTGAGGACGCTGTCCGTATTGTTCTCTGTCAAGTTGAATGTGTTCTCAGAACACCCGCGGTGTCCTGACATGTTTGCAAATAAACAAAATGGAGGTGTTCTGAAGATGTTTTTGAGAACACTCCCGGTGGCCTGAAATGTTCGTAGGGGGTGTCCTGAGGACGCTGTCCGTATTGTTCTCTGTCAAGTTGAATGTGTTCTAAGAACACCCGCGGTGTCCTGAAATGTTCGCAAATAAACAAAATGGGGGTGTTCTGAAAACGCTTCTAAGAACACTTGCGGTGTCCTGGAATGTTCGTAGGGGGTGGCCTGAGGACGCTGTCCATATTTTTCTCTGTCAAGTTGAATGTGTTCTAAGAACACCCGCAGTGTCGTGAAATGTTTGCAAATAAACAAAATGGGGGTGTTCTGTAGACGCTTCTAAGAACACTTGCAGTGTCCGGGGAGTGTTCGTAGGGAGTGTCCTGAGGACGCTGTCCATATTGTTCTCTGTCAAGTTGAATGTGCCCTAAGAACACTCGCGGTGTCCTGAAATGTTCGCAAATAAACAAAATGGGGGTGTTCTGAAGACGCTTCTAAGAACACTTGCAGTGTCTGGGGAGTGTTCGTAGGGGGTGTCCTGAGGACGCTGTCCGTATTGTTCTCTGTCAAGTTGAATGTGTCCTAAGAACACTCGCGGTGTCCTGAAATTTTCGCAAATAAACAAGATGGTGGTGTTCTGAAGACGCTTCTAAGCACACTCGCGGTGTCCGGGGAGTGTTCGTAGGGGGTGTCCTGAGGATGCTGTCCGTATTGTTCTCTGTCAAGTTGAATGTGTCCTAAGAACACTCGCGGTGTCCTGAAATGTTCGCAAATAAACAAGATGGTGGTGTTCTGAAGAAGCTTCTAAGAACACTCCCGGTGTCCTGGAGTGTTCGTAGGGGGTGTCCTGAGGACGCTGTCCGTATTGTTCTCTGTCAAGTTGAAGGTGTTCTAAGAACACCCGCGGTGTCCTGAAATGTTCGCAAATAAACAAAATGGGGGTGTTCTGAAGACGTTTTTGAGAACACTCCCGGTGTCCTGGAATGTTCGTGGGGGGTGTCCTTAGGACGCTGTCCGTATTGTTCGTTGTTAAGTTGAAAGTGTTCTAAGAACTATCGCGTTGTTCTGAAATGTTCGTAGGTGGTGTCCTGAAAACGGTGTCCGTATTGTTCGCTGGCAAGTTCAAAGTGTTCTAAGAACACTCACATTGTTCGCAGACATTAAAAGTTTCCCATAGATCATAGTTGAAATGTTTGACTCTATGGATGTGATATCCATATTTGGCCATGCACCCAAGACTCTATGCCCTGGCAACAACCACCGCAGCATATCACATTCATATTTGCTTATAACTTTGGGTGAAAAACAAATGTATAAGGAACAAAGGTATTAGATACTATGGATGTGATATGCTGCTATGGTTGTCCTTATTATTGTATTGAAGAGGGAAAATGGAGACCAAATCCATGCCCCCGCACCCCAAGCGCCCCAGCGCACCCATGGGTGACAAATATGCTGAAACACACCCACTTCACCAATAGTGCAACTTCTATGCTACATTAGAATCAATGCTGCAATATCAGAATCTACAAACACAAAAATCCCTGTTTAAAGGCTTGCAAATGCCTATATGAACTAACATGGTCTAAATGCACAGTGTAAAGCTATGTTTCAGGAAAATTACAGCTAAGTTCATTTCACTCACTGAACACTGAACACTGGCTGCGGGAGCCTTATCAACATTCCTCGCAAAACAAGTCCGACCTGCCAAGGCCGCAAGTTCAAGATAAAATTGCTTTCTGCAGACAGACATTTTTTAATTATCCACAAATGCGAGTAAATCACGGCAACCCAGTGTGCTTTTTTTTCTTTCTGGGAAAGAAAGACATTTTCTCAAGGACACGCACAACATTGAAACATAACTTGTAACAAGCCAGAGCCCAGGTGCGAACTGCTTGTTCAGCTAAAAGTTATGGGAACAAAGTCACATTGCAACAAGATTAGAATTAGGTAATGGGGGCTGGCACAGCTAAATCAACCCACTGACGCAGGAGGTTAATATCCAATTATCAGGCTCTCTATAAGGGCTACATATGTAACCCACCACTCTGCAGCCAATAACAGGAGGAGATAGGTTTCTGGGAGCTGATCCAATTCTGTGAGGTCAGCCTGCAGTGTGATTATAAAACTTACTTGCAAGACAGCTCCGGGGGAGACGGCGCCTGAATTCGCGGTGTGCACGATGCTTTGTGTGTTTTTTGCCTAGAAATAAATGCAGTTTGAAAACATGCTGCTGCCTGCTTGGCACTCTGTTGCATTTCTGGGGGCCATATGGGAGGTGTTGGGGCCTCCCATAGCTGGTGAGGGTATGGCTGCTGGCCCCCCACTGCCCTGGGGGTGGGGGGGGATCCAGCTTCTCCCCGACAAGTTGGTGCCCTCTGTGAGGCTCATTGCTCATTGTAACATGAGTGAATGAGCTCTGCCTGTGCAAGCCCTGCGATGGACTGAGCTCCCTGCCGCCGACTCAAGGAAGCTCTGAGACCCTCGCCTGCACCTGAAGACCACCGGAAAAACGCGTAACCGGCTAAAGGCTTCGGGGGCCACTTGGAAATACCCCGCTTGAGGGCAGGTGAGAGCCCTGCAGGAGAAGGGGTCCGGTGAAGCGCATTGAGGGAGTGTCCAGCAGTGGTGCAACTGCCAGTGCAGCATAGGAAAATGTAAGTAAACCAGCAACATGGGTTCTGAGGGGGGGAAATGTTTAAAGTAGAAATGTTAAAGTGTTTTTTTTTTTTTTTTTTTTTTTTTTTTTTTAGGGAGGGATTGTAAATTGGGTGGTGGGTGATTGTACATTGTCACAAAATTCAGCGCATTGGTAGTGATCGGCACGTGAATTGTAGTTGGGACTGGGGTGGTGGCAGTGGTCCCTTCTTGTGTTTTTGAGCATATTGGGTGGGGTAGTGACTCCCTACACATAGAACAGGAGTGCCGCGCTGATTGGTCTAAAACAGGAGTGCCGCGCTGATTGGTCTAGAACAGGAGTGCCGCGCTGATTGGTCTGGATGGTGATTTCATGTACGGGGTCTGGATTTCCTATGAATTGACGTTATAGATCAATGAGTAGATGAGGTTCCCTGCTAATTGAGCGTTTTAGTTCAGTGAGTGGATGATGTTTTCCCGCAGGAGGTAGCTAGATTGTTCCCGAGTGCGGAAGATAGTTGGCTGGTTAAGGTCCCCTGGTGAGGAGCGTATCATGCACTAGGCGACGCAGTGTGTGCAGTCCAATTATAAGAGTTTATTGTGGTTTACCTTGTTCCAGTTGAGACAGGAAGACAGCTGTGGGGATTGTGGGGTTTTATTTTGGGATTTTTGTGGGGTTGGGAGAAATGGGTTATTGTTCTGTGTATGCACATTTGTCTGTTCATTTGCATTGTGTTTTTAGTTTGGTGACGTCACCTTCAGATTGATGTATAAGGACACAAAGTTTTGATGGTGAGGAGATAGTGGTGTGGTTTTGGATTTGGAGAATAGGTGACCAAGAGGCGGTGTGTGGAAGACACATGCGCAAGATTGTGGGGGTGTGCCGGAGAAGGCAATGGTTTGGTGAAGATGGATTGCACGTGGAGTGCACTGGCTAAGGTGCGGAGCCAAGAAGGCTCACAGAAGTTGAATATTGTTCAATTATCTTCTAACTTTTGCTCCCTGAACAGCGGACTACCGAAATTTTCGAATTGAATAGAGGTAAAATGTATCACACAATACAGAAATGACTCCCCTTCACTTGTTGTGTAGCACACAGCTTCCATGCTGAAATAAGTCAGTAAAACATAGTGTGCAAAGATTCAAAAGTACTGAAGGTAAATTAAAAAGACCATGGCTGCTCATAGGCGGCTTCTCCAGAAGCGTGCAGCAATCGCTAAGGACACACATACACAGCACTTACAAGGGAATAGCTTTAAAAGCACATGGCTACAGTTGAACTGTGTGCACGAAGGAAAAGGAAAATGCGAGGGGTCAGCTGATGTTGAACAAATACGAGCAGAGGGAAGAGGGGACTCACCCTTCTGAACCTCCGGGAGTGTAATATTTGATGACACAGGGGCAGAGAAAGGCAGATGAGGACAAGTAGGCACAAAATAAATCATTCAAGCATGCGATGGGAGGGGCAGTTAAAAACAGCTTCAACACACACACACAAGAATCACAATAGCAGTGTCAACAATCACCACAATATGCACCGCCCATGTGGGGAGGATACATGGGGCAGGATGGGATCATTTCAGCAGACACCACAAGCACCAATGCAGGTACTGTTACCACTACATGTACAGACACAACAAATGACAGCACCACTACCCCAGGACTGACTAGAATGACAACACAGGGGCACTGCACAGCAGCCAGCACCCATACAGAACACTGACACAATAGCAATGGTACCGGTTACATGACTGGGTGGGGTCTTCCTGATGGGGAACACATTTTTCAAAGGACATAGATTGACATTATACCGCTAATAGGACAGCCCAAGACAAACTTGATTTGACTCACTCTGCCACACACACTCATGCTCCGCTTCACCGACAGAGCGGGCGAGACGCGCGCCGACACACACACTCACGCACACGCAATAATGCAGAGGTCAATTGCATAGGGGTGGTGATAGGTATCAAAACATTTTCTTTTCTGGGTGACAGTGGGGCGACTAGGCCATGCATTAGGGAAGAGACATTTGTGACATCATGAGCAATGTGGATATGACCACCTTATTAACAGAGAAATCCATAACTTGTTAAACATCAGGCATACACATGTTGAAAGTAAGGAAGATTGTTTAAGAATAATGGGGGTGCACTGTACAGAGGGGGGTGCATAATGATAGCGCATCACAAGAGAGTACATTTAGCTACATCTTTGAGCACACATCTTTCAGTGAGGAGACTGGGCTCATGAATACACGATTAACACAGAACAATCAAATGAGACACACAAGATGGAAGAAAGTGCACTTGAGGGGGGAGGCCTACATTTCATTGACAGTTCACCACAGGAGGAGAAAAATAGGGGTAAAGGGTGGATGATCCATGTTCCCAACAGAATTAATTTGGCGACAAAATAACAGTGCAAGTGGTACTGCCACTAGCGCTTTTGAAAATAACACTGGCACAAATGCATTAGCCAACACACATAGGGAAAGAGGTCATTGCTGCACGAACTGGAGCATAATGGTTGTATTAAAATTTGAGAGCAGATATTGGGGGGAGAAATATATATTGTTTAAATGTAACAGTAATTAGAAATATATATTGTTTAAATGTAACAGTAATTACAGTAGTGGAGTAATAAAATACTAGATTAAACGAGTAATTAACAGAGTAGGTAGGCTTTAAAAAGTGGACATGGGGTGGGATAGAGAGAATGGGAGTAAATTGGTAGCGGATTTCATTAGTACCAGCTTAAAGTGCCTGCAGTTCACTGCGAGGCACGCCCTGAGAAGTGTGAGAGGAGCCATAGAAAAAAAAAAAATAAATAAATAAATAAAAAAAAAGATTTTAAAACCCTGCGATTATCTTAACTAAGTAACATGGTGCACTTAATTTAGAAACACAGCCACCCTATATGACAAATGTACCACCCTGATGTTTCCCTATTTAGCTTGTCAGTGCCTGATGCCCCACGGGACAAAGGCACGCACTATAAACAGCTTACAACAAAAGCACAGTAAATACAAGGATCCAAAGGCCCATTTGTACACTAGCACCCAAATTGCATATATATGATCCAAGTGTGTAATGAGTATCTTCACATAAATTAAGTGCCTACCAATTTTCTGGGTACATTCCGAATTGTGTAATAATTTACAGTCAGACCGCCATTGAACGCCACCAGGTGGTGACAGGATGGTGCATAGGTGTACCATTGGCTCCTCCCACTAGGACACTGAATAATGTGAGAGTAGTGCAGAGAGGTTAGGTCAAGAAAATGAAGAATATGTAAATTCTCAGGTCTCAAGCGCTTCCATTTCATTTCTCGCCAGATACAAAGGACCCAGGGCAGGCCTGAAGACAACGGACAACCAACACCCAATGGCTATGGACTACAGTGGGACATTTTCCCCTCCTGACAGACTTTGTCAGAAGTGTAAGGCGTCAAGCCCTACAAAGCGGTGGCCACCCTGGCAACGAGGGAGCAACGATCAACAGGGCCAACGCAAGAGATTTTCATGAACTGCAAAATAGCACGAACTCTCCCGAGTTAGGGAAACATGGCCATCCCATGGTCCAACGCACACTAGCAACTAGAATAGGGACAGACACACGCATTTCCAAAGTTTAATTGAGTTTCATATTACATTTTGTGCACCTACAGCTGTAACACTGTTTTGTTTCTTCTCTTTCCCCGCACATGCAGGTTGTTGCGTATGTATGCTGTTAGAAATGTGTAGGAAATTTCCTTAATGTTATCTTCCATTAGAAACTGTGAGGCCTATTGATTAAAACATTGTGTAGCATTCCCCACTCAATTGCCCACCCTATCAAGAACCTCAGACCCCTTAGAGCATGTTTCCCTGAAGTATATTTCCTTGCTTCCATTGAATAAACAGCCCAAGATTTTCCCTACCCATATTGAGAAATTTTGAAAACACGAAATGTCCAGGGGGAGGTTTGATTTTGCCCTTAGTGATTGTTTAGTTCGCGGAGCTTGATGTTACTAACATGTACTAACGTATTAACGCTTTTCTTGCGATTTTCAGGCGGGCAACTTTATCATCTCATCAGCTGCAAGGACCCAGCAGCGTAAGTGGTTATCGGCACGCAAATAAGGACTTTTACCTTCACGATGGGACTATTAATGATGAACGAAATAATGGGGGTGGTAATTTGAAAATTAGTTGTAATAATGAGCGTTACCGCTGTATCCCCTGCTAACATTCCCTAACCTAAGCAGGAACAGTTACGGCGTCAGTGGGTAAGGAAAAGCTGCTGCTAAAGTAAGGAGAGTTAAAGGCAGACACGAGGGGAGTAAAACATACACATAACACACATATCAGAAGTGACCAACAACATGCACACATGTACAAAATTAGTAGGGACACCACTGGAGAGAGCTGTCCTGACTGTTCTTTAACATATGCCGGAAGAGAATTGATTACAACAGAAATTACTACAGCAGAGCACGACGCCCATGTATGACAAGGTGCGAAGAGGATTGCAAGGGAAGACAGCAACATTGAGATTGAAAAAAATAAATAAATAAATAAATAAATAAATAAATAATAAAAGAAGAAAGAAAAACAAAAGGAGAGAAGAAAAAATAAAATAATAAGAGACAAAAATATGATAAGTGCCTAACGGAGTGAGAGAAAAGAGCAAAGATGGTCACTGAAGAAGGACGTATACTGTTAAGGTACCAACGTTATGTAACCAGCACAACAGTGACAAGAAGTGGACAATCATGCTGGATGCAAGAAGGTTGAGAGAAGTTGCGAGATGAGAGCAGGGACATCACTGCTTATGGACTACTATTGAGCACATGCATCCAAAGGTCAAGAGAAACTACCACTGAATTGGGGAGGAGAGTGTTCATTGGTGCGCATCAGCATGCCCTTGTTGGTGATGACCAAGGAAGATGTGAAGAGTGACACATTTACCAAGGTGGAAAACAACGGAAGAAGAGAAACAGACAGAGAAGTAAAAAGAGGGGGGAATTACTTCTCGAGCGAGACAGAAGGATGAGTGGGTGAAGTACCAGCATACCAAAGAATGATCAGCAAAAAATGCATCTGAAAGGAGAAAGCAAAGAACTAGCTAGTGCTTGCATGGTAATGGATGACATCATGACTGCCTGGTTGCTTGAAGGTGATAACGGAAGGACGAGTACCGAGCACAGCACCAGTGTGCAAGATAGAGATACATTGCAAGAGAACAACAGAAGAAGTTATCGGAATGCAAATAAGAGACATGGTGAAAGGAAGAGCCGGACTAAGATAGCGGTGCGCAACATGGTTCCAGCAGTAATAAAGGTGGCCACTCCCTGTGATCAGAGGAAGTACGTAGGGAAGTGAGTGTGGTGGAACACAGAAGGAGAACACTCCTATATGTACTGTTGATCAACAACAATGCAGAAAATTATGGACACTTCAAGGAATTGGCAAGGATATGCAGACCGGAAGGAGGTGAATGTTGCTTGGTGGTGTGGTCGACAAAGTCGACCAGAGGGGGGACTGAAGAGGGAAAATGGAGACCAAATCCATGCCCCCGCACCCCAAGCGCCCCAGCGCACCCATGGGTGACAAATATGCTGAAACACACCCACTTCACCAATAGTGCAACTTCTATGCTACATTAGAATCAATGCTGCAATATCAGAATCTACAAACACAAAAATCCCTGTTTAAAGGCTTGCAAATGCCTATATGAACTAACATGGTCTAAATGCACAGTGTAAAGCTATGTTTCAGGAAAATTACAGCTAAGTTCATTTCACTCACTGAACACTGAACACTGGCTGCGGGAGCCTTATCAACATTCCTCGCAAAACAAGTCCGACCTGCCAAGGCCGCAAGTTCAAGATAAAATTGCTTTCTGCAGACAGACATTTTTTAATTATCCACAAATGCGAGTAAATCACGGCAACCCAGTGTGCTTTTTTTTCTTTCTGGGAAAGAAAGACATTTTCTCAAGGACACGCACAACATTGAAACATAACTTGTAACAAGCCAGAGCCCAGGTGCGAACTGCTTGTTCAGCTAAAAGTTATGGGAACAAAGTCACATTGCAACAAGATTAGAATTAGGTAATGGGGGCTGGCACAGCTAAATCAACCCACTGACGCAGGAGGTTAATATCCAATTATCAGGCTCTCTATAAGGGCTACATATGTAACCCACCACTCTGCAGCCAATAACAGGAGGAGATAGGTTTCTGGGAGCTGATCCAATTCTGTGAGGTCAGCCTGCAGTGTGATTATAAAACTTACTTGCAAGACAGCTCCGGGGGAGACGGCGCCTGAATTCGCGGTGTGCACGATGCTTTGTGTGTTTTTTGCCTAGAAATAAATGCAGTTTGAAAACATGCTGCTGCCTGCTTGGCACTCTGTTGCATTTCTGGGGGCCATATGGGAGGTGTTGGGGCCTCCCATAGCTGGTGAGGGTATGGCTGCTGGCCCCCCACTGCCCTGGGGGTGGTGGGGGATCCAGCTTCTCCCCGACAGTATACTTACTGTTGGGTCTAGTAATGGGAGTCCATGTTTTTCTTCTTCATTTCTGTGATAAAAGAAAATAGCATGTTAGTATTAGTATTTTGTAATGACTTATTACATTGTATAAGCAATATACTTTTATTTTTTTTCGACCCTCATATTTGGTAGAGTACAAATCAGAGTACTGTGCAATTTGCTCAGTTTCTGTATTTGTTGCTAAAATCATTGGGTCTGTGGGAGAAAAAAAAATCCATGTTGGATAAAAAAAAACCTTTTCTGTTATGCTACAGTTTATTTGTTTGTTTGTTTTCAGTGTTCACTTTTTGTTTCTGGCTAATGCTTTAAACTTTGCTTTGTTGTATTTTTTTTGGAGCAGTAACAGATTCTTCATTTGTTTTGATATTATAAAATTTTGGAGCAGTTAGATACCAATTGGCGTATTCTAACTGTCTATTTATTTAATATATTTTAGTGGTTTTGATTTATCTATTTGGATATTGTTAAATTTTGGGACAGTTAGATACCAATTGGCGTATTCTAACTGAGTATTTTTTGGTCTAATTTAGTGGTATTCATTTATCTGATTAGTTGTTGTAGAATCTTTGAGCAGTTAGATAGCTTTTGGAGTACTCTAACAGTTTATATTTTTTTAACACAAATTTACTTAAAGGTTTAATACAGTTTATTTATCAAATTTTGGTTTTAAGAACATCAAATAAGCGTTTGTAAGATTTGCTGGTAATCTCTGCTTTAGAGTAATGGTACTATCATTACATTCAAACCATCCACATTTCTTTTTTATATATGCTGTGTAGTGCCCTGAATTGCTTGTGGCTCCTGCGTGGTAGATTATACCTATTGTTGTGAAGGTTTTCTTACCAAGTGATATTTGACTATGTGTGAATCCAGTCAGCTTGCAGTTGTTTTTGGTACCATCTGCATTGTAACGTAGAAGCATTAGTATTAACTATTTACTATGTGTTTGTATTACTAACGTGGAGCGATTATCTGAATTGCAGGTAGAGCATAATCTACCATGGTTTGCATTTTGTACAAGTTGCTGAAATGGAATGGATTCACAATTTGGTATTGATATATATATGAAGAGTTCATTGGGAATTTCTTCTTGTGTCACATTGTTGCACAGAGTGCATGTATGTTTCCACATGTATGAAATCTGGAAGATTTCATTTATAGGTATGTTTTTGTTTTCCAGTACTAATAGTAAGTACATTAGAAATTCTTGTGGATCTTTCTGTGAGTTTATAGTGAATTTCACCATTCCAGCACAGTAGTCCAATTGTCGTCTTATTCCAAAAACACTATCAGGGTAATTCATAGAATTTCGCAGAAAAGTGTTGCAAGCGGCAGGCGCAGAGTGTCCGCGTGCGATTGTCTGCGCCAGGCACGTGCGCTAAAACCGATTTCCGCGCACAGCGTATTCATGGATTTTAGGCTCCCAAACCAGCCGTGGCGCAGAGTATCGCAGCGACCCTGCAGCAGTGCCAGTAACGCCCCCAAGAACGCCCTCGCGCAAGGAAAAGCCATCAAAATCGCAAAATCATCGCAAAGGGCTGCGCTAACCCTGGACCAGTTTACAGGGCTGCCAAACAAGGAACGAAAAGCGGGTAACGTGCATATCAGGGGTAGGCGTGAAGTTATACACGCGATTAGCCAGGGTATGTGTATTACAGGGGTACGCGGGAAGTTTAACACGCGATTGGCCAGGGTACGTGTATTACAGGGGTACGCGTGAAGGTTTACACGCGATTAGACAGGGCACGTGTATCACAGGGGTACGCGGGAATTATCACACGCGATTTGGCTGAGTACGTGTATTACAGGGGTGCGCGGGAATTCTCACATGCGATTTGGCCAGGTACGTGTTTACAGGGGTGCGCGGGAATTATCACACGCGATTTGGCTTGGTACGTGTATTACAGGGGTGTGTGGGAAGTTACACACGCGATTAGGCTGGGTGGGTCCTCACAGGTGTTTCCTGTACAGCCTCCACGGCCCCTGCAGGAAGCCCACAAAACAGGGGACTACCCTGCACACCTGCTCATGTCCCCCTGCACCCCCACCCCCCAGCAGTGCAGGGGCAGCCTCCACCAGGCCCCCACCCATGTCTCCCACCACCCCCACCCCCCAGCAGTGCAGGGGCACCCTCCACCAGGCCCCCACTCATGTCTCCCACCACCCCCACCCCCCAGCAGTGCAGGGGCAGCCTCCACCAGGCCCCCACTCATGTCTACCACCACCCCCACCCCCCAGCCACCAGGGGCACCCTCTACCAGGCCCCCACCCATGTCTCCCACCACCCCCGCTACCAAGCAGTGCAGGGGCACCCTCCACCAGGCCCCCACTCATGTCTACCACCACCCCCACCCCCCAGCCACCAGGGGCAGCCTCCACCAGGCCCCCACTCATGTCTCCCACCACCCCCACCCCCCAGCCACCAGGGGCACCCTCCACCAGGCCCCCACCCATGTCTCCCACCACCCCCACCCCCCAGCAGTGCAGGGGCACCCTCCACCAGGCCCCCACCCATGTCTCCCACCACCCCCACCCCCCAGCAGTGCAGGGGCACCCTCTACCAGGCCCCCACCCATGTCTCCCACCACCCCCACCCCCCAGCAGTGCAGGGGCACCCTCCACCAGGCCCCCACTCATGTCTCCCACCACCCCCACCCCCCAGCAGTGCAGGGGCAGCCTCCACCAGGCCCCCACTCATGTCTACCACCACCCCCACCCCCCAGCCACCACGGGCACCCTCTACCAGGCCCCCACCCATGTCTCCCACCACCCCCGCTACCAAGCAGTGCAGGGGCACCCTCCACCAGGCCCCCACTCATGTCTACCACCACCCCTACCCCCCAGCCACCAGGGGCAGCCTCCACCAGGCCCCCACTCATGTCTCCCACCACCCCCACCCCCCAGCCACCAGGGGCACCCTCCACCAGGCCCCCACTCATGTCTCCCACCACCCCCACCGCCCAGCAGTGCAGGGGCACCCTCCACCAGGCCCCCACCCATGTCTCCCACCACCCCCACCCCCCAGCCACCAGGGGCACCCTCCACCAGGCCCCCACTCATGTCTACCACCACCCCCACCCCCCAGCAGTACAGGGGCACCCTCCACCAGGCCCCCACTCATGTCTCCCACCACCTCCACCCCCCAGCAGTGCAGGGGCACCCTCCACCAGGCCCCCACTCATGTCTCCCACCACCCCCACCCCCCAGCAGTGCAGGGGCAGCCTCCACCAGGCCCCCACTCATGTCTACCACCACCCCCACCCCCCAGCCACCAGGGGCACCCTCTACCAGGCCCCCACCCATGTCTCCCACCACCCCCGCTACCAAGCAGTGCAGGGTCACCCTCCACCAGGCCCCCACTCATGTCTACCACCACCCCCACCCCCCAGCCACCAGGGGCGGCCTCCACCAGGCCCCCACTCATGTCTCCCACCACCCCCACCCCCCAGCCACCAGGGGCACCCTCCACCAGGCCCCCACTCATGTCTCCCACCACCCCCACCCCCCAGCAGTGCAGGGGCACCCTCCACCAGGCCCCCACCCATGTCTCCCACCACCCCCACCCCCCAGCCACCAGGGGCACCCTCCACCAGGCCCCCACCCATGTCTCCCACCACCCCCCAGCAGTGCAGGGGCACCCTCCACCAGGCCCCCACTCATGTCTACCACCACCCCCACCCCCCCGCCACCAGGGGCAGCCTCCACCAGGCCCCCACTCATGTCCCCCTGCCCACAGGCCCTGACAATCCTCAAGCATGTGCCTCATGGCCAGCCACCATAGCCCAAAGACACAACCAAGTATTACATGTGCCCATGATACTACTCCAATGGAAACAATGTAAATCAACACGTGTGTCTCACACACACACAATGGTTGCAAGGGAACCTGAAAACCCATATCATGACATGCATGAAAAAATGAGATGAAACCACACATTGAAGAATGAAAAAATCAAAATAATGTATTAAAAACAACAGCAATGGCTATCAAAATCAACCAAAATACACAAGTAAAATAATTAAAAAAATTAAGCAGGCTGTCTCTTTTCAAAATGAAATCAATAAATGACAATACGAAAAAATATCTTCCAAAGTTCAAGTCCATGAAAAGTAAATGAAGGTAAAAAAGAAATAGAAAACCATTGCTCCATGGCAAAAAATATTCATAGTTAAAAAAATATCCAAATCCAAAATCCAACTATGTATAAAGTATTCAGGGTCCATCATCCCAAGAGAAGAAATGAAACCTACCAAAAAACCTATCTAAAATGGAACTATATACAAAAGGTGGAGCAGTGTCCGTCGACTCCAAAGAAAAATAAACTGCAAAGGAAACCTATCACTAAATAACTATATACAATGGCGGCGGGCCAGTCCAGCGGCTCACTTAGTGGTGTTCCGGGCCAGGGCATCACCGAACTCCTCGTCTATGTCCCGGAGGCGGTCCTGTTCCATGGCCCCGAGGGTCCGCAGGGACGCCGACATGTTCACCTCCTACTCCCTGTGGATTGCCTCGAGGCACTCGGCCCGCCTCAGGGCCCTCCGCATGGAGTTCTCCGCCCTGACCATCGTGAGCCGCGCCTCTTCTGCCTGCCGCCGCTCCGCATCTATGGCGTGTCCCAACTGCTGCCACACGGAAGACACTTCCCGTCCAGGGTCCTCCTGCCCTCCGGCCGATGCCTGCCCCTCCGATGTTGAAGGCCCCGAGCTATCGTGGCTCCCATCTACAGCCTCCTGCTGCTGCAGCTGCTGCTGTCCATGTGCCCTGTCCGATGGTGCCTGCACATCCTCCTCCAGCTGGGGTGCAGTCGTTGACGTGGCCACCCCTGCTGGACGTCCGACTCCCGACTGTGGCAGGGATCTGTTGTCCACCAGCCTGGCCGCACGGTCGGAGGCAGCTCCACAGGGCACCCAGGTGACACATGGGTGGGAAGATGGCATGGAGGACGACTGGGGCATAGGGGGTTCTGTGGAGAAGGGGGTCGGAACAAGGTCCAGGAAACGGAGGAATCCAGCCCTGGCGAGCTGTCCCAGTGGGTCAACGCGGTCAACGAGCCATGCGAGAAGACGTGCAGACTCATCATGAAAAGACTGCAGGTCAGCTCGCATGGCCCGTTGACGCAACGCCACCCCACCCTGGACAGGCACAACCTGGTGCAAGATAGCCACATCCGCAGGGAGTGGAAGGCCAGGTGTCGTAAGCCAATCCTCTCCCTGAGAACGGGTCTGGAGGTAGGCATCCCTGCTGGTGCAAGATGATGCAGTGACAGGAGCAGGGACAGGATTGCACACAGGCACCTCCGTGGCGGCCTGTGCTGCCTCCTGTCCCTGATCCTGCACTGCACCACTAGCACCAGTGGAATCCCCACCTCCAGACCCCGCCACTGTCGCTTGCACGGCCTCCTCCTCCACCAAACCCCCCACCAACCTGGATGACTCCGTGCCATCTTCCCCTGTTGGGCCCTGTGGGGTCCCAGCTGCCCCTTCTGCTGCCGAGGAGTCCAACTCCAACCTCCGCCTCTTGGACCTCCCCTCAGTAGCTGCGGCCTGGGACGCGGCACCGGACTCCTCACTCCCCGACGAGATCACAACCTGGGAGGGGATCCGGGCCTTGCGTCTCCAGGTGGTGCGACCCCTGCCGCTGTGCTCCACAGCACCTTCTCCACCCTCTTCATCAGTTGGCGCTGCAGACAGGGAGAAAGAAAACACAGGCATCAGGGCACTGTAAAATGGACTCATACACACATGACAGTTATACATGAGTGGCATTGGTAAACCTCAGACATGGCATCACAATCCCCAACACACATGTCATTTCAACTTGCACACATGAGCCATACCACAGCCATAATGCAACAGCCAGCACCATCCATTCACATACAACAGCATGAGCAGCCAAAGGTCATCCACACATCACATGCCACATAGGGAGTACACTACACATGCACACACAACACCAAACTTGCATGCATGTGTACACCTGTGCCAACTGTCGCAGTGTTTTGATCGACATCCATGTCACACCTGACAATCATTCCTCCACATCCTGTGCCATGCAAGCCCACACACACAAGCACCATCCATGTGTCACACATGAGACCCCTTGCATGTGTCACCCTCACGGCCCTGTACACCCCCCTACTTGGCCACATAAAAATACATGTTCAACCTGCACACTCCTGGCACACCACCACACGCACAGCTTACAATCAGTATGCATGTACACTTACCGCTCGACTCCAGACGGGTCTGCTTCTCAAGGACCTGGATGTGGAGCGCTGGGGATATGCGTTCTAGGACCCTCATCTGATCTTCCGACAAGTGGCCCCGGCGCCACTTAGCATCTGCTGCCTTCAGGAGGCGCCGGGCCTTGTTGAGGGTCCTGGACCTGAAGTCCTACCAGCGCTTCCTGACACGTTCGTAGTCGTGGACTGCCACCTCCTCCGCGTTGATTGCAGTCACGATGTCCATCCAGATCCGAGTCCGTCCTTCCTTGTCGGCGCGCAACCTTCCGAAGAGGGCATCATACTGCCCCAGGACATGCTCCACCAGGACACCAACTTCGGGGGCAGTGAAGCTGGTGCCCCTCTGCCTCCTTGGCCGGGGGTTGCCACTGGTGCCAGATGTTGCAGTGCCCGACATGGCAACCCCAGAGGCAGGAGTGGGTGGGCAACTGGGTCCTGGGGCTGGGCTGTGGGGTGATGGAAAAGCAGTTGGGAGTCTTCGGTTCCAGCAGGGGTGGTCACAGCAACAGCACGCCTGGCTGATGTGCAGGCAGCAAATGGCAGGGCACGTGGACAGCAGGCAGTCAGGCAGCAGCAGATGGCAGGTGGGAGCGTGCTCAGGGCTCTGGGGGGCAGTAATTTGGCCTTCTGGGCAGGAGCGTGGTCTTCCGTGTGTGAACGCGTGGCCAGCTTGATACGGAGTGATTTGGCACGTGAAAATCCAACACGTCTGCGTGTAATTCGAGGAAAGGCCCTTAGCGCGTAAACGCGTCGCCAGCGTATGCGCGTCTATGAAGTCACGTGCACGTTGAATTGGGCACACGTTGGAAAATGTTGCGTGTGAAAAAAATGAAAGACACGTCCGAGTGTCAAAGCGTGTAATTGGTGGGAATGGGCCTAGCGCGTACACGCGGCAGTGACAAAGCATGTAATTGGTGAAAATGGACCTACACGCAGAAGTGAAAAAGCGTGTAATTGGTGAAAATGGACCTACACGCAGAAGTGACAAAGCATGTAATTGGTGAAAATGGCCCTACACGCAGAAGTGACAAAGCGTGTAATTGGTGGAAATGGCCCTAGCGCGTACATGCCGCGTAAGTGACGCTGGACGTGTGGGCCTGCATAAAAGCTACGTGTAGAACACCATTTCCTTGTACGTGCTTTTCGTGGAGAGCGAGTGGGTGAATTCTGTACTTCTTGTCGTTTCACACGCGATTTACTTCACAGCGTTTCAAATTGTACTCCCTGTTACCTCTGACAGCTTTTTCTCTTTTTTCTCTTTTACTGGTTTACCTGGGCCTGTTCCCTCAAACAGTGTTCCCTTCTACTGTTGTCCTGTCTCCTCAGACAGCGTACAAATCTTCTTTTGGCGGGGGTGTTGCCAACCAAACACGCTCCTTTTTCACGCTCTTTTACCTGGCAGATGGTGAGTCACGCACGTATCTAACATCTGTGCTTGCCCCGTGTATAGCCTACCCCTTCAGAGGTCATTCTAGGCTGCGTGTGACACGCATACGTTCATTCTTGTGTTACTGGGTGCCACAGCGTAGTGCAGGTTTTTCTTTCTGCACACGTGGTCTAGGAGGGGTTGCGTGCATGTCATCTCCCTTTTTTGGGCCTCCTGTGCGTAGCGTGACCCGTCATCTTTCCCCAGGTGTTACATTCAGCCTTGCTAGAGCACTATGGTACAATTACCATCTGGTACCCAACCCCTTTGACCCCCAATTGCCCAGGACAATAGTTTACAGCCACTCCCATACGCACATTAACATCAGTGCCATGGCTGGGAGGCGAGGATTCCGTAAGGGTGGCAAAGGTGGAAGAGCCACAAGTGGTGGCCGTGGTGGATCCGGTAGGGGACGTGGTCGTTACTTGCAGGGTGAGCCTGTCCCCCCATGTGTGGAGGACCAGTCAAGGGCACCCATAATCCCCCCCCTCCCGTTGAGGCTGATGTGGCTGACACCATCCATGCTCAGCCCTTGTTGGACCAGCCCATTGTGGCACCAGACCTGGCTGACTCCATGGCTGACTTCCAGGTCAGCAGGCCTATGACACGTGCGCTGGTGCACGTTGATGTCATCATGCCACGTGGATCTGGGGCAGCAAGGTCATCTGCTGCCCCAAGTAGGCAGGCCGGAGAGGCTGCAGGGGCAGCTGCGGCTCCATCCACCCCAGCTCTCACACACCCAGCCAGGACAGTGTCGGTCCTAGTCCATCCTGCTGACATTCCCCCTGACACCATTACACTTGAGCCAAAGCCTGCACCAACTCCCATGCTGAGTGTGCAATCCCACACTCCTGATACAGAGTCCACCAGGGCTCCTGCCCCTAGTGTCCAGAGCGGCGCAGGACACTCAGGATCACCACCACCTTCCAAGCGGTAGAGGAAGAGTGCTCGTCCGGCACAGGTGATGCCCCAGACACGGCTACACAGTCCGGCCCATCGAGGAAGCCCAGCTTCACGGATGACGAACTGAATGCACTTGTCGAGTATGTGTCCGGACATGATAACGAGATGGTCATTGTTGCAGGATCCAAGACCACACCTGCACAATGCCAGGCACACAGGCAGACCGTTGCGGACATCGTAAGTGCCCTTGGAATCGTGAGGCGCACAGCCAATGATTGCTATAAGCGCTGGAATGACCTAAAGCGCAGGGCAAAGAATAAGCTGGCCTCAAGTCATGCCGCAACTCTAGTGACTGGAGGTGGGTCTCCAGTAGTGGACATGGAACTCACTCCACATGAGTCAGTCGCTGGGACCTACGTCACGGAGGAACAGATCCAAGGCGTGGGAGATCTGCCTGATTATGAGGCATTGTCCGGTGAGTGCACATGCATGTGTGTGTCATCCATGTGCATGGTGTGTGTGTGAGGGCTTCTGTTTGTGTGCGCCTGAGTTGTATGGGTCAGCCATGTGCTTCATGCAATACATCCTGCGCAGCTGCATTTGGCCATAGCAGTATCCCTTCTGCCAACAGTAGACATCTAGCCCAACAGCACGCCAGTTGCCCTTGAAGTGTCACCTTGCCACAACATTGTTGCTTATTTTTCTCTGTTCATTCAGGCAGATTGTTTGCATTCCACCACTTTTACTAGTCATTTCTCAGTCCTCTAGTCACATGTCTGACATGGCTATGGTAAAGTGGAGTGACTATGTTACCTGGATGTCATTTGTTCACACATGTCCCTGTGCAATTGGACCATTTTGGACTGGCAGCTCCAGGTGAAAAATCTGACCTGTTTGAATTAGAAAAGCTATTACATGCGGGAACTGGACTGAATGAATAGGTGCTGCCCTCCTCTTCATCTTCACTCAATAGCAATGGTACATGCCATCTGTGTGATGGCATGTGTGTTTCACCTGGCAATCACAGGCCAATGTGTGATGCCACTGCCAGGCAGCATGCAGAAAATGTGTTCATCTTCCATCTTGGTGTCTTCAGTGTGTGCCATTTGCCTGCCCTTCATATGCAGTGAGGGTGCATGCATGGGAGGGTTTTAGTCATGTGGGGCATGTGTCAATCAAGTACTGGTTCTCTTGCTTCTCAGCCCTCATTGTGTGCCATTGTGCTAATGCCTGTTTCCATTTCTTTGTTTTTATGTCTTTGCAGGGGAAGACGCACCTGATACTGCTGGGGTTGTGGAGATGGTGCAGACCCAGGAGGGGTCTGAGGGCCGACCAACCACCAGTGAGGGACGTGGTGTGGTGGTGGGTGAGAACCCACAAGTGCTGCAGGTCGTGCTCTCAAGGGGTGTCTCTGGCTGCACCTCCCCCGAGCTGTACTCAGGTGTTGATTCGGATGATGAGACCTACGTGCCGTCGCAGGTGAGTGTTCCAGGGAGGGATTCTGTTCTGTCCCACCCACCTGCACCAGGGTCAGAACCCTCAATGGGGATATCAGTGTTGGCAGCTACGCCTTTGGTGGTTACGGATGCTGGGTCACACTCCGCGACATCTGATCCTGTTCCTGGGCCAGCAGATCAGAGGGGAAATGCAGTCCTGCAGCCTCAGGCAGTGCCGGCACAGCAAGGCGCAGTTTGCCTTGCCCCAGACAGGTGTGGTGCCCGCCGACGTGGTGGCCGTACGCCACCTGGCAATACCGCATGGGAGCAATCCATTTACGGTATGGCAACCCAACAGGCAGCATCATCCGAGATGAGGGCTCAGGCCATGGATAGGGTGGCCACTTCTATTGTCCCCCCTGAAAGGCTGATGGAGCGACTACAGCAGGCAACCGACTCCATCTGCCAGTCACACAGGGAGTACATGTTGGCGTCCAACAGGGACAGGCGGGCGGCACTGGCGACTCTGCAGGAGGCCATCTCCATAGAGTCCCAGGGCCACAGGGAAGCCCTGAGGCAGGAGCTCCTTCACCTCAGGACGACTCTTGTTGAGCTTGAGGCTTCAACACACCAAAGAACAGAACAGCATCTGGAGCGTCTCACCCGTACGCTCTCAGCTGAGATGCAGGCAACGAGGG
This sequence comes from Ambystoma mexicanum, assembly GCF_040938575.1. NCBI lineage: Eukaryota > Metazoa > Chordata > Amphibia > Caudata > Ambystomatidae > Ambystoma > Ambystoma mexicanum. Next base: position 862,907,595 of record NC_090941.1, read on the forward strand.
CGGAGGTCCGGGCATCCCGTGAGTTGTTGCATGGGGACCTCCGCACACTCATCCTTCAGAACGAGACCTACCACACCCGCATGCTTGCAGCCATGGAGGAGCAGACTAGGGCCTTGCGTGGGTTGCCTCCCATAGTGCAACCACCTCCGGATGCAGCTGCACAGGGTGATAATAGCGACAGCAGTGATACTCCCACAATAGGGTAGCCGTGTGGGCCATGAGCCCATGGAGGTGTTTTTTTTTCCCAGGATCCACACAGGTGGGTTTTGGTGTGCACCCTGTCCTCGGACCTCCTGGGTGGCCTCCCCAACCCCCCCGGGCCCATCAATGGCCATCATCATTGATTGTCAGATGGAATGTGCCAGGGCAGTGTGCACTCCACAGGGGTGTGATTTCTATGTGAAGTAATTAGCCACTAGCTGTGTACGGGCTGCCTCCCCCATGCCCTTTCCCCTCCCATGCACAGCGGCTGTGCATGTGGTTGCAGATGTGGGGCCACCACCATGTCCACAGCCAGGCCCCGGCGTGTTGCAACGTTGTGCAGGACACATGCTGCCACTATGATCCTGCACACTACTGGGGGAGCGTATAACAGCTGCCCGCCAGAACGGTCAAGGGAGCGAAAGCGTGACTTTAGCACTCCGAATGTGCGCTCCACTATGCCCCGGGTTGTAATGTGGGCTGTGCTATATCTTACCTCGGGTGGCGTGGTGGGGTTCCGAATTGGCGTCATCATGTGGGGGCTGAGAGGGTAGGCACTGTCCCCTGTGGAGGTGGTGATTGGTATCATTGGTGGGGTTGTGACCTTGCTCAGTATCTGACATGCATGCATGTGCAGTGGCATTCATACTCACCAAGCAGCCATGTATCGCCATGCCGCCCAGCTTCTAGGTCCCGGCTTAGGGTGGACATTCGGTAAATGAAGCTGTCGTGGGTGGACCCGGGATAGTTGGCATATACTGAGGTGATGATTCCCTTGGCATTACATACTACCTGCACGTTGATGGAATGCCAGTGCTTGCGGTTCCTATAGATGTGCTCTGATGCCCTGGGGGGACGTAGAGCCACATGGGTGCAGTCGATGGCACCTAGCACTTTGGGGAATCGTGCCACACCGTAAAAATTCAGGGCGGCAGCATGCCTTTCTGCAGGTGTTCTGGGCAGGTATATGGGCGTGCAGTGATGATGTTCAAGACCTGGTGTAGGCAGCGTGACTGGGTGGCCTGTGATACCCCACCCACTATGGCACTTGTCCGCTGAAATGATCCAGTGGCTAAGAAGTGCAGTACATTGAGGACCTTCTCCAGGGGGCTGAGTGCTTGGTAGCACAGGGTGGGTGATGTGAGGTCATCCTCCCACTCACTCACCAGGTCCAGTATTATGTGTGGTGGAAACCTGTACCTCCCATACACCTGGTCATCAGGCATCCCGAAAAGGCTGGTTCTGAGTGTGAATATTCTGGCCCTGACTATCCTCCTCCTCCTCCTTTGGTAGCCCACGGCCACTGCTGCTAGGAACGGTATGTTCATCCTGGGTCTGAGCTTGTTATTTTGTTAGCGCGCAAATTTATACGTTGCGCGTGTTGTAGGCGAGCGTGTGACCCGCGCACCCCTGAAATCCAGTACCCAGTCCAATAGCGTGTGGAAATTCCCGCGCACCCCGGGATACAGGTGCGCTGACGTACTTGCGTGTGTAAGTGCCCGCGCACCCCTGAAATACACGTACATAGGCCAATCGCGTGTACGCGCACTTTTGTCCAATTACACGCGATGACACTCTGACGTGCTGTCCAATTACACGTGATGACACTCTGACGTGCAGTCTTTCCACGTGTGCTCCGTCATCACGTGCTGTGTGGGAAACACCCGTGCGGGTCACGTCACAGACGCGCTTACGCGCTGAGGGCCTTTGGTCCAATAGAATCGCGTATGCGTGCTGACGCGCTTACGCGCTAAGGGCCTTTCCTCGAATTTCACACTGACGTGCAGGATTTTCACGTGCCAAATCACTCCGTATCAAGCTGGCCACACGAAAACACACGGAAGACCACGCTCCTGCCCAGAAGGCCGAATTACTGCCCCCCAGTGCCCCAAGCAGCCTCCCACGTGCCATCTGCTGCTGCCTGCCTGTCTGCCTGCTGCCACCGTGCCCTGCCATTTGGTGCCTGCACATCAGCCATCTGCAGGGGTCCAGTTGCTGTGTCCACCCCTGCTGGAACTGAAGACTCCCGACTGGGATTACATCGCTCCACAGCCCAGCCCCAGGACCCAGTTGCCCACCCACACCTGCCTCTGGGGTTGCCATGTCGGGCACTTCCACATCTGGCACCAGTGGCAACCCCAGGCCAGAGGGGCAGAGGGGCACCAGCTTCACTGCCACCGAAGTTGGTGTCCTGGTGGAGCATGTCCTGGGGCAGTATGATGCCCTCTTTGGATTTTCCCGCGCCAGCAAGGAAGGACGGGAGAGGATCTGGGCCGACTGTGTGGTTGCCATCAACGCGGAGGGGGTGGCAACCCACGACATCCAGAAGATCAAGAAGCGCTGGGAGGACTTGAGGTCCAGGACCCTCGTGAAGGCCCGGCGCCTCGTGGAGGGGGGCTGGGGCCGCATGAGTTCCATCCAGATGCGGGTCCTGGAACGCGTACGCCCAGCGCTCCACGCCCAGATCCTTGAGAGGGAGACCCGTCTGGAGTTGAGCGGTAAGTGTCCAAGCATTGCTGTGTGAGACAGGGCATGTTGCGGTGTGCTGGTTCTCTGATACTTGCCTGTATGTGTGACATAGGCCATGTATGCATGTATGTGTGCAGGGACATCATGGTAATGCATGTGCGACCAGTGATGTGTGAACTACATGGTTGTTGCATGTGTTTAAATGCCACATGGGGAGCCCTATGCAGATTTTCAACATGAGAGCATGCCAGTGTTCCTGGACTTGGGTGGGGGTGAGGGATGGGTGCTGATGCCAGGTACATATTTGGTAGCCATGTCTGTGTGCCTGACCTGCGTGTCTGTGACTTGTGCATGCCATGGATGCATGACACATGTGTGTTACAATGCACAGATTCACTGATGCAGCCTAGTTACCCTTGTATCCGCTGTGTTTGGGGTGTATGGGGCCAGATGGATGTGACTGAGGTGAAGTGTGTGCATGTGATAGGCATGACCCATGATGCATGTGAGTTCCATATCATTGTATGTTTCAAGAGTCCATTGGACATGTATGGAAATGTCCATGGCATGCACCATGCCTGTTACTGTGTGTGTTTTGCCTGGACTGACCCATGTGTTGTGGAGGGACATGATGGAAGTGTACTTTGACAGTGGTACTCATCTGCTATTGCTTCCTGTCTAGGGGACCATTGTACAGTACCCTGATGCTTGTGTTCTTTGTCTCCCTCTACGCAGCGGCTAGTGAAGAAGAGGGCGGAGATGGCGCTGTGGAGCAAGGCAGCGGGGATGCCCCCACGGCTGCAGCGGAAGGGGTGGGTGAGCCCCCACAGGGGCCTGCTACGTTGGAAGACGGTGAGGAGCCATCCAGGTTGGTAGTTTCCACAGAGGAGGAGGAGGCCGCCACAGGGGCACACATGGGGCCTGGTGAGGGCATCCCTGCTGGTGCAAGTGGTGCAGTCCAAGGCCAGGGGCAGGAGGCAGCACAGGTCACCGTGGAGGGGTCTGTGCATGTCGCTGTCCCTGACCCTGTGAGTGCACCACCATGCACCAGCAGGGATGCCCCGTCCCAGGCCTGTCCGCAGGTAGAGGGGATGTCCATGTCACCTGACTCCCCTCCACCTGCGGACGAGGGGACCGGTGTCCGTATGGAGAAGGTCCTGATTGGGGTTGTGATGCGTGCGGGTGCAATTCGTGATGACGTGCGTGCTTCCCGGGAGGAGCATGCACATCATCACGAAGAGCACCGTGCCGACGTGGCCCAATTGGGATCTACCATGGTCGGGGGTTTCCTGCATGTGTCGGCCTATCTGTCGGCCCTCTCCTCCTCTGTGGAGGCTATACGCCGGTCGTTCTCCTTGCCGTGTTCCGGCCCAGATGCCACCAGGGCCCCCTGTGGACCTGCCCTGACCTATGCAGCCAGCTTGGTGGGGATCCCATCCCTGCCACAGTCGGGAGTCGGAGGTCAAGCAGGGGTGGACACCACAGCAACTGTACCCCAGCAGATGGAGGATGTGCCGGCATCATCAGGCAGGGCACGTGCATGACGGCGTCGGTGGATTCCATCAGCCTGGATGCCGTTGTGCTGGCAGAGGCAGTTGCGTCGGAGGCAGCAGCAGAGTCAACGTGGGAGGCATCATGGCTCGGGGCCATCAACATCGGACGGGCAGGCATCGGCCGGAGGGCAGGAGGACCCAGGACAGGAAGTGTCTTCCGTGTGGCTACGGTTGGGCCAGCAGATAGGTGTGGAGCGGCGGCGGGCGGAAGAGGAGCGGCTCACGATGGTCAGGGCAGAGAACTCCATGCGGAGGGCTCTGAGGCGGGCCAAGTGCCTCGAGGCAATCCGCAGGGGGTTGGAGGAGCAGATGGCATCGTCCCTGCAGACCCTCAGGGCCATGGAACAGGACCACCTCCGGGACATAGACGAGGAGTTTGATGATGCCCTGGCCCGGAACACTACAGAGTGAGCCGCTGGACTTGCCCGCCGCCTTTGTATATAGTTCTTTAGTTTTAGGTTTCATTTGTTTATTCTTATGATTTGGAGTCGACGGACACAGCTCCACTTTTTGTATATAGTTGCATTTTTGTTAGGGTTTTTTGTAGGTTTCCTTTGTTCAGTTGGGCTCATGGACCCTTGGATATTTTGTACATAGTTCTTCATTGGATTGTTTTATTTTTTAATTTTTTATTTCTTCTCCATGGAGCAATGGTGTTTGGATTTATTTTTTTTCTGTCGGATTGATTTCATTTTTAATGTGACTTCGAAGTACATTTTTTTTGGATTTGGTGTTTTTAATTTTTTTGGACGGACATGCACCTTTTCTTTTTTTCATTGGCATTGTAGTTTGTTTCATTTCATTTGCATTCATATTTTTTTAATACAATTTTGTTTTCATACTTCACTGTGTGGTATCATCTCATTGGTTTCATGCATGTCATGTTGGGTGTTTTCCAATTCATTTGCAACCATTGTGTGTGACAAACATGGGTTCATTTGCTTTATGTACGTTGGGGGTGTAACATGTAATTTCCATTTCCATGTGGGTGAATGGGTTACTTGGTAGGGCCTTTTGGCTGTGGAGGCTGACCATTACGCACATGGTTGGTGATTGTGAGGACCTGGGTGCAGGGAGACATGAGTGGGGGCCTGGTGGAGGCTGCCCTGGTGGCTGGGGGTGGGGGTGGTGGGAGACATGGATGGGGGCCTGGTGGAGGGTGCCCCTGCACTGCTGGGGGGTGGGGGTGGTGGGAGACATGGGTGGGGGCCTGGTGGAGGCTGCCCCTGGTGGCTGGGGGGTGGGGGTGGTGGGAGACATGGGTGGGGGCCTGGTGGAGGGTGCCCCTGCACTGCTGGGGGGTGGGGGTGGTGGGAGACATGGGTGGGGGCCTGGTGGAGGCTGCCCCTGGTGGCTGGGGGGTGGGGGTGGTGGGAGACATGAGTGGGGGCCTGGTGGAGGGTGCCCCTGGATGCTGGGGGTGGGGGTGGTGGGAGACATGAGTGGGGGCCTGGTGGAGGGTGCCCCTGCACTGCTGGGGGGTGGGGGTGATAGGGGACATGGGTGGGGGCCTGGTGGAGGGTGCCCCTGCACTGCTGGGGGGTGGGGGTGGTGGGAGACATGAGTGGGGGCCTGGTGTAGGCTGCCCCTGATGGCTGGGGGGTGGGGGTGGTGGGAGACATGGGTGGGGTACTTACAAGGAGAGGAAGCCCGGTATACTACTGTACTAATAAAAAATTAGCAGTGTATACTCTGTCTATGTCCGGGAGGATAATGATATAAGTATCAGGAGACAAAGTTATATCGCAGGTACTAAAGGAGTGTGGTATATATACTCTCAGTAGAAATATTAACAGGGACCAAGGATGGTTAAAAAGACAATATCAAATTTTAATAACAAACAATTCATTCATATTAAAACCTCAATTAAATAAATAGGTTAGTAATACAGGCATTGTCAAATCCCATGTGCAACGGCAAAAATAGGGAATGCATAACAGGCTCGGTGGCCAGTTAGAAAGGTGTTGTAACAATCATACGACCACTGGGGGTACTTTTCAAAGTAACAGGGTACCCTATCCAGGTATGGATAAATGTGTCATCAATTAAACTCTCTGTTTAGGGTTCAGAGGTCTGTCTCGACATGTTTCTGTTCCTAAAGAGCAAGGTGTGGAACATTCATCAGGAGGAAGTACATAACAATATCACCTATTTAACAATTGGGATGAAGAGCAAAAAAAATGCCACTACAGTATCATAGCACCTGCAAGAGAATAAAAACAACAATCATCAAAGGTTAACTATTAAATAGTTGTATATATTGGAAAGTTCCAAGTATGAACTAGGCAACTATAAAGGAACACAATTACCTTATAGTGTGCCTGTGGGGGCTCTCTACTAACATTAGTAGGCATGGGGTAGTCCAAGTCACGACCCTAAAGCAACAACAAAGGGATAATAGCCAGTAAATCAGCTATAACCAAGCCTAGTAGTACTCCAAAACAAACAACAGCAACCTAAACGGAAAGAGACACCAAATATCCAGATGAGTATGGCGGCGTGCACTGAGGAAACTTCCCTGGTGCAACCTCCCATGCAAGCGAAAGGCGCTTAACAAACACCTTGTACAAGGGACGTATATCCATAAAGGAAAGCGGTGTGGGGGTCCAGGTGTAGACCAGAAACTCGTGCCCAGCAATTTAGAAAAAGTGTAAATCACTATGTGATAATGCATAGGGCAGACAAGCATGCGACCGAGGTTAGTGAGTCGAAATGACACCGGAATAGAGTCAGGGTAAGCTGGCATTCAATACCATCATTATTAAGAAGGCGGACAAAGGTGGAGGGATTGTTATTCTCAACCGCTCAGATTATATTGATGAATGTGAAAGACAACTAAGCAATACCTCCTACTACCACCTACTTACTTATGACCCCACACTTGAACTCCAACACCTCGTTGCTGACAAGGTTGGCAAAGCGAAAGATCGGGAATGGATTTCTAAACAGGAAGCAGACTTCCTTGTTAATAAGAAACCATGCATTCCCACATTCTATACCCTGCCTAAGGTCCATAAAACTCTTCTGAACCCTCCTGGTCGTCCCATTGTAGCTGGCATAGACTCTGTCTTGGAGCCACTCTCTACCTTTGCGGACCATTATCTTAAAACATACGTACAAAAAATGCAATCTTATCTAAAAGATTCTAGAGATGTTATTAATACCTATGAAAGTCTCGAGTTTGATCCTCTATCCAACCTACTTATAGGTTTGGATATTGTCTCCCTTTACACCAACATACCACAACAGGCGTCACTTGATACTATTGAAGAAATATTACTGACCCGAGAAGATAATGACCCTGTACCTACCTCATTTATTCTCTGGTGTATAGAACTCGCCTTGAGACGTAACTACTTTGAGTTCAATGGGAAATTTTATCAACAAATTGAAGGCACAGCGATGGGAGCCACGATGGCCCCGAGTGTGGCTAACCTTTATGTCGAAACATTTGAGAAATTACATATCTACAACATCAGTAACCCTTTCAACAACAATATTACCAAGTGGAGTCGTTACATTGACGATATCCTCGTTTTGTGGAAAGGTTCACGGGATGATGCTAACAATTTCTTTACCTGGCTCAACGGTCTTAATCCCCACTTACAATTCACTATGACTTGTAGTAATGAGTTTACTAACTTTCTGGACTTGACCATTTATCCCCTTAATGGGTCCCTGAAAATAAAACCTTATCACAAACCCATGGACAAGAACTCTCTTTTGGATTATTCCAGTCATCATATTAAACATCTCCGCGACAACCTCCCTTTTGGACAATTTCTCCGTCTAAAGAGAAATAGCTCGGATAAAGACACCTATGAGGTTGAGGCGTCAGCCCTTAGTAAAAAGCTCAGACAGAGAGGCTACCCCAAAAAACTCATAAACAAATCAGCTAAAAGGGCATTTAATAACAACCGAGAGGCGTTATTAGAACCCAAGCCCAAGAAACCTAAAGAGGATAGGATTGTCTGCGTGAATACTTTTACGGACCGGAGTTTTGAAATTACCAATATCATAAAGAAAAACTGGAAAATCTTCAGAACCGCAACTCAACCGATTCCTATGCCGATTTTCGCCTATAAAAGAAGTACCACCATTGGAAATATAGTGAGTAACAGTAAATTGAAACCGATTAACACTTCGGAACCTAAATTAACCTCACTCTGGGGGCTCCCAGAAGCCACGGGACACTACCCTTGCGGCTCATGTGGCGTTTGTAAATTAACCATGAGAACGAAAGAAGTTGATATTGGTCTTTCAAAACCCTGGACCCAAATGAGTTTAACTAATTGTAACACTGATTTTGTTGTATATATGATTACCTGTAAATGTGGATTGCACTATATTGGCAAGACTATCAGAAAAGTGAAAACCCGCATAATGGAACATCGGAGCTGTCTGAAGAATAAAACTGAGAACGCCCCCCTTGTGAAACACTTCCATCTTTTGAAACACAAGTATGAGGATTTTACCTGGACGATCCTGTTGGTTGTGAAAGGACTTAAGAACACAGCACGAGAAAAGAAACTGCTGAAAATGGAACAAAAGATGATTTTTACACTACACAGTGATGTTATTGGACTCAACGAGTCGATTGATTGGCATAATATATAATGACCGTGCTATTTCTCTGTGTATATATCGTCATAATTTTATCATCATGTTTTTGATACCTATGTTGGCACCTCTATCGTATCACTCGAAGATTCACTGTCCCCTCTCTTGAGCCCATCACTCTCTTGTCCCCCACTGATTCGTAGTTACCTTTGAATCAGGGTTACGCCACTATTTTTGTGGGACACTCTCTATTGCTGGAGATTAATTTTTATAGTTAGTGTTTGATGTTCCCCACCGGCATTTCTCTTTTACTCCATTGTAAGATGGCTGCCATGTTTGACATAACTTCAACACATGTCTTTAGATACATGAACATAATAGTAGGACTAACCAAGGGTTGTCCTTGACTATGAACCTGCATCGGCAGCTTCGCGCTGACAGCGGACACTTCGTTTAGCTCCTCGCGAGCGAGTCAACTGCTTGCCTTTCACTCTGCCGCATAGGGTAAGTCACCGCATTGAGTTTGGTGCAATAGTTTGTGACTCTCTCTGATTCGTCACCTATTGACGGTGTTGCGATGCTTTCGCATCTCTGTATAGCTTATCACATTTCTCTTTTGTTTTGCATTTACAGTGCGGATAGTTAGAAATCGCCTGTGACGACACTAAGCTGACCGCCTTAAGGTATTATTCCTTCTTACATCCCTATTTCTATGGCTACATGGGCACCCTGTTTATTAACATGGTATTGAATGCCAGCTTACCCTGACTCTATTCCGGTGTCATTTCGACTCACTAACCTCGGTCGCATGCTTGTCTGCCCTATGCATTATCACATAGTGATTTACACTTTTTCTAAATTGCTGGGCACGAGTTTCTGGTCTACACCTGGACCCCCACACCGCTTTCCTTTATGGATATACGTCCCTTGTACAAGGTGTTTGTTAAGCGCCTTTCGCTTGCATGGGAGGTTGCACCAGGGAAGTTTCCTCAGTGCACGCCGCCATACTCATCTGGATATTTGGTGTCTCTTTCCGTTTAGGTTGCTGTTGTTTGTTTTGGAGTACTACTAGGCTTGGTTATAGCTGATTTACTGGCTATTATCCCTTTGTTGTTGCTTTAGGGTCGTGACTTGGACTACCCCATGCCTACTAATGTTAGTAGAGAGCCCCCACAGGCACACTATAAGGTAATTGTGTTCCTTTATAGTTGCCTAGTTCATACTTGGAACTTTCCAATATATACAACTATTTAATAGTTAACCTTTGATGATTGTTGTTTTTATTCTCTTGCAGGTGCTATGATACTGTAGTGGCATTTTTTTTGCTCTTCATCCCAATTGTTAAATAGGTGATATTGTTATGTACTTCCTCCTGATGAATGTTCCACACCTTGCTCTTTAGGAACAGAAACATGTCGAGACAGACCTCTGAACCCTAAACAGAGAGTTTAATTGATGACACATTTATCCATACCTGGATAGGGTACCCTGTTACTTTGAAAAGTACCCCCAGTGGTCGTATGATTGTTACAACACCTTTCTAACTGGCCACCGAGCCTGTTATGCATTCCCTATTTTTGCCGTTGCACATGGGATTTGACAATGCCTGTATTACTAACCTATTTATTTAATTGAGGTTTTAATATGAATGAATTGTTTGTTATTAAAATTTGATATTGTCTTTTTAACCATCCTTGGTCCCTGTTAATATTTCTACTGAGAGTATATATACCACACTCCTTTAGTACCTGCGATATAACTTTGTCTCCTGATACTTATAGACATGGGTGGGGGCCTGGTGGAGGGTGCCCCTGCACTGCTGGGGGGTGGTGGTGATAGGGGACATGAGTGGGGGCCTGGTGGAGGCTGCCCCTGCACTGCTGGGGGGTGGGGGTGGTGGGAGACATGAGTGGGGGCCTGGTGGAGGGTGCCCCTGGATGCTGGGGGGTGGGAGTGGTGGGAGACATGGGTGGGGGCCTGGTGGAGGCTGCCCCTGCACTGCTGGGGGGTGGTACTGGTGGGAGACATGAGTGGGGGCCTGGTGGAGGCTGCCCCTGGTGGCTGGGGGGTGGGGGTGGTGGGAGACATGGGTGGGGGCCTGGTGGAGGGTGCCCCTGGATGCTGGAGGGTGGGGGTGGTGGGAGACATGGGTGGGGGCCTGGTGGAGGCTGCCCCTGCACTGCTAGGGGGTGGGGGTGGTGGGAGACATGAGTGGGGGCCTGGTGTAGGCTTCCCCTGGTGGCTGGGGGGTGGGGGTGGTGGGAGACATGGGTGGGGAACTGGTGGAGGGTGCCCCTGCACTGCTGGGGGGTGGGGGTGATAGGGGACATGAGTGGGGGCCTGGTGGAGGCTGCCCCTGCACTGCTGGGGGGGTGGTGGGAGACATGAGTGGGGGCCTGGTGGAGGCTGCCCCTGGTGGCTGGGGAGTGGGGGTGGTGGGAGACATGGGTGGGGGCCTGGTGGAGGCTGCCCCTGGTGGCTGGGGGATGGGGGTGGTGGGAGACATGAGTGGGGACCTGGTGGAGGGTGCCACTGGATGCTGGGGGGTGGGGGTGGTGGGAGACATGAGTGGGAGCCTGGTGGAGGGTGCCCCTGGATGCTGGGGGGTGGGGGTGCTGGGTGACATGAGCAGGTGTGCAGGGTAGTCCCCTGTGGTGTGTGCTGCCTCCAGGGGCTGTGGAGGGTGTACAGGGAATACCTTGGAGCACACAGCCAAATCGCATGTAGAATTTCCCGCGTACCCCTGTCATACACGTGCCCAGCCAAATCGCGTGTGGAACTTCCCGCGCACCCCTGAAATCCACGTACCCGGCCAAATCACGTGTGGAACTTCCCGCGCACCCCTGAAATCCACGGACATGGCCAAATCGCGTGTGGAACTTCCCGTGCACCCCTGAAATCCACGTACCCGGCCAAATCGCGTGTGGAACTTCCCGCGCACCCCTGAAATCCACGTACACGGCCAAATCGCGTGTGGAACTTCCCGCGCACCCCTGAAATCCACGTACCCGGCCAAATCACGTGTGGAACTTCCCGCGCACCCCTGAAATCCACGTACACGGCCAAATCGCGTGTGGAACTTCCCACGCACCCCTGAAATCCACGTACCCTGACAAATCGCGTGTGGAACTTCCCACAAACCCCTGAAATCCACGTACCCGGCCAAATCGCGTGTGGAACTTCCTGCGCACCTCTGAAATCCACGTACACGGCCAAATCGCGTGTGGAACTTCCCGCGCACCCCTGAAATCCACGTACCCTGACAAATTGCGTGTGGAACTTCCCGCGCACCCCTGCAATCCACGTACCCTGACAAATCGTGTGTGGTACTTCCTGAGCACCCCTGAAATCCACGTACCCGGCCAAATCGCGTGTGGAACTTCCCGCGCACCCCTGAAATCCACGAACCCTGACAAATCGCGTGTGGAACTTCCCGCGCACCCCTGAAATCCACGTACCCTGACAAATCGCGTGTGGAACTTCCCGCGCACCCCTGAAATCCACGTACCCTGACAAATCGTGTGTGAGACTTCCCGCGCACCCCGGTATACACGCACACGTATTTTTTGTCAGCGGGTGTCCGTGTTTGTGGGTACCCCTTTGCACGTCATTTGTCCTGGAGGGCCACAGTATAGGACATTCATCATGGCTGTATATAGGTGCTATTTGTTGGCGCACTTTTTGGCGCACATTTCTTACAGGCACAGAGACGCTATCGCCTGCTTTCTTGTGGCAGTCGTGTTTGTGCCTGTGCGCTGGTTTGAGCGTGCGCTTTTTTGCCCTATTCTATTCCATGAATACGTGTTGTAGGCGAGCGTGTGGGCGTTCCGCGCACTTGTACCCTGTACTTCCCCCGTGACGCCCACATTTTGGCAAGTTGTTCCCCATTCTGAGTGTTACGCCCCGTGTTCCGCCTACTTTTGTTGCGTGCGCCGCGCTATGTGCGATTTTCGCTGTGGCCTGTGCGATTTTCGCTGTGACCTGGCGCACGCAGTTAGATGGCCTGTGCGCCAATGTGCGCCGCGCACTTTTTTATCGCACATCCGATGGTTTTCTCGCGCACGGCCTTCCATGAATCGATGTGCGCTGCTTTTTGTGCGATTTTCGCACTTGCACTGCGATTTTCGCTATTCCACTGCGATTCGCACGTTTTTGGCCACTTGCGCCGCTCTAATTATTCCATGAATCGGCCTGCAAATGTGTTGTCAGGATTGTTTGCTGCATTTCTGTGAAGTACTAACATTTGCAAACACAAAGGGTCTGTACTGTGTAAGTAAATGTTGTCAACAATTGGTGGTAATTGAAATAGAATATTCATTGCTACATTTGCATAGCAACTTACACCAACTATATTTGAGAATTTAAATGGTCCAGATAGTTCTGTATCTAACTGCTTTTTTTGGAGTTTGTCTTCCTTCTTTAAAGAAGTACCTGGTTTACTTTCTCTAATTGATTCTTTTTTGTTTGTGGTATTTGATGAAGTATTAGTTTCTTTTACTCTCTTTGGAGGATTTGCAGTGACGTCCTGTTGCATTTCTGTTTGATTTAGTTTTCTTTTACAACGTTTTAGTTTTTGTGGAACAGAATATGTGTTTAGATGGGGAGTGTATAGTGAGCGAAGTCTATTATATTCTAAAATGCAAGGAATATCAGCGTTTACTTTACTTGCATCAAAGTTGATTAGAAATAGACCGTCAAGTGTACGTAAGCGTGATAGTGCTACGTAGCTCATGCCTTCTTTAAAGACTGTGTTACCAATATCTATCATTGCTTTGTCTAGGGTAAGACCTTGTGATTTATGAATCGTGACTGCGTATGCAAGAGTTAGAGAAAATTGTTCTCTGCGTACATACATATCTTTGAAGAGAAGGAATCTAGCTGTTAAGCATCCTATCCGTTTTACTTCTGAAAGTTTGTCAAATGTATATTGACAAACTGAATTTTGTTGTCACGTGGGTATGTTTGAAAGCCAACAACTGTACCCAGTGCTCCATTAACTAGTCCTTGGCCCATGTCAAGGTTACGTTTAAGCATTACTCTGCAATTTAAGGATAATTATAACATCTTTTCTAAGCCTGCTGTGTTTGAGATTGATTTTTCTAAATTATTTAGTCTTGTTGTGGCTTGGTCACACATGGGTAGTGTCATACCATGTACATCTAGTTTGTCTGTGGCGCTAATTTCCATTATTGGTTGCATTTCTTTACTTAACATTATTTCATTGAATTTGAGACATCTTGCAAGAGCTGGCATTAAGGCCATACAATTGACATTTTTGTGGGCTAATTGTTCCATAACATCTGTAGCAGATGCATTATCGCCATAAAGTGCATTAATGTGCCGGGTTTTCAATGTTGCTTCTGCTTCTTTAGAAAGTATACCAACTCTCAAACTTTTTAAAATGTTGGCATAAGTTAGATCTGCAGATTGGCGCATGTTTTCTGTTAATTCTCTGTATTGGAAATGTTGCCAAATGTTGACATTTCCAATGCTGCCAACAGTTTTACGGCAGAGTTTGTGCCCTAATGTTTTAAAAATAGGTTCACCTTTTACTGGTGTTAATTGAAGCAGATCTCCAAAAACAATAATGTGTTTTCCTGCAAAGAGCTCTTCATAGTCTGTTTTGAGTACTTCTTGTAATCTGAGGTGAATCAAAGCTAACATCAGGTTGGAGACCATGCTCACTTCATCTATTAGTAGCATTTTCATTTGTTTCAATACTCTGCGTAATTCCATTGCAGCTTCTGCAGAAAGTTTGTAATAGTCTAATTTGTTCTGGTGTTATACTGGTAATAGTAGTAATCGGTGTAATGTAACACCACCTATGTTTTAGGCAGCTAAACCTGTGGGGACAGTGACAACAGCTGACAGTTTGTCAATTGTTGAAGGAACTTACTAATGATTTTGATTAGGAATGTTTTGCCAGAACCAGCTTCACCACTGACGTACAGTAGTATAGGTTTATAATTATGGCAGGAACATTCTTTATTTTCATGTTTTACACCATGTGCAATTTGTTTTGTTACTTCTTGAAAAATGCTACTTTGCTCATTGTTTAGTTTTGATTGTAGTATAGTTAAGTCTTCCTTATCTTCATACTGACACATGGTGTTTTCTACTTCTATCATAGCTAATTCTGCCTCATTTGTTATTAGTGGTTCTCCCAGTGGTTCTTGGCTTCCTGTTACAGAAGGTTGATTACTGTCAGGAGTATCCTTATCTAGTTGGGCTTGGAGTTCCTCTTCATGTTGCTGTTCATTTGAAAGCATCCTCATATGAGTCATAGTTATCTAGTAATTGTTCTTTTCTCCATGGTTTGAAGAGTTGTAGCAGGGACATGTAATATACTTCTTTATGTTGAGGAGTCATTAATGACAATTTGATATGATTAATTAAATTTGGTTTAGTGAGTTTAACTAAGCTGCCTTCACAGTCTGTCACTCTATATTTACCTTTTTTTTTACCAGGTTTCATATTATTTTTGTATGTGTAGTTTTGGGCTATTTGGTATAGACACATGTTTTCTAAAGTATTACTTCTGTTTGGGTAGTATGTGTCCAATAAATTGTTTTTTAAAATGTCTTGGCTGTTGGGATCATGTTTGGCTATTGTTTCTTTATCTTCATATGATTTTAGAACTCCTTTTCTAGATTTAGCTGGACCAAGACTTAGCCATACTATATTTTCAGATTTACCATACAATGAAGTACCATTTAAACGATCAGCTGCTTCATAAGATCCACATTCTCTATGGGTGAGCATTTTTATGCCCAAGCTGTATAATTTCTGAGATACTGTTTTATCTGATGACAGGTCATTCCAGAGGTCTTGGAGCTCTGTATTTTCTGCTTTAGTTAAGTATGCTTTGACATATCGTGCAACTGCAGTAGAATTGTCTGCAATGTACTGCACATCTATGTTTGCATTCCATAAGTGGGCAATGATTGCATTATAATCATTGATATATTTTTCTTCTTCTTTTCTTTTTATGTAATATGTATTTTTAGGTGACTTACCTTTAACACTATGTCTAACTGAAGACATGAGGTTGTTTACTTGACCTGTATTTTTAACTGGTCTAGAGAAACCAAATCGGCATTTGGTGTAGTATTTGCCTTTGTTTTTGTATTTGCGACGACAATATTTTCCATATTTGTGTCTTTGAAATTGTAAAATTTGTGCATGAAGATCACTATTTGTGGCTTCTGATGGAATTTCACAAGTGACATATTTTTCAATAAACTGTAAAACAGTGGCATCACTGTCTTGACCAAATTTAGGAGCATCTTTAATCCATAAAAGCATGTGGATATGTGTTGCTCCTCTGGCTTGGTATTCTTTTCTCCAAAAGAAGTGTTGCACTTCTCCAAGGGGAGGAACAGTTTTATTACAAATAAAATGTAGCATAGCAATGAAGCGATGGTGAAAATATCTTGAAACATTAACAGGATCCAAAGAACAAAGTTCTCCAGGTGTTTGTTTTGTTTTTATTTGATATGCATAGGAAATCATGTAAATCTTCCCATGCATACTCTGCACAACTTAATGTAACAAACCAAGTGGGTGGGCCAAGGTTTCTGATCATACAACGTACATCTCCATGACGTCGAAACCAGTACTCTTTAGTACCACGCATATTTGCTAATAGATTTGTAATATTTGATTGTAAAACCTCATCCTTTCGTTGCACTTTCTCTAATAATTGTGTAGCTGTCATATTTTGAAAGTGTGAACCTGATTTTAATATGTGTGCAAATCCGTAACATAAATTTGCTAGTTCACTTTCAAAGAGTAGGTGGTATATGTATTCCACATTTTGTCTAAATCTGGGATCTTCAGAATACACCCGTAATGAGCGGTATTCTGAAGCTGATATTTGAATAGGTCTATCACCATACCTTCCTCCTTTGCCAGTAGGAAAGAGTAGAGGAAAAGCACGTGCTTCTATACTTTTTTCCCATATACTGATTGGCGATCCTTTTGTTTGACGCCTTTGGTAAGTTTCCAGTACATCTTGTACGGTGTCATTACAGTGCAAAGGATGAATTGTATAATGGTCTAAAGTATTTGATATTGTAGCAGGATCTAGTAGCTCAAATTGACCAGCTTCTTGTGTATCTTGAATTATTTCAGTTGTATCTTTCAAGTTTTCTTCAATATTAATTTCTTTGTAATATTCATTATTCTCTTTAAGATATTGGAAGGCTTGTCTAACTTTATATAAATCTACCAGCTTTTGCCATATTTTTTTGTCTTTTGTAGGTACTCCATTTACTAATATAATTAAAGATTGCTGCATTGGACGTTGCACTCCTAGAGTATGCACATTTTCTTTTAGATTTAATGGTAAATAAACTACTTTTCCACCAATGCCTTTTACCAATTCAGAGGAAGGTAATTTTGCTGTTTTTGGTTGAAGGCGTATTATTGCTTGAAATGGGTGTACTGTTTGAATTATGATGCTCTCATATAAATTAAGTTGTTGTAGAGGTTTTGGTGCTGGGTATAATTCCAAATTATTTGTGATAGAACGTGAAGGAGTTTGGTTGTTGTCAAGTTTTGTAGTGCAATAACTGCAAAGTATTAAGGGCTCAGTTATTTCATATTTGTTTTCTGCTACAAGGTAGAGAGTTAATTCAAACCATTTAGAATCTTCATTGTCTTCTATTTTGTATGATAGGTCCACAGTTTTTGTGTTACTTTTATAAAAAATTCTACGGCAACATACACATACATGGTTTGGTACTTCAGCTGATGTACTTTTAAATTTTAGTATTTCTTTTTTGTATGTGTTTAGCAAAAGGTTGCCATGTGTAGAATTGTTGCTTAATTGGTTTAAAGCTATTTCATTCTGTAAATGGCTTTCACTTCCAAAATATTTTTTCTGGATATAGTGAATTTCTTCAAGTAGGTCTTTTGCTGTACCATGTAGAACAGGGGACCCAACCTTTTGTGCGCAATGAGCAAAATTGGCATATCAAATTAAATGGTGAGCAACATCCATTTTTCAACGGAATATATCGGCGCACAGTTGGCGGACAAATTGGAAATGTAACAAAATTAAAACTGCATATTGAACATTTAATTTGCAGTACTTAATAGTTATATAGACCAGGTGTTATTCTAGTCAAGGAAATGTTCAAGTCCTTTAACTTCATTTGACGTTAAGTGGTTGTTTACAAGGGATGCTGAGGAAATTGAGTGGTCAATAGTCCATTTTATAGACATATAGGACCAGTCCAGCTGTTCAAAAATAGAGTAGGAGTAAATAAACATTACCAGGGGTTTCAGGTTCCCGAGCAAAATATTAGTGCAAATGTATGGACAGTAAAAATGGCCACAAACAGAGCCTGAGATTCTGCCTAGGATTTTTTGGGATCTTTAATGGCAAATCATGCATTCCTAAGCATGCAAGATCGGCAATACTGTTCCACAGTCATTGATGAATGTATTGTGGATGTTTTTTTTCTTCAGGAATGTTATGAAATGTTACATTTCTTATTGATCAAAGAGTAAACACAATCCTCTTGAGTTCATTTTCCAATGGCCAGTGTAGGCACCACGAAGAAGATATCTGACAGCCAGAGAAGCAGGTTGGCGATGCCTACGCTTGAAAAGCAGGCATTGGAAAGAATTACTAATTCACAAGAAATTAACATATTCTCTTAAAACTGTTGAACAGTTCAGAGGCCACAAAGGAAAGCGTCAGTTTATCTGAGTCTATAGGAGAAACTATCCAGGAGAGAGCTATTGGCAAACCGTGCCCCCAAGTTGAGGAGTTCCAGGTTATAGAAAGGGATGCACCATGGTTCGATGCAGAATGTAGAATCTCGAAAAGAAAACTGAACCAGGATTTAATGAGGGGTGTGTACACTGCTGGTCCGATTTATAGTTTCAAAATGGCATAAAAAATCACGTTAAAAAGAATTTGAGAAAAAAATGTGAGCTTTTTTGAAGGACACCAAATCGTTTTATGTTTATTGCTGTTGTCAAGACAGGCATTATGCCATCCCCTTAGACAAGTATTTCTTGGACCACCAGCCCCTCAAGGTTATAGGCCAATTCCCTTACTGGACATTGGGGCTTATTACGAGTTTGGTGGTATCTCAACGGTACTGTTACTGCCACTTGGTCCAGCGGTATCACTGCCAGATTCCAAGTGGTGGTTTGGCGGAGTTAGTCCCCAATTATGGAGTCCGTAGCACTCCAGGGTGGATTTCATCAGTATTTGATTGATAGAAACATAATGTGCCGGAATTTACATTTTATTGGAGTCGGTGACAAATCTGTGGATGCTGTCAATTCTCCCCTATGGGGGAGACCATTCCCATGCGGCCGCCTGGTACGTCCTCGGTACAATAGTTCCCCTCAGGGTGGTGCACAGGGAGAGAATCACATGGGAGAGGAAACCCCTCCTGGGACTAGGAACAACCCTACCCTGAGAACGCAATATACTCGCCAATCACTAGACCATAGGACCCCCCCATTCTTATGACCCTTCCCTAGATAAGTACTGGGACTATGAAGAGCACAACTGACCCAAGGAAGATCAAGGTTAGAAATACTGAGACGAGGAAGAATGGGGAAGAGTTGAAAGATATGTTATTGACAACCACTGAGACAAATAAGATGCATGGAGGAATATAGAGTGTTCTGCATAACCAACATGAGCATTCTAGACAACTTGGAATAAGTACTGGGATGAAGAGGAGCAGCAGAGGTATGAAGAGTTCTCCTAAGAACCACATTGAGCAGTCTAGTTGTTGCTGGCTGCTCATTAGTCAATGCATAGTAGAAAAGGATGAGGGACTCAGGAAGAAGTTGTCTAGTCCTCCATGAAGGAGCTGCAGGGGCCAGCACGGTGCAGGAAAGTGCAAGGAAGCACACCAGGATGCCAAGAGAGGAGCTGGAAGTACAAGGGCCAATCCACAGTGGAAGGACCGAATGGCGAGCTGGCAGAGAGAAGCACCCGGTGTTCCTGCAGACAGGGAAGTTCGTGAAAGGAAGACCACGCTGTCCTGGGAAAGATTGACACTGCAGTGTTCCTGGGTAGACCAGAGCCCACTACAAAGGGGAGCACTCAGGCTGGCTGGTGGGAAACTAAGACGGTGCAGTCAGCATCTTAATAGTCACAATACCTGGCAGGCATGTGAACCATGTCTGTCCCCGAACAAGAGAAATTTAAGGGTCTGGGTCCCACCAAACGAAAGCAACTTGAGTCCTCTTCCTTGTGGAGGTACTTGGGGGGAAAGGGCTCCAAGTACCCACACACAAATAAGGTGTCTGGGACCCACTACATTAGAACCACACAAGTCATCTTCCTCGTGGTGGTACTTGGGAGAAGAGGGCTCCCAGTTCCCAAACATAAAGAGGGGTCTGGGGCACAATCCCATGAGAAGAAGGGAAACCACAGAGTAATTTACTAAGCACCATACTTGGCAAGGAAGTGAACCAAGTTGGCCCAAGCAGAAAGAGAGAAAGGCAGAGATCTAGGACCTACAAGAGAAGGAACCAGGGCAAAGGAGTCATTGCCCCTGGTTGTGGTCCAATAAATAGAGAGTTGCCAAGAGAAGGATCCAGGACAAGGGAGTGGTTGCCCCTGGCTGCTACAAAGTTTGTGCAACAGAGCAATATCTAAGAACTTTATGGAACTTTGTTTTACATTTAAGAAATTAGGGTTTGGAACCTGTCTTATTTGGAACTCTTTGATTGGATCTACAACCTATTCTTCTGAATTAAGAAGACATTTTGTTTTTTATAGGTTAGTAAATAGTGTGAGGGATGGAGATAGGCTTCGGACTTGTGACAGTGGACTATTTACTTTAGACAAAACATACTGGCAGTTTCCTTAGTTTTGGTTGAGGAAGGGAAACCCCTCTTAGCTTTAGGGAAAGGCAGGAGTTTCCCCAGTCCCCCACCCTTTCAATAAAAGTATATGTCAATCAACATGAGCCCACTGTGTCCGAGTCCTACTTCTACATTCTTACAGGTCACTAATAGTATTTTAAGTCTTATCCAACGTGATACACAGACATGTCAACATCTGTCCAATATAAAAGATTGTGGAATTATACATTGTTTTCCAACACCAATAAAGGTGGCAAGCAGGGATGTCAGTTGGTCCCAATGTATTCCTTTTGGATGTTGATTCTAGTACTTCTCTTAGGAAAGTTAATCCACCCTCCACCTGAAGGGTTCATTTTATAGCATGCTTCCTTATGCAGAAGACACAGCTATTTTGGACTTGCCCCCAGCAGGTCTCCAACAGGGCCTGCTAAACACAAGTTACTATTTTGGGAATTACAGTTTGAAATTAAATATAATAAAAACAAAAATTATGGTGTTCAGGCAAAGGGTGAAACCTTGTAGATCGTTTTTAAATGAATGTAGAGATGAGGGGGCAGTCTCATATTTATCTGAGCCTACTCTTCTGAAAGAGCAGTGCTTGCGTCAGTCATTTTAAGAAGATAGCTGAAAAGGCATCATTAATGATTAAATGGCTTTTTATGTTGTTATTTCAGGTTTGCTGCATTCTGATTGGAGAAGTTGGTCTGCTCCATGATTTTAAGGCCGCAAAATCTAGGGTGGTTAGAACTGTCATTTCCTGGAGGGGTTGCAAAATAAATTCCTGTGCCAAATAGCAGGTCTCTCTGCAGATACACCTGCTAGCCCCTTGTGAGCCGAATTGGGGTGTTCAATTTGAAAGTGTCAGGCCAGTTAAGAATGTTCCTTATTTTTTAAAAGCACATCTAGGATTTTCTGCTAATCATAAAGTGAATTTCAGTGCAAGTGCGATTGTAGCCTCCCCTGGTGAAAAGAAATACTTGTGGTTATGGGCGGTTGTAAGGCACTGTCCATTTGGATAGGGATGCAATATAACTACATTTGGTGCATTAAGCCACCTCAAAATAGTTCCAAAAGCTAGAGCGTGTCCGATGGAAAAAGAGTCAGATGTCCAAAATATGCATAGGCTGCCCACTTTAGCCTTATATACAGATGTGCGTACACATATAAGATGGCAAGGAGAAATCTGTCAAATAAGATCCCCAAAATGCAGGAGGCTGGTGTTAATGGTACGTTTAAATGTACCCACTCCCTAATAAATTAAGAAAGTGTGCAGGAGGAAGCACAAAGTGCGCTTGCAAAATAGGAGTCAAAGATTTGGTTCATTTTCTGTTCATTTGCTGTTGTTTCTCTGTTTTGCATAAGCGTGGAATGCATGGGAGCATGTCATATATAATTAATTGTAATGTTCAGACTTGTAAATATAGCAAGTTTGATTATGTTGAAGTTGCTTTTTTATTTTGGGCTTGTTCTGTGTGAATTGTATGAAAAATATGAAACATGTTTTTAAATGTTGCTGACTTAATGGAGAAATACGATTAAATGTGAATTAGTACTTCAGGTCATTACATGGTAGCCTTTAAAGATCCCCTCATTGGGCCTTTGGAGGTTACCTCCTGAGAATTATTTGGGAATGTTATGGCAAATGGTGTGTATTAAAGCTCCAGAAGGCTGTTGCATTGGTGAAAAAGTGGTTGGGAATAAAAATAATACCTTTCTCAATTATTTGGAGCCTATTTACTCTGCCCAAAAGGGATTTTACACAAGACTTAGTGGCAAACATTGGTCAAACCTTTGAGCATTTGATGTCCACTTCATAGAGGGGGGTGGTGGTGTTAACTGAGTATTTGAATCAATTAATTGACTTGTTAGTTTAAACCTATTAACAATAAATTAATTGGATTGGAATACAGGGCAAATTCATTATGAAAAATGTGGCATGCATTTACCGTATCTGCCCATTAACCATGTGCTAGATGGGCAGGTTATCACCATTTTCCTCTAGGACACTATGTAATAATAAATACAGGAGACACCAAAATGAATATTGGCGATAAATATACATGGTGGGATCAAACACAAACCTCACTTGTACAGAAAGTGTGCATGCACATTATTTAATAAAGGAAAGTTGGGTATGCATACCACCTCCTTGTCCATTATGCTCATACTAGTTGTACCAAAGAACAGAATATGCCAATTTTCTCCATGACACAAACATGGTTAAAATATTGTACTCATTAATACATTTGTTAGCTGGGCAAAGTAACTGGAGATGACAGGGTTTTAGCAATGACACTACCATAACAAGTAAGGACATTTACTGAAGAATTATGCGCATGGTGGCACCAAACAAATCTTGCATGTATGAAAATAATCCAGCTGGAAACACAGCGGCTCATTGGCCAACATTCTTGCACAGTCCAGGACTCTGTCCTGACTACAGTGCTACTGAGGTCTGATCCATTCAGCACCTCCTTCTAGGCCTTCACACCATAGTCCAGGGCAACTGGCGAGCAACAATTTAGGGTGCCATGAGCAACATGTTGCTCCCGAGCTACACGTTGGGGATCCCTGATGTAGAAGGATGTTATTTAACTTTGCTAGTGCTAAAGCAGGACTTTTAGCATAGTATAGTTTATAGACTAGATTTCTTATAGTTGAATGATGTGTTGATATCGTTTTGATATCATGGAAAGTGGTTTTACAAGTAGGTCCTATAATGCAGGCCAATGGATGTCCTTGTGGTCCTGTGTACTTGTGCACTGGACAGATATTTATGTTTTGCAGTAATTTAATTTTGATTTTGTCTTTGCTTTTTACATATTTATTGAGGAATTGGCGTAATGATTTGAAACATTGTTTGGGAATGTTACACATTGACGTGCATGGCCATTTGTACACTAGACGTTCTGATTCAGTTGAATGGAGGGGTAATTCTATGTTTTCAGGGCATATTTTTGTAAGGAGTACTTCTTGTTCCATTATGGTATTATTCACTTTTTCATAACCTCGACCACTGCTATTTATGGCAATTGTATTTGTTTGCTTTTGTTTGTGCGCTTCTTCATTAAAATATGGTTCTGTGCTCGTAGTGTGATTCCATTCACCTCCGCAGATACTTAAGAAGTTCTTTCTGTTGACATTTCGCTTATTGAGAAGTCTTTTTTGTAATTTAGTTATTAGTTTTGTTAGTGGTTTCATTTTGTTTAACAGTAAAATAAATGCATTCCTTTTGAGAAGAATTGCACTGTCCATCAATGCTTCTAAGATTAATTTCCTACGATAGGTTTTAAGCTTTGAACCTGATTTCTCTCCTGTTTTTATAAGATTTTGAAGGACTTTGTGAAGGTATATTTTGGCTAAAATACTTTTCTTGGTATGCTTACTTTGCACTATATTAAAATTTGAAGAAGTAGTATTATCTGTACTGATAGCTGATTTTCTGCTAATTGTTTTTTGGTTTGTTTTACATTTTGATAGAGGAAGCAAAGTTGTTGTACTTGAAACCTCTTGTGTTTCACTAAATGATTGTATTAGCTGTTTTGTTTCAACTTTTTTTACAAATTCTGCTAGAGATGGATGCTTATGTTGGACACCTTTATTTTCATTTGCTCTACTTTTGCGTTGCTTTCTACGGACTTGACTTTTGGTAGGCATTCTTTAGGGTCTGTTGAAAAAAATAAAGAAGATATGGGTTGGGGTGTTCTGGAATGTATGTGTGCTGTGTGCATGAGTGTTTGAGTAAGATGATAAAGATGTATGTAATGGTGTGTGATGTGCATTGGGAACTAAAACTAGTAGGGATAGGTATTCTTGAATTTATGTGTTACTAAACTGGGGTTCAGATGACAAAAAAAAGTAAGCTAGTGGTGTGGAAAAGTACAAATAGTAAATCTAATGTATACAATTAAAACAGTTGTTTGTTCTATAATATGAAAATTGTAGTGGTTCAGTTGGGTAATTTGTGTGTCCAAAAATAGAAATTTGTGGGCTATTCTGGCTAGCTGTTTAAGACATGGACATTTTTGGACAAAATGGTACAAAATCTCTATTTTTAGAAACCAAAATAGCTCATATTAATGTTATAGTATATTTGATTAATAATACAAATATTATGGTGATATTTTACTTACGTTTTTTTTTAATTAGCAGGTAACTTCTTAGTTTTTCTTTCTTCTTCGAATTCGGCTGCTTCTTTTCAGGAAACTGGTCTTAACTGCAATTGTAAAAGCTTCAAATTAGTAACTTTGTTTGTATATAGCACTGTTTTTAATTTAGATATTGATTTTTTTAATTGAAATCCTCAGTGCCTTCTGTAAAACCATTAAACTAATTTATTTACATAAGATACATTGCATCAGTTCAGTACATATGATATGTTCTTAATGACTAACTGCAGCAAAAAAACAAATATCTTTACTATTTCTTGTGAAATGTATAATATATCAGTGAATACCACTATTTCTGTAAGTAAACTGTTCTAGGTAATAGCGCCTCAATGTCATGTCTAATTTAAAGTAATTAAGTAAATAAATACATAAAAACAAAAAATATGAAATTGTATAAGTATTTTTATAAAGGTTTAAACATAGATTGTGTTTGCATGCAATTTTGTTTGAATATATGTAGTCTATATATTTCATTTAAAAAATGTTAGTTTAACATGATTTGAGTGTGTATGAATGAAGAAAGTAAATAGTATAAAGGTTTATAAGTGATAGTTGATTTTAGGAAATTGAAAAAAGTACAGTAAATTAATTTTACAGATTTTACAAGGTAAAGGTCTGTTTGAAAATGTGTTCATCTACTATACAGAAAATATGCATACCTGAAGTTTGTGTTCATGCATATGGATATGCATGGACCTGCAAGTAGAAATCTTGATGACTTGTACAGTATTTCTGGTAGATGGTGCTTGCCAATGATATGACACTTGTACTCAGAGAGATTCAGAGTACATTTGCAGTGCTGATCTATGATGATGCAGTTAGATGTAGAGGTCTTGAATGTGATTGGTGCATGGTCATGTGATTTTTGAGGTACATCCAATGAGAGAATGGCAGAGAGAGTGTAGTGGAAATGGTATAAGGGCTGTTCATGTTACGATATGTCCGCGGACATGGTGGTAGTTCGCGGACATCGGGACTTACATCTGTGGATTATTGGGTTCAGAAGTCATTCAAATGAGAATAAGCACTGAAAGGGATTGGTCAGGAAAGTTTGGTGGGTGTGTTGTGCCAGGAGAGATTTTCTAAGAAACTCTTTTTGCTGAGAGAACAAAAGATAGCTATGGCTGTGTGTTTCAGAAAACAGATTGTTTGGATTTTAGGAGATTCGTGGATACATTGGTTGAAGGTGCATGCAGAAAGCTGTGGAGTAGCTGTAGATCTTGTATTCCCACATGTGGAAGTACACTGGCATGGAGTACGTGGAATGAAGTGGTTGGACTTGCTACCTCTCTGTGCTACTGTGGAGACAGAGCAACATCCAGACATAATTTTAATTCATTGTGGAGGGAACAGTTTAGGACATGTGACTGGAATTTTTTTGCAATTTGCTATGAAAGAAGGACTTAGGAAGGTTATGGACATGTTTCCTAATTCTCAAGTGATATTTTCACAGATTGCGCAGAGACAAATGTGGCTTCGTTCTTCTTCATTTGGTCCACAAATGGAAAAAGAAAGGCGCAATGTTAATAAGGCTGTTTGTGCCTTTCTAAGAGATTTTGGCATGTCTTCTTTTCACAATGAAAATATTATGTTTTGTAGTACATACATTTTTCGCAGAGATGGAGTCCATCTTACTTATGCTGGCAATCAGATTTTTCTGAGAAATGTACAAAATGCATTGCGACCTTTTTTGTAATTACAACAACGATTTTGAAGTAGATGTTAAGCATTTACAATTTTTGACTTACAAACACCACCCAAAGGCTCTTGTCAGAGCCACCACTTCTTTCCAGAGAAAATTACAATGTTTGTGATGGAGTAGCAACCCAATTTTTTTAATGTTTGCGAACTGTCCGCGGACTTCTAAAAAATACAAAGAGCCCTGCTTCATTTATTTTCACTTCTATTTTTTAACTGGGAAAGGCGGCTCTGAAAAGAGCCTTATTTTTTTTTTGATTTTTGTAATTTTGTATTTTTTTTGGTTTTTCCGACACGACACACTAGGAGAGGAGGGTAAAGGAGGGTAAAAGGGGGGACACCAACCACAGGGATAAGAAAGGGCGAGCTGAGAGAGGAAGATGTAGAGTGGGTTTTATTTGGGTAGTGAGCAGGTCTTCTCGTGCTCTGAGACGATAGTCTCAAAAGCACTCCAAAGTCGCTCCCCCCTGCAGAGTACTGTGTCACAGTACATACATACAACTGTGACCCTCGAAAGGTAAGGGTCATCAGCATTCTGTATGGCCTGTGAGGCAGCTTGAGGAAGACGCTGTCCCACAGAGGTGGTCCTTGTGGTGACAGGATCAGAAACAGATGATGAAGTAGAGGAAATCAGCCTGCTACGTTCTTCGCAAGGTACAACCCTGCGAAATAGCCCCAGAGTGAAATGACCTCAGGTGTCGCTTCATAGTAGTGGTCCCAAAGCTGTACTTACCGTGCTTCCCGCGACTGAGTATCATTTTGCACTCATTGCAGGTAACATGGTTCGCACGAGCCTTAGGAACATTACCATGAATGGTAAATAACCGCCACACCCAAGACTCACGCCTAGTGCGGGTAGTAGGGTTTTCCTCTACCTCATTCTCATCATCCTCTTCTTCCTCCTCCGCATCCTCACTCCTGTTCCCCTCTTCAGGCCCTGAAGTGGCAGTTCAGCAGCCAAGGATGCCATCTCGATGATGGTGTAGTCTGCAGGTGGCAGCAAAAATCACTGTGTTCTGAAGAATAGCCGGAAACACAATGGGAATAAGCTCTTGGGCGTGGTCTTTTATAGGGGTGCCTGTGCACGTTTTGCGGACATGCGCACTGTCTGCGGACAGATCGAACACAAAAAAAGGATCGGAAAGTTTCAAAAGGTATATAGAAACTCAAGATTGCTCTGTGGGACTTGTGCCATCGTGAGATTTTCTTGAAAAATATTATGGATTAACTGAAAATGTACTTTTAAATTGTTCAGGGACACGAACAGTGTCCGCATTTCAGGACACACGATGAGCATGGGCACGGTCATATGATCCGTTCGCGAACTAGTCCGCGAAGGAAGCGTCTGTCCGCAGGACACCAAGTGCACAGAGATTGGTTAGCGCATGCGCATTGATGTCCTACAGACACTGTTCGGGTTCTGAAGTAATAAAAAGTGCATCACACGTGAAATGAACATTTCAGGACACAGCGTGTGTTCTTAGAACAGTTTAAACTTGGTAGCGAACAGTACGAACAGGTGTGGTGTTCTTCAGGACACCTCCATTTTCGTTTATGTACGAACATTTCAGAACACTCGCAATGTGCGCGGACACTTTTAATGTTTTGTAAAAAAAAAACGGAAACTATTCACAATACAATATAAAAATTAAACTTTATTTAACATATATTAATAATTTATGACAGAGAAGGTGAGGCAGAAACAAAAACAGGAGAATTTGGGGTTTCAACATGATTGGTATTAAATTAAATGTAAATTAAAATTAAAATTAGCCAACAATACATCCATTTTTTCTTCTATATTGTGAAGACTGTTATCCATAACAGGGTTTTCTGAAGTTTTTTCTATTTTGGTATGCTCTGTACAAAAAAATAATATATATATGTTAAATGTATCGATCTATCACTATCTTGTGACATTTCTTCATGTGGGAAATTGTCCTCTAGCCATTCCAGAGTACTAGACATTTCTGTGAGAAAAAAAAAAGATAAACTAATGGTAAACACTTTATAATATAAACCATTTAAATATTATTATTTTGTATACATTTAACATATATTTTTTTTTTTTATACAGTGCATAACAAAATATAAACTACCTCTGAAGAAGCTGTTATGGAAAACACGCTTGACAACATAAAAGAAAAAATTGATTTACTGTTGACCAATTTTAATAATTTAAAAACTTTTGTTGAAGATCATTTTAAAACAAAATCGTCATACCATTGCCCCACATGTACTTGTCCCTCCTCACCATATCCCAGTCAATTATCCCCAAACCCTCTCCATAATCCAAAACGTTTTGATGAGATTTCCATCCCTTCCTCACCTAATACCAATCATGTTGAAACCCCAAATTCTCCTGTTTTTGTTTCTGTTTCTGCCTCACCTTCTCTGTCATAAATTATTAATATATGTTAAATAAAGTTTAATTTTTATATTGTATTGTGAACAGTTTCCGTTTTTTTTTCAAAACAATAAAAATGTCCGCGGACAATGCGAGTGTTCTGAAATGTTCGTACATAAACGAAAATGGAGGTGTCCTAAAGAAAACCACACCTGTTCGTACTGTTCGCTAGCAAGTTGAAACTGTTCTAAGAACACACGTGGTGTCCTGAAATGTTTGTAAAGAAACAAAAATTAAAGTGTTCTAAAGAACACTATATCTGTCCTTAATGTTCGCTATCAGCTTAAAACTGCCCTAAGAACACAATTGCTGTCCTGAAATGTTCCTAAATACACGAAAATGATGTGTCATGAACAACAGTACAACTGTTCGTAGTGTTCGCTACCCAATTGAAAGTGTTCTAAGAAAACAATTGGTGTCCTAAATGTTCCTATATAAACTAAATTACACGTGTCCTGAAGAACACTATATCTGTCCTTACTGTTCGCTACCAAGTTTAAACTGTTCTAAGAACACACGCGGCGTCCTGAAATATTTGTTTCATGTGTGACGCACTTTTAATTACTTCAGAACCCGAACAGTGTCCGTAGGACATCAATGCGCATGCGCTAACCAATCTCTGTGCACTTGGTGTCCTGCGGACAGGCGCTTCCTTCACAGACTAGTTCGCAAACAGATCATATGGCCGCGCCCACGCTTATCGTATGTCCTGAAATGCGGACACTGTTCGTGTCCCCGAACAATTTAAAAGTACATTTTCAGTTAATCCATAATATTTTTCAATAAAATCTCGCCGTGCCACAAGTCCCACATAGCAATCTTGACTTTCTATTTACGTTTTGAAACTTTCCGATCCTTTTTTTGTGTTCGATCTGTCCGCGCACAGTGCGCATGTCCGCGGACCGCGCACAAGCACCCCTATACAATACCACGCCCAAGGACTTATTCCCATTGTGTTTCTGGCTATTCTTCAGAACACAGTGATTTTTGCTGCCACCTGCAGACTACACCATCATCGAGATGGCATCCTTGGCTGCTGAACTGCCACTTGGTGCTGCACCTGCTTCAGCACCACCACCACCCACTCCACCACCACCACCTCCCCAAGGGCCTGAAGAGGAGAACAGGAGTGAGGATGCGGAGGAGGAAGAAGAGGATGATGAGAATGAGGTAGAGGAAATCCCTACTACCCGCACTAGGCGTGAGTCTTGGGTGTGGCGGTTATTTACCATTCATGGGAATGGTCCTAAGGCTCGTGCGAACCATGTTACCTGCAATGAGTGCAAAATGATACTCAGTCGCGGGAAGCATGGTAACTACAGCTTTGGGATCACTACTATGAAGCGACACCTGAGGTCATTTCACTCTGGGGCTATTTGCAGGGTTGTACCTTGCGAAGAACGTAGCAGGTTGATTTCCTCTACTTCATCCTCTGTTTCTGATCCTGTCACCACAAGGACCACCTCTGTGGGACAGCGTCTTTCTGAAGCTGCCTCACAGGCCATACAGAGTGCTGATGACCCTTACCTTTCGAGGGTCACAGTTGTATGTATGTACTGTGACACAGTACTCTGCAGGGGGGAGCGACTTCGGAGTGCTTTTGAGACTATCGTCTCAGAGCACGAGAAGACCTGCTCACTACCCAAATAAAACCCACTCTACATCTTCCTCTCTCAGCTCGCCCTTTCTTATCCCTGTGGTTGGTGTCCCCCCCTTTACCCTCCTTTACCCTCCTCTCCTACTGTGTTGTGTCTGAAAAACCAAAAAAAATACAAAATTACAAAAATCAAAAAAAAATAAGGCTCTTTTCAGAGCCGCCTTTCCCAGTTAAAAAATAGAAGTGAAAATTAATGAAGCAGGGCTCTTTGTATTTTTTAGAAGTCCGCGAACAGTTCGCGAACATTAAAAAAATTGAGTTACTACTCCATCACAAACATTGTAATTTTCTCTGGAAAGAAGTGGTGGCTCTGAAAAGACCCTTTGGATGGTGTTTGTAAGTCAAAAATTGTAAATGCTTAACATCTACTTCAAAATCGTTGTTGTAATTACAAAAAAGGTCGCAATGCATTTTGTACATTTCTCAGAAAAATCTGATTGCCAGCATAAGTAAGACGGACTCCATCTCTGCGAAAAATGTATGTACTACAAAACATAATATTTTCATTGTGAAAAGAAGACATGCCAAAATCTCTTAGAAAGCCACAAACAGCCTTATTAACATTGCGCCTTGCTTTTTCCATTTGTGGACCAAATGAAGAAGAACGAAGCCACATTTGTCTCTGCGCAATCGGTGAAAATATCACTTGCGAATTAGGAAACATGTCCATAACCTTCCTCAGTCCTTCTTTCATAGCAAATTGCAAAAAAATTCCAGTCACATGCCCTAAACTGTTCCCTCCACAATGAATTACAATTATGTCTGGATGTTGTCTCCAAAGTAGCACAGAGAGGTAGCAAATCCAACCACTTCATTCCACGTACTCCATGCCAGTGTACTTCCACATGTGGGAATCCAAGATCTACAGCTACTCCACAGCTTTCTGCATGCACCTTCAACCAATGTATCCACGAATCTCCTAAAATCCAAACAATATGTTTTCTGAAACACACAGCCAAAGCTAACTTTTGTTCTCTCAGAAAAAAGAGTATCTCAAAAAATCTCTCCTGGCACAACACATCCACCAAACCTTCCTGACCAATCCCTTTCAGTGCTTATTCTCATTTGCATGACTTCTGAACCCAAAAATCCCCGGATGTAACTCCCGATGTCCTGGAACTACCGCCATGTCCGCGGACATATCGTAACATGAACAGCCCTTCTACCATTTCCACTACACTCTCTCTGCCATTCCCTCATTAGATGTACCACAAAAATCACATGGCCATGCACCAATCACATTCAAGACCTCTACATCTAACTGCATCATCATAGATCAGCACTGCAAATGTACTCTGAATCTCTCTGAGTACAAGTGTCATATCATTGGCAAGCAGCATCTACCAGAAATACTGTACAAGTCTTCAAGATTTCTACTTGCAGCTCCACGCATATCCATATGCATGAACACAAACTTCCGGTATGCATATTTTCTGTATAGTACATGACATAGCTCTCAACCATTTTTGTTTTACAGGCGGGTGAAATCACCCGATTTTGTTTTTAGCGGGTGAGATGCCCATTGGAATGAATGGGCGTCCAGGAGGCTTGGCGGGTGAGTCTGCCCTTTACAAGGCGTGTGACACCCGCCAAAAGCGTGTGGCTTGAGAGCTATGGTAGATGAACACATTTTCAAAAAGACTTTTACCTTGTGAAATCTGTTATATGAATTTACTGTACTTTTTTCAATTTCCTAAAATCAACTACCACTTATACACCTTTATACTTTTTACTTTCTTTAAACACACACACTCAAATCATGTTAAACTAACATTTTTTAATTGAAATATATAGACTACATATATTCAAACAAAATTGCATGCAAACACAATCTATGTTTAAACCTTTATAATAATACTTATACAATTTCATATTTTTTGTTTTTATTTATTTATTGACTTAATTACTTTAAATTAGACATGACATTGAGGTGCTATTACCTAGAACAGTTTACTTACAGAAATAGTGGTATTCACTAAAATATTATAAATTTCACAAGACATAGTAAAGATATTTTATTTTTGCTACAGTTAGTCATTCAATACAATTTGTTCATTAAGAACATATCGTATACACTGAACTGATGCAATGTATCTTATGTAAATAAATTAGTTTAATAGTTTTACAGAAGGCACTGAGGATTTCAATTAAAAAAATCAATATCTAAATTAAAAGCAGTGCTATATACAAACAAAGTTACTAATTTGAAGCTTTTACAGTTGCAGTGAAGACCAGTTTCCTGAAAAGAAGCAGCTGAATTCGAAGAAGAAAGAAAAACTAAGAAGTTACCTGTTAATTTAAAAAAAAGTAAGTAAAATATCACCATAATATTTATATTATTAATCAAATATACTATAACATTAATACCAGATATTTTGGTTTCTTAAAATAGAGATTTTGTACATTTTTTGTCCAAAAATGTCCATGTCGTAAACAGCGATTTACAACCAGAATAGCCCACAAATTTCTATTTTTGGACACACAAATTAGCCAACTGAACCACTACAATTTTCATATTATAGAACATACAACTGTTTTAATTGTATACATTAGATTTACTATTTGTACTTTTCCACACCACTAGCTTACTTTTTTTTTGTCATCTGAACCCCAGTTTAGTGACACATAAATTCAAGAATACCTATCCCTACTAGTTTTAGTTCCCAATGCACAATCACACACCATTACATACATCTTTATCATCTTACTCAAACACTCATGCACACAGCACACATACATTCCAGATCACCCCAACCCATATCCTCTTTATTTTTTTCAACAGACCCTAAAGAATGCCTACCAAAAGACAACTCCGAAAATAAAAGAGTCCAACATAAGCATCCATCTCTAGCAGAATTTGTAAAAAAAAGTTGAAACAAAACAGCTAATACAATCATTTAGTGAAACACAAGAAGTTTCAAGTACAACAACTTTGCTTCCTCTATCAAAATATAAAACAAACCAAAAAACAATTAACAGAAAATCAGCTATCAGTACAGATGAAACTACTTCTTCAAATTTTAATATAGTGCAAAGTAAGCATACCAAGAAAAGTGTTTTAGCCAAAATATATCGTCACAAAGTCCTTCAAAATCTTATAAAAACAGGAGAGAAATCAGGTTCAAAGCTTAAAACCTATCGTAGGAAATTAATCTTAGAAGCATTGATGGACAGTGCAATTCTTCTCAAAAGAAATGTATTTATTTAGTACTGGGTATAATTCCAAATTATTTGTGATAGAACGTGAAGGAGTTTGGTTGTTGTCAAGTTTTGTGGTGCAATAACTGTAAAGTATTAAGGGCTCAGTTATATCATATTTGTTTTCTGCTAGAAGGTAGAGAGCTAATTAAAACCATTTAGAATCTTCATTGTCTTCTATTTTGTATGATAGGTCCACAGTTTTTGTGTTACTTTTATAAAAAATTCTACGACAACATACACATACATGGTTTGGTACTTCAGCTGATGTACTTTTAAATTTTAGTATTTCTTTTTTGTATGTGTTTAGCAAAAGGTTGCCATGTGTAGAATTGTTGCTTAATTGGTTTAAAGCTATTTCATTCTGTAAATGGCTTTCACTTCCAAAATATTTTTTCTCGATATAGTGAATTTCTTCAAGTAGGTCTTTTGCTGTACCATGTGGAAGGATGTTATTTAACGTTGCTAGTGATAAAGCAGGACTTTACAACAACTTAATTTATATGAGAGCATCATAATTCAAACAGTACACCCATTTCAAGCAATAATACGCCTTCAACCAAAAACAGCAAAATTACCTCCCTCTGAATTGGTAAAATGCATTCGTGGAAAAGTAGTTTATTTACCATTAAATCTAAAAGAAAATGTGCATACTCTAGGAGTGCAACGTCCAATACACCAATCTTTAATTATATTAGTAAATGGAGTACCTACAAAAGACAAATATGGCAACAGCTGGTAGATTTATATAAAGTTAGACAAGCCTTCCAATATCTTAAAGAGAATAATGAATATTACAAAGAAATTAATATTGAAGAAATCTTGAAAGATACAACTGAAATAATTCAAGAAACACAAGAAGCTGGTCAATTTGAGCTACTAGATCCTGCTACAATATCAAATACTTTAGACCAGTATACAATTCATCCTTTGCACTGTAATGACACCGTACAAGATGTACTGGAAACTTACCAAATGCGTCAAACAAAAGGATCGCCAATCAGTATATGGGAAAAAAGTATGGAAGCACGTGCTTTTCCTCTACTCTTTCCTACTGGCAAAGGAGGAAGGTATGATGATAGACCTATTCAAATATCAGCTTCAGAATACCGCTCATTACGGATGTATTCTGAAGATCCCAGATTTAGACAAAATGTGGAATACATATTCCACCTACTCTTTGAAAGTGAACTAGCAACTTTATGTTACGGAGTTGCACATATATCAAAATCAGGATCACACTTTCAAAATATGACAGCTACACAATTATTAGAGAAAGTGCAACAAAAGGATGAGGTTTTACAATCAAATATTACAAATCTATTAGCAAATATGCGTGGTACTAAAGAGTGCTGGTTTCGACGTCATGGAGATGTACGTTGTATGATCAGAAACCTTGGCCCACCCACTTGGTTTGTTACATTAAGTTGTGCAGAATATGCATGGGAAGATTTACATGATTTCCTGCGCATATCAAATAAAAACAAAACAAATATAGATATTCTAACACTTGGAGAACTTTGTTCTTTGGATCCTGTTAATGTTTCAAGATATTTTCACCATCGCTTGATTGCTATGCTACATTTTATTTGTAATAAAACTGTTCCTCCCCTTGGAGAAGTGCAACACCTCTTTTGGAGAAAAGAATACCAAGCCAGAGGAGCACCACATATCCACATGCTTTTATGGATTAAAGATGCTCCTAAATTTGGTCAAGACAGTGATGACACTGTTTTACAGTTTATTGAAAAATATGTCACTTGTGAAATTCCATCAGAAGCCACAAATAGTGATCTTTGTGCACAAATTTTACAATTTCAAAGACACAAATGTGGAAAATATTGTCGTCGCAAATACAAAAACAAAGGCAAATACTACACCAAATGCCGATTTGGTTTCCCTAGACCAGTTACAAATACAGGTCAAGTAAACAACCTCATGTCTTCAGTTAGACATACTGTTAAAGGAAAGTCACCTAAAAATACATATTACATAAAAAGAAAAGAAGAAGAAAAATATATCAATGATTATAATGCAATCATTGCCCACTTATGGAATGCAAACATAGATGTGCAGTACATTGCAGACAATTCTACTGCAGTTGCACGATATGTCACAGCATACTTAACTAAAGCAGAAAAGACAGAGCTCCAAGACCTCTGGAATGACCTGTCATCAGATAAAACAGTATCTCAGAAATTATACAGCTTGGGCATAAAAATGCTCACCCATAGAGAATGTGGATCTTATGAAGCACCTGATTGTTTAAGTGGTACTTCATTGTATGGTAAATCTGAAAATATAGTATGGCTAAGTCTTGGTCCAGCTAAATCTAGAAAAAGAGTTCTAAAATCATATGAAGATAAAGAAACAATAGCCAAACATGATCCCAACAGCCAAGACATTTTAAAAAACAATTATTGGACACATACTACCCAAACAGAAGTAATACTTTGGAAAACATGTATCTATACCAAATAGCCCAAAACTACACATACAAAAATAATATGAAACCCGATGAAAAAAAAGGTAAATATAGAGTGACAGACTGTGAAGGCAGCTTAGTTAAACTCACTAAACCAAATTTAATTAATCATATCAAATTGTCATTGAAGACTCCTCAACATAAAGAAGTATATTACATGTCCCTGCTACAACTCTTCAAACCATGGAGAAAAGAAGAACAATTACTAGATAACTATGACTCATATGAGGATGCTTTCAAAGCAAATGAAAGCACTATAACTGATGTAAACTTTACACAGTACAAAACAATGTTGCACAATGAACAGCAACATGAAGAAGAACTCCAAGCTCAACTAGATAAGGATACTCCTAACAGTAGTCAACCTTCTGTAACAGGAAGCCAAGAACCACTGGGAGAACCACTAATAACAAATGAGGCAGAATTAGCTATGATAGAAGTAGAAAACACCATGTGTCAGTATGAAGATAAGGAAGACTTAACTATACTACAATCAAAACTAAACAATGAGCAAAGTAGCATTTTTCAAGAAGTAACAAAACAATTGCACATGGTGTAAAACATGAAAATAAAGAATGTTCGTGCCATAATTATAAACCTATGCTACTGTACATCAGTGGTGACGCTGGTTCTGGCAAAACATTCCTAATCAAAATCATTAGTAAGTTCCTTCAACAATTGACAAACAACAAACTGTCAGCTGTTGTCACTGCCCCCACAGGTTTAGCTGCCTACAACATAGGTGGTGTTACATTACACCGATTACTACTATTACCAGTAGAACACCAGAACAAATTAGACTATTACAAACTTTCTGCAGAAGCTGCAATGGAATTACGCAGAGTATTGAAACAAATGAAAATGCTACTAATAGATGAAGTGAGCATGGTCTCCAACCTGATGTTAGCTTTGATTCACCTCAGATTACAAGAAGTACTCAAAACAGACTATGAAGAGCTCTTTGCAGGAAAACACATTATTGTTTTTGGAGATCTGCTTCAATTAACACCAGTAAAAGGTGAACCTATTTTTAAAACATTAGGGCACAAACTCTGCCGTAAAACTGTTGGCAGCATTGGAAATGTCAACCTTTGGCAACATTTCCAATACAGAGAATTAACAGAAAACATGCGCCAATCTGCAGATCTCACTTATGCCAACATTTTAAAAAGTTTGAGAGTTGGTATACTTTCTAAAGAAGCAGAAGCAACATTGAAAACCCGGTACATTAATGCACTTTATGGCGATAATGCATGTGCAGATGTTATGGAACAATTAGCCCAAAAAAATGTCAATTGTATGGCCTTAATGCCAACTCTTGCAAGCGGTTTCAAATTCAATGAAATCATGCTAAGTAAAGAAATGCAACCAATAATGGAAATTAGCGCCACAGACAAACTAGATGTACATGGTATGACACTACCTATGTGTGACCAAGCCACAACAAGACTAAATAATTTAGAAAAATCAATCTCAAACACAGCAGGCTTAGAAAAGATGTTAAAATTATCCTTAAATTGCAGAGTAATGCTTAAACGTAACCTTGACGTGGACCAAGGACTAGTTAATGGAGCACTGGGTACAGTTGTTGGCTTTCAAACATACCCACGTGACAACAAAATTCAGTTTGTCAATATACTCTTTGACAAACTTTCAGAAGTAAAACGGATAGGACGCTCAACAGCTAGATTCCTTCTCTTCAAAGATATGTATGTACGCAGAGAACAATTTTCTCTAACTCTTGCATACCAGTCACAATTCATAAATCACAAGGTTTTACCCTAGACAAAGCAATGATAGATATTGGTAACACAGTCTTTAAAGAAGGCATGAGCTACGTAGCACTATCACGCTTACGTACACTTGACGGTCTATTTCTAATCAACTTTGATGCAAGTAAAGTAAACGCTGATATTCCTTGCATTTTAGAATATAATAGACTTCGCTCACTATACACTCCCCATCTAAACACATATTCTGTTCCACAAAAACTAAAACGTTGTAAAAGAAAACTAAATCAAACTGAAATGCAACAGGACGTCACTGGAAATCCTCCAAAGAGAGTGAAAGAAACGAATACTCCATCAAGTACCACAAACAAAAAAGAATCAATTAGAGAAAGTAAACCAGGTACTTCTTTAAAGAAGGAAGACAAACATCAAAAAAAAGTAGTTAGATACAGAACTACCTGGACTATTTAAATTCTCAAATATAGTTGGTGTAAGTTGCTATGCAAATGTAGCAATGAATATTCTATTTCAATTACCACCAATTGTTGACAACATTTACTCACACAGTACAAACCCATTGTGTTTGCAATGTTAGTACTTCACAGAAATGCAGCAAACCATCCTGACAACACATATAGTGTTTTTGGAATTAGACGACGATTGGACTACTGTGCTGGAATGGTGAAATTCACTATAAACTCACAGGAAGATCCACAAGAATTTCTAATGTACTTACTACAAGTACTGGAAAACAAAAACATACCTATAAATGAAATCTTTCAACATACATACATGCACTCTCTGCAACAATGTGACACAAGAAGAAATCCCCAATGAACGCTTCATATATATATCAATACCAAATTGTGAATCCATTCCATTTCAGCAACTTGTACAAAATGCAAACCATGGTAGATTATGCTCTACCTGCAATTCAGATGATCACTCCACGTTAGTAATACAAACACATAGAAAATACGTAATACTAATGCTTCTACGTTACAATGCAGATGGTACCAAAAACAACTGCAAGCTGACTGGATTCACACATGGTCAAATATCACTTGGTAAGAAAACCTTCACAACAATAGGTATAATCTACCACGCAGGAGCCACAACCAATTCAGGGTACTACACTGCATACATAAAAAAGAAATATGGATGGTTTGAATGTAATGATAGTACCATTACTCTAAAGCAGAGATTACCAACAAATCTTACAAACGCTTATTTGATGTTCTTAAAACCAAAATTTGATAAATAAACTGTATTTAAACCTTTAAGTAAATTTGTGTTACAAAAATATAAACTGTTAGAATACTCCAAAGCCTATCTAACTGCTCAAAGATTCTACAACAACTAATCAGATAAATGAATACCACTAAATTAGACCAAAAAATACACAGTTAGAATACGCCAATTGGTATCTAACTGTCCCAAAATTATAAATGTGTGTTAAAGTAATATAAACTGTTAGAATACTCCAAAAGCTATCTAACAGTCGAAGATTCTACAACAACAAATCAGATAAATGAATACTACTAAATTAGGCCAAAAAATACACAGTTAGAATACGCCAATTGGTATCTATCTGTCCCAAAATTTAACAATATCCAAATAGGTAAATGAAAACCACTACAATATATTAAAAAAATAGACAGTTAGAATACGCCAATTGGTATCTAACTGCTCCACAATTTTATAATATCAAAACAAATGAAGAATCTGTTACTGTTCCAAAAGAAATACAACAAAGCAAAGTATAAAGCATTAGCCAGAAACAACAAGTGAACACTGAAAACAAACAAACAAATAAACTGTAGCATAACAGAAAAAGGTTTTTTTTTAAATCCAACATGGATTTTTTTTTCTCCCACAGACCCAATGATTTTAGCAACAAATACAGAAACTGAGCAAGTTGCACAGTACTCTAATTTGTACTCTACTAAATATGAGGGTCGAAAAAAAATAAAAGTATATTGCTTATACAATGTAATAAGTCATTACAAAATACTAATACTAACATGCTATTTTCTTTTATCACAGAAATTAAGAAAAAAAACATGGACTCCCATTACTAGACCAAACAGTAAGTATACAATAATAAGGACAACCATAGCAGCACATCACATCCATAGTATCTAATACCTTTGTTCCTTATACATTTGTTTTTCACCCAAAGTTATAAACAAATATGAATGCGATATGCTGCTGTGGTTGTTGCCAGGGCATAGAGTCTTGGGTGCATGGCCAAACGGCCATGCACCCAAGACTCTATGCCCTGGCAACAACCACCGCAGCATATCACATCCATAGAGTCAAACATTTCAACTATGATCTATGGGAAACTTTTAATGTCCGCGAACGAATTTTCACCAAATTTGCAAAAGCACGCTTTCGGGACCAAGCTGCTGCTCCTGGTCCAAATTTGGTGGAAATCCGTCCAGCGGTTTGGGCTGTAGACGCGAGCAAAATTTTTTTCCCATTCACTCTATGGACAGTGACTATAATGTATACAAATATGAGCATATAGAGGGAAGGTAGAGTAATAAAAACTAAAACTATGACAAAGCGCTGATACCATAATGATTATCTTCATTCACAGAAAGGATTCCTCTCTTTCAAGCCTGTATCTTCCGCTACGTACATGTTTCATATATGATGTGACAGGAACCCAAGTCTACAAATATAGTACCTTTTCAATTTTTACTTCCTGACTTTTACTGTAGAAAACTATGTGGCTTCGATATGTCAGGATAAAAAGGGAGAGCCAGCCATGCGATATCATCAATGACATTTGTGATGTCATCTTTGATGTCCTGGGTGTTAGTGTTAGCAGTGCACGGTGGCGCGAGTTATGGTTGCTTATGTTACCATAACTGGCGAATTTCAAGGGTTTTTTGGTTTTACTTGGAACCATAACGTCCCTTTAACAAAGTTTTTTCACTGAATTTCATAGGTTTTTAGTAACACAACTTAACCATAATATCCCTGACATGTAACATAGAACATACTAACCCCCTTGTAGTGATTTTCATGTCCGCGGACTACCGCCATGTCCGCAGACACATCGAAAATCTGAGCGTGGTGAATGTAAATTTAAATAGTGTGCCCCATTTCCCCTTTGAAGTTGGCTCTGAAAAGAGCCGTTTTTTTTTTTTACAGATGCTTGACAGACACCTGTTATTTTATATTTTTTTTCTTGGTTTTTTTTCTTACTTTACTCCTAAAATCTTCACATAACCTTCTCCAAAGCAACCCTTACATTCCAAAATAAAAAGGCATTTCTGGTAAAAGATAAAGAAAAGCCATCTTCTTTAAAATTAACATTGGCATCAATATTCTCATTGTTACAGAAGAACATACCAGCTCTAAGCATGAAGGCACACATGCCTCGGTTGATGACACACCTAGCAATGTTTTGCTGAGGACAAAAAACTGAACTATTGTCCCATATTGCCATAGGTAGTAATCCAGAAAAAATTACTTTCGCATTTGGAAGGATCTTCACTACGGCTTGAACCAAGCATTCCAAATCAGCCAACAAAGTAGGGGCACTGACGTTGCCCAAATGGAAAGCACCATAGTGCAAAACTACCACATGCGGACTGTTCATCGTGGCCATATCCGCACAAACCTGTACAATTCCCTGTACATTGCAATCAGGCACAGTGCTCCACACCACCTCCACTCCTTTCACATCAAAGTTCTTTGCAACATGCCTGCATTCAGCGTACTGCTGTAAACCATACACAAACATATCTCCGAGCACCAACACCCTGACTTTCTCCACTTCTGCCATCTTCACCACACACAGTCTCTTTCAACACAAATCCACAACCTCGACATCTGTTTGGCTGATCCGTACAGTCTTCTTTCCATGTTGGATTTCCTGGAAAAACCCGGATTTACCACGCCCTATCCACGAACAGCCACGGTGTCTGCGGACGGCGTCCACTTTACTCTCTGTACCATTCCCTCATTGCATACAGCTAAGCAATCACACAATACGAATAACGTCCTCAGAACACCCCCATTTTGTGAATTTTCCAACATTTCAGGACAATTATCATTTCATTATTCTACATATTAACATTACAAATATTATACTTGCTTGTACTCTGCACACAATGCTATCTTTCTCCATTAGCAGCTCAGTATACTACATAGAATCCCATAATACAATGCTATTTATTGATATAAATGCATCGTTCAAAGCACTAATAACGGTATGATATTTATTGCAATATCCTTGACACTTTTTTCGGAACATTATAATGAAAATCCCTAGTACACAAATTCCATGAAAAGTACATACACATGTGATGTCATCAGTGATTTCATCAATGACATTTGCGATGTCATCTTTGATGTCCTGGGTGTTAGTCTTAGCAGTGCATGGTGTTGGCGCGAGTTATTTTTCATAGCTTACCATAACTTGCTATTTTCAGGGGTCTTTCGGCTGTACTTCCATAACGTCCTTTAAACAAACTTTTTTTAATATCACGCAAATAATATACAAACATGCCGTGCAAAAACCAACTTCTACAGATGGCTTTACACAGAATGTTGCAAAGTAAGAATTTATGCTCGTTCACAGTGAAGGTCAGCTGCTTCATTTTTTTCTCGGGCCCCGGAGAGGCTCACGATGCAGACTATAAGGTTGTATTGTGTTTTGACCTTGACAGACAGAGATTGTTATGAAAGACTTCTCTTGAAGAAGTGTTGCTAAAACATAAGAGAAGATAAAGATGAAATTTCTGAAACAAAACCACTTTTACATATTATATCAGTATGCGAAAGATCGTTGGCACATGCAGAGTCGTATTTTCAGACTGCACCACTCGTAGACAATGGAAATTGCAATTGTACTGTAAGTAACCCTTTACATTACTTTATACCAAATATAATTACAATAGCGTAGCATTAAAGACCGCTGAAGTTAAACTTGTTCGTTGAAAGTGGAATAATGTTTTCTACCGCGTACTATCACCGCCGAATTGATCCCCTGTCGTTTAGAGGGCTCTGAAAAAGGCAGACGACACAGAGTGGGTTAATAGAAATAATTTAACCGGTCTATAGGCGGTCAAACGCTCTACTCGCTGTGCCACTTTACTGTAGCCTGTCAAGTGGCACA
Organism: Ambystoma mexicanum; assembly: GCF_040938575.1. Taxonomy (NCBI): domain Eukaryota; kingdom Metazoa; phylum Chordata; class Amphibia; order Caudata; family Ambystomatidae; genus Ambystoma; species Ambystoma mexicanum. Next base: position 862,950,706 of record NC_090941.1, read on the forward strand.
GCGAGTACAGCGCTCGCTTTGACATCCATGCACAGCTTGCTAACGCAAGTTTGAATCCAGGCAAGCCCAAACTCAGCCTTTCATCCTTCAGTGGTCGATAAATGAGCACCACACACCGTGGTTAATAATAAGCACCGCTTAGATACCTCACAGTTCTTAGCGCTATATGAATGGGAAAATATTATTTTTTTATTATTAACATACTCTGTTGCACTATCTTCGATAGCAAATAGTTTCACACCCTAATAAATAAAATGATGATTTTTAATGAAGATCGGCTGGTGAGACTAATTTATGTTTTTTAAAACAGGTACGTGGCCCCGTTTTGTCTATGTCACAATTTACAGACTCCAGCGGATGGGGTCTTCAACTGACAGGTGCAAGTCCAAATATGCAACTTCATGACCCTCACCATTTTATGGGACAATCGCCAAGGACCAATATGCCCTTACGCAGTACTAGCGGCTATAAAAACATTCCAACCAATACGGTGGTCTAATGGCTCGTTGTTGGAGCAACCTTCGGATTATCAGAGAGACCATTTACTGCTTTTATCATAAACCAACAGCCTATCTACCGCAAAGGAACAACGCGCGGCTCCAAATAAACTTTTGCTGATCGACAGCAGAGACAATAGCAAATCACTGAATATTCACTAAACATTTCATGTGAAATAAATGTACTTTACCAAGTGTACAATCCTGCTGTTTACTTTTAAACCACAGTTTCATATTCCGAATTGTGACGCACTGAGTTGTAACCTGATCTAACACTCTCTGTACCGCAAAGGAACATCGCATGTCTCAACATGAACTTTTGCGGATCGACAACAAAGACAAATGCAAATTGCTGAATATTCTCTAAACATTTGATGTCAAATAAATGTACTTTACAATATTTACAATCTTACTCTTTGCTTTTAAATCACAGTTTCATATTCTGAATTGTGGCGCGCTGTGTTGTGACATAATGTGTGTTGTCTTCCGGGTTCTGTGTAAAGTCGCGTAGTACTGGAGACGACGGGGCGTGTTTCATTACGCACCCTGCAACGTCACGGAGAGAGGCGGGGAATATGAATGATTTGATAATATCAGGCTTAGTGGCGGGAGATACGATTTAGTGTTGCAAAAGCAAGTCAGCCAGGTCAATAGCGCCAGTCATAGGATTATCACATAATGTCGACACACACCAGCCGGATTTATCGTTTCTTTAGTGGACAAAAAGTCGGTTGACGCCCCTAGGAAATTGTACTATTAGCGGACAAAAGGAGTGCTCTTAAAACACTTTCACCCTGACAACGAACAATATAAACAACCTTCTCAGAACATCCCCATTTTGTGTAATTGCAACCATTTCGGGACACTGCGAGTGTTCTTAGAACACATTCAACTAGACAGATTACAATACGGACAGCGTCCTGAGGACACCCCCAGTTTGTGTATTTACGAACAATTAAGTACACCGCAAGTGTTCATAGCTCATTTTTACCTTCCTTGCGAACAAAAATGACACATACTCCGTCCTCTAAACACCCCACCATTTAGTTTATTTACAAAATGTCAGAACAGCCGTGTTCTCCGCGGACAAATCGAACGCAACAAAAACGTCTAGCACATAAAAAAACAAAGCATTGAACCTATCTCATACTCCCCCACCCTCCCGAAACACTCTTACACACCAACACACGGCACTAAATACAATTTTTTATCCACGTTTCACTGCGCTGTACACGGTCGACTGCGAATACAAGATGGCGGGCGCCACAGAAAATCTGACGCGCTCCACGCCCCTCGCCGTCCAATAAGCGAACACGTCGCATGTCCGCGGGCATGACGCAAGCCCACGGGCCAATCGGGGTGCTGTCCGCGTAGCGAACATGGAAGTCCGTCCGCGAAGCGAACGCATATATCACTAATTTTTTTGCCTTACATTTTAGTCATTTTTAAAAAAAACTACTGGACAGATTTACACCAAATTTACAAAAGCATGCTTTTGGGACCAGGCCGCCGCTCCTGCCGCAAATTTGGTGTAAATCCGTCCAGCGGTTCGGGCTGTAGCCGTGCGCAAAGTTTTTTCCCATTCAGTCTATGGGAAAAAAAAAAGTTTTGGGACCCCCCTGTAACTTTGCCCCCCCTGGACGAATCCTCACCAAAGTTTGCAAATACATTCAGAGTGACCCAACTACTTTTTTTGCAAAGTTTGGTGAGGATCCGTCCAGGGTGAGCGAAGTTATAAGCCGCCCAAAAAGTGCTCTTCCTATGGAAACAGCAACTTAACCATAACTACATGGCCACTTGTGTGGCCATGTAATTCAGTGAAAAAAACATTGTTAAAGGGATGTTATGGTTCCAAGTAAAACCGAAAAAACCCTTGAAATTCGCAAGTTATGGTAAGCTAAGCAACCATAACTCGCACCACCATCGTGCACTGCTAAACCTAACACCCAGGACATAAAAGATGACATCACAAATGTCATTGATGACATCACTGATGAAATCACATATCTGGCTCCCCCTTTTTTCTTTACTGACATATCTAGGCCACATGTTTTTCTTCAGTAACAGTTAGGAACTAAGAATTGTAAACGTACTATATTTGTAGACTTATCCTTCAAGTATGTTCTTATAATAATTCCCTTATGGTCCAGTTATATCATATGAAACACATACATAGGGGAAGACACAACCTTGAAAGACAGCAATCCTTTTTGTACATTAAAATAATCAGTAGAGTTATCAGCACTTTCTGATAGTTCAGATGTTTTTTTTCTTACTGTACTTTCCCTGTATATGCTCCTATTTTTATATGTTGTACTCACACTATTTACCTTAGGGTCCAAGCATATCATGTGATATATATATACATAGGGTAAGTAACAGCTTAGAAACAGAGCAATCATTTCTCTGCATAAAGGTAATCAGTTAGGTTATGAACACTTTCTGCTACTACTGCTGTTTTTTTTTACTTCTATTTCCTTGTATATATTCATATTTGTATGTGGTGTTGTCTCTTTGTGTTTTGTCTATAATAATACAATTATTTAGTAAGTGGGTTTTATTACCTACTTATCACATGTTTCACAGTACGCAAAACTCTAATAAGAAAACAGTCATCATTTCACTATTCATCATGGCAAGCTTATGAATATTGCACCTCCATCATGTATGCTGCACACAATGCCTATGTTTCTACATGAGTACCTTAGTATACTGCATTGAACTTAATAATAAAATGCTATTTATATCAATGCATAGCTTAATGCACTAATTAGCACTTGATATTTATTACAAAAATCCTTTACACTTTTTTTTATTAACATTACACTAAGAATCCCTTGTACAGACTTTTCATGAAAGGTAAATGCACATGTGATGTCATCAGTGATGTCATCAATGACATTTGTGATGTCATCTTTGTTGTCCTGGGTGTTAGGCTTAGCAGTGCACGATGTTGGCGCGAGTTATGGTTGCTTAGCTTACCATAACTTGCGAATTTCAAGGGTTTTTCGGTTTTACTTGGAACCATAACGTCCCTTTAACAATGTTTTTTCACTGAATTTCATAGGTTTTTATTAGTGCAACTTAACCATAACGTTCCTTTAACAAAGTTTTTTCATTGAATTTCATAGTTTTTTTATTAGTGCAACTTAACCATAACGTCCCTTTAACACATTTGTTTTACTGAATTTCATAGGTTTTTATTAGTGCAACGTAACCATAACGTCCTTTTCAATGGATGAAGACCACTAGCATCCTAGGTTCTCAAAGTGGGAACCAGGGGTGGTAAAACAAAGATTTTTCTTCCCAAACTGGAACGCCTGCGGCGTCCCGGTGTAGGGTGGAAAATCTTTTACCAGGATGGACACCATGGAAAGGGAAGGTGGGGTGTATAAAGAGAACACAACAGGGCATCTGCGGGGGGGACCAGGAGAGAGACATGGGGCATGAGTGGGGGTTGGGGGGCAAAAGGGGAGACAGGGGGCATGAGCGGGGGGTTGGGGGAACAGGGGAGAGACATGGGGCATGAGCGGGGAGTGGGGGGAACAGGGGAGATACACGGGGCATGAGCGGGGTTTGGGGGAACAGGGAAGAGACATGGGGCATGACCGGGGGGGAACAGGGGAGAGACACGGGGCATGACTGGGGGTGAGGGGAACAGGGGAGAGACACAGGGCATGACCGGGGGGTGGGGGGAACAGTGAAGAGACACGGGGCATGACTGGGGGGTGGAGGGAACAGAAGGGAGACACAGGGCATCAGTGGGGGTAGGGGGGACAGGGGAGACACAGGGCATGAGCGGGGGGTGGGGGGAACAGGGGAGATACACGGGGCATGAGCGGGGGGTGGGGGGCAACACAAGGTAGACACGGGGCTTGAGCAGGGGGTGGGGGGTACAGGAGGGAGACACGGGGCATGAGCGAGGGATGGGGTAACATGAGGGAGACACGGGGCATGAGCGGGGGTTGGGGGGAACATGAGGGAGACACGGGGCAGGAGCGGGGCATGGGGGAACACGAGGGAGACACGGGGCATGAGCGGGTGGTGGGGGGTAGCACGAGGGAGATACGGGGCATGAGCGGGGGGTGGGGGTACAGGAGGGAGACAGGGGGCATGAGAGGGGGGTGGGGGGAACAAGAGAGAGACACGGGGCATGAGCGGGGGGTGGGGGAACAGGAGGGAGACACAGGGCATGAGCAGGGGGTGGGGGCAACACAAGGGAGACACGGGGCATGAGCGGGGGATGGGGGGGTACAGGAGGGAGACACGGGGCTTGAGCGTGGGGTAACACGAGGGAGACACGGGGCACGAGTGGGGGGTGGGGGGAACATGAGGGAGAAATGGGGCATGAGCGGGGGGTGGGGGGCAACAGAAGAGAGACAGGGGGCATCAGTGGGGGGTAACACAAGGGAGACACGGGGCATGAGCGGGGGGAATGGGAGGGAGACACGGGGCATGAGTGGGGGGTGAACAGGAGAGACACGGGGCATGAGCGGGTGGTGGGGGGAACAGGAGAGACACGGGCCATGAGCGGGGGGTGGGGAGGGAGACACGTAGCATGAGCGGGGGGTGGGGGAGCGGGAGAGAGACACGGGGCATGAGCATGGGGGTGGGGGAACGGGAGAGAGACACAGGAATGAGCGGGGGGAATGGTAGAGAGACACAGAGCATGAGCAGGGGGTTGGGGGAAACAGGAGAGAGAGAAGGGGCTTGAGCGGGGGGTGGGGGGAGCAGGAGGGAGACACAGGGCATGAACGGGAGGTGGGGGGAACGGGAGGGAGAATTGGGCCATGAGCGGGGGGTGGGGGAACGGGAGAGAGACACGGGGCATGAGCGGGGGGTGGAGGGAATGTGAGAGAGACACAGGGAATGAGTGGGGGGAATGGTAGAGAGACACGGGGCATGAGCGGGGGGTGGGGGGGAATGGGAGAGAGACATGGGCCATGAGCAGGGGTGTGGGGGGAAACAGGAGAGAGACACGGGGCATGAGCTGGTGTGGGGGGCAACGAGAGAGAGACACAGGGCATGAGCGAGGGGTGGGGTGGAACAGGGGAGACACGGGGCATGAGCGGCGGGTGGGGGGAACGGGAGAGAGACACAGGGCATGGGCGGGGGGTGGGGGGGACGGGAGAGAGACACGGGCCATGAGCGGAGGGTGGGGGGAACAGGAGAGAGACACAGGGCATGAGCGGGGAGTGGGAGGAACGGGAGAGAGACATGGGGCATGAGCGGGCGGTGGGGGGAATGGGAAAGAGACACGGGCCATGAGTGGGGGGTGGGGGAATGGGAGAGAGACATGGGGTATGAGCGTGGGGTGGCTGGAGTGGGAGGGAGACACGGGGCATGAGCGGGGGTTGGGGGGAACAGGAGAGAGACACGTGGCATGAGCGGGGGGTGGGGGGGAATGGGAGAGAGACACGGGGCATGAGCGGGGGGTGGGGGGAAAGGGAGAGAGACACGGGGCATGAGCGGAAGGTGGGGGGAACGGGAGGGTGACACAGGGCATGAGCAGGGGGTGGGGGGGAAAAGGAGGAGGACACGGAGCTCACTATGCAGCGCTCTGATGCAAACGATAAACAAAGATGGCAGGCGTCTCTCACAATACGATGCACTGCACGCTTCACCGCAGCCAATAGGAACGCATGTCAGATGTCCGCGGACATCACGCAAACCGCTTGCCCAATCCCCGTCCTGTCTGCGGAGCGAATAGGGAAGTGTGTCCGCAAAGCGAACACAGATATCACTAATTTTTGTTCACTTACATTTTTGTCATTTTCAAAAAAAAACTACTGGATGGATTTACACCAAATAAAAAAAGCACGCTTTCGAGACCAACCTGCCGCTCCCGCCGTAAATTTGGTGTAAATCCGTCCAGCGGTTTGGGCTGTAGGCATGAGCAAAGTTTTTTACCATTATGTCTATTTGAAAAAAATATGTTTTGGGACCCCCCCTATAACTTTGCGTGTGGGCCATATACTTTTATGGTTAAGTTGATGTTTCCATAGGAAGAGAACTTTTTAGGCAGCTTATAACTTCGCTCTCCCTGGACGAATCCTCACCAAAATATGCAAAAAGAAGTGTATGGCGCACTCTGATTTTTTTTGCAAAGTTTGGTGAAGATTCGTCCAGGGGTGGCAAAGTTATAGGGGGGGTCCCAAAACTTTTTTTTTCCCATAGACTGAATGGGGAAAAAACATTGCTTGCGTCTACAGCCCAAACCGCTGGACGGATTTTCACCAAATTTGGACCAGGAATAGCGGCTTGGGCCCGAAAGCGTGCTTTTGCAGATTTGGTGAAAATCCGTTCAATAGTTTTTTTTAAAGATGACCAAAAAGTAGGTCATAAAAAATTAGTGATATCTGTGTCCGGTCAGCGGACAAACTTCACTGTTCGCTCCGCGGACAGTGTCCTGATTGGCCAATCAGTTTGCGTGGTGTCTGCGGACAGGCGACGTGTTCGCTGATTGTACGGCTTGGAGTGTGAAGCACATCAGATTTTCAGTAGCGCCCGCCATCTTGGATTCGCGGATGTCCGCGGACAGCGCGGTGAAACCTGGTTCAAAATTTGTATTTAGTAGAGTGTGTTGGTGTTTAGGAGTGTTTGGGGAGGGTGGGAGTTTATGAGATACGTTGAAAATTGTGTTTTTTTATGTGGTAGATGTTCTTGTTGTGTTCGATTTGTCTGCGGACATCACAGGTGTTCTGAAATGTTCTAAATAAACTTAATACGGGGGTGTTCTGAGGACTCAATATGTGTCAATTTTGTTCCAAGGCAAGCTGAAACTCTTCTAAGAACACTCGCGGTGTCCGGAAATGTTCGTAAATAAACAAAATGGGGGTGTCCTGAGGACGCTGTCCGTATTGTTCATTGTGAAGTTGAAAGTGTTCTAAGAACTCTCGCGGTGCCCTGAAACTTTCGTAAATAAACAAAATGGGGGTGTTCTGAGGACGCTGTCCGTATTGTTCATTGTCAAGTTGAAAGTGTTCTAAGAACTGTTGCGTTGTCCTGAAATGTTCGTAGGGGGTGTCCTGAAGACGCTGTCCGTATTGTTCGTTGTCAAGTTAAAAGTGTTTTAAGAACTCTTGCGGTGTCCTGAAATGTTCGTAAATAAAGAAAATGGGGGTGTTCTGAGGACGCTGTCCATATTATGTTCGTAAATAAACAAAATGGGGGTGTCCTGAGGAAGCTGTCCGTATTGCTCTCTGGCAAGTTGAATGTGTTCTAAGAACACTTGTGGTGTCCTGAAATGTTCGCAAATAAATAAAATGGGGGTGTTCTGAGGACGCTGTCCGCATTGTTAGTTGTCAAGTTGAACGTGTTCTAAGAACTCTCGCGTTGTACTGAAATGTTCGTAGGGGGTGTCCTGAAGACGCTGTCCGTATTGTTCTCTGGCAAGTTGAATGTGTTCTAAGAACACTCGTGGTGTCCTGAAATGTTTGCAAATAAACAAAATGGGGGTGTTCTGAGGACGCTGTCCGTATTGTTAGTTGTCAAGTTGAACGTGTTCTAAGAACTCTCGCGTTGTACTGAAATGTTCGTATGGGGTGTCCTGAAGACATTGGGCCTCATTCCGAGTATGGCGGTAAGGGATAGCGGCCACCGCTAATGAGAGCGGTGGCGGTAATCCCTTACCGCCATACTCCGAGTTCCCTTAGCGCCATGGTGCTTTTAACACCTGCTTTTAGCAGGCGTTAAATACCATGGCGCTAAGGGACCTTGATGTTAATTACGCCACCGTAATTTACGGTGGCGTAATTGACGCCTTCCCCACTCCCATTATGCCCTATGGGGCAAGAATGGGAATGGGGAAGGGTAAATGGGGATTGGGGAATTACCGCCCCGCCAACCTTGGAATGGGGCGGTAATTTCGCCAACCACCAAGGCGCTGCCGGTCCGGGTACGGCGTCAACCAAGGCGTTAATAGCGCCATTGGTTAGCGCCGTACTCGGAATGAGGCCCATTGTCCATATTGTTCGATGGCAAGTTGAATGTGTTCTAAGAACACTCGCAGTGTCCTGAAATGTTCGTAAATAAACAAAATGGGGGTGTTCTGAGGATGCTGTCCGTATTGTTCGAGGGCAAGTTGAAAGTGTTCTAAGAACTCTCGCGTTGTCCTGAAATGTTCGTAGGGGGTGTTCTGAAGATGCTGTCCATATTGTTCTCTGGCAAGTTGAATGTGTTCTAAGAACACTTGCGGTGTCCTGAAATGTTCGCAAATAAACAAAATGGGGGTGTTCTGAGGACGCTGTCCGTGTTGTTCATTGTCAAATTGAAAGTGTTCTAAGAACTCTTGCGGTGTAAATAAACAAAATGGGGGTGTTCTGAGGACGCTGTCCGTATTGTTCATTGTCAAGTTGAAAGTGTTCTAAGAACTGTTGCGTTGTCCTGAAATGTTCGTAGGGGGTGTCCTGAAGACGCTGTCCGTATTGTTCGTTGTCAAGTTAAAAGTGTTTTAAGAACTCTTGCGGTGTCCTGAAATGTTCGTAAATAAAGAAAATGGGGGTGTTCTGAGGACGCTGTCCATATTATGTTCGTAAATAAACAAAATGGGGGTGTCCTGAAGAAGCTGTCCGTATTGTTCTCTGGCAAGTTGAATGTGTTCTAAGAACACTCGTGGTGTCCTGAAATGTTCGCAAATAAATACAATGGGGGTGTTCTGAGGACGCTGTGCGCATTGTTAGTTGTCAAGTTGAACGTGTTCTAAGAACTCTCGCGTTGTACTGAAATGTTCGTAGGGGGTGTCCTGAAGACGCTGTACGTATTGTTCTCTGGCAAGTTGAATGTGTTCTAAGAACACTCGTGGTGTCCTGAAATGTTCGCAAATAAAAAAATGAGGGTGTTCTGAGGACGCTGTCCGTATTGTTAGTTGTCAAGTTGAACGTGTTCTAAAAACTCTCGCGTTGTACTGAAATGTTCGTAGGGGGTGTCCTGAAGACATTGTCCATATTGATCGATGGCAAGTTGAATGTGTTCTAAGAACACTCGCAGTGTCCTGAAATGTTCGTAAATAAACAAAATGGGGGTGTTCTGAGGATGCTGTCCGTATTGTTCGATGGCAAGTTGAAAGTGTTCTAAGAACTCTCGCGTTGTCCTGAAATGTTCGTAGGGGGTGTTCTGAAGATGCTGTCCATATTGTTCTCTGGCAAGTTGAATGTGTTCTAAGAACACTTGCGGTGTCCTGAAATGTTCGCAAATAAACAAAATGGGGGTGTTCTGAGGACGCTGTCCGTGTTGTTCATTGTCAAATTGAAAGTGTTCTAAGAACTCTTGCGGTGTAAATAAACAAAATGGGGGTGTTCTGAGGACGCTGTATGTATTGTTCGTTGTTAAGTTTAAAGTGTTCTAAGAACTCTCTCGTTGTCCTGAAATGTTCGTAGGGGGTGTCCTGAAGACGCTGTCCGTATTGTTCTATGGCAAGTTGAATGTGTTGTAAGAACACTTGCGGTGTCCTGAAATGTTCGCAAATAAACAAAATGGGGGTGTTCTGTGGACGCTCTCCGTATTGTTCGATGGCAAGTTGAAAATGTTCTAAGAACTCTTGCGTTGTCCTGAAATGTAAGTAGGGAGAGTTCTGAAGACGTTGTCCATATTGTTCTCTGGCAAGTTGAATGTGTTCTAAGAACGCTTGCGGTGTCCTGAAATGTTCGCAAATAAACAAAATGGCTGTGTTCTGAGGACGCTGTCCATATTGTTCGTTGTCAAGTTGAAAGTGTTCTAAGAACTCTCACGGTGTCCTGAAATGTTCGTAAATAAACAAAATGGCCGTGTTCTGAGGACGCTGTCCGTATTGTCCGTTGTCAAGTTGAAAGTGTTCTAAGAACTCTCCCGGTGTCCTGAAATGTTTGCAAATAAACAAAATGGGGGTGTTCTGAGGACGCTGCCCGTATTGTTTGTTGTAAAGTTGAAAGTGGTAAAAGAACTCTCGCGTTGTCCTGAAACGTTCGTAGGGGGTGTCCTGAAGATGCTGTCCGTATTGTTCTTTGTCAAGTTGAAAGTGTTCTAAGAACTCTCCCGGTGTCCTGAAATGTTCGCAAATAAACAAAATGTGGGTGTTCTGAAGACACTGTCCGTATTGTTCGATGGCAAGTTCAAAGTGTTCTAAGAACTCTCGCGTTGTCCTGAAATGTTTGTAGGGGTTGTTCTGAAGACGTTGTCCGTATTGTTCTCTGGCAAGTTGAATGTGTTCTGAGAACACTCAGGGTGTCCTGAAATGTTTGCAAATAAACAAAATGGGGGTGTCCTGAGGACGCTGTCCGTATTGTTCTCTGGCAAGTTGAATGTGTTCTAAGAACACTCGCGGTGTCCTGAAATGTTCGCAAATAAACAAAATGGGCGTGTTCTGAGGACGCTGTCCGTATTGTTCGATGGCAAGCTGACAGTGTTCTAAGAACTCTCGCGGTGTCCTGAAATGTTCGTAAATAAACAAAATGGGGGTGTCCTGAGGACACTGTCCGTATTGTTCTCTGGCAAGTTGAATGTGTTCTAAGAACACTTGCGGTGTCCTGAAATGTTCGCAAATAAACAAAATGGGGGTGTTCTGAGGACGCTGTTCATATTGTTCGTTGTCAAGTTGAATGTGTTCTAAGAACACTTGCGGTGTCCGGAAATGTTCGTAAATAAACAAAATGGGGGTGTTCTGAGGACTCTGTCCGTATTGTTCGTTGTCAGGTTGAAAGTTTTCTAAGAACTCTCGCGTTTTCCTGAAATGTTCGTAGGGGGTGTCCTGAAGACGCTGTCCGTATTGTTCGCTGGCAAGTTGAATGTGTTCTAAGAACACTTGCGGTGTCCTGAAATGTTCGCAAATAAACAAAATGGGGGTGCTCTGAGGACTCTGTCCGTATTGTTCGTTGTCAGGTTGAAAGTTTTCTAAGAACTCTCGCGTTTTCCTGAAATGTTCGTAGGGGGTGTCCTGAAGACGCTGTCCGTATTGTTCGCTGGCAAGTTGAATGTGTTCTAAGAACACTTGCGGTGTCCTGAAATGTTCGCAAATAAACAAAATGGGGGTGCTCTGAGGACGCTGTCCGTATTGTTCGTTGTCAAGTTGAAAGTGTTCTAAGAACTCTCGCGTTGTCCTGAAATGTTCGTAGGGGGTGTCCTGAAGACGCTGTCCGTATTGTTTGATGGCAAGTTGAATGTGTTCTAAGAACACTCGGGGTGTCCTGAATTGTTCGTAAATAAACAAAATGGGGGTGTTCTGAGAACGCTGTCCGTATTGTTCGATGGCAAGTTGAAAGTGTTCTAAGAACTCTCGCGTTGTCCTGAAATGTTCGTAGGCGGTGTTCTGAAGACGTTGTCTGCATTGTTCTCTGTCAAGTTGAATGTGTTCCAAGAACACTCGCGGTGTCCTGAAATGTTCGCAAATAAACAAAATGGGGGTGTTCTGAGGACGCTGTCCGCATTGTTCGTTGTCAATTTGAAAGTGTTCTAAGAACTCTCGCGTTGTCCTGAAATGTTCATAGGGTGTGTCCTGAAGACGCTGTCCGTATTGTTCGATGGCAAGTTGAATGTGTTGTAAGAACACTTGCGGTGTCTTGAAATGTTCGTAAATAAACAATATGGGGGTGTTCTAAGGACCCTGTCCATATTGTTCTCTGGCAAGTTGAATGTGTTCTAAGAACACTCGCGTTGTCTTGAAATGTTCGTAAATAAACAAAATGGGGGTGTCCTGAGGACACTGTCCGTATTATTCTCTGGCAAGTTGAATGTGTTCTAAGTACACTCGCGGTGTCCTGAAATGTTCGCAAATAACCAAAATGGAGGTGTTCTGAGGACACTGTCCGTATTATTCATTGTCAAGTTGAAAATGTTCTAAGAACTCTCGCGGTGTCCTGAAATGTTCGTAAATAAACAAAATGGGGGTGTCCTGAGGACGCTGTCCGTATTGTTCTCTAGCAAGTTGAATGTGTTCTAAGAACACTTGCGGTGTCCTGAAATGTTCGCAAATAAAGAAAATGGGGTTGTTCTGAGGACGCTGTCCCTATTGTTCGTTGTCAAGTTGAAAGTGTTCTAAGAACTCTCGCTGTGTCCTGAAATGTTCGTAAATAAACAAAATGGGGGTGTTCTGAGGACGCTGTCCGTATTGTTCGTTGTCAAGTTGAAAGTGTTCTAAGAACTCTTGCGTTGTCCTGAAATGTTCGTAGGGGGTGTCCTGAATATGCTGTCCATATTGTTTGATGGCAAGTTGAATGTGTTCAAAGAACACTTGCGGTATCCTGAAATGTTCGCAAATAAACAAAATGGGGGTGTTCTGAGGACGCTGTCCGTATTGTTTGTTGTCAAGTTGAAAGTGTTCTAAGAACACTCGCGGTGTCCTGAAATGTTCGTAAATAAACAAAATGGGGGTGTTCTGAGAACGCTGTCCGTATTGTTCGATGGCAAGTTGAAAGTGTTCTAAGAACCCTCGCGTTGTCCTGAAATGTTCGTAGGGGGTGTTCTGAAGACGTTGTCCGCATTGTTCTCTGTCAAGTTGAATGTGTTCAAAGAACACTTGCGGTATCCTGAAATGTTCGCAAATAAACAAAATGGGGGTGTTCTGAGGACGCTGTCCGTATTGTTTGTTGTCAAGTTGAAAGTGTTCTAAGAACTCTCGCGTGGTCCTGAAATGTTCATAGGGGGTGTCCTGAAGACGCTGTCCGTATTCTTCGATGGCAAGTTGAATGTGTTGTAAGAACACTCGCGGTGTCCTGAAATGTTCGCAAATAAACAATATGGGGGTGTTCTGAGGACGCTGTCCATATTGTTCTCTGGCAAGTTGAATGTGTTCTAAGAAAACTTGCGTTGTCTCGAAATGTTCGTAAATAAACAAAATGGGGGTGTCCTGAGGACGCTGTCCGTATTATTCGTTGTCAAGTTGAAAGTGTTCTAAGAACTCTCCCGGTGTCCTGAAATGTTTGCAAATAAACAAAATGGGGGTGTTCTGAGGACGCTGTCCGTATTGTTTGTTGTAAAGTTGAAAGTGGTAAAAGAACTCTAGCGTTGTCCTGAAATGTTCGTAGGGGGTGTCCTGAAGATGCTGTCCGTATTGTTCGATGGCAAGTTGAATATGTTGTAAGAACACTTGCGGTGTCCTGAAATGTTCGTAAATAAACAATATGGGGGTGTTCTGAGGACCCTGTCCATATTGTTCTCTGGCAAGTTGAATGTGTTCTAAGAACACTCGCGTTGTCTTGAAATGTTCGCAAATAAACAAAATGGGGGTGTCCTGAGGACGCTGTCCGTATTATTCTCTGGCAAGTTGAATGTGTTCTAAGTACACTCGCGGTGTCCTGAAATGTTCGCAAATAACCAAAATGGAGGTGTTCTGAGGACACTGTCCGTATTATTCATTGTCAAGTTGAAAGTGTTCTAAGAACTCTCGCGGTGTCCTGAAATGTTCGTAAATAAACAAAATGGGGGTGTCCTGAGGACGCTGTCCGTATTGTTCTCTAGCAAGTTGAAGGTGTTCTAAGAACACTTGCGGTGTCCTGAAATGTTCGCAAATAAAGAAAATGGGGTTGTTCTGAGGACGCTGTCTGTATTGTTCGTTGTCAAGTTGAAAGTGTTCTAAGAACTCTCGCTGTGTCCTGAAATGTTCGTAAATAAACAAAATGGGGGTGATATGAGGACGCTGTCCGTATTGTTCGTTGTCAAGTTGAAAGTGTTCTAAGAACTCTTGCGTTGTCCTGAAATGTTCGTAGGGGGTGTCCTGAATATGCTGTCCATATTGTTTGATGGCAAGTTGAATGTGTTCTAAGAACACTTGCGGTGTCCTGAAATGTTCGTAAATAAACAAAATGGGGGTGTTCTGAGAACGCTGTCCGTATTGTTCGATGGCAAGTTGAAAGTGTTCTAAGAACCCTCGCGTTGTCCTGAAATGTTCGTAGGGGGTGTTCTGAAGACGTTGTCCGCATTGTTCTCTGTCAAGTTGAATGTGTTCAAAGAACACTTGCGGTATCCTGAAATGTTCGCAAATAAACAAAATGGGGGTGTTCTGAGGACGCTGTCCGTATTGTTTGTTGTCAAGTTGAAAGTGTTCTAAGAACTCTCGCGTGGTCCTGAAATGTTCATAGGGGGTGTCCTGAAGACACTGTCCGTATTCTTCGATGGCAAGTTGAATGTGTTGTAAGAACACTCGCGGTGTCCTGAAATGTTCACAAATAAACAATATGGGGGTGTTCTGAGGACGCTGTCCATATTGTTCTCTGGCAAGTTGAATGTGTTCTAAGAAAACTCGCGTTGTCTCGAAATGTTCGTAAATAAACAAAATGGGGGTGTCCTGAGGACGCTGTCCGTATTATTCGTTGTCAAGTTGAAAGTGTTCTAAGAACTCTCCCGGTGTCCTGAAATGTTTGCAAATAAACAAAATGGGGGTGTTCTGAGGACGCTGTCCGTATTGTTTGTTGTAAAGTTGAAAGTGGTAAAAGAACTCTCGCGTTGTCCTGAAATGTTCGTAGGGGGTGTCCTGAAGATGCTGTCCGTATTGTTCGTTGTCAAGTTGAAAGTGTTCTAAGAAATCTCCCGGTGTCCTGAAATGTTCGCAAATAAACAAAATGTGGGTGTTCTGAAGACGCTGTCCGTATTGTTCGATGGCAAGTTGAAAGTGTTCTAATAACTCTCGCGTTGTCCTGAAATGTTTGTAGGGGGTGTTCTGAAGACGTTGTCCGTATTGTTCTCTGGCAAGTTGAATGTGTTCTGAGAACACTCGGGGTGTCCTGAAATGTTCGCAAATAAACAAAATGGGGGTGTCCTGAGGACGCTGTCCATATTGTTCTCTGGCAAGTTGAATGTGTTCTAAGAACACTTGCGGTGTCCTGAAATGTTCGCAAATAAACAAAATGGGGGTGTTCTGAGGACTCTGTCCCTATTGTTCGTTGTCAAGTTGAAAGGTTTCTAAGAACTCTGGCGTTTTCCTGAAATGTTTGTAGGGGGTGTCCTGAAGACGCTGTCCGTATTGTTCGCTGGCAAGTTGAATGTGTTCTAAGAACACTTGCGGTGTCCTGAAATGTTCGCAAATAAACAAAATGGGGGTGCTCTGAGGACGCTGTCTGTATTGTTCGTTGTCAAGTTGAAAGTGTTCTAAGAACTCTTGCGTTGTCCTGAAATGTTCGTAGGGGGTGTCCTGAAGACACTGTCCGTATTGTTTGATGGCAAGTTGAATGTGTTCTAAGAACACTCGGGGTGTCCTGAAATGTTCGTAAATAAACAAAATGGGGGTGTTCTGAGAACGCTGTCCGTATTGTTCGATGGCAAGTTGAAAGTGTTCTAAGAACTCTCGCGTTGTCCTGAAATGTTCGTAGGGGGTGTTCTGAAGACGTTGTCCGCATTGTTCTCTGTCAAGTTGAATGTGTTCAAAGAACACTCGCGGAGTCCTGAAATGTTCGCAAATAAACAAAATGGGGGTGTTCTGAGGACGCTGTCCGTATTGTTCGTTGTCAAGTTGAAAGTGTTCTAAGAACTCTTGCGTTGTCCTGAAATGTTCATAGGGTGTGTCCTGAAGACGCTGTCCGTATTGTTCGATGGCAAGTTGAATGTGTTGTAAGAACATTTGCGGTGTCCTGAAATGTTCGTAAATAAACAATATGGGGGTGTTCTGAGGACGCTGTCCATATTGCTCTCTGGAAAGTTGAATGTGTTCTAAGAACACTCGCGTTGTCTTGAAATGTTTGTAAATAAACAAAATGGGGGTGTCCTGTGGACACTGTCCGTATTGTTCTCTGGCAAGTTGAATGTGTTCTAAGAACACTCGCGGTGTCCTGAAATGTTTGCAAATAACCAAAATGGAGGTGCTCTGAGGACACTGTCCGTATTATTCGTTGTCAAGTTGAAAGTGTTCTAAGAACTCTCACGGTGTCCTGAAATGTCCGTAAATAAACAAAATGGGGGTGTCCTGAGGACGCTGTCCGTATTGTTCTCTAGCAAGTTGAATGTGTTCTAAGAACACTTGCGGTGTCCTGAAATGTTCGCAAATAAAGAAAATGGGGTTGTTCTGGGGACGCTGTCCGTATTGTTCGTTGTCAAGTTGAAAGTGTTCTAAGAACTCTCGCTGTGTCCTGAAATGTTCGTAAATAAACAAAATGGGGGTGTTCTGAGGACGCTGTCCTTATTGTTCGTTGTCAAGTTGAAAGTGTTCTAAGAACTCTCGCGTTGTCCTGAAATGTTCGTAGGGGGTGTCCTGAAGATGCTGTCCATATTGTTTGATGGCAAGTTGAATGTGTTCTAAGAAAACTCGCGGTGTCCTGAAATGGTCGTAAATAAACAAAATGGGGGTGTTCTGAGGACGCTGTCCGTATTGTTTGTTGTCAAGTTGAAAGTGTTCTAAGAACTCTCGCGTTATCCTGAAATGTTCATAGGGGGTGTCCTGAAGACACTGTCCGTATTGTTCGATGGCAAGTTGAATGTGTTGTAAGAACACTCGCTGTGTCCTGAAATGTTCGCAAATAAACAATATGGGGGTGTTCTGAGGACGCTGTCCATATTGTTCTCTGGCAAGTTGAATGTGTTCTAAGAAAACTCGCGTTGTCTTAAAATGTTCGTAAATAAACAAAATGGGGGTGTCCTGAGGACGCTGTCCGTATTGTTCTCTGGCAAGTTGAATGTGTTCTAAGAACACTCGCGGTGTCCTGAAATGTTCGCAAATAACCAAAATGGAGGTGTTCTGAGGACGCTGTCCGTATTATTCGTTGTCAAGTTGAAAGTGTTCTAAGAACTCTCGCAGTGTCCTGAAATGTTCGTAAATAAACAAAATGGGGGTGTCCTGAGGACGCTGTCCATATTGTTCTCTGGCAAGTTGAATGTGTTCTAAGAACACTTGCGGTGTCCTGAAATGTTCGCAAATAAACAAAATGGGGGTGTCCTGAGGGCGCTGTCCGTATTGTTCTCTGGCAAGTTGAATGTGTTCTAAGAACACTTGCGGTGTCCTGAAATGTTCGCAAATAAACAAAATGGGTGTGTTCTGAGGACGCTGTCCGTATTGTTCGATGGCAAGTTGAAAGTGTTCTAAGAACTCTCGCGGTGTCCTGAAATGTTCGTAAATAAACAAAATGGGGGTGTCCTGAGGACGCTGTCCGTATTGTTCTCTGGCAAGTTGAATGTGTTCTAAGAACACTTGCGGTGTCCTGAAATGTTCGCAAATAAACAAAATGGGGTCTTCTGAGGATGCTGTCCGTATTGTTCGTTGTCAAGTTGAATGTGTTCTAAGAACACTTGCGGTGTCCGGAAATGTTCGTAAATAAACAAAATGGGGGTGTTCTGAGGACTCTGTCCGTATTGTTCGTTGTCAAGTTGAAAGTTTTCTAAGAACTCTCGCGTTTTCCTGAAATGTTCGTAGGGGGTGTCCTGAAGACGCTGTCCGTATTGTTCGCTGGCAAGTTGAATGTGTTCTAAGAACACTTGCGGTGTCCTGAAATGTTCGCAAATAAACAAAATGGGGGTGCTCTGAGGATGCTGTCCGTATTGTTCGTTGTCAAGTTGAAAGTGTTCTAAGAACTCTCGCGTTGTCCTGAAATATTCGTAGGGGGTGTCCTGAAGACGCTGTCCGTATTGTTTGATGGCAAGTTGAATGTGTTCTAAGAACACTCGGGGTGTCCTGAAATGTGCGTAAATAAACAAAATGGGGGTGTTCTGAGAACGCTGTCCGTATTGTTCGATGGCAAGTTGAAAGTGTTCTAAGAACTCTCGCGTTGTCCTGAAATGTTCGTAGGGGGTGTTCTGAAGACGTTGTCCGCATTGTTCTCTGTCAAGTTGAATGTGTTCAAAGAACACTCGCGGTGTCCTGAAATGTTCGCAAATAAACAAAATGGGGGTGTTCTGAGGACGCTGTCCGTATTGTTCGTTGTCAAGTTGAAAGTGTTCTAAGAACTCTCGCGTTGTCCTGAAATGTTCATAGGGTGTGTCCTGAAGACGCTGTCCGTATTGTTCGATGGCAAGTTGAATGTGTTGTAAGAACACTTGCGGTGTCCTGAAATGTTCGTAAATAAACAATATGGGGGTGTTCTGAGGACGCTGTCCATATTGTTCTCTGGCAAGTTGAATGTGTTCTAAGAACACTCGCGGTGTCCTGAAATGTTTGCAAATAACCAAAATGGAGGTGCTCTGAGGACACTGTCCGTATTATTCGTTGTCAAGTTGAAAGTGTTCTAAGAACTCTCGCGGTGTCCTGAAATGTTCGTAAATAAACAAAATGGGGGTGTCCTGAGGACGTTGTCCGTATTGTTCTCTAGCAAGTTGAATGTGTTCTAAGAACACTTGCGGTGTCCTGAAATGTTCGCAAAAAAAGAAAATGGGGTTGTTCTGGGGACGCTGTCCGTATTGTTCGTTGTCAAGTTGAAAGTGTTCTAAGAACTCTCGCTGTGTCCTGAAATGTTCGTAAATAAACAAAATGGGGGTGTTCTGAGGACGCTGTCCGTATTGTTCGTTGTCAAGTTGAAAGTGTTCTAAGAACTCTCGCATTGTCCTGAAATGTTCGTAGGGGGTGTCCTGAAGATGCTGTCCATATTGTTAGTTGTCAAGTTGAAAGTGTTCTAAGAACCCTCGCGTTGTCCTGAAATGTTCGTAGGGGGTGTTCTGAAGAAGTTGTCCGCATTGTTCTCTGTCAAGTTGAATGTGTTCAAAGAACACTCGCGGTGTCCTGAAATGTTCGCAAATAAACAAAATGGGCGTGTTCTGAGGACGCTGTCCGTATAGTTCGATGGCAAGTTGAAAGTGTTCTAAGAACTCTCGCGGTGTCCTGAAATGTTCGTAAATAAACAAAATGGGGGTGTCCTGAGGACGCTGTCCGTATTGTTCCCTGGCAAGTTGAATGTGTTCTAAGAACACTTGCGGTGTCCTGAAATGTTTGCAAATAAACAAAATGGGGGTGTTCTGAGGACGCTGTCCGTATTGTGCGTTGTCAAGTTGAATGTGTTCTAAGAACACTTGCGGTGTCCGGAAATGTTCGTAAATAAACAAAATGGGGGTGTTCTGAGGACTCTGTCCGTATTGTTCGTTGTCAAGTTGAAAGTTTTCTAAGAACTCTCGCGTTTTCCTGAAATGTTCATAGGGGGTGTCCTGAAGACGCTGTCCGTATTGTTCGCTGGCAAGTTGAATGTGTTCTAAGAACACTTGCGGTGTCCTGAAATGTTCGCAAATAAACAAAATGGGGGTGCTCTGAGGACGCTGTCCGTATTGTTCGTTGTCAAGTTGAAAGTGTTCTAAGAACTCTCGCGTTGTCCTGAAATGTTTGTAGGGGGTTTCCTGAAGACGCTGTCCATATTGTTTGATGGCAAGTTGAATGTGTTCTAAGAACACTCGGGGTGTCCTGAAATGTTCGTAAATAAACAAAATGGGGGTGTTCTGAGAACGCTGTCCTTATTGTTCGATGGCAAGTTGAAAGTGTTCTAAGAACTCTCGCGTTGTCCTGAAATGTTCGTAGGGGGTGTTCTGAAGAGGTTGTCTGCATTGTTCTCTGTCAAGTTGAATGTGTTCAAAGAACCCTCGCGTTGTCCTGAAATGTTCATAGGGTGTGTCCTGAAGACGCTGTCCGTATTGTTCGATGGCAAGTTGAATGTGTTGTAAGAACACTTGCGGTGTCCTGAAATGTTCGTAAATAAACAATATGGGGGTGTTCTGAGGACGCTGTCCATATTGTTCTCGGGCAAGTTGAATGTGTTCTAAGAACACTCGCGTTGTCTTGAAATGTTCGTAAATAAACAAAATGGGGGTGTCCTGAGGACGCTGTCCGTATTGTTCTCGGGCAAGTTGAATGTGTTCTAAGAACACTCGCGGTGTCCTGAAATGTTCGCAAATAACCAAAATGGAGGTGTTCTGAGGACACTGTCCGTATTATTCGTTGTCAAGTTGAAAGTGTTCTAAGAACTCTCGCGGTGTCCTGAAATGTTCGTAAATAAACATAATGGGGGTGTCCTGAGGACGCTGTCCGTATTGTTCTCTAGCAAGTTGAATGTGTTCTAAGAACACTTGCGGTGTCCTGAAATGTTCGCAAATAAAGAAAATGGGGTTGTTCTGAGGACGCTGTCCGTATTGTTCGTTGTCAAGTTGAAAGTGTTCTAAGAACTCTCGCTGTGTCCTGAAATGTTCGGGGGTGTTCTGAGGACGCTGTCCGTATTGTTCGTTGTCAAGTTGAAAGTGTTCTAAGAACTCTCGCGTTGTCCTGAAATGTTCGTAGGGGGTGTCCTGAAGATGCTGTCCATATTGTTTGATGGCAAGTTGAATGTGTTCTAAGAACACTCGCGGTGTCCTGAAATGTTCGTAAATAAACAAAATGGGGGTGTTCTGAGAACGCTGTCCGTATTGTTCGATGGCAAGTTGAAAGTGTTCTAAGAACCCTCGCGTTGTCCTGAAATGTTCGTAGGGGGTGTTCTGAAGACGTTGTCCGCATTGTTCTCTGTCAAGTTGAATGTGTTCAAAGAACACTTGCGGTGTCCTGAAATGTTCGCAAATAAACAAAATGGGGGTGTTCTGAGGACGCTGTCCGTATTGTTTGTTGTCAAGTTGAAAGTGTTCTAAGAACTCTCGCGTTGTCCTGAAATGTTCATAGGGGGTTTCCTGAAGACGCTGTCCGTATTGTTCGATGGCAAGTTGAATGTGTTGTAAGAACACTCGCGGTGTCCTGAAATGTTCTGAAGTGGGAGAATGGAAGACCAGGCTCCCGTCCTTCACCTCTCGCGCTTGGCCTAGAGGGTCACGACCCAGACACCCGCCACGAGAAGAGTTTGTCCATTTACCAGATGACCAAATACCCTGGTATAGGAACATACGGATGTGTCCATCTGCCTGCCCAACAGCCAGCACTGGCCATGCCGACACCTGCGGCACGGACCAACTAGACTAAAACCTACACGTCGTTAGAGATGCCATGACGACCTTGACAACGGGAAGCACATCTGTACAAATATACACATTGGACATTCCCACACCTATCTACACGAAGAATATACTCAGTGCTATGACGTAGGCGACAGGCATATTCACGGACGTGCATCTTTATTATTTTTACATAGGCTTTCAGAATGCAGAAACGCAAGACGCGTCATGAACTCATCTACAAAGCTTGCTCACGCTTCTCCTGAAACCAGTTATCGCCATAAGAAATATAATGAAGACACGATACTGGTCATGGAACTATATGCTACTATAACTTAAAGCACCTATGCACCAAACGGACCACTTATGCACCAGGCCCAAGTAGGCCTCAAACAAGAGCTCCCGTGGACATTAACAAAGCAAGAGTCTGGTTGCTGATCTTGCAGAAGGGTCCCGGTGAAACAACCAGCCAAGGTCGCGATGTTGCAAACCCACATTCCAAGAACAAAGCATCAAAGGCACGATGTTGCAACCTCGCACTCCGCGCACCAACGTTAAGGTCACACCTGCAAATTAAACCAGACACACAGTGGAAAAGCAATATTAATTGTGCAGAATTCTGCCTCAAACACGGTCCCTCCCCACGTGACCAAGTCGAACCTGACGAGATGCCAAACCCAGGAGAGAAAAGGCATCTGGATCCCTCGCTACGAGACACAGGCAGATACACTTGAAAGGCTCAATGGACATCTGCGACAGTGGGAGCGGTCAGCCTTCCAACTATGAATAAATCCTCACATTGTCTGCACGTACCCATAGTGAAACATTGTTGCAATCGCAGGTACACCGAGAGCTGGGAACAACGGTGGTCCCAGGCTGGGAAGCTCACGGGTGCACCAATCAGAACATGGGGCTCTTATCTTTGACGTCAGTAATATTAACCAATCCTCAGCAGTCTTCATGTAACAATTTTCATGTATCTAATTGTAGGGACAACCCAGATATATCACCTGACTACCCTTTGTCCACTAACATTGTCCTCTATATGTGTGCTATACTAACCCTACCACTCGAGCAACCAATTAAGAGTGGCGATAGGTTTTTTGTTAACTTTCTGAAGTGACGCAAATAGCGCGTCATAATGCAGTAAAAAGGGCCTGCGAGCCCCACGATTGTGTGTGTGTCAGGACGGACGCGTACGCTCCTTGACCCATCCCTGCCGTTTTGTCTAATAAACAGCAGAGTCACCTTGCTCCTTGTGTGTGTCTCATACTCTGTCTCAACTGGGATACACGGGAGGAGTTGGGGCCTCCCTGCCTGGAGGTCTGCGGACGGCCCGGCCGACCCCGGCAGAATTTCCCCCCGACAAGTTGGAGGCACTGCTGAGATCTGTTTAAGATCGACTTTTTATTTTTTACTTCGACCTTCAATTTTTACTTTTTCCAAGCACTCCCGTTGCGAGGAGGCCCGGCGGCACAGCCCCCTCTGCCGTTGCACCCTTCTGAGGACTACAGGACCATCGCGGAGCTGCGAGAAGACCGGACAGCGCAATCCGGATATTGGCCCTCGGGAGCCGGTTGAGAAGTATCCCGCCCGCGGTTGGCGAGTGTCCAGACGTGGTCCAGACGAGGGGAGGTGGCGAGCCGCTTGGAGGGGTGCACGCAGTCGAGCGGCCCTGCATCGAGAGAACTTGGTGAGCATGACACGCACAATAAGCAATGCGAAATTGTGAGGGAGGGGGGAGGAAGTAAATAAGGGAGGTGTTGTACAGATGCGCGGCGAAGGTCTAACAACTTAGTGTTGCCACTGGAATGAATGGTAGCGAAACGAGTGCGAGAGCAGTCGGCTACGTTACGCAGAAGAGGGAGGGCAGAGCACGAAAACATCACGTGCGGCCGCTCGTAAGGCACTGATTGGCCTAAGTCGTGACTACGTGTAAGGGTGGGGGTGTGTGTGGTTTCCTACAATTTGGCATTTATTGATCAATGAGTAGACGAGGATCCCTATTGTTCGAGCAAGAAACTCGATAGGTAGATGACGATTCCCTGTAGGCGGTGGCTAGTTACCTAGTTGCCCAATACGGAAGATAATTGGCTGGTTAGGCCCTCCTGTTGAGGGGCGTATCACACGCGAGGCGACGCAGCGTGCGCAGTCCGATTATATTATTGATTTGATTACCTTGTTCCAGGAGTGACAGGAAGACAGCTGTAGGGTTAGCGGGGGTAGGTTGCAAGTGTATTTTGAACTTAAAAGAACATAAGAAGAATGTACCAGTAGCTCGAAGAGATCGGTGACGTCACCAGTAGGGATTTAATAGGATAGCGCGAACACAAGGAAGTTTGGTTTTGGGAGTGGTGGGGAAGAGAAATGTGATAAGGGAGCGGACGCGGAGATAAACGATAAACGAGTGAATCGGGAAAAGGAGAAGGGGAAAGGGGCGTGGCTGCGCACGGAGAACGCCGGCCACGGCAAGTGTAAAAGGGGGAGGAGAACGGGGAAACAGGACGACTGTATAAGAGCGTCGTAAAGGGTACGCAGCCGCAGGGGGCTGCGTGCGCTTCGGCCGCAGGGGGCCATAAGGGTGTAGTAACAGAAGGGAATCGACAAATGTAAAACCATACATAACGGATTGTCGTAAGTCCCCATACTTACGGGGCCAGGTAAACAATATAAGGTTGTATATTGTAAACTACTAGTGAAGGGAAGGATAACAAGTGGAGCGCCACTATGTCATACGGGACAGGGTCGGGAGGGTGGGGGAACACCCTCACTACACCATTACAACACATATGCACCACACTGCCACCCCATAGGGAGAAATTAATTAAGTACAGTATAGAGTGGACCCAGGGTACGGATAACAAAATGTTAACACCATGGCCGCCTAATGGGAGTTTCGATCCATATGCCCAACATTCACTGCTAAACCATCTGCACAATACATACAAGGGGAAGAAGTTGGCAAACCATGTGGAGGTGTTTAACTTATGGAGGATGTTCCAGGGGTCCCGACCAGGACCAAATGGAATGTTCACTATGGGGGAAACACCGGAAGAAAAGGAGATTAAGAAAGAAGGAGAGGATGGGAAACAGGGGCGTGAAAGCACAAAGAATACGGGGAACGGAGGAGAGGGAGGAGAAAAGATTGTTAAATCAGACGACATAAAAAAGGAACTGAACAACGAGATACCCATAACACCGGGAGTGAAAACGGAGGGAGGAGGGTTGTACCCTTTAAGAGAATTAGGAGAAATAGAAGGACAGTTAAGGGCGGCTGAAGGATACTCGAACCCGGCATACAGCCCTCCACCATATGTGGCTCATAGGAAGATGGCAGTGGGGGAGGGGAGGATTGGAGAAGAGCAGACTGTAGAGATAGGACATGATGAGTGGGTAGCTGCACAGATATTATTAAAATTACGAGGTTCACTAACTGGAGAAGAGAGGGAGGTAGTAAAGAGAACAGACGAGGATAGTGCAAGAGAGAGTGAAATGAGAGGGGAGGAGCTATTACGGCAAAAGGAAGAGATTTTAGAGGAAAGATTAGCAAAGCTAAGGGATGAGCAGAATGAACTGATCAAACAGCTTGAGAGGGAGGAAAAAGAGAGAGTGAGGAAAAGGAAAGAAGGTAAGAACGAATTGGAAAAATTAAGGGAACAAAATGAGGAGCAAAGGAGAGAAGCTGAAAGGGTAAAAGCAGCAGCAGACAGGGTATCAAGAGTAGCGTTGAGAGAGAAGAAGAAGGAAGAAGAAGAAAGAGAAAAGGAAATGGCAATATGGAAGAGGAGGGTACTATCAGAGACAGCTAAGAAATATGAAGAGGGGAAAATAATAGAAAGTATAGTAGAGAGAGAAAGAGTGAAATGGGAAAGGAAGAAAGAGGATGAAAGAATATTGGAACAGATGAGCAACGAAGTGATGGAGGAATTGAAAAGGAAGAGGGAGGAAAATAGTAGGGAGATGGAGGAGAGAAGTGAAGGGGAAAGAGAAGGGAGGAGTAGGGAGAGTGAAGGATGGGGGGATGTATATAGAAGTAGAGAAGTAGCAACAACATCAGCACTAGGGGGAGCGGTTGATAACAAAGGAAAAGGAGAAATAGACCTAATAGACTTAGAGACAGTAACAATAAAAGGGAAAAAGGCAGAGTGGGGGGTGCCATTTATGAATGATTTTTGCAGTGAGGAGGAAGAAGGAGTGGAGAGAGAAGGAAGAAAGAGTGAAAGGGAAAGCTTAGATAAGCTATACCTCACTCGAACAAACATAGACTCGCCATGGATCAGTAGGAGAAGGGAGGACTTGGAGAGAAGTGAGGAGAGAGTGAAAGGACTAGTGGAAAGACAAACCCATGAAAACACACCATCCCCATCTCCATCACGCCCTCCCCCATCGCACCCTACATGGTCAACCACCGCACGCTCGCTGCGCAGAATAAAGCTCGCGCCCTTCATGGACGAACTGACACCCTATGCATGTCGGCTTAGAGACCTCCCTAGTCGCAGGCAAGACAGACAAATAAACACGCCCACATTAACTACAGGAAATGACGAAAGGGGAAAGGTTGGAGAAGGAGTTAGGAGCAGGGGTAATAAGGACGGAATTGAAGAGGTAAAGGAACCGGAAGAAGAGGAGGGGTGTGAAGACTCGATATTGTGGAACATAAAGGGTGACACAAGACACAACTTAATGCCACTGCTGGAGAGAGGAGGGGTTAGACCACAGTACGTCCCTTGGAAGCATACAGATAAGGAAAATATAAAATGTAGGCTCCCATCACTAAGTGGAGGTGCGGGTAAGTGGATATATGAAATGGAAAAACACACCGCAGGACAGAAACTAGCAGTAGGAGATGTAAAGGGCCTGTTAATATCAATATTAGGGGATAGAGCGGATGACATTTGGAAGAGAGCGGGATTCCATGGGGTAACAATAACAAACACATCGCATGATGGGGCAGCATTTGCAAACTGCAGACATGCGCTATGGGAGGCACTGAGAGTACAGTACCCAGACACATCAGACATAGGAGCAATTACTTCCCGTAAGATGCGTGAGAATGAGGATCCTGTTGATTATATCCAGGATATCCAAGAGAAGTGGCGCATGGAAACTAGAGAACAATGGGACAAAACACCAGCCATATTTTATCATATACTAGTACAAGGGCTCCCAGAAGGAGTTCAGAAACAACTAAAGAAGGTAGTGGGAATGGAAGCAAAACCATGGCCAGAAATACAACTGACTATAGTACATCACTGCAGGACATGGCAAGGAAAAATGAAACAAAAGGAAGAGGACAGGAAAACAGAAGAGGCTAAACTAGTACAGAAAAAACTTACTAAATACACCATGGAAGGGGCACTAATAACTACGCCCACACCAATGGCCCAAAGCCCCATACAAGTAGTGGCTGCACAAGATCCTGCTCAAATAGCACCTCCACAGACTATAACACAACAAGTCCCGCCACTGCAATTACACGCACCAAACATGGGAGGAGGGTACCCAATGCAAGGGGCTGGGTATTATAGTTATAATAGGGGGAGAGGAGGATTTATGAGAGGGAGAGGATACGGATATAATGCCCAACAGCAGGTGGGAGGACTTAGAAATTCCTACCCCACAGGGCAACCAGTATACCAGGACAACACAGGGAACTTCCCATGGCAAAGCAGGGAACCACCCGTGTGTTGGAGTTGTGGGTTATTAGGACACATGTCACGTACGTGTAGGGTCAGGCCAGGAACACCAGCATGGAATGAACAAGCACAACCTAGGACCTCACAAGAACAGCAGGGCATACAACAATAGCAGACGTTACAACAAGGAAGTGACCCACAACAACAACAAATACCACAACAACAGCCACTGCCACAACAACAAGTAACGTTAACACAGCAACCCCAAACTCAACAAACGCAATTGGGTAGGGTGACGGTCTTGGGACACAACCCTTACACAGGGAATGGCCAATCATTGTACCCACAATAGGACAGCCCACAGACGGCCTTGGTGTGTCCCATCCTGTCAGTAACACCTAATAGTGCGGAGGAGCCACGCATAGAGGTAACGATAGGTGACAAAAAATTATCATTCCTTGTTGACACCGGGGCAACCCGGTCTTGCATAAGGGAAGGTAAATTTAAGATGTCAGGCGAAGCCATGAACACCCAAGGATTTTCTGGGGCTAAAGGGTTGGTTCCCTTTACTGATAACGTTCCCTTATCTATTGGAGATTATGATCTGTCGGTTCCACTTTTATATTATAGTGCCTCACCAGTGAATATACTGGGGAGGGACATAATGAACAGGTTGAATATGACGATCTCCTTTACAGAGGATGGCATAATTTGCTCGACTCCAGGGATTAACATGCTCGCAGCACGACAGATTATGCAAGCATACTGTGGACAGACAGCGATTAGGGCGGAGCCAGTAGATGGCGAGCTATTCCAGTATGGAACAGACATGGCGTTTGCATGGATGCCAGGGATAGAAGGGAAGATATGGAGGAGGCCAGCAGCTTATCTGTTCCGACCAGAAACACCTGTTGATGAACCAGAAGGAAAGGTGTTTGTAATGGACATTGAGAGCATTATTGCAACAGCTGATTATATTGCTGTACATGCCCAAGATAAAGAAGGGAGAGCATGGAGGGCAGTGATAGCACTAGCAGAAGGATGTAGGCTGACCCAGGTGTCAGATGAGGAGCTGTTCTCAGAAGAAAAGGAGGAAGGTGAAATGGTGTTCATGATGAGTGTAGGTATATGGCTAAGAGTGGCTCACAAACAAGTAGCACAGAAAATTGCAATGGCACTTGAGGCACCCGCATGCACCCCAGTCCCCTTCTTTGAGGAGGATATGTCAAGGGTGCCCAAATCATTATGGACTACTAGCCCTTATGACGTGGGATGCATAAAAAGCATAGGGGGTGTAAGGATAAAATTGAAAAAAGGTGCAATACTACCAAGAGTGAAACAGTACCCACTGTCAAAAGAGGCAGATGAGGGCATATATGAAACCATAACGGCCCTTATAAACAATGGCATATTGGTCCCCTCAGAGTCACCCTGTAACACGGCTGTGTACCCAGTGCGCAAGGCTAAAGGGGGGTCTTGGCGCTTCATACAGGACCTCAGGCCCTTGAATAACATAGTAGAAGCAGAATATCCAGTAACAGCAAACCCGGCCACAATATTGTGTGGCATTCCAGCAGAAGCATCACGGTTTACAGTGATTGACCTTAAAAATGCTTTTTTCTCAATACCATTACACCCAGACTCACAAGATTTGACAAGCTTCACTTACCGAAATACAAAATGGAAACATACCAGATTGCCACAGGGGTATTGTGAATCACCCTCAATTTTCAATAGAGTAATACAGATGGATTTGAGTAACGTTGAAATGGAAAGCACAGTGTTACAGTATGTGGATGACATAATAATTTGCAGTACAAACAAAAGTAAATGCAGAGAGGACTCATTAAAAATGTTGACGATATTGGCTGAAAAAGGGTACAAGGTAGACATTAATAAGATACAACACTGTCAGGAACAGGTACTTTACATTGGCCAACTGATATCCCAACATGGAAGAAAGATTGCACCACAAAGAGCACAGGCCATTTCAAGCACTCCAATGCCACAGACTGTGAGAGAACTGCAGCAATATCTGGGGCTGTGCAACTACTGTAGAGCATGGGTATTTGATTACAGTTCATACATAGGACCCCTGCTTGAGGGTTTGAGAGAAGCAAATAAAGGGGAGAAAAAGTTGAGGTGGACTATGGAAATGAGGGAGGCCTTTGATGAATTGAAAGACGCAATTTCAACTGCTCCGGTACTGGCATCCCCAGACTATGAGCGACGATTCTTTATATTTTCACATTGGGACTCAGCAGTGATGAAGGCAGTATTGGCCCAAAAAACGAGCATGGGCTATAAACCAGTAGCATTTTACAGCGGTCACTTAGACCCTGTGATGTTAGGTCACTTCCCTTGCGAACAAGGTCTCGCTGCAGCGGCTTTTGCAGTGGAAAAAGCATCAGCAATAACCATGGGGTGTCCAACTACACTGTTTGTGGAACATGCACTATTTGCAATATTGAATAAACCTAAGTCCACACTAACAACACAAAGGGCATCAGGTTATGAGATCATCTTGTCTAGAGCTGAACTAGCAATTGTTAGATGTAGCACGGTTAA
The DNA here is from genome assembly GCF_040938575.1 of Ambystoma mexicanum. Taxonomy (NCBI): domain Eukaryota; kingdom Metazoa; phylum Chordata; class Amphibia; order Caudata; family Ambystomatidae; genus Ambystoma; species Ambystoma mexicanum. Next base: position 862,980,185 of record NC_090941.1, read on the forward strand.
CCCTGCAAGGTTCCTAGCAGAAGTAATTGAGGAGGGAGATTACGCCCATGACTGCACCCAAATAACTGAAATGTACTCGTGTACTAGAAAAGTTGAAGAAAACGCACTAGAGGGAGGTGAGCTTTTGTTTATTGATGGGTCATCAACTATTGATCAAGGAGATGGGATAAGGAGGACTGGGGCAGCAGTGGTTAAAATGATGGAGGCGCCGGTGTGTGTGGCTATGAAATGTGTACAATTACCACAGCATTATTCTGCTCAAGCCGCGGAACTGGTTGCACTAATATTGGCATTGAAGGAAAGTTTTGACAAACGAGTAACCATATATTCCGACATTGCATATGTTACATCCACTGTCCACTCAGGGCTATCAAAATGGAGAAGAAGAGGGTTTAGGAGAGCTGATGGCATTCCAGTGCAACATGCCCTCTTATTGGCTGAACTAATTGAAGTAATAAATGACCCCCAAGAACTAGCCCTAGTAAAATGCACCGCACACACCAATGGTGAAGATCACGTCTCAAAAGGGAATGCAGCAGCAGACGCACATGCGAAATATGCTGCATACTTTGGTGAGATATGGAACCCCACAGACTCACAGAGAGGGAGAGGGAGGGGAATGGATAGGGAGATGCTGATAAGAGAAGGGTACACCCATCTTCCAGCCACACAGATTATGGAGCTACAAGCGGCTGCACCAATGGCCGAAAAAGAAATATGGGTAAAAAGAGGATGTACAATGTCACCAACCGACGCATTATGGCGCCAGGGTGGCACTGGGAAAGTTGTAATACCGTTGGCACGTTTAAATACCGCCCTGCGCCAATTACATCACCCAGCCCATACAGGCAAGGAAATAATTGCAGCACGAATTAGAGGAGATTGGTTCTGTCCCGAGTTAAATTCTCATGTGTCAAATTTTATCAGCAATTGTCTCACATGTCAGCAGTTTACGGCCGGTCATACCCCAAAGGTGATAAGAGGTACCATACCCCGGCCAGAGGGACCTTTTCGGCACCTTCACATTGACTATGTTGATATGATCAACACATGTCAAGGTAATAGGTCTATGATTGTAGTAGTATGTCCATTCTCTAGATGGATTGAAGCAGGGCCCTGTTCACACCCAGATGCATTTAGAGCAGCCAAATTCCTAGTAAGGGAGGTCTTCCCCAGGTGGGGAGTGTGCGAGGTGTTAAGGTCAGACAACGGCCCACATTTCGCAAACGAAATGTTCCAGCATATCACATCCTTGCTGAGCATAAAACATAAATTTGCATGCGCATACCACCCACAGGCTAACGGTGTATGTGAACGCCTGAATGGCCTATTGAAGGAGGCAATTGCAAAAATACAACAAACAACAAAGAAAAGCTGGTTGTATTGCCTTCCATTAGCCCTATTTGAATTGAGGAATAGGCCAGGGTCCGACCACCACCTCACCCCTCACGAGGTGGTTACTGGACGTCAAATGCGCCTTCCCCTAACGCCAACGTCAAGGGCATTCACTGACCACGAAAGTTCAGCAAGTGTGTTAGGTGATGAAATGTATCAATATGTGTCTTCTTTGATTACTAGTGTTGTGTTTGTGTCTCAGCAGCTCGAGCGCACACGGGGCGGGTCTACCAGCAATCAAGAAGAAGGCGCCAGTACCGAATTGGAAAAGGAGAACTTGTGCAAACTTGCCAAAGGTGACCACGTGCTACTTCGCAATTTCAATAGAAAGTGGAACGATAAGAGGTTCACTGGCCCCCATCTGGTAGAGGACATATCAACAAGAGCAGTAAAACTAAAAGACAAGCGTGCCTGGAACCACTTACATGATGTAAAGATCTACAAACTGCAGACCCGCCCCAGCGCCAACAACAGGTCCAGTGGAAGAGCAGCAACAACATCCCCGACAGAGGAAGGAAGTTCTACCACAGACAACGACCCAATTGTTCCCTTACCGTGTCACTACCCAACTTCCCCGGAGACAATAACTGACGAAGAAAGGGGTGATCCCCATACTGCCCACCCCATGGTCACACGCTCAAGGAGTAAAAATACTTCCGCCATCTAAGCCCAAACCCCCCGCCCATTGACCCCCAAGTATAGTTATAACTGAACTGAAAGACATTTCCTCACAAATACACATGTAAACACGTGAATGTTCTCTTTTTCTCTCGCACATACAGGAACTGCGTATTATTGTATTGTTAAGAAAATAGCTTACTAACAAGTTCACTGCCCAGGTGTATATGGTACTCCCAGACGATAACTACCCAGAAGAATTGTCACACCAATTTGTATACGAAATAAAAAGGCCAACATACCTAAAAAGGAGAAGGGTGCGTGTCTACTACACAGCATTCCTCTTGGCCATAGAATATTCCATGCCCCACCTCCGCCCATACTTGCCGATCCTAAGAGACAGATCACTTAGAGTAGCGTGGGAACAGCTCTTCGCCTGGGCACTGAATCACTATTTGATAGGGAGAGCTTAAAGGAAACAAAACACTAACATTTAATAACAAGCATTTTGAGAATTTTCAGGCGGGCAACTTTAACGTCGCAAGAATACGCTGCCAGGACTGCAGCAAGGTAATAGCAAAATGCCGGTGAGATTAGCATATGTAATAAAAGTAATAGGGATTTTGATGATCACCGGGTTCTTGGCTGCTTCTGTATGGCAGTACAGCTATGCTATTAATTTTATTGCTGCACCTAAACCTAATATACCCCCGTCCCCTGCTGCAACAGGTGTTACGTCAGGTGATAGTAGTAACCTTGCACCCAAGCAAAATAGAGTTAAACGCAGCACATACTCAGACAATAAAGGTATTGATAATTTTATACAAGATTCAGCACACGTCACAAACAACATATGGTACCAACACATGACCCGCATTGGTAAGCAGACAACTGAGGACAGCTGCTACGTTTGCTCATTAATACCATACGCCATGAGTGCTTCACGAACATTTGTTGCCACAGAAATTGATGAAAAGACAGCACAATGCATAATATACTTGGCACTGTTCCAAACGAAAGGAAGATTTCAAGGGACGGTAGTGCACATGACATGGAAAACACGAGACTCATATCCATATGAAAACAACTTCCTAAAGACCTATTTGAGTTACCACAAGAGCAGTTTACATGCTGAAGCATTCAGATACATAACAAGTGGCCCTGCAAAAGGAGAAACAAAGAAAGTAACACTGCAGTATCTACCATGTGATTGGTACGCCACCGAAGTTCCGGGTAAACAAGGATGTTGGGAGAGGCCGCTGGTGACGATAACAGGAAAGGTGTATCTGGACAACAGCTGGGAGATAGGAGTGATTGGTAGCAACATGGTAACAAAGGAAACTATCTCAACTATCGAGGCCCACAATCACCGATGTTGGACGACGTGGATCAAGTATGTACCAATGCTCACGTGGGTAGAAACAGATGAAGACCCAATAACAATACTACCGCTGACTGCGCCCAAGGTATGCTACCAGCATAAAGGAGAGGTCGACGTAGGATATAACACCAATTGTGCAAGTGTGACGGAGTTACCTGAGGGGGGAGCAGGAACAGCAGTAATAATGGACCATTATTGGGCCTGTGGAGAAAAGGCATACCATACACTGCCCCCCCTGTGGAATGGTGTGTGCACAATGGTGCACGTCAATGTACCATCACTAGTGGTACCCAAGAAGCATGTCAATGTGGCGAACTTTCCCAAAATGGATGAAGGGGACAAGAGAAAAAAGAGATCTGCACCACTTCAGGAGGAGCAAGGGAACAGAACCAACAACAATGATACTGTCCTAAATAGAAGAAAAAGACAAGGAGAGCCACTGACAGGAAATTACCTGTGGGGAAGGTCGGAAACGGAACTAACCCCCATACCGCCAGAACACAGACTATTCAGCAGAGCAGCAATGTTCTTCTCCTCAATAATACACCCGGAACTGCAGGCTTACGCAAACGCGAAATGGCTCCAAATAACTAGATGGGAACTAATGATGACCATCAATTCTACAGTAAATGGGTTTAACGCAATAAAAGAGGAGCTGCGAGCTATAAGAATGGTAGCACTCCAGAACAGATATGTATTGGACCTTCTCACAGCAATGGAAGGAGGAGTTTGTGCAAAGATAGGACAATCATGCTGCACGTTCATACCCGCCAACGATGCTGATAATGGTACACTGACTGAATCAGTTTCACAATTGGCCCAGATGCACTCCAAAATGATGGATGAAAGTAACGGTGTAAACTAGGATAAGAGCTGGTTTTCAATATTATGGTCATGGATGCCATCCTGGCTGTCAGATGGACTGAAAATAATAGTGGGTTGTACTATTTTGGCTGGAGCTACGCTGATCATAATTAGATTTTGGAAGGCCCGGAAGGCACGCACCACTGACGAGTTGCTCGAAATGGTGGGAATGCACCCCCTGATGCCAGCAGATGATGGCCAACATACAGGTGTGATAATACAGGAGAGGGAGAAGCTGCGCACCCAAATCATCACCAACCATCTAGACCCACCATCAGTGAAGATCGAGAACCCAAGAAACCCCAGGAGTTACATAGGGAAATGGGTATACTGTACTCCTGGAGGAACCTGTGAATATATGTATTGGTCATTTGAAGATCATGTAAACCATTATGGACATCTAGGAGGAATAACTAAGATATGGCGAGTAAGAGGAGATAACGAGAAGGATATGTTTGTGGTCGACAAGTCGACCAGAGGGGGGACTGAAGTGGGAGAATGGAAGACCAGGCTCCCGTCCTTCACCTCTCGCGCTTGGCCTAGAGGGTCACGACCCAGACACCCGCCACGAGAAGAGTTTGTCCATTTACCAGATGACCAAATACCCTGGTATAGGAACATACGGATGTGTCCATCTGCCTGCCCAACAGCCCGCACTGGCCATGCCGACACCTGCGGCACGGACCAACTAGACTAAAACCTACACATCGTTAGAGATGACATGACGACCTAGACAACGGGAAGCACATCTGTACAAATATACACATTGGACATTCCCACACCTATCTACCCCCTTGGGTCTCTGCTCCCGGTCTCCGGATCGTCCTCCTTGGCCAGCCTCCAGGTTTTCTTTCTGATAAGACGACAAAGGAAAAGCAGCAATACCTATTCGTAGACATTTTTCCATCACTACTAATGGTGTGGCAGACATATACATTTTATACTTTAACATACCTAACATTTTACTTTTGAGATACGAGATTCAAAGACAGTGGCTTACAAGAGTATAATATTTTAGAGACTATATGTGGGATATTTTAGGGTTGGAACTGAATTAATCTGGAGCGGTCCCCTCTGGTATTGCAGAGGACTCCTCCAGTTGCTGCAAAGTGTGCCTGGGATGGCAACACTTTAGCTGGTTAATATGGACCCACTTGTCTTCCCCTTCCGCCAGACTGCCTTTGGGGATGCAGATCTTATAGGCAACAGGGGAGATCTTGTCTATAATTTCAAACGGTCCCTTCCCTGTAGGCAAGAGTTTTCGCTGTTTGGCCTGGTTCCTTTGGAAATTGTATAGATAGACCCGATCACCCACCTTATATTCCTTTCGTGTAGTTTTTAAATCATAGTGGGTCTTCATGCTCTCGGCTGATCTTTCTAGATTCCGCTGAGCATAGGCAAAAGCAAGTTGAAGGTGTTTCCTTAAATTCTCCATATACTCATGAGTTGTGGAGGCATTTATCAGTGTCTGCTCTTGAGTCCTGTAGAGCAAATGCTGGGGAAGCACCATCTTCAACTCAAATGGTGACATTTTAGTTGCAGATGAAGGGGTAGATCTGATGGCCATTAGGACCAGAGGTAGTCGGATATCCCAACTTGGCCCAGAATCTGCCACAAACTTTTTTAAGATGCTCACAATGGTTCGGTTATATCTCTCCACTGCTCCAGAAGAAGCTGGTCGGTAAGCAATATGTAGCTTTCTTTTGACCCCCAGTATCTCCCACATCTTTGTCATTACTTCACTGGTGAAGTGGCTACCTCTGTCTGACTCAATCCTTTGAGGTAGACCAAAACGGGAAAAGATGTGGTTAATCATCAGGGCAGCTGCTGTTTCTGCCTTGCAGTTTGGGGCTGGGAGACATTCCACCCACTTGGTAAACAAGCATGTAACGGTCAACATGTACTTGTTTCCTCTGGACGAGCGGATTACAGGGCCTACAAAGTCGATTTGCAAATCTGACCATGGCAGTGTCATCCCCCTCTTTTGGAGAGGCGCACAGTGTGTGAGGGATGATGGCTGAAATTGTGCACACACAAGACACCCCTTCAAGTATTGGTCGAGGTCCTGTCCCATGTGTGGCCAGTATGCAACCTCTCTTAAGATTTCCAGTGTTGTGTGAAACCCCCTATGACCGGCGGTGGACGCATCATGGGCGTGACTTAACATCAGGCTTCGGAATGAGGTAGGAACCACCCACTGATCATGGCCAGCTTGGGATTTCCTTACCAACAAACCGTCTTGGATTTGGAACATTTTTGGACATTTCATCAACACTCTTAGGTCCTCTTTCCCAATGTAATCGGTATCCGCCAGGGGAAAGTTCTCAGGGTCCTCAAGGTGTTGGTAAAACTTACCAATAATTGGATCCCCCTTCTGAGCTGTAATTAAATCAGCATCAGGGGTCTCCTCACTCCATTGTGCAGTTGAAAGATCATTGTGAGCATTTGTCTGGGACCTAGTGATAGCAGTGACCTGGATTTCCCCCAACAGGGACTCTATTTCGATTAGATCCCCTTGGATGGCCCCAGTTTTGGCCAGCTGATCAGCTAAGTCATTTCCAGTTTTGTCTGGTCCCTCTACTTTGGAATGACCCTTGATCTTCTCCCAGTAGATGGTCATCCCATTCGAGGTGACCAGATCATCAATGTTTTGGATTAACTTCGCATGTTTCAGGGGTTTGTTATTAGCACATAACATACCTCTGGTTTTCTAATTAACCAGGTGCTCCACAAACCCCTTCCGTACATAATCCGAATCGGTGATTATGACCAGTTCGTGGAGTTGATGTTGGACAGCAGTGATGATGGCCTGATGCACAGCCATCAATTCTGCCACCTGACTACTTCGGGGACCAATTTTGTATCCAGCGGAGGGTTCTGGAAACTCCTTCACCCATGCATTCCCTACGCCGGCCACCAGTTCTTTCTCCCCGTTGTTGTCAACATGGTAAGAGCATCCATCCACATAGACAGTGGGCATTCGCTCACACTTGTCTTCTTCAAAGACTTTGTGTGGGGAATTAAGGTATGCCTCCATGTTGTCCTTGATTTTTAGACTTTCGTCCTCGAGACAGTTTTCTCTGGCACAAACATGCAACTCAGCCAGACCTTGCGCGAGGGGACTCTTCTTGTTTTGGCCATATCTGACCTCCACAGGAAAGCCTTGCATTGACAGAATCCATGAAGTAATTCGGGAATTACTCACATTTCCGGCCCGGATTCTGTCACTTTGGAGATATTGCAGAGGCTGGTGTGGAGTCTCCACTATGATGTGTTCCCCCTGGATAAACGGGCGGTAATTCTTCAATGCCCACACCGATGCCAGGAGTGCCTTCTCACAATCATTGAATTTTTCCTCCACAGAGGATAAAGTTTTGCTCGCATAGGAGATTACTTTATTGACCTTGTCATGCTTTTGGTATAATACTGCCATCAAGCACGTATTAGAGAACCCCGTCTCCAGGAAGAACGCCTTATTTCTGACAAGGTAAGCTAGGCAAGGCGCTTGTGAGAGGCGTCTTTTGAGTTGTCTTACCGCCTCAGATTGTTCTGGACCCCATTCCCACTTGACCCCCCCCTTCAAGAGATGAATCAGGGGTCTAGTGATCTCTGCGTAGCCTTCAATGACCTTTCTGCTGTAATTAGTCAGTCCAAGGAGGCTCCTTAGTTCCCGCAGAGTTGTGGGGTCTTTCAGTTTCTGGAGTGCTTCCACTTTCTTTTCTTGGGGACAGAGACCCTGAGGAGCAATCTCGTGCCCCAAGAAATTAACATGGGTTCTACACCACTGTGCTTTCTGAAAGGAAAGTTTTGCTCCATCGGCCCTCAACTGTGTCAGAACATAACGGATCTCCGCTATGTGTTCCTCCACAGATGAACTTTTGATGAGGACATCATCTACATAAGCCAGGTTACCCCTCGCACCCAGATCGGGCATGGCCTTATGTAGGAAAATGTTGAATTCATTGCCGGAGTTGAGGTATCCGAAGGGAGTCCGGGTCCAGGTGTACTGCTGGCCCCCAAAGGTAAAAGCCAGTTTGTATTGGTCCTCCCTACTGACAGGCACGGTCCAGTATCCATTGGTCAGGTCTATTGCAGTGAATACTTGTGACCCTTGAATCTGGTCCAGCCCTTGGTCAATGTAGGGCAGAGGCCATCGGGAAGTATGGACCCGTTTGTTGAGCTCCCTAAGGTCGGCGCAGAGTCTCCACTGGCCGCTTGGCTTCAATATTCCCAGCACCGGATTATTGAAGTTGCTGTGTACTGGACGTATTATTCCCCGGGACTCAAGGTTCTTAATTATTTCAGTAAGGGACTCCATGGATGCGCGAGGCAAACGATATTGCTTCACAAACACTGGAGTCATTCCAGGGTCCGTGGGAATTGTTGTTGTGTGGATGTTGGTGCGACCAGAGTCATATAAGTCTACCGCAAAGAGATCTTGGAAATCCAAGATAACTTGTTTCAACTTTTGCTTCTGTTCCAGAGTCACACAGGCATCAGCTAGGTTGACTCTCTCTTCCACCATCTGCCTGAAGCCTGGAAAGACTTCTGGTTTGGCTATCTCAGCGGCCTCCTCCAGCTGGGTGGAGAAGTCCCTGGTCAGAGTGCTGATTTGGACTGGAGGCTTTAGGTGGGAAAGGCAGCCCTCATGGACCTGTAAAATCACCTCATCCCTCCTGAAGTCACAAGTCACATCTTCCTTACCATAAGGGCAAGAAGTGTACACCAGGAAGTTCCCCCCATGCCGGGTAAAAATCCTGTCTGGTGTTGTGTTGTCATCACTGTCACCGTCAAAACAGTCCTTGGTGATTGGTCCTAACAGTTAATTTCCTAGATCAATGGAAAAATGTCGGTCATCAACCGCCATTCCAATAATGGTGCCTGCGGCTAGAGTAATACTCTTTAAGTCGCTGTTATCCACCTCTATTGGAATGGTGTCATGTTCTATGTTGACTAATGGTGTTGGGTTTACCCCTAACCCTTGCTGTTGGAGAAAAGCATTTAGATGTATATAAGCATCAGGGTTTTGCAATTTTTGTCCTCTTTTAACTTTCACTTCCAGGGAGAATTGTCGGGTCCTTTCTGGGATGGTGACTTTCTCTTTGAGCTGAATTTCAACTGCATAAGGTAGCAATTGAGCTGAGCTAAATGCTTTTTCTGGATCAGCAAAGCCCATGGGATTATCTGCCAATCGGGACCAAGCTTTGAAGTTTATTAGGTCCAAACTAATGGCAAAGCGATTGAGAATGTCACTTCCTAAGTAAAAGGTGGCAGTGACGTCTCGCACGACCCAACAATTATGGACTATGCTCTTGTTGCCAATGGAGATTTTGAGCTTACACCTGCTGGGCAGGAGATGTTTGGCATTAGGTGCTTCCAGGTCCATTTCCCATTTGTCTATCAGTTTGAATGTGGGAATTGCTGGATCTTTTGGGAGTTGGCGGAACATGGCTTCGCTGATGAAGATCTTACCGTTGTTCACACACACTCGAGCGAGAACAGAGTCCTTCCCATCATTTACCTGAACAGTGATGAACCACTGCTCTCCAATTTGCTGAATATCAGCCAGGCTCTGAGCTGATTTCACATCTTTCTGGACTATAGGAGTGGGAGTTTGTGATTGTGGATTGGTGAAGAATTCCAGAGTGTTTCCTTCCAGTGTGGAATACCACCTTAAACTGGAAGGAAGGTTGATTTTCAGAAATAGAGAGGACCCCCCATCACCAGTCTGTTGTCCTACTGCTATTACTGTCACCTCTGGAATTTGGTTGTTCTGGAAGTGAAATTCTACTTGGTCAGATTTTTGTTCAACCATGTGGCAGGTGCCATTCAAACTAACATGGTTGACACTCTGTTTTAATTTTATGGGTCGGCGAGTCTGGGTCCAGAGGACCTTGTTTACACAATATATTATGGGTGACAACCTTCTCAGGAGGTCATTCCCTAGTAAACACGGAATGCCCTCTGGAGTCACTACTATGACCGGGTGTTTCACCTTGTGTCGCCCAATTTTAATGTCCAAGTCTGCAGTCCCCTCAACGGGAATTTCCTTCCCGTCAAAGTTCTGCAGTTGTCCAGGAAGAGAGGTGAGAGGAATTCGGTAATCCTCCCCCCTTACTGCATTTAGTTCCTCAAAGGCCCTTTTGGACAGAAGGGTAGCTTGGGATCCAGTGTCCACTAGTGCAAAAATTGTACCCTGACCCTGTACTTGTACCGGGGCATAGTATCTTCCCTCCTTCTCCTCAAGGGGGCACAGATAATGTACATTTTTGGACAACTGGTGGGCTAATTTTCTGGTTTTGGACATTGCTAGCGAAGAGATTTGGTCAGAATTCTGTGGAGAGCCTTGGGAATCTGAAAGAAAAAGTTGGCAACTGGAGATCAGAGCCATTGTGGGTTCCCCCGGTTCCGGTTCTGGGCCACCCCCCCTTTTTGGAGGCAGTCACCAGGATGGGTTTGAACCAGGGGATTTCGGTATTGTGGGTTCTGGGATGAGATGATGGGCGGCGGTAGCTCAGTCTCCACATCTCCCCAGTCTGAATTGGGAGGAGCTCCCCCATCTCTAAAGGAGAAGATCCTTTCCCCAGGATCCTCTGAGGATCCCTCTCCCTCAAATTGGAAGATCTGTACCTCCTCCACAAACTGGGTCTGTTTGGGTACTTTGTTTCTCCTACCTCCTCTCTGCTCCTTGGGTGGCAGACTTTCAGGGGTAGGAGATTTTGTTTCCGGTTCCTGGTTTTCCAGGGGCTGTTTACAAGTTCGGACGGAAGCTTCCTCCAAGGCTTTACACACCCCTTCCCCTTGTGCCTCCTCCCTGGGAACCGGTGGGTTATCGGGGTGCTGCACCCGTCATTGTTCTGGAGCACCAGGTCCAGGGTTTGGGGCATTCTGCGGTGGCATGCTCATCTGAGGGTTCTGTTGAGCACTCAGTATGTGACCCAGATCCCGTGCCATATTTTGGACCTGGCGCTCAAGTTGTGAAACCCGGTCAGGCTGATACGGGGCTCTATTTTCTCAGCCGGGGCTGATCCCGGGAAGGGTAGCTATCCCTTCTCTGGTAATACAGCGGATTGGGAACATTTGGGTAACCCTCCACCCTTGGCCTCCCCTCTCCCGGATTAGGTTGTCTGGGCTCAGGGAATTGGGGAAAGAAGGATGGATAGTTTTGGGGCTGGAAATTGGGTGGATACCTGGGAAAAAAGTTCTGTTCTGCCAGGATTTGGTGAATTTCTTCCCTCCTGGGGGAAGTTAGGAGGGAAGTTCCCGGGTTAGGCGCTTGGCTGGATCCCCCCCCTTGGGCTGGAGGAGTCCCCACATAACCCAGGATGTGTCGGTTTCCCTTGTAGCAGGGACTTACATAGTCAGGGGAGCGGGAGACCCCATTTGTGGGACTACCTCCTCGGCTCCCTGTCTGTGACTGGCCCGAAGGCCTTCTGGGCTGTGAATTATTTGGTGCAGGCAGTTTTTTAGGCTCCCCCATCTCCAAATCTAAAACGGGGGCAACCTTTACCTCTGCCACCTTAGCAGCAGCAGGGGTGCTGTTGGTTTTGGGGTTTTTCGGCACGTTATTTTTATTTTCGATGGGCTTCTGCACCTCATAGATCCGGGTAGCCTGTTCAATGACCCAGTCTAAAGCTCTTTTCTCATGAAAATCTCTCACGAGCTGGGTCATTATGTATTTGGGTAAGGCATGGAAAAACGTATTGATAAATTCTCTGCTATCCGTGCGCACCCTTCTGGTGGTCTGCGCAAAAGCACGTTTTAATTCTTGCACAAACTCTTGTGGGGCCTGATCCTCCCCACATTGTAAATTGTAGGCTGCCTTGCGAGCCTCTTGAGGATTTCTGTGAACAGAAAAATGTTTCAAGATAGCCGCCTTATAGGTGGACCATCTTAAATGATTTTGGTCCTCCAGCCCCGCAAAGAAACTGGAGTATTCTGGGGAGAATGTCCATTTGACGTACTGGATGCAGCTGCTGCTGTCCTTCAAATGGAAAGTCTCCATCATTTGCTCATAGAGCTCCAAGTGTTCCCAAACGGAATACTTGGCGTTCTTATGATAAGGAGTGATGACACTCCTGATTGCCTTTATTTGTTTCAATGGGTCCTTAAGCAAGGCCCTTTTTGCCTTATTGGCCTTTTTGGTTCGGGTAACCCTGGTCCATTCATCCTCCGACTCAGAAGCGCTGCTGCCAGAGGTGCCCGTATGATCTTCCAGGTTTTCCCGGATTCTGCGAGCCTGGGAATGGCTGGCAGAATGTGGGGACCTGGTCTCCTGTGTCCTGTAATGCTCAGAGGAGTCTTCAGATCCCTCCTTGCTGCCAGGAATTGATGGGTACCCCCCCCACTGACCTAACTGGGCAGAGGTTTTCAGGATGCCCTTAATGGGCCTACTCTCCTGAAGTTCCCCACTAAATTGCACTGTGCTTCGGTGCCCATACCCGGATGCCCGCCCATCCATCCCTGGGAGGTACTGGCCTATGAACCACATACTTCTAGCTGGATAGTAATCTGCCATCCCCGTGGCCCTGGGCTCATGTGCGTGAGGGGACATGGGGGTGGCAGAGTCCAGTGACTGGGAGAGATGAATGCCTCTGGTACTAGGGCTCCTGAGGTTATGCTGAGGAGTTTCTCTTTCCCAGCGAACCTCATCTCTATCCGCCCCTGCTTCCTGTTGCAATGCAAGAGCCTGCGCTTTCAGTTCCTCAGTTAAGGCCTTACTAGACTCTATCAGTCTCTCCTGCATCGCTACCTGTTGCTGGAGCCTATCATTGTGCTGACAGAGATCCTCATTTTCTCTCTGTGCCTCCTGATTGGTCCTGGAGTACTGGGCCAGTCTCTGCTGCAGGAGGGTTACCTCCTGAGCTGTGTCCCTATTGGCCTGCTCCTTTCTTGCCAGAGCATCCTCCACCCTCCTGGTGTGCTCTAACAAGTTCTGGTGTCTTTTTTGGAGGTCACCCAGTCCCTGGAGGGCCAGGTTATTTTCTTTCATTTTCCTTTTTAAGTGGCAGACTTCCTGGCCTAAGGTATCCCTTTCCTGACTAAGAGCCTGCATCTGTGCCGCCAGGTCGTCCCTTTGCCTTTGGAAGGCACCAGCTTTCTGGCGCTCCTGGTCAAACTCTGCCTGGGTATCCAGGTCTTTCAAAATCAGTTTATCGCTCTCTGCCTTCTCCCTATCTAGGTGGCTTTGCAGGGTGACTACCTGCTCGGCAAATGCCCTATTGAAATCTAATTGTTGCTCCAGCTTTTGCTGGCTCTGCAGTAGGGAGTCCAAACCTTCTTGGTACTCCATTCTGCAAGGCCAGAAATCTGGTATCCTGGTCCGCCTTTTCCTGTTGCAGCACATCCATATCCTCCTTTATTTTAGTGATGTACTGTCTGCTGTCATTTTCTGACTCCTGGCTCCTGAGCAGCCTCTGCTCAGAGGAGTACAGATCAGATTGGGCCTTCTCTAATGCCATCTGTTGCCTATTTGCCAGATCTTGGCCTTCAGCACATTTGTACTGTATGGCTCCCATATATAGATACAAATATGCTGCTATCCTGGCAATCTTATTATGTTCATCTTTGGCTTTAGGGGCCATATATAGTTCACTCAGGGCCACATGTAGGGGGCCCTGATCTCCCCATATATCTGACCCTGTTTCAGTGACCTGTTGCCCGATTGCCTGCAACCAGACCGTTTGGTCCTGATGAGTCCACTCACCTCTCACAAATAGCTTATGTAAGAAGTGCTCTCTGGCTATTTTGATGTCTACCAGTGTCGTCATTCTGGAATTTGAGTTCCGTCCTGACTTACAGAAGTTTGTATTTTATTTTTGCATAACAGACCGTTTCCTTAGAGCGTTCCTTTGAGGAGTGCTTTACAGCGTAACACAGCGTGGTGATCCGACCGGATATGTGTATCTGGTCAGCTGACACACTGTATTAATCTGCATAAATGGTAAATCTAACCCAGAATATCCCGGCTCGAGCCCCCACTTCGTAAGAGGATTCAATTCAAAACTACAGCTAAGTCAATGCCTAGTCTGGGATACTGAATGGAAACCCTTATTGATATATCTTTATGTCCAGTTCATGAGTTCTGGATGACTACCCCTATATAACACCCCTCTCTTAGAATCCCCCTGACCACACTGAGCCAAGAAGTAGTTCTGTTTTACAAGTTTAAAAGGTTTATTTGAGAAATAAAACAAAATATAGATACCACGCTTTTATAATAAATTAATAATCAATATCACCCTTATAAATATAATGTTAATCAAAAATGGGTAATCTGACACTAGCACACTTCTTTATAATCAATGAGGAGTTAGTATAGGATTGATAAAGTAGCAAAAATACTTGTATGATTTCAAGGGAAAAGCAATGAGGAATAAAATGCAGTACAGAAATACTTGATATGATTTTAGAAAAAGATAAGATAATCACTTTTTCTCTGGCAATTCACCCCCCTCCCCTACGCAATGTAAGAAATGGAAGGAGATGGAAGTAACACACACAGTTCTCAGGAATGCAATCAAATACAATACGAAATTCAATTCCCACCCCAGCAAGCTTAGAGAAAACCGGTATGAGTTTTAAAACACAGGCCCAAGTGCTTTGAATGTGGTGGCAATGAAGTGAGAAATATGCTGAAAATGCTTTTAATTCCCTTTAGGAGGTTCAGGGTGAGTGAGAGATACTTGGGATGAGCTCAGGCTCACTTTAGCAATGATTCAGGGATGGTTATGAAGAGGCAAACACATTTTTAGCAGAGGAAAGCAAAAAGCTGCTATCTTTTTACAGGTAGTGAAGTCAGGCCAAATTGCAAATCGCGGAAACATTCGCGAGTGTGTGAATCGTGATAACGGCAAAAGTATAAGGAGTAGCAAGTCGGTTAAATAAAGGTAGATTTTCGGATTTAAAGAAAAACTCAAGATGACAGGTGACAGCTTGCACCTGCAGAATTGACAGGTGACAGTTGTGCAGCTTTCAAAATGACAGATGATACGATTTCTAGGAGGCAGTTCTACTTAGGTTAAAATAGTTTGGATTAGATTATTTTAACTAAGAGATTGGTTCTGCACAGTTCTGCTAGGTACTCACAATATAAATTTGAAATAGGCCTCGCTACGGATCGGGTCAGGTTTGGACTGGACTCCGGTTCTGGTCTCGGCACTTCACAGTGATCTGGGTCAGCTCTCTGGTTCTGCTCACAGCGGTCTGGGTCACTCTGGATCTCTGGTCTGGTCTCTGGCAATTGTTCTTGGAAAAAGAATTCAAACAGCTCGCCCGGCTGTGGAAGAGTTTGCAAATGATTTTAAGGTTGCTGAGGCCTGCTGAGAAGAGTTCTCAGTTTCTGGGTTTAGGCCCTTGCTTTAAGTTCTGAAGTAAAGTTCTGGTCTTTGGAGATTGATGGATTTGAAGTCTGGATCTCTGGATGTGAAGTCGTCGGTCAGCATGCTCTGCAGCAAATGGAATTGAATGTCTCTACCTGTCCCAGGAGTCTCTTTTTATGTGTTTTGAAAATGGGTGTGTGCCTGGGCCTAGCTAAGCCTGCCCCTCTCTACTTGTCATTAGCCCAATTCCTCCTCTCTCCCTTGATTGGGGGAAGGAAATGTGAGTCAGAGTGATGCTGTAGGTTTTATGGTCAGAGGAACCTCCCCTTGTCAGATTGCACACAAATCTATTTCTGACCCAAATACATATTTATCTATGCACCATGTTTCTAATATTATAGGTCCAGTTAACATATTTTCTGTAGCACCAAACCATCCGATCCCTGTCTTTGTACGATGTTGTGTCCACTGATGACAGAATTCTCCCCTTTTCATCCAGATAACGACTTCTAAACCTTTCCAGATTTTACACAAATGTGCACCAGGGATATGGGTTACAGATGATAAAGTGTCAGATTTTTAACATACATACATTTGGAGTGAGACCCTATTTTCCGCTAGCAACCCCCCAGAATACCCCACAGGGTCCTAACACCTCTTAAAATGTGCACCGAAAAATCACAAAAATAATGATATTACTTATATAATTCTGACATGTCCGCACTATGCGTTATCTATCTTTTTAAAATTATGCTCTGGTCAAAAAGGGGTGTGGCTTCTCACATCACAGGGTGGAATAACTGGTTTATCCACTTCCCCCAAGCTCAGCTGCTAGCAGAGGCACTGCCCCTCCCAGTTTCCCCTAAGAGGAAGCCACTTTTACGACGCCCCCACTATAACATTTGCCTGAGTCCAGGACAGGCCTTTGTTGAACTCCCTGTAGTCCCCAGCTGCTCCACCCCTTATCTAATCAGAGAGGTGACAACTCCTTTTGGCAAGGGGAGTGGCTGAGCAGGTTCCAACTCCTGTCGGGGGTAGTTGTCAGGCAGAATCCAGTTTCATTAAGCCAGGTTTCAGCTAAATGTCACTTTTTGTTCCCAGTTTTCTACATTCAAATCAAACTGACAATTTTTACATATACATTAAATAATTACTTCCTTCAAGTCATTTCAGAATATAGTTTTACATTGTATCCACCTCTTAGCAAGTCTTTCCTTGGTCTGGTTTTGTTTCATTTGTTCAGTTTTCCACAAAAGTCTGGTGGTTTTAAAACGTAGGCTTTCTGATAGTGGTGAGTAGTGGTAATGCAACCATTTTTGGGATTAAGAAAATGAATTCCCCACAGTTCTGAGTTGCTTTCTTGGCAATCAGCATTGCCATTCCCAATGGTTTCAGGCTACTGTGTGTGTAGCCCACTGGTGGTTTTAGGCAGTGCCCTCCTGTGCTCACAACATAGGCAAACATGGGTGGCAGCCTATTCTTCATGTTTTCCCTGTGCACTCTCTGGGGAGTTCTGGCCATCATGATGTTTTCCATGCCAGTACTGCACAGTTTTATTGTAGGGCTTGGATGCATGGGTAAAAACATCCCACACATTACACTAAGAATCCCTTGTACAGACTTTTCATGAAAGGTAACTGCGCATGTGATGTCATCAGTGATGTCATCAATGACATTTGTGATGTCATCTTTGATGTCCTGGGTGTTAGGCGTAGCAGTGCACGATGTTGGTGCGAGTTATGGTTGCTTAGCTTACCATATCTTGCGAATTTCAAGGGTTTTTCGGTTTTAATTGGAACCATAACGTCCATTTAACAACGTTTTTTCACTGACTTTCATAGGTTTTTAGTAGCACAACTTAACCATAACGTCGCTTTAACAACGTTTTTTCACTGAATTTCATTGGTTTTCATTAGTGCAACTTTACCATAACGTCCCTTTAAAAATGTTTTTTCATTGAATTTCATAGGTTTTTATTAGTGCAACTTAACCATAACGTCCCTTTAACACATTTTTAACTGAATTTCATAGGTTTTTATTAGTGCAACGTAACATTAACATCATTTTCAATGGATGAAGGCCACTAGCATCTTAGGTTCTCAAAGTGGGAACCCAGGGTGGTAAAAAAAAGATTTTTCTTCCCAAACATTCTGGTGTAGGAAGGAAAATCTTTTACGAAGATGAACACCATGGAAAGGGAAGGAGGGGTGTATAAAGAGAACACAACAGGGCATCGGTGGGGGGAGACCAGGAAAGAGACACGGGGCATGAGCGGGGGGTAGAGGGGAACAGGGGAAACACGGGGCATGAGCGGGGGATGGGGGAACAGGTGAGAGACACGGGGCATGAGCGGGGGGTGGGGGGAACAGGGAAGAGACACGGGGCATGAGCTGGGGGTGGGGGAACAGGGGAGAGACACGGGGCATGACCGGGGTTGGGGGAACAGGGGAGAGACATGGGGCATGACCGGGGGTGGGGGAAAAAGGGGAGAGACACGGGGCATGAGCAGTGGGTGGGGGAACAGGGGAGAGACGCAGGGGGTGGCGGCAACAGGAGGGAGACACGGGGCATGAGCGGGGGGTGGGGGGAAACCTGAGGTAGACACGGGGCATGAGCGGGCGGTGGGGGTACAGGAGGGAGTCACGGGGCATGAGCGAGGGGTGGGGGGTAACACGAGGGAGACATGGGGCATGAGCGGGGGGTGGGGGGTACACGAGGGAGACACAGGGCATGAGCAGGGGAAGGGGGGAACATGAGGAGACACGGGGAATGAGCGGGGGCGTGGGAGAACAGGAGAGACACGGGGCATGAGCGGGGGGTGGGGGAACACGAGAGACGCGGGGCATGAGCGGGGGGGTGGAGGGGAACAGGAGGGAGACACAGGCCATGAGCAGGGGGTGGGGGAACGGGAGAGAGACACGGGGCATGAGCAGGGGGCGGGGGGGAAAGGAGGGAGACACGGGCCATGAGCGGGTTGTGGGGGGAACGGGAGAGAGACACGGGCCATGAGCAAGGGGTGGGGGGAACAGGAGAGAGACACGGGCCATGAGCGGGGGTGGGGGGAACGGGAGAGAGACACGGGGCATGAGCAGGGGGAGGGGGGAACAGGAGAGAGACAGGGGGCATGAGCGGGGGGTGGGGGGAACAGGAGAGAGACACAGGCCATGAGCGGGGGTGGGGGGAGCAGGAGGGAGACACGGGGCATGAACGGGGTGGGGGAATGGGAGAGAGACACAGGGCATGAGCAGGGGGTAGGGGGGAATGGGAGAGAGACACGGGGCATGAGCGGGGGTGGGGGAACGGGAGAGAGACACGGGCCATGAGTAGGGGGTGGGGGTAAAGGGAGAGAGGCACAGGGCATGAGCGGGGGGTGGGGGGAATGGGAGGGAGACACGGGCCATGAGTGGGGGTTGGGGGGAACGGGAGTGGGACAAGGGGCTTGAGCGGGGGTGGGGGAGCGGGAGGGAGACACGGAGCTTGAGCGGGGGGTGGGGGGAAAAGGAGGAAGACACACAGCTTACTATGCAGCGCCCTCATGCAAACGATAAAGATGGCGGCCATCTCTCACAATACAACGCACTGCACGCTTCACCACAGCCAACAGGAAAGCACGTCAGATGTCCGCGGACATCACGCAAGCCGCTTGCCCAATCCCGTCCTGTCCGCGGAGCGAACAGGGAAGTGTGTCCGCAAAACAAACACAGATATCACTAATTTTTTTCACTTACATTTTTGTCATTTTTAAAAATGACAAAAATGGCCATGCACCCAAGACTCTAGGCCTTGGCCACAACCACTGCAGCATATCACACCCATAGATCACACCTATAGAATTGTATATCTATCAGGTGGTTGTGGGTAGGGCCTAGAGTCTTGGGTGCAAATTGAGTATAAACTGCAGTTAAAATGTTTGATTCTATGGGTATGATAATGAGTTATATGCCACCATGGTTGTGATATGCTGCGGTG
This sequence comes from Ambystoma mexicanum, assembly GCF_040938575.1. Classification (NCBI taxonomy): domain Eukaryota; kingdom Metazoa; phylum Chordata; class Amphibia; order Caudata; family Ambystomatidae; genus Ambystoma; species Ambystoma mexicanum. Next base: position 862,999,733 of record NC_090941.1, read on the forward strand.
GTTGTGGCCAGTGCCTAGAGTCTTGGTTGCATAGCCGCAGGCCGTAGGCCATAGGCCATACACCCAAGACACTAGGCCCTGGCCACAACCACCGCAGCCTATCACACCCATAGATCACACCCATAGAATCGAATATCTATCAGGTGGTTGTGGGCAGGGCCTAGAGTCTTGGGTGCAAATTGAGTCTATGCCCAGTTAAAATGTTTGATTCTATGGTTGTGATAATGAGTTATAAGCCACCACAGGTGTGATATGCTGCGGTGGTTATGGCCAGGGCATAGAGACTTGGGTGCATGGCCGCAGGCTGTAGGCCGTAGGCCATATGTTGTAGGTAGCTAAACCTGTGGGGGCAGTTACAACAGCTGACAGTTTGCTGTTTGTCAATTGTTGAAGGAACTTGCTGATGATTTTGATTAAGAATGTTTTGCCTGAACCAGCTTCACCACTGATGTATAGCAGTATAGGTTTGTAATTTTGGCAGATACATTCTTTAGTTTCGTGTTGTACACCATGTGCAAGTTCTTTTGTTACTTCTTCAAAAATCGTGCGCTGGTCTTTGTTAAGTTTTGATTGTAGTACAGTTAAGTCTTCTGTACCTTATTCATAGTGACACATGGTGTTTTCTACTTCTGTCATAGCTAATTCTGCCTCATCTGCTATTAGTGGCTGTCACAGTGGTTCTTGGCTTCCTGTTACAGACGGTTGACTACTGTCGGAAGTGTCCTTATCTAGTTGGGCCTGGAGTTCTCTTCGTGTTGCTGTTCATTGTGTAACATTGTTTTGTACTGCGTAAAGTTCACATCGGTGATAGTGCTTTCATTTGCTTGGAATACGTCTTCCTAGCAGTCATAGTTATCTAGTATCTCTTCTTCTTTTCTCCATGGTTTAAAAAGTTGTAGCAGGGACATGTATTATCGTTCTTTCTGTTGAGGAGTTTTTAATGACAATTTGATATGATTAATTAAGCTTCGTTTGGTAAGTTTCACTAAGCTGCCTTCACAATCTGTCACTCTATATCTACCTTTGTTTTCATCGGGTTTTATACTATTTTTGAATGCAACGTTTTGGGCTATGTGGTATAGACACATGGTTTCCAAAGTGGTACTCCTGTTTGGGTAGTATGTGTCTAGTAAATTGTTTTTCAAAATGTCTTGGCTGTTGGGATCATTTTTGGCTGTTGTTTCTATGTCCTCATATGATTTGAGAACTCTTTTTCTAGATTTAGCAGGACCAAGACTTGGCCATACTATATTTTCAGATTTTCCATAGAAAGCAGTACCGGTTAAACGATCTGCAGCTTCATAGGCGCCACATTCTCTATGAGAGAGCATTTTTATGCCTAAACTGTACAGTTTCAGAGATAGTGTTTTGTCTGATGATAGGTCATTCCAGATGTCTTGAAGCTCTGTTTTTTCTGCTTTTGTTAAGCAGGCTGTAACATATCGTGCAGCTGCAGTGGAATTGTCTGCAATGTACTGCACATCTATGTTTGCATTCCATAAGAGGGCAATGATTGCATTGTAATCATTGATATATTTTGATTCATCTGTTCTTTTTATGTAATACGTGTTCTTAGGTGATTTACCTTTAACACTATGTCTAACTGAAGACATGAATTTGTTCACTTCACCTGTTTCTGTAAGTGGTCTAGGGAAACCAAAGCGGCATTTGTTGTAGTATTTCCCTTTGTTTTTGTATTTGCGATGACAATATTTGCCACATTTGTGACTTTGAAATTGTACAATTTGTGTATGAAGGTCACTATGTCTCGTTTGTGAAGGGATTTCACAAGTGACATATTTTTGGATGAACTGCAAAACAGTGGCATCACTGTCCTGACCAAATTTAGGAACATCTTTAATCCATAAAAGCATGTGGATATCTGGTGTTCCTCTGGCTTGGTATTATTTTCTCCAAGAGAAGTGTTGCACTCCTTTCACGAGGGGGAAGGAACAGTTGTATTACAAATAAAGTGTTGCATAGCAATGAAACGATGGTGGAAATATCTTGAAAAATTAACAGGATCTAGAGAGCAAAGTTCTCCAGGTGTTAGTATATCTATGCTTGTTTAGTTTTTGGTTGATATGCATAAGAAATCATGTAAATCTTCCCATGCATATTCTGCACAACTTAATGTAACAAACCAAGTGGGTGGTCCAAGGTTTCTGATCGTACAACGTACATCTCTGTGATGTCGGAACCAGTATTCTTTCATACCATGCATGTTTGCAAACAGATTTGTAATGCTTGATTATAAAACCTCATCTTTTTCTTGCACTTTTCTATTAATTGCGTAGCTGACATTTTTTGAAAGTGGGTTCCGGATTTCAATATGTCTGCAACTCCGTAACATAGAGTTGCTAGTTCACTTTCAAAGAGTAGGTGGAATATGTATTCCACATTTTGTCTAAATCTGGGATCTTCAGAATACATTCGTAATGAGCGGTATTCTGATGCTGTTATCTGAGTCGGTCTATCATCGTACCTTCCTCCTTTGCCAGTAGGAAATAGTACTGGAAAAGCACATGCTTCTATACTTTCTTCCCCATATGCTCATTGGTGAACCTTTGGATTGTCGCATTTGGTACATTTCTAGTGCATCATCTATGCTGTAATTAGAGTGCAATGGATGAATTGTTTAATTGTCTAAAATATTGGATACTGCAGCAGGATCCAGAAGTTCAAATTGACCAGTTACTGGTGACTCTTGAATTATTTCAGTTGTTTCCCTTAAGTTTTCTTCAATATTTCTTTCTTTGTAGTATTCATTATTGTCTTTCAGATATTGCAAAGCTTGTCTAACTTTATGTAAGTCCACGAGTTGTTGCCACATTTTTTTGTCTTTTGTTGGTACACCATTTACTAAGACAATTAAAGATTGCTCTATTGGACGTCGCACTCCGAGAATGTGCACATTTTCTGTCATTTTGTGTCATTTTCTGTCAGATCTAATGGTAAATTTGTGGCTACTTTGCCACAAATGCCTTTCACCAATTCAAAGGGAGGAGTTTGAATTATGATGCTCTCATACAAATTGAGTTGTTGCAGGGGGTTTGGTAGTGGGAATAATTCCAAGTTATTTGTGATAGCAAGTGAAAGCAAGTGAAGGAGTTTGGTTGTTGTAAAGTTTTGTATTGCAGTAACTGCAATCTATTAAGTGGTCATTGTTCTCTGCTAAAAGGTGGAGAGCTAATTCAAACCATTTGGAATCTTCATTGTCTTCTATTTTGTATGTTACGTCTATAGTTTTTATGTTACTTTTATAAAACGTTCTGCGGCAACACACACACACATGGTTGGGTGCTTCAGCAGATGTACTTTTAAATGTTAGTATTTCTTTTTTGTATGTGTGTAGTAGAAGGTTGCTATGTGCAGAATTGTTGCTAGTCTGTTCTAAAGCTATTGCATTTTGTAAGTGGCTTTCACTTCCAAATTTTTTCTCTGGATATCGTTGATTTCTTCTTGTAGGTATTTGGGTGTACCATGTAGAAGAGTGTTATTTAAATTGGCTAGTTCTAAAGCAGGATTTTTAGTATAGTACAGTTTATACACTAGGTTTCTTACACTTGAATGATGTGTTGATATTATTTTGATATCATGGAAGGTGCTTTTGCAAATAGGTCCTGAAATGCAGGCTAATGAATTTCCTTGTAGTCCTGTGTATTTGCGCACTGGACAGGTATCCATATTTTGCAGCACTTTCATTTTGTCTTTATCTTTCACATACTGATTGAGGAACTTGCGTAAAGATTTGGAAGAATTGTTGGGAATGTTACACATTGACGTGCACGGCCATTTGTATACTGGATGTTCTGGTTCAGTCGAATGGAGAGGTAATTCTGCGTTTTCTGGGGATATTTCTGTAAGCAGTGTTTCTTGTTCAATGATGGTATTATTCATTTTTCTTAACCTCGTCCACTGCTATGGATGGCAATTGTGTATGTTTGGTTTTGTTTGTATGCTTCTTCATTAAAATATGGTTCTGTGGTCGTGGTGTGACTCCATTCACCTCCACAGATATTTAAGAAGTTATTTTTGTTGACATTATGTTTATTGAGAAGTTTTTTCTGTAGTTTAGTACTTAGTTTTGTTAGCGGTTTCATCGTGTTTAAAACTAAAATAAATAACTTCCTTTTGAGAAGGATTGCACTGCCTACGAGAGTTTCTAGTATTCATTTTTTTAAGATTCTGAAGGACTCTGTGGCGGAACATTTTTGCTAAAATATTTTTTTTTATGGTTACTTGCTACTATATGAAGATTTATAGGAGCAGATTTAGCAGTAGTGGTAGCCGAATTCTTGTTAAGCGTTTTCTATTTTGTTTTACATTTTGATAGAGGAGGCAAAGTTTCTGTACTAGAAGGTTCTTTTGTTTCGCTAAATGACTGCATTAGCTGTTTTGTTTGAACGTTCTGTACAAACTCTGGTAGAGATGGATGCTTATTTTGGACACTTTGATTTTCATTTGCTCTATTTCCGCGTTGCTTTCTATAGACTTGCTTTTTGGTAGGCATTCTTTGGGGTGTGTTGAAAAAAAAGGAAGGTATGGTTGGTCTGTTTTGCAATGTATGTGTGCTGGGTGCATGCGTGTATGAGTTTGATGGGGAAGATGTATGTGGTGGTGTGTGAATGTGCATTGGGCAGTTACAATGAGTTGGGAAGGCTATTCTTCTGTTTGTATGTTACTACACTGTGGTTCAGATGAGAGTAGAAAGTGAGCTAGTGGTGAGGAGAAGCATTAATAGTAAACGTAATGGTATAAAATTAAAACAGTTCTTTGTTTTGTAGTACTAATATTCTAAGGGTTGAGTATGTTATTTGTGTTCCAAAAAAATGAGGATTTGTGTGCCATTCTGCCTGCTAATCTCTGTTTAATAAATGGGTATTTGTGGGCAGAATGGTTCAGAAATCAATGTTTTTTTTGGTGTGCAAATTACATGAATGAACCACACAGTGTCTTTGAGGAACATTAAGAATATAAAGGTAGTATTTTTGTGGAATGAGCAGGTTTCTTTGGATATGTTGTTTGTAGTTTAGATGCTGCTGATTTTCAGGAGAGTGGTCTTCACTGCAATTGTAAAAGGAAGAAGTTAGTAATGTTGTGTGTTTGTAGCACTGATATTAATGTACATGTTGATTTTTATGTTTTTATGGTAGTATTCTTGTTTGATATCTGAACATAGTGTATGCATGCATTTCATTTGACTATGTGCAGCCTTTATATGTTATTTACAGTATGTTAGTTCAACATGCTTTGCAAATAAGTAGAATTTTAAGTTCATTAAATTCACTTGTTTTTTTACAGCTGTGTTGTAGATAGTAGAGAGGTTTGGAAGTGATAGTTCATTATAGTAGATGAGAACAATTTGAATAATTTTATATTATAACTTGATATGCGAACAGTCGGGAGCACCTGAGAGGGAGATTTCACCACAGCAATCGGGAACATTTATTTTTCTCATACGATCGCATTGGGATTAGCATTAATTTAGGCGGGAGACAGTAGAAAATGGTAACATTTTTCAATGAAAAATCGAGTCTCGCGCGTAAATCGGGAGGGTTGGCATGTATGTATAGGTTATGCGGGAGTAAAAAATAGTGCTATTTTTCGGTGAAAAATCGGGAGTCTTGTGCTTAAATCAGGAGTGTTGGCATGTATGTATTGGCTATGCAGATTTAGTGGCATTACTCTGTTTATATGGAATCTTAAGAGTTGTACATGTACTCTGAATAAAATATGCATACCTGTACTTTGTAATCATGCATGTGGATATGCATGGAGCTGTAAGTAGAAATCCTCCATACTTGTACAGTAGTTTTTGTAGTAGGTGCTATCCAATGATATGAGACTTGTATTCAGAGTGATCAACAGTACATTTGAAGTGCGGAACTCTGATGATGGAGTTAGATGTAGATCCTTGGATGTGATTGGTGGCTGGTTGTGTGACTGCTTAGCTGTATCCAATGAGGGAATGGAACCGAGAGTGATGTGGAAAGTGTAGAAGGGCTGGCTAAGAGTTACGTGCCGCGCGGACACCGCTGCTGTCCACGGGTAGGGCGTGCCACATACGGGGTTTTCAACGAAATCCAGCATGGAAAGGGGACTGTAGGGATCAGCCAATCAGATGTTGACGTTGTTGATTTGTGTAGAAAGAGAGTGTGTGTATTAATGCTGCTCATTTTGAAGCAGATGGTGTTTATTTATCTTTTTTGGGATATGCCATGTTCTTTTGGAATGTAAGGGTTGCTTTGGAACAGTCTGTCTCCTCGCGTTGGCTTCAAGCTGAAGCTGACGCGAGGAAACAGACAGCTACTTTATGCTTGGTGGGATTTAAACCCATATATTTACTCACGTACAACCGTACCACAACCAAGGACATCCATTTTGGCAATTACAACTGGCCCTGATTGAAAAAGGCATTAGTTTGCCGAAACACTTGTCTCACAAAGGGCAATTTATGTACCAAAACAATAAATACTGAGATGCACAAAAAAGGAAACACCAGTAGCTTTTGAACTTATTTATTTATTTATTTTTTTCTTTTTTTTGATGCTGCAGTTTATTTGAAAACTTTTTCATCATTTACTTGATTTAGAATCGGTTTTTAACTTTTGTTTGTTTAGTTCGAGTATAGAAGATAGGAAGAGAGCAATTGTGTAGGTGTACTTGTTGTTGTGGCCGCTTAGGAGAGCGGTCCATCTTTCTTGCGTACACATTTGTGTCGATGAGAGTTGAAAGAATGCACCGAAATTCTTTGCGTTGTGTGGCGAGTTCGTTGCATTCCATTACGAGGTGAAAAATGGTTTCCTCGATTTTTTGGTCTTTACAGAACCTGCAGTAGTTGTCTTCGGGCTTGATCTGTCTTTTTGTGTATAGGTATGCTTTTGTAGGAAGAATGTTTAGGCGAATTTTTAGGAATGTTGCTCGAATGGTTTGGTCTGGGAAGGTTTGCAGGTACGCCGGTGGTTCGTGGATTCTCCTATTATCTTTTGTGCATTGTAGGTTCTGTTTGTAGGTATTTTTTTGTTGAATGGTCTTTATCCAGTCGTTGTGCAGCAGTTTTGTTTTTGCGTGTTGTGGACGAAGTGTGAGCAGTTCTTCTGTGATATTTTCACTATCCATTTCTTTTCTCATTGTATCTTTCCATTTTTCCAATATTGTCGTGTTGAAGGTGTTTTCTTTGTGTCGAAGTATTTGAATTGCTGGAGTTTTCCCATCTGTCAATATTTTCCGAAAAATGTCTAGTCTTTTCCATTGTACGACTGATTCGATTGATTGAGTTGCCAGTTCGTAGCGTATTCTTGGCATTGGAAATGTTTGCGGGAGTCAAAGGACTTTGCGCCAAAAAGTCGCTTCATATTTTGTCCAGTTGACTCTCTGAGCGTTCAACATTGCTTCGGTACCGTAGGTGAGAATCGGAATATACTTGTGTCTGTAGTAGGAGATAATTGGCTTAAAGGAGAACTTGCCGTATTTTCTGTGAAGGAGGCAGCCTTGTCTTGATAGAGTTTGAGATGTTTGTTCGATTTTGTCTATCCACTGCTCTTCTGATTTTGACTGGTTTATTGTGATCCCTAGGTATTTGAACGATGTAACATTTTCTATTTCTGAGTTGTCGATCGTGAAGATATATTGGTTTGTTCTTTTTTTTGATGGTTTGGTGAGGGTCATTGTCTTTGTTTTTTCCGTGTTGATCGTTAGTTCGTTTTTTTCCATGTAATGGCTTAGATCTGCTAGTGTCGTTTGTAGCCCAGTCGGTGATTTGTCTAGTAGCACAATGTCATCAGCGTATGCCATGATTGGGACTGGGATCGAGTTGATTTTGGGGGGATTGGTTTTATGTGATTTTAGATGTTCTTCGATATCGGCAGTGAACAAGTTGTAGAGTGTCGCTGCAAGAGGACAGCCTTGTTTAAGTCCGTTTTCTGTTGGTATGGCAGATGTTGTAGCTCCTTGTCTCGATAGTCTGACTTTTATCGTGGTTTTTGAATACAGCAGGATAATTGGTTCTAGGATATCAGATGGACAGTTCCATGTTCTAAGTTTCGACCATAGTTTTTCGCGTGAGATTGCGTCAAAAGCCATTTTTAGGTCAATAAATGCTGCGTAGATTGTCGAGTTGGAGTTGATGGCTTCATGTTTGATTGCTTGTAGTAATATCAGGTTGAGGTTTGTTCCAACATTGGCCGTGAATCCTGTTTGTCTGGTCGAGAATTTATTGTTTTTTATGGCCCACGCGGTGAGTTGGTTTAGAAGTACTGCTGCAAATAATTTTCCTAGCGGATCGAGCAAAGCGATCGGTCGGAAGTTTTGGGGGTCTTCTCTAGGGCCTTGTTTGTGGATTGGTACGATTACTGCTGTTCTCCAGGAGTTTGGTATTCTGTGCAGTTTGTTGATCAGTTTTGTGATGTGACACAGGAGGGTTGCCCAAGCGTTAGGATCTTCTTTGATTATGGCATTGGATAGACCATCAGGGCCTGGGGCTCTGGAAGTGTTGAGTTTGTTGATCAGGAGGATGTAATCTTCAAATTCTGCGTGTACTTTCCATGTTGGGTCTGTTATGGGTTGTGTGTTCTGTTGAACCGTTTCTCGTGATGCATAGATGGTAGTGAAGTGCGTTATCCATTTTTCTTGGGTTACGTTAGCTGTAAGCTTCTGCTGTTTTTGTTGATTGTCATTGAGTAAGTTCCAGAGTTCTTTTGTATTGTGGGATTTGTGGATTTTCAATATGTTCTCTGCATCTGCCTGCTGAATGAGGCTTTTTTGTGATTTAGTCCAGTTTCGATGGTTGTTTTTCAGAGTTTTGATCTGGTTTGGGATATCGAGCGCTGGGGTTTTCTTTATCTGTCTTATTGTCCGATTTAAGGCTTTTTTCCTTTCGGCAATTTCTTGGTTGTAGAAATGTCGATGGTCTTTCTGCGGGCGATTTTTACTGGTTTGTCGGAACGGAATTAGGATCCATTCGTAGTCAATTTTTAGAGCATTTGTCAGACTTGTCTGTAGGAATTTTTCCGGTAATGAGGCTAAGGATGCTTGTGGGATTCTCAGTCTTGTTGTTGTTCCGTTTAGTTCTAATAGAGGAGATGGTAGCCCCGTCTCTATTTTTTCCAGTGCCGCTTCAGAGTGGGCGGTAAGTTGATTATGGTCGCTCCTATCTGTTAGTATCGTCTGCACGTTTGTAACTGATCGGTGAAGTTTTTCAGATAGGAATATATAATCGATGATCGCATGGGATGAACCTCTGCTCCATGTTGGTGTATAGGGTTTCGAAGTGTTCCCTTGACTCAGAAGGAGTAGGTTGCGTATCGTGGTTTCTTTCATCCATCTCTTTGCGTTTGCCGATAGGTCTGAGTGCTTTAAGAGGCCACCGTTCTTATCGTATAGTTTGATGTTCAGATCGCCACATATTATTACTTCCGATGACGGATGTTTAGTTGTGGCCTCATCGACTGAGATGAAAACTCCATCTAGGAACATATCTGTTGATATTGCTAATGGGTTCCAATAGAGATTTAGGATTAGGATTGTTGAGTTGTCTTTCTCTTCTCGTTTTTGCTGGTTTTTTGTATATATTATTGTGGTCAGTTGAATCCAGGGGTTTATGTTTTCGGAGAGTATTACTGTGCTGTGAGGGTTTATCTTGATTAGGGTGAGTAAGCCTGAAGCGGGTCTTCCTTGTTTTTGTACGATAGCTGGGTTTAGGAGTGTGATAAAACCATCACATGCTGGTGGGTCGCTGAGCCAGGTTTCTTGGAGGCATATGAATTGGTATTGCTCTAGCTCAGCAGCTGAGTCCGTAAATAGATGGAGATTTCCTCTGGTGTTCCATGAGCACAGTGACCACGTAAATCCATTGTTCGTTAATTGTTATGAGTTAGAGTTCATTGAGTATTCTGTAGATTCTGTTTCTGAGAAGGTGGTTTCGAAGTCATAGATTCTTCTAATTGCATGGGCATCTTTGTCTGGTTGTTGGCTTCTTATTGAGTCTTCTATAGATTCAATGTCTGATGAAGGAGTTTCAAAGCTTGTTCTGTTAGGTTTGTTATTTCTGTTTAGGTATGCTTCTTCTGAGGCACGATTTGAGTTTCTGTCGTCAGTTGCCTGTTTTTGTTTCCTTTGGTCGTTGTTTTTTCTTTCGTATCTTGCTGTTGTTTTATATTTTGGTTTGCTTGGCATTCTTGTGGATGTTGAGGCCCAGCATGAGAAGCCCAAATTGTGCAATTGTCTTCGTGTTGATATGATGAGTTCTTGGTTATTGGGGTCTGAAAGCTCTATGACGATTTTATCCAAGTTTCGATCGTCTTTAAAGGTTATCAGATCAAGGTCTTTTGTTGTGAGTTTTTTCAAGCAAGGTATTACGCCAAAGAGGCGTAGTAGATTTGTTCTATTTAGGATTACCGGTTCCAGGTTTTTATTTGCATTTTCAATGTGGATTTCATATATTTCATTTTGTCGTAGTGGATTAACAAATGTTGGTCGCATCTGGGTTTGTTGACTGGAGTCTTGTGGTGTTGTTGTTATCGAGATCGACGAGATGGGGTCGTAAGCTTCGTCTCTGGTTGTGGATATTGAGATGTTTTCCATTGATAGCATCGAAATTTCTTCTAGGGAGAGTTCAGTAGAATTGTCTTGATTTTGTTTCGCATGTTGATCAAGGATTGTGGTATATTCATCGATTATTATGTAACTCGTCTGGATTATTGATTGCGAAGCCTGTTGATTGTTTTCTGATGGTTGTTCTTCGTGGGTGGTCATGTTGAGCAGTTCCTCATCGATCGGCGAGTGTGGCAGGATAGGTCCCGCTAATTTGGGTTTGGTCTGGGCTAGATGAACTTGAATGCTTTGTGTGTTGGCAGCTGATATTTTCTTCTTTGGTTGTTGAACAGTTTGGGCGTTCTGGTTTATATTTCGTAGAAATGCTCGAGAGCCCGTTTGTCGTTTTTTGTTATTTTTCTGTTGGGTGGGTTTTGTTTCATTTGTTATTTTTTCTTTTTCGAAAATCTGAAAGTTTTCATTTGGGTTCTTTGTTATGTTACTTGGGGTGATGGTTTTTGTTTTTTTGTTAATAATATTTTGACTCGGTTCTTTTGGTACTTGTTGGGCGAGGTCCGAGGTGGTTTCAGATAGTTGTTGTGTCTGAATTGGACATTGGGACGCTTTTAGAGACGGCGGGGTTTGTAGTCGTTGATCGTTTGGTCTGGTTGCTTGCTGGTGATGGTGTTCTTTGAGCATCTGTACTAGTTCTCCTGTAAGTTTTGTTTTCTCTTGTCGGTCTCCTCTCGCAATCTCGGCTAGTCTTTGTTGCCACCGGTGTGTCTCCTCTGCTTCTATTGTGAGTCTTGATTCCACTGTCGAGACAAAGTGTTCGATGTGTATCTGTTTTGAGTGAATTAGCGCTAGAAGGGTCGCCTGATCTTTTATTGCATCTTTCATATCTTCATGTAATTTCAAGAAGGGGATCATCGACTGGGAAAGTGTTGCGATGAGCATGTTTTGCAAATCTAGCATTGTTGTTGGGATTCTTGGGTGTGGGTCTTCTTCGGCTTGTTCGTGGTTGTCGTTTTTCTGTTGGGGGTCTTTTGATTTTTGATTCTTGATTACTGGATCTGGAGTATAGTAAGATTCATCTGTGTCATAGTTGATTCGGGATGGGGCAGTTTTACGTTCATCCAATTCTGGTTGACGTTCTTTTTTCATCAGCTTGTTTTGGTTGCCCTGGGGGATACATGGCGTTGATGTTAGTTGCATTGGGTTTGCTTCCGTTAAGTCTCCAAATACTTCTTTTCCTTTTTCTGCGGTAGTCATGATTGACTCAATTTCGGTGATGTCCAGTGATAATTTTTCCGGTCTGTTTCTTGTTTTTGATGTTGTTGGTTCCACTGGGGTGGTGGATTTGACGGAGTTGTGGGTTTTAAGCCACGCAAGTCGTGCTAATCTTGCTTTTTCTTTTTGCTTCTGTTGTTCTGGTGTTGGGACTGCTGGTTTTGTAATTTGGTCTTGTGTTCGTTGAATTTGTTGGCAGTTTGAGGTAGGCTTGAAGCCGATATGTTGAGCTGTGCGTTTTGGTTCTTGGTTGTTAGCAATTTCCTGAGGATTGCTGACTATTTCGTGCGGTTTCTTCAGTTCCATGGATTGTTGATTTCGGATTTGTTTGTCCGGTGTTAGATCCTGTTTTGTCGGTGTCTGCAACTGTTTGTTTGTAAGTTCCATGGGTTGTTTATTGCTGATTATAAGATTTGTCAGGGTGTCTTGTGTCCTGTTGTTTGGAGGGTCTTGTTTTGTGGACTGGTGGGTTGTGTTCAGAGCAATTGGAGGATCGATCAGTTGCTGTTCAGGTTCAAGTTGAAGAGCCGGTGATGATGATACGGACATGGTGGTTTGTCCAGTTGTTGTGATTGGATTCTGAGCTTGAGTTTTAATGTCCGGACTCTTCATCTCGATTGAGGTAAGTTGCTGATTTTCAACTGTGCTGTGTGATTCCGCTAATAGTCGAGGGGATATCACAATGGGATTAGCAGATTCAAGGTTTCTTTCTTTGAAGTCTTCTGAGTTCTGTTTAGAGTTTGAATTCTGTGTCAGGGACTTTGGAATTTCTTTATACAATGTCACTTTCTTGAAGGATTGCTCCAGTGTTAGCTGCAGTAAATTTTCGTCCGTTGTGTTAGCGCTCGCGGTCTTGGCTGTTTGTCTTGTTTTTGGACGTTGAGTTGGGTGTTGTTTGTTGGTGCGAATTATTGTCATTGTTTCCAGTTTGTAGATTGCAAAGTTTAGGTTTTGGGGGGTTCCTATTTGGTTTCTTAGAATACTGGCCCCCTGGTTGCGGCTTGCTACTGTTGTCTATTTGATGAGGTCAGGATCCAAGGGTCGAACCCTTTCGGTCTCCTGATCAGCGGGGCTGCGCAGGTTTGTCTTCGTTCTGCTTTTCTGTAGAGGGTCAAGTTGCGCTTTCAGGATCCAAGGGTCGAACCCTTTCGGTCTCCTGATCAGTGAGGCTGCGCAGGTTTATCTTCATTCCGCTTTTCTGTAGAGGATCAAGTTGCGCTTTCAGGATCCAATGGGGGGACCCTTTCGGTTTCCTGATCGGTCAATGGTACGGGGTTGTGCGATCGTTTTGTTCCTGTGGGGCGGTTAGAGCTAAGTTTTCGGGATCCAAGGGACGAACCCTTTCGGTCTCCTGATCAGCGAAGATAATCAGATGTTGGAGTCGGAGTCCTGACAGGTCTGGTATAGGGCGTTGAGGGGGCTGCTGTACAGCTGCGGGTGTCGGGAGTCAGCGCGTTGAGTGGCCGGGGCGGGGCTGCGAAGGCACACGCGGCAGAGGACCCTGTTCGGTGTTAGGTGGATGGAGCACGAGTACGCCAGGCACAGGCAGGCTCCGGTGTCAGAGGAGAGTCAGAGGGGAATCGTTCAGAGGGGTCGTTCAGCTCCGGGCCAGCCGATACGGACACACGAGGGGACAGCGCAGCTGTCAGCGGCGAGAGGCAGGTCACTTGCAAGGTTTTGAATGTCTTCGAGTGACTCGGTGGGCGGATTTTTCTGGGAGGGCGCCGCGGAGCCTGCAGAGCCTAAAGACCAAAAGACTCTGCAGCAGACTCCGCGGCCGCTCCGCGGTCTTCTGGGTATTTTAAAGGCACCAGGTGAAAGCAGGTGAAACAAAAAAAGGACAAGAAGCAGGTCCTCACAGGGTTCAGGAGCAAAAGCTGTAGAGTCCTCTCGCAACCGCAACCAAAAGACTCTGCAGCAGACTCCGCGGCCGCTCCGCGGTCTTCTGGGTATTTTAAAGGCACCAGGTGAAAGCAGGTGAAACAAAAAAAGGACAAGAAGCAGGTCCTCACAGGGTTCAGGAGCAAAAGCTGTAGAGTCCTCTCGCAACCGCAACCAAAAGACTCTGCAGCAGACTCCGCGGCCGCTCCGCGGTCTTCTGGGTATTTTAAAGGCACCAGGTGAAAGCAGGTGAAACAAAAAAAGGACAAGAAGCAGGTCCTCACAGGGTTCAGGAGCAAAAGCTGTAGAGTCCTCTCGCAACCGCAACCAAAAGACTCCCGTGTATTTATGTAAAGCTGCCCTCTCTTTTGGTCGACTGCCTCCACAACACGGAAACGAGCTCAGCGCCGTGAAGTTTTGAACTTATTGTGTGGCGTTGCTTAACCTCGTGAAGTAGGAGGCTTTGCCTCACTTCTTTTGGTACTTATAACATGGAGCAAGGGGAACTCTCTGTATACTTCACCAGCATGCTACATTGGAACTAGCGCAAGGCAACTGTAAATTGATAAAAGAAGACCCCACTCACAACTTGCTTTGGAGCAGGTTATGTGAAGATTTTAGTTGTAAAATAAGAAGAAAAACCCACCAAAAAAATACAAAATAACAGGTCTCTGTCAGGCATCTGCAAAAAAAACAAAAAAATGGCTCTTTTCAGAGCCTACCTTAAAGGGGAAATGGGGAACAATATTTAAATGTACATTCACCACGCTCAGATCTTCTACATGTCCGCAGACATGATGGTAGTCTGCGGACAGCGCGTTTTATATACAGGGATTCTGGGGTGGAGAGGCATGCAAATGAGAAGGAGCGGAGGTAGGGATTGGTCAGTAAAGTTTAGTGGGTGTGTCGTGTAAGGAGAGATTTAGTGAGGACGTCTTTTTCCTGAGAGAAGAACAGATAGCTATGGCTGTGTGTTTTCGAAAACAGATTATCTGGATTTTGGGAGACTCATGGATACATTTGCTGGAGGTGCATGCAGAACGTTGTGGTGTATCTGCAGATCTTGGATTCCCTCATGTGGAAGTGTACTGGCATGGAGTGTGTGGAATGAAGTGGCTGGACTTGGTACCTCTCTGTGCTACTTTACAGACAGAGCGTCATCCTGACATAATTATACTTCATTGTGGAGGGAACAGTTTAGGACATGTATCTGGAATTTCTTTGCAATTTGCAATGAAAGAAGGACTTGAGGAGGTCATGGACATGTTTCCAAATTCCCAAGTAATTTTTTCTCGTATTGCGCAAAGACAAATGTGGCTGCGTTCTTCTTCTTTTGGTACACAAATGGAGAAAGCGAGGTGCAATGTCAATAAGGCTGTTTGTGCCTTTTTAAGAGATTTTGGCATGTCCTCTTTCCACAATGAAAATATTATGTTTCGTAGCACATTCATTTTTCGCAGAGATGGAATCCATCTTACATATGCTGGCAATCAGATTTTTCTTAGAAATATACAAAATGCATTGCAACCTTTTTTGGAATTATAGTCATCTAATTTGCATTAGATGTTGACAAATTCAAGTTTTTCAAACACACAAAACACCAACCAAAGGCTCTTTTCAGAGCCACCACTTACTCCCAGAGAAAAGTGCATTGGTTTTGCTAGGGAAGCACCCCAAAGTTTTATCTGTCCTAGGACTGTCCGCAGACTTTTAAAAAATGCGCAGGGACCTACACTGTTTATTTGATAGTTCTATTTTTAAACTGAGAAAGGTGGCTCTGAAAAGAGCCTTTTTTGAATTTTTTGTTGTTTTATATTTTTTTGGCTTTTTTACAAACAACACACTCGGAGAGGAGGGGAAAGGAGGGTAAGGAAGGGACACCAACCACAGGGATAAGAAAGGGCAGGTAGAGAGAGGAAGATGTAGGGTGGTCCTTATTTAGGTAGGTAGCAGGTCTTCTGGTGGTCTGTGACTGTAGTCTCGAAAGCACTTCAAAGACTCTTCCACCTTGCAGAATACTGCGTCGCAGTACATACACAATATTGTTACCCTCAAAAGGTAAGGGTCAACAGCATCGCAAATGGCCTGTGAAGCAGCTGGAGGGATGCACTCTCCCACAGGAGTGTCTCTTGTGGTGAGAGGAGCGGAAATAGAGGATGCTGTGGAGGAACTCAACCTACTACGTTCATCACAAGGTACAACCATGCGAATGTCCGCACCGTGGAATGAAGTTAGGTGTCGCTTCATGGATGTCATCCCAAAGCTGTACGAACCACGTCTCCCATGACTCAGCACCAATTTGCACTGGTAACAGGTGACCTTGTTCACACGTGCTTTTGGTACGTTACCATAAATGGTAAACAACCGCCACACCCAAGACTCCCGGCGAGTGCTGGTAGTAAGGCGTTCCTCCACCTCATTCTCTTCATCCTCTTCATCCTCGTTCTCTACATCCTCACGCGTATTCTCCTCTGCAGGCCCTTTGGGAGGTGGTGGTGGTGGAGGGTTTGGGGGTGGTGCTGAGGGTGATGTAGCAACAGCAACCATGGATGCCATTAGGGTTGATGAGGTAATCTCAGCTAGAGCACTAAAGGCAGCAAAAGTCAATCTGCACTAGCCAGAAGTACAATGAAGATCAGCTCTGGGGTGTGGCCTTTTATAACGGTGGAGGGGTGCGCATCGAGAAAATATCGAACACTTAAAAGTGTTCAAAAAGTTACAAAAAATATGTGGAAAGCCAGGGCCATTGTCTGGGAAATGTGAAATGGTGATTTTTTACTGTAAAATAATTTGGATTGTCTGAATAAGTTCTTTTAAATTGTTGCGCATCCGGACAGGTATAGTGTCCTTAGGACACTTCAATTTTGTTCATTTACGGACAACCCGGATACCTGGTGTGTTCTAAGAACAGTTTCATCTTGGTTGCGAACAGTGCAGAGAGGTATAGAGTCCTTAGGACACTTCCATTTTGTTGAGTTACGGACATCCCTGACAGCTGGTGTGTTCTAAGAACAGTTCCATCTTGGTTGCTAATGGTACGGAGAGGTATAGTGTCCTTAGGACACTTGTATTTTGTTGATTTACGGACATCCTTGACAGCTGGTGTGTTCTAAGAACAGTTCCATCTTGGTTGCTAATGGTACGGAGAGGTGTAGTGTCCTTAGGACATCCACATTTTGTTAATTATGGACAGGCCGGACAGGCGCGCCGTGCGCAGACATTTTAACTGCTTTTTTAAAAAAAATAAGATACAAAGAATTACATTACAAGAAACATAACATTTTTTTTAATTATATACATATGTACAAATTATGAAAGAGAGGGGTAGCAGAAACTGATACAAAAATAGGGGAATTAGGGGTTTGGAGAGGATGGATGGGAGGGGATGAAGGGATGGAAGTCTCATCAAAACGTTTATTTTGTTGTTCACAGTTTGGGGATAGTTCACTGGGACATGGAGAGGGGGCACATGTTCAGGTGGGACAATGGTACTTAATTTTTTCTTTGATGTGGTCCTCCACTAACTGTTTCAAACTATTGAAATTTTCTTTAAGCATGTCTACTTTATGTTCAATGCGTTCGAGAGTCTTTTCCATTGTGTCTTTTGGAGTCACATTTTCAATCTTTGTATGGTCTGTAAAAAATAAACATATATATGTTAAGTACACATTAGGTAATGAGTATTCATTTCCTTGTATAGACAAGTGTCTACCATTATTATCACTATCTTCAGACATTTCCTCATGTGGAACATTTTCTTCCAGCCACTCCAAAGTACTGCACATTTCTGTGTGAAAAAAAAAAAATATTAATTATACTGTACCTCACACAAAAAGTAGAGCAATATATACAGAAATTGAAGTTTACTTACTAGTTTCTGGTAAATTGTATTCATTGTGTTGTGTGGGTCTACTGCTGCTTCTAGCTCTGCAGTTTCTGTGAGGTAATTATGTTGGAGGTATATCTTTTTTGTTATGGTATAATCCATTTTATAACATATCATATTTCAATGGGTGGTTGATGTGTTAAATATGTAGGTTCCACTGCTTATTTATTAATATATATTTAATGTGTATATGTGCTGCTTTTTTTGACTTGTCTAGTGTTTATATGGTACGATAGAACAATTTCAGATACCCCCTGCATGTTTGGGTAGTGCTGATGTCGTCCGTGACCGTCCGCAGACATCAAAATCATTAGCGGGGTGTTCGGTATGTCCTAAGTTAACTGTATATAAAGTAAGGGAACCCTAGTACACATCTATCAAATTTACACTATGAAAATGTATATTCAGTAAAAAAAACGTGTTAAAGAGATGTTATGGTTAAGTTGCACTACTAAAAGCAATGAAATTCAGTAGAAAAACGTTCTTAAAGGGACGTTATGGGTAAGTTGCGCTACTAAAAACCTATGAAATTCAGTAAAAAAACGTTGTTAAAGGGACGTTATGGTTCCAAGTAAAACTGAAAAACCCTTGAAATTCACCATTTATGGTAAACTAAGCAACTCTAAATAACTTGCGCCACCACCGTCATCAATGACATTTGTGATGTCATCTTTGATGTCCTGGGTGTTAGTCTTAGCAGTGCACGCTGGTGGCACGAGTTATGGTTGCTTAGTATTAAAGATTTCCGTAAACAATAAGCAGTTGACTTTGGTTCGCCTTTGCTAAATAACAGGTTACTTAAAGTGCTTTGTTTTCTTCAAAATTAACAAGTGTTGGAATTAGAGAAATGTTTCACAAGAAAGTCATACATTTGGCGTCAAAACACATGCCCACATTTATATGGCATTATCATATAAATATATGGTGCTGTTGGCTTCTAATGTATTCCTGTATGTAAAATATAATACATGGTGGATCCATTAAGACTATATAGGCCTGGGCTTAGGAACTGTACTTTCAATTTTAGAGCACACACAACATTAGTTCAATCGCACAACATAGCAACATGAATTATGATTTTCTGCAAGGACAGAAACTATCCCCCCATTTCTACTTGACAATTTAATGTTGGATCATCTCCCCTCTGTGCAATGTCATTAGAATAATTCCTACAGTCATTTTAAATATCATCATTTTCTGGGACTAGTAAATAGATGCATTAAACTCCCTCTGATCCCACTTCAATGACATGAGTGTACACACATTTTTCTTTTTGTATAATAAATGCTTTCACAGGTCAAAAATATAATAACTCACTGTAGAACTGTGAAGTGTTGTACACCAGTTCAGAACTCCAGTTCTGAGCTGGTGTACAACATAATACACATGTCCATAATACACATGTGAAAACACAGGTTTTATTGTTTTTATCTGTGGTAAAAAAACAAACACATTTTAGACATAAAATGCTATCATTCTACTTTATGTCAGTTCTCCATTTTCTGTGGCTATTTTCAGAGAGCAAGGTGCATTTTGTGATGAAATATGCTTCAGTATTCTATTTTACATCAGGCCTACTTATAAAGGATTTGTATTATTGAGGACATAGATCTAATTGCATTTGAGATTTCATATTCACTTTTTCGGTTTTCCTTTTAATGTCTTGAAATAGCATGTGATCTCACAGCTCTATCCAATGTTCACCCAACAGTGTCATTTAACATCGTAGCTTTCATTAGTTGAGCCTTCCCATTGATTCTCTGAGTAGGTCTCGCCTACCATAGAAAACAGCACCTTATTCTATAGGTGTATCATATTAAGACATATGATAAGGGGTGGTTCTGTTCCCTTTTGGACCTAAATCCATACTTCTATGATACTAATACTAATAATAGATAGTTTAATGGTTTTTCAGAATCACTAAACAACCCCAGATTCAGGCACATGTAACATGTCCCTGTATCATAAAAGATGACAAAGTTATTAAAACATTTTAATGTATTAGTTCTTGATGAATATTAACATGTCATGTTTAGACCATGTTGTGGTGAAGATATAAGCAGAAACGTATTTTAGATTATGGTGTAGATATACAGTGACATGGTTTTGTTTTGTCTTGATTTTCAACTGGAGGCTTCATTTGAAGTGAATCATTAGCTCCATGCTGGGTTGTTGCCAAACCATCCATTAATGGGCAGATGTTATCTTATGGCTGAGCTAAAATCCAATGGTCAAAGTTTAAGTAGAATCAAGTTGTTTGAAACTGAGAATAACAGACTACCTCACAAACTGAAAGGGGGACTAACCACAAGTTGAATTGTACCTGAATGTATTAGAGAAATGTTTTGATGTTTTCTTTAGTTAAGCACATGACCCTGTGGGTGCAGCCCAGTTATCACAGAACTTGATCTGCCAGATGGCTAACTAATAGACATCAGCTTCCCAAGCTTCAAAAACATGTATTCAGAGATTAAGACTACATGCCTTTGACAGTTGTAAATTGCAATGCTTTTATCCCACTAACAACTTTGATGTAAATCAATTTAATACACAATTATTAACTGCACTCTGTGATGAATCGTGGGATTCAGTCACTTCTACCCAGAGGGGAGCCTTTCCCTGCGAGGCTGGGAGGTGATCCTGTTATGCGATACCCTCCCTAGAGGTAGAGGCAAGCAGGGCCTCAATGGGAGAGACTCCCTCCTTGAGGACAAGGACTCACGCTCCAAAGAGGAACTCCCTAATCAATACTCCAATAGCCTAATGTTGAAAAAACCTCCTTTAAGAAAACATGAAGGACAAGTTGATATTTTAATGGTCATATACAATCCTTGGGAAAACCTGAAAAGAAATACTTATGGTGTACTTAGATTAGGAGCACTACTGTGGTAATGCTGAGTACAAGTACCAAACAGAAGAAAGACTAAACACTATACTGGGCAAATCCCAGTGCAGCATCATAAAACTTGGAGGAGACATCAGAGAGAGAGAAGTCCAGGACTTCCAAATCAGCTGTCTGGGTGAAGCTGGAGGAAACAGGTAAGCACAGCTTCTGATCCTGGATGGACGCTGACGTATCCAACTTATTGGGTGGCTGTCCAGGAGACCCAAGTTCGAGAAGTCAGTGGACTTGAGCCAGGTCCCAGGAGGGACCGAACAAGAATTGGTGGCATGACCGAGAGCCTGAGGGAGTACCCCAGGGACACAAAGACCACTTACGGGAGTGCACCATGGAGTGTGCTGAAAGAAGAGAAAGCGACAAACAGAGATGCCATCCTGACAATGAAAGAAGAGAGCTTTGTCTGACCCACAGGCCTGGTGATGCAATCCCTAGATCAGAAAGGTAACAGGGAGAGCGGGAGACCTAGGATGGGCACCGGAAATAATAAATGGGCTGTTCATACTCATCCTACTGAGGAACAAGTGTGGAAGAAGAGTGGGAACCAGTACTGGGCTACTCATACCTGTCCCAGTGAGGAACATGGGTGGAAGAAAATTGAGAGTGACCTTATCAATAGAGCATTCAGACTTACATCTCTGAGATCACTGTGTCAAAAGTTGTAAATAACTAATGAAGACAAAATAAGGAGAGCTGTCTCTATGGTTTCTTCTTTATTCATATATGTTATGTTATGTTATGTTACTTTGCATTTATATAGCGCCTTATATACCATTGGTATGGTCTGAAGGCGCTGGTAGGTTGAACGCCCTTGGGAACCGAAGTTCAGGTCAATAGAGAGAGTAGAGAGAATCAAGATGCGTGTGAGCACCAGATATGTGTGCAGCTGGTGCGGTATTCGTGTAATAGCTGCTTCTTAGCGGTAGGTGTGGTGGTTGAGAGGTCAGGAGTATGTGTTCCTTCTGGCAGGATTTATCCATATCGATTGTGGCTGCATTAGGCCTGAAGAGAAGGCCTGGCTGGGGGGTGGTTAACCAGCAGTGTTTATTTAGAGTGATGGGGAGTATGAGGCAGAATGTTGGTATGAGAACAGTTATACCGAATGGTGTCATAGTATCTCTGTGTTCTAGTTGAGTGGTGGTGTAAGGAGAGAGTAAGCGTGGTGGTGTGTTATTATGTGATATAAGCTCTTTTGAACCTTCTCTGCATTCCAGAACATACTATATACGTCACGCCTTTCTATGCGCTCCAGTCAGTTCCATGCACTCCTATCCCTTTCGTGCACCCCAGTCGGCTCCGCACCCTCCGGCCGGCTTGACGCGCTCATGCACTCGATTCTGCCCCGCGCGCTCCAGTTCGCCCTGTGCGCTCCAGTCGGCCCAATGTACTCCAGTCAGCCCCATGCACTCCAGCCTGCCCCACGCATGCACTCTTGTCTGCTCCATGCATGCACTCCTATCTGTCCCATGCATGCACTCCTGTCAGCCCCAAGCATGCACTCCTGTCAGTCCCAAGCATGCATTCCTTTCTGCCACACGCACTCCTGTCCACCACACGCAGTCAAATGCGCTCTATTTGCCCCGAACCGTTTAGTGTATTCAAAGCTGTTTTATGCACTCCATCCATATATTTCATCCGTAGCATCTTCATATTTCATTCTTTCCATCCACCTAGGTTATACATTTCATCCATATACATCACTCATTTCGTCTGTATACGGCATCCGATCATCCACCTATGGCCCCCAATCCATTGGTATACGGCACCTGTTCTATTCACATATGTCGGCCGTGCATCACACGTTCCATTCTCTTCCGGCACCCGTTCAATCCATATATGTGATCAATTCCATTCACATATATCATTTGTTCTATCCATATAGACTCCATCTACATTCTTCACTCATTTTGTCTGCTCTATGCATTCAGCATCTCTACGCACCCATCCCCTCTACTCACTCATCCCCTCTACGCACTCAACCCCTCCTATGCACCCAAACCCTCCTATGCACCCAAACCCTCCTACGCACTCAACCCTTCCTACGCACTCAACCCCTCCTATGCACTCAACCCCTCCTACGCACTCAATCCCCTCCTACACACTCACCCGTTCCCCACACTCATCCGCTCCCTGCACTCACCCTCTCCCCGCATATAGAGTAAACATGATCTGGAGGGGACGCGCATTTCTGCCTTTTGAAGTGGGAAAGACAGATTTGCAAATGAATGGTCCTATTTCATCTGGTAAAAGAAGAATAAAGAAAGATAAAATGCATGCCTATCTGCTTACAGAGTAATACGGATAATTGTATTCTTTCATAGTTCTTCAACACAGACTCATCCAGCATCTAAGCACCGTAATAGATGTTATTATTGGTCCTTTCTTAATGATATTTCATTTATCCATCTCTCAAGGATGAAAGATTACTTCTCCAGTGATGCGTGATACAAATCTCTAAGTGCAGGCTGCCCTCATGTCAGAGACCAATGATTTACCCAGGTAGCTTTCCACCCATGGATAGCAATCTTAAATAGTTGTATGGGGTACCTTTCATTTCGATGTTAAATTTGACAGGTGGCCTGTCCCTTTCCCTGACCCTTTCCATGCCCCTTCCCTGCCCCGAACCGTAATAAATTTGATTGATGCACAAAATGTTCAATATTAATTTTATTGACCCCAAACATTTTTCATATACCTTTCATATACATAATTTTAATATATATGTGATATACATTGTATTTAAATTAAATATCATTTTAATATGAAAGCGATATACATTTTATATAATTTTAATATAAATGTCATATAAATGTGATATAATTTTGATGCAAATCCCAAGTATGTTTAATATAAATTTTATATAAATTTGATAAGAATCCCAAGAATGATTGATCTAAATGTGTCATATAAAATGCAAAGAATCACAAGCATGCCTAATTTAATTTGATATAAACTGGATAAGAATCCCAAGAATGTTTGATACACTTTTGATAAAAATTGGCGGGCTTTAAATAGACACAGCTCTAAGGGTGGTTCCAAAACTATGACGATGCTGGGGAGGGGCTTACAACGCAGCTATATGTTTGTTTGTTTGTTTATTTATTTATAGCATGCACCAGACCCAAAGGTATCAGGGCGCGGGAACAAGGATACTTTAAGCTTACATAGTTACGATGTTGCGTAGTTACGTAGTCACAAGGGCATTAAAAATACAAAGTATGATGCATGCTATCTTACAGTAATGGGTACATACAAGTTACAAAGGGCAATACAAATTCTAAGTATGATACATACTATCTTACAGTAATAGTTACATAATAGCACAACAGGATTCAGAACAGGATGCAGAGGTCAGGTACAGAGGACTGGCAGATTATGCTAGAGCTAAAGATCATTTTCTTTAAGCCAGTTGATGATATTTAATCTAAAATTATAGTAAGTTTGGTCAGTCCTTGATGTGGGCGTGAGAGAATTCCAAAGTTGGGCAGCTTTGACAGGGAATTTATTTCCACCAGTTGTAGTCATTTTAAAGGGGGGAACTGATAAGCAGTTTTTGTAAGCCATTCTAGTAGGTCTGGATGTGAATCTTCTTTTGAACCTTTCTGTCAGGTAGCTGGGTGCTGCATTGTTAAGGCATTTAAAGGTTAGAGATGCAGTTTTTAATTTGATTGTGTCAATGGTTGGGAGCCAGTTAGATTGTCTTCTAGTCGTAGAGATGTGTTCTCTTTTGGTCATTCATAGGGCTGCTCTCAAGGTGTTATTTTGAAGTATTTGAATTCTCTTCATAATATGTTTATTAGATCCCAAATAAACGGCATTGCAGTAGTCCAGTTTGGACAGCACAAGTGCTCTTGCCAAAGTGTTGCAACTGCTTATGGAAAGGTACGGTTTTGCTGATCGGATCAGCTTACATGTGTAGGCCATGGAAGATGCCATGGCTTTCACTTGTTTAGCCAGACTGAGGCTAGAGTCGAGGTAAAAACCTAATGTTTTTACCTCCTTAGTGACCTTGATTGTGTTGTCATCTATGTCAAAGGATGTGAAGTCAGGGCTGGATTTCTTCATATTAGATGTAGTGCCCAGGATGATGAGTTCCATTTTGTCATCATTCAGGCATAAGCCATGACGAGCCATGCATGCCTGGATGATGAGGTATATCCTATTCACCAAGGCCAAATCCTCCTTGTAATCCCAGAAAGTGGGATGAGAATCTGGGTGTCTTCTGCATAGTTAGTGTAGGTGACACCTAGATAGTCCAAATCATCAAACAGTGGCTTGGTAAAAATGTGATACATTGTGGGGGAGACACATGATCCCTGGGGTACACCACACATGATCTGAATAGGGTCTGCAGCTGCTGATGTGGAGAAGACCCTCATGGTTCTCTCACTTAAAAATTATTGGATCCATGCTATGGCTTGAGGCGAGAAATGCGCTGCTGCCTCTAGGTGGTTGCAGAGTACCTTGTGGTCCACCAAGTAAAATGCTGCTGAGAGATCCACGAGGAGTACTAAGGCAAATTTTCCCTGGTCTCTAAGCTCATTGACTTGGGCCTTAATATCAATAAGTGCTGTTTCAGTGTCATGCTATGGTCTGAAACCCGATTGCCGGGTGCCAAGGAGTTGGTTCATCTCCAAGAATGTCTGAATCTTTAAGTAAGCCACTCTGTATAGTAGTTTTAGTAGGAATGGCACCATAGTGATTGGCTTGTAGTTTGTGGGTATAGCGGGGTCCAGCGTTTGCTTCTTAAGTAGAGGGAGAACCCATGATTCCTTAAGATTGCTTGGTATGATACCTGAGGTGAATGACGCATTGATGAGTTTAGATATGAAGGGAGATAAATCTCTTGGAGCGTCTTTTATGATTTGGGCAGGGCAATGATCTCCTTGATAGTTGTATGGTTTAAGTGGTAGTATTATTTTTTCAACCTCCAGTATGGATACTTTAACGAAGTTGAATCGCTGTTCAGGTTTGGCAGTACAGTAGTGTGGTTTGTCAATTTGGACGGTAGCAGGTGGTATGATTAGTTTTTTTCTTATCGATTTTAATTTGGAGAGTGGCAATTTTGTCACCAAGTGCGTTCTGTATGTTAGAGCACCATGTTTTATTTTTGTCACAGTTGTTAGGTACCGGGATGGGGTTCTCCCATTCCTTTAGTATTGCAAAAAGCTCCATGGTGCCTGATTTGGCTTGCAGTATTCTGTTGTCGAAACTTTCCTTTTTGGCTCACCGTATTTCCTTTTTTTTTGTATTTTGTGGAGGTGTTAATAAGGATGGTTTTATTAGCCTCAGATGGTGTTAGCCTCCAAGTGGATTCACACTTATGTTTTTCTTTCCTTAATGATTTTAGGTATGGGGTGAACCAAGCATTTAAATGTGTTCTAGGTTTACTATTCCTCATTTTTAAAGGGGCGATTGTGTCAAGAGCATTGGCCATGGCTGTATTAAATTTGTTAACTAGAGTGGATGGATATAGTGTTTCTGGCAGCGAGTTTAAGGTTGGGAGTATTAACAGTAATAGTTTCTCGTGGTTATATTCTTTTTGTTCCTTGTTAACGTGGGAGGTGCTAGCGGGTTATTTTGAGTCAGGTGGATTTTGGCATCTATAGTAAAGGCTATAAGAGTGTGGTCTGTCCATACTTGAGGACTGATAGTGGTGATAGTAGTATTGCATCACCACTATTGCATCACCACTATTATAGTCCACCACCCAGTCGAGCGTTCTGCCCTTCTTGTGGGTAGGCTGTGTCACTTTTTGGGAAAAGCCGAACTCCTGGTGGCCTATATATAAGGTGTATAGTGATGGTTTGGGAATTAGGAGTGAGTAACTTGAGTGTCAGGGATTCACAAGATTTGGCATTCAGGGGTGCTGCTATTCTCATTGACAAGTTAGTTTTAGCTATGATAGCTATGCCTCCTCGGCGGGTGTTGGCTCTGTCTTATAGTTGGCTGGCACAACAAGCATTAAGGCCGGGCCAGCTGCTTGATGTAGCCCAGTTTCGGTGATGGCTAGAAAGTCATAGTTACCTATTTGTAAGAGGTCAGCAATTTCTGTAGCATGAGCTACTAATGCTCTTGCACTAATGAGAGCACCTTTAAGGGTCGGTGTCGCTTAGTTGAGTAGATGGGGCAGAGCTACTAAGTTCAACTAGAGTACTTGGAAGTCTATTGTGTGTCTCTATTCTAAAGTTATGACTGGTGGTGGCAGTTGGTAGGAGGTAGTTTCTCTTAGTGGAGGTAGTCTCAAGTTTATTTCTGTGATGGGCACTTGCAGAGTGGTACCTGGCGGGCAATTCGAATATTTTAGGTAATCTCGCACATAATTTGTTATTCCTATGTGTAAGGTCACACGCGATGTTGGTTCTTGGGAGGTTAGGTATGTAGTTAGGAATGAGTGACTTTCCTAGGAGGCATTGCACACCTGGGGTGATGGACAGCCTAGTATTACTATTCCACATTTTAATGGTCATATATTGTAGGGCTGGGCTCGTTAATGAAGTTGTACTCCAGGGAGCAGATAGATAGATGATGATGGCAAGCATTATATAATCACTGAGTATACAGTCTGGCTTGGTAGGCTAGTTTAACAGGCAATGGCTGATAGGAGTTTGTTAAATATGCAGCAATGCTCAATAGGCTAGTTCAACCCTACAGCAATGTACAAAAGTCTAGTTCAACAGTGCAGCAATGCTCAAATAGGCTGGTTCAACAGATAATGCATGATCAAAGTTCACTAAGTAAGCAGCAATGTTCAGTAGCCTAGTTCAACAGTGCAGCAATGCTCAAATAGGCTGGTTCAACCGATAATGCATGATTAAAGTTCACTAAGTATGCAGCGATGTTCAATAGGCTAGTTCAACAGTGCAGCAATACACAATAGGCTAGTTCAACAGTGCAGCAATGCAAAAATAGGCTGGTTCGACAGACAATGCATGATTGAAGTTCACTAAGTAAGCAGCAATTCTCAATAGGCTAGTTCGACAGGCTAGTTTGCATTTGTGAATCGTCTGATTCAAGTTATTTACTAGGCTTGTGGCACAATGTTGAGGCTAGTTCAAGTTAAGTTACTGGCTAGTACGCAGAGTGGGTTGGGCTAGATCAGTGAGCACAGGGCTAATTAGAATGGCGGATTGGGCTGATTTAAATTGTCATAGGGCAAGTTAGCACTGTAGGATGGGCTGCTTCAGGTAGCACAAGGCTAATTCACACAGTAGAGTAAGCTAATTCAACTTTAACACAGAAAATTGTTTGGAGCATGCATAATACGATGACAAATGGGATTTCAGAGTGCAAACAAACAATCAACGACTTTAGTCTATGGTAGCTAGAGGTTAGCAGGCATTAGTTCCATGCTGCGTATAGCAATTTACAGGTATTTAATAGGGGCGAGTTCATAGACGATGAAGGCAGGGGGGAGTGAAAAGGCTCCAAGTCTCTGGAAGGCATTAGGGAGTCGGCAGGATAGATCTTTGATTTGTTCTGGTGTACAGCGTGGACTGTATGGCGTACTGTGCTGATGGTGATGAGGCGTTGTGGCAAGTTAAAGTAGTTTAGGCACGGATGGCAGTTATATGGAGAGACAGCGCAACCGACACATTGTCAGAGTATGGCAAACAGGGCCTTAAACTGGCCTTTAAGTAGGCCGGCTCCTCCGCCTGCCAGTGGATACAGATGCAAATAAAGGCAGGGTTGCTTAGCAACGCCTACAATGCCAAGCCTCGCTTTGGCGCCGCATCGCGCCCGACATTTTGTTATATAGCTTTTGTTGAATGTGGCTTTCAATGAAGTTCAAATTGTCCACTCATGGGATAGTTTAGGCAAAGGGGAAGCCAAGTTTATCATAAAACTAACAAACCCTCTGATGGTTCACAGAGAGGTATTAACCGAAGATACAGGGTCATCAATAAAGCTGTATCAATCATACCAGAGTATGGTGATACGATGTTACAGCTAGATCCACATGAGCGTAAAGTGTTTCAGCAGGATCCAGACACATCGGTCTCATTTTCATCAATGGGGAGACTGTGTAGCATACTCGGAACCATGCAACACATTACAAGTGAAGACGAATCACTGGACAATACCTGTGCCGATATTAACAGGGTTTATTACAGCTTGCTGCTTTACAGCGACATCAAAGGGTGGGGGATAGCTATGCCTGCTACTTAGAACTGTGGAGATTAGAGGAAACAACAATGACATTGAGATCATTCAATGTAACAAAACCGATTTCATCCCTGTGTGTAAAAACCATTTCAACAGACAAATAAGAGGCTATCAATACAGTTTCTATAATTTAAATATGGGGAAATGTGGCTGCGTCTGAACCGCAGACCACTCCGACTGAAATACTAATAAAACAGTGTTAAAATGGCCATTGTGACGAACTATGGGGGCCTATATGGAATATTACTGGAACCAGGCCAGCTGCGGCGACCAACTATATTTTGGCAGGGGCCTGTAATGCATGGAGCGGGGCTCATCAGTATGTTTAGAGCATTGGACTTTTTACACAGAGGCTCTGGGGATTGTGTGAAATGGCCACTCGATCTCTTCACCATACCCCCGAACCAGACTAGCATCAATAAAAAAAATGTAATGGCGGTCTCACCTCTGGTGGCTCTATTGTAGCTAGCCCCTGTAGAATTCTTTTCATCGGGGTCGACAGATCGCATATACCATAGCCACCATGCTCAACCAGATGGAATGTGACATTGGGTGATCAAATAATAACACAGAGTGGTAATATTACTGCATCACCTAGTAATACAGCAGCAAACACCTGCTGCCTGTAGATGACATAGAACCTCCTTCTTGTACAACAAAGTAACCTATATTTAACAGTATTTTTTGTTTGTAAACCTAAGTAACTCATGTGTAACTGTATTCTTAAGTCATCTTAAGTCAAGCGCCCAGATGCCTCAGGGTTAGCTGCACTATATAAATCTAATGAATAAATAAATATGCCTACAGGGCCTATATAGAGAGCATATTACATTATGGCCACGATACCCTGCATAGGCAGCACTTGGCAGGCCTCTTTTACTGCAACAACGCTGGGCATTTCGGCACCACCGCTCTGCATGGCAAAAACACAGAGTTCGCAAAGAGAGCCTGCCACATCAGGACCAGTAGAGTATTGGATTTACTAGGCCGCCTACACGTAGACCTTTTCTTCCAGGATAACCTATTGATCAACAACATCAAACATAAAGTGAAACTATCCAGAAACACGGCTGCTTTCTGACTCATGAGCGGGGACGCAAACAATACAAGCTAGTCATCATATCGCTGAGTTTATTTATTAAACATGTGAGCCTCTCTCTGGCCATTAGAATAGGTCAAGCAGAGGTGTTGCAAATATCTGATGTAAATTCCCCGATGGAGAGGGCTGCCCTCAAAGTCTTTCAGCATGCCTACCGGCAGCCAGGACATAAATCAAGACAACCTGTTCCTGGGGCAGCTGCCAGAAATAATCATGAGAATTGTTGAAACAGTAGCGAAAACAGGCGGATATGATCGAAATCCCCTCAACTTCAAACACTGCAACATGAACTATGCAGCCCTGCATAGGGACGGTGTCGTGATCCCTGGTAAAGCATACACACCTAAGTTCCAATCTCCGAACATAATCAGGGAAAACATGGGCCTGGTGGGTAGTATGGCGAAGAACATGCCTGATGCTCTAGTTTCAATCACACGTAACAAGTATATCCTATAGCTATACCCCATTGCCTCTGAACTAAGACCTGACAATGCATCAGTGGGTCATTTTAACTTCTTGCAGAGTGGGAATTTTGCACCAAGATAAAGTTTGAAAGACACCTAACTGCTATGCACTCGCTGCTAGTGTGGAGCATTTTCAATAAGGTTCTCGAGATCAACGCGCAAAGAAACATACAGGCCGATTCATGGAATAAATGTGCGCCGAAAATACCGGCGCAGAGGGGCCAATACGTGCGCTGCGCCGAAAAATAGCGAAAAGCGGAGGTAAACCAGCGCACGTCGATTCATGGAAGTCCGTGCGTAAGAAAAGCATAGGACGTGCGCTGAAAAAGTGCGCGGCGCACGCCGGCGCACATGTCAACCAACGGCGTGCGCCACGGCCACTGCGCTATCACTCCGAGCGCAGCGCACAGCTCTAAAGTAGGCGGAACACAGGGCGGGACACTCGGAATGGGGAATAAAATGGGGCACAACACTCGGAATGGGGAAGAATGTGGGCGGCACGGGGAAGTACAGGAGGCAAGTGCGCGGAACGCCCACACGCTCTCCGGCAACACGTATTCATGGATTCGAACAGGGCAAAACAGCGCTCGATCAAACCAGCGCACAGGCCCAAAAACGTACGCCACAAGTAAGCAGGCGGTAGCGTCCCGACGCACTCAACGAAAGTGCGCCAAAACCTGCGGCAACAAATACCACCCACATACAGCAATGGGCCATACCGTGACCCCAAAGGACTAATGATGTGCAAAGGTGTACGCCATTTACACGGACACCCACTGTTCAAAAATTCGCGCGTGTGTGTACAACGGGTTGCGCGAGAAGTCACTCGCGCGATTGCCCTGGGTACGTGTATCCCGGGGTGCGGGGAAGTCCCACACGCGATTGCCCTGGCCACGTCGATACCAGGGGTGCGTGTGAAGTTCCACACCCGAAAAGCCAGGGTACGTCATTTACAGGGGTGAGCGGGAAGTTTCACACGCGAAAAGCTAGGCTACGGGAATTCCAGGGGTGCGCGTGAAATCCTACACGCGAAAAACTAGGGTACGTCATTTACAGGAGTGCGCGGGAAGTTTCACACGCGAAAAGCTAGGCTACGGGAAATCCAGGGGTGCGCGTGAAATCCTACACGCGAAAAACTAGGGTACGTCATTTACAGGGGTGCGCGGGAAGTCCCACACGCGATTACAGCAGGGTACGTGTATTTCAGGGGTGCGCGGGAAGTTCCACACGCGAATAGCCTGGCCGCATGTATTTCAGGGGTGCGCGGGAATTTCCACACGCGAATAGCCTGGGCGCGTGTATTTCAGGGGTGCGCGGGAAGTTCCACACGCGAATAGCCTGGGCGCGTGTATTTCAGGGGTGCGCGGGAAGTTCCACACGCGAATAGCCTGGGCGCATGTATTTCAGGGGTGCGCGGGAAGTCCCACACGCGATTACAGCAGGGTACGGGTATTTCAGGGGTGCGCGGGAATTTCCACACGCGAATAGCCTGGGTGCGTGTATTTCAGGGGTGCGCGGGAATTACCACACGCGAATAGGCTGGGCGCGTGTATTTCAGGGGTGCGCGGGAATTATCACACGCGATTTGGCTTGGTACGTGTATTACAGGGGTGCGTGCGAAGTTACACACGCGATTAGGCTGGGTGGGTCCTGTCACCCTCGACGGCCCCTGCACACCTGCTCATGTCTCCCACCACCCCCACCCCCCCAGTCACCAGGGGTACCCTCCACCAGGCCCCCACTCATGTCTCCCACCACCCCCACCCCCCCAGTCACCAGGGGCACCCTCCACCAGGCCCCCACTCATGTCTCCCACCACCCCCACTCCCCACCATCCAGGGGCACCCTCCACCAGGCCCCCACCCATGCCTCCCGCCACCCCCACCCCCCCGCCACCAGGGGCACCCTCCACCAGGCCCCCACTCATGTCTCCCACCACCCCCACCCCCCACCATCCAGGGGCACCCTCCACCAGGCCCCCACTCATGTCACCCACCACCCCCACCCCCCAGCAGTGCAGGGGCAGCCTCCACCAGGCCCACACTCATGTCTCCCACCACCCCCACCCCCCAGCAGTGCAGGGGCAGCCTCCACCAGGCCCACACTCATGTCTCCCACCACCCCCACCCCCCCAGTCACCAGGGGCACCCTCCACCAGGCCCCCACTCATGTCTCCCACCACCCCCACCCCCCAGCAGTGCAGGGGCACCCTCCACCAGGCCCCCACCCATGCCTCCCACCACCCCCACCCCCCCGCCACCAGGGGCACCCTCCACCAGGCCCCCACTCATGTCTCCCACCACCCCCACCCCCCACCATCCAGGGGCACCCTCCACCAGGCCCCCACTCATGTCACCCACCACCCCCACCCCCCAGCAGTGCAGGGGCAGCCTCCACCAGGCCCACACTCATGTCTCCCACCACCCCCACCCCCCAGCAGTGCAGGGGCAGCCTCCACCAGGCCCACACTCATGTCTCCCACCACCCCCACCCCCCCAGTCACCAGGGGCACCCTCCACCAGGCCCCCACTCATGTCTCCCACCACCCCCACCCCCCACCATCCAGGGGCACCCTCCACCAGGCCCCCACTCATGTCACCCACCACCCCCACCCCCCAGTCACCAGGGGCACCCTCCACCAGGCCCCCACTCATGTCACCCACCACCCCCACCCCCCCAGTCACCAGGGGCACCCTCCACCAGGCCCCCACTCATGTCTCCCACCACCCGCACCCCCCACCATCCAGGGGCACCCTCCACCAGGCCCCCACTCATGTCACCCACCACCCCCACCCCCCAGCAGTGCAGGGGCAGCCTCCACCAGGCCCACACTCATGTCTCCCACCACCCCCACCCCCCAGCAGTGCAGGGGCAGCCTCCACCAGGCCCACACTCATGTCTCCCACCACCCCCACCCCCCCAGTCACCAGGGGCACCCTCCACCAGGCCCCCACTCATGTCTCCCACCACCCCCACCCCCCACCATCCAGGGGCACCCTCCACCAGGCCCCCACTCATGTCACCCACCACCCCCACCCCCCCAGTCACCAGGGGCACCCTCCACCAGGCCCCCACTCATGTCACCCACCACCCCCACCCCCCCAGTCACCAGGGGCACCCTCCACCAGGCCCCCACTCATGTCTCCCACCACCCCCACCCCCCACCATCCAGGGGCACCCTCCACCAGGCCCCCACCCATGCCTCCCACCACCCCCACCCCCCCGCCACCAGGGGCACCCTCCACCAGGCCCCCACTCATGTCTCCCACCACCCCCACCCCCCACCATCCAGGGGCACCCTCCACCAGGCCCCCACTCATGTCACCCACCACCCCCACCCCCCAGCAGTGCAGGGGCAGCCTCCACCAGGCCCACACTCATGTCTCCCACCACCCCCACCCCCCAGCAGTGCAGGGGCAGCCTCCACCAGGCCCACACTCATGTCACCCACCACCCCCACCCCCCAGTCACCAGGGGCACCCTCCACCAGGCCCCCACTCATGTCACCCACCACCCCCACCCCCCCAGTCACCAGGGGCACCCTCCACCAGGCCCCCACTCATGTCACCCACCACCCCCACCCCCCCAGTCACCAGGGGCACCCTCCACCAGGCCCCCACTCATGTCTCCCACCACCCCCACCCCCCACCATCCAGGGGCACCCTCCACCAGGCCCCCACTCATGTCACCCACCACCCCCACCCCCCAGCACTGTGGGGAACCTGCCAGCAGGCCCCCACACATGTCCCCCTGGCCCCAGGTCCTGACGATACACAATCATGGCAGTAATGGCCAGCATACCCAGCACAAACACCCAGGCAAGGATTGCATCCACCCACATAGTGAATGCAATCACATGACACAACCCCAATGCCAAGTATGCAAAAGAACACATGTCCGTCACACACACATACACAATGGGTGCAAGTGAATGTCAAAACCCATATCATGACATGTAACAAACCAATGAGAAAATAACACAAGTGTAAGAAAATATAAAAAATGTATTAAATACCAAAAATAAGTGAAATTTACAAACATACAACGATGTGGCTAAGTAAATAAATGGTCCATGTCCGAGAACAAAAGTGATAAACAAAAAAACAAAGGAAAAAAAATTAAAATGATTTTGTCCAAAGCAATATCATGTAATAGGAAATTAATGAAAAACCATTACGTCATGGTGAAAACAATAAGAAATTAAAAAAATGTATCTCCCAAAAAAAAAAACTATATACAGGAATGTTCCAGGGTCCATGAGCCCAACACCAAAAATGAAACCTACCACTAAATAATGAAAAATATATGTACAAAAAAGTGGCCATTGTCCGAGCGGTCCAAAATAATAAAAATAAATAAAGGAAACCTAGCACTAACTAACTAAATAACTATATACAAAGGCAGCGGGCAAGTCCTGCGGCTCACTTGGTGATGTTGCTGGCCAGGGCATCATCGAACTCCATGTCGATGTCCTGGAGGCGGGACTCTGTCCTGGCCCCGAGGTCTCGCAGGGACAACCCCAAGTCCACCTCAAACTCCCTGCGAGCTTCCTCGAGGCACTCAGCCCGCCTCAATGCCCGACGCATGGAGAACTCCGCCCTGACCATGGCGAGCCGCTCCTCTTTCGCCCGCTGCCGCTCCGCACCTATCCGCTGGCCAAACTCCTCCCACACGGAACACACCACCATCCCAGGGTTGCCCTGCCCTCCGGCCGATGC
Source organism: Ambystoma mexicanum (assembly GCF_040938575.1). Classification (NCBI taxonomy): domain Eukaryota; kingdom Metazoa; phylum Chordata; class Amphibia; order Caudata; family Ambystomatidae; genus Ambystoma; species Ambystoma mexicanum. The sequence continues at coordinate 863,034,669 of NC_090941.1, forward strand.
CTGCCCCTCGGATCTTGATGGCCCCGAGCCATGATGCCTCCCACGTCGAGCCCGCTGCTGCCTCCGACGCCACTGCCTCTGCCAGCACGACGGCATCCAGGCTGATGGAAACCACCGACGCCGTCGTGCACGTGCCCTGCCCGATGATGCCGTCACATCTACCATCTGCTGGGGTCCACTTGCTGTGTTGTCCACCCCTGCTGGACCTCCGACTCCCAACTGTGGCAGGGATGGGATCCCCACCGAGCTGGCTGCATTGGTCGGGGCAGGTCCACAGGGGGCCCTGGTGGCATCTGGGCCGGAAGACGGCAAGGAGAACGACCGGTGGATAGCCTGCACAGAGGAGGAGAGGGCCGTCAGATTGGCCAACACATGCAGGAAACCCCCGAACATGGCCGATCCCAATTGGGCCACGTCGGCACGGTGCACTTCGTGATGACGTGCGTGCTCCTCCCGGGAAGCACGCACGTCATCACGAATCACAGCCGTGCGCATCGCGACCCCAATCAGGACCTTCTCCACGCGGCCAGGGGTTACCACGTCCGCAGGTGGAGGGGAGTCAGGTGACATGGACATCCCCTCTACCTGCGGACGGGCCTGGGACGGGGCATCCCTGCTGGTGCATGGTGGTGCACTCACAGGGTCAGGGACAGTGACATGCACAGGCCCCTCCACGGTGACCTGTGCTGCCTCCTGCCCCTGGCCCTGGACTGCACCACTTGCACCAGCAGGGATGCTCCCACCAGGCCCCATGTGTGCACCAGTGTCGGCCTCCTCCTCCTCTGTGCAAACCACCAACCTGGATGGCTCCTCACCGTCTCCCGCCGTAGCAGGCCCCTGTGGGGGCTCACCCACCCCTTCCGCTGCAGCCGTGGGGGCATCCCCGCCGCCGTGCTCCACAGCGCCGTCTCCGCCCTCTTCTTCATTAGCCGCTGCGTAGAGGGAGACAAAGGACACAAGCATCAGGCTACTGTACAATGGTCCCCTAGACAGGAAGCAATAGCAGATGAGCACCACTGTCAAAGTACACTTCCATCATGTCCCTCCACAACACATGGGTCAGTCCAGGCAAAACACACACAGTAACAGGCATGGTGCATGCCATGGACATTTCCATGCATGTCCAATGGACACTAGAAACATTCAATGATATGTAACTCACATGCATCATGGCTCATGCATATCACATGCACACACTTCACCTCAGTCACATCCATCTGGCCCCAAACACACCGAACACAGGCGAAACAAGGGTAAGTTGGGTGCGTCACTGAATCTGTGCATTGTCACACACATGTGTCATGCATCCATGGCATGCACAAGTCACAGACACGCAGGTCAGGCACACAGACATGGCTACCATATATGTACCTGGCATCAGCACCCATCCTTCACCCCCATCCATGTCCAGGTACAGAGACTGGCATGCTCTCATGTCCAAAATCTGCATAGGGCTCCCCATGCCGCATTTCAACACATGCAACAACCATGTGGGTCACACATCACTGGTTGCACATGCATTACCATGATGTCCCTGCACACATACATGCATACATGGCCCATGGCACACATACAGGCAAGTATCATAGAACCAGCACACCGCAACATGCCCTGTCTCACACAGTAATGCTTGGACACATACCGCTCAACTCCAGACGGGCCTCCCTCTCAAGGACCTGGGCGTGGAGCGCTGGGCGTACGCGTTCCAGGACCCTCTTCTGGATGGAACTCATGCGGCCCCGGCCCCCCTCCACGAGGCGCTGGGCCTTCACAAGGGTCCTGGACCTCAAGTCCTCCCAGCGCTTCTTGATCTTCTGGACGTTGCGGGTTGCCACCCCCTCCGCGTTGATGGCAACCACACAGTCGGCCCAGATCCTCTCCCGTCCTTCCTTGCTGGCGCGGGACGATCCAAAGAGGGCATCATACTGCCCCAGGACATGCTCCACCAGGACACCAACTTCGGTGGCAGTGAAGCTGGTGCCCCTCTGCCCCTCTGGCCTGGGGTTGCCACTGGTGCCAGATGTGGAAGTGCCCGACATGGCAACCCCAGAGGCAGGTGTGGGTGGGCAACTGGGTCCTGGGGCTGGGCTGTGGAGCGATGTAATCCCAGTTGGGAGTCTTCAGTTCCAGCAGGGGTGGACACAGCAACTGGACCCCTGCAGATGGCTGATGTGCAGGCACCAAATGGCAGGGCACGGTGGCAGCAGGCAGGCAGGCAGGCAGCAGCAGATAGCACGTGGGAGGCTGCTCGGGGCACTGGGGGGCAGTAACTCGGCCTTCTGGGCAGGAGCGTGGTGTTCCGTGTTTTTTCGGGTGGCCAGCTTGATACGGAGTGATTTGGCACGTGAAAATCCTGCACGTCAGCGTGAAATCCGAGGAAAGGCCCTTAGCGCGTAAGCGCGTCAGCACGCATACGCGATTCTATTGGACCAGAGTCCCTCAGCGCGTAAGCGCGTCTGACGTGACCCGCACGGGCGTTCCCCACTCAGCACGTGATGACGGAACACACGTGGAAATACTGCACGTCAGAGTGTCATCGCGTGATTGGCCTATGTACGTGTATTTCATTGCGTGTAATTGGACAAAAGTGCGCGTACACGCGATTGGCCTATGTACGTGTATTTAATGGGTGCGCGGCCACTTACACACGCAAGTACGTCAGCGAACCTGTATCCCGTGGTGCGTGTGAATTTCCACACGCTATTGGACTGGGAACTGGATTCCAGGGGTGCGCGGGTCACACGCTCGCCTAGAACACGCGCAAAGCATAAAATTGCGGACTTTAACAATAACAAGCTCAGACGCCAGGATGAACATACCGTTCCTAGCAGCAGTGGCAGTGGGCTACCAAAGGAGGAGGAGGAGGATAGTCAGGGCCAGAATATTCACACCCAGAACCAGCCTTTTCGGGATGCCTGATGACCAGGTGTATGGGAGGTACAGGTTTCCACCACACATCATACTGGAGCTGGTGACTGAGTGGGAGGATGACCTCACATCACCCACCCTGTGCTCCCAAGCACTCAGCCCCCTGGAGAAGGTCCTCAATGTACTGCACTTCTTAGCCACTGGATCATTTCAGCGGACAAGTGCCATAGTGGGTGGGGTGTCACAGGCCACCCAGTCACGCTGCCTACACCAGGTCTTGAACATCATGACTGCACGCCCATCAGTCCGCAGGCACATATACCTGCCCAGAACACCTGCAGAAAGGCATGCTGCCGCCCTGGATTTTTACGGAGTGGCACGATTCCCCAAAGTGCTAGGTGCCATCGACTGCACCCATGTGGCTCTACGTCCCCCCAGGGCATCATAGCACATCTATAGGAACCGCAAGCACTGGCATTCCATCAACATGCAGGTAGTATGTAATGCCAAGGGAATCATCACCTCAGTATATGCCAACTATCCCGGGTCCACCCACGACAGCTTCATTTACCGAATGTCCACCCTATGCCGGGACATAGATGCTGGGCGGCATGGCGATACATGGCTGCTTGGTGAGTATGTATGCCACTGCACATGCATGCATGTTGGATACTGAGCAAGGTCACAACCCCACCAATGATACCAATCACCACCTCCACAGGGGACAGTGCCTACCCTCTCAGCCCCCACATGATGACGCCAATTCGGAACCCCACCACGCCACCCCAGGTAAGACATAACACAGCCCACATTACAACCAGGGGCATAGTGGAGCGCACATTCGGAGTGCTAAAGTCACGCTTTCGCTCCCTTGACCGTTCTGGCGGGCAGCTGTTATACGCTCCCCCAGTAGTGTGCAGGATCATAGTGGCAGCATGTGTCCTGCACAACGTTGCAACACGCCGGGGCCTGCCCGTGGACATGGTGGTGCCCCCACATCCACAACCACATGCACGGCCGCTGCGCATGGGAGGGGAAAGGGCACGGGGGGAGGCAGCCCGTACGCAACTGGTGGCCAACTTCTTCACCTAGGAATCACAGTGCTGGCTAGTGCACACTGCTCTGGCACATACCATCTGACGATCAATGATGACACTACCTGACAATGTCACAATATTTCTTGGCAATAAACTGTCAGAAACACATCAGCCTGAGATTGTTAACATGGAAGTGTCACTATGTGTGCACCCCTACCTACACATACACCAGCAATGCATAACTATGAAAAGACACAACTCCATTCATCAAAAATGCATTGGCACAGGCGAATTGCTACATTACAACATTGCCATGTCACCCAATCCCTTCACAGTCCCGCCACAGAGGACACCATGTCATGGTATGTGAGAGCAAACAAACTGACCCTCACAACATGACACCGGTGTCACAAATTGCAGTGCCCCAAATGGAACATAGCCGCACTTGAACAGCTAACCGTGATGGAGGCACTACTACACACCTGTGTAAGAGTCATTTCAATCAAATTACACACCAACCCACCCTGAAGCCCACCAAAACAAGACACAATGCATGTAATCAATGCTAGTCTCAATACCTGATTGTGCTGGTATGTCCTCACCGTCCAGATGTACAGTGATGGCGCCACGCAAAAGTGTCACTGCACATCTACCGACATGTAGTCTGACTCCAGAGAGTATGCCCGTGTGAAGAACTGTGTGAAATACCTGCAAAACATGAGTAACATATGTAAGTTGAGGCACATATCAAACCATCATGCATAGTTAGGTGCAACAACAATGTACACCATGAATGTCTACACAGTATTGACTATGGACTGCCCAACAGCTCATGGAAGTCCAATGTCACCGTGTAATTTGCTGTCACTTGGGCACACCCTTTGCAAGCCCATGGAAACGGAAGCAGGAGGGGTGTGGATGCCAGATACCCAAGCATCGAAACCAAACTCAGGACAAGCCTGCATGTGCCCAGCCACAATACAGTGTATGCCCAGGTACCCACACAAGGCAACACACTTGAAAAACAAAAATATGATAAGAAAAAATGGCCATGAAAGGGCCGGCGGGGAGGGGGGGGCCACCTATGAGGTCCGAGGACAGGATGCACGCCACAATCCACCTGTGTGGATCATGGGAAGTAAAAACACCCCATAGGCTCGTGGCCCACACGGCTACTCTGTTGTGGGAGATGAGTCGCTATCGCTCTGGCCAGACCCTGCAGCTGACTCAGGAGGTGGGGGAGCTGCCTCAGAAGATGGTGTGACAATGGGAGGCAGCCCACGCAAAGCCACAGTTTGCTCCTCCATGGCTGCAAGCAGGCGGGTCTGGAAGGTCTGGTTCTGGATTATGATCATGCGGAGGTCCCCATGCAGTAACTTCCGGGATGACCTGACCTCCGCACGAGTTGCCTGCATCTCAGCCGAGAGCGTCCGTGTCAGACGCTCCAGCTGCTCCTCTGTCCTTCTATGGGATGAAGCCTCAAGCTCTGACAGGGTCGACCTGAGGTGATGGAATTCTTCCCTCAGGCCTTCCCTGTGGCGCTGGGACTCCATGGAAAGTGATTCCCGCGGAGTCGCCAGTCCTGCCCGCCTGTCCATGTTGGACGCCAACATGTCCTCCCTGTGTGCCTGGCAGATGGACTCTGTAGCCTGCTCCAGTCGCTCCATCAGCCTTTCTGGGGGGACAATGGAAGTGGCCACCCTATCCATGGCCTGTGCAATCATCTCAGATGATGCTGCCTGTTGGGTGGCCATACCGTAGATGGATTGCTCCCAAGCGGTATTGCCAGGTGGCATACGGCCACCACGTTGGCGGGCACCACACCTGCCTGGGGCAAGGCGGACTGCGCCTTGCTGTGCCGGCAAAGCCTCAGGCTGCAGGACTGCATTCCCTCTCTGATCTGCAGCCCCAGGAACAGGATCAGAGATTGTGTGGTGTGGCCCTGCATCCGTAACCACCGGAGGCTGAGCTGCCGACACTGACATCCCCATTGAGGGCAATAACCCGGCTGCAGGTGGGTCGGACAGAGGAGATTCTCTCCCAAGAACACTCACCTGCGACTGCACATAGGTGTCATCCTCCGAGTCTACACCTGAATACTGCTTGGGGGAGGAACCCCCAGAGACACCCCTCGACAGCACGACCTGCAGCACTTGTGGGTTTTCACCCACAAACACACCACGTCCCTCACTTGTGGAAGGTCGGCCCGGGTTGCCCTCCTGGGACGGCTCCACCACCACATCCCCAGCATCAACAAGTGCGTCGTCCCCTGCAAAGACATGAAAGAGAGAAATGGAAACAGGCATTAGCACCATGGCATACAACAAGGGCTGATGAACAACAGAGCCAGTAGTTCAATGACACATGTCCCACATGACTGGGAAACCTCCTATGCATTCACCATCACTGGGTCTGGAGGGGAGGCTCAGGGCACACAATGATGACACAGAGAATGGAGAGCAACGCCTGCTCCCCATGCTGCCTAGCACTGGCATCACACATTGGCCGGTGATTGCCATGTCAAATGCACATGCCATCACACACATGGCATGTGACATAGCCACCAAGTGAAGAGGGAGAGGAGGGCAACTATTTTGGATTTTGGCCACTCTGGTCCTGACATTGCTTCATCACATCAAGAAGTTAACATGTTGGACATGGATCTGCTAGTCCCAATTGGCCACGATGCACAGTGCCTTGTCAACATTAACAAAATGCAGTAGACAATGAGATTCCACCTCCCCATCACCTGTAATGGATTCATATAGCATTCGTGAGGCACCTGTACAGAAATGTATGAAGGAACAGCGGAGCACTGAGGGGCGGTGGGGCAGAAGGGGATGCCATTCAACAATCCTACTGGTGCTGGTGTCATTCATGTAACGCAAGTGCAGAGGTGGGTGGCACAATGAAGTGCAAGGGGAAGTTGCGGCTGGTAGTGCTGTACAAGGTAAGTAGGACTTAACGTCGAGGGCAGATGGTGGTAGGCGCAGACAAGTGCTGGGGGGGTGGCCTATAGGGGTACAGAGGCAGTCATGCAGTGCTGTGGGCTCGGAGGGGACAGGGGAGGTACACACTGCATCTGGCTTGGCAAGGTCCTTGCAGATTTCAATGTGTCCTGCAGAGTTGTCAGATGCCGCAGATATGTGCCCTTGGATTGGGGCTCTCATCTTGGTGAGAAGGGTGAGACGCTATTGCCTTTGGAGCAGGCGGCAGGCCAGTTTGCCAGAGGATGAGCATGATGCAGGCCATTTCCTCTCTGCCACCCGGCACCTGTGTTTTGGGTTCACAAGATGCGAGTCATGCCAGGAGTCAGCATTGGCATGGGGCTTCAGGCGGATTGTCATGACCGTGGCAAAGACATCCAGTGTACCTGACATAGAGTGGAGCATGGAGTGGGCCCTGTCAGGATGGGAGTGAGCCTAAGGGGGAGCTGGATGGGGGGTAGATTTTGGCAGCATAAGCCTCGACTGACACACACTTCATGGGTTGGAATACCAAGAAGGTGTGTGACAGTGGTGAGGGTGGCTTTGCCTGTGGGGTGGTGAGGGTGAGGTGGGAGGAGAGGAGAAAGTGATCACTCCAGGAGAGAGGAGTGCAGAGAGGGATGGAGAGGGGAAGGTCAGATGAGATCAGAGCATCAAGAGTGTGCCCTGCAGAATGAGTAGGGACAGACGGGAGATTAGAGGCTGATAGGGAGTTGCTGAGGTCACGGAAAAGTCACGTGGGGGGGACAACAAGCATGCAGGTGGATGCGTACATCACCAAGGAAGAGGATTTCAGTGTCTGGGGACATGAGTGAGGAGGAGAGGTGAGGCCACTCAGAAAGGAAGTAGTACATTTGACCATTTTTCCGATACACAGTACGCACAGTTTGTGAATGTCGAGGTGAGATGGAGAGAGACGTCACACAAGCCATTCCAGAGGGGAGTAGGTCTACGTAGGAGTGACAGTGGCAGGAATGCCCTCAGGGAAGGCAAGGGCACACCCCCCCTGCACAGTAGTGCCGGGCCAAGGAGAGGATCTCCTGAACGTCAGGTAGGAGTGTGTCAAAGATGCAGACAGAGCTGGCCGTCAGACATGTTTCCATGAGACCAAGGATGTCAAGGTGCATTACCTCATGTAAGTGACATATATTGGAGGAATGCCTGATGCAGCGGCAGAGTAAGGAGTGTACATGTGGAGGAGGTTGACAGCCTTGTAGGACTTACGGGGAGTGCTACAGATCAGAGGTGCAGCTTGTGTAGGAGTTGGAGTGGGAGGCGGAGAAGGATCATGGGAGGGTGCAGGGAGGCAGTGCAGGATAGATGAGGAGAGAGGAGGGGGGACAGCAGGAGAGGAAAGGAAGTTGATGAGATGTGGGTAGCATTTGTCAAGGAGAATAAGGTTGGCCTGAGGTCCTTGGACTGAGATGCTCCCATTACCATACTCATCAATTGTGGCCTCTGAGGATTGGAAGGAGGCCAAGAGTACACCCCAACTGGTCACACCATTGATGGTGGAAGAGGAGCAAGGAGAGAGGACTGGGACCATGTGAAGGGTCCATGGGACAGGCAAAGGCATGTATGAGCAGATGTCAGTGAGAGTTAACCTTGAGTAGGCTCAGATGTACTTGTCAGCAATAGGGTGGGTCGCATTGGAGGGCAGGGTGCCCTCATTTGACTGTTTGCAAGCAGGTGTCGTGAGTAGGGCACGATGGTCTGAACAGTAGAAGTCAGGGAAGATAGACCATGAAGAGCAGCATGGAGTGTGAGGGAATGGGGCTTGAAACCAGACGGAACAAGAGCACACAGGTAGGAGGTGGGTGTCAAGGCAAAATCCAAAGTATGACAGCATGTTGAGTGCCATGTATATACAGAGGACGCATTAGCATGTGGTATCATTGCATGTCAGGCATGTGACGATGGAACTTGAATGGCTGGGGGAAAGTGTAGGAATGGTATGTAAGACATGAGATGAATGGACAGGGGAGAATGAGCAACAATGTCGTGACAAAATGACAATTCAAGGGGAACTTCCATGGTGTAGGGCCATATGTGCACTGTTGGCAGTAGGGATAGTGGTGTGGGCACATGGTGTTGCACTGAACATACTGGATGAGGCACATGGGTGACACTATCAACTCTGCCACACACCCCCTTGACAGGCACCCAACATGAAGGCTTCGCACACACACCATGCACATTGATATAACACACATGCATGTGCACTCACCGGATGATGCCTCGTAATCAGGGAGATCTCCCACACCTTGGAGTTGTCCCTCGGTGACGTAGGATCCAGCTACGGACTCGTGTGGTGTGAGTTCTATTTCCTGTGCTGGGGACCCACCTCCAGTCACCAAGGTTGCGGCATGACTTGAGGCCAGCTTATCCTTTGCCCTGCGCCTAAGGTCATTCCAGCGCTTCTGGCAATCACTAGCTGTGCGCCTCACTACTCCAAGGGCACTTATTTTGTCAGCAATGGTCTGCCAGTGTGCCTGGCGTCTGGCATGTGTGGTCTTGGACCCTGCAACGATGACCATTTCCCTATCATGGTCTGACACATACTGAACAAGTGCATTCAGTTCGGCGTCTGTGAAGCTGGGCTTCCTTGATGGGCCGGACTGTGCAGCCGTGCCTGGGGCATCAGCCTGTGCCGGACGTGCACTCTTCCTCTTCCGCTTGGAAGGGGGTGGGGATCCAGAGTGTCCTACGCCGCTGTGGACACTAGGGGCAGGAGCCGTGGTGGACTCAGTACTGGGTGTGTGGGATTGCACACTCAGCATGGGAGTAGGTGCAGGCATTGGGGGTAGAGGGATAGGGTCAGGCCTGATCTGAGGTGCATGAACTAGGACCGACACAGTCTTGGCAGGGTGTATGAGAGGTGGGGTGGATGGAGCCACACCCTGGCCACGGGGGGCAGCAGATGACCTATCTGGCATAGATGCGCGTGTCCTGATGACACCGATGTGCACCGGTGCACGTGCAGTGGACCTGCTGACCTGGATGTCAGCGATGGAGTCACCCTCGGACAGGTCTGGTGCCACAATGGGCTGGTCCAACAAGGGCTGATCAGGGTTGGTATCAGCCACATGACCCTCAACCTGGGGGGGGGGATGGGGAGGGGGGGGCATGGGTGTCCCTGACTGGTCCTCCAGACTGGGGGGGACAGGGGCACCCTGCAAGTCACAACCACGTCCCCTAGTGGATCCTCCACGGCCACCACGCCACTTGCACGCCTCCCAACCATGGCACTGATGTTATTGTGCGTATGGGAGTGGGTGTGCACAATTGTCCTGGGCAATTGGGTGTCAAAGGGGTTGGGTACCAGATGGTATTCGTACCCTAGTGCAGTGGCAAGGCTATATGACACCCCTGGGGAAAGATGACGGGTCACGCAACGCACAGGCACCCCAAAAAAGTAAAGGAACGTGCACGATACCCCTCCTAGACCACGTGTGCGTATGAAAAACCCTGCACTACGCTGTGGCATCCAGTAACACAGTAATGAACGTATGCGTGTCACACGCAGCCTAGATTGACCTCTGAAGAGGTACGTGACACACGGGGCAAGCACAGATGATAGATGCGTGCGCAACTCACCGTCTGCCAGGGAGAAATGCGTCAAAAAGACGCGCGTGTGCGCGTTGGCAACACCCCCGCCAAAAGAAGAATGGGACGCTGTCTGAGGAGACAGGACAACAGTAGAAGGGAACGCTGTGTGAGGAAACAGGCCCAGGAAAAAGAGCAAAAGAGAAAAAGCTGTCAGAGGTAACAGGGAGTACGACCTTTGAACGCCGTAAAGTAAATCGCGTGTCAACTGACAAGAAGTACAGAATACACCAACTCGCTCTCCACGAAAAGCACGTACAAGGAAATGGCGTTCTACATGTACCTTTTATGCAGGCCCACAGGTCCTGCGTCACTTCCGCGTGTAGGCGCTGAAGGGCCAGCCTCCAATCACACGCATTGACACTGGCTTGTGTTTCTTTCACGCGTGTTGGGAAACGGCCGTGCGTTATAGACGCGCTTACGGGCCTGGCCCTTTGGACCAATCACGCGTGTTGGGAAACACCCGTGCGTCATAGGCGCGCTTACGCGCCTGGCCCTTTGGACCAATGAAATCGGGTACGCGTGCTGACGCGCTCGCGCGGCACGTGTTTATTTTTCACGCGGGTTGGGAAACACCCGTGCGTCATAGGCGCGCTTACGCGCCTGGCCCTTTGGACCAATGAAATCGCGTACGCGTGCTGACGCGCTCGCGCGGCACGTGTTTATTTTTCACGCGGGTTGGGAAACACCCGTGCGTCATAGGCGCGCTTACGCGCCTGGCCCTTTGGACCAATGAAATCGCATACGCGTGCTGACGCGCTCGCGCGGCACGTGTTTATTTTTCACGCGGGTTGGGAAACACCCGTGCGTCATAGGCGCGCTTACGTGCCTGGCCCTTTGGACCAATGAAATCGCGTACGCGTGCTGACGCGCTCGCGCGGCACGTGTTTATTTTTCACGCGGGTTGGGAAACACCCGTGCGTCATAGGCGCGCTTACGCGCCTGGCCCTTTGGACCAATGAAATCGCGTACGCGTGCTGACGCGCTCGCGCGGCACGTGTTTATTTTTCACGCGGGTTGGGAAACACCCGTGCGTCATAGGCGCGCTTACGCGCCTGGCCCTTTGGACCAATGAAATCGCGTACGCGTGCTGACGCGCTCGCGCGGCACGTGTTTATTTTTCACGCGGGTTGGGAAACACCCGTGCATCATAGGCGCGCTTACGCGCCTGGCCCTTTGGACCAATGAAATCGCGTACGCGTGCTGACGTGCTTACGCGCTGAGGGCCTTTCCTCGGATTCCACGCAGACGTGCATGATTTTCACGTGCCAATTCACTCCGTATCAAGCTGGCCATGCGTTCACACACGGAAGACCACGCTCCTGCCCAGAAGGCCGAGTTACTGCCCCCCAGTGCCCCGAGCAGCCTCCCACGTGCCATCTGCTGCTGCCTGCCTGCCTGCCTGCCTGCCTGCTGCCACCGTGCCCTGCCATTTGGTGCCTGCACATCAGCCATCTGCAGGCGTACAGTTGCTGTGTCCACCCCTGCTGGAACTGAAGACTACCGACTGGAAGAACACCACTCCACAGCCCAGCCCCAGGACCAAGTTGCCCACCCACTCCTGCCTCTGGGGTTGCCATGTCGGGCACTGAAACATCTGGCACCACTGGCAACCCCCAGCCAGAGAGGCAGAGGGGCCCCAGCTTCAGTGTCACCGAGGTTGGGGTCCTGGTGGAGCGAGTCCTGGGGCAGTATGATGCCCTCTTCGGAAGTAGCCGCGCCAACTATGAAGGACGGACTCGGATCTGGGACGACATCGTGACTGCCATCAACGCGGAGGGGGTGGCAGTCCGCGACAACCCACATGTCAGGAAGCGTTGGGAGGACTGCAGGTCCAGGACCCTCTCAAAGGCCCGGCGCCTCGTGGAGGGGGGCCGGGGCCACATGAGTTTGATCCAAATGAGGGTCCTGGCACGCATACACCCAGCGCTCCACTCCCAGGTCCTTGAGAGGGAGACCCGTCTGGAGTTGAGCGGTAAGTGTGCAGGCATTGCTGTGTGAGACAGTGCATGTTGCAGTGTGCTGGTTGTGTGATGCTGTATGTGTGGAATGGGCCTTGTAGGCATGTATGTGTGCAGTGTTGTCATGGCGATGCATGTGCGACCAGTAATTTGTGGATCACATGGTTGTTGTATGTGTTGCTATGCAACCTGAGGAGGCCTATGCAGATTGGACACATGTGAGCATGCAAGTGTATGTTCGTGGACATGGGTGTGGGTGAGGGATGGATGCTGATGCCAGGTACATGTATGGTGTCGAGGTCGGTGTGCTTGACCTGCATGTCTGTGACTTTTGAATGGCATGGATGCATGACACATGTCTGTGACACTGTACAGATTCACTGATGCTGCCTAATCATCCTTATATCCACTGTGTTTGTGATGTACGAGGCCACATGGATGTGACAGAGGTGAAGTGTGTGCGTGTGATTTGCATGACCAATGATGCATGTGTGTTCCATGACATCGTACTTTAGAAGAGTGCAGTGGACATGTATGTTGATGTGCATGCCATGGACCATGGGTGTTGCGTGTGTGTATTGCCTGAGCCATGTGTTGTGGAGGGACATGATAGGAGTGTACTTTACCATTGCCAGTCATCTGATATTGCTTCCTGTGTAGGGGACCATTGTACAGTGCCCTGATGCTTGTGTTCTATGTCTCCCTCTATGCAGCGGCTAGTGATGGAGAGGGCGGAGACGGCGCTGTGGAGGTAGACGGCGGGGATGCCCCCACGGCTGCGGCGGAAGGGGTGGGTGAGCCCCCACAGGGGCCAGCTACAGCAGAAGAGGGCAAGGAGCCATCCAGGTTGGTGGTTTCTACAGAGGAGGAGGCGGCCGAGACTGAGGCACACCTGAGGCCTGGTGGGGGCATCCCTGCTGGTGCAAGTGGTGCAGTCCAGGGCCAGGGGCAGGAGGCAGCATAGGTCGCCGTGGAGGTGCCTGTGCATGTCGCTGTCCCTGACCCTGTGAGTGCACCACCATGCACCAGCATGGATGCCCCGTCCCAGGCCCGTCCGCAGGTGGAGGGGGTGTCTATGTCATCTGACTCCCCTCCACCTGCGGACGAGGGGACCCGTGGGCGCATGGAAAAGGTCCTGATTGGGGTCGCGTTGCGCACGGGGGTCATTCGTGATGATGTGCGTGCTTCCCGGGAGGAGCACGCACATCATCACGAAGAGCACCGTGCCGATGTGGCCCAGTTGGGATCTGCCATTGGCGCGGGTTTTCTGCAGGTGATGGCCAATGTGTCGGGCATCTCCTCCTCTGTGGAAAGTATGCGCCGGTCGTTCTCCTTGCCGTCTTCCGGCCCAGTTGACACCAGGGCCCCCTGTGGACCTGCCCCGACCAATGCAGCCGGCTCAGTGGGGATCCCATCCCTGCCACAGTCGGGAGTCGGTGGTCCAGCTGGTGTGGACACCATGGCAACTGGACCCCTGCAGGTGGAGGATGTGCCGGCATCATCAGGCAGGGCACGTGCACGACGGCGTCGGTGGATACCATCAGCCTGGATGCCATCGTGCTGGCAGAGGCAGTGGCTGCAGAGGCAGCGGCAGCGACGTGGGAGGCGTCATGGCTCGGGGCCATCAACATCGGAGGGGCAGCCATCGGCTGGAGGGCAGGAGGACCCTGGACAGAATGTGTCTTCCGTGTGGCAGCGGTTAGGCCACGCAATAGATGCGGAGAGGCGGCGGGCAGAAGAGGGGCGGCTCGCTATGGTCAGGGCAGTGGACTCCATGCAGAGGGCCCTGAGGCGTGCCGAGTGCCTCGAGGAGATCCGCAGGGGCTTGGAGGTGGACACTGCGTCAGCCCTGCGGGCCCTCGGGGCCATTGAGGAGGAACGCCTCGGGGAGATAGAAAGGGAGTTCGATGATGCCCTGGCCCATAACATCTCTCAGTGAGCCGCAGGACTGGCCCGCCGCCTTTGTATATAGTTATGTAGATAGTAGGTTTCCTTTATTTTATTTTATTATTTGGGTTGATTGGACAATGGCCCACGTTTTTTGTATATAGTTCGCATTAGTTAGGTTTTGGGTAGGTTTCATTTTATGGTTTTTAGGGATATTGGACCCGGACAATCATCTTTGTACATAGTTTGTGGATGTTTTCGATTTTATTATTTGGACCATGGGGCAATGTGTTTGTTTTTGATTTCCATTTTGATTGACTTTGCACCTGTTCTTTTGGATTTCACCTTTCATTAGAATTTTTTTTTTTTCCTGTTACTTTGTGTATTCATTTAGGTGTTTATTTTTTTTTCTTTCTTACATTTTAATACATTGTTCTTTTGATTCTATTGTGTGGACTTCTCTCATTGGTTTGTTGACTGTCACAATCTGGGTTTTCACAGTCATGTGTTGCCATTGTGTGAGTCTGACGGACTTGGACTCATGCGCATACTGCTCATTGGTTATGTATCATGTAATGGGTATTTGATTTTTGAATGGATGTGTACCTTGGATGTGTGTATGGACTGGGGTGACATGGGGTGGGATGTGGTCGCCCATGGGATCCTGGGATCTGTATTGTGATTTCCTATTGGTAGGGGAACATCTGTGTGGGCCTGGTGGAGGGTGCCCCACAGTGCTGGGGGGTGGGTGTGGTGGGAGGCATGAGTGGGACATGAGTGGGGGCCTGCTGGCAGGTGGCCCACAGTGCTGGGGGGTGGGGGTGGTGGGAGGCATCAGTGGGACATGGGTGGGGGCCTGGTGGAGGGTGCCCCATGACTGCTGGGGGGTGGGTGTGGTGGGAGACATGAGTGGGGGCCTGGTGGAGGGTGCCCCTGCACTGCTGGGGGGTGGGGGTGGTGGGAGACATGGGTGGGGGCCTGGTGGAGGGTGCCCCTGCACTGCTGGGGGGTGGGGGTGGTGGGAGACATGAGTGGGGGCCTGGTGGAGGGTGCCCCTGCACTGCTGGGGGGTGGGGGTGGTGGGAGTCATGAGTGGGGGCCTGGCGGAGGGTGCCCCTGCACTGCTGGGGGGTGGGGGTGGTGGGAGACATGGGTGGGGGCCTGGTGGGGGGTGCCCCTGCACTGCTGGGGGGTGGGGGTGGTGGGAGACATGAGTGGGGGCCTGGTGGAGGGTGCCCCTGCACTGCTGGGGGGTGGGGGTGGTGGGAGACATGAGTGGGGGCCTGGTGGAGGGTGCCCCTGGTGACTGGGGGGTGGGGGTGGTGGGAGACATGAGTGGGGGCCTGGTGGAGGGTGCCCCTGCACTGCTGGGGGGTGGGGGTGGTGGGAGACATGAGTGGGGGCCTGGTGGAGGGTGCCCCTGGTGACTGGGGGGGTGGGGGTGGTGGGAGACATGGTTGGGGGCCTGGTGGAGGCTGCCACTAGATGGTGGGGGGTGGGGGTGGTGGGTGACATGAGTGGGGGCCTGGTGGAGGGTGCCCCTGGTGGCGGGGGGGTGGGGGTGATAGGGGACATGGGTGGGGGCCTGGTGGAGGCTGCCCCTGCACTGCTGGGGGGTGGGGGTGGTGGGAGACATGAGTGGGGGCCTGGTGGAGGGTGCCCCTGCACTGCTGGGGGGTGGGGGTGGTGGGAGACATGAGTGGGGGCCTGGTGGAGGGTGCCCCTGGTGACTGGGGGGTGGGGGTGGTGGGAGACATGAGTGGGGGCCTGGTGGAGGGTGCCCCTGCACTGCTGGGGGGTGGGGGTGGTGGGAGACATGAGTGGGGGCCTGGTGGAGGGTGCCCCTGGTGACGGGGGGTGGGGGTGGTGGGAGACATGGTTGGGGGCCTGGTGGAGGCTGCCCCTAGATGGTGGGGGGTGGGGGTGGTGGGTGACATGAGTGGGGGCCTGGTGGAGGGTGCCCCTGGTGGTGGGGGGGTGGGGGTGATAGGGGACATGGGTGGGGGCCTGGTGGAGGCTGCCCCTGCACTGCTGGGGGGTGGGGGTGGTGGGAGACATGAGTGGGGGCCTGGTGGAGGGTGCCCCTGCACTGCTGGGGGGTGGGGGTGGTGGGAGACATGAGTGGGGGCCTGGTGGAGGGTGCCCCTGGTGACTGGGGGGTGGGGGTGGTGGGAGACATGAGTGGGGGCCTGGTGGAGGGTGCCCCTGCACTGCTGGGGGGTGGGGGTGGTGGGAGACATGAGTGGGGGCCTGGTGGAGGGTGCCCCTGGTGACTGGGGGGGTGGGGGTGGTGGGAGACATGGTTGGGGGCCTGGTGGAGGCTGCCCCTAGATGGTGGGGGGTGGGGGTGGTGGGTGACATGAGTGGGGGCCTGGTGGAGGGTGCCCCTGGTGGCGGGGGGGTGGGGGTGATAGGGGACATGGGTGGGGGCCTGGTGGAGGCTGCCCCTGCACTGCTGGGGGGTGGGGGTGGTGGGAGACATGAGTGGGGGCCTGGTGGAGGGTGCCCCTGCACTGCTGGGGGGTGGGGGTGGTGGGAGACATGAGTGGGGGCCTGGTGGAGGGTGCCCCTGGTGACTGGGGGGTGGGGGTGATAGGGGACATGGGTGGGGGCCTGGTGGAGGCTGCCCCTGCACTGCTGGGGGGTGGGGGTGGTGGGAGACATGAGTGGGGGCCTGGTGGAGGGTGCCCCTGCACTGCTGGGGGGTGGGGGTGGTGGGAGACATGAGTGGGGGCCTGGTGGAGGGTGCCCCTGGTGACTGGGGGGTGGGGGTGGTGGGAGACATGAGTGGGGGCCTGGTGGAGGGTGCCCCTGCACTGCTGGGGGGTGGGGGTGGTGGGAGACATGAGTGGGGGCCTGGTGGAGGGTGCCCCTGGTGGTGGGGGGGTGGGGGTGATAGGGGACATGGGTGGGGGCCTGGTGGAGGCTGCCCCTGCACTGCTGGGGGGTGGGGGTGGTGGGAGACATGAGTGGGGGCCTGGTGGAGGGTGCCCCTGCACTGCTGGGGGGTGGGGGTGGTGGGAGACATGAGTGGGGGCCTGGTGGAGGGTGCCCCTGGTGACTGGGGGGTGGGGGTGGTGGGAGACATGAGTGGGGGCCTGGTGGAGGGTGCCCCTGCACTGCTGGGGGGTGGGGGTGGTGGGAGACATGAGTGGGGGCCTGGTGGAGGGTGCCCCTGGTGACTGGGGGGGTGGGGGTGGTGGGAGACATGGTTGGGGGCCTGGTGGAGGCTGCCCCTAGATGGTGGGGGGTGGGGGTGGTGGGTGACATGAGTGGGGGCCTGGTGGAGGGTGCCCCTGGTGGCGGGGGGGTGGGGGTGATAGGGGACATGGGTGGGGGCCTGGTGGAGGCTGCCCCTGCACTGCTGGGGGGTGGGGGTGGTGGGAGACATGAGTGGGGGCCTGGTGGAGGGTGCCCCTGCACTGCTGGGGGGTGGGGGTGGTGGGAGACATGAGTGGGGGCCTGGTGGAGGGTGCCCCTGGTGACTGGGGGGTGGGGGTGGTGGGAGACATGAGTGGGGGCCTGGTGGAGGGTGCCCCTGCACTGCTGGGGGGTGGGGGTGGTGGGAGACATGAGTGGGGGCCTGGTGGAGGGTGCCCCTGGTGACTGGGGGGTGGGGGTGGTGGGAGACATGAGTGGGGGCCTGGTGGAGGGTGCCCCTGGATGGTGGGAGGTGGGGGTGGTGGGAGACATGGTTGGGGGCCTGGTGGAGGGTGCCCCTGGTGACTGGGGGGGTGGGGGTGGTGGGAGACATGAGTGGGGGCCTGGTGGAGGGTACCCCTGGTGACTGGGGGGGTGGGGGTGGTGGGAGACATGAGTGGGGGCCTGGTGGAGGGTGCCCCTGGATGGTGGGGGGTGGGGGTGGTGGGAGACATGAGTGGGGGCCTGGTGGAGGGTACCCCTGGTGACTGGGGGGGTGGGGGTGGTGGGAGACATGAGTGGGGGCCTGGTGGAGGGTGCCCCTGGATGGTGGGGGGTGGGGGTGGTGGGAGACATGGTTGGGGGCCTGGTGGAGGGTGTCCCTGGTGACTGGGGGGGTGGGGGTGGTGGGAGACATGAGTGGGGGCCTGGTGGAGGGTACCCCTGGTGACTGGGGGGGTGGGGGTGGTGGGAGACATGAGTGGGGGCCTGGTGGAGGGTACCCCTGGTGACTGGGGGGGTGGGGGTGGTGGGAGACATGAGCAGGTGTGCAGGGTAGTCCCCTGTTTTGTGGGCTGCCTGCAGGGGCCGTCGAGGGTGACAGGACCCACCCAGCCTAATCGCGTGTTTAACTTCGCACGCACCCCTGTAATACACGTACCAAGCCAAATCGCGTGTGATAATTCCTGCGCACCCCTGAAATACACGCGCCCAGGCTATTCGCGTGTGGAAATTCCCGCGCACCCCTGAAATACACGCGCCCAGGCTATTCGCGTGTGGAAATTCCCGCGCACCCCTGAAATACACGTACCCTGCTGTAATCGCGTGTGGGACTTCCCGCGCACCCCTGTAATACACGCGCCCAGCCTATTCGCGTGTGGAAATTCCCGCGCACCCCTGAAATACACGCGCCCAGGCTATTCGCGTGTGATAATTCCCGCGCACCCCTGAAATACACGCGCCCAGGCTATTCGCGTGTGGAAATTCCCGCGCACCCCTGAAATACACGCGCCCAGGCTATTTGCGTGTGGAAATTCCCGCGCACCCCTGAAATACACGCGCCCAGGCTATTCGCGTGTGGAACTTCCCGCGCACCCCTGAAATACACGCGGCCAGGCTATTCGCGTGTGGGACTTCCCGCGCACCCCTGAAATACACGCGGCCAGGCTATTCGCGTGTGGAACTTCCCGCGCACCCCTGAAATACACGTACCCTGCTGTAATCGCGTGTGGGACTTCCCGCGCACCCCTGAAATACACGCGGCCAGGCTATTCGCGTGTGGAAATTCCCGCGCACCCCTGAAATACACGTACCCTGGCTTTTCGCGTGTGGGACTTCCCGCGCACCCCTGGTATTCCCGTAGCCTAGCTTTTCGCGTGTGAAACTTCCCGCGCACCCCTGAAATGGACGTAGCCTGGGATTTCGCGTGTGAAACGTTCCCGCGCACCCCTGAAATGGAAGAAGCCTGGGATTTCGCGTGTGAAACTTCCCCGCGCACCCCTGTAATGGACGTACCCTGGCTTTTCGCGTGTGGGACTTCCCGCGCACCCCTGGAATTCCCGTTGCCTAGCTTTTCGCGTGTGAAACTTCCCGCGCACCCCTGTAATGGACGTACCCTGGCTTTTCGCGTGTGGGACTTCCCGCGCACCCCTGCAATTCCCGTAGCCTAGCTTTTCGCGTGTGAAACTTCCCGCGCACCCCTGAAATGGACGTAGCCTGGGATTTGACGTGTGAAACTTCCCGCGCACCCTTGAAAATCGCATGGGCCGCTTGCCGTGATGGTCCAGGGTTAGCGCAGCCCCTTGCGCTGGTTTGTGATTTTTATGAGATTTCCCAGCGCAAGGGGCGTTCCTGGGGGCGTAACTGGCGCTGCAGCGAGTCGCTGCGACACTGTGCGCCACGGCTGCCTGGGGAAGCTAAAATCCATGAATACGCTGTGCGCCTGATTCGGTTTTGGCGCACGTGGCTGGCGCAGACTATCGCACGCGCACGCTGTGCGCCAGCCGCGTGCGCTACTTGTGCGCTGAATTCTATGAATTACCCTGATACTCTTTGATATTTAATGGATACTGTACATATAAACGGATTTCTGCATAAGCACAGACATACTCAGAAAACATTTCAAGGTCTGTATGCCAGCGATACATGCCCCAAGCGCCTTCCCAGGAATCGCTGGTTAGCCAGGTGGCGAACACCGATCTGCAGGTCCCTGGTCGAACGCACTGGATAGCTTTGTGGTTGGAGGTGGACACGCTAATGCTGTTTGACAGCTTGGCACACACCCCGTATATACAAAAGTTTTAACGGATTATGTGAAAAGCATTGTAAAGTATCTACGTTACACTACCATTCTGGTCCAAAAATCTAAAGTCGTTACCTGCGGCCAGCAATGTATATTCTTTATTAGTCAAATGTCGGAATGGAGATCTCTGTTACCTGTTTTGAAAATGTAATCGAACAATCGCAAGCAAAACAATCAGGGATATAGGTCTCACCAAATGTGTACAGTGTGCCAAAAATGTAAATGTGGGGCATCTATCTATTGGTACATGAATAATCAACAAGCGTCATGTGTAATTCTATTTAAGAAATAGGACAACATATTAAAGAACGCGTCTGTTTTATGAATTGAAAACAAATGTTATTTATAAAAAATAAAGAAAACAAATATCTAATGCAGAAAGGAAAAAAGTTATACCTGAACAAGCAATTCAATACAGGAAGGAAAAAGTTATAAGTGTAAAAGCATTCAAGCAGAAAAAAAAACATAGACACTGACAGAGGATAACTCAAACTAATCAGACACCAATCTCTCAGACAACCAACGAGGAGGGATGTGTCTCCGGTGCGGCCCAGATAGGTATAGATGACGGGGGCTCTTTAGAGTTGTGAGGAGGTAGTAGAAGTTCCATAAACTGCGAGGTATTCCACCCTGCATCAAATCTGGGCAAATGGCATCTGTTTGGGGGAGTATCTAGAGGACTTTGTTGTTGTTGTGGGGTTCCTGGGGCACCGGTTTTTAGAGGCTCCAGAAGGTGTTGTTGAGCAAAGTTACTCAATGGATGTCAGGATATTTAAATCAGCGACCGCTTGCACAAGCTCATTCCAGCTGCTGGGAGCATTTATTTTAGTGGGCTTTTCACTCATTATACCTTGTACGCAGTTGTGCAGGTTCAAGCCCATTACAAGCCTGCCTCTGTAAATAAACCCCTCCATATTGTTCCACATGGCCACATCCTTTTCAAGTCGCATTTTATGTAGAGATAGTTACGCATTAGGTTTATAACGTTGGCTAAGCGTGTTCAAGACTTCCGCCACAAACATGTCAACTGCAGATGGAGCCTTCGCAGTGTTAGAATCCTCGGGCGGCATTTATAAGGTTAGTGTTTTTTTCTGCATCACTGTGCCTGGTGTGATTTAAGTATTTATGCACAATATCTGCGCATATGGCCGTTTTATCATGTGCCGCTAAATCAGGTCAGTTTAAAATATCCTTCATTTCCGAGTCGAGATGCATGGTGGCAACCTTCCGAATATCCCAATCTGCCGGCAGATTCAAATATATTTTATGCACATGCTCCGCTTAATGACCAGTTTCTTGTTGACGCCCTTTTTCAACTCACTTACTTGATGGTGTATTAGAGGGACGTGTCACTTTAAAGTGTTCTGGTCAATCTCCAAAATATTGGCCACCAGATTGTCGTATGCGTGCTGACATGGTGAAAGCACGACCGGACACTAATGCTGTATTGCAGTTAAGGGTGTTTTTTTGATGTTCTTTAGGATTGTAAACAGCAGATTGACACGACGGAATATTTCAGTGTGCAATCTATAATCCTCCAGAGTGTTTGTTTTTAAATCAACCAACAAATAACCGTAGGGTTTACTGGTCACGTCTTGAAAAGCCTCCATGAAGAAATGTGTTTTAGATGGATACATCTGCTGAGCTATTACGGCTAGTTTTTGTTTCTTGCAAGGGATTTTAAATAACACAATGTGACCAGCATCTCGCTCTGTAGATCTGGTGCTCTTGCCCTTGTTGAACAGGTTTTGCAAAGTATAACTAATGTTCAGATCTTGGTGATGGGAATATTGAGTAAAGGCTTTTTGCATTTCAGCGCTCCTACTACCCTTGGTCATAAAATCATCCATGGTGATCATATTCACCATGCTTGGTGGTAGTAAACGATCGTCATTGAGACTGTCACGCATAACTTCTACAAAACTGTTATTGCAAAGTTGTATAGGATATGAGTCATGGCTGTGTGTGTGTTTTCTAGAGGTTTTCTGACAAAGTATCTCTTGTTGCAGCTGGAAGGCCCTGCCATCTGTGAGGAGGCAGACATGGAGATGGACACACAGGTGAATTTATATTGCAAGATGCCATTGGGTGATTAACACCTATCTTTCCCTAACCTAACAAGGATTTCCCTACTTGTCAAACTAATAATAAAAGAAAATGACAGATTGTCCAAATTGTCTGCCCCTCACACTGAGACATGCAAAGATATCATACAGGGATTATTTGTATCAAATTCAACAAATATGCAAATATAAAGAAAATAAGAACTCTTCAGAATAGGGTAGGATCTCCTTCACCTAGATTAGTTCGGAATATGTTAAACCCAAGTTCAATTTCAGGAAAGTTCTCTTTCCTCACCAAATTCCACTCCAAGCGGAATATACAGTGCTTTGTAACCAATAAGTCCTTCATTTGGATATGGTGACTTCCTTATGTCCACAAGGATTCTAACTTTTATGATAATTGTTACAGTTTCCACTTGACAAATTAAAAAAGTCTCTTTTGTTCATAAACTAAATTAAAGCATAAATGACAAACAGATTCCTTTCTCAGGAAATCAAATCAGTTGTCACCACATTACATTTATTTTTCACAAACATGCCCTTAATCAGGATAGAGCATTCAAAAGTTCTACTGTAGTCGGGATCATTATGCCACAGTTCATCAAAACCCTTTGGTGGAATTTCAATTCTTTTCCAACATCACTTCAGGCACAACCTTCTACCACATTTAAAGTACTTCAACTTCTTGTCTTGCTGGCCCACTCACCTTCCAAGAATAACCACTAATTGTCCCTTTTCTGGTAGACTCACATGCAAAGATAAAGCTCCTACTACTACTACTTGTGCTTTCCCCTTATTTGGATATCCCTCTTTGGGAGAAGTTTATTTCTTACGTTTCATATTTGCCTTTCTTCGGCTTGGGCAATGCTGGTTATAGTGTTCTCTTATTAGGCCTTTCCTTCCACATAAGGCATGTTCACTTTGCTTGAAAATGGTCCCATTGTGGTTTGGACAATGCATGTTATAATCTTCTTCTGATCGTCCTCTCTCTTGTAAATCATTACTTTCAGATTGCATGAATTTAATTGTTAGGTATTCAAAATTAATTTTCTGGTACAGCGGGATTTGGAGCGCCCCGGGGTCACCTCGATTAGGCCAAATCACTGGTTGATGCTGGCATCTCCTCCGTACCCGCTTCTGCTGCTTCACTGCTCGCCGGGTCATTCCACGCATATGGCAGCTACGGTCAGCTTCCAGCGGGCCACGTTGCCTGTCAGTGGAGTTCCCAATGCTCTGTACGTGCTCTTGTGCATTCCACACACCACAGTGAGATGTAGGAGTCAGAGAGTGCTTCTCTCCCTCAGGGAAGCTGGTCTCTGCACCACTTCCTGCTACGCATCTTCTGCATTTTCGTCCTGTTATCGGCACATCAGCAACGCCATCCTCTGCTTCGTACTGCTTCTGATACTCCTGCTCTTGCTGCTGCCTTCCTTTAAACCGCACCTTAAAGTCTTTAAATAATTAAAGGTCTCTCTCAGGTGTGGGATATTACAACCATGAGACCACATACTGCAGTCTAGTAACTCAGACCCCTCTTCCTCGTACCAGTAATAAGGGCATTATGGGACTGGAATACCATAATGTTCATAACTGAATTAACATGCACATCTTCAATATCTTTTCATTTGCTTTGTTTAAGGCATTGTGACCCATGTTTAGTGAAAGGTTTTAAGGGAATTAGGGTTTCTTTCTTAGATTTATAAACAGAACCCCATGTAGAATGTGTACTACTAAAAGGAGTAGTATTAACTCCTTGCTTCTGATATACATCCTTCCCATATGCCAAAGGTTTTTATTTTTAGTACCTGGTATGAGTTTGGGAGGGGACGTCTTACAATGACAATATACCATTAAATATTCAGGCATTTGCAACACTTCACCCTCAAAACAAGATGAGTACTGTGTCTCTTCTAATGGAGTCACCACATTCCATTGATATCCTTCTCCTCCCATGTGATCCTCCCCCCTGAAACCTCCCCAAGGGTCAGGATAAGGTAGTTTCTGCCTTTCCCTAGCCACATGAGTGGAGGCTTCAGGGTGGGATTCTGTGATGACTCCGCAGGATTCATCACATACCCTTGCCCTAAAGACACTGGACCTCCCGCTCCAAGTTCTTGTCTAAACTCTGATTTATCAGCCTCCTCTGAATTCAAAAAGAATTCTTTAGCTTCTCAGTTCCATACTGGGTCTTCAAAAAACATTCTTCCTGATCCCGTGAATTTAGGGTGGAATAAGAGGAATAGAGAGGCGTATTACCATTTCTTTGTAATGTCTCAAAGTTAGGAAAATCAGTTCCAATAATTGTTTCCTCGGGTAGACCTGGAATAATGGATGCATGTGTTATAGTGGTTTCTCCTTGAATTCCAATAGATACTGGGGTTCTATGATAGATCTCTTTGTCTCTGTGTACACAAGTCATTTTAATTGGGTGGCTCTTTTTGTGACATTTGAAAGTTATTAAATTGAATTTTATAGCAGTCTGTTTACTTCTAAAGTCAAGTAAAGCTTTAGCTGCTACCCCATTGGCTATGGCCACATCATGTGTCTTAACATCTTCCTTACCCAACAAAAGGTTTATTAATACTTCCTACTTCACTTCCTTCTATCTCTTCTTCATTTAATTCTTGTCGCATCAAATAACCATTGTCCATGGGTTCTTGTTTACTGTTGGAAGGACAGTGTTGGCAGATTGTCCATAAGAAAAGCAGAATAAAGTTGTGGATTTCTGAATTTGTATAGCTTCAGATTTAAATTCACCCTTTTCTTTAGGGAAACTCGTTTTCCTGTCTTCACTAGTACTTTATCTAATTACTGCCCTGGAAAGATTCCCTTGATTCTTAATTTTAGTGGTTATATGGGGTGGATGATACAATCTTTTAGATTCTCTTTTCAATTCTTTGCTTTTCTGTACATTTCTCACATGGCGATTGACTTCCATAAAGTTTCTCTTTCTCTGCAACTAAGGCTAAATTAATTTTATTCAGATGCAAAATAGCTTTCTGTAAATAAGGGGGTACTTAGTTAATAAACTGTTCTCTATTCAGTATTTCCAAGACTTCCTCCAATGATTTCTTCCCTATACATAAAGATATAATAGTTTTAGATCCTAGCGTATAATTCAATAGGACATTCATCAGTGTTCAATTTAATATTTCTGAGCTTTTGTTCATAGAAATGTTCAGTTTGACCCACTTTTTGTAATAGCCCTTCTTTGATTTCAGCAAAGGGAGTTGTTCCTTCAGGATTCAATAGATGATAATAATTTTGAATTTCTCCTCTCAACAGAGTGCCCAAATAAAATGCTTTTAGCTCGAGACTAAAATGGAATTGATGGGCCAGACATTCAAAATTAAAAACATATATTCCCAAATCGTCTCCCTCCTTATAAGGATGTAAAAATACTTACGTATTATGGGCCTTTATGTGGTGGCAGATAGACTATCCAATCCCTCCTGAAATCTCTCTTCTGCCTTTATTTGATGTTTAGTTAACATTGCCAAGAGAGATTCTAAGGTAGCCATTTCGAGATAAATAATCTTCTCTCTCTCTGTAATGTTTAAATCTTGTTCAATCTGGAACAAAAAATATTCACTATCTTGAGGATACACCTCTTCTTCTAGTTCAAGGAGGGAACCAATCTCTATTGGTTCTGAGCTATCGCTAGCTTTCTGAGGGTCTGAAGGAGGCTCTTAAAACTGTGTTTGATGTTTGAAAGGGATGAATTCCAATCTGGATTGGGTTTTAGTATTAAGGCTATCTTACTATTGTGCTTTGAATTATAATCGGAAACTCATTTTAAATTTGACAAAGGCTTTTGATTCAATTTTTTTTTTGTACAGGAGTTACAATTCGCTGTTTGATTCTTTGAATTGTATCATGAGGGCCAACTTGAAGAGTAAACTCATCTCCCTGTGAATGCTGTATAATATGTTTCCTGAGGGGATTCTAAGGACAGGATTTGGGTTCTTAGTTTTTATCAACCGAGCCACATCCCACTCCTGATACCACATGAGAGCACTCAGACATGAGAGACAGACACATTGGTGGGGTTTTATCACAAGATGCCATTTTTTAAATAATAAAAGGTGTTACAAAAATCTATCTTTTCCTAGCCTGACATGAATATTCAAGCCTGCCAAACTAATACTAAAAGAAAATGACCTAGGGCCTAATTACGAGTCCGGCAGTAGCTGTGCCGGAAAAACTGTCAGGCTGCCCCCAGACCCGTAATACCATTCCGCCTCTGTTATTGCCGGAATCACCGGGGCATTACAACCCCTGTGACCCGGTAATTCCAATAGGACTCCATGGGTATGGGTACCATGGAATCACTGGTTCCGTCTATGACAGAGCCGATGTTTCCATGTCTGCCTGCAGGCGAGTGGTGTTAATCTTGCCAGGTCAGACCTAACGGGAGTGACACTTCCCGCCTGCAGGACTCTGAATCAGCTGGTTCGGAAACAACGGTGGCAGCGGTTTTACCACCACTGTCGTTTCTGGACCGTCAGGGTCATAATGAGGCCCCTAGTGTCTAAAATGTCTGTCCCCCATACTAATACATACACCAAAATCATGCAGGGATTATTTTGGCAACTTCAACATATTTGCAAATATAAGGAAAACAAGAATTCCTAAGATCAGGGTTGGATCCCTTTCCCCTAGATCAGTTCAGAATATGCTAATCTCAAATTCAATTTCAGAAATGTTCTCATGAGTCACCAAGTTCCACTCCAAGCTGAATATACATTTCTTTGTGTCCAATACGTCCTTCACTTGGCAACGTGACTTCCGTATGTCCACAAGGTTTCTCACTCTGTTGATGATTAACAGTTTCCACTTGACAAATTAAAAAGACTCTTTCCTTCATAATCCAAATTGAAAAGTCAATGACGAACAGATTTCTTTCTCAGGAGATCAAATCAGTTGTCACCACTTTACATTACTTCTTCCTAAACAACACCTTAATCGGAAATATCATTCAAATGTTCTACTTAATCAGGATGGTTATGCAACAGTTCATCAACACACTTTGGTGGAATTTCAATTCTTGTCCACCTTCCACTTCAACCACAACCTTATACCACAGTTACAATACTTCAACTTCTTCTTCCTGGTCCACTCGCTTGCCAGGACTAACCACACATTTTCCATTTCTTGGTATACTCACCTTCGAGGATAAAGCTCCTACTACTATTTCTCATATTTTGTGGTAAGGCTTGTTCACAACTTTCCACATTTAACTCCTTAATAGGGAAGGTTAAACCAACAACATCATCTGGTATAAATCTTTTGACATGAAACACAATTGGCTTATAACATCTTTCATACACAAGAGGGCCATGATTCTTACAATTATGTGTTTGCCTTTGGCAATGAAGGTTGTCTTTCTCGCCCCCTTCTTTTCTACAAGGAGGCCATTTCCTCTGCTGTTTCCAACTTGTTTCCATACAACCTAATGGCTGTTGACAATGTGAGTTACAACTTCCATGTTTGCTACATTCAATCTGCCTTCATATCTCTTGGCTTTGGCAATGCAGGAAACAAGGTGCCTTATTTGGATATCCCTCTTTGGGATAAGTGTATTTCTTTCATTTTATATTTGCCCCTATTTGGCTTGGGCAATGCTGGTTATAGTGTTCTCTTATTGGGCTTTCCTTTCACATAAGTCGTGTTCACTTTGTTTAAAAATGTGTCTTTGTGGTTTGGACAATGCACATTACATTCTGCTGCTGTTCACCCTCTCTCTTGTAAATCATTACATTCAGGTTGCTTAAATGTAACTGTTTGGTATTCAAAATTAACTTTCTGGTAGAGCGGTCGGTTTTGGTGCATCCCGGGGTTACCTCGATTAGGGCAACTCACCGGTTGATGTTGGTGTCTCCTCTGGACCCTCTTTCCCTGCTTCACTGCTCATTGGGTCAGTGCACACATATGACAACTAAGTATGACAACTAAGGTGGGCTTTGAGCGGGCTGCACTGCCTGTCAATGGAGTTCCCTCTACTTCGTATGCATTCCGGTACAGTCTGCACACCGGAGTGAGATATAGGACGCAGAGAGTGCTTCTCTCCCTCAGTACAGCAAGTCTCAGCACCTGTTTTGTTTTTGATTGGCCACGTGGAGGGACCTCGAACCTACGCCCCCCCTAGACCCTAACAAAATGAGTTATTGGACTAAGATAAGCAAGAAATCACACTTAGACCAATACTTATAAAAAAAGCAAATGGCTAGTTACAGGCCTTTTATTCAAACATTATACTTACACACATAGCTATAATAGTGTATACATAAACATAAATTAAATGCATCACCATTCTAATAGTTGCAGAAGACACCTTCACCTCAGCCACCTCAACGCTGCTTAGTCCCAGAGCAGGTAGGCAGAGAGATCACTTGTGGTAACGGGGTCTGGAGTTGAGCATCCACCTTCTCAGTGAGACTGCATCACCCACGGGTCCATATTCTAACTGTTTTTTCAAGAGAAATACCTATTCTCTTTATGGGGGAGTCCCCGCCCCACTTGGTTATGACTGCCCTCGGCCAAAGAGCAGATCACAAACATAAGGAGTACAGAGTAGAAAAATCCAGCTAGAAGTGGAAAAACCCAGCTTTGCTTCCTTGCCTTCGTTCCCAGTACCACTTATCACTGCACCTGCAGAGCGCTCCGACTCCCTTTCTGGCTCGTCCTTCAGCGGACAATACAACAACTATTCTCCACAGTTAGTTTATTTGACATCGGTATGTGACCTTGCTTCTGCTGCAGAAATGCACGTTTATTGGGCCCACGAAAATGCAGGGTTTAATCGCCGTAATGGAAGTGAATGTCCAAAATGGCCTTGTACCGGGGTCATGTTGTTTGTAGCTCTTTTTGTGCATAAGCACTACACTTTTCCCCTTGGAAATCAACTACCATAACCCGATGGGCAAAAAGATGGCTCTCAAAACCTCCGACACATTCTCCATAAATTTGGAATAACGGACACACAACAAAAACAAATTAACTTACCAAAAGCACCAAAAATCCAAAGCAAAACAGACCGTAAAGCCTCAGGAACTGATCCCACCAATCCCCGTTCTGATCCTGGGCGACACGGGCAACAAGATCCTTCAATCGCTTAATACGTTTTTCAATGGAACGGGAATGGGCCTCCAAATTAAAACAGCACATCCCTTCTACAGCATCACACCCCAAATTGTGTTTCAAAAACAAATAATCAATAACAACCCTATTCTGCAATACGCCTTTTCTAACATTTCTATTATCTAGCAACAACTCTGTTAAAGCTTGCAAGGTCTCATTAAGCCCTTTCACTACCAAGCAAGCTAACATAATCATGGTTTTATAACCCCGAGCTGCCACACCCCAAATCCCTATCAGCATCCAATACTTCAGTTTCAGACAACAAATGCACATCAGAATTACAATTAGGTGACAGGGCGGTATAATTTATAGATCGCGTAGACCACTGAATAGCAGGCTATAAAGGAAACAACATTAAGCCAAGCTGCATTAAGGTACAGGGTCCACTTGAAATATTTGTAGGAATACATGAATAGGTATAGTTCCCACAAGAGAATAACCAGCCTTTGGGAAATTTCACATGTTTAATTTGTCTGGTGGTTAAAACAGTAAATTTACACAATGGGCCTCATCACGATTTGGGCGGTATCCCAGCGGCACTACTGCTGGGATACCGCCGGGGCTAATAGCGCTACCGCCAAACCCCCCAGCGCTATTGGCGCTGGATCATGGGTTTGGTGTAACGTTAATTCCCCATTCACCATTTGTCCCATTCTGAAATTCCCCATTCCCCATTGGGCCCAATGGGGAATTTTCGGCGCAACTAGCATCAGCGGTATTACCGTGCGGTAGTTGCACCGGAAATCAGCAAATCCCGGCGCATTTACCCAGCTTATGGCTGGGGGTAAATGTTGGCAAACCCATGATTTGGCGGATCCTTAAATTAAGTGGTAATAGCATTCCTGCCTCATTTAATGGTTACCACCAAACTCGTAATGAGGCTGAACATGTTATTAGATACATCAACACAAACACTTGTTGGTCGAGCACATAAGCGCTGCTCAAAACCAGTTAACTTAACAATACTCGTAAACAGAAAGAATTCCTGACATCAGAATCCTCAACCAAAGAATCTTCATGCAAGACCCTGAACACATTTCTCAAAATCGGGATAGGCGTTGGTACAGCCACACGGCAGTTGGAAATCAGATTTGCGGAATTGTGCACATCTGGCAAACAAAAATGCAAAATATTCAATACTTGTCGAGCCAGGTAAACCCAAATATTCTCAGGTTGCCTGGCAATGGCTGAAAATGACATAGAAACTTCAGAGGGGGGCAGGAGCAAGGCATTGCTCTTCTGCCCTCTCCGTTTTCTCAAGGCACTGCGATATGCTGTAATGGACACATCATCCGGTGCAAAGGTGGTAGTCTTCATCCATATCCCTGATTCCATCTGTAGAATGGAAACATTTGCAACCTCTCCCAGCATGTCCCCGGACCTTCCCGAATACATTCCATTGTGCTGCACACAGACACCAGCATGCTCAGGATCTAGAATATCAGAATTCAAAAACATGATATCAGTGGAGTACATTATTCGCACAAATAATATTTGTCAGTTGGAATATGTGTCCATGTTCTTTTCTCAGGTTCCATCACAAGAACAACTTGATCATCTCCTGATGCTATCACATCCGCCGGTAGTGGAAGACCATTAGGTTTTTCCACCCACACCTTAGCACCCAGAACCATTGTATATCTTGGTTATTACCACTGTTGGTGGCTCCCCTTTCTTTATCATGGGCAATTTCACGGGTATCTGTATCAATTATTCCAGCCAATCTCCCTTATGGATAGACAACATATTCTCTCCGCTATTCATGAGAATGACCTTCATTTCTCCTTGATAATCTGCATCCACAATTCCTCCTAATACCTGACTACCTTTCATCGCTTGTCCAGATCTAGGGGCAATTAATCCCATATGCTCAGATGGAATGTGCACCTCAATCCCTGTCTCAATCACAATTATGCGTCTGGGCTCTAGGCGAATTCCTTCCCTCGCATGCAAATCCACCTCAGCAGACTCAGGAGTGGCATGATAAGGAGCCAACGCACCAGGAGACATTTCCCAAAACAAAAGGGTTTCCATTGCTTTGTTAGGTCTGGATTGCAAGGCTGGCGTTAATATGTGCATCAACAGAGTCTCACTGTTCGCAATTGGATGGTTATTATGTATCTGAACTGCCTCTAGCACATGTTTCTGCCATCTTCTCAAGGTACCTTCACCAGTTTTGCGTAACTGTTCTTTCAGCAATCCATTCATCCTCTTAATCAACCCAGAAGCCTCAGAATGACAGGGGACATGAAAGATCCATTCAATTCCTTTTGCTTGACCATAGTCTAAAACCAATTTTCCCTTAAAGTGGGACCCATTGTCTCTCTGAAATTTTAAGGGAACTCCATAGTACACAGTCCCTTGATACAACTATTTAATTGTATTCAATTGGGTAGCTCTCTTGCATGTTAACAGCATTAAGTAACCTGAATATATGTCCACAGTAGTACAAGCATATTGACATCACCAGCTAATAGGCAAGGGACCAATGTAATCAATCTGCTAAATTTGTCCGGGAAATTTACCTCTTTTCAAAATGCCAAGAATTAAATGGGGGATATATCTCTGCCTCTGATGTTGACATATGGGATATTGTAAAAACACTCTCTTCACCATCTCTAATGGGATGCAAACTCCACTATCTTGCACCCACCTGATATTAGCTTTCTCTCCGAGATATCCACTCTTCTAGTGGGCCCATTTAGCAATCCCTTCAAAATCATCCTCCTCAGCCCTTGTGTCCGTGACTGAAATGTTGGTATGTTTGCCTGCTACAGAATTGAACCATCGTTCTAATGAGTCGGTTCCACAATGTGCGTTTACATGATACACAGTTCCTGTAGTATGCATTAGCATCTCAGCAATGTCTTGCCATAGTTTCTCGCCCCATACTTCTTTAGCATGAATCTTCCATCCATTATTTTGCCATGTAGGCAATCATACCACCAATCCATTTGTCACAGACCATGAGTCTGTATAAATGTGTCAACACCTATGTGTCTTTTGTTTCAAAGCCTGATACACGGCATACAGTTCAGCAAATTGACTACACTTCCATTTTCCAGAAGTGGTTAACACCTTTTTTGATTTGGGATTGTATGCTACTGCTTTCCAGTGTCACTCAATTCCCACATATTTGACTGAACCATCAGTAAAGCAGGCATGCTCCACTTGCTCATTTGATCCTTTTCCATAGGCGATTCTCCATTTAATCAGAGATTCTCCCAGAGTCATTCCTTCCTCTGGCTCCAAATCTACTAGCGGAACCCCAGCCACCTGCTAATGTAATTTTGCCACTCCACCCTGTCCTGTCTTGGCACGATCTTGAATGTACCATTTCCATTTAATGATACTGGCCTATTGAGCATGCCCTATTCTAAGTGTCTTAGGAGAGCTCAGTACCCATTGCATAGTCAGTATTTCCGGTCAGATCAATACATCATGACCCACCATCATTTGTTCCGTATACACAAGTGCCCAATAACATGCTATCAATTGTTTCTCAAATGGAGTATATCTGTCACCAGCCTCAGGAAACTTTCGACTCCAGGATCCTAGGGGTGCGTGCTTCCTGTCCTGTCTTTGCCACAAACACCAGTTGGCGTAAACATCCTGTACGGACACATTGAGTTCCACCTCTACTTACCTCAACGACCATAAATGAAGTACTTTCTGAATGGTATCTTTGGCTAGTTGGAACGCTCTGTCTTGCTCCTCGCCCCACTTAAAAGTGAATTTCTTGCGAGTCACTATGCAAAGGGGCGCAAGAATTTTCCCCAAATGTCATACATGTTGTCTGCAGAACCCAAACTGTCCAATAAAATGCTGAGCTTGTTTCTTAGTCATCAGAGTAGAAAACTCGAGGGTCTTTTGCTTAGCTTTTGGCACCATTTCTCGATGTCCATTGTGCCATTGTGTACCCAGAAAAATCACTGTCTCTGCTGGACCCTGGGTTTTAGTGTCATTAATCTCCCACCCCTCTTTCCTTACTACTTCCCGGATAAGATATAGGTGTACTCGTACACTATGCTCATCTTTACCTTGGATCAATATATCATCATAATAATGTACAATCTGCACATCCGGTTTACAAAGGATTTTATCCAAATGCTCTGCCACCAGCCCCTGACAGATCGTCGGGCTATGCATGTAATCCATTGGTAAACATTGGAACATATACTGCCTCCCATTTCAGGACAATGTAAACTGCTCCTGATATTCATCCGCAATTGGTACGGTGAAGAAGGCATTAGGCAAATCTAACATTGCATACCAAGTTCCCTAAAATTTCAATCAAAGTTACAGCATCAGGCACTGCTGGTACTAACAGAGGAGTGTATTTATTCACCTTGCGATAATCAACAGTCCTATGGTAGCTTCCGTCTGTTTTTTAACAGGCCAGAACAGATTGTTCCAAGCCGTGGTTATGGGGCGCAACACACCGGCATTCACATACCCTTTAATGGTTTCTGAAATCTCCTTCTGCCCCCAAGGAATTCAATATTTTTTCAACGGACCCTTTTTTTGTGGCAATAGGCACCTGCACCGGCGGCTTAATTGTCCTATGATCATGGGGGTACAAATGAAAGCGCTCACCCCAAACTGGTAAAGTTGACCTCCCAATCCAAGCATTGCCCCCTACAAAATGTCAAATCAATAATATATTCTAGAATGGGGACAACTAACACCTGATAGGTATTTCTTTTTAAACTTCCAATGTTCATGTCAAATTTAGCCTGGACGGCAGGGGTCTCTTTTCCCCCTAAACCTGTGATCGTAAAATGTTGTCCCTTGAACCTTGAAGGATTTCCATGTATCAGTGAGGCCTCCACCCCAGTTTCCTGATTGCCAAAATAATTTCACCTTTACATGAGGCCATCTGTCCACCTTAATGTGGGAAGTTGTTACTGCAGTTTGACCACTATCCTATTCATACTTGGAGTGCATGTTTTTAGACTCCATTTCCACCATTGTACTCACCAATTTCATCAAGTCTGCATACATTGACGGGTTTTGTGGGGACATCCCTAGGGACTTATTGTCTCCCTCCTCAGGAGGTGGTGCAGAAGAGCCCACCTTCCTCCTTGACTTGTGTACCTTCTGTTGTTTCACTTGTTTGTAACGTTCTTTCCCATCTAACCCTCGCTTCTTATACAATTGATACATTTCCCTCATTGTCAATCCTATCAATATTTTCCAGCGGCACTCCATCTTTTAGCAGTGCTAAAAACATATTCATTCTAGATACACAAGCATCTCGACTATCAAACCTCCTCGCAGTGGTACGTCTTTTGCTTCACCCCTCTCTTTCCCTTTCTCTGGGTCATTCCTCTGCCTTTTCCCATTTTCCTAAATGGGCCAATTGTCTAATCGCATCCACCACCCATCAATCGTTTGGCCTTTCATTCCCACCAATGAAGTCATAATGACATTTTTATACGTTGGTGGAGCAGCTCGAATAATGGTATTCCTAGCAGAAACAGATAATGCCACAATTCCCATGTGTTGAGGAGTATCCAAATGAATTGCCTCTTTCCTGCCATAGCCCTTCACTCATTGTATGGCCTCTCTCAGGCAAGCAGATACTTACAATTACGCCGTTGGGCTGCTAAATGTAACAAAGATGTTTGAACCTCTGCCCCATCGTCTTCCCGAGAGGGAACTACCCGTAACTTTTCCTTCACCTGGGTTTCCTGTGTCAGGGGCAAAAACCTGGATGAGTCGGTTGCATCTATACGGAGACCCACAGCTCATCCATCAAATAACCTGACCATCCAAGTTACCAAGGATTCACCAGCCCTTAGTTTTAATCAGCTAATGATTTCCCCAATCTCCTGCTGAGAATAATCCTCAAGCACTGTCATATCCACCATCCCTGCTCCGGGATTATTCTGGTTACGACCCATTCAACTGTGTATCACTGATCTAACATTTACCTACGTATGGCAAGATTCCAGCCTGGGCAATACCTCTGGCTCTGACCCACTCTCTGTACTAGTGCTATCAAATATATCACAGTCTCAAGTGTCGGGGTCCCAATCCACTCCTGCGGAAGCAATCACAGTTGCCACCTTACACAAATTCACCCTCCCTCTTCTCTTGCTATATTTGTAATGGGAAACCCTCACAGCAGCTCGCTCGGCTACTGCTTGTCATTTGTCTGCCTTATCATGATATAATATCATTTGGAGCTGCTGCATTAATGAAATCTGCTTCTCAGCAGCCAGCTGCCTTTCCAATTTCACGTGCCTGCGATTCCACATTCTGTTGGTGCATCTTTTGAAATGCATGGAACAAAATCCAGCCCCTCCTACCTAAAGCTGAACACTCTTTTCCTTTTTCCACCTGCACCTGTTGCAGGCAGCCCACCACTTCGGCCGGACTCGCCTCTCCTATACCTGTTCCCAGACCTGCACCACATGCCCATGTCTGTGCGACTTTGTCACATGGACTCTTGGTCCACCCCGGAATAGTCACTTCAGGACAATCTCTGCCTGTGGAGCTTCCTTTTTTCCTAAATAGGGAACTCATTTTATCAAAAGGATATTTCACGCCCCTATCGTCAATACCTCACAACACACCCTTATTTTCTCAAACTGTTGCTTTTCTGAGTCCAAAACAATGTAGTCTCAAATTGGTAGGGCTCTTTGGCATCAATACAGCACAAAGACCTTGCTCACAGTACCAAAATGTTTTGCTTTTGCTAGGACATGTGGAGGGACCTCGAACCTATGCCCCCCTAGACCCTAACAAAATGAGTTATTGGATTCAGATACTTAGACCAATAGTTATAAAAAATGCAAATGGTTTGTTACGGGCCTTTTATTCACACCTTTTACCTACATACATAGCTAACACATAACATATAATAATGTATACATAAACATAAAGAAAATGCATCACCATTTTAATAGTTGCAGAAGACACCTTCATCTCGGCCACCTCAACACTGCATAGTAACAGAGCAAGTAGGCAGAGAGATAACTCGTGCTAACGGGGTCTGGAGCGTAGCTTTCATGACTGCAGTCGATCTTGGCCGGCGCAGAGGCAGCACAAACTCTTGCCTCCCCGTTGGTTCTTGGCACCTGGGACCTTATCAACCACAGGCTACCGCAACCCACTGGGGAAACAGGGTTAGGGTCCATTGTTTGGATGGGTAGGGGAATTCAGGATAACCGGTAAGAGGTTTAGAGAGAGGTTAAGGATTATTAGGGAGAGTTAAGGTAACATGCTCCTCGGCTCCTCCTGGTGGTCTTCTGCTGTGCATAGCGCACCTACTCCACCCATTCACTCACTGCATTCCTCATTCACACCACCAATAATTGTTGACTGGATTCAGGAAGCCTTTGTATTGGAGCTTCTAATCAAGCTGCTTTGGTACCAACAGAAGGCTCTATCAGAGCGTGGATTGCACAGAGCTTTTGCCTGTAACGTTAGCCATTGAGGGAGTGCAGTGCTCTGTTGTGAGCCTACTACCCCTGCATTGCATCATGCAGACCTCAGACTACTGAATTGCTGTTAATCACACTTAGCACATGCACTTGTACATGAACATTAACTCAATGTAGGGAAAAACAGTGAAAAGCACTTAGCTGCGGTTTCTTTTCAACGTTTCCAAGACACGGTCTGTGAAGTCCTAAACATTCATGTGCTCTGCTGGAAAACACCAAAAGAGCAATGAGGGAGAGCAGCGGAGCGTAATAGAACTCGTTTGCCAAGCAGCGGTAGCTCGATAGCAATCTCGGCGGCCACTCGACTCGGGGGTACTTTACCCAGAGCTCGTAACGTTATGACCCCAGTGCAATGTTAAACATGCAGATTAGTCTCTCCTTTTCGGTCCGTGACGCGGGCACACTGAGGTCTCTGCTGCGTATTCAAACATGCTCCCGGAACTGCTGATAGGTATTAGTTTTTCATGTTAGTTATTGGTTTGTTCATTTTCTGGGTCGTAACAGGATAGCCACTTATCTGTTAGTCTGCACAGGGCGTGTGGAGTGATCCGGCGGGTTCTCGTCCTGCATAGGCATGCCTTGTCGGATCCCGGGAATATGCATCTGCCCCCACCAAGAGTCAGAATAGCAAGCAGGTTCTCGCAGGCGCAGCCCGCACATGCTGTAGGGCCCGCTCCACAGCCCTGTTGGGTAGTTGTAGACAAACACAGCAGTACATGCTCCTCCTCTAGTTGCACTAAAAAAGACTTGCAGGATTGACACAGGCAGCCTTCACTCTGTATCTTGATGTTTTTGTCTGCCAGGTTCGTGTCCAACCTCTGATCTATCAGCCCCATCTATATTCAAAGAGGATTCTTTAGCTACCCAGTTCCATACTAGGTCTTTAAAAAAATGTCTTCCTGATCTCGTGAATTTAGGGGGGAATAAGAGGAATTGAGAGGCTTATTATCATTTCTTTGTAATGTCTCAAAGTTAGGAAAATCAGTTCCAATAATTGTTTCCTCGGGTAGACCTGGAATAATGGCTGCATTTATTCTAGTGGTTTCTCCTTGGATTCCAATAGATATGGTGGTCCTTTGATAGATCTCTTCTTCCCTGTGTACACAAGTCATTTTAATTGGGTGGCTCTTTTTGTGACCTTTTAGTGTTATTACGTTGAATCTTATAGCAATATGTTTACTTCCAAAGTCAAGTAAAGCTTTATCTGCTACCCCATTGACTATGGCTACATCATGGGCCTCGTTAGAGGTTTGGCGGTAGCCTTGCCGGTAAAACCAGCAGGCTGCTGCAAAACTTGCTAACATTTTTGGCGCCCAGAAATGGCCAATTACCGGGTTATTACGGCCCTGCCGGACCCAGTAATTGCCCATTTGCGGTCACTGGAATGAAATGCTCCCCATTCATATTGAGCCTCATAGGGCTCATAGGGCTCATTTGGAATGGTGAGGTTGGATGCACTGGCACCATTCACAATGGTGCCGGTGCAGCCGACATGCCCTGCTCGCGGGTGCCGCTCTGCTCTCTAGGTCCGACCTGGCGGGCATAAAGGCACCCGCAAGCAGAACGATTATTAATACTTTCTACTTTACTTCCTTCTATCTCTTCCTCTTCCCATTATTGTCCCATCATATAACCAATCTCCATGGGATCTTGCTTTCTGTTTGAAGGACAGTGCTGTGCTAAATGACCAGATTGTCCATGTGAAACGCATAATACTGTTGTAGATTTCTGACTTTGTATTTCTTCAGATTTAAATTCACCCTTTTCTTTAGAGAAACTAGTTGTCCTGTCTTCCCCGGTACATTCTCTAATTACTGCATGGAAAGATTCCCTTGATTCTTAATTTTAGTGGTTGTATGGGGTGGATGATACGATCCTTTAGATTTGCTTTTCTGTAGATTTCTCACATGGCAAATTTGCTTTTATAATGTTTTGGGCAGTCTCTACAACGAATGCTAAATTAGATGTATTCAGTTGTAAAAATAAATTAGGGCATACTGAGTTTATAAACAGTTCTATAGTGAGTATTTCCAAAACGAACTCCAATTATTTCTTGCCTCTGCATAAAAATATAGTAGTTTTGGATACTAGTGATTAATTCTATGGGAGATTCATCAGTGTTCAATTTAACATTTCTGAGCTTTTGTTTGTAGAAAATTTCAGTTTGGCCCACATTTTTAATAGCCCTTCTTTGATTATAGCAAAGGGAGTTGCTCCTTCAGGATTCAATGGATAATCATTTTGAATTTCTCCTCTCAATAGAGTGCCTAAATAACATGTTTTAGGTCAGGACTAAAATGGAATTGATGGGGCAGGCGTACAACATTTTTAAATATGTCCTAAATATTCTTATAAGGTTGTAACATTCAATGCAGGTTTTTGGGCCTTTGTGAGGTGGCACCTAGTCTATCCAATCCCTACTGAAATCTCTCTTCTGCCTTTTTTGATGTTCAGTTAACGTTGCCAAGTGTGCTTCTAACGTAGCTATTTCGAAATAATTTTCTTCTTTCTGTAATTTTTAGATCTTGTTTAATCTGGAACAAAAAATCTTCACTATCTTGTGGATACATCTCTCATATTTCAAGAGGGGAATCAATCTGTATTGTTTTGGGGTTCTCGGTCAGCTTTCTGGGGGCCTGAAGGGGTCTCATAAGACTGGGTTTGATGTTCGAAAGGGACGAATTCCAATCTGGATGGGGTTTTAGTATTACGGTTATCTTACTTTTGAGCTTTAAATTAAATTCAGAAACTGTTTTGAAATTTGACAAAGGTTTTTGATTAAATCTTTTATTTTTGCACAGGAAAAGCACACTTAGTTACAATTCGCTGTTTGATTCTTTAAATTGTATCATGAGGGCCACCTTCAAGGGTAAAATCATCTCCCTGTGATGGCTATATAATATGTTTCACGAGGGGATCCTAAGGACAGGACTTGGGTTCTTAGTTTGTTACAACCAAGTCACATCCATTTCTGATAACATATGTGAGGAGTCAGATATGATAGACGGACACATAGGTGAAGTTTTATGACATGATATGATAGGTTATTTATAATGCACTTAATACCCAGAGGTCTCTAAGCGCGGACCCGGGGATCAAACCCATGTTGCTCCATGTCATCTTGCTTCCAAGGCAAGCGTGTTGCCCCTGAGCTATCCTCCCGAGACAAGATGCCATTTATTAAATAATAAAAGGTGTGATAAACACCTATATTTCCCTAACATAACAATGATATTCCTGTCTGTCAAACTAATAGTAAAGGAAAATGACCTATTGTCCAGAATGTCTGTCCCACACACTAATACATACACCAACATCATACAGGGATTATTTTGACAACTTCAAAATATATGCAAATATAAGGATAAAGAGTATTTTTAAGATCAGAGTTGGATTCCCTTCCCCTAGAAAAATTCAGAATATGTTAAATTCAAGTTCAACTTCATAAATGTTCTCTTCCGTCGCCAAGTTTCACTCCAAGCAGTATATACAGTTCTTTGTATCCAATACGTCCTTCACTTAGCAAGGTGACTTCCTTATGTCCACAACATTTCTCACTCTTATGATAAGTGTTACAGTTTCCACTTGACAAATCAAAGATTCTAATTTCTTCATAAACCAAAGTGAAAAGTCAATGACAGATTTCTTTCTCAGGAGATCCAATCAGTTGCGAACACATTACATATGTTCTTCATAAACAACACCTTAATCAGGATAGAACTGTTAGGGTAGTTCTGGGGCCGGCAGAGCCGCAACCTGGGGTCCGCGGACCTCCGGTTTACAGAAGGCCCTAACTCCTTCCCTTGTTCCAAGGAAGTCGAGGTCCACACAAGGAGCAAGCGTTTCTACAGTTTATTAGCATAAACCACAGGGATCATCTACATGGAGTACTCCATACAATTCACATATATTCTGGCTCACAGGCCAGTTTTGTAGAGAAATAACGTTGCTATTTACATCACTCAGTGAGTTCCATCCCCAAATCTATCGCCACACAGGATTGGCTCCCTCAGTGGTAGGTCCAGTATGGAGACATATAGTGCATAATATTAGTGGAGGCTGCTGGGTCAGGTGGTGTGCTTGGATCATCCCTAAAAATTGTTACTCTGGAAGTGTTACATTAGCCATCCCGGTGATTTGGCTGGTGATTCCTGCCAC
The DNA here is from genome assembly GCF_040938575.1 of Ambystoma mexicanum. Classification (NCBI taxonomy): domain Eukaryota; kingdom Metazoa; phylum Chordata; class Amphibia; order Caudata; family Ambystomatidae; genus Ambystoma; species Ambystoma mexicanum. The sequence continues at coordinate 863,075,768 of NC_090941.1, forward strand.
CTGCCCCTAGCCCCAAGTGCTCTGATGGGTCAGGCCGTGGGCCCCCAAGCCTGGGACAAACTTCGTTCCCAACCCGCAAGACACCTGGTCATGGATAATGTGCATCAACAATGTGTGACTATGTGACAGTGAGTAACAATGGTGTGGGTATACTACTGCCATGAGAGCGTTCCATTCCCAGCGTATATTGTTGCTGATATGTTGCGATTTGTTGCAAGCTCGGTCTTAGGTGTGAGGCTGCTATGCTTTCCCAGGCTTAGGTCTTCGCATCATATCAGCTTTGGCCGAGTCGCGTGTGAGGCCACCGTGTGTGAGGCTGAATTACTTCGAGTTGTTTTGTATTTTGCATGGACGAGTCCCTGCTGGAGCCGGTATCACCTTGGCTCTGTGTATGTGGAATGGTGTTTGCAACATCGTGGCTTTGGCTGCGGTTGTGTCTGCCATGGCGATTTTGCTTGCACAGCATCTCGCTGCTTGAGGTTTCTATGAGATGATCTTGGCTTGCTGGATTTTCCTAAGGCCTACTCTGGCTCTGAATAGGTGTTCTGCATTATGTTGATAGGTAAAAATTAGACATGGTCAGTCAGGTCCCTCGAGTGCTCCTGTCCATAGGATTAATAGCAAGTAGCATCTGCAAGCATGTGCACAATCTCTTCTGTCATCTTGCATTTCTGCAGTGCTGTAGCGGCCGAGGTGGCAAAATAATAAACTTGTAGACAGTATGAATATGTTACTGTCCTCTATCTCATAGAACTGTACACATGTATTCTTCGTGTAGGTTGGTTTGTGAATGTCCAGAATGTGGTTAGTGCACGTGTACTTTCTGTCTAACGTATCTATGTTGTCATGACGTCTCCAATGACTTGCAGCATGACTTTTGTGGTGTTGTTAGTCGATTCTGTCCATGTAGTTTTCTCCAGCTCGGTCTTGCCTCTCCTCGCACACTTTGGGTAAGGTTCGTACCACTGCAGGGTTGTATGGTCGGCTGACCGAGTATCTTTCGTGGTGCATGCCGATGGTGGGAGCAGTAGTCAGGATGGTTATGGAATAGTTCATCAAAACACTTTAGTGGAATGTCTATTTGTTTCCACCTTCCACTTCAAAAACCTTCTACCACAGTTACAGTTCTTCAAATTTTGTTCTTCCTGTTCCACTCGCCTGACAAGACTAACCCCACATTTTTTCCTTTCCTGGTATACATGCCTCCCCGGATAAAGTTTCTACTACTACGTCTACTCGTACTTTGTGGTAAGGCTTGTTCACAACTTCTCACATTTAACTCCTTAATGGGGAAAGTTAAATCAACAACATTGTCTGGTATAGATCTTTTGACGTGTAACACAATTGGCTTGTAACTTCCTTCATACACAAGATGACGATGATTCTTACTGTTATGTGTTTGCCATTAGCAATCCAGGTTGCATTTCTCTCCCCCTTCCTTTCTACAAGGAGGCCATTTCCTCTGCTGTCTCCAATTTGTTTCAACACAACCTACCGGCTGTTGACAATGTGACTTAAATTACAAGTTGTCTCTAAATATGTACAAAAAGAATATAGAATCAGAATTTGACATCTTTTACACCGTGTGAATCACTGCATTGAAATATTCAAATACATTTTTAAAATAAGATTTTATTTTCAAACATTATTGGATAGTGTGATACGTTTTACATGGGACTTTGGTAAACACAGTGAATGCAGTTTTTGAAAATATTATTCTATATTTCAATCAGTTTGGAAATGAATCCTCTGCCTGCTTGCCCCTGCTATTTAAGAGCTTGTTGTAATACGACAGAGCAACATTAAGAGATGCTTCCATGGCTTTGAGAAAAATAGGTTGAACGCAATTTGTAGCTACCATTGCCTGGTCAAACGATAACATGTGGCATGCTCTTAGATGATGCGGAATTGTGCATTGAACACATGTGACTTTTGTGTGTTTCGTAGAATAAAACCTGACTAAAGGAAGCAAGAAATGTCTTACTTTATTATCAAGGCTAATGTTGGCTGAAGTGCCACTTTGTTCCTATGCCTTATTGTAAAGCATTTTCCCTTTATCTACACTGCCTGTAATGCCTACATTAATGTATTAGTCGGCATTCAAGCTTTGATACAAAACATTATGGAATTTTTTTTTTTTTCAATCATGAGCCTTTCTCGATCCTCCTAAGTGGAATGGCTGCAAGTGCAGACTGATGAACCAGTGTTTCACAACATACGTGTCTCCATGCACATGTTCTGAGCTAGCCAAGCTGCATTCTGTAAGCTCTTGAGTTAAGAACAGCTGGCGTTGCTCAGGTGTAGAGACTGTTGTACAAATATTTCCATTGCAGAGTACTTGTAAAGTGCACCAAATAAACCCTTAAAACCTGTAAAGAATGTTGCGAGTAGATTTTTTATAGTTGCAGTCCTTGCTATCTAGATTGGCGTGTTTTTGAAAAATATATATTTTTTATAATTTAATGGCAGATTTATGTGACTGTACAGGGGTTGAAAAATCAGCAGTGTAACATTGGAGATTGGACTAAAACTTTATTCGATCTCCTTGACTCCCTTGGCATTTCCTATACAAACTATGCAGATGATACGCAAATTCTTGTCTCCCTCTATGGTGACCATGACTAGGCTACACTCAAAATCAATGCCATTTTACAAAACAATCCAAGCCTAGACGTCCTCCCATTTCCTGAACAACAACAAAAACCAAGTTTGTTCTGGTTGGAACTTCTGCCTGTTTTGCCAAACTGGACACTGCAAACAAATCCTTCACTATTGATGGCTTCGACATCCCTGTAGCACCAGCTGTCAAACCTTTAGGGGTCTATCTTGATGCCACCCTTAACATGTCATGGCAGGCTAACCACATTTCCTCTACCTCAGGCTATGCCACCAAGCTCATCCATATGAGCAAACCCTGCCTCTCTTCGGACAATTGCCTCGCAATTGTTCCAGCCCTCATTGGCTCTAAATTAGACTATGTTAATGCCCTCCTCTTGGGAACCACAGAAAGTAAGCCAAATAAACTTGAAATTGTGCAAAATAAAGCTATTCAAGCTGCTGTGGACCGAAGGAAGCATGACTATATCTCTGATGCTAGGAGAGCCGCTCACTGGCTTCCTGTCAGAAAAATAATTAGATTCCAAGTGTTCTCCATCTTGCACCACTGCCTCTCTAACAACACTCCATCATACCTGGCCCAGAGACTAAAACGATATACACCTGACAGATTGTTTCTTTCATCAAACAGCTATCTCCTTACCCTTTGGGGGACCCACTGGGAGAAAGCAGGCAGCTCCAGCTTCCCAACCTGTTAAGCCACGTTCTGGAACAACTTATCCCCCCCCCTGCATTCTGACCCATTCTACCTCTCATTCAGAAAAAAGAAATCTCAAGACTTACTTGTTTCATTAACTTGTGTACCCTGTTTACTTGCCTTTCCCTTTGCAACTAGTGCCTAGATGCCCATGGTCTTTGTGGAATGCTATAAATACAAGAATAGATACATAATAAATTTGGAGGTGTCTCTGTGCTGTTAAAATACAAAAAACAGTACTTATCTTTGTGTTGTTTCTCTTGTTGAAGTATGTGAAGAATGTCACAACTAAAGCCATTGTTAACACTCCTGTTCATTGTTTGGTGTGACTTCCCACTGAGAACTGTTATGAATCTGATCGTGTTATCACCCTTTTCCCAGCGGTAACCTCCTCCCATATGGCCAGGGGATGGCAGCCACTACCTGATCCTGACCCTGGGGGTGGTTATATGAGGGAGGATCAGATGGGTGCAAACAACCTCCAGGGAGATATCATGGCTTCATCGGATAAGACATGGTGTCCGCCACTTTCCCTTGAGGATAACTCTCCCATACCTCATAACCTCATGGCATATTGTCATAGCCTCCTCATCCACTTGTGTTAAAAACCTTTTCCCAAGACCCATAGGCCAACCTTCAAACTCTGATCTGCTTGTTGAACTTGTGAAAACACTTTCTCAGGTTCCACGTGCAAGTCATCCAGGACTGACTTGCCCTTCAAAACCATTAAGAATATTTACCCAGGTTTATTGTGCAAATTGTCAAGAATGGATTTCCGTTCCCTTAACTACCAAAATACTGGGATTAGGAAGATGAACTGAGCAATGCAGACCGAAGGAGACCACAAGTGCAAGGAGCGCTCTAGTTGTTGGACACACATACCTGTGACCAGGAAATTTAAAAAGCAGAAACAGAGAGTTGAGGTGTGCTGCTGTCTGGAGAGAGCTGTGCCCCTTCGTGCAAATTGAAAGACTGAAATGCTGGGACCAGTGTGGTCAGCCGAGGGGCTTGAGAGCCAAGAAGAAGGAAATTGCCACAGGAAGAGGACACACTGCAGGAATGCGAGGAGCCTCTGATAGCATTATCTAACTCACGAGAGCCTGGAACGAAGCAGACAAGCCCAGCAGAAGCTGCGAGAGATGGGAAAGCTGAGAGAAAGCTGTCATGAGAAAGAATGAACCAAAAGAGCTTCACTGACTGACCATGGGAGAAACTAGTAACACCAATAAGAACCAGTGAGTCCACCCAGAAACAGCAGGGGCACAGGGTGTATTGGCAACCACACCAAATGCAAGTAATTGTGAATAAGGAAGCTGAGAGAGAAAGAGTAAGAGAACTTATTGTCAAAAGGGGAAATTAACTGCAAGTGAAAACCTTACAAGTTTGTGAATGTATACAGTACAGTGTATACAGTGCAAGTATATGGGAAACTTGGACAGGATAATTTATCAGGCAGATACATTATCAAACAAAGTAAATGTCCAAGTCTGGAGGAAGGCACAAAGCCCGTATGAACAGAAGTCCTGGCAGGAGAGTGTACAAGCCAGTTACAAGCCAGTTACAAGTGTGTGATTACAAGAAGCCCTGGCAGGAGAGCATACCAGGCAGTTACAAGTGTGTGATTACAAGAAGCCCTGGAAGGGGTGTATACAAGGCAGTTACAAGTGTGTGAATACAAGACACACTGGCAGGAGAGTATACCAGGCAATCACAAGAAAGTACACAAGTTAAAGTGGTCTGAGACGAAATATCAGTGCTAGAAAAATAATTGTGTTAACCATGAGAAAAAAGGTTAATTTGTTGAATTGAAATGTTTCTATGATTATTGAAGGAATATGTGAGACTTTATCTGATAGGCTTCAGATATCTAGGTGTATCAATCATGCCAGCTAATTTGTGATTGAATGCACAGAGTATAGTGCAGAAACATTTTACAAGACAGATATTTGTTTGATAAATGTTGGGTGGCAGCAATTGTATGGTGGCGGTTTTGCTTCTAGATGCTCCAGAATACATGGCTTTGTTTGGTCTGTGTGCATCCGGATTGTCATGTTAAGGGTTCATTATGCTACCAGCTGTGGGGAACACACAGTGCATTACATATTGGCTAAAGTCCTCAGTAAATTCAAACCCCTTGCAGATGTTGTTGTTTTTTGTGGCTAGACTATTTGTTTGTACATGTTATGAGGCACCTGAAGGTTGTATTCTGTAAATGTTTTATTCAGTGTTTAATAGATCAACAAATGCAGTAGCACACTGTAGCTGTGCTACTTATTCAAAATTATTGCTATAGAATCTGAAATGTCAGAAATGAATTTGAATGCCATTTGATACCCAGAGTTTGTCACACATAAATTACACTTGTTTCATTGTTTTAAATATCTTTTTGTGTGTATCACAGGACTTTCCAATAAAAATATAGAACACAATACACATGCCACAGAACAGCTATCTCTTCAAAACAATGTATTGGCATACTATGATAGTAATTTACATATGGCTATGATTTATCTGCTACCAATTTGAATGTATCACCGTACTCTGCTGGAGAAAGTGTGCTGACTGTTTGGATTGTGGCTACCACTTTAAGAAAAACAATATCAGCTCTGAGACCGCACAGAGCACCTGTGCTGAGTCCTGTGATGAGTCCAGTCACTTGCTTAAAGGGCTGCTTAAAGGACCGTGCCTTGCATACTCTGCTGGAGAAAGCCAGCTGACTGTTTGGATTGCGGCTACCACTTTAAGAACAACTATATCAGGCCTGAGACTAGAGACTAACTTCACGCTTAAGCAGGTAACTGATACATCTGCTGAGCACAATTATAATTATAATAATGAACTAAAGGAATTGAGCAACTAAAGCTTCCCCTTTCTTTTGTCTGTTTTTCAACAGTTATACCATACAGAAGAAATCAGCAATTCCTCGTCATAAGCAAAACGTTTGATGTAATCATGGTGAGCTGTGTGTTTTAGTATCATCACAACCAACATGACCATTCTCCTGATGAATGTTCTTCTATCTACAATAGAGAACAGAAACATGTTGAGTCCTAATCTCTAGTTTATAGATATACTAGAATCAGAAATCCTAATTCTCTCTTAGAGCACGACAAGCGTATATTAGCAAACACTTTGAACTTTGTCGACAACTAACTGTGTTTACTAATCTAACACTAGTCCCCATCCTAGAGGACAAACTGTCACAAGAAGGATTGTTTTTTAAAGTGTTTTATAACCCAACAAATCAAACTGTCTTTTATACTATTGAATGTTTGAATAAATTAAGATTTTGTACTGTGAACCTTAATAGACTAATTTAATTTTTTGGTCTAACTGTTGACAAACTCGCTAACTACCTCATGTTATATTGAATGCTTAACTTCCCCGAAACAAAGTAGAGCGCTCACTTAATAGTGAGCAAATTTGGGACTTCTCCCCTCGTATATGGAAGGAGATTGGCTGTCTTCATCTCATTCTGTACTCTCCAAAGACACTGATTTCCTGGCAGAGCCTGATACCCCAAACACTCACCAACATCTTTTCCCATCTAGAACAAAAGGAAACAACAAAGATAGACCATTATCAACTGGAACGGATGATCGTAAACATCAAAGGGCCTCAAACCACGACTCTCTAACTCAAATGCCAATGTTTACTATTGCAATGGCACTGTTCATGGAGCTATATGAAGCTATTCATGACACTCTGGCAAATCAAACTACTCTGCTCGTTATGGTCCATTCAAAAATTATATATGTTGAGGGTTATATAACCACCAAGCTAAAATTGGATGGTGAAGCTGGACCTGTGATTACACAAGGAAAAGAACAATATAACAGGGATGGATCTACGATGGAACAACAAATGCTTCTGAGAACCCTTCAAGAAGATGAGCCACCTGAGAGCAGTCGAACCTTAGGGGATCCCAGCCATAGGGTTATAACTTTGGAAGCGTACACAGACAGGTGGAGACTGAGGTGAGAGATATGAAAGGCACCACGGACACCAGTCTGGCTGAGACCCAATTAGAAGAGCCAATCATAATCTCCTCAGATCAAGAACTGAACCCCTGATGCAACTGAGGAAGCAGCTAGAAAAAAAACCTATCCACTGTTTGGTCCTAAAAGGAAGAGCAGAATGGAGACTGTTCCGTTAGCTCTAAAACAAAGGTACACCCAATGCTCCAGAGGTAATGACTCAAGACATTTCTTCAAAAAACATACTCTTCTGGCTAAGAAAAATAAAAAACATAGAAAGGGCAGTGCATTCAAACTGAAGAAAGCCCGTACTAAAAACAGGGAGGCTGTCCCCCAAAAAGAAGATGAGGATTCTTGGTTCAAGGGTACACCAAACCACTGTTGGACTTGTCTACTTATTCGATTGAAGAAAACGAAAAAGATATACCGGCAACTGGATGTGATACACAGCAACCACTTGAAGACTCAAAAACAAGCTCACCATCTGAGACAAACAGCATCCAGGAATGGATTTCCCCTTTCCTCACATTGGCTGAGAGAAGAGAATGCATACTGACAAAATGTAGAGACCAAGAAGGAGGAAACACCTCTACAATAGCCTTGCGTTGGTTCAAGAAAATAGGACCTCAAATCCCCACCAGACCTAACTCAACACAGAAGAGTCAGAGCTATTCCATGAATTACAATGAACGGGCAAAAAAAAAAAAAGCAGAACAAGCTCCCCCATGACCCAAGTTAACCCAACAAGACACAGAAGTAGAGACCCCGAAACTTGTGAGGCAAATAAGAAAAGACATATGTGACCCAAAATTGGTAAGGAGGACAAGGATGACAAATCAATGAATGGTCAGCCACATTTTGAAAAGGATTATTTTACGATGCCCCAGGCTAGAAATAGTGGTTGAAGAAGGGGATGATATCACCTTAAACAGATACAATGTGGTTCGACTATGCCATTGTAACCCCAAACTAAGACAAATCACCACAGAGGATTTTGCCATAATAGAGTTCAGTAGAAAAGATACAATGGACCTAGTACGTCTGCACCTGAGGTCTATTGTGGTTAAATATCTGCTTCTGACATCAGTTGAAAGCTTTCCTACATGGGGGTTCGACCTGACAGATCTTAGCATGTGGGCAGCAGAAGAACGCCTGTAGATGCCTTATTGAAAATCAGGAATGGTCACAAAAGCAGAGCTGAACAAAGGAACCCATCTCAAGGGGTCTGGGTGGAGAAAATGACTCAACAAGACAAAGAAGTCAATGGCTCAGTGGAAATAAACGTAAAATATGCAGTAAGAGTTGACCAGCCTTTAAATCAACAGGAACCAAATGTATCACTGACCATTACCTGTGAGGCAGGAAATTAACAGAACAGGAAAATCCATAAAATGCAGCTCACACTGGATGAGGTAGAAGATGGCTCTTGTGCCTGCCACCCCAGTAGCAGAGAACCCCTTTGGAGATCCAACAAAACGCACTCTAACTTGTGTCTTGGAACACAAGAGTATTTTCCCATCTGCTGGAAGAGGGAGAGATTTTCAGGATAACTATCACTTCTTGTGTTTACAAGAGTCTTGGCTAAGGTCCGAGCCCAGCCTCGACGGATTTACCACACTATGTAACCTGGCAATCAGGGAGGAGACTGGCAGACCGAGGGCAGGCCTCTTAACATTAATTAACATCATGGCAAACCATGAAGTAATTAAAGCACAGAAAAATAGGTTTATTTATCAAACAAATGACTCTCTGAAAGAAGAAGTTTGATCCCAAAAAAAGAAAGCCTACCCAGAGCCATCTCACACTAATTAACATCTACTTGAGTACTACCGAAATAGATAATAAAGAGATGCTGGACGAGATGGCAGAGGCTATCGACAAAGCATATTAACTAGATAATTCCTCCATCATTTTGTGCGTTGATTTCAATTCGACTTATACATCTGCAAAAGGAAATCGGAAACACGAGGGTGGTAATTCTAGTAATGACCGCTCTAAAAAGAAGAGTTGTGGCTAGACATGAAGAAAAGCTGCAACCTCCATGTCACAAATCGACACAATCAAGCTAAACAAATGTGCAATCCAACATGCAAAAGAGGTCCTCAATCATCTGTTCTTGACTATGGGCCTCATTACGAGTCCGGCAGTAACCCTGCTGGTAAAACCGGTGGGTTGCCGCCTGACCTGAAAAAAATTACTGGTGCCTGACTTCCCGTGCCACCGGGCTACTCTGAGTCCGGTGGCCGGAAAGTCAGGCACTGGTAATTTTGACTCCATGGGAATGGGGACATGGAAGCACCTGCACCATTAACAAAGCTGCTGGTGCTTCCGTGAGAACTCTGCAAGCGGGTGCCAATCCTGCCCGGCAGGTCTGATACTGGCACCGTCACTGCACCGGCTTACCAGCACATTTGTTTCCGGGCCGGCACTACTGTAATGAGGCCCTATGTCTTTATTTATATAAGAGATCTAATTAAAGACATAAGTTCTTTTGTGGTTGTTACTACTACAAGAAGTGACCATGATTGGCTAAAACTAACTTGGCTCGAGACATCATATGGCATGTACAGCAACAACCTACTGAAGTCGTGGTGACTAACAAAGGTGGTAGGCTAAAGATGAATAACAGGGCAGTCAAACAAACTTGCAATGTTTGGAGCAAGTCTGAAAGCATTACAAACAATGGGGGTTACGGCCCCAATTGACTACACAGCCATTATGGGTCTGTAACATGTAAAAGGAAGGCCTTATCATGCCAGCCAAGGGCCAGTAGACCACTATACTTTTGATAAAGAGATAGTACAAAAACGTTAACAGAAGCAACATGCTCTGCGGGCCCTTAAGAAACTTGTGAATGGAACAATCGGGAGCATAACTAAGCGCATAAAGGCGAAGTATACAACTTGGCTAATTAACCATAGAAGTGCCCTACTACAACAAGATGATGAAACTATGTTAGGGGCTATGGCAAAATAATCAACAGCCGAGATCTGGTCCCTGATTAGTCCAACAAATCAGAGGCAAGAATTCCACTAGCTAAATGGAGTGACTGAAGCAAATTGGATAACATTTTTCAGATCCTTGCTCAAAGAACTTCCGTCACTACAAGATCGTACACTACAAACAGCAGATCATTGGGACCTGCCGTATTACCTTAACGACTTGTTACCATGATCAAAAGACTCAGCTCATCGCGAGCCCCAGGACCAGATGGGCTTTCTAATGCAACATTAATAGCAAACCTAAAAACAATGGGCAAAAATGATAGATTTGATCATGACAAATAAGCTAGCCTCAAGATCAATCCTGCCATCCTGTAGAACAACCCATGTAATACCAATTTTCAAAAACGGGAGCCGGACTGACCCCAGTAACTACCAGCTGATAGCCTTGCTGGATATAACGGGGAAAATACATGCCACACTGTTACATAAAAGATTGATAGAATGGTCTCAGAAAAACTGGATAAATGACAGGTTTTAGGCAGGTTTTGTTACAGGGTTAGCGAGCTCCCGGCTCTCTTAATTACACTGCTAAAAACATAAATCATGAAAACCAGCAGTAAACTAAACTTGGAATTTGTAGATTACTCGAAGGCCTTCGATAGTTTAAACCAAAATCGTCTGTGGAAAAAGCTGGCTGATAATAACTGCCCTACTGATCTGGTGGAACAACTTCCTGGACTGCATGCAAATACAATGATAAGAATCTGCCTTAATGCCAACGGGCTACTCAGTGATGAAATACCTACAGGACGAGGTGTCAAACAAGGATGTTCCCTGGCACCGGATCTCTATAATGATAATGATGTGTTATTTATATACCCCTTTAATCCAAAGTCCTTTACAGAGCACATGTTTACATACAATGGGCCTCATTACAACTCAGGCGGAAAACCATGGTACCAATAGCACCATGGTCCATGTCGGTAATTTAACGACTCTGCCATGGAGAAAGGGGGAATTACCACCCCATTACAAGTTTGGAGGGCGGTAATTCACCCTTCCTCCATGGCCCCTCCCCATTCCCATTTTTACCCCATAGGGCTCAATATGAATGTGGAAGTCGCTAGGTATGGTACCGCAAATTGCGGTACCGTACTTAGCACCAAGGTCCCTTTGTGGGTCCCTACTTTGACGGCTGGTGTAGACCAGCCGTTAAGGTCAGGTCCCGCAAAGGTACCTTGTAATCAGGCACTAATGGGTTAACTGCGCCACAGCCTTTTACGGCACCGTTAACCCATTAGCGCCAGGGTCGTAATGAGGCTCAATGTCACCCAACCTAAGTTGGTACTCATTTATCGACCTCAGAAGGATGAAAGGCTGAGTTGGCATTGCCGGGGTTCGAAATTGTGACCTGCAGATCGCAGCAGCAACTGCCCAACCCGCTGAGCTATCTGACCGGCACTCTCTATGACCTGTACATTGAGATTTGGTTAAATACATGTAATAAATCATAGGTCCACCCCCCCGGAAATTGGCAAGGTGAAGCTCACGCACCTGCTGCATGCAGATGATCTGGTTGTATTTACACGGAAGTCAGCTTGCAACGACAACTGAACAGACTAGCAGAATATGCAGTGGAAAATAATCTGGAAATCAACAAAGATAGGATGAAGATTCTAACCCTTATAATAGGACAGGAAAGAAGGAAAACGAAATATGAATGGTACCTCAAGGATAAAGAAATAGTGAGGGTAAAATCTTTTGAGTATCTAGGGATTCAGATCTCAAACAGCACAGTTGAGACCCATTCCATTGAGTCCCTAAGAAGGAAAGCCACTGCACTTGCGAACCAAGCTTTAATTCTAAAAAGGAAATATTGTAGATACTCACTGCTTTCAATTATTGAGTTCTACAAAGTCAAGGTGATTCTGGTATTCCTCTATGGTGTTGCTGTCTTGTTCGCATTGCCAGAAAAACTCTGATCCTCTGTCTCCCTAGATAGATTCTGATACATGTTATTAGGAAAGAACTGGGGCTGGCCTCAATGGAAATGGCAGCCCAATGGAAGACAATGAACATATTTGAACATATTTTGGAAAATGTACCAACCCACCTCCTATGATTGATTGTATCAAATATGAACTGATTAAAGGTGACAACAAAGTCCTGTCCAAGTGAGGGATGAGTGCAGACATGTACTCACTGAAATAGAGAGTTCAGTTGACGAGCTATTGGCAAACCCTGGGAAAATGAAGAAATAACTCAGAGAAAAAGACTGGTTTGTCACCTTAGAAGAGGTTAACAAACTTAAGTTGCATACAATCTTGCATCATAAGTGAGAAAACAAGGCGAGATCCAACAGTGCCTAAATAAATGCACTGATCTGAATGTAAAATCCGGAATTCATGAGCATTCCATTCAATCTCTTTAGACCAATGGAAGTGCTATTAGGGAGATTGAAAGCCAAAGGAAGGGGAGGAGACAAAACCTGCAGATTCTGTAGTCTAGAAGACTCAACCGAAACAATTCCGCATCTGTTTACCACCTGTTCAGCTCTCACCATGGAAAGGACTCAGTATTTTGGGTATCACTTAATAGGCTACAGATCAAGTTCAGCCAATGACTGGTGGTGAAAGATGTTGTGAGGAGAACGAACACACCTCCCTTATGATTGCGACTGTTAATTTACTTCAGATACTGCTTAGAGGGAACTGTACAACTAACTGTAAATTGACATTTCCCTAGTGATAGGATAAGGACCTGATCCAACAAATGAAATAGACAGGAATGTGAGGAACAGACTAGCTATAATTTGGCTAAAAGTTTTTTGGTTAAAATAAAACTGCAAATTAAAAAATAAATAAAAGGATCACAGTAATCTGGTTTCTTATACCTCTGTCATAAATATGTTCTGGTGCCTATCTTTAGTTAATTATATTACCCTGTATGTCGTTGCTTTTCCAGCTGTTTCTTTTGGTTGCTTGTCTGTTTTTGTTCAGAGGTTGGTTTAAATATTTAAAATTATTAATTACTAAAACTTCATTATTTTAGTGCAACACGTATTGGATGTTGATAGTTTCTTGGGCTTTGATGTTTGTAGCTATGTGCATAGTAGCTACATAGTATGTAGCTAAATAGTTATTATATTTGAGAAGATATCAGAATGTTAACTTTATATGTTTTCCATTCATATCTCATACTAATTATGAACGAGTTTTACTGTGAATTATAGTTATCTCTTTCTGTATGGCTGTTACATATTGTGTTGTGATATCATGAAATATGTTACAAACAAACTAAAAGAGTTAACTTTAAAAAAGAAAAACTAAAGATTAATATTTAGCCTGTCCCAATATGGCAATGCATCTTTCCAATCCTCAAGCACCTCCCCCGAATCTGCAATAGTTTAAGCGCGATGCAGCTTAAATGACTGTGTCTATTTCCAAGTGTCAGACTGTGATCTTATGGCAAGTAGCCTTTGTGATGACTGCACTGGTTGATTAATCTGCTGATGGCCTGTGTTGATGTGCTACTTGCAGCTGCCGCTGGCATTACTGCATTACCTGCAGTTAGTGCAACACCAACTAGGACCATGGCAGCATCCGCCACTTAGAAATTCCTAGCGGCGCCATGCATTCACCTGCCCCTTCCACGTTCAGAGAAGGAGGACCTGTGTTTTGGCCTCGCTCAACCCAGGCATGGGCAGTACTGGCCTAACCTGTTTGCTGAACATTCACTGTATTACTAAACAACTGGAGCAGAAGCATCAAACAAGCTGTTTTGCAACACACCAACCTGGTAACCCACAGCCAAATCTTGCAGTCAGCAAACATGTTATCAGTGGCTTAGTGTGGTGGAAAGTGTGAAGTAATGTTAACTGTACTATGAGGTTCCTCTCCAGTCAAGCCGTGTTACTCTGCACCAATCTAATAACACAACTGTGGGGTTAACACTCGGCACAGATTGGCAGGGCTGACCAAATGAGGTGAAAACGCCAACATCGTGTATCACTGTATCATATAAAGTTCTAGGTAGAGAAGCCACACACAAGCTGTGTTACACCACATCTAGGCGTTATCATACTTCCAAAGATAGTATTCAGCAAATATTGGTATTAGAGGTTAAAGTTGGCCCAAATATGCTATTTCACATGAACATTTCCGCAGAATTTATGACAGGAAAATGTGTTTTTTTAAGATCAGACAGACCTACATTATTTGCATTTCTCCTTTAATGCCCCAACTTCAGCAGACTCACCAGTTTTGAATAGTCTATAAAACATTACCAGGTGGCATCTTAAACCGCTGCTGTCAACAGAAGCTCTCAAGTCCAAGCACTCAAGACTCTTTCGATTCATAAATGCAGTGAAAATAAACTAGAAAGTCTAATGTGGCATTTGACAGAGGCCGATATGAAGGTTATGAGGTGTTTTTTTAAAATGAAATTATGCATTTTACTTGCATGACTGGAGGCTGAGATTAATCACAAGTTTTATGTGTTCAGAACACACCATTAGTCACTTGATTCACATGCGTAATGTGACCAGTGACATTAAACCACACGTGAAAAAAGTTTAAATCATTATCAATGCTCGCCAGTGAGGCTTGCAGTCTGCAGCCATTAATACTACCATTAACACCCCAGGGCATGCAAACAGGGCTTGGCAAGGGGCAGAGATCTGCCTGGGGACTGAGAGTAGAGCTCTGGCAGATCCATTTAGCTCCCAGGCACCTTAGCACAGTTTTGCCACAGTCCTTGTAAGCAGCTCCAATCAATCACCCAGCATGAGAGTCCAACCCAGGGTTTTCAAATGATGAAGCCATCCACGATTTCAGTTGCCAAAAAAATCCAACTACAGCTCCAAGTAGCTAATTCAATTGAGTCTGTCGATCTACCATCCCAGGCAGAACCACTGCATTTAATGGATAAATACAGGCACCCAGGTAGCCCCATATATTATCCATGGGTCAAGATGTCTGGGCTGAGGATGTGCATACAGGAAGCAGGAGCCCAGCACATCCATAGACCAGAAGAATAACCCCAGATGTGCTTTCACCCCTAGTTAGTAAAAAAAAAAAAACTTGTCTATACAGTTTCAGTGTCCTGTCTGCATCCCAGCTGCGTCCTGGTCACCGAAGCATAACATATGCTCTTTTTAAAAATACACTCCTTCTTATCCGCACTCCACGTGTTTTCTGCTGACGCTGCAGAATGCACAATATATCAACATACATTATAAAATATCTGTTTCTTTTTTCCAGCATAATACTCTGAGCCCTGAGTCATTGTATGCAAGATGAAAATAGTTGATCAATATATCAACATACATTATGAAACATCTGTTTCCTTTTCCCGGCCTTGTACCCCTGAGTCATTGTATTAAAAGCTGAAAGTAGCAGGGCACCCTGATTGGCTAAAGATAGATCACATGTGTGTTCTCCTGCACCTTTTGTTTACTCGCTGTCTCTGAGCATTGCAAAGACCCGAGACCTCTCATTTCAAGCTAACTCAGCACGACATCTAGCTGCGCCATGCCTTAGTTTTTGAAAATCCATCCCTACCCAGCATACTAAGAGATACCATGCTTTGTTCATAACACGAATATCTAGAATGCACTTATTACACAATCCTATAACCACTAGTGTTACACTTTAAACATTGCTAGAACAGGCATTTATTAACAGCTAACTTGTTTTGAGTTAACATAGGTCCTGTGTCTTGTAGGACCACGGGTCAATTCCTAAACGGTAAGAGAAGCCCCCTCCAGCCATAGAGCTATCCAGTGCACCCTTATTCTATGTTCTGATAATTAATTTGCCACAACCACGGCTTTAAATGCTCACGAAGTTTATTTAAAAAAAACAAGACATGAAACATTTTCCAAGTGGCGGCTTCACGTCCAATAGTTATTTCCCCGATGGGGCTCCTCCCTCGTACTAAACACACACAATTTTTATATTTCCAAAACAATGCAAGCATTTCAACTGCTACAATAATTTGAATTCCCAACATGCAGTTTTTTTGTAAACTGTCAAAACATCGCTGTCCCTGTCACCCGGCTCAATGGGACACATTTTACCAACCCCAGTAGGCTGAAACACTGGATGCGTTCAGCTGGACCATAGGCAGGTGGAAAAATGTAATGCAAACTATATATGTGTATGCAGCCATCCCCGGATTAATGTAGTGCCTACAGGTCATTTACAGCCTACTTGTTGACTTGGTATGTTTTGAAAGAGAGCAGAATGGCGATCCCGAGAGATAAGGGGATTTGCACAAGATTACACAGTATAGTTAAGTGTGGAAGCTGGGAATTGAACATTGCCGGGATGATTGGGTGCACAGTTTGATGTTACTGGGTGCTGAAGCTACCTCAAATGTACAGAGTTATTTTTGGGTGCACTCAAATGCATGGGCTTCATGACATCATGAATCCTTGCTTGGCCAGGTACTCTGCTGCACCCACCCCCACCGCACTAGCCTCAACTGCCCAAACTAACACTGTCTAATATCCGTATGTTTGTGTACGTTCCTGCCTTATAAGGCCTGCTTAATATGTAACCCAGTCACTATGACTACGTATACCTGTATTTATATTGCCTTCTGTACCTTCATGTAATAGATTCTTAATCTGGCGTGTCCTGTTAACAGTATACAGAACACAATTAACAATTTCACTAAGAATATTCATATATTCATATCTCTCTATTTAATTCCAACCAAAAACATGTCTTGAATTACCTGGATGTGTATATACAATCTGGTGTTCCAAAATTCAGATTAGTTACTTTCCTGCTGTAATGTTGGTCAACAACATCAGATCAATGACGTCATTCCTCTCCTGCTTCACAGGCACCTAAAAATATAGTATTACTAGTTATTCATAAGCACAATGGCCTCATATTTCAGTATTTCATGGTCTTGAGCATCACAGAGGTATATTATAGCAATTTCTGTTGAAACACTCTCCCGAAGAAGTCGAGTGGTAATGTAAACTGTATATACTTGAAACAGTGTACAGGAATGTTGCATCCCTCTACGCTACTTACTATGGCGATTTGCCACTGACATATATGGTAGGTTTAAAGAACTAAATCAACCTAGGTCTTACTGTTGCATCATTTCATCTTTTATGTAATGACTCATGGTGTCCCTATCCATATCATGACTTCTGCATTTTAGTTTTGTGTTTGTTTTAGGTGTTTTGCGGTATTTACCGTAAATGTATACATACAACTAAATGCAACCTTTTAAATGAAATATATTGAGGCATTTAGTCTCATCTAGGGTCTCATAAATCTTACCCTGTCAGAGCCGTGGTTTGCACTGATTTAGCTGAAATGGATGACTCGAAAGCCGAGTGTTTCTACTACTACGCTTAAGTAAACATGTTGTCGTTGTGGAGATCGCGCGCATGCGCATATCTCAAAGTGCCATAAATAAGTTGCCATCTTGCTGGAGCATGTTTCTAATTCGGGCAAGAATCATCCCATAACTTGTTATTTTCTTGCGCGTTACATGATAATAGGCTACCAACCTCAATATCAGTATAATTTATGTTTTGCTATAGATATTCCTATCCAAGTCGGGACTGTGATATGGTCACTAATCAATGATAGCGGCTTCAGGCCCCCTTCTCTGAATACATTTTATTATAAATTAAACTCCTCTCACCGGTTTGTGCTTATAATGCTCGTGTGAAGCTCTCTGGGGCTATGAGTCCTCTCTCGGGTTCATGCTTGTAGCGTTCATGTGATGCCCTATATGCCTGTGTGTTAGACACTGTCTGTCCATGGGTGCAACCGCATGGCTCACATTCTCCAATCGTCTCTAACCATGTCTTGCTTTATGCGTCTTTTTCACTAGAATCAAATCACTCTCATAATATTGAAGGCTGCCCTTCACACACGGTTGGATGTTGCATGATGTCTCGCTGTTCCTCTTACATAAAACACAGTGTAAACTGGTGCTACATTGCATGAACCCTCTGTACACGTAAAACACAATATTAATGTATTTGTTGAAGGTAACATTATTTGGATGTCATGTGTTTGTTAAGATTCCTCTATCCATCCATTAAATGTACATTCTAAGGTATCTTCCATGAATCATGGTGGAAATCAATACCACATTACACAACTTCTCTGTACATATAAAGTACAATGTTATCATGTTGGATGAAGTTACCATCACTAAAGAGTCCTGTTGAATGGAATTGGCATTACTACAGGATTAAGCACACTGTTATAAACAGATTCACTCTATTCTTCCATTAGGCGTACAATCTCAAGTTTTGTGATCCGATTCCACCTGAAGTCAATCACTTTAAAAGATCACTGTCACATTCTAGATTGATGATTCCCATTAACTCAAAGAAAACACATGGGATCAAACTCACAATTCATTCCCATAGGGGCACGGGAGTCTAATCTCGCAATCCAAGTTATTTCTCTTTGTTGGAGTTTTTTGATGATATCCCCACCTCTTTTACCAATATTCACTTGGTTTAAGATAACACACTTCATTTGTGCAATATTGTGTCGGGCTTCAATGAAATGTGTAGATACCAGTGATTTCAGGTTCTTGGTCCTTATATTGGATTTATGCTCTGTCCATCTGATTTTTACTTTGCGTGTCATCATTCCTACATAGAACAGACCGCAAGGACATTTTAAAGCATAGATAACATTGCTAGAGTCACATGTACATGAGTGATTCAGTTTAATTGCTTTCCCTGACTATGGGTGTCTGATCACGTTTCCCTTTATGACATTGTCACAATGTTGGCAATTTCTGCATGGTGTCATACCCCTGAATGCGATTGCTGGTGTTTTTATTTCAGTCAGTTCGGCCCTAAACAGTGTGTTCCAGAGGGCTCTATGATGCATCTCAGCCAGGGATGACATGGAGCAGGAACCAGGCTGACTCAGGTAAGTATCAAAAGAAACAGGCTTTATTCTTGCTTTGTTACATAGGCATAGTTCATGAAAGGTAGGAGAGTAAGTAACAAGCCTCTGCCCTGGTTCCCAGTCAATCTCCAAGTCCCAACCGACACTCTGTGGAATCCCCAGGCCTCCCACACTCCAAGCTCCACCTCACCATTCTCTGAGGCCCCTGCATACACTCAAGCAGTCAGTACAATCATGTCAGGATACCACACACTGCTATTTCTAAATGCTTAACTCTTGGCAATGCTTGTTTGCCTCTTGTCAATGTTCATCACAAACTTGACTCTTGGAAATGCTTGTTTGCCTTTTAACAATGTTCATCACAAACTTGACAATGCGTGTTTAACATTTATGGTACCCTTTTCTCGGACCTTTCACATGTTCAATGTTTCTTAGCTTTCTTTCATAAACAGACTCACCGGTTTCCAGTCATGTGTCTGTCAGCTTTGGTGTGGCACTGGAAAACCTCCTTTGGTTTTTGGTGCTCCGTGTCACCTCCACGGCCACAGGTTCCCTTCTGAAGGACTTTGCTTCACCCCGCTGCCATCCCTGAAGTACCGGCAAGCACTGTCCTCGTGGTCCTGCAGCTGTGAATGCCCAGGGAGCTTCTCTCTGCTCCCGGCGTTTCTGCAGCATTCCACAATGCTGGTTCTGCTTCTCCCGGCTCACCTGTGAGTCTCGAACTGGCTTCTCTCTGGTTCTTGCTCCTCTTCTGCTGAAGCTTCTCCTGGTCTCTGCCTCTCGTCCCGTGTCCCACCGTTTTTTCCAGAGGAAATTGAAGTCTATCTCTTGCCATCATTTCCTCTGTTTAAAGTTCCCGGCATCAATTGAGGTTTCAGAAAAAGTATACTGCTACTTGTCAAACCAACAGTCTTTCTTCAGTGTCTGATGCCTCCTCCTCGTCCCAGTACCAAAGTGATGTTTGTGTGTGTAATAATCAATAAAGATAAGAGGTATGGCTCTGGTGTGTCTCTTCCTCATCCCAGTCCCTGACTGCTGTTTGCAGGGAGATGGATTATGTAACAGATAGGGAAGGGACTGGCAGTAACCTACAAAGGCATGGGGGATGTCTGACTCATTAGAAAATGGAAATGGGGAATATCGCGTCTCACCCAAGGGTGCCTCACCCCTATGCCCCAAGTCTGCTCTACTCAAGTGATCCTCCCTCACCATATCCACCCCCAGGGTCAGGACCCGATAGCAACAGTCTTTCCCTGGTCCCCTGGGAGGAGAATCGCTTGGGGAAAGAAGTAAGAACGCCCTCAGATTCCTCACAGGGCCCGCTATCCATTGCTTTAAACATGCTCCTTTTGTTCATAATTATCCATTGCAAACCCGGACCAGAAATGTAATAACCTCTAGTTGGTCTTAGCTTTTGTTTTGACAGTATTTCTGTTCACTTTGCAGAAGATAAGCTATATGCCACTCAGCTTTTTCTCTGTTGTGCTTCCCTCAGCACACATGCCTCTCACCAACACTCTTCACGTGCTCGCTCCCCGACTCAAGCACACAGCCATGCATAACTCTCCGACCATAACTGTGCCTCGGTCCTAATGTCAACAACATAGGTAGGCCAGTCCATCTTCCACAATCACAGTCTCTAAGATGCTAGTCTCTAATCCAAATGCGCTTGAACAGTTGTTGATATAAAACATGCAATACTTGTACTAGTCATATGCACGTATGTCCACATGTGCCGCTTTGCTTGGCCATGCCCTACACCTACCCCATGTACCCTTACGGTTGGTGGTGTTTTTGTTTATCACCAGTACCATCCAGATAGCTGCCATTGTGGGTCCACAGGAGTTATTGGGATTTCCAGTTCCTTATGCATCCAGAGAAAATATATTGCCATTGCCATTCATGTTTACTGCCAGTTGAGCTGTTGGTAATGTACCCTTATGATCCCTAACATTTCTCTGAACCCCCCCACAACTTCCATTGTGCTGAAGTGACCGTGTCACTGGGGTTACACAAATAAACATCCTACTAAAACTATCATTATGTCAGTAGTTAACTGTGAATAAATCATAAGATCCAACCTCTGGGTCTTAGAGGCAAAGTCAATAAGGACATATTCTCCTAATTTAGGCCGAGATTTATAATATGATAGAGATATTTCTAAGCACGGTTTACTATGTCAATTGTCTTGAAGGTACTGTAGTGGTATTATTTGTGTTTGTCTAATAGTTTAATGGTAAATAGTTTCACTAAAGCATTTACTGATGGGCTGTATCATTTCATAAAGCAATACAACATTCTCTTCATATAGCAATAACACCCACGGCGGTGGGCTGGATCAGCTGGCAAAGGCCTGGTCTCAACATTATAGGCCCGAGGAAAGCAAGTGCCTTAATCCGTGGCCAAGGTGCCATCATCTTTACCAGCTGTTCCACCCCTACCGCTCCAGGTGCGATCACTATTAGCACCCCAGGGCAAAGCCAGTCTTCTTTTTGCATTGCTAGAGGCAGAGAGCACAGACGTGGGGGACCAGGGACAGAGGAGAAAGTAAGTGCGGGTGACCGGTGAAGGGAACTAGGATAGATTTTAGTGGGAGCGGGTGGTGGGGGAAGTCGCCAGGGCTCTTGGACATGGTGGGGAAATGGGGACTCGGGATGAAGGTGCCAGCTTCCATCATAAGATTCAGCCGTTGTTTCTGACAATCTGATTGACTGCCTGCCACCTTCTCCACGGGTGCTAATGTCTACCAATAGAAATCCATGGACCCATGGAGTACCTTCACACAGTCAATGACGGAATGCTTCATGATGTGATATAATTGTCTCGTTATGCAGTGATTATATTGAAAAAAAACGAATGAAATAAAGCTGAAAAAACAAGGAAAAATAAATAAAATATGGTGGTGGTGGTAAGGGGTCATAAAGTGTGGGGGTGGGTGGGTGCGGTTAAAGGTTTGGGGAAATGGGTGGATTGGGGAGCAGTCTGCCTCCCCCCAATGTAAAACAAATGCAATCTTTTTTTTCCGGTATTATTTCATTGACTATTTTTTGATTTGTTGAAATCACATGTAACCAATTGTCTCGTATCATTTTTATTTGTTCCCTTATGCCTCTTGTGCTTCTTTACCTTTGAAAACGCAGAGGTTTCTCTCAAGCATGCATTGCCACCTCTATCCCTCTCTTTGAATTATCTGTATCACCAATTTGATATACCTTCTTATCTAGAGATAACCAAGACCTCAGTGTGCATCACTTAACTATCTACATTCACTCACCCACTGTGATGGATCACTAAACATAAACCACTGTTACAGCTAACATTTCAATTTTTTTGTATGTGTTCTTGTTAGCACTAACAGTTACTGCGTGAGAAAGGGAACATGGTACACCTCGACCCTCTAGGTTGATAGCTCAGTGAGTTAAGTGCTTCCATCTGACATGGAGAAAATGTGCACATCAGAAGTCTGAGTCCAAAAAGAGTTGAGCCATTCATTCATTCATTCTTCCAAGGTTCATAAATTGGGTAATCACAACAAAGAATATTTTAGTGCTTGAATCGGTGGAACTCCAGCCCAAAGTAATTTACAAATAACACCTTGTGATGCACTCGTTTACACATTTTGTGCAGAAAATGCATATCTCTTCAGATGTATTGCCTGACAACCCTACCTTTTGCAAACACAAAATGGAGGAGTATCATTCCATTGTGAAAAAATATAATGAGTTTTACCAAGTGGCGCCTTGTGATTATTTTTAATAGGAGGGGTGTCAATGTTAGCCTCGAATATTGAGGAACACCCAAGTGCATCTAGGGAGTTCAAACCAACCCATAGGCGGTTGGGGGCGTTCTAATGTGTTAAAATGGTGAATTTTCTAACATAATTTATGTGAGAATTTGGGTAAAAAAACACAAAGCTTTTAATCAACTTTATATGTGGCAGAGCACATTTAAGAATTCCATGCACGTCAGTCACCAACAGTGTAGAGGAGCTTTTTCCAAAACATTTTCATGATGACTTTTCTAACACTATATGCAAGTATAAAAAAACATGCTGGCTGTGCCCATAAATATCCATGCAGACTACACCAATAGATGCAATTATTACAATAGAAGATCTTACTCATGTTGCCTTTTTCCTGTAAAGATGTCATGCCACAGTAAGATATTATATCTAATCTGACTGCACCAACGAAAGCCATTCTAAAAACATAATAACACTGATTTTTGCTTCACTCTTCATGTCCAGTAAAGAATACCATGCCACATAAGAAATTATAGCTAGACTGGCTGTACCCAAGTGTGCCAGCCATCATGTTTTCTTTATCCTTGATGCTGGATACAAATACTATGTCACATTAAGAAAGTATAGCTAGACTGGCTTCATCAAAGTATGCCAGTCTAGCTATGTATAAGGCATTAAATAGGCAGTGTCACATAGCAATTTTCCATGCAATGTTGTGGGTTTGCTTATTAAATTACCATGTGTGTAGCACAGTTAGCTATTTAAATCATACTGTTTAATGAAACAGCAGATGACCCTGCATTCTTATCTGGCCTTCAGGGCTCTCTCCCCTGTCTTTGCTCTATTCACTGCAAGGACAAAGGGACTATAGGAGAGAGAATGCATCAGTAATCATCTTCTCCGCTCTTAAGTGGCAAAGGCCTGTGTGGGAGTGCAAGGCAAGAAAAGTTATTTCTTTTTTTTAAAATATGTGCAAACTAGTAGTAGTCAGAATGACACTTTTATTATGCTAACTATATCCTGTTTGTCAAAGACCAATATTTGTTAACTTATTTTTTTTATAAAGAGTCCTGCAGATCCATTCCTAAATGTTAAAGTTGTTACATAATGCTTAATTACAGTATTGCGCCTGTAAAATACTGTTTTTCAGTAAAGTTTAGGTTAGGGTTTAGGTCAGTGTACTTAAATCTCTTGATTTATCAAATTATTATTATTTTTATTTATTTGCATTAATGTGTTACAAAACATTTGCAAAAATAAATTACACACTCCTCCCTTCCCCATATCCTTTAAAATAATTTGAAAAAGAAAAGAGATAAAATCCAGAAAAAGAAGAACTGGTAAGTAACTGAAGGGGGAAAGAAAGTGGAAGAGGGAAGAGGGAGGAAACATTCTTCTCACACCACAGAGTTGGTTATCCACTGGTAGCCCACATCTGCTCCTTAGGTTTCCACTATGGCAGTATCTCATTCATAAATGCTACTGCTGCTAATACCATGGACACCTTTTTCCCCACTTAGAACATAGGCCCACCAGACATCCTCGCTCATGGTTGGAGCGTCTTTAAGGTATTGAAAGAAAAGTGAAGTTCTGGTTTCAGTCAATCCCGTACAGAACCACAATAAGTGTTTTAGGGCTTCCACTTGGTTCTTTCCTGAGATAAAACAGCATTTGTTCTCTTTCAGGGCTTTTGGCAGCCACCTTGACCCAATTATTTCATTTGTCAAATGAAGGCTCAGTCTAAACCGGAAAAACGTATCTCTGTGGTATCTAGATGGGAATTTAATCAGGTATGTAGGTAAAACACCAAGGGCCCTTGTTTTGTTGACCATCTTCCAGTGTAGCTTGTAGGCAGAAGCCTCATTTAGCGTCAAGATCCAATCATGCTCTGCCAGTTTAATTTTCGGTTTAGATGGATTGCTATTCAGCTCTTCTTCGGTGGACCCAAGTTCCCTCACTTTGGCAAGGTTTCCTTCGACCCATGCTTTCAGCGCCCTGTTGTTCCCTTCGTGATTTCTTTGTGGATCAGGTACATAATAAGTATGTTATGGCCAAAAACACACTTCCTAAATATGGCCAATTGCTTCCATTCCACAGTGGATTTTAGTGATTGGAGTAGTTCTCTCCTCAGGATTTGGATAGGCAATGACCTCTTCACTCTCAGGACTCTTTCCCAAAAGATGCCCTCCAAGCAGTGGCGTAACAGGGGCCCCCACAGCCCCCACCATGCAGGGGTGGGGGAGCCTGCCAGCACATGTCCTGGGAGGGGGCCCCACTTGAAGAAAAAAAAAAGTTTTTTTCTCAACAAAAAAATAAAGTTTCGTTTTCAATTCACTCTGCATTAATAAAGACATTATTTCTGTAAACGAAATCATTTCTTTATGAAGGCAGAGTGACTACAAAAAGAAACTTTCTTTTTGAAAGCTGAGGGCTTCCCCCAACCCATGACATGGAAGACCCTAGGCTGGAGGGCTCCATGTCATGGGGTGATGGGAGCCCTATGATAAAGACATTATTTCTGTTATGGTTCAGTCCTTGACTGAATAATTTCTTAATGAGGTTAGAGTGACTTCAAAAAGAAACAATGGGGCTCATTCTGACCATACCGGCCCGGAAACAACGGTGCTGGTAATATTACCGGCACCGTTGTTTCTGGACTGGCATATTACAGGTCTACCTGCTGGGGCCACTGTGCCCGACCCTGCCAGGCACAGTGGCCATGGTAGGGTGACCCGTCACAGAATCACCGGCACCGTTAACAACGGTGCCGGTGCTTCCGTGTACCCAATCCCATGGAGGTCTACGGGAATCCACGGGAATGGGGATTACCGAAATTACCGGTGCCTGTCTTCCCAGGCGCTGGACTTGGAAGAGCCCCGTGGCACCGGGAAGTAAGGCGCTGGTAATTTTTTACGGGTCTGGTGGCAACCCTCCATAGCGCCGGCATGGTTACCGCCAGACCCGTAATGCGCCCCAATTTGTTATTGGAGTAATAGGGCTCCCCTCAAGCCCATGACATGTGAGTGTGTGTGTGAGTGTATGGTGAAAGGGTGCACACTTAAATGCATAGGTGGCTGCCTGTGTGAGTGTATGGTGAAAGGGTGCACACAAATCTATGGGTCGCTGTGTGTGTGTGTGTGTGTGTGTGTACAGTGAAAGGGTGCACACTTAAATGTATGGGTGGCTGCCTGGGTGTGCCTGTATGGTGAAAGGGTGCACCCTTAAATGTACGGGTGGCTGTGTCAGTCTACCTGTATGGTGAAAGGGTGCAC
Organism: Ambystoma mexicanum; assembly: GCF_040938575.1. Taxonomy (NCBI): domain Eukaryota; kingdom Metazoa; phylum Chordata; class Amphibia; order Caudata; family Ambystomatidae; genus Ambystoma; species Ambystoma mexicanum. The sequence goes on from NC_090941.1 coordinate 863,101,926, forward strand.
ACTTAAATGTATACATGGCTGGGTGTGTATATGGTGAATGGTGTGTGTGCTTGTGTACAGGGGCACAACAAAACCTACATTTCGGGGGGCTATGTTGTGAGAGGTGCTAACTTCACGGGTGGTGGGGAGGGGCAAACCTATTTGTGTGGGGGCATCTAACTTCTCTCAGCATTTTAATGAGACTATTCCTGTGCAGCTTCAATGTTACACGCAGTTAACCCTCTCCTTTCAGTCTCCTATTGCCTCTCTACCCTTCCAATCACTCCCCTGGCATGTAAGTACTAGACCCACATCGCGATTTCAATTGCCTAAAAAATGTGGCATTTGAATGCAGGTACTAACAGTGAAATGCTTTGCGTTGGTAATTGCCGTTTAACATCTGTGTCCTGTTCTGTCCAGCAACTGCTCTAAAGGTCAGCCAGGTCGAGTCAACATAGTCCAAAATGTCAGGGGGGAGTGCTGAAGCCCAGTTAACTCAATGGTGTTGCACCACTACTTGTGTTTAATGCCTTGATTACTCCTAGCCCTATTCTTCCTCGTCCAAGTATTTATGTATGAGGCAGTACTTGTGTACTCTGCCTCCTACACAAATACTGGGAATAGGTAGAGGTACATGGAGGTAATGCCTGACTTAGCTACCTGTAATGTTCATTACTCCTAGTCCCACTCTTCCTCATCCCAGTACTTACCTATGAGGCAAGGAGCCTCATACGTAAGCTCTGGGACAAGGAAGAGCGATGTGGAGGTAATTCTTGGCCAACAGAGCTTATTTTGGATGTTTGTGGTACGGGGTGGGAGGGAGAGGGGATGTGTGGGGGGACGCGATTGTGCGATAAATCATATGGTTGTCTATGTCCAGGCTAAGCAGGCATGATATGTGGTATTAGTGGCTAAAGAGGCATTTTGGTGTAGCCAGTCTAGTCATTCCTCAGTTTGGTATGACTTTCTTTTAACTAGGAATTTCTGATAAAGCAGTCCTGCTAAGTGTAATTGCCTGGCTAGATTTGCATTTGGGTGCTGCCAGTCTAGCCATTTCTTACTGCAGCATTGTATATTTTTCTGGACATCTGTGATAAAATGATATATGTTATGTTATGTTATGTTATGTTATGTTATGTTAAGGTACTTGTATAGCGCTCCATCACCAACGGAATTGGTCCCCAGGCACTCTGGTGGATCTGCAAACGAGAAGGTGGGGTGGGTTAGTAAGGTGAGGAGGGGGTAGGATAGTGAGAGGAATGGTGTACTGTTGGAAGCTTCAACTAGATATACACCGGGTGCTGGGCTTTGGTGCAAGATTTGGGTCTGTGTCAGTCCGCGTGTGCTGTTGTTGTGGCTTATGTGTTGTTGCGGTAAGGTGAAGTGCGTACGGCTTGTTTTGCGAGAGATGGTTGTGTGAGTTTTTGAGTGAGATAAGTATGCAGAGAGTTTGAGCTTATATTGGTTAGTGGGTTATATGACATTTTGCATGCTAACATTCACAGTTCTGCACTTGCTGACCTATGTAATTCCATCTAAGTGTGGCCCTCGCCAACCTTCACAATCCTATCTAGATACGGCGCAGGCTAATGTTCTAAATTCTAAGTGTGGCAGATGCTAACATTCACAATCCTATCTAGATACGGCGCAGGATAATGTTCTAAATTCTAAGTGTGATAAATATATAATATGATAAAAGTAATTTATAACGTGCCTTTATACAAGTGTTTCTATATGCGACAAGATAAGGGAGGGAAGATATAGGGAGGACAAGACAAAAAATCTCACTAGGCCTTGTGTCAATGTGAGAACGAGAGGTGCAAGAGGAAAGGGAGGGGGGAAGTTCAAGGGAGAGGGGAGGGGAAAACAGGGCTGCAATGCTCTGAGTAAGTGCTGCCAGGGCAGTGCTGCTATGGGTAGTGCAAGGAGAACAAGGGGCTGCAGGGTTACAGTTACAGCCCCTATGTGCATAAGAGGCATGGAGACAGTGCAAGGGGGACGATCAAGAAAGAGCCTGGACTCAGAGAGACTGTGAGGGTATCCAAGCAACCGGTCGGTACAGCAGACAGGTAGGTCAGCAGGGAGGTAGAGAGAGAAAGCAGAAGCGAAAAGGAAAGTTTTGAGCTGCTTCCGAAACTTCAGATGGTCCGGCTCAAGTTTGAAGGGGCAAGTCGGCCATTCCAGAGGGAGGCACCAGCAGAGGAGAGAGATCTATCCCCCACTCTCTGCCTGGAGAAGCGTCTAACCCTTAGAGAGTTGGAGGTAGCTGAGTGAAGGTCTAGAGAAGGAAGGTATTTTGGAAGAGAGCGTTGGATGTAGTGCGAGCCCTGGCCACAGAAAGCATTGTGGACAATGCAACAGGTTTTGAACTTGATAGATGCAGCCACTGGGAGCCAGTGGAGAGATTTCAGGGTTGGAAAGATATGATCCCTGGGTTTGAGGCCAAGGATCAGTCTTGCCGTCCTGTTCTGGATTCGTTTCAGATGACAGAGAGTAGAGGAAGGCAGAATGAGAAAGAGGCTATTGCAGTAGTCCACCCTAGAGAGAATCAGGGCTCTGGAGACTGAGCTTCTGGGGGAAAGTGAGAAAGGGTAGAGTCCCTTTGAGGAGAAGCAGCTGGTAGTGGAACTTCTTGGTGACATCCGAGTTGTGAGTAGAGAAAGAGAGAGTGGCTTAGAAGATGACACCAAGGTTTTTTGCCTCACAGGAAGACGAAGGAAGCGGGCCCAAGGTGAACAGCCAGAGTGAGAGAGGGAAAGCTGGTGCCAGGGTCCCAATGAGAAGCATCTTCATCTTCCTGGCATTAAGGCAGAGATCGTTGGAGGCGCACCAATCCTGAATTGTGGATAGACAGTCAGGAATGAGCAAGAGAGGAGAGGCGTATGAGGGGAGCCTGAAGGAAAGCTGAGTCATCCGCATAACACTGAAAGTTAGGGGAGAAGGTAGAGATCAGGTGGGCCAAAGGGGCCAAGTAGAGGTTGAAAAACCAGGGTGAGACTATAGAACCCTGGGTAATGCCACAGGCAGAGAGTTTGGGACCAGGATGGACCCGGGAGGGCGGGGAGGTCCGAGAGGAAGGAGGTCAGTCACTCCAGGGCCTGATCCGTGATGCCCAGGTTCTCACAGAGTCGATTGATCAGGGTGGCGGTGTTGACCATGCCGAAAGCAGAGGAAAGAAGGAGGGTGAGGACAGAAGGAATGCTGGAATCGAGGTTAGAGAGCAGATCTTAACAGTTGTTCAGGAGAGCAGTTTCAATGCCTCTGGCAGCTCTGAAGCCAGACTGATGGTCATGGAGAAAACCAACATATTCAGTGTGGAGAGAAAGCTGGGAGATGGCAAGCTTTTACAAGAGTTTGCCCAAGAAAGGGGTAATGGAGTTTGGGCAATAGTTTGCTGGGCAGGTTGGATCAGCAGACGGCTTCTTGAAGAGTGGGTGCACAAGGGAGTGCTTAAGGGGAGAGGGGAACGTTCCAGTGGCTAAAGAGTGATTACAGAAATCGGCCAGGTCTGGAGCGAGTGTGTCAATATGCTCCTGGTTGGTTCTGGAGGAGCAGGGGAGCACCTGTTTGGATGACACTTTCATAGATTGGACTTGTCAAGAAACCTTGTCAAGTGTTGTCAGAGAGAAAGAGGAAAAGGGAGGGGGAGAGGTAGAGATGGTAAAAGGGTACCGAGAGAGGAGGAGGAAGAGGACGAGGAGATAGAGGACAGGATGTCCTGAGATTTAGCAGAGAAGTGAGAGGCCAGAGCCATACAGAAGGCCTTGGAGGGAACAGGAGAGGTAGAGATCGCAACAGTATTGACCAGTTCCTTGCATATTTTAAAGAGTTTGGCCATGTTGGTAGAGGCAGCGGAGACACAGGCTTTAATGTGTGCTCTCTTCTTGATGAGTGTCATTGCTTTGACTGGAGACTTGGTGCAACCAGTCTATGTATGTCTAAATGTGGCCTGGCATGCTTTACTGTACACTGGTCTACATTGTGCAGCCAGTTGGACATGTTTTCATTGTGGCATGGCATTTTTTATAGCAAAGCATTAATGTTTCTGTGCACTGTTGGTGACTTACATGTATTGGATTGGTGTTACTCTACAAAACAATTGCAAACACTGTAGCTCTATAGCCAATTTTTCTCAGAAAGTGTGCTGTATATTGCATTAAAAAACATATTTATATCTTTCTCCTAGTGCTGTGTGCGGCATACCCCAGCAGCATGTTCGTGTATATTGCGCAAGTGTTACAATCTAGGCCGGCCCAGAGTGTGGCACGACCCGTGATTTGTTGCCGAGTTGGCGGGGCCCTCAGCATGGCTTGCAGAGGAGCCCCCACATGTTGTGTTACACCACTGCCTCCAAGGTTGGCCAAATATTATTTAGGATCCTCAGTGTTGCATCAGATCCATATGTTAGTGTTGGTACCACTTTCCTCTTGTAGAAATCTATGACAGGAATCATTGAGAAACGACCAAATTTTGTATTCAATATAATTTCCTGGCTTGCCAAAGATGTGGCTATCAGCCGCAGGGAATCAGTAACCAGGGCTTTAATGTAACTGTTATTTATCCGTATTCCCAAATTTTTGAATGCCTCAACTTGTTCAATTTGTTCATGATCAATTTTTCACTTAAAGTTTGACTTTGTTTTTTTCGATTTCTCCATCACTAAAATTTTCGTTTTTGCTGTATTTATCTGACGGTCGTTTTCCTCCACGTACTTGCTTGATTTGTCTAATTGATGCTGTAGCCCAATAGTTGTTTGGTCAATTAATACCAGGTCATCAGCGTCTAATAGGCGGCTTAGTTGACCCCCGCCTATCTGTGGAGGAAAACTGTTTGCAGTGTTTAAGGTTAGGTTGAGGTGTGTCAAGAACAGATTGAAAGGTGCTGAAGCCAGAGGACAGCCTTGTTTAAGGCCTCTGTATGTAGGTATTTCCTGAGACAGTAGACCACTTTTATTCAATCTAATTCTCATGTTGGTGTTTGAGCGGAGCAAGATCAGTGGTTCTAGGATCGATTTTGGGCAATTGCAGGTCTGCAATTTGCTCCATAGACGAGATCAACCCACCTGGTCAAAAATGTGTGTGAAATAGACAAATGCTAAATAGATCCTTGATTTGTTTTCCCAAACCATCCCCTTCAGGATGTTTAGAGTCAGAATGTTTACACCTGTGCCCATGCCTCGAATGAATCCTGTTTGGAAGGGGTCCTTCCTTCCTACCATTTTGGACCACTCATTCAGCTTTTTGAGGAGCATTGATCCAAAGATTGATCCAAAGATTATTCCAATGACGTCAAGTAGAGCAATTGGCCAATAATTATTGGGATCTTCCCTCTCTCCCTTCTTAAATATCAGAATGACTATTGCGGTTTTCCAAGATTCAGGGAGGCAACGGTTGTCTAAAATATGCCTGAACAGGAGATGGATAAACCTAGCCCAGTGTGCTGGATTTTGTTTAAATATTGCGTTGGTCAGGCCACTGGGCCCAGAGCATGGGAGTTGTTCAATTTCATACGTGTTTCTGTAATTTTGCCGATTTTGTGTGGAACATTCCACATCACAGGATTCTTGCTTGGTTCAAAGATAGTGCAGGCCTTTCTTTCTGCATAAAGCTTCTGAAAATGAGTTACCCATGCTTTGTCCGTGACACTGTTTATCTCAGGTAGTGACGAGTCCCCAGCACAGCTTTTCAGCAACGACCAGAATTCAACTGTCCTTCTCCCACAGATTGTTTTTAAAGAAAAATCTGAGTCTTGCTGGTGCAATCCCAACCTGTGAGCTTGCCTTGTGCAACACCGACTGCACCCAGCTGCACAGAGCCTTGCACTGAAAACTGTTTTCAGAGCTTTTTTTTATCATATTTATTTATGTATTTATGTACCCTCATGCAACTAACCTTTGGATTTTACAGACACTCATCTCACTAATGTCTTCAGTGGTACATATAAATGCTGGATTGTAGCTCATTTTATGTCTTGGGTAAAAATAACTTCTGGTGACATTAAAAATATTCATAGAAAATTGCTAATAAAATATGTTTGTTTGCTAATCAAGAACATTTTACTTAGCAATCTCTGCTAATCAATTTTTTAAAACTAATTTATGTCTTCACATAATAGCAGTCATCATGTTTGTGTTACCCTCGGTGCCCTATAAAAAAACATGCCACTATAACAAAAGTATAGCTAGACTGGCTACACCAAAGTACACTAGCCTAGCTATGTCATAGAATTCCAATGCCACCAGTAGTAACCCACCCCCAAAGAAGAGGCCTGCTCCCTCTCATACACACTGTGCAGGGCAGGCACACACATGCTCTCATTCACACAACATAAACTCACTCATCCACCCAAGCATTCACAAAACATATACTGCCTCATTTAGTCAGACATTCAAACAGTCACACAACAAACACTCTCTCATTCAACCAGACAGTGAATTATTCATACAACATACACTCCCTTATTGAAGCGCAGATTCATGCATTCACACAACATATGCTCATTCACCCAGGCATTCATACAGTCACACATCAGATACTCACTTATTCACCCACGCATTCAATCATTCACACAGCATAGACTCTCTCATTGACATAGGCATTCAATCATTCACTCAACATATACTCTCTCATTCACCCAGGCATTAATGCTTTCACGCAAAGTATACTCACTCATTAACCAAGGTATTCACACAACATATACTCAATCATTCACCCAGACATTCATACACTCACACAAAATACACTATTGCATTCACCCAGGAATTCATGCATTCACATAACATGATCATGCATTCACCCAAGTATTCAATCATTCACACAGCATATAGTCACTTGTTCACCTAGGCATTCAATCATTCACACAACATAAACTCTCTCATTCACACAGGCATTAATACATCCACACAACATACTCTTTCATTCACTTGCACATTCAAACACTTATATAAAAAAGAAAAAATTCACAGATGGACATATTCCCACACGCACGCTCAGATAACCCAACTTGCAGTAAATGTTCACTTACCTCACACCTTCAGCACTCCAGCACCATCCACAAAAGTGACCGGAAGGGTGCAGAGCGTGCTGGCTGAAAGAAGAGAGGTCTCCTTTCCTGACAATCAGCATGCTCCTATGCTAGTAACTTAATGATGAGAGCTGGTGTGCCTGACCTTCCTATGCCCCGCTGGCCTCTCATTGCACTCTGTGCATTTTTCCAGAGCCCTAAGTGCTCCCCTTTGAAAATAATAAAAAAAATATAGAGGGGGTGGAGAGGGAGGGGGGCTTCAGCTTCAGGCAGCACACTCCCCCTAAAAATAATAGGACTGTAATGTCACTCAAATGAGGCAATGTCGCCCACGCGCCTCCGAGTCCATACATATGAGCTGACTCTGCTTTTATCAAGATCATTAAACTTGTTAGTAACTGGTGGGGGTGTGGCTTTGTCCTCCCAGACAATGGGAAGGCTCGGAACGGGGCATTACCATGCAGTTATCCTGCTGCTCTGAGCCTCTTCATGGCTGGAGGCACCCATCTCCCCTGCCGGGGAACAAGGTAAGTGGCCCCCACTCACTCCCCATCTACTACCTCCCTTTGCCTCAAATGTCCCTCCCTCCCCCTTACCTCCCACTTGCCTTCTCATTCTTGTCCTGATCGGGGAGCAGACGTGCCGGTACACTTCTGTCCCTGCAGTGTTCACTCCAGATCTGCAACATGCTGTCATGTAAAGGGAGAAGGGACTACTTGTAGTCCCTTCACCTGTTCTATATCGGCCATTGTCCTTGTTTATTTTAAAAAACGTTGTTAAATGGCCACCATGAAAATGATGAATGCACTCCGTTTCCCATGCCAGCCATTTTTTTTGTTGGCCAAACTGCCAGCATGTCTCGCAAGCCAAAAAACAAATTATTAGTATCCCGTTCTAACGGGCCGGGGTACTAATAGCAATAAGCCCTTCAACGGTGGTTGAGTAGGGGGGATTACTGCTCCAGATAATTCCCCAGGGCCTGGGACCTGGGGCAGTACCCAACGCGCTAATGCCCCCCCCCCCACACCCTCCCATGGTGTTTATAGCTTGTGTTGCTGTTTTTGTTTGTAGTAGTAAGGACCCTGGAAACATAGTTCATGCAAAACTAATAAGAGGTAACAGAGGCCACCAAATTAATACCACAATGCACTGGAAGTAATAACGGAATTAGTTGGAATTCCAATCTGTGTGTCTTTATGAACATATCTCTGGAAAAAAAATAGTCCTCATGCTTCCTAAGACTTTTTTATTTAGTAAATATGTGCAGCTAGCGTTTAGGTGATGTTGTTGAAAGTTCGGCATTTGGTTGTTAATATCGCATTTGTATTTCATGTATAATTTTCCTTATTTACCACGAAAAGTCTCGTTTTCAGATCATGCTCCTGTGTTCTTATCAAGCATTTCGTATTCAAATCTGCTATGGATGAAACCTCCGATACCATAAAGGTGTCCCGGGAAACAGAGAATGTATCGCCAGTTTCACAGTAATTGCCCTCTTTGCACTTTCCACTGGCTGTGACGTCAGCTACCACTGCATGTTAAACCCATCGCCCACCTTTCCACGGGGCGCAGTGCAAACGAACATCAGCAATGCCACCTACACCAGGCCCTCTAATGACTTGGCACCTCGGCCTCTTTCCCGTGTCTCTTCTCTCTCACCCTCTTTATTCTTTTGCTAGGGCGAGCTAAAGGGATTAGTCTGTCCTTCGCCATCTTCAAGCTCTTCACCCCTGCCTCTCTCCTGTCATGCGCTCAGGGATGTGGATCACCCCTCACTGTGCAGGGAGACAGCTCATGTGATGCCAGGGCCAGGCTGCACGCCGCATGCCGCCTTTTAACTTTCTCTTTCAAGCCTAGCAACATCCTGACACCCTCCATGCTTCATCCCAACTTCATTTCGAGCTTCAGCGCTGCAGTGTTCGGGTCACCAGACCAGCCAACCTCCCTTCCCGGGCATCAGTCTCGTTTTGCTCGTGGGCTCTGCGGATTTAATGACGGCAAATGGCAGCGGCAAGGCTAGTATCATACATAATCCACCACCATCTCTACAGGACGAAACAGGTGGCGTCTTGCTGTCTGACGCTCTCAAGAGTGCTTGAGTTACAGTCCGCGGGTAACAATAGAACGCTACATAAACGAAAATATTCTATGGAGGATTGCTCAGGGGTAAAGCGCTCGCCTTGAAAGCACAACGAAGCAGAGTAGCGCAGATTCGATCCCCGGGTCCGCGCTTGGAAACCGCTGGGTATTAAGTGCATTTTAAATAAACAATTACCCTTGCAGTATGCATGCCAATCACACAGGATAATAATGCAGTGCGTTTTCCTTTCAACATTCCCTTGTAAAAAAAAGTCGGTGCGACTCCGATTTGACATTGCAATTCTGCTGCAGTAGAACAGCCTCGTTGTGTGCTGGGTTTGAGGGGCACGGGGAATGTGTCTTTATGCCCCCAGCATTCTGAGGGAAGATAACACAGATTCTAACATTGTGTGGCTTTTTGGGGTTTGGTACACCGCATACCTAACAGGCTGGGGCATCCATGGCAATCACACAGCACTATGCAAACTACTGCTACTCCGTATTGTCTTGCCATGCTCCAACTGAAGATGTCGTGCTTATATTTCATCTGTCAAATGTATGTTAAATATGAAATTACGTCATGAGCATTTGATAATGTAATACATTTGTCACATGAATATTTATATTATAGGGCGGAGGTCCTTTAATAATTGGCCTTTCCAAACATTCTATTGCTAATAACTTCTGACTCTCGTGATGGATTTGGATAAAGGTTTCCAAATAAAATGCCTGCTGGGGGCTCATCCAAACGGAAAACTTTGGGGGAAAATTCATTAAACAGTTCAAAAGTTATCAAGGAAGAAAAAAACGGTTTTCAGGTCCACTCCCATTCATTTCATCAAAGAGAAAAAGGTGCTTCTATTGAATGCAGGAAGTGCGAAAAGCACTGTCTAGATTTGCAACAAACGTGGGCACAAACCGCTGTAGATGTGCCTTTTCCTAGTTACTGGTAAAACCGTGCATTAGTTTGGAAATAATTAGGTAAAGATGGGGTGCCACCGTACCCTAAAATCTTCTATATATCTACTATGGTGCATTATATCAGTGAGGCTTTTAAGAAATGAAAATCCACCTTTTTCCCCCCCTCAATGCGAGTGATTCCCAAGGTAATTTCGAGGGAAGCTGTCATAGAAAAGGGCCCAACAAGATATTTGGAGGAGGGAAAGGGGATGTTCCTTATCAGGGTAGAGGTCGAAGGGGGGAAGGGGACCACATGTGTAGCGGGCAAGATAGGGTGGGCTGTGGACCATTTTCGTCTTACTGGTGGAATCACGTGGGATTCCTGCAGAAATGTTGCGCAAGGTGCGCTGAAAACAAAATGTGCCACACAAACAGGCGAGTCAAAGGGGGTAATAGGAATGGTAAGGGAGGATTTACGCAGTGGGGGCTAAGAAAGAGGAAGGGGGCAAATGGCATTTTATACTTTGACTGAATCAGGGCCTTAGGTCATGCCCTAGACTCCAAATCCCACTCAAAGTGGTCACTGGCCATGGTCTTGAGCCCTTTGGCCAGGCCATGGTCTTAGGCCATTCCCTTTACCCAGCACTGAAAGTTGCCACTTACTTTTCAGCCATAACCCTGGGCGTGGAAAGCCATCCAAAGTTTCCACTCGGCCTGACCTGTGGCCAGACCCAGCCACTACTATACCACCATTGTGGGTCCAGGGTTTCTTGGCCGGTACGGGCTGCCCAGTGGCTGGGAACCCAAGTGACCCTGGTGAATCAGCGGGATATTACAGGACCAGAGCGAGGACCATTCCATGTGAGCTTATCTTTGGGCTGTCCCAAGGATCTTTGGATCAGGCGCCTGAGCCTGTTGGCAAATCAGCCTTTTTATGCCCTGTGGGGGCATATTGCACTCCTCTGTGAACCCCTTGACCATGCTTAGAGTCAAATGGCGGTCCTGTCAGCTGCAATATACACACAATGCAGAACCCTATCACAAGTATGCAAATAACACTGGCCATTTGGAAACATTTTCCAGGTCTCAAACTCCACATATTGTTTTTGCTGCTCTGGTGGTCCCATACTGAAACTTCATGAATTTTGACCCCCTAGAACTAGCTTTGCGGGTCTGTGTATAGTTTGAGTGAGGTGTATACATTTTCAGTATCTTTTAGAGTTCATCCCACTGTGTTCAGCCTCCACAATTTCAACCCCCTGAAGATTGTCCGCTCTAACCACGAAGGTGGAAACAAGTCACACCATAGGGGATGTCACACCGCATTCCACATGTCAAAGGATTACACTGGACAATAAACAAAGGCCCATGTGGCTCTTTCTAAGCCTGTTTTCAAACCTAAATAGAACACACGACACATGCGTGTATACAAACGAAGAGCAAGTATACTTTGGACTGATAAAAGGAGCAATGAGCAGCATATACCATCTTGCATTATACAGAACCATTTCCCACGTCCTTATACACACATATAACTCTGCATAAATGCACCCAGACGGTGGCTCTCTTCTGCTTTCTGCTGATTTCAAAGACAGACAAGATAGATGACTTGTCCCCTAATTTGCCCATTTCCAGACATCTCACTCTTCAGACACAAACGTGATGTCCAGCTTTGCCATTACTGATCCCATGCTGTTTTTGTTCTGTCTATGTCACAATTCCTTTAGAATCCATGTGCTCCTTTGTCTGCATCACTCTGGCTCCATGAACTGAATTCCTCTGCAAAAGGCCATATACTCATTATTGAGGACCGTGGGTACTTTATTCAATTCATAATTAGCATAACTGTAATTATTAGAACGTAGGGTCAACATGAGAAATCATTGTGTGTGGCTATTACACATTTCCCGCATTGAACGTAATCCAAATTTGCAAAAGAGAGGTATAAAAGGCGATTTGTATTTATGACGCCTAATTGACATAACCTTTAAAATGGATATCTGGCCCAGAAATTCTCATATGAGAAATAATATAATGAATGCAAGTTCATTACTAAAATGTCTTAAAGAATTAAAAGTCTGCGTTTTTTATTACCCAGCCGAGGCACCGTGCGTCGGGATCGCCCATTCCGAGTGATTCATCCGCTCGTTTCCACGCAGCTCGAAGCTCGCTCTGCAAGGAGGGGAAGGAAGCTCGGGTTTTAGGAATGTGCGAGGCGTCAAGGCTGAGAAATAGGAGCAATGGATTTTGGTTTACTGCTCCAGGGCAAGCATTAATGAACAGCACGAACAATCAATAATGCACAGCATTATAGAACTTCACAGCACCCCCGATCCATGCAATGGACATGAATATTGGTTTTTACAGATGTTGTTGAGAAATATCATTACACGTCAATTTCAAATGCATGTTTCCTAGTGGAGTTCTTCCGGGATTCAATATGGGTGCATTAGGTACATATTTATTTTCTAATAATAAAAGAAAACATTTGCATTCACCATATGCAGTTGTTATAGGACAATAATAGATCACGGGATATTATTATTATTATTATTACTATTATTACTATTATTACTATTATTATTATTATTATTATTATTATTATTATTATTATTATTATTATCATTAATATTAATATTAATAAACTAATAATAATAATAATAATAATAATAATAATAATAATAATAATACAAATAACAATAACAATAACAAAAACCCCAGCTATTTTAAATGTATTAATAATGATAATAATAATAACCTATGAAATGTGGCAATGCATAATAAAAAGTGGATGTTGTATAATGTCCAACTGTAAAAGCAAAAGACACCTCTGAGAAGGCCTATTCAAAAGCAGGTTACTTTTACTTTTATATGCAGAGTCTTGGCAAACGCATTAGGAATCTAGCTTGCCAGAATCTGAAATGATTTCACGGCAATCAGAAATACTTCAAAAGGCAACATGGATTTTATTTATTTATTTTTTGCTTGTTAAGCACTTATACAGCAAGTAAAATACTGTCTCAAAGCGCCCGCAGGGCGAAGGGCGAGAGCAAGGGAATGAAACACATTACAAGCACAATATTTAAAGCAGTGGAGGGAAAAAGGAACAAACCTACTGTGCCTTGTGAGTATTCAGAACGTGCAAGTGCAGCAAGGAAGAGGGCAGAGGATAAGTGCTTGGGGGGGGGTTCAAGCTTATGGGTGAGCCACAGATGAAGTGCATGAATGTTGAGTGCAACACGTTCGGGAGCCATGTTAGGTGTAAGTGCGAACCTTCGAGGGTGGAGGGTGTGCCAAGGGAAGTGCTGAAGGTAGACAGGAGCTGAGATGATTGGGTGTGGGAGGTCAGAGGGCCTAAGGATAGATAAGGGCCCCGGGGACCAATCACAGCAACTGTGGGATTAGCAGAGGAGAGAAGAAGGGAAGGAGGAGGTAAAGAGAAAAGTCTTGAGGAGCTTCCGAAATCTAAGAAAGTCCTGCTCGGGGGCGCTGTTGAGCAGCCGACGGATGCAGTACTAGATTTTTGCTGCTCCGCTTGGGCTGCCCTAACCCTACAATCCTCCTGCATATTGAGTAGGTAAAACCCTACTGCAACCAAATCGGCGGAGAGGGGAAAGCTCACACATCAACCACACGAAATCTCACACATCAACCACACGAAATCTGGGGGAAAATCAGAGCTGGACCCCAGCAGAAACACAGTCTGCAAATCACTGCGGCTCGGCGCGGGAAGGTGCCCGGAACAACCAGTGGGAGGAGGAGCTCTGCTGGGCCGCTGTGGAAGTGGATCGGACCCCCTGAGTAGGACTCAGCTGTCCACCCTACACCCCGGCGGGCACCCAGTGAGGGGACCCTCTCCCCCCCGACCCACGAGACCTGCACGAGACACAGAGATGCTGCTGCTCCTTGCGGATGCTGTGCACCGCTGCAAGGCTTAATGACATCAGCAACAGCAGGAGCCTGCAATCACCCGAATCTCCTGCTCTCCGATGCAGCGGAGGCACTGCAGGGGACACACTTTGCTTTCCTCCCCCTCCAATGCGGCAGGGAAACAAGACCTTGCAGGAAGGCGGAACCACCAGAAATGGACACGGGGGCCCCCACACACACAGCATGCCTTCCAACGGACCCGCACCTCACAAGTAAGTTGGGACTCATGGGGGCCTGGGGGAGAGGGAGCCACCCCGGTGCCAATACTAGTACTCGTGGCCTGGGGCTTGGCAGCTGGCACGGACCCCCCTCCGTCCTCTTGGCATACAGCAACTCCTCTTGGTGCCCAGCTGCCGACCTGCACTTAGGAGACCCCTCAGGGCCCGCAGGCTATTACCGGACTACATTCGGGCCGGGGACCACCGGAACATTTCAGAACTGCTCAGAGGCACACAGTGGTGTCTGCCTAGTGGTGAAGCCACAGGGGCTAGGGAACCCTGACACAACGCCCTGGGCCTGAGAGCCGAGGGCCTTACCCTCCCCGCAGCCTATTAGCACGTCCACGGCATCAAGCCACATCCGCCTCATTTCTAAACCTGGTGCTAGGATAAGACCACCCACCTGCGTGACCACCCGCTTGATATACTGTTGGGCTCCTACAACTGACCCTGGAACAAGCAGGACGCCCGTCCCCAGACCAACCACCAATCAGACTATGATGGGGAGACCTATACTCCGCAAAACCACGGCACAGAGCAAAATTGACAAACTCGCGAAATGGGTCAAACCCCATCACTTACGGACATTATGGCGGCCATAGGTGAATCCAGAACGTCAGTGGAGACAAAACACGAAGGTCTAACCTCAGAAATCTCCTTTCTGCAAGAAGACTGACGGAATCTGACATCTCGAGTGGGAGACACGGAACAGAGAATTTCAGACACTGTTAAGAAGCTAGAAGACCGCCTGGCACATGTGGAGAAGAAGCTTGCCACTCTAGAGGCTAGAGCAGAAGATAGCAAAGGCAGATCCTGCCGCAATAACCTTTGCATCCGGGGGATCCCGGAATGAGAAGAAGGACCATCTATGGAACTCTTCCTGGAAAAATGGCTCTTGGACCTCATGGCACCTAAAAAACTCTCTAACTTTTTCTCCATAGAGAGAGTGCACAGGATTCCAACTGGCAGACCAATACCCGGAGCCCCCTCTACATACGGTGATCACCAAGCTAATGAATTATAGGGACCGGAACACAATCCTTCAAATTGCATGGGCAGCAGGCCCGATCACGTACAATGGGAATCGGATCGGATTTTTCCATGACTATACCCAGGAAGTTCAGAAATCCCGTCAGCCCTATGACTCCATCAAAAAGAAACATGCATCCCTGAACATAAAATATGCACTCTTTTTCCCTGCCACCCTCAAACTATACCACAACAACACAGTCCACATGTTCCATAACCCACGAGAGGCTTGGGAATGGCTCGAGATGCAGGTTCTGTCCTGCCCACACCTGAGAGACCATAGACCGCTGAAAGAGAATGGTCGAAGTACCCTGGAACAGGGCCAAAACCCCATGGGAAGCACGGACGACACAGAGGACAACTCACCTGGCACTGCAGGAAAGATTTGAGGACAAAAGGACATGCTACGCAGCTCACAGGAGTCTGCACTGCCTTCGTGGAGAGGCTCTACTCACTTTTCAACATTCCCCTCTCCCCAACCACCAAATAATCAGCACAGAAAATCAAATTCACAAACTGTGTAGCCCAGGACGGGAATGAAGAGAAGCGGATTAGCCCCTGGGAGTTCTCTGAATAAGTTCTTACTAGTTAATGGTTTTATATGTTAGGGCGACAGGTTCTTCTAGTTGGGGGGAAGTACAGGGTGGGGGGAGTTCAAGGAGCATGGTTACAAAAAGTTACGAAACAGAAAGTCATGAGATCCTCCACTATTGGTGCTGGTTGCGCAGGAATGTTAGTCCTAGAGAAGGGAATACCCAAACTGTTCAGATCTATGTTACACAGTTATATGGCAGTGGCGGGACTGATGTGAGGGACACACAGGGGGGTAGGGTGGGTTGGGACCTTTCTTGAAGGGTGGGGGGCGTACACGACATATGATCCTCCATGAGACCACAAAGCACTGAACACGCTAACTGGACACAAACAGGCCAGCTATCCATGTTGACCTGGAAAGTTAATGGCCTCGGCTCCAAAAATGGAAATTAGTGCTCCAATATCTCAACAGATAATCTCCGGATTTCGCCTTCCTTACCAAGACCCATTTGGCCGGAACAGAATGCAGCTTTTACAATAGATCCAACTACCTGCACACATGCCAAGCAGGGTTTATAAGGGGTGCCAGAGACTCAATGATACTTATCCATAAACAAATCGCCTTCCAGATGAAAAAGGTACGGACCGACCCCTGGTGTAGTTGTGGTAGGGGTTCTGCGGGGCGAACATTGGGACATTATCGCAGCCTGCAACCCCCCCAAACTCACGGGGGAGCTCCTTAATGACCTACAAATAATATTACACGAAGAACGGGCAGATACATGGGTCCTGGGTGGGGAATTTTAACAAGGCGGTGGAGGTCACCAGAGACAGATCACACAAGAGCACGAGAACCAGTGATGGCCCAACCATCTATACACCTTCACCGAAACAACGGGTAAGTCGGATGCCTGGAGAGCTCTGCACGCTAACAACACAGGGTTCGCGTTCTACTCCAATGCGCATATAAGACACTTTCCAGGATCGACTACATCTTCATTCCTCAGAACATCTCCCGCAGACTTATGTCCGCAGTCCTCCTGGCAAGAGGAATTTCGGATCACTCCCCCCTGTTAATCACCTTAAAAGACACATGTCACAAACCGGACGCCACTTGGCACCTGAATACCTACTACCTGGGATTCCCCGAAATAGTTGAGGGACTCACACATAAGACCAGCAAATACTTTGAGAAAAATGATGGCTCTGTAGAATATCGATCACAATGTGGGAGGCATACAAAACAGTCCTGCGCGGACAAGCCATCTCTATGGTGACGGCTCACCAGAAAAGGTACACACGGGAGATCAAAGAAGCAGAAAGACAGGTGTCCAAACGTGAGACCCAGCTCCCAGAGCAGGGCACTAAAACCACACAGGAGGCCCTGTCAACTGCACAAGAGACCTTAAGAAACATAGCTCTAGACAACGCTCGGACCGGCCACTGGTCGATCCGGAGCCAGATCTATGAATGAGGGGATAAGGCAGGGAAAACCTTGGCTTGGCTTGAGAGACGGGAACAAAGCAAGGGTCAGGTATGAGCTATCCAGCAGTCTGATGGGGAATTACTGGTGGCAGATTCAGACATTGTGGAGGCCTTCGCTACCTATTATGAGCATCTCTACTCCCCCTCTACAGTAAACTCCATGTCAGAACACCCCAATTTTTGCGACTCAATCAAACTCCTGCATCTCTCTGAGAGACAGAGAGAACAGCTTGAGCCCGAGATCACAGAAAATGATATGCAGATGGCCCTGCCGCAGCTTTAAACTAGAAAGACCACAGGGCCTAACATCTCATACAACTTAGGATACTGCACCGGTCCTACCACTCTTGAACTACACTAGCCAAGTGGGGAGGGGCAGACGACAAGACCTGCCTCCGGTGCAAGCGTGAAAAAGGTACCTTTTTTCATACAATCTGGGACTGTCATGAGGTGCAGACCTTTTGGGCGACGTGTGCCGGCAGGATTTCCAAGACACTAGGATCCCAGATTCCAATGGACCCAAAACTAATATTGCTCGGGATCTGGGGGGCGGTGGACTTTACCAACCACAAAAAGTTGTTCATCGCGGCTGCGCTGGGAGTGGGAAAAAGTCTGATCACTGCTACCTGGGGTTCAGCGGAAAAACAGAGCCTAACTCGATAGTCCAACAAAGTTACTAGGTGCGCATCCTTGGAACGTCACATCTACAATGCGAGGGGATGCCCCCGGAAATACGAGAAAACATGGGGCAAATGGATGGACGAACAATGAACCCGCACCATCCACCCCCAGTCTGCTACTTGACGAGCCCTTATGCCCCAATGTAATGCTCCTCACTGCTGAAACTGCTGATATGCTCGATACAACATCTGACCCCGCTGCCTCTCATACACTCATTCATTTACTTTCTCTATTGTATGTTTACCTTCTGAATATGTGTAAAACGCAATAGAAATGTAAAAACAAAAAGAAAGTCCTGATCAAGGTGCAGAGAGAGGGGGAAAGTGATCGACCGCCTACCCTCTGTTTAGCGAAACGCTCCACACACAAAGGGCCTCATTACGAGTCAGGCGTTAAGGGGTTAACGGCGCCGTAAACGGCGCCGACCCTTAACACCTGATTACAAGGTCCCTTAGCGCCATGGTGATTTTAACGCCTGCTTTTTGCAGGCGTTAAAATCCATGGCGCTAAGGGACCATGGTGCTAATTACGCCACCGTAATTTACGGTGGCGTAATTAGCGCCTTCCCCACTCCCATTATGCCCCATGGGGCAAAAATGGGAATGGGGTAGGGTAAAATGGGAAATGGGGATTTACCGCCCCACTCACCTTGGAATGGGGCGGTAAATCCGCCATCCACCATGGTGTAAACATAGTTTACACCATGGTGGTAAGGGTACGACCCAGGCGGTAACTTACCGCCTGGGTCGTAATGAGGCCCAAAGAGTTGTGCCAGAGGAACATAGTGGTCTAGAGGGAGAATATTTAGTAAGATAAAGTTGAAGATAGTGACGTCCGAGGCCTAGACAGCCTTGTGGATGATGCAGAGGGATTTTAATCAGTGCAGCAACTGGGAGCCAGTGAAGACTTTTAATGGCAGGAGATATTCCGTCCCTGGGCTTAAGGCCAAGGATAAGTCTTGTTTCCCTATTCTGGATTAGCTGGAGGGTGTGCAGAGTGGAAGAAGGTAGATTCATAAGGAGGCTATTGCAATAGTCAAGCCTAGAGAGAACCAGTGCTTGGGTAACATTGAGCCTCTGGGGGAAAGTAAGAAAAGGGAGAATTCCCTTGCGAAGGAAGATCTGAAAGTGGGACTGCTTGGCAATGTCCTGAGTGTGAGAGAGGATGGAGAGGGAGGAGTCAAAGATGACCCCTAGGTTTCTGGCTTCAGTGGAAGGAGCAGGGGGAGTGCCCAAGGAGGAAGGCCAGAATTAAGAGAAGAAGGAGGGAGCAGGGGTCATGATGGGAAGGCGTTGAGGCAGAGATCGTTGGAGGTGCACCAGGACTGGATGGCAAATAGGCAGTCAGGGATGATGGAGGGTGCAAGAGAGTCAGCAGGTAGTTTGAAAAAGAGTTGTGTGTCATCTGCATAACACTGGAAGTTGGTGGAAAAGGAGTAGATGAGGCGTGCAAGCTGAGCAAGGTAGAGTTAAAGATCCAAGGGGAGAGGATAGAACCCTGGTAGAGAAGGTGCCCAGGATGACTTGGGAACAGCAGTCAGTTAGGACAGATATCAGCCAGTCAGTTTCTGTTCCGAGACACCAAGGGTATCGTGGAGCCTTTTTTATGCGGATGGAATTGTTGACCGTTTCAAAGGCAGATGAGAGATCTAAAAGGATGAGGACAGCTGAGGAGTTGGAGTCCAGAGAAGCAAGCAGTTCTACACAGGTGTTCAGAAGAGTAGTTTCCGTGCCTGTGGATGCTTGGAATCCAGATTGATGGTCGTGGAGACCACCAACAAGTTTGGTGTGCAAGTTGAGTTGGGGAAATGCCAGCAGCTTACCCAGGAAGGGGGTGATGGAAATAGGGCAGTAGTTGGCAGAACAGGTAGGGTCTGCTGAAGGCTTTTTCAGGAGGGGGCGTACAAGGGAGTGCTTATGGGAGGAGAGGAAAGAACCAGTGACAAAAGAATGATTGCAGAAATCAGAAAGTGCGGGGGAAAGAGAGCCAATGTTATCCTTGATGGTCCAGGATGAGCAAGGGGAAACCTGTTTAGAAGAGACCTTCATAGAGCAGACAACTCTGGTAACTTCTTCAGGTGTGACCGGGGAGAAGGAGGAGAAGAAGGAAGGAGGAGGGTGAGGGGCCAAGGGAGGCAATGTGGTGTGGGATGAGTTTGGAGGGTGGCTATTTCTCCAATTAGGATGTCGCTACATATCTGATTAGGATGTCCTGAGTTTTGGTGGGGAATTGAGTGGCCAGTGCATTGCAGAGGGCCTGGAAATGAGAAGGGGGGGAGGAGAGTGTGGAAGGGTTGGCTAGTTCCCTGCAGATTTTGAAAAGTGCAGCCGTGCTGTTGGATGCAACAGAAACCTGTGCCTGTATGTTGACTCTTTTCTTGGCATGGATGGAGAGTCTGTATTGCCTTTGGAGCAGGCGGCAGGCCAGTTTGTCAGAGAATGAGCCTGATGTTTGCCATTTCTGTATCGCCACCTTGCACTTTAATTTCAGGGCCACACATTTAGAGTCGTACCAGGTGTTACACTTAGAGGCAGTTTTAAGGCGGATCCTCATGACTGGGGCAAGAATATCAAGAGTGTTGGTGATGGACAGGTGGAGGTTGCTGAGAGCAGAGTCAGCGGTAGAAACTGAGGTAAGGGGTGATGGGGATGAAGCTGGAAGCGAAGGCAGAAGCTGATCCACATTTCATCGGGTGAATGTTAGTGAACAAGGGTGCCAGGGCTTTTGGAGGTGCGGTCAGAAGGCCAAAGGGACCCAGTTGGGAGGAGAGGAGAGAATGGTCTGACCAGGAGAGAGGAGTGTCTAGTGGGGGGGAATGAGAGGTCAGAGTGTATTAGAGAGTCCAGAATGTGTCCATTCAAGTGGGTTGGACCAGAGGGGAGAATGGAGAGGGAAAGAGAGGTAGAGAGGTGCAGGGGTCACTGAAGAGAGTGGATGCAGAGACAGGGGAGTCCAGTTGGATGTTGATATCATCAGGAGGAGGAGGTTGGAGGTGGATGAATGTAAGGAAGAACACATCAGCCAATTCAGAGAGGAACAGGGTGGTGGTGCCAGGAGGCCGGTAAATCGTAGCAATGGTCAGGGTGGAGATGGGAGAGATACACAACTTGCAAACAAGGCTCTCAAAGGAAGTGTAGAGCTGAGTGGGTAAAATGGAAGCAGTAGCCCACTCAGGGAAGATTAAACAACCCCCCCCCCCACCAGTGCGGTGACGTCGAGCCTTGGAGTTGATCTATAAGCCACCAGGGAGGAGGTAGTCAAAAGCAGTAACTGAGCTGGCATTGAACCATGTCTCAGTAAGAGCGAGAATGTCAAGGTCAATGTCTTCAAGAAGTAGGCAGATGTCAGCAGAGTGTTTGTTGGCTGAGTGAGCATTAAGAGTCGCCAGGTGGATGAGGTCCCTGCGTTTGAAGGTTTTCTGAGGTGGGGTACAAGTGCGTGGTACACCAGTCAGATGAGGGATAGAGAGAGTAGTAGGGGGAGATGCAGGAGAAGAAAGGAAGTTAATGAGAGAAGGCAGGATCCAGTCAAAGAAAAGGAGGTTGAGTTGAGGAACTTGAACCAGGGTAGTGCCTGTGTGATAGACATTAATGAAGTAACGTGAAGATGAAAATCGGGCCAAGAGGACTTCGCACTTGGTGCCACTGTTAATGGGAGAGAATGTGGAAGGAGAGAGGGTAGAGATGAGATGGGGGTCCATAGATCTGGAGAGGGGACAGAGAAGAGGATATCATTGAAGACCTCTCTGGAGGAAGCGCTGACATAGGTGTCTGCTATGCGAAGGCCAGGGTTTGACTTAAGATGTCTTTTTTGTGCTTTTTCTTTTACCGGTCTTCGTGAGATCGTGAGAGAGGAGGGATAGTTGATAGTGTAGCAGTTAGAGAAGATAGGTGAGATGGAGAGTGCCATGGGGGTGGCCAGAGGTGAGTAAAGGAGTGAAAGAAGAGTGGCTGCACAACACAGTTCTATATAAACTCACCAGGAGGCGTAGTGAGTGGAATTAGTCACAAAGGCATAAATGCAATCCCAAAAGTAAGTAGAATATTAGGAGACAGGAGGTGCAGAGATATAAATGTACACACCTAAATTCAATTTTTTAAAAAGGAGGCACAAACGCAATGCTAGACATGCACAGATGTAAAGTACACACACATAAATTCGATTTTTAAAAAAGGTCCAAAAAATCCTGCTGTGACAAATTGACTTCTGCTCTGCAGGAGTCCAAGGATCAGTAGAGGCTAAAGCTCCCACTCAGCCCTCACACTTCTACAAACCAAGAGCCAACACAATCATAAAGGTAAAACAGGCACAGTAAGTGATATACTTTATTCTCCTTTTGTGGTAATATGGGCTAAGGGAAGCCTACACTCTTAAGAGGGGTGTGAATGTGGTTCAGTAGTAACCCAAACAGCAAAGTATAACAGTCCAAAATAAAGGAATGGACAATCAAGAATCTATACAAGAATCTATACAATTATAAAATTATATACTTTAATCAAACACACTAACTAACTAGAAAACACTGTACAAACTCATCTCTGTAGAAGTCATACAGAATATGCAAAGACAGAATAGTTGATGCACTCTTGGTAATAAGACAGTGGGAAAAAAGGCAATGAAAGACCACAACTTTCAAAGGATTTGTTCCTGAGGTTGCAAAAAGTAATTAAAATGACCTATCATCTCTAGGACTCAAAGATGAATCAAGAAGGCAGATATTTGTCAATAATAGCTTTACAAATGTCTTGACTGCTCGACGGTGTCTTCGCATCATTAGCAGGTTCGTTTTGGTTCGAGGATGTGGCAGTCACGATGGCCCAGCGGCAGTCGGGGTTGAATGGTAGGTAGCTGCAGTCTCGAAGTGTCTACTTCTAGCTGTGGAGAATGGTCACCAGTTTCAGTCGGCGGTCAGTGCACAGGCAAGTCGATTCGATGCAGAGGCTCTGTGGTCGCTGCTCATGGGACACCAGGGTCAGGTTGATCCACTTACAAGAGCAGCGATGAAGAAGCTGGTGCTTCAAAAAGTGACTTGGGAAATGAAAAGCTGTGGTACTTCGTTGGATCGAGCCGAGTCAGCAATGTGCTTCAGCTACCGCGGTACAGTGGCAATGGAAGTCAAACAGCAAACGGTGGTTCAGAGAGTGATGAACGGCAAAGGCAGCTTTGAAAGGTCTGGGAGATTTGATTAACTTTGAAAATGCTTGAATCATGGCTCTCAGTGGGTTGGCATTGAAAACACAGGGATCTTGCCTGCTCGGGTTTGATCAGGAACTGTGAGTCCCACTCCAGGGTCTCAAGAGCCAAGGTTAGTCCTTTTCTCAGGCACTCAAACACAGGGGAGGCTGGCACACACCATCAGGTGTCCTGCAAAATAGTGAGGTCCCTTGCAAGAGGGTGGCTGGAAGAGATGCTGTCTTGGTCCGTCAGCAGAGTTCACCCCCAGTCATCCTTGGGAATGGTTCAGAGAGATAGCTCACCTTTGCTTTGGAACAGCAGCCTTCATCCAGGGGTGGATTTCATAGCTAATTCAAAGACGTGGAGGGAGACCTTTTATTTGAATGGTAAAAGTCTTGTTTAGGGATCCAATCCCTGCTCTTGAAATGAATGGACACTGCCATTCTGATATCACACCAAAAGTGATTTGTACTTCAGGAAGTGGAGGGGACAGAAAAGAGGGAGAGGCAGAGAAGAACAAGATGTCAGAATCTTCTCCCACCTGTACATATGTCACCCTGGCTATACTAACCCTTCCCCTTCTCAATAGAAAAAAAGGGCTTTAGAAAATCAGCACCCTTTTGTGAGGGCAAGACCTTTGTGAATGGGTGTGAGATTTGATTCCTGTTCCCAAGCCAGCTTCCTGTAGAGTAGCTGTCCCTGGGGAAAGGGTGTTACCTGCCCTTACAAAGGAACAAAGAGAGGGAATCACCCAAGGCTACAGTCCTGCCTGTGGGCATGGGTAGCCATGTCTGGAACAAAAACAAATAACCCTTCCACAGCTGACCTGGGCCCACATGGCTGACCCATGTGTGATATTAATTAAGTATTTTTTGTCATTTTTCTAGTGTGTACATGGTTTTATTTTAATTGTAATCGTCATTTATATAGCACCTTTTCCCCATTTGTATGGCCTCAATGCGCTTTGACCAAAGTCCATGGATGGGTGATTCTAAGAGTTAAGTTTAAGTCACGTGTGTGCATTCTGCCA
The DNA here is from genome assembly GCF_040938575.1 of Ambystoma mexicanum. Lineage (NCBI taxonomy): Eukaryota > Metazoa > Chordata > Amphibia > Caudata > Ambystomatidae > Ambystoma > Ambystoma mexicanum. The sequence goes on from NC_090941.1 coordinate 863,125,989, forward strand.
CGTAAGGACTAAGGAAGGTTGGCTGAGCTCCAGTAAGTAGCCCTGAGTTCAAGTACATGAGTGGGTGCTATTGGTGGATTAGGATAGACTGCTAGTGCGGGAGATTTGATGTGCCCAGCTAGACCGAATTGTTTACGTAAGTTGTTGGTATATACTAATGGTAAAGGTGTTGAGATACTTCAGGGGTTTCAGTGTGGACGGCTATGCGAGCTTCTATACTGGATTTGCATAGCCATAGCTGCATTCTAGAGTGCATGGATGGAGAGCCGTGCCTTCGGCATTTGTGTCCAGAGAGGTGGTGCGAGTTATACATACCTTAGTCTCGGACAGATTTTCATTCGCTGTAGTTTTCTTAGGTCTCTCAATATGATAGATTGGTCATTCGAGTGTATCTTTTGTGGTGTTAGCATACTACCTTTCTGCAGGACTTGGCTGTTGCCTTTCTTTGAGTGTAATTGGAAATAAATTAAATTAAATAGATCTTGCCACCTATGGCTGAGACCGATAGTATCGTGCCTGTTCCCGACAGAAAGAACCGTCTAAGTGCTTCTTAGTGTGTCTCTGTTCTGACCCTCACAGCTGTCAAAGTGTGTGCCGTGCCCAATAGCCCCAGTTGAACTGGTGCATTTCCTCATTACTCCGAGTGCAAAATATGGGTTTAGTGTTCTGTGTGCTTGGGTAAATCCTTTGAAAATTAGGTTATCACCTCCTAACGTTATGTGTGCTTGGGTAAGTACTTTGATAGTTAGGTAGGGGCATCCAGCTGAGTGTGCGAATCACAGCTGTCCCCTGTTCAAACTCATCCTGCAACTGTTGCTATTGCTAGTAGTCTGTCTGACAGAGCATTCTGTCCCTGCGTCTTTAAGTTGCCACATCCAACTTGCATCACATTTATCGGCATTGTTTAGTGACCACATTGCACAGGTTATAGAGTTGGAGATTAGGGCAGACGGGTGGGGGGGCTCGGAGAGATGGGGTGAAGTTTGATATTTGTGGGAGTGACGGGGGACCAGTACTTGTGTGCGTGGGGCAGAAAGAGAGTGCAAGTTTCTAATGGCGTGCCACTGTGAATGCTGCCGGCACCTGCAGTGGCGTTGAAAGTAGGTGTTAAGTTTGGTATGGGCCTGTACTTGTGTGTTTGGGCAATCACAGCATTGAGTGGGAGAGTTTCAAGAGAAGGGAGGAAAAAGCCAGGTTTTGAGGGCCTTTCTGAATGTGAGGTGATTGTCAATGCTGCCAATGTGGAGGGGCAAAAAGTTCCAGATAGTAGGAGCTTGGACAGAGAAGGATGATCCGTCCAGTCTGGCATAGTTATATTGGGGGATATTGGGGGATAACTAATAGAAAAGCTGCGCCGGATCTGTGTGTCCTGCAGGGCCACTAGAGTGTTAGTTTGTCTTGGAGGAATTCTGGGCTTGTTTTGTGGATGGCACTGTGAGTAATGCTTTAAAGGTAGTTTGTCATCCAATAGAGAGATAGTGGAGGACTCTCAGTGTGGGGCTGAGGTGTTCTCTGGAAGGCAGGCTGAGGAGCAGGCGGCCCGCAGTGTTTTGGACTCTTTGCAGTTTCCTAAGTAGGAAAGCCAGTGTGCCTAGATAAAGGCAGTTTGTGTAATCTAGGCGAGAGAGGAAGATGATGAGGACGGCAGAGATTTGGTACAGATAGGTGAGTTAGTGGAAGATACACCTGAGAATGTGTATCAGTATACCTTACACAAAAAGAAAAACATAAAATTACACAATCCAACAAATACTAAAACACAATTAGACAGTATATATTACAGGGCCTGGTCAAGTTGCTCAACTCATAGAAAGAGCACTTTTTGGGCAGCTTATAACTTTTCCCCTCCTGGAAGAATCTTGGATGAATCCTCACCAAACTTTGTAAAGATAGTATATGGCCCCCTCACAATGAGTTTTTTAAGTGTGGTGCGGTTTAGTCCAGGGGGTGCAAAGTTAATTGGGGGGGTCCCAACATTTGTGGAAATCCTCATAGATACAAAGGAAAAAATATTTAGCTTGCGCCTATAGTCCTAACTGCTGGATGGATTTTCACCAAATTTGCTCCAGGAGCGGTGGCTTGGTCCCAGAAGCGTGCCTTTGTAAATTTGATGTGAACCTGTCTGTAGCTGTTTAAAAAATTGCCAAAAAATAGGTTAAATAAATAGTGATATCTGGCTCCGGTCCACTGACTCACATTCTGATTCACATCTGGGCCAATCAGGGGGTGGCGTGCTGTTCATGAACATCATACGCACCAACCAATTGGTTGATTAAAAGCGTGAGGTGCGTCAAAACCTTTTAAACTAACACCATGTTGGATTCAAAAACACAACATTGCACTTGTCAAACAAACAAAACTGTCTCTGGGTAGGTGAGGGTTGAGAAGGATGGGATATGGCATTAAAAAGTCAGAAATCGGGTGTATATTCTTCTCCAATCTACGCAAACATCATAGAGGTTCAGGGACATTCATGCATATTTCTGTATTACATGGTCAGTGAAAAGCAGTTTTTGGATGGCTTATAACTTTGGTGCCACTCAATGAAACTGCATGAAATGTTTCCAATATCATTTTAGACCCGACCCTGAATGGTTAAGCAAAGTCTGGTGCTGTTCCGCCAAGAGGGGGCAGAATTAGAGGGGGGGTCCCAAAATATTTGAAAGGCTTATACAGACATTTGTGATTTCATCTTTGATGTCCTGGGTGTTAGTCTTAGCAGTGCACAGTGGTGGCGCAGGTTATGGTTGCTTAGTTTACCATAACGGGTGAATTTCTGGGGTTTTCCGGTTTTACTTGTAACCATAACATCCCTTTAACAAAGTTTGTTCACTGAAAATATATATCTACATCTGCTATACAAATACCCCAATAGCTAACAAAGAATAACATTAAGCCTAAACTATTACAAACCCAGAATTTCCTATATACATTGTAAAACCGCCAACGTCAGAGAAATCTTTTTTGGAAAAAATCTGAGCTCAGAACAACTCACAATCATGTGGTCTACGTCCTTGTAAGAATGAGCATAAATATTTAGATATTTGTTATCGTTTAAGGAGAACTCAAAAAGCAAATGTTCCAATGTTTCTGTTACAGTGACGTCCCCACAAAACCTACAATTCCTAGGCATTCTCTTTTCACCCTTCCTACCCCCTTCTATCTCCTAGGTCAGGAGAAGATTCAAACTCAATCTAAGGAATTTCATTCTCCACACTGGTGATGGCAATCTCTGTAAAAACAATTCTGGAGTTGAAAGAGGCTTTATAGATTTCTCAACATTTTGGAACCAAATGTATTTTTTTCACCATCCCCCTGGTATGAATCCAATCCCTCTCTTCCACTGTTCTCTTCACATTCAGCGGTTCTCAATCTAACAGCACTAAAGATCTATTCAGACCCAATAGCACCGACTCAGTATCACTACACCACCCCAACAAAATGGGTGGAAAAGTTATTCTCTAACAGCAGAAAGAGCGGTGAGAAAAGAGAATTCGGCTGGGGAAGTCTAACCTTTCTTAAAAAGGACAGTGATTTCCATACTACACAAGCCTTCACAAGCCTTCATCAAAAGAAAGCCTAACTCATGGCAGATTACAGGGGATGGAACATCCTGTGACAGACGCAGAACTTTCTGCCAAATTCAGACCTTCAAGAATGTTCAATTTGGGCACAAAATCGCAAGAATAAATGTTAATATCATGTAATAGAATGGGGATAATCTTTGATTTATGATAGATAAAAGCAGGAAGTAAAGAGAACTTCCCCAGCCTAAAGATGATACTTTTCAGCAGGGAAGTATAGATAACGGATTTCCTCTTTAAACATTCTTAAGGTTCTGTTTTTGATTACCAACCGTAGATGGTAAAGAGAACTTCCCCAGCTTAAAGATGATATGTTTCAGCTGGTAAGAATAGATAACACATAAATATCCTTGAGGTTCTGTTTTTGATTGCCAACCTTAGATGGTAAAGCCAAGTTAGATATATTGATTTACCCTCTCGAGAATCTCCCCTTTCACCCTTGTAGTGAACAAATATATTTTCTTTTTATTCCCAGTAACAAAGATTTTTATTTTCTGGATGTTGATATTTAATCTGTGAGCATCCATGAAAAGGGATAATGCATTTAAGGCCCACTGTAGACCTATAAGTGTCTGGTCAAGAATGACCAGATCGACTGCTTACAGTAAGTAGTGGAATGCCTCTGAACCTATTTTAGGGGGAAAAACAAAGGTTTAAATAAAGCCAGAGTCAGGACACATCCCTGTCTCACACCACAATGGGTGGTCACTGGCTCTGATAGCTTTCCCTCTCTATCAAGACAAACTTGTATTTTAGGGTTATCATGCATGGTCATACGGATTTCTACCAAGTAGTTTGTCATCGCCCAATCTTTCAGTTTTCTCCACAAAATGCTTCTCACCACTCTATCAAACGCAGATGTGACGTCTACGTATGCAATGAAAAGCAGCTTCTTTTCCCCTCTACTAATATTCAATAACATAGTAAGGAGGAAACCACTCATCTGTGTACCCAGCCCTTTCCTGAACCCTCATTGATTACTATCAAACCGACCAGCAAGACATGGCCAGTTGTTCAATACTCCCAACACAATTGACACAAAAATTGTACTGCTCAAATCAAGAAGGACGATAGGCCGATAATTGCTAGGCAAAAGCCTATTGGCCTTCTTATAGATATGGACTACAATATCCCTGCCTGAGGATTCAGGAATCTATTTCCTAGATAGAACATCCATAAACAAAGCATATAAAATGCCAGCCCATAGAACCGGGTCTTCCTTTATTATAAAACTGGAAATGCCAACAAGGTCAGCCGCCCTCGAGAGCTTAGCAGACCTGATCAGATGTTCAATATGTTCTTTTCAACAATCTAAGAACCAGTTCTCGGACTGAGCCAAGGAAGAGGAAAACTTCTCACTACCTACCCAGGAGTATAGAACATCCATATATTGTGTCCAAGCTTCCTCACTAATAGGATTCACCTGGACCAACTCCTGGCACCACAGGTCATCATTTAGTATCTTTATAGCACCCTAGTATCCTTATATTTTATGATTTACAATACTCTTCCCCTTCTAGGTGAAAGATTCTCGCCTTCTGCCGTTTGGTCCAATTCTTAAAGGCCTGTTTAATTTGTTTAGCTTCAAGGACAGATTTTACAGCCCCATTGAATTTAAAGACATTCACATGTCACCAGACCACATGATTACCAGCCTTATTAACCAAAATATGAGTTACAAGAGAGCCCTTACTAGCCTGCACCTGCAACAAGAAGGAACTTCCTAGCATGGAATGGTCACTGTTTTCGGTCCTAAAAATATGTAAATTCATGCAAATATTTAGAAGGGATCTTGAGATGAAAATATAGTCCAATGTTGAGGAAGCAGTGGTAGAACACCAGGTCTTCCCCAGAGTACCACCCTTTGCATATACAACATTCAGACAATGCATGTCCCAGTCATTTACCAATTGAGACCACTTCTTCATATCACAACCCCTAGATCCCTTTCAAATCTTATTCCAACTAATAGTATTATTGCCCAGAAGGATTACATTGTCCACTTCCCTGCACTCAACCATTCCTCCAAAAGCTCCTTCACACATGCAACAGTCCCTTTCCCAGGATAGAAGATTCCATTATAAATTAAGCAGTAACCCTTCCTCAATCCGAAGTTAGAATGACATCTAAGTTGCCTGGGTGTTCAGTTTAAACCTTAGCACTTGACCATGCCAAGTTAGTCCTGACTGACGTTAACAAACCCCCAGATGGCCTCCCACCTGCTCCTGTATGGCTGTCTGTTAATGGACCTCATAACCATCAAGGAATGGTGGGGTCCTCAACCATTCTTCTTGCAGATTAATTATCTGAAACTGCTTTAATAAGGCCATTAACCCTGCCACTACGAGGTGATGATTATAGCCTCTGCTGTTCCAGGACACAATGTTAATCATTGAATCCTATAGTTGAAATTGAACCCTCTTTTTCGTTTTGTCATTAGTGAGGCAACCTGGCAACAAAGTCCACTCATGAGACTCCAGACACATGGGAATGTCTTCTTTCTGCATTATAATAGTCCTCAAAGATTGTTGACCCAGTGGAGAGACTCTACCACAAGACCTTACACAATGACCCACCAAGGTTTTGCCCCTAACAGGGGGTGACCATTTAAAAAGTTCATAACCCATGATTATCAAGGCTTCTGCTTCCCTCAACAATAACTCATAGATGTTTTTCGACTTGATGTGTACAAATGCTGAATCCGTTCTCTCGGGATGTGGACAGTCAACCAAAATCAAGTCTAGAATATGCATTTCTTAAAGCTGGAGCTGGTAGATTGATATACAAGTCCTAACCATGTGTTCTATTCAGAACAACAGGTTCATGCAATACCAAAATCTGTTCGAAGACCAAGATGCCAAATATTCCTTCCTGATACAGGGGCAAGTTATCCGAAGGAAGCCAATCCGAATCGGATTGAGCAAGGACACCCTATGAAGATGACCCTCTTCTCTCTTCTGGGCATGGAGAGAACTTTATGAATCTTCAAAGGTTTAGCCAACATGGATGCCAAGAGTATGCCCTCTGCCAAAAGAAGGGAGACATCAGGTTGAGACACAGACAATCTGGCTCAAACCCTCATCATCTATTGCAAAGGATTCCATAACTTCCTGTTCCACCGAAATGGGTTTACTCAGAAATTGAATTATCAAGCCCTGTTTTATATTTCAAACAGGCAAAGTATTCACCTTGGCCACTGACTTAGTTGATCTCCTTGCAGAATTGGAATACCCCTCCAACATCAGACATGAATCAGGACCAGGATCAAACTCCTGTGAGGATATCACTTAGGCCCTCAATTTTTACAAACATTTCCGGGACCCAGAATTTTCCAGCAAGCACATCTCTTTGGATAGCAATAGACTCCCCACTAGCTCCATTAGAGTGACTAGCTTGCTGGGCCTCAGGAGACTCAGCCTCAGCCACACTCAAAATTGGACTAGGCAAGGGTCCCACATCCTCACCTCTCGATGGGTCACACTCAGATGAATCCATGATCATGACTGATTCAAGCTCACCCTGCTCCTCAGCTAAGGGATCAGGAACTTCAACCAGGGATGGGAGATGGACCTCAGACACATTTCCTGTGGTGATGCATGCATCATAAGGCCTTGCCCCATACATTTTCCATGCCCTTTACCACAGGCCATTCAAAAGCCTTCAAGAAAAGACATTTTACTCCCAGAGCCAAAATGAATACACACAAAATTAAGTCAACATTCGGGCATTGTTCCAAGTCAACTGCACCAATATGGTCCAAAGAGTAAAAGTCAGGCTTTCCTTGAGCCTCGTCCCCCCTTGTGGGGGTGTTCCCCCACACATTCGAAAGATTCACATAGGTCCGCGAGTGGCACAGGATTTAATTGGAACTATGTCCATCAATATTCGATTCATGATCACTCCATTGCACCTTAAGAGCAGATATATAACTGTTGCCTTGATTAACAGCAGCACCATCCTAGTTTACACAAGGGGCTCCTTCCTGGGCAGAGGTTTTCCTTCTAAGTGCATACATCAGTAAGATACGACAGTAATCACCTTACCAGGCCCAGCATCTCATGATGAGACTAAATAATCACAGCCGGCAGGCAATAGTTCATCAACCTCTTAAGAACTCGCGCTACCACACAGACTACAGACTGTACACTTGATGGACTTCAGATCTGCAAAACAGGCTGTGTTGGTGCACATTGAGCACTAGACCACCAGGGAAGATTAGTGGAATATCGCTAGACTGCAAGGTAGATCAGCAGAAATGTACCTTCTCATCACAAAGAAAACGATCACCCGCTCCAAGCACTGCAGACTGTGCACATGATGCACTTCAGATGCACACACTGACGTGCCGCGTTTGGGTTTTAAACCAAAGAAGGCTGTGTTGGTGCATGTAAAGCACTAGACCACCAGGCAAGATTACTGAAATATCGCTAGACAGCCAGGTAGATCAGCAGAAAGGAACTTTCTCCCCACACAGAAATCGATCAACTGCTTCAAGCACTGCACCCTATTGGCCATCATACCCTAACTCAGCTATGGCTTATATTTACAGTTTAGCGTGCTACCAGGACAGGATCCTCAGAGGTGTGCAGTTTTTGGAGCAGGGATGCATAGCTTAAATGCATCCCTTGCATTGCAAGAGAGCACATGTGACCTGAACCTGCTCTGCGCCACTGTAGGGCAGGTGCTGCCATCAGATTACTGGAGCAGCAGTGCACAGGTGTACACTATGTTTTTGGCATGGTGCTTTAGCAAAGGGACATCTGATCATCAGATTTCCTTTTCAGAGATGGGATTACCTGCATCATTTTATTATTTAATTTAAATAAAAAAGCCTGAGGTTTCACACCCTTGCAATGTAGCAATGCATCAAACCTGCTTTCCAAATTAGGAAAAAAGATATCCAGCATATACAATAGTGACAATCAATTTAATGTATTGTCAAAACCTCCCAGAGTGAGAACCAGGTACGGACAGAGGGCCACTCAAAAGTTTGGATATTCCAGTCACCACTCCACATCCCATGGTCCCGCGAGTTGGAGTTGATGTCGAGTGACTTTCCTAAATCTGCAAAAATAATTGTGAATGGAAGGAACACACACACACCACGAGTAGGAGTTGATGTCAAGTGACTTTCCTAAACCTGCTAAAATAATTGTGAATGGAGGGAACTCACACACACCAGAAGTTAACTTTCCAAGAGAAGCAACATTGCACATTAAATATGACTGTTTTACAATTCCTTTGCTACAGAGTGTAGATTCCTTCAGTTCACAGCACCGGCTTGTGCCTTTCATCAAATTGATGACTAAACCCAATAAAGGCAGTGGGTGTGGTGCCAAATGACGCTCCCCACATTGCCATGCCTGTCTTCGGCCAACTCCCTAGCAAAATAATTTAATTTAACATTCCACCAATATTATGATGGAAGCCTAGTGGAGCCAGCACTGTATTGGTTTTAATGGTTTGCTGTACACCACAAAACTGCCACACTAAATGGTTTTGTGTCCATGGCAATTGCAACTGGGCCTGAAAACACAAGAGTACAGAGCATCCCTGCTTGGTGCGTGCACTATTATCCTTCTTGCCCCACTTGTCAGCGATCAGACAAGGCTCCTGCTCAAAGGCTGCCAAAGTTGGTGTGAAGAGGGGACACATTGGTACCATGCCAGCAAATTGCCAATAGTAATTATGCCTACAGCAACCACTGAGTTCTTATTAGTAAATGCAACACATTATGCTACTAAATAGATTTGCTTCACATTCATCTATTATTCACACCAATTCTAACCTGCCTCCCCTTACCTGGATGAAAACTTCCACCCCACTTAAATCCTTCTGGGGACCAGACTAGTGGGTAATGACCATGGTATGTATGAAAGTGGCCACACCGCATACGTGGTCTGGACAAATGCTACACACTGCACTAAAATATACCTATACAATAAGTATTACAAAACTGTTAGTTACAACTTTGTACAACGTTAGCATTTGTTTAATAACACAATTTATTAACCAATTTATCACATTTGCAATATGTGCTTTTCAGAATCTTCAATTACAGATTCTTTGCATCATCTTACAAGCAACAAAAACAAAGTGCAATAAGAATGTCTTTGTTTAAGGATGACCAGCATGATCTGTTGTACTGTCTTTCTGATGTGTTTTGAGTTAGAAAAATCCTTCTTCAGAGAATGTCATCTATATAGTAAGATTATATATAAAATACTGACAATATTGCACCACAATAGTAATGTAGAGGAGCAGGTAGACACTTTGTCATTAGTCCCCTTCCCCTCACAGCCATCATATTGGAATAGTCGTAGAAGAGCAGCAAATTGGACCACCTGTATTGTTCCGTCAAGTGTATGAGAGATGTTATGAACTCAGACAGCCATGCAGAATGTACCCTTGCACTGAAAGTGTGGAAGGATGCTACATGGAAGGATGTCAGCATGCATCTATGGACACCATGGACATCATGGAACATTAAGTGAAATCTGATGAGAGCAGAGTGATGTCATGAAGAAGATATATGAACTTATGCTGAAACAATATGAAAATACCTAAGAATAACAATAAAACTGAAGCACCAAGAGAAACATGTACCTAAAGCTAAAGTAATCATGAATACAGAGAAGATGAAGTAACTTACTGGCCAATAACTTTAAATATGCCGTAACGCAAGGTAGAAAGAAAACATATAGAGGCTTGCTATAGATGAGTGTATAACGTGTCAAGGACGGCCATGATAGGAACATGGACAATGGCTCACGTCCAGTTCAACCATGCTACCACAGAGACAGACCAAGGCTGTAGAATCAGGAGATGCAGAAGAATAGTTTTGTGTACAGCACCTACAATGAGTCAAGGCTGGCCCAGAATTAAGGATGCTATTTTAAGGAATAAGCAAAGAGCACAAAGGGAGTTACATGGATAAGCTCTGAATGTGGGACATTGCTCATAGATTGAAGAAGAAGAAAATATCTGCAGGAGCAAACTGTTGGTCAATTAAAAGAGCGAAAAGTCCATATGAGATAGAGTGAGCAAGTCTCTAGAGTCAAAAGGAGCAACTGCACCATGCATAATTGAATCAAGTAGCAGCAAATAGAAGGTTAAAACTGACAATTTGTGGTCTGCTAACACGTGATCTATTCATTAGAGCCTCAGACGAAGATAGCTCACACTCCCTTGAATGTTCCAGGACTATGAGCAGCCTGTAAAGGCAACTACAAATGGAAGACTTTGGCTTATGGCTGACCGATGATAGATCATGGACTAATTGGGAAAACGTGGAGTAGTCTAATAGGATTCAAACACCTACATTTTGTTTCACTTACCTACTGCGTATGTACTACCTATGTACTATGTTGTTTCTACGTATGTACTGCTAAAGAGCTGAAAGTCCAAGATTGGGATAGTATGCCAACCAATCAGGGGGTTTGAGGGGCAACCTAACATACAATGTTGGAAAGTCTAATCCACTGCTATTTATCTGATATAATCAGTACTAAATGTATTAAGAGGTAGTTCAAGGCGTGCTCTACAGATAAGGGGTAACCAATGATATACTAATTTGTAAATGTTCTCTACGTAGATATGTTCCCTTAACCAATCCCTTCCCTCAATAGGTTTTGTGTTTTGCCATGTAGAATGACGTCATAGATTATGCACATTGGGGTATAAGTCCTTTATGCAAAGCAGCTGCTGTCTGAGTGTGCATGCATCGGTTCGATGTCTGGCAGGTCTCCCTACTTTATTAAATGAGACTAATGTAGTACTTTGCCATATTCCTTGAGTCTGTCCGATTATTTTGGCTGAGATCTTTATTTGTAATTTTATCTAGCACAAAGACACATCAAGTTGCTAGAGCACAGTAAAAACATAATATGACCAGATAGACTAACTTTAATTTACACGTAAAAACAATGGTTCATAAAGCTACTGGTTGAATAAGTGCAGTAAGGAAATTAAAGAAACCAAAGAATAAAAAAGGAAATATACAGAATCTCATCCAGCATGTCATCCTAAGTAGATATATACTCGAGTAACCATGAAACAAATTAACAGCCACTATTGACACTTACATCTGTTCAACTAGACAATTTCACCTAAATTGACAAAATCCACCTAAACCCTTTCCTGATGATCTGCCAGATTGTCTATTGTTTTGAAAAAAAATGTTGATTCCGTCCCTTTTATCCTGAATGGCTTGCATCTAGGTGTCCAGTGAGGGTTTGGTACAATGCTTTACTACTTCGATGATGGTGGAGTAGTAAGCAGTAGTGGAAAGCAGTAAGTGTAGTAAGCAGCCCTGACCTCAATAATCAGAATCCTATGGTTGGTGTGGAGTGATCCGAATGAGGTACCCACATAAGGAGAAATGTTGTTTGTCATACTGCATCCTGTATGTGAACACAGTTGGCTTGGTGGTATCCTGAGTAGAGGAGATGTGTCAGGAGTCAAGCCTGGGAATTGAACATTAGGCACGTTTATATGGCAGGACCAGATGCACACTGAGAGAAGCCAGGAGGGCATTGTGATGTTTCCCAATTACAAATAGATGAATTGAATTGCTGAACCATGCTGCACCAATCCTGGTGCTAAATGAATCATCACAGACAGATACAAGATACAAGAACTTCACATAAGATGACATTGGGGGAAAAGTCTAGGACATGATCAAATCTACAGGCATTTCAGAAGCGGTGTGGGCCTTTTGTTTATCAGGTTTTGTGAGATTGGGGGAAGAAGTAAAGGGGAGGTGCTACAGAAGTAGGAAGGTGGAAGGAAACACCAGCAGAGAATTGGAGGAGACAGTGGAGAGAGGTAACAGGTTGGAAGAAGAAATGACGCGGTTGGATTTGATATTATAGAGAGATAAAAGGTTGGAAGGCAGTATCAAGAGAAAGCTAGGAGAAAGACAGGTGGAAAATGTGTGCAGGTTCATCGGCATGGTGCTGTCAGATGTGTTAAAAAAATGCCTAGACAATATCATCAAGGAGATGGATGAATTAAAAAAATCCACCACCATAGATCGAATCACCAGAACAAAAAAAGATCTTTAAAAGTTCAAACATTCTAGGGCTTTTCCCTACTCTGAAGAAGACTACAAGATGGAACCTCAAGCTAAGGGCAATAGAGACAACATCAGAACTAACCGAAGAGTGCGTTTCAGAGTCACCTCACATAGCTCTAGCAGCAAGGAAAGTACAGAATCTCCAGGCAATGAACCTATTGGGCCCTCAGGTTTGTCATTTGACAGTATCACAGAAAATACACAAGGACGATTCAAATTCATTGACCAGAACCGTGACTGTCCAGAAATCCTAAATCCCAGTGGATACCTTGCTTATCTTGTTGTACTCTAATCTCTGAACTGTCCCTATGTCCATAAACTGTAACAGTGTCAAAATCTTTAGTGCTATTTTCTTCTGTCTAGTTGCTAAAGCGGCATTTTCAGTCATCTTTCTTTGTGTAACTCTGATCCATAAATCCCACTTTGAGTCTTTGGACCAAGTTCAAACATTCTTGGGCTTTTCCCTTCTCTGAAGAAGACTACAAGATGGAACCTCAAGCTAAGGGCAATAGAGACAACATCAGAACTAACCGAAGAGTGCGTTTCAGAGTCACCTCACATAGCTCTAGCAGCAAGGAAAGTACAGAATCTCCAGGCAATGAACCTATTTGGCCCTCAGGTTTGTCATTTGACAGTAACACAGAAAATAGACAAGGACGATTCAAATCCATTGACCAGAACCGTGACTGTCCAGAAATCCTAAATCCCAGTGGATACCTTGCTTATCTTGTTGTACTCTAATCTCTGAACTGTCCCTATGTCCATAAACTGTAACAGTGTCAAAATCTTTAGTGCTATTTTCTTCTGTCTAGTTGCTAAAGCGGCATTTTCAGTCATCTTTATTTGTGTAACTCTGATCCATAAGTCCCACTTTGAGTCTTTGGACCAGTGCCGCCGGGAAAGTGATGGGGATATGTTACTGAAGTCATTAATCAGTCTCAGAACTTACTGTGTCCCGACTTGGTTGCCTAGACAAACGCTCTTGCCTTAAGTAAAAGCATAAGCCATATTTTCCAATTCTAAACAGAAGTCTTGTCCAAATTTTGTGTCTTTATTTTCGAAAAACACCTCTTACTAAAACCTCCATAACTCCCTCAATTTTTAAGATAGAAGCGAAATTTCAACTCCCATTTGTACCTAACATCCTTAGCTATCTGCAACCCAAAAACAGTGCGATTGACCCGTTATATCAAAAATCGCATAAGGAAAAGTTTGCCCCGAATTGACATTTTGAAGAGTTTTACACGTGTGAATTAGCCTTACATTATTTCCCACTTGGACTTTGAGATTTCAAATGTTTTCTCATGATTAAATCATTGCTTGTGTTTGCTTGCATCTGTTCAAAGTGGCTCAAGTAGAAATGTATAACAATCTAAGCATTTTGACCACATTTGGTGTTTTTGCTCAGCCAATTTCAAAGCCATCCTGACAGTTGAAAAGTCAATTCTGTGTTTAAAGGGGGAAGGTGGGAGTGATATTCTGTTTGATTTGTGTTATTCCTGAGTACCTGCTCTCTCGTCACATCTATTTAAATTGCCTATTGGGGGTTGAGAGGTGTTGCAGGGGGAACCCTTAACCATAGTACTATCTGCTCTAAACCAATCCAAAAGTATTATTTTCTTTGCTGTATTTGTTTTTGTGCTCATTACTTGATTCCTAGTGCATGAAAGATATTATTCAGTGTTTTGTCACCCCATTGGTGATTGTTGTTATCTATTAAAATATATTTTGATTTAAATTCTAAATACATAAATAAATATTTACCTTTGCAAACTAGCCTGAATCCTGGTTCAGTGGGACCGTGGGGGTCTCAGGAGAAGGGTGTGATTTCAGTGGTATATCGCTCATAATATTGAACTTATAGATACAAATAAATAAGGGTTTCATTTGCGCACTACATGCTGGGCGAGACTTAGGTGTGTGCCAGATTGAAATCACTTACAGCTTGGGGGCTCGGTGCCGGGATCCTGAATTTGACATACCACTCGTGACAGCCTAACACAGCATACTAGCCGGCGGGGTACATACACCTGGTTGGGTTGGCATACTGTGCTACACTGTAGAAGCACCCCTCAAAAGAAATACTCAAAGAAATTGGGCCTGTTTGCAAAAGTAAATTAACCCTGTGATAAGTCAGAAGGAAATTAATATTTCCAGAATGGCAATCCCAGTGGAAATTAATATTGCTAGGGAACACTTCTGCACAAGTTGTTTGTCAGGGGTGAATGGCCAGAACAGGACGAACAGGTATGGTTGCAGGGAATAAAACAACAAATCACTGCAATCGACCTTGATAATGGCAGGACAATGGTCCATTATATCAAGCCCTTAGCGAACTATACATGGCCCAAAAATAAAAGAGGATCAGTTTAAAATTGCCAAAATAGCGGCCTACCATGTAGACAAAACAGATTTGACAAAGAGGCCAGGGGAAGCACTTCAGAAAATCCAAACCAATCTGGACTCTGCAGAGCAAAGGCTCCAGGATAGCAGAGAATCAGAAACAGAGGCTAGGCACTATACCTCCAAACTCCAAGAAGATTTGGCTCTCTTACAGCAAGAGAATGCAGAACAAAATACTCAAGTACAGACACTGCAAAAAGATTGTCAGGAAAGGTTTGACTCTTTACAACTGGCACAACAATAAACTTTTAATAGAGTTTGTGCAGAACAGGTGGTCATCACAGAGGACCAGATAGACAAATTAAAAGAGGAAAATAATAAATTAATTATTAAAGACATCCACTCTGAAGAGGAGTTTGATGAGGAACGCCAAAAAGCTAGTGCATTTAAAAAAAAAGAGGGACGACCGGGATGCACAGAGGGGCACTCTAACTCAGCAGAGGGATGCCATAGTCCAGGAAGTCAGCCAATTAAAAACTAAGTTAGAGGAAAGAAAGCTGGCCCTTCAGGAGTTTGGTGAAATCGAAACTGATTATGAAAAGCTGCTAGAGCACACCAGGTCGGGGGAGGATGCCTTGGAAAAGAACAATCAGGCCAATAAGGACCCAACTCAGGAGGTGAGTCTCCTGCAGCAAAAATTGGCCCAGTATTTCCAATCTAGTCAGGAAGCACAGAGAGACAATGAGGCTCTCTGTGAAAAGAATGACAGGCTCCACAAACAGATAGCTGTGCAAGAACAAATCATAGAGACCAGTAAGGCCTAAATAGAGTAGCAAAAGGGTCAGATTTTGGCATGTCATCCGGGAATAGGGGCAGAAAGAGATGAGGTAAGATGGAAAGAGAAACCCCTGAGCATAACCTCATGACCCCTGTCATCAGGGACTTCAATCCCTTCAGTCCCATGGATTCTGCCACCCTCATGCCCTTTGGCGCATATGAACCAAGGGCCATGGGGATGGTAGACTTCAGCACAATGGGAAATATAGGACTTGAAGATCAGGGCCTCCCAGAAATGGATGGGCGGGTATCTATGTACAGATTCCCAAATAATACGGCCAGCCTCTTTGATCAGGAAGACTCCAGTGAGGGGAGAATCAGAGAACTGGATCCTCGAAAATATCACCTACCAAGGGATCAGTCAGTCAAATTTGGTGGGGAATTCTATGAAACTAGGCCCACAAAGAGCATCTTAAAAGCCTCTTCCCAGTTAGGGCAGTTGGGGGGGGTACTCAGCCAATCCGAGGACCAAGGGAGAGTCAGAAGACTCTTCTGAGCACCACAGGTCTCAAGAGACTATGCCCCCTCATACTGCAAGCCATTCCCAAGCCCGCAGAACCAGGGAGAGCCTAGAGGATCAGACAGTCACCTCCTGTAGCAGTGCCTCGAGTCAGAGGATGAGTGGACAAGGGTGACCAAAACTAAAAAGCCCAACAAAATTAAGAGGGCCCTACTGAAAGATCCCCTTAGCAAATAAAGGCCATTAGGAGTGTCATAACGCCCTATCATAAAAATGCCAACTATTCAGTTTGGGAGCACCTTGAGTTGTATGAGCAAATGATGGATACTTTCCACCTGAAGAACAGCCAAAGTTGTATTCAATATGTCAAGTGGACATTTTCCCCTGAATACTCCAGCTTCTTTGCGGGGCTGGAGGATCAGAACCACTCAAGATGGTCCACCTATAGAGCGGCCATCTTAAAGCATTTATCAGCACATAGAAACCCTCAAGAGGCCCGCAAGGCAGCCTACAATCTGCAATGTGGGGAAGACTAGGCCCCACAAGAATTTGTACAAGAGCTGAACCATGCCTTTGCGCAGACCACCAGGAGGGTGCGCACAGACAGTTGGGAGTTCATCAATACCTTCTTTCATGCACTCCCTAAATACATTATGACCCAGCTGGTGAGGGACTTTCATGAGAAGAGATCACTAGACTGGGTCATTGAACAAACAACTCGCATTTATGAAGTGCAGAAACAAGTAAAAAATAAAAGTGTCAATAAAAGCCTAAAACCAACCAACACCCCTGCTGCTGCTAAGGTGGCGGAGGTGAAGGTTGCCCCCATTTCAAATCTGGAGATGGGGTGGCCTAACAATATTCCTGTGCAAAATCCTCCTAACCAAAGACCTAGAAGGCCCTCGGGCCAATCCCAAACAGGTAGTCAGGGAGGTAACCCCACAAATGGGACCCCTAACTCCCCTGACTATATCAGCCCCCGTTAAAAGTGTGTACTCCCCCAGCCAAGGGAGGGGAGCCAATCAGGCAGCTGCCAACCCAGGAAACTTCCCTCCTAACTTTCCCCAGGAGGGCAGTAATTCCCCAAATGCCGGGTTGAGTTTCTTTACCCAGTACCCGCCAAACATCAACCCCCAAAACAACCCTTCTTCCTTTCCCCACTTTCCTGAGCCCAATCCGGGATAGGGGAGGCCAACGGTGGAGGGGTACCAGAACTATCCCAACCAAGGTTATTATGGGAGAAGGGATAGCTACCCTTCCCGTGATCAACCTAGGATGGACCAGAGAACCCTGTACCAGCCAGAGCGGGTGTCCCAACTGGAGCGCCAGGTCCAGAACTTGGCACAGGATCTGGGTTGCATGTTGAGGGCTCAGCAGAACCCTCAGATGAACATGGCTGCCAAGAACCCCTCAAATGAAGGGTCTGGTACTCCAGAGCAATGACAGGGAGAGAACCCCAACAACCCACCGGTTCCCAGGGAAGAGTCACAGGAGGAAGGGGTGTGTAAAGCCTTAGAGGAAGCTTCCTAACCCACTTGTGAATAGCCCCTGGAAACCCAGGAACTGGAACCAGAATCTCCTACCCCCAAAAGTCTGCAACCTAAGCAACAGAGGGTGGGTAGTAGCAATAAAGGGCCTAAAAAGACCCATTTTGTGTAGGAGGTTAGAATCTTCCAATTTGAAGGAGAGGGGTCATCAGAGGATTCTGGGAAAAGGATTTTCTCCTTCAGGGATGGGGGAACTCCTCCCAAATAAAAATGGGTCCCGAGTGATCCTGATCACGGCTGCGTAGATGTGGGGACCGAGTTAAAACCACCCATCATTGTACTCCAGAATGACCAGCAAGAAAATCACCTTCCCCAAAACAATTCTGGGGACTGCCTCCAAAAGGGATGGGCAGCTCAGAATCAGAACGGGGAGCCCCTAACTCCCCCCATATCCTCCTGTCACCTCTTTCTTACAGGTTCTCAAGATCCCAAACAAAATCCTGCCCAAATCACCCCTCTGTCAGAATCAAAAGCAAAGAAATTAACCCACCAATTGGCTCAAAATGTGCATTATCTTTGCCCCCTTGAGAAAAAGGAGGGAAGATTTTATGCCCCGGTCCAAATACAGGAGCAATCTACATTTTTGGCACTGGTGGACACAGGATCCCAAGCCACCCTTCTGTCAAAAACGGCCTTTGATCAGCTGAATTCGGTAGTGGGGGAGAAATACCAAATCCCTCTCACCCCTCTTCCTGGACAACTTCAGAACTTCAATGGGAAGGAAATTCCTGTCAAGGGGACTGCGGATTTAGACCTTAAAAATGGGCGACACAAGGTGAAGCACCCGGTTATAGTTGTGACTCCAGAGAACACACCATGTTTACTAGGGAATGATATCCTGCATAGATTGCCCCCCCCCGCCTCATAGATTGTGTAAACAAGGTCCTCTGGACCCAGACTAACCGACCAATAAAATTAAAACACAGTGTCAACCATGTTAGTTTAAATGGCACATGCCACATGGTTGAACAAAAACCTGACCAAATTGAATTCCATTTCCAAAACCACCAAATCCCTGACGTGACAGTAATTGCAGTAGGACAACAAACTGGTGATGGGAAGTCCTCTCTATTTCTGAAAAACAACCTTCCTTCCAGTCTCAAGTGGCATTCCACACTGCAAGGGAATACTCTGAAATTCTATACAAATTCACAATCAAAAAATCCCACTGTTATAATCCAAAATGATGAGAAATCAGCTCAAAGCTTGGCTGACATTCAGAAAATCGGAGAACAGTTGTTCATCCCCATCAAGTTAAATGGGGGGAAGGACTCTGTTCTCGCCTGAGTGTGTGTGAGCAACAGAAAGAGCTTCATCAGCGAAGGCATGTTCTGAAAACTCCCAAAAGATCCAGCCATTTCCACATTTAAATCATTAGACAAATGGGAAATGGACCTGGAAACACCCAATTCCAAACATCTCCTGCCTAGCAGGTGTATGCTCAAAATTTCCATAGGCAAAGAGAGCATAGTCCATAATTGTTGGGTCGTGCGAGATGTGCCTGCTGCATTTTATTTAGGCAGTGACATTCTCAATAGCTTTGCCATTGGTTTGGACCTAATAAACTTCAAAGCCTGGTCCCGATTAGTGGGTAATCCCATGGACTTTGATAACCCAGAGAAAGCATTTCGGTCAGCTCAATTGCTGCCATATGCAGTTGAAATTCAGATTGGAGAGGAAGTCACCATCCCAGAACGGACCCGACAATTCTCACTTAAAGTAAAAATTAAAAGAGGCCAGAAACCGGAAAATCCTGAAGCATATGTTCACCTCAATGCCCATTTCCAACTGCAAGGGTTGGGTTTAAACCCAACACCAATAGTCAATACAGAACACAACACCATTCCAATAGAGATGGATAACAGCGACCTTCGGAGTATCACTCTGGGTGCAGGCACCATTATTGGAATGGCAGTTGATGACCAACATTTTTCCATAGATTTAGGTAACAAACTGGTAGGACCAATCCCCAATGACTGTTTTGACAGTGATAGCGACAATGACACAACACCAGACAGGATCTTCACTCGGCATGGGAGGAATTTCCTGGTGTACTCTTCCTGCCCTTATGGTAAGGAAGAGATGACCTGTGACTTCAGGAGGGATGAGGTGATCTTTCAAGTCCACCAGGACTGCCTTCCCCACCTGAAGCCATCAATCCAAGTCAGTATTTTAACCAGGGACTTATCCACCCAGCTGTAGGAGGCCACTGAGATGGCCAAACCAGAAGTATTTTGGGACTTCAGGCAGAAGGTTTAAGAGAGAGTCAACCTAGCTGATGCCTGTGAGACTCTGTAGCAAAAGCAAACATTTAAACAAGTTTTCTTAGATTTTCAAGATCTCTTTGCGATGGACTCATATGACTGTGGTCACAATCAAATCCATACAAGAACAATTCCTATGGATCCTGGCATGACTCCAGTGTTTGTGAAGCAATATCACTTGCCTCTCGCATCAATGGAATCCCTTACTGAAATAATGAAGAAACTTGAGTCCCGTTGGATAATTCGTCCAGTCCACAGCACCTTCAATAATCCGGTTCTGGGGATTTTGAAACCAAACGGTCAGTGGAGACTCTGTGCTGACCTAAGGGAGCACAACAAATGGGTCCATACCTCCCAATGGCCTCTCCCCTACATTGACCAAGGGCTGGCCCAGATCCAGTGGTCAAAGGTATACACTGCCATTGACCTCACCAATGGGTACTGGACTGTATACAAGCTGGCCTTCACCTTCGGGGGGCAGCAGCACACTTGGACCCGGACTCCCTTGGATACATCAACTCCGGCAATGAATTTAATATCTTTCTGCATAAGGCCAAGCCTGACTTGGGTGAAAGGGTAACCTGGCCTATATAGATAACGTTCTAATCAAAAGCTCAACTGTGGAGGAACACATAGCAGAGATTTGTTGGGTTCTGAAACAGCTGAGGGCTGCCAGAGCAAAACTCTCTTTCCAAAAGGCACAGTGGTGCAGGACCCGTGTCAATTTCTTGGGGCATGAGATAACTCCTGAGGGTCTCTGTCCCCAGGAAAAGAAAGTAGAAGCACTCCAGAAACTAAAAGACCCCAGCACTCTACGGGAGCTAAGGAGCCTCCTTGGACTGACTAATTACAGTAGAAAGTTCATTGAGGATTATACAGCGATCACGGGACCCCTGATCCATCTGTTGAAATGGAGGTGGGGTCAAGTGGGAGTGGGGTCCAGAACAAGCCGAGGCAGTAAGACAACTCAAAAGAAGCCTCTCACAAGCACCTAGCCTAGCTTACCCTGACAAAAACAAGGAGTTCTTCTTGGAGACAGGGGTTTCAAATAAAGTAATCTCCTATGCGAGTAAGACTTTATCCTCTGTGGAGGAAAAATTCAACGATTGGGAGAAGGCCCTCCTGGCAACGGTTTGGGCTTTGAAGGATTACCGCCCGTTTATCCAGGGGGAACACATCATAGAGTAGACTCCACACCAGCCTCTGCAATATATTCAAAGTGACAGAATCCGGGCCGGAAATGAGAGTAATTCCCGAATTACTTCCTGGATTATGTCAATGCAAGGCTTTCCTGTGGAGGTCAGATATGGCCAAAACAAGAAGAGTCTCCTTGCGCAAGGTCTCGCTGACTTGCATGATTGTGCCAGAGAAAACTGTCTCGAGGACGAAAGTCTTAAAATCAAGGACAACATGGAGGCATACCTTAATTTCCCACACAAAGTCTATGAAGAAGACAAGTGTGAGGGAATGCCCACTGTCTATGTGGATGGGTGGTCCTACCATGTTGACAACAGCAGGGAAAAAGAACTTGTGGCCGGCGTGGGGAATGCATGGATGAATGATGCCCCAGAACCCTCTGTTGGGGACAAAATCAGTCCCCAGAGTAGTCAAGTGGCAGAGTTGATGGCTGTGCATCAAGCCATCCTCACTGCTGTCCAACACCAACTCCACGACCTGGTCAAAATCACTGATTCAGATTATATACGGAACGGGTTTGTGGAGCACCTGATTAATTGGAAAACCAGAGGCATGCTATGCGCTAACAATAAACCACTAAAACATGGAAAATGAATACAGAATATTGATGATCTGGTCACCTCGAATGGGATGACCATTTACTGGAAAAAGATCAAGGGTCATTCTAAAGTAGAGGGACGAGACAAAACTGGAAATGACCTAGCTGATCAGCTGGCCAAAACCAGAGCCATCCAAGGGGATCTACTGGGGATCGATTCCCTGTTGGCGGACATCCAGGCCACTGCTATCACTAGGTCCCAGACAAATGCTCACAATGAACTCTCAACTGCGAAAGGGAGTAAGGAGACTCCAGATGTTGATTTGATTACGGCTTAAAAAGGGGATCCAATAATTGGTATGTTTTCTCAATACATTGAGAACCCTGTGAACTTTCCCCTGACGGATACTGATTGCATTGGGAAAGAGGACCTCAGAGTGTTAATGAAATGTCCAAAAATGTTCCGAATCAAAAACAGTTTGTTGGTGAGGAGATCCATATCTGGCCATGACCAGTGGGTGGTCTCTACCACAGTCCCAAACCTGATGCTAAGTCACGCCCATTATGCGGCCACAGCCGGTCATCAGGGGTTTCACAACATTAGAAATCCTGCGAGAGGTTGCATACTGGGCACTCATGGGGCAGGATCTCGACCAATACTTGAAGGGGTGTCTTGTGTGTGTATAATTTCAGCCAACATCACTCACACACTGTGCTCCCCTCCAAAAGAGGGGGATGACACTGCCTTGGTCAGATTTGCAAGTTGATTTTATTGGACCCATGATTCGCTCCTCTAGGGGGAGAAAGTACATGTTGGCCGTAACATGCTTGTTTACTAAATGGGTGGAATGTCTCCTGGCCCCAAATTACAAGGCAGAAACAGCAGCTGCCCTGTTGATCAATCACATTTTCTCACGCTTTGGACTACCCGAAAGGATTGAGTCAGACCAAGGTAGTCACTTCACTAGCGAAGTGATGAGAATGATGTGCAAGATACTTGGAGTAAAAAGGAAACTACACATTGCCTACCAGCAGTCCTCTAGTGGTGTAGTTGAGAGGTACAATAAAAATATTGTGAGCATATTAAAAAAGTTTGTGGCAGATTCTGGGCCAAGTTGGGACATTCAATTACCCCTTGTCCTGATGGCCATCAGATCTACCCCTTCTTCTGCAATACACATGTCTCCATTTGAGCTGATGACTGGATGAAGGATGCTGCTACCCCAGCATCTGCTCTACCAAACCCAAGAGCAGACCTTGATAAATGCCTCCACAACTCATGAGTATGTTGGGAATCTGAGAAGACACATTCAACATGCTTTTGCCTATGCTCAGCGGAATCTAGAAAGATCTGCAGACAGCATGAAGACCCACTATGACCTTAAGGCAACTAAAAAGGAATATCAAGTAGGAGACCGGGTCTACTTGTACAATTTCCAAAGGAACCAAGCCAAAGAGTGGAAATTCCTCCCAACTTGGCGGGATCCTTTTGAAATTGTGGACAGAATATCACCAGTCACCTACAGAATTTGCATCCCCAAGGGCAGTTTGACAGAAGGGGAAGATAAGTGGGTCCACATAAATCAGCTAGATAATTGCCACCCCAGGCATACTTTGTGGCAGATAGAAGGGCTTACTGGAAACCCAGAGGGGGAAATTACGGACACCTAGAAAAATTATTAAATCTTCATTGATTACACCTAAAAAAATAAGTAAAGGATCACTGAATAATAGATGGAGAATATTGCCAATTGTTAAGGAATGCAAGTGTCTTTCCCACTGCTGACATCTCCCGAAGATGTGTGGACACAGTAGTGGGAACATTCCCATAACCATGCTACGTTCTGTTTTCTAGCATTGGATTCATTTGAACGAAGAATCATCCCATGTATCACCAGGAGGACCACTCGGGGACCAGGAGGGAAAACCCAAGGAATCCAGAGTATCGTCCCATCTTAACCTGAACCGGTGAGGAGAGCATGTCGCCTCAATCACTGATGGGAGAAGCAACAGAATTTCCCCACATGGACAGAAAAGAACATCCCAATCTCCCGACTTCCCCTTGACTGGAGGTCAAAACAAATTCGGAAGGGGGGGTTTGTGGGATGTATTGACCCACTCTGCTATACTATGCAGCATTACTCTACTAGTTATGGTGCAAGAAACAGCAACAATGGCGGCAAAACTCTTGTGCGCGCCAAAGACCTCCAAAACCGCCTTCTTCAACACACAAAAAGATGGATGCACAACCTGCCACCCATGGTGCATCTGTGGTGGAATAGAGCACACACTGCAGAAAACGTGCCAGTGGGCTCCATGACAAGCAAACAGAGTGCAGAGGGAAAAGCAGCACTTTGCAAGTGGAACTCCAAAATTCGCCTGTAAATGACATTTACTTTGTTGCTAAAAACTTCAAAATGCCTGTACAGAACACTTCTCAACATTCAAAATCTTGCTTGGTGTTAAAATTCAGTTAATCTAATGAAACATTCTGAATGTACAAGTCCTAAAATGTGAAGAGCAAAACAATTTTTCAGAAAAATTGGATTGCCTGCGGATGACAGCTCCTGTCAAAATCTGTGTGCAGCACACTGGGCTACCTGTGAATGACAGCCCTGTCAGATGGGCTCTCCTGATGAAACTTCAAAGTGATCTAAACTAAAAGTCTGCCGGATTAGCAAACATAAAAGGATTTGTTGCTGAAAAGAATACAGATCTCAGTTGTTTTTGATCCCACAGGTTTAAAGCTAAGAAAGTAACTTATCCATGTCATTTGAAGCAACTGGTTTGGTTTCTGTTGGATTGCAAAAAAATAAGAATAAATTATCCTGGCTGGGCCTGAGTGGAAAAACAGGTTTCTCCCAAGGGGAGGGAAATCCTCTCAGCAGAAACTCACTGATAGATGATAAATGTGGGTTAGGCCAGACTTTCGTCTCCAGCCAGGTAATGAACAATGGCATATTCCTGAGGCCAGGAAACAGACGTGTGAAGGGGTCGGAAATTGCTCCTTGAAGGAATTCCCCAAAGGAGGGGGCTGCTCCTTGAGCTCCAGGGAGAGACAAAAGAGTGGACCATTTGCTGCTAAGAATAAATAATGAAGAATTTTTAGAGACTCATAACTTGTTATCCAAAGTGGTAAAAAATCTAAAAAGGACAGATTTGTTAGTCTAATTTTTGGCTGTATGTTTCAAGAGGCGGTGGAACTTTGTAACATATTCTGGGCAGGAATGACAATATATGTGGTTTTATGTGAACTGTGTTAATGCCAGAATTGTCAAACTTTACACACACGTCCCTTGGTAAACACACACATTTGTGTAAATTTGCAGACAGTGTGAAAAAGTGTTCATGGCGAAATGGACACAATTCTGTAGAAAGGTGAAAAAAGGTCTCTCAGCTGAGGGATGTTGATGAAAAGTTACTATATAAAATATGAAATGTTTGTGTGTGATTTTTGTAGAGGTTACCAATGTATACACAGGTATTAGGGACGATATTCGATTTTAATACCAGTGGCTAGGGGAGGTTTCTGAGGACTGTAAAAGCCAAATCATAAATGTGACATCATCCGTCCTTGATCCAGTCGCTCAGATGCAAGGCGTAGATGAGATTCTGATCCAATCCCAGTTCACAGGGAAAGCTTAGTTAAACCGGCCCAAACACCCATGTTTGTGATGTCACTTGAAAGGATAAATAGAAACAGCTGACAACACATAAGAACTCACTCACTCGCATTCAACATCCAGCCTTTAACATCCTTCCAGATGCCAAGAATCTTACCAAGCAGTAGCTGAACCATTTCAGCAAGGTCTCAATCCTTAAACTTTTTCTCACAACCCAGTGAAGTGCTGTGGTGTGGGAAATCATCCCGAACTGACATCCTGAAACTATCCGGCTTGCTACCATAAGGCTTGCCTGATGAACTCACTATCCCGCTGATTGAAATACCCAGAAACAACAAGGGCAGATCCTGTGCAAATCCAGTGACCGGCCTAGCTGATCAGTCCTGCACCTGATGTGCTGTCCTTCCTTGATAGACCCAATCCATTAACCAGAACCGTGACTGTCCAAAAATCTTAAGTCCCAGTGGATTGTGAGCATTAATAGGACACTAGAGAAATATTATATACCTTGCTTATCTTGTTCTACTCTAATCTTTGAACTGTCCCTACTTTCATAAACTGTAACAGGGTCATGTCAAAATCTTTAGTGCTATTTTCTTCTGTCTAGTTGCTAAAGCGCCGTTTTCATGGTCATCTTTATTTGTGTAACTGTGATCCAGTTTGGGTCTTTGGACCAGTGCCACCGGGAAAGTGATGGGGATCTGTTACTGAAGTCATGAATCAGTCTTAGAACTTACTGTGTCCAGACTTGGTTGCCTAGCCAAACACTCTTGCCTTAAATAAAAGCATAAGCCATTTTTTCTGATTCTAAACTGAAGTCTTGTCCAAACTTTGTGTCTTTATTTATGAAACAACACCTTTACTAAAACCTCCATAACTCCCTCAATTTTTAGGATAGAAACGTAATTTCAATTCCCACTTGTACCTAACATCCTTACCTATCTCTGCAACCCAGAACAGTGCGATTGACCCGTTAATTCAAAATTCGCATAAGGAAAAGTTTGCCCCAAATTGACATTTTGAATTAGCTTTAAATTATTTCCCACTTGGCCTTTGAGATTTCAAATGTTTTCTCTTGATTAAAGCATTGCTTGTGTTTGCTTGCATCTGTTCTAAGCGGCTCCCATAGAAATGTATAACAATCTAAGCATTTTGACCACATTTGGTGTTTTTGCTCAGCCAATTTCAAAGCTATCCTGACAGTTGAAAAGTCAATTCCATTTTTCACTTGTGTTTAAAGGGGGAAGGTGGGAGTGATATTTTTTTTGGTCTGTGTTATTCCTGAGTACCAGCTCTCTCCTCACATCTATTTAAATTGCCTATTGGGGGTTGAGGGGTGTTGCGGGGGGAACCCTTAACCATAGTGCTATCTGCTCTAAATCAATCCAAAAGTATTATTTTCTTTGCTGCATTTGTTTTTGTGCTCATTACTTGATTCCTAGTGCATTAAAGATATTATTCAGTGTTTTGTCACTCCATTGGTGATTGTTGTTACCTATTAAAATATGTTTTGATTTAAATTCTAAATGCATAAATAAATATGTACCTTTGCAAACTAGCCTGATTCCTGGTTCAGTGTGACCGTGGGGGTCTCAGGAGAAGGGTGTGATATGAGTGATATATCGTTCAGAATATTGAACTTATAGATAAAAATAAATAAGGGTTTCATTTGCGCACTCCATGCTGGGCAAGACTTAGTTGTGCGCCAGATTGAAATCACTTACAGCTTTTACTCCCCCATATCAGCCATGTCCACCGAACCTAAGGTTTTTGAAAAGAGAGTGATTCAAGACATCACCAGGTTAGAAGCCATAAACAACACCACCTTTCATAATATTAGCAAAAGAGATACACCATCCTTACAGAGTCTAAATATCAACAGTAACATTGTTATTAAAACAGAAGATAACAGAGGAGCAATTGTGGTACAAAAGAAGAGTGACTACATCACAGAATGTCTACGACAAATCAACATTCACACCAACTGTTCTATCATGCCCACAGATCCCACAGTAGAACTTAGAACTCTTTGAGTGTGAGTGTCCCGAACTCCACTGTAACTGTTACGCGACAGATAGACAGTGAGGTCTGACCAGATATCTTTAAGGTTGGATGATGGGGGCAGCATGGAAACATATATATTTCTTCTGTGACAGTTGCCCAGGCCACATCTCTAAACCATGCCTCCATGGTGGGAGGAGATCCACTGATCCATTTAGTAAGGATGCTTCATTTGTCTAACAGGAATCCAAGATTAGGAAACCTTCTCTTACTGCCTGATATATCGACTATGAGTCCAAACAGAAAAACTCTTAGGGTCGGGCGAGAGAGCTACTTCGTTAATTGCCAAATAGCATATCACATATCTGAGACCAAAAGGCCTTCAATCTTGGGCAGGACCACAGCATATGATATACCATGATATTATATGGCATTTATAATGCCCCTATACACAAGTGTTTCAAGGCGCAATGAGGCATGGGAGGGGGAACCGAGGGAAGACAAAGACAACAAATTTACTAGCCAGGTGATATTGAGATTGCGCAAGTGTAGGGCAGGGGGGAAGGGGAAAAGTGTGGGGAGAAAAGAGGAGGGGGCAGTACAGTGCATAGGATAACAGTAAAATAAATAAAGACAATAAATACAAAATTTGGCCAGCTGGTGGCAAGTGCAGGCATCAGGTGTCAAGTGATGGGGCTGCAGGGATACAGAAACAGTCCCCGAGTGCACGGGTTGCCAGGCGGGTAGTGCAGGTGTGCAATTGGTGGGGAGGGAAACTGGGCCCAAGAGCCAGTGCATTTTCAGTTTCAGCCACGAGATCCTTTAGATATCCATATCATTTGCCTCTTCCACTCTACATTTAGGGCATTTATTGCTATGGTCCTGCTGAAAACCTTTTAGCCTGGTTCCAGGTATAGTGTAGCCTATTTAGTATTTTAAATTGAAGCAGTTTAAAGGGAGAGTTGAATGACACTCAGCTGCTCAGACTACACATACTGGACCAGTCATCTTCAGATATATCCTGGTCCAGATCATGCCCCCATTAGTCCCTTAGCTTGATTGATTCTCATGGCATATGGTCGTGTATCAGTTTATAGAGAGTTAATACAATTCTCCAGCAGCCATATGAACAAGCTATGCAAGCAACACAACGATTATCTGCCAGTTCTGCAGAAAATGTTGACCATTTCTTTCTCTGTGCAGCTCTCATACGGTAATATTGTAATCTATCCATTGCAGCGAAAACACCACCTTTGCTCCATTTCTGAATTATAACGAATTCCCCATTTACAAACATGTTGCCTAGCATATTGTATGCCAATGTACTCCATGCAACACATATAGTCTGATCCATTGAGGGTGGGATGTCAACAATATGCCATCATTTTCATTAATTACTTATGCTAGGCCAGCAGGATGGTGTTAACCAGGTTGTATGGGCATGATTCAACATAACCTGCACCAATTAGTAAGGATCTAAGATCAAGCCTCCCAGCCACAGCCTTTTCGAATTTCACCTGGTGCGTCAGATGGTCCACGCCAAACAATTAGGAGGCAAACTGCACTTGAGTGGCGATCCAATAGAGTTCAATGTCAGGTGCCTTCAAGCCACCTTGATCATATGGTTTGGTCAAATTCATCCATATTTTGTGGACTGTCCTCGAATGCCATACAAATCTGGTCAATGTCCTGTGTAAATTAGAAATATCCCAGACATTGTCCCAGACATATTTGGAACATTCTGAAATATGTACAATAAGATAAGTAATACATTGATTTGTATTAATGCAATTCTCCCTGCTAGATACATCAGGATATGTTGCCATTTACGAAATTTGACCTCTAATTGCATGACATATGTACCATCATTTTTTAAAGTGTTTCTTGTTGTGGGCCCCGATATATCTGATGCAATCTGGTGACCATTTAAGATTGATAACCCCTTTATTTATGGGGGTCATCTGCATCAGGGGCAATATTTCGGATTTAGTTCCATTCACTTTGAATCCAGAATAGATACCAATATAGGTTCCATGTTCTGCTGCAGATTTCTGATGAAAAGCAGGATATTATCGGCATTTAGATAAAACATTTCTGGGAACTCTGTAATACATATGTTTCATTTGGAGTGTCTACTTCTGATTATGTCAGCAACAGGTTCTATCACCAAAGAAAACAGGAGCGGCGATAAGGGGCCTCCCTGCTGAATTTCTCTACCAAGAGCAATGGGTTTGGATAATAATCCTTTAGTGCGGACCCTGGCTATTGGGGGCGAGTATAATCATCTTACATACTTTAAGAATTGTGGACCAAATCCACATGTCAAGGACTGCAAACAGTAAAGTCCATGAATCTATATCGAAACCCTTTAGCTTTTGGGCCGATCTGGGACATAATATTACACATTCTACGGATATTTGGTCTGCCCCACAATGAATTATATGGTGCATGAAGAGTAACAATCTATAGGTAATCATTTTTGCGAATAGTTTGGCGTCCACATTAATAAGAGATAGGGGCCATTAAGACCCACATTCTTCAGCTGTTCTGTTCTGAGGAGAAGCAAATAAATCAGGTAGGTAGCCCTTCCAAATGTAAGAATTCCTCCCAGATATCCAGTAAACTAGGAGCCAGTATAGTATTACATTCTTTATAGAATTCTAATGTTAGGCCGTCCGGGCCAGGGCCTTTACCCTTTGTAGGACCTCTATTGCTTTCATTATCTCGTCTACAGTAAAGGGCTGTCCCAGTTGGGTCCTACCTACATCGAAAATAGTGGACAGGGGCATTGCATCTAAATATGTACATACATCATCCAAACATTTGGTGTCCTGTTCACGATATAATCATGAAACATCTTATTTATTCCTGTGTAACTATATATCACTTCACACAACCAACAAAGGAACTGGATCAGTGTTGCCATCTGCTTACAGAACAGTCTTTCTTAACTTCAAAATCACAATTTAAAAATTATGTTATTTGATCATTTACGATACAAAAGCATATACAAACCTCTCTTAAAAACATGACACAAAATTAATTAATCATATATTCTTACCACATACAGGCCTTCAACCATTCCCATATTCACAATAACCACTGTATTTAAATCATTAAGACTTCAAAACAACCATACAGGCCTTCCTGTTAGCAAAACATGACTTCGAAACTTAATTGTTTGCATCAATGCCCAACTATGAAATGCACCAACAAAAGATTGCCATGACAATTTTTCGTCAGTGCATTTTATGGTAGGACACACCGATATTCAAAAATCTCCTCATAGAAGATTGGATCGTCAAAGTTGGTGCCATCAGTATTCAGTAGTAACACTTTAGTTCTCTTTAGCCTGCCATGTAAAGCAACATAACGACCAATGGGATCAATGACCGGTATGACATTGCAATGTCTTATGCATCAATATTCTAGCCCCTCTCGTAGTAGAGTATGAGGTAAAATATCTATTACCACCACAATTCCCTGCAAAATGATCATTAAAAGCCACCATGGCATGAGTCTCCTGCAGAAATACATCATTAACTTTGCAGCATTCAATGTAAGCAGCCAACCTACAAGCTTAAATGGGGTTACCCATTACTGTAATCTTCCAATCTAAAATTGAAAGACCCACCTTCCAACGAATGATAGCATGGACTTCACAGGACCAAACCAGACTAAGTGACTTATAATGTGCTGGCCATGTATTTTTCTTAAATACAACCCACAAACCAAACTCCTTTCCCTCCCTCACTACCACCCAAGCTTTTGAAGTGTACATCCTTCACAAAATACATGGCCTAAACAACGGGTCCCCACTGTGATTTATAATAATAATAATAATAATAATAATAATAATAATAATATGTAGATCATGCATAGGGAGGGATGTAGGCACTGTCACTTCTCCACCTTAATGTTGCTTACAATACCTGAATGCATTCTATTTAACCAATTAGCTACAAAGTTGCCTGCACTACTATTGTATGTTGCTATCACCCATGGTAATGCACAATCATTTACTAGAAATTACACTATATCCTCCATAGATGTAGGAACATAATCAGGAGTCATTCTTGTGCTAGGAATATTGGATGACGCCAGGATGTTTGCTTAGACGTAGTGCAAAGAAGTAAGTCTTTCCATCGTGTTGCAATCTCAGTTTTGCCAGAAAGAGCATCTTGTATGCGGCTGATCTTTAACCAGTAGAGTTTTTTCACTACAACAAAGGTCTTACGTTCATTCTAAACTGCAGCAGGAAAATCCAAGAATAATTGTACTTTGGAAGATCCAAAAAGTAGGTCTCATTTTTGTTATGCTAGATGCAGTATTTTTCGCCCCTGTCCACAAAACCTAGGATGCGTGCAATTATCGGTCTCGGGCGAGCTCTGGGTCTAGGCTTTGGAGCAAGAGCGCAATGGTGTGGCCCAATAGCGAAATGGTGGGACAGAGATAAGTTATCCATGATTTCCATCAGGGGGCCCTCCACAAACTCTTCCATAGGACCTTCACCAGCGTTCTCCAGGATCTTTATTACGCAAATGTTGTTACGTCTTACGCATGATTAGAAATCCTCACCTTTTAGGCTGATGCTTTTAAAATCTTTAGAATGTATAGCCGTGAGAGTTTTAAGAGTTTGGATCTTATCTTCCGCCATGCCAATTCTATTCTAAGCTTCAGTTATTCTCAGGATTCCTTTATCAAGTCTGTTATTCAAAGAGCCTATGATGGCTGTAATGTCATCCAGTTTCATGTTCACTGATGTAAATCCCGCCTTCATACTGCTCATTAGTTGTTTTAAATCAGGGGAATTCTGGGTTGGTTGAGAAACCCTACTATTCAGGTCATCTGCATCTGCCGTCCTAGCCTTTGTAGTCTGTTTAGCAAAGGCATCCATATTGCTTTGTTTTTGCCTCCACCACTTCTCTTCATCATATTGCCTGTTGTAGGGCCCACTCCATAACTCACACTGGATATGTATGGGTTCCTAGCTTCAGGTGAGTGTTCACATCAGACAGCTGTTGCCGCAATCGTCACCTTTTCTTTCCTTCTTGGCACCAAGCCAAAACCTCACCAGCACAGTGCACTGTAGCCTCTCTCGCTGGTGTGGACTGGTGGTGGATGGCCTACACAATATCTGCAAACTTCCCTGCTCTGGCCAGCCCTTTTTCCGGTGTAACACAGTATAATGGATCACAATCTATGATCTTCTGCCAAAGCTGCTGCTCCTACAAGAAACCAGGCAGCAGAGGGTTGTGCTGTCTCAGCCAGCCATGGGAACCCCACGGCACCGCTCGCTGTGTGCCACCAGCACTCGCCACGCTTCAGCTCCATGACCCAACAGCCTGCGGAAGATCGCTTCTGAATGGCACGCTCCATTGGGGGACTCGCCGCCTGAGGAATGCCATGAATCAGGCAAATGAGTTGCTGGAACCAAGAAATGTCCCATTGGTCACCCACCGAAACCTACAATGCAGGCACAAAGGATTTTTATAGGTGAGACAGGGAGAGTACTAGAAAAAGATAGACATCTTCAGGTTAGCACAGTAGGGTCCCCCTCTGATCTATTCTTAATACCTCCTTTGTATCTCCATCACTTGGTATTACTGCACTACACTTCTTACTTCCTTCTGTAACTTCTTTTTCAATATTCTCATTTCTTTTTTCTGCTCCTCCAACCTTCTCCACACTTTCTCTTTACACAACATCTTCTCTTGTCTGAACTAACATCATCTTGCTGCTATCCATCTCTTCTGTCTTCCTTGTGTCCCTTGGTTCTTTCCCCCTATAACCTGCCTCACCGTCTTTTCTTCTCTTGCTTTTCTTAGCTTCAGCCACCTTTCTCCTCTCTCCTGCTCCCACAACGCAAGTCCGGCTCCATGTTCCTCTTGTAATATCCTAGACCCTCCTTTTTGGCCATCCCATTTGATAGTAATAACGACACCTGGGTATACTTGTGATGGTTGTTATGGTATTGGGTTACCGGTTCCACTACACTGATTTCACCTGACAGCAATGTGTCTATGCCGCTGTGAACAGAGACACAAATTGAACTAATTTAAGATTCAGCCAACATCTTGGATCTTATACATTTGATCTGAATACCACAAACAGGACTACCCTCTCTCTCCCGGTAGGACAACGGACAAGCTGGTGGGATGCATTTTGCATGCCCCAGTTGGTTCAACAGTGTCAGTAAGACAACTGCTCCTAGATAGTTTAGGCTGCCACAAACGAGGACTATGGCATACTGCTTAACTGGAACATTGACTTGCTTGCAGCACCTTCAGAGCCCTTAAAGAGGGGCAACAGCAATAAGTGTGGGCTGCTTATGAGTGTTCCCTGCCTCAGTCCAGCGATTCACCTGATGGTCCCAATCTTCCTCTGTTATTGGCTGTGATGTTTTCTTTGTAGACTTGAGTACACTGTCTTTCATCCATCACAGACACAGATATTCCTTTGAATGGGCAGGTAGTGATCAGTTGATTAATGACAAATTCCATGTTCATATTAATGTCTGGTAATTAATAATGCCTTAATAGGACTTTTGTGTAACTACTTCTAGCTGGGCGTGTTATAATCATCAAATATATTTATGTCACTACTGCAAATGTAAGGTCATCATCTTGGTTTTAACTAAGATTATCTCAGGTCCATGCAAATAAGAGCATTTTTGGAAGGCACAGAGTAATCTTTGAAGCCCCGCAGGGGTACAACTATACAGTACACTGCCATCCACATACCCCAGCCACTGTAATTGTATATGTCCCAACCATGACAGTGATGATCTACTGATATCAAATACAGTGGAAATATCCACCAAATACAGATTGCATAGAAGAGGCACGAACAAGCATCCTTGCTTAAAACTGATATGCATGGAAATATCATGACCAAGTCCGCCTGTGCTGTACAAACAAACAGCTTCTGTGATATTCTAGTGTAGCCCTACAATCATCTATAGCAAGTTTCCTGGATTGCCCCAGTTAAGCAGCTTCTGGCAGAGTCAACTGAGTTTCACTCATACACAGGACGATTTTAAGCACACTTTACTTGCTCAAACAAGGTAATTCATGTTATGAAATGTATAGTGGCGGAATACCAGCATAACAACACAAACGCAGTTGAATTTTCAAACTCATAGCCATCTCCAATTACTGAATATCGATAGATTTACCAATGTATTGCAAGGAAGTACTAATGATACAGTATAAGCACCAAAGAAATGCAAATCCTATATGGAAATTAAACATGAAAACTAAAGACGTAAGTTAACAATTGCTCCTGACGAAGAGATAACTCTCTCGAAACGCGTTGAGCTTTTTCTTCCTTTCTTTCTATTTTCCTTTTTCTTAAATTTCATGTTTGAAAACAGTATTCTACAAATCAAGTTAATATTTTTATGGAATATACGTAATTGTAAGTAATGTAATAGTTAATGTATGATTTGACCAATTTGTATGAGCTTCACAGCCAAAAAATACATCAAGAGATTTCTAAAGTCTTGACATCCTTCTTTGTATATTTACTTTGTATATTCACTATGTGAGTAAAATGATGTAACAATA
Organism: Ambystoma mexicanum; assembly: GCF_040938575.1. NCBI lineage: Eukaryota > Metazoa > Chordata > Amphibia > Caudata > Ambystomatidae > Ambystoma > Ambystoma mexicanum. Next base: position 863,161,027 of record NC_090941.1, read on the forward strand.
TAGAAATTACTTCCAAAATGTTGACTGAAACATTGCTTCAGTAAATAGATGTGTGCAGGGGACAGCAGTGTCCATGAAATATGGACACTTTGTTTGTTTCTTATGTAGCTAGCTTACACACACATCTTCTTCATCTGATTAATCTGTTGTGTGGTCTTCCAAGCAATAGGATGTTTTTTCCCACCACAGTTTTCAGCAATGTGACACACTTTATATTTAGCTATAGGAAAGTAAGTTCTTTCACACGTGTGCCATTGAGACACCTCCTGGGGTCTGAGAAAATAGCCCCAGCAGCACTAAAAACGAATTCACCCTGTACGATAGCCGGGGGTTGCTTAGGCTTTCCAATCATTCTACCGCTAATGAAACAAGCACAGGTGGCCACACTGAATGCTTGCCAAGCCAGAATTGCAGCAAAATATTATCAGTACCCTAGTGGCATGTGTTGAGACCATCGGTATCAACCATCCGGTCTGAAGTGGGCTCAATGAATTCTCAGGGGATCTGATGCACATAGCATACCAGACTGGGTTTGGAGTCTCTCCCAGAGACTATTATGGTTTCCACCATCTGAATGCTCCCCTTGGCTTGGCCTGAACCAGTGAAAGGCATTGTGGGGAATGAATGTGCCCTGCCAGATGAATCTCTATTCAGTCCTGCACTGTGTTGTTCATCTCTGATCTCTGTTGGGCTTTAAAACACCGGATCTATGTTGAAAGACCGCATTCCGAAAAGGTTGAGTTACAAAATAGCGGCACCGACTTGCTTGCATTTTGTAATTCAAGTTTTTCGGAATGTCTATATTTGTCCCCCACTTCACATTTACTGTATATGGAGCACACCCCCTCAAATTCTTCAGCCCATATGGCAGAAATAGGTGAGAGGAGGACAGCCCTGCAACCCCGCTCCCCTTGTTCGGCATTATGGGCTCTTTTTTTTTACCAGGTGGAATGCACACTAAATGTGCATTCGGCTTTTTATTTACAAGCTTTTCAACCTAAAAGTAAAACACCTTATTAGTGCATCCTTACACATGACTATCAAGTCTTGCAAATGACCACCGTCAACAATAATAACCCACATGCTGTTTAAATGTTGTCACCTTGATTTTAAACCAAGGATCAAAAAAAGATGCCAGGAGGTACACCAAATTACCCTTCATACCAAAATGCATGCATTCTATCAATAAGTTGAGAGAGCAGAATCATAGCCAGTTGCCATACTGTAACATCATCAGTTCATATTCATGTCTTGTGTTGGATACATGAAATTCCAACAGATACACCAGTGGCAGTAGCTCGTGGAATGATTCAGCATACAGGGTAATGAGCAGCATGGCCACTTCAAATGGATTTAGCAAAGAGGAAACATTGGACAGCATGTTCCACTGTGTTGGTGTAAATTGGCAACATCCAGTTGCCAGCTCTTGCTATTGCAGCAGTTGGTTGCTGCTTTGAACTGTTCTGGTGAACAATCAGCTGGTTATAGGTGAGCTATTGGCACAACAGCACTGTTGGCCTGGCTAAAGTGGGTGCATTGTGCCACACTTACCATCCCATAAGTGGCAGGGATTGACTAAATGTATCACTACAAGATAGAGGATGTGGGCAATGGGTGTGCGCATGGTTTCACCTACCCTAAGGGCAGTGTGACGAATCCCAGGATATCGTCATTACTCCCCGAGGGGGAGCCTCTTCCCATGAGGCCAGAGTGGGGAGGCCGCTACCCGACAGTCCCCCAGGGGGTGGTACACAGTGGGAGGATCTCATGAGAAGGGCCTCCCCCTTTGGGATTAGGGATGACAATCTAGGGTTCACAACTAGCCACAGCATCACACCCCCACACCCTATTAACCCTCTGTCTTCTAACCTCTTCTTGGACTCCAGGTCCATGTACCTCAGTCAGGTATAAGAGTTGGGTATTGGAATGAGGAAGAAGTGCAGAACTAGGAAGCGGCTGCACCCTGGTTCCACCTTGGGACCCCCACAGCACATCTGAGTCATGAGCAACATGGTACAAACAATGGACTTCCATGCACCTGATAAGATGGCCACCACCGAAAAGAACAGCCTGCTTAGGGCTCACACAGCCCAGAAGAAGCCATCTGATTGACCCATGAACAAACCTATGTCCAGGCCCTAGGTCTGCCCGATGTTGGAGCAGGCCTCAGCAGAATTCAGATGCAAAAGGAAACAAGCGCTCCCTGCTGCTCCACTGTGCCCTGGGTCCACCTTGGGACCCCCACAGCACCTCTGCGTCATAAGCAACATGGTGCAAACAATGGACTTCCATGCACCTGATAAGATGGCTGCCACCAAAAAGAACAGCCTGTTTATGACTCACACAGCCCAGAAGAAGCCATCTGATTGGCCCACAAACAAACCTATGCCCAGGCCCCTAGTACGCCGGATGGTGGATCCAACCTCAGCAGAAGGCAGATGCAAAAGGCAGCAGAAGCTCTCTGCCGCTCTCTGCTGCTTGCCGCCATCGCCTAGTCGGGGATCGCAATACCAAAGATCCTTTGAAGTTCAACCACATAAAGGTAAACCGGCAGCAAATTATGATGCTAATTGCCGTATTGTTCATCCCTGTCCCCGTTATGTTACAGTATTCTGTGCGCGCAATATCCCTTTACCAGAACCCAGTGCCTTCCTCAATGCCTTTTCTACTGCATCGAGGAATGCGCAGGTGCCCCCGTCCTTGGCCAGCCTCCCGTCATTACAGGAAGTCCAGGTCGTGAACCTACCATGCCCTGCAGCAAGCATCCCCACACAACAAGTTACAAGGATGACCCATGCTTTCAGATCCAATGCCCACTATCAGGAAATTGAGTATTCCAAAATAATTCTAGTCGCTCATCCCGTGTTGTTCCCCTGACTGCATGTGACCAACCGCAACACCATCGTCGAACACAGTCCCCCCACCTGACTCCTTCTCCTTGTGCCTCACCTAAAGAGCCACCTTCAGAACCAGCATCCCACCAAGTACTCAACTTGGATGTGAGCCTGGGACCTACGGCATCAGAGAAAGAAGTATGTCACCCCAGCACCCATGTCACTGCAACACAAGCAAAATCTCAGGGTCTAACATTCACCTTCGAAGGTTCCAAGACACTACTGTCAACCCACTGGCCAGACCGCCATGCATTGCAAGGAAACGCTCACTTGCACACAACACTCCAGCAATGGTGGCACAACAAGACCTCTTGACCCCTCCATCGACATATACACTCAAAAATCGCAGGTTAGGTTACAGAACAAACACGCCCACCTTGCCTCCCTGCCACCACTGAGATGAGAAATGCAAGCCTAAACCTCAGATCTCACCCTTCATACATGACCCATCCAGTAAAACCTGCCAGAGAGGTTAGGTTGAGCAGCAGTAAACTAGCATAAGGTACCCACCCTAGGACCTCTCACCATATCCATTACCCCTTGGACTTGATCAGGGTGCCATCTCAGACCAGGCCCCAACTCCCTTCCCCAATCACCACCTCCACCTCACTGGTCCCTAACACCAGGAAATGTGACTATACGCATGCTATCCAGCCAAAGGAACCGCCTACAAGCCCATCTTGCTCTACCTACCCAGTAGCTGGTCCCACAAAGCAGCCCTCATTAATGCCAGTTCTATCCCGCCCACACCCTTGACATCAATGACTTGATCACTGTACAAAACCTGGACATACAAGCTATTACAGAAACTTGGTTAGACCAAGCTTCTGGCCCAGCTCTTTCCCTAGCTATCCCGGATGGCTCCACCATCCTGGGAAGCAACATACCTGATTGGAGGTTTGGTGCGTATTGAACCATTGGTCTACAGTATGTAGGGGAATGTAATGGGGAAATACTTTTCCCTATTCTGAATTAATTTCAACAAGGATAGCTCCACATTTCAACATCCACATGTTAGCAAAATGTTTACATTTTAACTAGGGCCAAGGGTGTGAGAATCATGTGTGAGGTTCAAGCTGTGCCTAGTAGATGTCAGTGTTTTAATGCATAAATCACATGCCAGCCAATTTTTAACTATATTGTGCACTTATTACCAAAATTAGAACTGTGAGCTAGTGCAGTACTGTGTGCTGACTTGACCCCTGTTATAGTGTTATTGGTAATAGTACCGCCATGTCCCAGATTCAGGCTGAATTTTCTGAATTGTCAGATTACCTCGAGGCGGAGCTTTATGCTCATGCATACTGGTCCTCAGAAAATGTGACAACATGGAAAGGGAGGATTAGCACAGAAGTGGAAAAATTGGCCTTTGAATTTATTTTTGATGAAGGAAGTATTGTGCAGGTGTGTCTCCTTAGACTATTCCGAGCACCAGAATACACAGAGTAGAAGAATTGCATCATCTGACTGTGCGCAAATCTTTGGTTTCTGCTACACAGATCCATAAAGATACAGAGGAAAGACAGTGAAGTCATTGGCAAAGTTTGGACAATGAATGTGATCAGGTGCAGCAAAGGAAAGCAGATTTAAAACAGAGAGAGTTAGACATGAAACAGCAAGCAAAATGTAGCGATCTTGCTACCCAATTGGCTCTGAGAGGAATACAGCTTAATGAGAGTGAGCAAGAACTTACTCATTTAAAAAACAATAGTGGAAGATATAAGGCAAGATAAAGATGTTCCAGTTTCTGAAATTCAAACCCTTAGAGAAGATAACAGGGAGAAAGATAAAGAATTCCATGCTATGGAACAGGAGATATTTAAATTACTTGAAGAAAATGAAGAAAAAAGCCAAAGCACTTGATCATTGTGAGGCACAGATGTAATGATCAATAAGGTCAGGGATGTGAATTCTGCTCTCAGTCATGAAGCAGGATAGCTTCATGGACAGTGCAAGCACTTGGAACAGCAAATATTGAATCTCAAGTCTCAGCAAAAGAGACAGGGTACTACATTCACTAGAACTGAACTCAATTTTAGCCCTAGCCAAAGAAATGTACCAGCAGTAGTTCCCATGGCCAGCTTTGGGACAAACAAACAAATAACCAAGAAAATACAATTTCTGCAAAATAACGCTCTCAGAGCCGCATTAGGAATGGCTAGGAGAGAACACATCTCTGAAACGAGAAGAGCCAATAACTGGCTGTCCACAGCTGACAAAATCAAACTAAAAGTTGCCTCGCTCACTCATAAATGTATAAACAAGGTAGCTCCTCTCTACCTCTCAGACAGAATTAGCATGAAAACCACAACAAGAATAACCAGACTCTCCAATACGAATTGCCTTCTGACTCCCAGATTCAAATTGTCCAGAGTGGGAGGCAGCAGCTTACAGGTCAAGTCAGCCCAACTCTGGAACTCACTTCCCACCTCCCTTAAACTGGAGCAGTCTAACCAAAAATTCCGATTTAGCACAATAAAGTTGCTTAAAGACTCTGACCACTAGCGGTCTTGCTACACCTTGGCTAACTGACCCACCCTGTCACTGATCAACACTCTTTCAATCACTACCATACAAAGCTTTGCTTCTAGCCATAGGCCACACTGGCCTGCCACTACCTCAGCCCATTCTTGTAATTATACTGTATAGCTGTAACCATACTATTTTCATTGTGTAATTATACCGAATGTACTTTCTCCTTCTTATGTGTAACTAAGCTTTGAGTGATCCTATGCAACGTATATATTTTCTTTTTTGTGTGTGTAACTAAGCCTTGAGGAATCTTTGCAATGTGCCCGAATACCCTTGGGTCTGGTGCGCTATACAAGAAATAAACAAACAAACAAACAAACAAACCCAATGTTGGCATCTGAATCGCCTGCAAATACTCACACACTTTCTTGCTCACAAGAGAACAGGAATGAGCGACAGCATGACACATACCAGAATACACCATTTAGTCCATTAAGCATTATGAAATCTATCAAGACGTTGATTAAACCATTCAAAAGGGGAGGGGATTGTTGTATGGAAGACCACTTAGAGGTGGTTTCCCGATATATTCAAAGCCCATCAGCTTCCTAGGGAACAATATAGAAGGTACTTTCACCTCACTCTAGATGCAGTATCTGCTAGTATCATTTTTGGTGTCAATGATCAGGAAAATGTGTAGCGGTCAGACTATGCAAAGGAGATTAAACACCTATTCTCACATTATCAGTCTATACAGTAAGCAAAGGAGGCTGCTTATACTATGACGGCACAGCAAAATGAGTCTCCTCACCAGTTCTTTTAAAACTTAAAAAATTAAAAAATTATTATTGTTAATGTATTTTTTGAGCGCAGGGCTAGCTTTGTGAAGCAACAGAGAGCTTTACAGATGTATACAATGGTTCAGATGCATAATGGAGCACTTTTCAGAGGTAACGGCAGAACAGATATACAGTGGGGGGGTAGGATAGAGAGGGGCACAGAGGAGGTGTACAGCTGTACAGGGTGGTGGGGAAGAGAGAGTCATACGACGTCTAGTGAGTCAGGTGGCGCGGGGTGACGTGTTGGCCTAGGTGGTGAGGAGGAGAGACTCCTTGAAGAGATGTGTCTTGAGTTCTTTTGCCAATTGTAGGAGGGTGGGGGCAAGTCTACTGCTGATGGGGAGGAATTTCTATAGTCTTGGGGAGTAGGCATAGAAGGCTTGTTTTCTGGTCCTTTCCTTTTTGCAATGGTGGATCTCAAGAGGATGTGGGATCTTTCTTTGTTGCTAAATTGATGTGATGTCTTCCCTCGCTTGTGCCTTTGTCAATTGCAGCTCAAATGCCACCTCCACTTCCCACATTCAATTCTGTGGCCCTGATGCATTTGTAAAAGCCCTGCATGCACAGTTACATTCATTTCTTCCCAATACACCAGATTCTTTTTGAGACAGATGCCCCTGCACTTTGATGATGAAGAGATGTGTGGCTACTGGTTGACCCTTGTTGCTGGCGTACAGTTTCATGTACTTTCGTGGCTTCTCTAACAAAAACAGCTGATGCTGTAGCAGTTGATAATCACCCAACAGATACATTCCCCACATGACCTTTGGTCTGTTTCCTCCCACCATTGGGTGCTGCAATACATTCCAACATGTTAATTGAATTCACAACTTTTGAAGGTTATTTGAGCAGGCTAACTAATTATATGGTGCACTCCTTTTGAATTTCTAAATGTTTATGCTGCATGCCATTCCACTGAAGTTCCCTGCTAGAGTTCCCCAAAAACTAGAATATGACGTTCAAATGTGAATGCTTCATGCACAATACACTCATTAAAATGTTATGATCAATTATGTTGTTTTTCATTAACAAAGATTAAAACAAAGAAAAACCTTTATTATCAGACCACCAAGAACATTTATGCAGGAATGTATGTTAAATTAAACTTCTTGTTATGTTCCTAGGTCCATCTTGTGTTTGTACATATATGATTCTTGAAGCTTCTTCGCTATTAACCAATTATTTTTTGTATTGTAGTGATTCCTTTATATTCCAAAATATTATCAGGGTAATTCCATTTGATCCTCAATATATCCTCAATACTTGTTTCGCTGTAAACATAGCTCAACAGGGGCGTCCTAACACGTACGAATTAACCGCCAGTGTGCGAGAAGAGAGGCACTCCTGACCGGATTCAAAAGGCAATAATATCAGAACAAATGGAAATAGTATCTATATAAATATTTGTAACGCCAAAGCTGAATTAATTTCTCTAGAAAAAGTGATGCAGTAATATAAAAAAAGCTGCATTTATTCCCTGCAGATGAGCTATGTTTATAGCAAAACCTGTGTTGACAAACAACTGGAATTACAGTGAAAATATATGTTGTGGTAAAAATATTTTTAGAGCGCACGTACACCCTAAGGCGTCTTGGCACTTAAACTAGCAGAGAACAACAGACAAGAATAAAAACAGGTAGGTCTTCAAGGAATGTCTAAATGACAAATGGTTCTCAGTAGCACACAATGCATGAGAGGAGAGAATTCCAAAGTTGGACCGCGGCCACAGAGAATTACTGACCAACAATGCGGGCATATCTAAAATGAGGGACCACCAACAGGCAAGATAGGGTCTGAGATGGAATATGGATGAAACTTTGCCTGTAAATATTCCACCCCCACACCGTGATAAGCACGATGCACCAACATAGAGCCTTAAACTGAATACGATTAGCCACAGGTAACCAATGCAAATGACAAAGCACAGGGAGATATGAGAACCCCAGGATGCACAGGCAACAGCTCTAGTTGTGTGCTAAAAACCACAACTTACAGTAATCCAAAGAATATAGTACCAAAGAAGAAATCATAGGTGCCCGTAGCTGGGGAGGAAGAAAGGGAGAGTCTTATGGAACATTTTCAACTGAAAATGACCCTTCTGGCACATCGCACTGGCCTGGGACTCTATAGATAGGGGTGACAATATTTTACCCAGCCCCCCAGGACCATCACCAGCGATAAATGGACAGGAAATAAACCAAAGGAGGGGGCCAGAAGAGGGGAGAACAAAGTGTATTAGATGAGGGAGGGCTCACCACTTAAACCTCTATCTCCACTCCTATGAGTTTAAAACAATTATGGCACATCCGTTCCCTCACTGCTTCAAGGCAGGCCATAAATCTAGATGCTGTCTTGGAAAGTGGGTGATCAAGCAAACTATAATTTGAGTATCATCTGCATAGTAATAGAAAAGGAAGCCATGGGAGAGGGTACGCTTGGTCAATAGTAGAATATAGATGTTGAACATAATTGGCAAAATGGCCAACGCTTGCTGGACACCACAAGCGAGGAAAGTAGGAACAGAGTGAAAAGTGGGATGGAAAGTGATTGGGAATGATCAGAAAGAAAAGAACCAATTCAAGACAAAAACATCTCTGAGAGACCGACCCCCGCAGGGTGATCAAGCAGGATAGCGGGATCAATCGTGTCAATGGCGGCAGAGAGATCAAGGAAAATTAGAGCTTCCACACTGCCCTGCAGCTGCATCAGCTGGTCTACCACAGAGACCTGAACACTCTCAGTACCACGACCAGGGTGAATACCAGATTGTGAAGAATCAAAAAGAAGAATTCTCCAAAAAGGAACTCAGGCGAGGACAAACTAAAGATTCCAAGACTTTCATAAGAAATAGAAGGAGTGAAATCGGCTGAAAATTAGATGGAACAGAAGGGTCTAGTGAATGCTTCTTTCTTGAGGGCGATGACCAAAGCGTGTTTAAGTGCCACTGGAATCAGTCCCGTAGAAAATGAAGAGTTATATATTGAGTATCAGCTGGAATTACAGTGATAATATTTTGGAACATATAGGGAATCAATGCTATCAAAAATATACATCTTGTAATGATATAAAGTAAGTAAGAAAATAAAGGTGAGATCATTTGGAATATTAAGTAATTACTGCAATCAAAGATAGTTTATGTTATGTGGACAAAACAATTAATTAAGAAAGGGTTACAGCAAAGTTAGCTCCTAAAACAGTATGAATGAATGGTACATTTAAAACAACAAAATTGGTAAATGGCAAAGATGTTTAAAACATTATATATATTCAAACACAAAATGGACTAAGGAACATACCAAGAACTTTCATTTAATACAAAATCCTACATATATGTGCTTGATGGTCTGATAACAAAGGTGTGTCCTTGTTTTTTTCTTTGTTAATAAAAACAACATAATTGATCATAGAATTTGAATGGGTTTATTGCATATGAAGCATCCACATTTGAATGTAATATTCTGAATGCACAACTTCCCTTCAACAAATGCACATGGGGTTGATGCAAAGCTGAAATTCTTTTGTTGAACCTTGGGAAACCCCCAGGGAATTCTACAGGTTTCAGTTTTGCTTTAACGCTTGTCAGGGGTTTTGACCCATGTTCGAGTTATTATGCTGCAACATTTGGTGCTGTGGGCTTAGGAAATCCAAGATGGCGGAAAAGCCCACATTGCGCCAGAATCCAGGAAAACTGCACAGTTTTGGCGCACACCAAAATGTTCCCCTGACCTGCCACCCACCAGTGCGAGTGTGATGGGCCAGGAGTGCCATGGGTGAAATGTGTGCCAAAGGAAAAACAGCAGTGCCAGTTAGCTCAGAAAGCGCTTTGAAATCACCTTCGTTTCTCTAAAATGCAAGCTAAAAATGCATATTTTAAACATTGCAAGATATTCAAAAATCTCAATGAACACCAGCAGACATTTGGCAGAAGGTAGACTTGTGTGCATACAAAATCTGGAAAGATGAAGAGCCCTAAACAATGTTTATAATGAAACTGGCAGAGCCACTGGAAGCTAGACAGTTATTCACTTTCCACTTTCTTGCGGAGTATTTTGACGGACGACTTCACATCCAGATTCCAGACTTTACATCCAGAGATCCAGAACTTAACTACAGCATTTAAAGCAAAGGCCTAACCCACAAGCTGAGAACTCTTCTCAGCAGGCCTTCAGAACCCAGCAATCCAACCAAACTATTCTACAGCCGGGCGAGCTGTTGGATTCTTTGCCAAGAACTTTTGCCAGAAACGGTAGCAGACCCAGAAAGCAGTGCTGTATCCAGAGAGACCAGACCAGATCGCTGTGAGCAGAACCAGAGATCCAGACCAGACCAGCAGAGCAGAGCTGACCCAGATAGCTGTGACTTCAAAACCAACCGCCCGGATTCCAGTCCCAACCTGACTAGTCCCTGAAGGCCTATTTCAAAATCATAGTGTGAGTATCTCGCCAGAACTATGTAGAACCAATCTCTTAGTTTAAAATAATCTAATTCAAACATTTAACCTGTCCAAAACTGCATCATAGAATCGTGTGTCCCTTCTCCGATTTTAAACCTGTAAAAGTGTAATTTGCCATTTTGAATCATTATTTCATTTCTGAAAATATACCTTCATGAAATTGTCCATATCTCTTGAACCGTTTGTGCTAGAAGCGAGATTTAACTTTCATTTTAGAGCTAAGAATCTAGGCTTTCCAACGAACTCAGAACTTTCTATTCATTATACTTTTTCCGTAATCGCGCTCGACACACTCGGAAAAAGTGCTGCGATTTGCGATTTGGCTCAAATTTCTTCACCTGTCAAAATAGCAGCTTCTTGCTTTCCTTTGCTGAAATTCGTTTGCAACCTAACAATCATTCATAGAGCATTGCTAAAGTGATCCTGAACTAATTTAAAGTAGCTATCACCCACCCTGAATCTCTTATAGGGAATTAAAATCATTTTAGCATATTTTTCCCTTCTTTGCATACCACCTTTAAAGTACTTTGCCTGTGTTTAAAATCATCCCTATTTCTCTAAGCTTGCTAGGGGGGAACTGAATTCGTATTGTACTGTGATTGTATTCCTGAAGACTGTGTGTGTTACTTCCATCTCCTTACATTGCATAGGGGGGGAGTGAATTGTCAGAGAAAAAGTGATCATATTATCTTTTGCTGAAATCATATCAAGTTTATTTCTGTACTGCCTTTTATTCATCTTTGCATCTCCTTGAAACCATAAAGCATTCCCAGCTACCTTGTTCTTTCCGTACCAACTCCTAAGTAATAAAATAAGTGTGCTAGTATAACATTATCCATTGTTGATCGACATTATACTCATAAGTGTGATATCAAATATTAATTTATTATAAAAGTGTGATATATATATTGTTTAACTTTTCCAATAAATCTTTTAAATTGCAAACAAACCTACTTCTTGGCTCAGTGAGGTCAGGGGGATTCAAAGAGAGGGGCGTTATACAAGGGTTCATCATCCAGATTATAACTTGTCATAAAAATATATAAATAAGGGCTTCCTTTGGGCATCCCAGACAAAGGCATTGACTTAGTGGGATTGCTTGATTGGAGTCATTAACACTATCACACCCATGCTCAATAAAGTTAGGACATATGCATGTATGAAAAGAAAAGTGTGAGGCCAAGCAATGAGTGGTACCAGGGAGAAGTCAGGCAAGGGGCATTTTGACACATCAGTATTTATCTTTTTGTTTCATTGGGTAGGGTTCTGGGTAAAAGATTTTCAGATGTATCCCTAAACACCTAACTTACTATGTATAAATAAGAGTATTACTGGAAGAAGAAAAGACTTCGCCGCAGCAATTGGAAGAGTTCATTTTAGGGTAGTTTAAATAATGAAAGTTGCTTGTCACTTGAATAGAAGAGTAACGCAGAACTGTTTATTGGTATGATTAATTGTTAATTGTTTATCTTTTCTTTGTTTGCTTTGTTTAAACTGCACATGATGAAGAGCTATGTGTAAGATGCTTTGAATAGAAGTAAAGTCTTTAAAGTGCAGATGTGTTTTAAAAGTGGAAGTCACATGGAAATCAAGTGTCACTGAATTAATATCTAACCAGAAATGTATGCATACCAGGTATTATTATCATTAGTTTACCATTATAGTTATAATATCATCCCAGCCTTCATCATTAAACAATTGATGGGCCTGCACTCAATTACCTCCTCAGCATCATTAATGCCTCCCTCACAGAAGGGTTATTGCCGGACACCCTCAAGTGTTGTCTAATACAACCACATTTGAAAGAAATAACGGTAGCCTCAGACGACCTGGCCAACTACTGGCCTATTAACAACCTCTATTTAATGGACAACATCTTGGAAAATGTAGTCACTTCACAACGACTCACCATAATTGAGCAACTACACCTCCTAAACGGCTTTCAGTCAGGGTTCTGCTCCAAGTGTGGCATCAAGATAGCCACCAACTGGGTTGTGGTAGAAGCCCTAAAAAAACATCATGGATAAAGATGACTCATGCCTTCTCATCCTCCTTGACCTCTCGGATGCATTCAGCACCATTGACCACCATATCCTCCTCTCCCTCCTCACAACAGGATGGGATTTTCCGGCACTGTCCTCATTGGCCTACCTCCTACTTCTCAGGCAAACACCAGGTCTTTCAGACAAACACATTGGGTTCTAACTTTTGATCCTTTACATCAAGCCTCTATCAAGATTCCAATACATCCATCCACCAATATGTGGACAATACTCAGTTGTACCTGACAGTAACAAACCCACAGGACATTATTAATTGTTGCGATTTCCTAGACCGAAATCCTAATCATCTGTTACCCCGCCGAACAAGAACTTGTCCAAAAATGGTTCAAAGATATGCTGCTAGAACATTTTGATCCACAACTCTCAGATTCAACAAAATCCTTAGGCTTCAATCTCAACAGAGTCTGTCCTTCCAGAAATACAGTAGGGTCATTTATCACAATATTTCTGACATTAGTCTTCTGAAATGTAAGATTCTCTGTCTGACAAATATAACAATATATTCTGCAATACAAAAATAAATCAGAAACTTCTTTCTCTTTACTTCATCAGCGAACATATATATGTCAATGAAGAAGGTACAACAGTAGATAGACGTGATACTGAAACCAATGTAGGAGTCAAGTCACAAAACATTGTTGTACTTCCAAATACTTTTGGGAATGAGAGAAAAAGTCTATTTGCTACCTGGCAGAAGAGGGTTGTATAAACAGACTTACAACCGGCTTTTCACATAATGATCCTCGACCAATCAATTCCTGGGGATGAAATATCTCTCCGCTCCACTGGTGTAAGAGACGTCACTCCCCTCATAGGCACACATGGGGCCTTGTCTAATACTTGTCTGTTCTTCTCTTGATGCTAATACTAACTCCTCAAAACATACACTATTCTTTTCCCTTCTGAACACACGCTCTCTGTTGAAACAAGGAGTGGAGATTGCTGATCTATCAGACTTTGTCCCCGATATAATGTCCCTTACGGTAACACTTGGCTTAATTACTGCACACATATTGATTTTACAATGCCCCTACCTCCAGACTACTCGCTTTTTCGGTCTGATTGCTTGATCTAAAAGGGCAGAGGCATAGCCCTTATGTATCAAAAGTATCTTGACTGTCATACAGTCTCCCATTCCAGCCCTGATGACTGTGAATCTCTTCTTGTTAAGATAAAATCAATGCTAATGTCTCGCTGAGCATCTTGGTATTTTATAGATCACCAAGGGATTTGCCTCATTTTAAAGAGCAGTCCTAGATCTTCTTAACCTTATTACTAAGGCATAGACCCCGCTTATCATCCTCAGTGATCTCAACTTGTGGGTTGAAGACCCCTCCCATAAGCAAGCCTCCTCTCTTACTGATACACTTAACACCATTGGACAGTCTTAATGTGTTAAATGTCCCACGTACAAGGGCGGACATATTCTGGATTGGGTTGTTACACACCTCATCTCCCTCTCTGATATTGATGTCACCCCCTGTGCATGGTCTGACCATTTCTTATTAAAGGCACTTGTGCACTTACCCAATCCACCAGCCAGAATGGACTCTCTACCTGGATCTGATAAAATACTCTAGACTTTTTAGAAATGTTACACCATCAAATTTCTTGCCACAATTGACATATAGCCTTCATCCAATCGACGGTTTCTCTGACTCCTCCAATCTGATGACTCATCTCATGGCCACCATTAAATCTGTAATTGCAAATCTGGCCCCATTGAGAACAAAAATAATGAAACCCGAGACACACAAGAGCCCCTGGTTCAGTGATAACAAAATTTCACTCAGACATATCTAAATATCTTGTGAAATAGTTTGATGGAAGAACCTTGATCCGCAGTCTCTTCTTCATTATAAACAGGCAGTGAAAGAATTTAAAATAGCTATCACTACAACAAAATCAGTCTTCCTTAACAATAGAATCGCTAGTGCTCGGTCAAGTTCTAGTGAACTGTTTAAAATCCTTGCTGAATTTGAAGACACAACAGCTGCTAATCAGGATCTTATTGATACTTTAAGAGGTACACTCGAGCTTTTGGTACCTTGGATAACCAAACTCGTTAATCTCTCCTTTAGTGAAGGCCTGGTTCCATAATCCCTTAATGAGGCCTGGATTACATTGCTTTTTAAGAAAAGCAACTCTCATCCATTAGTGGGCAAAAATTATCAGCCTATTACAAACGTTCCTTTTCTTCATAAGATCATGGACAAGGTTGCTCATTTGCAGCTACAGAGTCATATTGAAGAATAGAACATTTTGAGGGCACACCAGTCAGGCTTCAGAGCTCAGCACTGGACAGAAACAGCCATGCCCGATCACAAATCCACCTTGGCCAGTATAGCCAACCGGGGTCACCCCACCCTGCTGGTGCTCCTGGACGTCTCTGCTGCCTTTGAACTAGTGTATCACTCCCTTTTAGTCTCATGATTCAGGGACCTGGCACACTGTTCCGACCTGGCGGCGCAATTGATCCCCTCATTTCTTGGGCCACATATGGCTAGAGTGTCAGTTGGTGAGGCTAGTTCCTCCCCTATCATACTAACATGTGGTGTTCCTCAGGGATCATGCATCTCTCCGACACTCTTGAACATTTACATCATGCCCCTGCTTAGTTTATTGGATGACCTGCGTGTGCAGTATATTAACTATGCAGATGACACCCAGGTCATCCTTGAGCTTAGTGGAAACTACATACAGGACTCAGCTGTCATTCATAAAATCTACGATGCAGTTCAAATGTGTATGGCTGATCATTCACTACCCCTAAATAGTGATAAGACTGAGCACCTTTCGTAGCATCAGGCCCATGACTTAAGAAACTAGATCTAGCCTATCAGAGCTGCTGTATCGCTGGTAACAACATGAATGTCTCTAAGAATGTGAGGACGCTAGGCTTATTTCTTGACTCAGAACTGACTATGAAGACTCATGTTTCACACATTCAATCTACTTGTGGCTATTCTACCAAGCTACTGAATCATATTTGTCAGTTCATTTCAGTCAGAAATTGTTCTCTGCTAGCCACAGCGCTAGTGAACTCCAGGTTGGACTATTGCAACAGTGTTCTGGCAGGTACTACTCATGCCAATCTCCACTCACTGCATGTTGCACAAAATGGCGCAGTTTGCGCTATTTATGATCAGTCATGATAGACTCAGGTCTGCTAGAAGGAAACTTCATTGGCTTCTGATCAAACATCGGATTACTCATAAGATTCTCACTCTATCATTTATATGCCAGACTAACGTAAACCCAGAACACCTCAAGGATTGCATATAGCCCCACATATCGGGAAGACAGCTGCAGTCCCTGGACAATCCTATCCTGTGCCAACCCAGATATGAGATGGTCAGGTTTGGAGGCACTCTGTTTGATGTCAAGGCTCCGTTATGGAATGTCTTACCTGGCCCCATAACATTGGCAGGTACCATTGGCCTCTTAAAAAAACTTGTTATAAACCACCTTTTCAATCTCAACCCTAACTAAATATGTAATCTATGCAGCATCCCCTCCCTGGTTTGAATCTTGTCTGCCTGTCTTGTCTTTTTATGTTTTTTGTGCACCCTGAGGCATATGGGCTTGTGACGTGCTACACAAATTAAACAATAATAATAATAATAATAATAATAATAATAATAATAATAATAATAATAATTTTGCACAAATTATATCATTCTATATCCACTTAAGAAATCGCTTCTCCAATAATGTTCTGCTTCAGTCTTCCTTTCCTGACCCTCCACCAGGGTTTTATCTGTATTTCCATCTTGATGAATGGACACATTCACATATCTGTTTTGCCATATTCTGTATTGACCAGTTCAAAGAACGTACCTTTTTTTGTATCACGATCAAAATCATGTCAATATATGTAATAAGCCTCAATACATATATGAATATTTATGTTTTCACTGTTTTCGGCTGTCCTGCACTGTATGTTTTCAATTTGTGTTGCCTTGTTTTTCAATGTGTGTTACTTATATTGTTGTTATTCTTTTTCCCGTTTTTTGTTTTAAAAAAACACACACAGTGCAGGTAGATCACAGTTATAGCTTTTTGTGAATGGTCCTGTGCAAGCGTTTTCATGGAAGACGGATGAAGTGATGAGATTGTTGTTATGTATTTCACCAGGTCTCCCACATGCAAATGTGAATTTCCAAACTAGGAGTATGACAGGGCCTCCTCTGGTGTAGTCTGGGAATCCCATTCTTTTAGGAGTGTGCATGTCACCTTGCCAGCTATTTCTGATGTTTGGACCAAACCCCACAAAAATCGGGTGGCACGCATGATGGGCCTCCCATTTTGATCAGACCTACTGTTCGTTTTTTTTTTTTTATTTTTATTCTACTCCACCCTAAATTTGTATGTCAAATATTCCATCTATCGGACACCAATTAAGAGAGTTCGACCTAACCGAACTGGGCTCATAATTGACCATGTTGGTATGTTATTTGCCATAAATGAAGGTTTTTATGTGCAGTCTCCCCTAAACAACTCATCCAGCTAGACATTGTTTTAGACTGAATAGCTTTGGGGTATTTATTTCATTGGCGCATCCCTTAATGTCATAGGCATGCACGCAGTACACGCACCCTAGACACTACACACATTATGCCTACTTTTTACAAAAATAACTTTTTTTTAGCCTTCCAAAATGTCAAAGTTCAAATATTCATGCTAGTCATTACCCTCATACCATACACAGCTACATTCTCATTCTCCCAAGATACTGTCAAACATGCATGCAACTGAAATAGACCGAAACCACACGTCCCTTCGCCTTTTACACAGCCCACTCCTGTCTGCTACTCTTGGCAGCCAGGCTGGCCAGTTCCCTGGATTATTATTCTAGCTGCTTGTTTAGGGACAGCAATTGCAAACGGAAGCAAATTAGACTGCACACTACAAGGTCCTGCTTGAGCATATCAGAAGCTCAGAACATCACTTCTACCAATACAAGATTTCACTAGGAACATGCCTTTGTGAAAATTCCCTTACACTGACACCGGGCAAGCTACACCCCTCCTAATTCTTCACTTTCCCATCAGTTCCTCTGGCGGCCCAACCTGTGTCCATATTTCCCAAAACAATATCCCTGCTGGTTTTCTCCAAAACTCTGTCTGCATCTAAACCTTAATCCACTTTACCGCTTCCTCACAGAGTAAGGTCTGCTGTACCCGGGGCACAATACACCAACACCTGGGGACAAATCAAGGCTGTCACACCACTGAGGTGGTGATTTATCACTTTATAAAAGATTCATAACATGATATGTTCAAGCACATCTAACTAGGTAGATCAATATGTACGTGTGCAAATGGAGCAAGGGGATTCACAAAAATACAAAATAAAAATGAAAATAACTGAACTGGCTCCTGTAGCAGGATGCCCCTGTTAAGTCAGATTTGGTAGACTTATTTAAATAGTGTGTATTTTCAAGACTTTTATTCTGAAGGTGGTTCATGTTTCGCAGTGTGAGAACATTCAGGCTGCTAAAATACATGTGTTACTGCTTTTAAATGTTTTATTTCCTGGGACGTGCGCCTGTTTTTTTGTACAAGACGCTTATGGTAACGTCTCTTTTTGTGTGCGTGCAATTTGGAGGTGGCCGTGGCTGCAATGGATTCCTTTGTGCGCGGTCCAGACAGTATGTTTTCTTGGCACTCAGCACGACGCAGAAGGCTGATATCTGAACAAACTAAAAGTGACATTTTGTAAAACACAGCACCGCGAATGCCCAAACACCATGCCGATGATACAAACATGTATTGTCAGGTATCCAATTTTCACCTCACACGTTCTTTCAAAGGAATTCCTGCAGTAGGATTATGACCTCTGGGTGGGACCTTTTCTTTTTGATGGTGACCTCTTGAGAAACTGACACACACTTACTTGATCAATGCTGGACCTATCCAGGGACTTCTTCCTGTAACGTTATCAAGGAGTGGTATGTGAAACTGAATACGTTGATCGCTCTGACAACATTACGTCAATGCGAACCGAAGTGCTTGGCCGCAATACTGAAACGGGAGCTCGAATAGGAAGGCTGTCTTTGCAACCATCAACGACACCTTATCATTCTTACCTTGGCTGGGATACAGTAGATCTTGAAATATTGAAGTAAAACTATTACTCCGAAATATATTAACTTTGACATATAAACATTATTTTAAATATTGAATTCTGCCTGGTATTTGTGTTGCAGCACAGGGCAAAAGCACTTTCAGCAACACAGTCACACACACTTTCTGCGGCATGCAATTGACAGATTATTAAACAGCGTGTGCACTGCATTTATGTTTTACGTACAACGCATACAGTAAGGGGTCGAGCACAGGCTGTGATCACTGAGAACGAGTGCCACAGCCACAAGGTCGTCTGGGGCTGCGATTACATGAACGCGTTGTCTTTTAACAAGCCACCACTTTGGAATGCCATTGAAACCTCCCACCCTGCCGGATAGAGTATGCATTGCTTTAAGCCTCTTCCCAACTACACATTGATGTTTGAGTAAACGCTGCAATGACTCTTCACGTAGACCTTTGCAACTTGTATTTCCCAAAAAGCCCATAGAGCCACGATTTTTCAGCTGCCACCTCCTGTCATGGCCCAAGCACGGGCCCCAGCAGCTCTACAGCCTATTCCTGAGTTCGATGTCTCCGGCCCACCACCCAACCTGACGCCCAGATGGAAGAAGTGGATGGACCGCCTCGATATGTATTTCAGGGCCACAATGGAGACGGACGATGACAGCAAGCTGGCCACCATGCTCTATGCGGCAGGACCTGCAGTGCAGGACATTTTTGAGTCACTACAAACAGCTGATGGCTCCTATGCGGCTGCAAAGACAGCCCTCCAGGCTCATTTTCTGCCTCTCTCCAATGCGGACTACGAAAGGTTTGTCATGTTGTCTGCAAAGCAGAAGGAGGATGAGACTTTGGACACTTTTCATGGCCCCCTCAGGCGCCTGTCACTGGCGTGTGCATGGGGTGATGCGGAGGACATGATACGAACAATGCTCATCCAGGCGTGTTCCTCCGGCAACACGCTGGCTCGCATCCTCGAGCTGGGGCGCTGCCATGAAGTGTCCGAAGCTCGGGCGTCCAGGATGGAGGCTGGCACACGTCCGGCCAAGACTGAGGAAGTGTGTGCCATGTGGCGAGGTGGAAGAGGCCTCAGAAGAACTGGATCTGGCCTCCGCGACAGAGGTGGAAGAGCTGGTGAGTCGTGCCAGAAGTGTGGGTATGACCTACCCCACCTGGCTGAGTGTCCTGCGGCTGGAAGAACATGCAGAAGGTGTGTTCTGGCAGATCACTACTCCCGGGTGTGCAATGCAGCCCTGCCTGTGATGGTGCCCAGAGTCCCGCTTCAGTCCGGGTTCCTTCGCCAGAATCGCCCACCGCACGTGGCTCAGGTGGACCAGAGCGAGGAGGGTGCCCCAGTGGCAGAAGAAGAGGAAGAAGAGGAAGAGAACATTTTCTTTGTGTCGAGTGTGGGGGCCCTCAAATCGAAGAACAGGCGACAGCCAAGGTGTGTGGTGGAGGTTAACAAGTCACTGGTCCCAGTCCTCTTGGACACGGGTGCGCCGGTCAATGTGATGGTCCGGGGGCACTATGATGCAATGGACATGCCTCCCAAGCTGGTTAGCCCGAAGGCCCGCATTTGTGCTTTCAGAGGTTTGGAACCGATCCCGCTGGACGGTGCCTTCGTAGCAAAGGTGGAGCATGATGGCTCACAGATCACTGCACGCTTATATGTTATGCCGTTGAGTACGAACACTCTCCTGAGTTGCGCTGCAGCAGAGGCCCTCGGCATCGTCAGATTCCCATATTCAATGTATCTTGAGGATAACAGCAACCTACTAGACAAGTACTCTGCTCTGTTCAATGGAATTGGACATATGGCTGGTGACCCGGTGAGGCTGCACATAGACAAATCGGTGCAGCCCATAGCCCTGAAACATTGCAGGGTGCCTTTTCATCTTCGAGAGCAGCTGGACAAAGAGTTGGACAATCTTCTAAACCTCGATATTATCGAAAAGGTAGAGGGTCCGACTCCCTGGGTGTCCCCGATCGTTGTGGCAAGGAAGCCTAAGCAACCTGACTCTGTCCGCATCTGTGTCGACATGAGGCTGCCTAACAAGGCCATTAAAAGGGAGAGACATCTTACTCCAATGATTGACAACATCATTGCGGAAGTGCAGGGAGCTTGGTTTTTCTCCAAGTTGGATCTTCGGACAGGCTACCATCAGGTGGTCTTACACCCTGAATCAAGATACATTACGATGTTCACCACCCACCGGGGACTCTACTGCTATAAGAGACTCAGTTTTAGCATGTCATCGGCAGCAGAAGTATTCCAAAATATTATCCGGGGCGCCCTCGCTGACCTAGAGGGCGTCTTGAACATTAGTGATGATATCCTAGTGTTCGCCAGAACTGAGGTGGACCACTTGCACAGGCTGGCAAGGACCTTTGAGAGACTGCAGTTGCTTGGCCTCATCCTTCACAGGGAGAAATCTGAATTTTTGCACCCGTCCATTGACTTCTTTGGCTTTGTTTTCAAAGAGGGAAGTGTGTCGCCAGATCCGAAGAAGGTCCAGGACATCAAGAAGGCACAACCACCCGAGTCGGTGTCTGATGTGAGGAGTTTCTTCGGCATGGTTACTTATTGCGGACATTTCATCCAGAACCTCGCCTCAAGATCTGAACCGCTGAGGGCCCTTATAAAGAAGGAGTCCACCTGGCATTGGGGCCCCCTCGAGCAGGCGGCGTTCAACGACATTAAGAGCGCACTTGCGGCTGAGGATACCATGGCGTTCTTCGATCCTGCCCTGCCATCTGAAATCATTGTGGACGCCAGCCCTTTCGGCCTGGGGGCCGTATTGACACAAGTAGATCGGGATGGGGGTGTCCGCCCAGTGGCCTACGCCAGTAAAGCGCTGACCGAGAACAAGCAGCGGTACTCACAAATTGAGCGTGAGGCTCTGGCGGTACTTTGGGGCTGTAGGCACTTCAGACTCTATGTCCTGGCCCGCCCGGTGACGGTCGTGACAGACCACGAACCCCTGCTTCCCATCCTAGCGGGGTCCTCATCCAAACCGCCGGCGAGGATAGAGCGGTGGAGGCTTGCCCTCCTGGAGTATGGGGTCACTCTGGTGTATCGGCCGGGGGCGAATAATGCAGCAGACTATTTGTCCAGACATCCAGGTGCGCATGGAGGGGAGGAGCAAGACACATGTGCCGAGGAAGCTGATGATCATGTCCGCATGGTGGTGGAGGCAGCCACTCCTAACGCTATGCCCCTCGAAGACCTAGAGGCAGCAGCAGCGGAAGATAAATGCTTCCAGATCTTAAAACACTCCATGCAGCAGGGTTCCTGGAAGTCAGTGCTGGAATCCCTGGCGGACGTACTCAAGAGGCCAAGGCCGGGCTGGAGCAGCTGTGGAGGGTGAGAGAAGACTTGTCATTCTCGGCATCAGGCCTTCTAATCAGAGGTGTCAGGATTTTCGTCCCCCAGTCAAAGGTGAAAGAGGGGATCACTCTTGCCCACCATGGACACCAGGGCGCTGCGAAGACCAAGGCTCGGCTAAGGTCAAAGGTGTGGTTTCCTGAGTTAGAATGTAAAGTGGATGACTTTGTGGCTGCCTGTATCTGGTTCCAGGCAGCGTCCCCTCTGCAAAGAGAACCGGCCATAGAGGCGATGCCTAGGGGGACGCGGCCCTGGGAGGTGGTACACGCAGACTTTGGATCTACGATGTTGGGTACCCACTTCCAGGTGGTCGTGGATGAATACTCGAGGTATCCAGAGGTAGAGTTTGTGGACTCGGTGGCCTTTGAACATGTGGTGGTGGCCGTTGAGAAGGTGTTCACGGCCCATGGATTTCCCCATACCTTGTGCTCCGACAATGGGGTGCCAATCCAAAGTGAGCGGTTCTCGGAACCGATGGAGGGGTATGGGGTACAGTACAGGAAGATCCCCCCCTCTGGCTGAGGGTGAATGGGGAGGCTGAGAGGCTGATGAAGACAAGACCTTCAGGATTGCCCAGGGCCAAGGACAGTGTCTGCAGAGGGCCCTTCACCAGTTCCTGTGGGTGTATCGCACCACCCTGCATGCCTCCATGGGAGTGGCACCGGTGGTAGCGCTGTTTAAGCGATGCCCCCGAGGGTTGCTGCCTGAGGTGGGGGAGAAGGACCCTGGGGTCATTTACGATCAACAGGTGGAGATGGATCGGCGGCTGCAAATCATGCAGGAGAACGGAAGGAGAGGGCTCCGCCCACAGTGCCTGGAGCCAGGAGACGAGGTACTCATCAGGAACAGGCATCCCCATGGAAAGCTCTCCCTCCTCTACGAACTGGAGCCACTGGATGTGGTGGCCGTCAAGGGGTCCATGGTGACAGCTTCGGACGGGAGGTCGGATGTTACCCGGAATGTGAGCTTCTTTAAGAAGCTAGGGGACCCCAGGACTGAGCCTCCCCTTGAACCAGACTTGATGTAGGTGCCTGAGGACGGAGGAGGCCAACCCTCCATACCCGCGTCCCCCGCCCGGGGAGTGCCATCGGATGGACTGCCCGTGCCAGAGGTAAGCGGGAGGTACCCCCAGAGGGCTGGGCGAGGGAAACCCGCTTACCTCAGCGATTACGTGTTGGGACATGTTTCATGATTAGCCTGTGGGCCTGTAATGTTAATTAAGGGGATCCATGGTGGTTGTGAATAAAGGGGTGTGTGGGGATTGTTGGAAGTTTGTGTTGACGTGTTATTTTGATTTGTGATGTTCAGTAGTAAAGTATTGTTGTTTGTCCTCATGGAAAAGGAGGAGTGTGGTGCTGTCCCTTTAAGGGACGCGCACATGGCGGCGTGAGGTTGCCCGCCGCCACGTGCACTATAAATAAAGTGGGTGTTCCCGACCGCGGCAGTGCGACAGGGAAGCCCAAGCAGAGCGGACGTCTCCGTGTGAGTCTGTTAGTGCTTGGCGGCTTACGGGCATCGCGAGTGGGAGTCCTGTGACATTCCCAACATCTACTACATAGCCTGGAAAGATAGCACAGGGGTAACCTGCTTTTCTTGGTGGCAAGACAACACCAAGCAACAATGGTTCGATACCTGGTCCCCCAGCTTAGTGGCTGGACCCTGATTCAATTAAAAAAAAAAAAACTTTTTACATAAGAGAGACACAGTGTACCACCCTTTCCCATGTCTTTAACCCACGTCTCTGCCACAATCTCACCCCCACATCTGCAAGACTGGCCCTGTAGCCAGAATCAGCTGGCTGGCTTAGAATAGGTTCCAGGGGAAAGAAGTGGGAGAGAGCACAGCATCTATCCTCGCTATGCTTGTCTCCTTAACCTCAGTGAGCTATTCCTGTTCTGGCCCTTTCCACACCCCAACTGTTATGGACAAAGTGGTGAGGAACGTTGCTAAGGCATAGGAAGCATATAGCGCCTCTCTACACTTTCTCTGTACCTCCATGGCATGGACCTAATCTCCTCCCTGGTCCTTCGGTGGATGGCAGGGAGTTTGGAAGCTGGGTGGGGACAGGGTAGCATAGCAATGCTACTTTACAGTTTCTCTGATCTCCCTCATTTCTTTGAAACACGATTTCTGTGGTGAGAATGGCAGACTAGTCAAGATAAGACTGCCCTACAAAGTGGTGCGCAAGACATTCATGCAAGATGTACATGGTGTGCCAGTCCCTCTTTGTTTTTTTTGTTCTTAATTCTTTATTTTCATTTTAAGAAAAAATAACACATTACAACATTCCAACATTTAAATACAGTGATTGGAGAAAACTGTCAAATCAGTAGTTTAGATATAAATACAATATAAACAGACCAATTAACAATAAAGTTGTCCTAACTATACAACCCATCTCCCAACCGCACCCCCCATACTTCTACATTAATTGACAGAGACTAATATAAATCCAAGAATGTTCCCCAAATCTTCTCAAAAAGAGAGCTTTTCTTTTCTCTACCGTAGATAGTACTCTGCATTTCAGCCAATTTGTACATTTCCTCATTCCAATTTTTCACATCTGGAGATACCCTTGATTTCCATCCTCTCAAGATCATTTTCTTTCCAATTGCAGCTCCCCTAAATAGCCATTTCTTTTGGCATGTTTAAGTCATCCACTATCTTGACATTCCCCAAAATTAGGGTTATAAAGTCATATGCAATCTTTTCTCTTAAGACCTCATCAAATATTTCACAAATGTTCGACCAAAAATCATGTACTCTCACACATTCCCATAACATATGTTCTAAAGTCCCTCTTTGCTGTCTAGCATAGCCTGGAGCTCCTATGGTGGTGCCTTATAGCTCTTACGTGTGGGTGCATGCGGGTAGGTTAGGGAGGTGAGGCGTTTTTTGTTTGACAGTGTGAAGAAATACACTGTGGTCCAATCTCCACGATAATATTAGAGAAAGGATCTGGTGGGTCAGAGTAGTGGGGCATGGACTGGTCTGCAGAGGAATGAGGGATGAAGAAAACCTGGATGTGCTGGGTGCAGCAGAGGGAAAATCCCAGTGGTTTTGGTGCAGCCTGCTCAAATGTGTATTGGTAGGGAGGACTTTGCGTTTAGTACCCAGTGAGGGGAATGTGGCGGCCTCCCAGACAATGGGGAGGCTCAGAATGCGGACATTACCACATGGCATGAGCCTCCTCACGGCCGGCAGCCACCATCTCCCCTCACCGAGCAATCAGGTAAGTCTTTTACCCCATCACCCTCTCCGCTGACTTTTCTGAACCGCCCTCCCACCCCACGTACTTAATATTTTTTCTGCTCCGGAACGCCGGAGCATTTTCGTATCAGAAATACATGCTTTTAGTACCCCGCTCTAACAGGCCGGGGTACTAATGGCAATAAGCCTCTTGACTGTGGCCATTACCACCTATGGTAATGTCCACAGGGCCTTCGTTAAGGACCTCGCCACGCTCCGGCCTGTAACTATGGGCCACGCGGGGCATTACCTTAAGCAGTAATGTCCCGCAGTCCTGGGGTTTATTTCCACAGTGGTGGACTGGTGAGCAGGATTGGTACAGGCACATAGATACAGTTTACAAGCATCGATTCCATAGAAGTTTAAAAAAAAAAAACAGAAGACCCTATTATTTTATTAGTTTGTGCCCACGTTTTAGGATTCACCTGTGATATTTCAGCTCTATAGATTAAATGTAGGTCATGTTCTGTGTTTTGTTTTGTCTTCTGTCTGCGCTTTTAAACCCTACGGGTAACGGGTTGCGCAATGCAAATTTATAAACATAAACATTTCAGTACCTTGAAGTATGATGCAACTCCCTTGCATTGATGCTAGTGCCTGGACACATATTAGCAATCCCTGAAATGATGTCAGTTCCTGTGCATGTGTTCACAGTCCTTGACAAGGATGTGAGTACCTTGCATTTCATGGCAATAATTGGCAAATGTTGTTCACACATTGGGTATTTGACTGAAATCCCTGGCAATGTTATGAGGTTCCGGCCATGTGATTGCAATCTACAGAAATTGAGTTATCGACTGGGCACTGGAATGCAATTGTTTCAGTACATGTTTTTTTATGGTAATACCTTGCAACTTGAATACAAGGGATTGCAACAGGATACCAGGTAGATGGTACTAATGCATGCGCTGGAATGTGAGCACCTCTGCACATTATGGCAGTACCTGACAAACGATAGTACTACCTGTGCATATTATGACAACTGCTCAGAAATGGTCATATTACCTAGGCATATGATGACAATACCAATATAATGGCCAACACATATGGCTAGGCCAAAGATTATTCTTTATAATGCTGGCAATTACTATATATGTATGCCACTATTGATAAGAGCAGTTTCGCCTCATGAAAGATGGTAGTACTGGCAGAAATATATAGAAAATTAAAACAGGACCTTTCCTTTTATTCGCTGTTGATATTATAAGGGAATGTTACCAATGTATGCTATTGATGGATTGCTCCATATTATCCTGGTTTATAGTCATTACGTCGAATGTCATAAAGTGGAAAGTCATAAAATCGAGAAAAAAAATGTCGAAAAAAAATTGAATTTCTTTTTTGCTAGGTTTTTTTATTCGCATTGGTGGTGTTTCCCCAACCCCCACTTTTTTTTACCCCTTTATTTAATCGCGAAACCCAAAAAAAACATATAAATAAAAAAATAATATATTTGATTTTTTTTTCTCGACATTTTGTTTTCGATTTTATTGTAATTCGACTTTATTAATGCGACTTTATGACTGCACACCTATTATCCTATGGAAGCAGCACAGAAAGAAACCACACCTGATCATGACCTTTGCCAGTTTCATGTTAGGACAATACACATAATCTTCACTAATCCTCTGAGAAGTGTCCCATGATCAAATATTTGATACATTGAATTACATCGCAATCATCATGTATAGTGCAAATGACGATGTCAAAGGCCGGGAAAATGGGAGCAACCGGTACAATTTCTTGTAAATTCTCTTCTGTAATTTGCTATAAAACCAGCCAATTTATGTCTTACTGTTAATTCCCATCGTAGGCTGTGTTATAATACATTTTAGTTTTTCTTATATCTCATGCATTCGTCTTTGACTCTTTTGGATTGCTTT
Source organism: Ambystoma mexicanum (assembly GCF_040938575.1). NCBI lineage: Eukaryota > Metazoa > Chordata > Amphibia > Caudata > Ambystomatidae > Ambystoma > Ambystoma mexicanum. The sequence goes on from NC_090941.1 coordinate 863,188,357, forward strand.
TTATTACTTGTTGTGGGACTTGCCTTACATATTTTGGTGGCCTGTTTGGAGAGTCCAAGTTTTCCCGCACAGCTGTGAGCTCCTCTGCTGCACTTTAGGGCAAGCAAGAGACACCTGGAGAGGGCAGAAGACTGCGCATACCACCTGGAGGTAGCAGGTGCAGGGATTACCCAGAAGGCCCAGCTGATTGCTCTAGGCACTGGCCCACCTCCTCGAGTGCAGGCCATTGTGGGGAGAGGCAGCCCTGGAAGGCTTAGGATGACCATCACGAGCCAGTGCACCTGATCCAAAAACTACAATGGGGAAGTGAGTATAGACGCAGAAGTGGAGTGAATGCCATTGAGCCATGTGGTCTGTTTTGCCTTGTTTTTCTTTTTCTTTTAGTTGAAACAGAAGAGGGCTCCCGTAGCAAGGAGCGGTGACATCATATAGTATTAAAACTTGGTAAGTGAAGCCTACACATCCCTCAGTAACGAAGGGAGGGCAGCACTGCTTTGGAAATAAGAGTGGGAAGTCTGGCACTAGTGAGGACTGTAGTCTGAACCCACGGAAATGGGGCGAGAGGTGGAGAAAATAAAAATGTGTGTATAGAACTGTGAATGTTTCTAGCACTGTTGGTAAATATTTACATATGGTATTGAGTGATTCAAAGTAATTAGTTGATGAAAATTTGTGAGTGGAGGAAAAAGATTGGGTTGCAGATCACATTTGGGTGGGGGCATGCTTTTGGAACTTTTGTTTATGCGCATGAGCGCACTGTGATTTTGTTTTCAGGTGCTGTTTCATGTATTGACCTTTATGTTTTTGAAGTATTTCAGGGGTGCGCCATGATATGATATGATAGGTTATTTATAACGCGTTTAATAGTTTCTAAGCGCGGACCCAGGGATTAAACCTGTGTGGTTTTGTGTCACCTTGCTTCCAAGGCGAACACGTTGCCGCTGAGCTATCCTCTTGATACATAAGTGGGTGGCTCTTTGAGGTGATATTGAAGGCATTGTGTTGATTTCGTTTTTTGTGCAAAAGGTAATACTGATCAGTTGTGTACATGCTTTATTGTGTAGAAGAACAATTAGTACTCCATCAGAGCATATGTGTAAAGATTTACCAACTTATAGAGAGAAAATATTGAATTATAATCAGAAATGTGCAGTGGGAATAGAATGAAAAATGTGTACAGCTCAGCCACCTAAGAGCACACATGACAAGAGTATTATCGAACATATGTACACACATTTATTGTCCACATACAAGGGTAAAAAATTGAAGAACAGATATAGTATATTAGAATTATGGACATTTTGAAATTATATGAGGGAAATGAGAGTAGCACTAAAGGAAATGGGAATACTGAGGGTAAGTCTACCCCATCCCTGATAGACAGCGCAAATATGGCACAGGCTTTCATGCCTGTGTAGTCAGTACCCGAGTTGAGTGTAGATAAAAGCACCCAGTCAGCACATGCACCAGCACCTGCACAGCGAACAGATCCACCCGTAATGGGACCATATCCATTAAAACCAGCTGCAGGGTATACAAAGCCTCCATATAAACCCCCAGCGTAATCAGAAACAAACCCAGTAAAGGGAGCAAGTGCACCTAGTGACAGACGAGACCCAGCAATAATAAAGTTAGAAAATAAAGTGCATAAAGATTTAGAAGCAGCAATACACAAGACAGAACAGGAATTGCGAAGGGCGACAAGGAAAAGGGAGGGGCCTTGCCCTAGGTTAAATTCAGAAACATGGGCAGCAGGAGAAATGTTATTAAAAAGCATAAGGCCGGGATAAAAGATGTAAAGGAAGAAACGGAAGAGCCAAAGCAACAGGATGTAGGCTATAAACTGGAGGTGACTGAAAGTGAGGAAGAGCAGGAAGAGAGTGAGGAGAATTAGGAGACTGAAGAGGATCAGGAAGAGGACTCCTTGGGAGATATGATTAAGACCTTGCTCTAGAAAAAATGGCAGTGGTTAGCGGGAGGAACAAGGCTAGAAAACATTGTAGCCAAAAACATGGAAGGCAGTACCCATTGATGCAAAAGTAAGTGAGCAGATCGCAATATATAGCATGGCCACATACGGACAGAGATACTTTGATTAAGACCCTACCACCTCTCACAGTTGGAGTGGGTGAGTGGATATAGGCATTTGAAAAGCATACAGCAGGGGCTACCCTAGCAATTGGAGATATGAAAAGCGTATTAGCTAATATAATTGGACATCAGACCAACACAATTTGGGAACGAGCAGGGAAACCAAAGGTTCTATTAGAAAATGATGCACATGATGGGGCTCCATTTAATAACTGTGTAGCCTGTGTAAAAGTTTATTGAGAAGCCACCCTCAACAAAGGGTGTGGTTATGGAACAATCTGTTCAACAGATACTTTTTCAGCGCTATCTCAGACACATATCATGCCTCTTGGATCCCTCTCCCCTGAGCTTACAATGAGCCAAGAACCCGGGCGATGTAGGGAATATTTAAATAAAAGTAATAAAAAATAAGCACGAAAATGTTAAACACCACTTCATCCGTGGCATGACACTATTACAATTCTTCCCTTTCTGCAAATTTCATTTCACGAAATAATTACACTGATCAGCCACAAAGGCAATTACTGTGTAATTTTGTGCGATTGTGATTTTCCTGCGGGCTTAAAAGGCCAGCAGTAGAATTTCAAGATTGGTAATTATGATTTTGCACTCAAGTTTGGTTTAAAATAAACACAGCGTGATTTCTCAGTGTGTTTTTCAGAGCCCACCCTTGCTTTGGTCTATGTTGGGAAGTCAGACAGAAAAATTGGGATGCTTTGGGGAATTTTGGATTTCAGACCCCCCTTACTGAAAGGCCTGTGTTGGGGAAGCTAGATAAAAAGATTGGACTGATTTAAGAACAAAGACACCCCTCTTCCTTAAAGAAGTAGGGGTCAGCTGGACAACAAGGATTACACAATTAAATTATAAGGTACAGTTTTCAGCGCACACTGTGAAGTGAGCTTTGTTAATTTAGAATTTTAACAAAATTCACCCCGTAGTGTTCTGCCAAATGGGGAATTAATTGAATTAATATATATTTTTTGGTTAAATAGTCTAAGGATCTACACAGTTTCCCCCCACCTCCCACCCACTATAAAGGGAAAGGATGCAAGGCAAGCAGACCCCCTATGTTTTGGTTTCCCAGGGGTCAGTTCTTCTTACATAGCAAGCCACTGTTTAAGGTTCAGGAAAGCAGCTGCATCTCAGGACATATCTGGAAAGATAGGGCAGCGGTCTGGTCACTCCACTCTCAAAGATGGCCTCCCGCTATCCACCATAGTATCCAGTCAAATTTGAGGCCTTCCTAGAAATATACAGCTCCACCAAGATGCACTCTCAGAAATCTCCTCTGGTGTCGCCTTACAGCTGTCAGATGGTAAGTTTCAGCAACCTTCCTGATCTCTCTGTCTGTCTGTCCTTTTTCTACTTTTTCTGTTCTCTCCTTTTTGTGTGTGCCCCCTGTCCTAGTCCAGTCCCCCTTATTTAGCAGTGATGATACCACCAATTATACAATCTTGGGGAAGTACCCTGCAATAATCGCTGCCACTAGGATTGAACAGTTACCCTTCCCTCCCCTCCCAAACCCATCCTCCAAGTCCGGACTGGTTTAGGGGTCTGGAGCAACATATGGCAATTCCTATTTGCCATCGCCCTTTGTTCTCCTTTCAACATTTTGGCAAACACTAGTTCTGTATCACAACTTCATAATGTTATGCCATACTAACAATATTTTCTATTTCAGAATTAGATAAGTCGACCACCAAATCTGTATCATGTAGTAGGGCCCTGTGCCACCTTTCTGCCGTTTCCATAAAAAGCACAACCGTTATGAATATGTACGTTTTAAGCATATCCCTAATTTAATTTTCCACCCGCTTGCTAACTCTCACATTTGGAACATGTTCAGATCAGCCAGATATACCTCTTAGGTAGCCAGTACAGTTGCATGAGTTGCACATGGTTGCATTTTATATCCCCCAAATCGCCTGGAAATTCCATAAGAAATTGGTACAAAAATTAAATCAATCTGACTTATTATGGCTGAGAAAAAGGCCAAAATGATAATAGTCTTTTAAAATTAATTGTGAATCTTCATGTGGGACAAATGGCCCTGACCTCTGCCTTCCAGTCATCTGTTTTCACTCGGTCAGCCTGGGCCCAGAGTTTGCTTTTTATCAGTCTCCTTTGGGCTGGAAGCTTGCTCTTTGAAGTGGGTGCTCCCATTTTCAGACACATTAGTCGTGCTCCACCCAAGGGTGACTTTTCTTAACTCAATGCTTTCAGAGTCAGCAGGTCCAGAGAACACTGAATTTCGACACCTTAAGCAGGAAATTCTATTGCGATTGGTCATAAGAGGGGAGATGTGACATCCAGGCTAAGAGTGGGAGATTTCCTTGTGCCAACATAAAGCAAAGGGTCTGCCTTGGACTGACATTTTTCATGAAGACAAAGTGGCTTTTCAAATGTCACTTGAGTTTTGGTAGGTGAAACATAATATACATTGTTTCTGATCAACCCGCACATTATGTTTTGTTTTCCTGACATTTTTCTGTGAGCAGTATTTTTTTCACTTTTACTTGTTAAAACCGTTTTTATTTGCACACACATGTGCAGGCCATTTTTGTTTTCAATGTTTAAAAATCCTGTTTTCCATGTGACAGGGATCTTTGATCCCTCCTACTTTTGTAAATTAAAATGCTGCTTATCTATTGGTCAGGTAGGCCCCTTTGGAATGGCTCTTTAATTTTACTTGAAAAACAAAAACAAAGACCAGGTCATTTTTGTTTCAGCGTTTAAAATCCTGCCATTCATGTGAAAGGGACTTCTGTTTGGGACCTTTAAATGCACCCCACACCTGTGTATGGTATGCATGGAGAAGGGTGTATCCTGATAGACCTGATGTAGGTGCTATAATGGCACGCACAATGAATTACGATGAAGATCCTGCAATGTATATTCAGTCCATCCAAGAAATGTGACGTGGAGAGACAGGGGAAAGGTGGTGAAGAACATACCATTTTCTACTATGTATTACGAAAAGGTCTTCCCACTGAAGTGCAATCAGAATGATGGAGCGAGATACAAGCGCACATAGTGCATTTTTGTAAACAAATGTGCGAGAATGAGAGGGCGGCAAAAGAAAAGTCAGAGCATGCAGAGTCCAAACTAGCGAAGATTAGCATGGAGGGCGCAGTAGTAACCAACCCTACAGATGTGAAACAGCAGTAGGACCATCATAAGAATGGACAGATACTCCAGGTAGCAACTAGCGAGACAAGGGAGGGGTGCAAGGGGTAAGTCACAAAAAGGACGAGGGGGAGGATTTGGGGGATTACAACCTCAATTTGGGGAAGCATGTTGGACATGCTGGAAGATGGGATACATGTCTAGTGATTGTTGAAGCAGACCACCATGCAATATCACACAGGGCACCCCCAACTCTATATTGCACACAAGGGACAGCAGAGGTATTTTATGTGCCACACCAAGCCACAGCCCCAGTAACAATGTATGTCCCAGGATCTGCTCAACCCCAGAACGTAGGCTCAGTACTAATGATTGCACCCACACAGGGACAACCCATACAGTACCCAACCCCAAATGTTACCCAGAATGTCACACAACAGGCTCCAGTACAAGCAACTACAGTACAATGGGAGCAGAATGACCTTCCATAAGGGACCGTTACACGCTACACTTAAACACTACACTAGAGCTAGTATTTTAGGAAGCAATGCTTTCCCACTTACAGGATCCAACAAATACACACAATAGGACAGCCCATAGAAAGCCTGATGTGCACAGTTTTCTCGATCACTCCAGATGCAGAAAATGAACCCATAGTAGGGGCGAAGATAGGGAACAGAATGTTTACCTTCATGGTAGACACTGGAGCCACCCAATCCTGTACAAATGAAGGGCAGTTTCCATTGACAAGCACAAACATGGACACTAAGAGATTTTTTGAGGGAAATTTAAGGATTCCTTTCACAGAAGAATTACCCCTCACTAAAGGGACCCAAGAAATAGTCACATCATTACTATACAGCACAGATACACCTGTGAACTTGCTAGGGAGGAATCTCCTGCAAAAGCTGAATATAACCATTTCATTCACTGACCAAGAAATAATTTCTTCGACACCAGGCATGCATTACAACAGAATAGTCACAGTGATCCAGGCACTTTGCAGCACCAACACAATTCGAACATTACCATTGCACAAGGCTCTATGTACATACGCAGTGACCATTTTGATTTGTTGGTTACCAGGTGTACAAAATGTAATATTTTGCCTGCCAGCAGAATTCCTATTCAGACCAGCAGTGCCACACAAGGAAGCCCCAGGAACAATTTCCACATTACACATTGAGGCAGTGATCATGAGGAATGACACAGTCATTATAACATGCTCAGATAAGGAAGGTATGGAGTTAACAATGGTCCTATGCATAGACCCCACATTGCTACTAAGAGAGGTCACAGATAAATTGCTATTTGCAAACATGGAAAAAGATGGAGAAATAGTTTTTGAAATCAGCATACCCTGCCACTTCGCTACACACAATATTGACAGCTGCAGCAACACCTTTACAGCAGCAAAAAGACATAGCACAAGTGCCTAGTCGACTTTGGACCAGCAACATACATGATGCAGGATGACTGGCCAGCATAGGGGCAGTTAAATCAAACTCAAACCAGGTGCTAATCTTTGTAGAGTGAAACAACATCCATTGTCCAAAGAAGCAGATGAGGGAATTTATGACACGATCAAAGCACTGCTTGACCAAGGCATCATATTGCCTTCTGACTCACCATGCAAAATGGCCATATATCTCCTGAAAAAAGAAAATGGATCATCACAGGGATTCATTCAGGATCTCTGCCCTCTGAACAACATAGTAAAAGCAGGATATCTGCTATTGTCAAACCCTGCATCAATATTGTGCAACATATCTGCTGATGCAGTTTACTTTTCTTTGATAGATCTTCAGAATGCATTCTGCATAATACCACTGCATCCAGACTTCAAATACTTGACAGTGTTTTCACATTGTGGAAAAAGATTCAAGAACACTTGTTTGCCCCAAGTGTACTGCAAAGCCCCCAGTGTTTTTAACAGGGTCCTCCAAATGGACTTAAGAGACTAGTGCAGTCCTAAAATATGTAGATGACTTACTGGTGTGCAGCACCACAGAAGAACAATGCAGAAAAGACACAGTACAAATCTGACACTACTTGCAGACAAATGGTACAAGGTGGACAAAGATGAACTACAGTACTGCCAGAAGGAAGTGGTATATTTAGAACAGATCATGTCCTCAGCAGGAAGAAGGATAAGCACAGACAGAACCACAGCAGTGAGGAACACACCATAACCTAAACAAACAGAGACATGCAGCAATGTCTAGGCTTGTACAATTATTGCTGAACATGGGTATTTGATTATTCAACATATGTCAGACCACAAATGCAGGCACTCAAGAAAGCACAGAAAATTAAAGGCACACTTGAATGGACAGAAGAGATGGCTGAATGTTTTTAATATCTCCAAATGACTATCAGCAGCGTGCCAGTACTAGCAAACCCAGACTACAACAAACCATTTTTCCTATTCTTACACTCAAATGGACAGGTTATGACAGCAGTACTCACGCATCAATCATCACAGAAACACATGTCATTGGCATGCTACAGTGGTCTTCTAGACTCAGCAATGCAAGACCATTTCCATGAGAGCAAGCATTGGAAGATGCAGCATTTGCTGTACAGAAATCTGCCACCATAGTCATGGCATGTCTGCTCACTGTGTACGTTGAGCATGCATTGTTTTCCATCTTAGAAAGAAACAAATCAACATTCACCACACAGAGAGCAAGTAGGTATGAGGTAGTCTTGACAAATCCAACCATCACGATAGTGAGGTGCCCTACAGTTAACCCAGAAACATACATTGCCACACCAGTGGAGCCCGAAGACAAAGCCCATGACTGTGCAGTATATGAAGGAGAATCTGTTGTGATCACCTGGTCTCTGCGGGGACGTTGGAGCATGGTTGCAGACCTCCCAGGATCTGGCTTCCCTGGATCAGTCTTCTTACCCTGCTCCCGTGTTGTGGACTGCTCTGATGGTTGAAACTGCCCCTGTGAGGATACAAGAGGTTGTAAGGATGCAGTGACATGGATGTAATTCTCAAACCCTTCTTCCCAGAATGTGGTGAGCATGCGTTTGCCCAAATAGTCTCACCTGTTTAACTATGAGACTGAGCTCTCCGTCCTGCTTCTCAAGTGCAGGGGCGCTTTAATTGGACCTAGTTCCTTCACTGGCCCATGTGCGTGGCAGCCTAGACTGGCTGATCCACTTTGAAGGTAAGTGTTCTTCAACAATGATTATTGTCTATACTCGTTTGCAATGTCTTTTTCCCCATGATTAGTGTTAGTATCCCTAGTAATGTCTTTCTTTCGCCCCAATAGGTGATGAAGGCCCAGCGGGGTTGTGGTGCTGGAAGTGAGCCCAAACGGAGCCCTGAGGAGTTTACAATGTCCCAAATAAATGGTAAATTTGGGCCCTAGGGTCAGTGCGAAGGTTGTGTAGCGCGTGATCTTAGCAAATTGTCTTTATGTGGTTTCTGACCTTATTTGTCCTTTTCTCATGTAGGTATGGCCTGGCGATGTCAGATGAGGAGCAGCTGTCCAAGATCTGTCGGCGGGTGATGGATGGCTGTAGCCGTGAGGATGCTGGTCGAGAAGAGCTCCTGTGTAAGTGTTGGAACTGCGGACCGTGTAAGGAGCGCTGCAGGCGATAGTATTGCTGGAGTCAGGTAGGTGTGCTTTAGACGATGGTAGTTGGTATTTCTGAAAGCAAGTAAGATGCGCTCTTGGCGATGGTAGGCTTCAGGCGATGGGATAGCTGGAACCAGGTAAGATGAGCTTCAGTCGATGGTATTGCTGGAATCAGGTAATATGCGCTTCAGGCAATGGTATTGCGGGAATCAGGTAAGGTGCGCTTCAGGTGATGGTATTGCTGGAATCAGATAAGTAGTGCTTCATGCGGCGGTGAGCTTTACGTTGCATGAGCAGACAAACGTGAAGTGCTGAAATGTGGGCGGGGCAGGCTTAAATAGCCTGGTCCCAGCCACGCCCCTTTGCTCTGTTTGATGGTTCCACCCTGCCACTCCCATAAGATGCTGCATGTGTAGCCCAATGCATTCCTATGACCATGCCCGGCCTGGATGCACATGGGGGCCCTGCAAGAGATTAAACAACAGGTGCACTAGGAATATAGTGTGAAGAGCACACTTTCTCATGAGCCTGGTGCCAAAGGCGCCAGGACTGGGTCCAACTGGACCCTTTAAGTGATGTAACTTGTGGTCCTTGCCCTGTGGCCATGACAGAATCATAGGAATACAGCATAGTGAGTGAAGGCCCTGTTGACACAGGATAAGTGCTCTATGTAGTTGTGAAGAGAGGGTCCCAGGAATGCCCCTCCTCACCTCCATGAACATTACAGGCCGAAGAGTCAAGAACGCTTGAAGTCACTCATCATTTTTTAGAGAATCCCCAAGTACACCACTGACTGGCACGTATACAGAGAGGTATCCCCTCAGACAGCCATTCCAACCATATCCAGCCATTCCAACCATATCCAGTGCATATCCTTCCATATCCAGGGAACCTGACGGAGATTGGATCCAAACACTATAATGGACTGCATTGATTAAATGCTGAGAAAACATTGGACTGACGTCAGTAGTGACACCACGACACAGTAGCATTAGTCATGAAGAACACTTGTAGCTTTGCACAGCACAACACAAACACACACTTGCATACACTAAGATCACCCTTACACAGTTCTGTAGACAGTGGACTGATACATATAGATACTGTTAAAGCTTTAATATTTTTCTCATTAGCCAAATGCAGTAACGCTAAGATGCAAGGCAACAAGAGATCCTGAGCAAGCTTGCAGATGCTTATGGCAAATTACCCTATGGAACTACAGTATATATGGAGCCTGGTAGGACCACGTATGACTAACCTATAGGGAACATAGCACAGTGCAAGCATGTATAAATCCCATTATAAGTCTAAGGAAAATTACAGAAGGCCTCAAGCCACAGGACACCAGACAAGGGAAGCAAACTCACACTGCAGAACGTGAAGAGGTCAGAGATAACGAGGCCATTCCAAGCTTCAAAGGATAAGGTGCCAGCTGCAGGAAAACAGAATAAATTCTCAGTAATGCAGTCACAAAGTGCTTGATTTTGTGGTCCATCACCATGTGATGCAGCCGAACTAGACAATGAGCATTCACCTGTGGTGTGAAGATGAGCCGTTCTCATCAACCCAGATGAGAACTGAAACAAATGTTGCAATATCGAAGCGTAATCTCATAGGCAAAGGTGGTCCACTACCAGATACAATTGGGACACATAGTCACTTCACATCACCTTGAAGAGGTGCACAGAGGGCTGAGAACAAAACGGGGTCTTAGGCCTGGGGAGACCAGATCTAACCAATCAAGAGACAGAAATCCAGGGGTGGATTTCAAAGGGCAATAGCCAATGGGAAGTCTACGACCCTGCAACAATTTAACAGGTAGTTTCTTGGAGATGGGGAAGGCCAGCCACCTGACATGCGAGGGCCAGTAGAATAACCTCTATATGTGACAACTATAGGTTATACCACTCTAAGCACCCAATCGTGTGGTCAAAACTGTGGAGCACGTCTTGGGGAGTGGAGAAGTACTGGAGAATTGTAATTGTCTTGTATGATCTCTGTTGGTTTTTTCTAATAAACAACAGTTTGACTTGTTGGGAGCTCGGGAGAGCAATGCCAGTCTAGCACGAAGCCGGCTCTCCTGCCAGTGCCAGGATGGCTACTGGACACCTGGCGATTTCGAGAAGACAGAGAAAGCGTGAACCGTGTAAAGGCCGCCAGGAGCCAGACTGGTAAATATCCTGCCTGTGGTCCGTGATGAGTGCAGCAGACCAGACAGGTGGTGTTGCAGCTTTCGGAGACGTGGCAGTCGAGCAGCGTCAGAAGATCACAGAGTGTAAGTATTGACTCAGACACATGGCATTTGAGGGGAACAGGAAAGGAACGGGGGTACAAGGGTGGTATTGAGTATTGTTGAGTACCTTTGCAGCAGTGTTGAGTATTGTTTAGCATTGTCAAGTTTAGTAGGGAAAGGAGCGGAGGTAGATGTCATTTTTGTGGTTAGGGCGCATTTGGTTTCAAGGTAAAAGGTTCTGTTGAACAACCTAGACCAGTGGTCTTCAAATGTTTTGGCCTGGGCCCCCCTGAACAAAATATGGGCAGGCCAGCCCCCCCAAAATGCCAAATTGACATTATGTACAAATTACTATGAACTATTGTGTGCTGTCACGGCACCCTACTCCCAGTTTAGTCCCTCAGCTCCCTCATCCCACTTCTACTCAGTCCCTGGGTTCCCCCCAACCCATTCCCAACACAGTCCAAGGGCCAGTGGGAGCTGGTGAACTTTTTAAGTGTAGAAGCATAAATATTTCCCCCAAAAATGCCATAGCGACTGAGTTCAGCGAGGGAGCCCAGACCAATAAAGGGGTGTTCGGGTGTTTTCCCCCTTTGATTTTTTTGAAAAAAATAATGTGCATTTTAGAGCATATTTTAAAAAATAATGGGTAAAAAGACAAACAGTTTGCAAATGGCACTGGGCGGGGTTGGGAGCAATGGGAATAACATGGTATTTTTGACTAGGCATCTATGATAGATAGCCAGTAAAAAAATACCATCCCTGTCCCCTCGGCTCCACAGTGCCTCAGGAGAGCTGATTTTGGCAGGTGGTAGGAGGATTGTGCACCAAAGGCATTTTTAATATGCCTTTGTTGTACAACCCTTCTTCCCCGCTCTACCCACCCACTCGCCAAAATCAGCTCAATGGACCAAAAGAAACACACACACACACACACACACACACACACACACAACACACACACACACACACACACACACTCACACACACACACACACACCAATCACTCTATCATTCATACGAGCACACATCACCATACACTCACTGAAAACACAAGCATACACACATCCATACACATATTTAAGTAAAAAATAAATTATCATAAACGTACCTTCTGCAGCGGCCTGCGCATGGGTGCTGAAATGCCCCGCTCCACGTTGCCCAGCTCCACTTTGCTTTGTCCGTATGTGCAAGGAGGCACTGGAGCTCCCCCTCGCACATAAAGACATGCAGGCCCCCTGCCAGCATTTCCAATGAGCTATGCAAGGCTGGAGAATCAAAATGCCCCCAGCCTTGCATGCTTCAGTGAACATGTGCGGCTGGGGAACTGAACTGTCATAGGGAAGCAGTAGCTCTTCGGCTCCTCATAATAGGTGAGGGGGCCACTGGGTGGACACCCCCTCACCCATTATGGATGTGCCGCTAGACTCAGACTTGCCTATAGGGCAATGCCTGTACCAAAAATGCAAAATGCTAGTGTAGGACAGTCAAATAGGGCACTTTTTTGGCCAATGTGGGCCAGTTTGATAAGATACTTCACTATGCAGTTAGTAGTTTTGACCATTGTTGCGGAATAAATGTTCTTTAAATATCACAATTTGCTTACATTTTAACAAAAAACACCCCCTTGGGTACTATTCAAACAGTCTTTGACTAAAGGAATGAATATCCATTTGCAACTCCGGGCCACTTTTTCATTGGTGATTGAGACCGTTTTATGGTCCAGTCCGACCATGTGAGTCGCCCTTACTCATTTCCTCCAATCTAAAAAAAAATAAAATAAATAAATACATTTTTAACATGTCATGCTGGGCTCTCAGGCCCACCCTGGGGCGCACCCCACAGTTTGAATACCTCTGGCCTAGACTATTGTCTCGAGGGCACAGATGACAGAAGTTATGTAAATATTGGATTTTCTGTGAGTTGGACGTTTTAGGTCGGGTCATGGATGATGGTATCCTTGTAGAGTTTACCAAAGGGAGCTGGCCTAGATTGCGAAAGGTGATTCGTCTGGTTAAGTCTCGCAGAGGCATTTTATCTACAAGGCGACGCTGTAGGTACAGATCAAACACAAGACAATATCGATATGCCCTCTTACACAGGAAGACAGCTGCGGGTTTATGTTGGGTTTGTGTGTATTTTTGGGCCACAGGATTTTAGCATTGTGGGCACTGCAAGTGATCTTTAGCACTACCTTGCTTAGTGAGTTTGGGTTGTCCCTATAGGGATTTGCATGGGATTTGGAGAGCATGAGGTGTTGTGGTAGCGGTGTTGAGAATTTGAGATTGACAGTGGCGGTGCGTGGAAGTTGCATGCGCAACATTGGTGGGTGTGCCTGAGGAGGCAGAGAATTGTGGAAGGGCGGGTTGCTGTAGGGCCAGAGAGGCTCGAAGAAAATTGAAAGAATTACCATTGCACTGTGTTTTTCCCTAACAGCGGATTGTCGAAAACCTCGACTAGAGGTCATGTAAGAGTAAACACAATGTATCAAGGGCAGTGCAGGGGTGACATGCTCCTACAGCACCTATGCAAGACCCTTCTGCTGTATAAGGGCAAGATTTGTAAATATAGCACAGAATGGATAAAAATGCACCGAGGGTAAATTTACTAAACCATGGCCACAATGTGGAAGTTTTTCCAAGAATGTGCAGCAATCACTACTGACACACTTAGAGGACACTCTTAAGGGGAAGAAGTTAGCCAACTGCAAGGCATTATTCAAGCTGTGGCATATGTTTCAGATGGACGAGGGGGAAGTGGTAAGGTGTCAATGGAGGCTGAACAAAAAGGAGCCACGGGGACCGGCGTCCCCAACCTCAGCTCCCCAACCCTCTCCTGTGAGTGAAAACGCTGAGGACACAGACTAGGAACAAGGGCTCTACCCACTAGGGAAGCTAACAGCAGCAGAAGGGTATTCAAAGCTAGTATTTCACCAGCAACCATATACCAATGGGGAGGGGCAGAAAGGGATCGGGAAAGCAACTAGCGGCAAGGGAACGAACAGTGGGGAGCTGAAGGACACGAAGGCGAGGTTAGATGGCATAGCCACAAACGAGTGGGTAGGGGGACAGATTCTCCGAAAACTAGATGTGAAGACAATGGGTGAAGCAACAGGGGCCACCAAAGAAATGGAATGCCTTAAGGGGAGCAACAAAGCAAAGGACTGGGCAGAAATAATGAAGGAAGTAGTCAGAAGAGAGAGGGAAGCAGAAGAGAGACACGAGAGAGTGTGCATAGACAGGCAAAAGGAGGAAGAGAAAGAGCAAGAGCAGCACGAGAGGATGAGGAAGGAGTGAGAAGAGATTGAGAGATAAAGGGAAGCAGATGAGAAGGCAAAGCGAGTGTTAGTTGATAGACAACGGACGAAGTGGCAGATAGAACAGCTTATGAGAGAGCACAATCAGAAGGAGGAGACCGTGATCAGAGACATAAGGGCACAACCACGTCGGACAGGACCGCCAACATATCAGACAGGACAGGTATGGGGTCCTGTGGGGACATTGATGATGTAGACTTGATCTACTCCAGGTGGAAGCACAGGGAAGACACAACCTCTAGGAGACTGAGCTTTGTGGACTATTATTGTGGTGATATGGAAACTGAATTGAAAGAGGATGCAGGGGAAGTGGGGACGAGGAAAGAGTGCGATCTAAGCACAGGTCTCCAGGGGACAGTGCAGAGAGAAGCGTGGAATGGGAAGGGAGAAAGAATACAGGGATAGCTATGGATGATAGGGACTATTAGACGCCATGGACCAGAGAAGCATCAAACAACTCTGACAACTTGATCCCATAGTTTGAGAGACTTAAGGATCTCCCAGGACGAAGGAAGGGTAGACGGTCATAGTTTATACAAACAACACTGGGGGATCGGATTGATGCGTGTGACTTACATGATGACCAAATGGGGAGAGCTACCCCTGTTGGAGAAAGGTGGGGGGTGTCTTCAATATGTACCATGGAAACACATCGACAATTAAAACTTGAGGTGTAGGCTACCCTCATTTACCATGGGTGCGGGGAATGGGCCTGGCCTTCATCAAGGAGAAATATGTCCTATAATGTACTTATTTTGGCATGCCCAGACACCAATGTTATATCATTGTGTTGTGTACTTACATTTTACACTTAAAAAAAACAACACAGGACATATTTGCAAAACCATGCTTTCCAGTTCTAGCTGACCCTCTTCGTGCATATTTGATGCAATACTATTCAGCATTTCAACCTCTACCCACGAGCACATTTTTTTCCCCTTCAAACCTATCCCAATTTTAAAAAATGTTACCGCATAGCCGGTCCCTGGTGGCCATGCCCACTTTAACCCCATTGCTGATCCCTCGTAGTCATGACCAGTAGCGAAATTGTCCAGGTCATGGCCTTAGGCCTTAGGCCATGACCTGGACAATCTGGCCTCTGCCTATGGTCACAGGCTATACCTCAGTCACCAAAGGTATATCACTATTTTTGTACCTAAATTATGACACTTTTCAAAAAATTTAAACAAGGACACATTTTGCACAAGTTTGGTCCAAATCTGCCCATGTTTTATTTTTTCAAAAGTGTCAAAATGTACATACATACAATAGTCATATATCCTAGCCCCTACTTGACAAAATCCATTCAGACTTTGCACAAACATTCAAGGTCTGTAACCTATCTGAAAAAACATGTGTCCACATACGTCAAACGACAACAAGGTTATAAGCCATATTCAAAAGTTGCCCCCCCTCTAATTCCCCCTCCTCTTGACACACTCCCACCAAACCTTGCAAAAACATTCATATCTAAAATCTTTTTGTAATCTTTTGTGCAGATCCATAAAAATGGCACCACATTTACAAGCCTTTACAATATTTTGGGATCTCCCTTTAATTTTGTTCCCTATTTACAAAACAGCACCACATTTTGGAGAACCATTCAGAATCAGGTCTAGAATTAAATTCCAAAATTCCATGCAGTTTCATTTATTAGCGCCAAAGTTATAAGCCATCCAAAAAACAGTTTTTCACCAACCTTGTAATGGCAAAAAAAGCATTCACGCCCCCGAACATGTCAGATTTCTGAGAACATCATAGTACAACACTGAACTGTTTGCAGAGCTTGGATAAGAAAAATGCCTGTTTACGGCTTTTTAAGGCCATATTCCATGCCACTCTCATTACCCCTAACCTCCCCAGCGATTCTTTGATTAGTTTCACAAGTGCAATGTTGTGTTTTTTAATAGTTTTTCACTGCAATGTTCGCAGACTATGGGTGCTGTCTGCGAATTCAACATGGCAGGCGTTTCCCAAAATCTGACGCACCTCACACTTTTTACCATCAATCAGAGGGCGAGTCCGATGTCTGCCGACCTCACATCGGCCTCTGGACCAATCAGAGGCCCGTCCACGTACTGGACAGGGAAGTGAGTCCGTGGACCAAACCCAGATATCGTTAATTTTGTTTGGCTTACTTTTTGGTCATTTAAAAAAAAAACATATATATATATATAACGTGATCAAGCGGTCTGTGTACCGTGAAACGCGTCGTTTTCTGGTTCTTTTTCCTTACCATGCTGACATAAAGAATAAAGCATTGTCAGTCTGGATCAACTTTGGTGTGCTTTTACCTCTTTGTAGAGACCTACTAAGGCATTCTCTACTGTTCTTGGGAGTGCATTTCCGCTGACTTTTTTTCCCGGTTCGTTCCAGGATCTGGGAATTGGTTTTTTCTTCAAATATATATATATATATATATATATATATATATATATATATATATATATAGTAGACCCTGTACAAAAGTGCAGGGAAAGCGGAAAAAGCGGAAGGCACTCCAGGAAGCAGTCTTGCATGCAGGAATCGCGGCAAAACACTGAGGCAGTGAACCATTAATGTAAGCCAAAAAATATTCTTTAATAAATTAAATGTCCAGGACAGAAAAGAAAACAGCATGAAAACGACGCGTTTCGCGGTAACAAACCACTTGCTCACGTTTGGGGCGAGAAACACAAAGGAAGGACTATTTATCCAAATGAAAACTCTATGGTTGTAGTGTAGAGAGTCACACACATTTCCTATTGGTCTATTGCACAGATCTCCCATCTTGGGTTGGGTTCAAAAGCTAAGCCACACGTAATGGTAAAACAAAGCATGCTTTAGAATCGAGCATTATAAAATGTTGGCAAAGACATATTACGAAGTATAAATCACTTATTATAAGGTGTCTATTAATATGAACAATGCAGTATTTAAGGTTTAGTACATAGTGCACATAAACTGTTCATTATAAAACTCATGTGTATTTAAATTGCTTGTTTTGGTACACATGTCTGTTTAGACTAACTGTGCAAAATATGCCATATACAACAAAATGTTGTTAAAGTGCTATGAGCAATCAGCAGCCGCGGAGTACAACTCCTAATTCATAAAGTGCTACGTGCATTTAGCAGCCTTTCACCATAATTCTCAATATGAGAATAGAATAAAGTGCTTAGTGCATAAAAAGCTTTTTTTGTACTTTAAAAATACACGAGTATCATTAATTACCACATAAAATGAAAGTTCTAGACAGCCATAAAATCAATTGCCCACATGTTTTTGATCGCTCTTATGTGTTGTAAAATTCTCAGTTTTAGCTTTCCAATCGTACTCCCGACATACCACTGATTGCACGGGCAGCTAAGGACATGCACAACATACTCCGTGTCGGCTGTGATCCTTGATTTAATGATCACATTATTTTTTAGTACTGGATGTTGGTAATTTTTAATATTTTTTGCAAACTTGCAAGCCTTACACTTTGTGCATTTGTGGAAACCTTCTGGATTGGCACCTAGCCAGCTCGGGACCGCTAATGTAGTTCTGGGACTCATGTAACTGGACACTAGGCTATCTTTCAAGGAGGTGGAATGTCTGTAGGTGATGTTGATGTTTGCCCCAAAGGTTCGTCTCAAATGCTCATCTTGCTTAAGTACATGCCAATGTTTATGTATTATGTGGCAAATCTACTTTGAGGCTTTGATGAATATCAAGATGAGTCGTGTGTCTGTTTCTTCTATTTCATTTTCAATTCGAACCTTAGACATCAACAGAATCGATCGATCCTTTTGTTGGGCTGTAAAATAAGCTCTCTCCAACACTTTTTTCGGATAGCCTCTTTGTTGAAACCTCAGGGCCATAGATCTACATTCCTTATCAAAGGTTTCCACTTGGGAACAGTTCTGTCTAATGCGGATACATTCACTGTAGGGGATGATCCACTTTAACGATGTAGGGGGGTTGCTTTTGGTGTGCAGTGGTGTGTTGGAGCTTGTAGGTTTTTGATACAATTCAGTCACTAAACTATCCTGAGCCACAGTTACAAGTATGTCTAAATAGACAATAGTGGTCTTACTGTGGCACTCAGTAAACTGTAGATTATATTCATTTATGTTTAGTGACTTGACAAAATCCAACCATTCGTCAGTGGGGCCATCCCAAATTACAAATAGATTGTCTATGTAGCGCAGCCACAGGACTACTTTGTCCGTTTGGTGGCTGTTTGAGTGGACCCACACTGCGAATTTCTCCCACCAGCCCATCATTAGATTTGCATATTAAGGAGCAAACATTGTCCCCATGGCTGTTCCTTGCAGCTGGGTATAAAACTTGTTGTCAAATAAGAAACTGTTATTTGTTAGGCAAAGGTTGATCATGTCTAAAATCATCTTACCATGCTCGAGGTAATTCAACAATCTGGTTTTCAGGAAGTACTCACAAGACTGCAGACCATCTTTGTGTTTAATTGAAGTATATAGAGAGATGACGTCTAATGTGGCTAGTAGGTATGTCTTTTCCCAAGGTATGCCGTCAATTTTATTCAGGAAATCCTTTGTGTCTTGTAAATATGACGGCAGGCTGGTGACAAATTTTATCAATGTTTCATCTACTAATTTTGACACATTTTCAAGTAGTGCCCCACATAAAGTTACAATAGGTTTCCCTGGTGGTATTGTTTTATTCTTGTGGACTTTTAGCAAGAAGTAAATAGTGGGCATCGTAGGAAACTTGGGATGCAGATATTTACACATATCTTCATCCAATAAGCCTTTCTCCTT
This sequence comes from Ambystoma mexicanum, assembly GCF_040938575.1. Lineage (NCBI taxonomy): Eukaryota > Metazoa > Chordata > Amphibia > Caudata > Ambystomatidae > Ambystoma > Ambystoma mexicanum. The sequence continues at coordinate 863,207,485 of NC_090941.1, forward strand.
CCATTTCATTAGTAACTCAAAAAGTTTATCGTTCATTTCTACTGTTGGGTCCATAGCCTGCAATTTATAACATTTATGATCCCTTAACTGTCTGTTGGCTTCAGTGATGTAGTCAGACCTGTTCATTATGACAATGTTAGTACCTTTGTCGAGGGTTTAATGATGTAATCTTCCAATGTTCGCATGCTGGATAGGATCTCCTGCTCTCGTCATGTTAAATTGTTAGAAATGTTGATTTTAGTTTTCCTAAACTTTTTGAGATCATTTATAACCAGATCTTGGAAGGCCTCTATGTTGCCACCCGGGTTGAACATGGGGTTAAAACGTGATTTGAGTTTGAGATTACTCTTGCAAGGCCAGTCAGTTCAGATATTCATAAGTTCCCACTGGGGATCACTTATGTCTTCATTTTCTTGCCATTCGGTTTCAAGATGTATGAGATCTCGTAATACATTCATGTCTTCGATGACCAACGGGGTGTATCCCAATTGTGATTCGTCATCTTTAGTTTTGGGAAGATTGACTGCAAAGAATGTTTTCAAGCGGATCTTACGCATATACTTGTCAAAGTCTATTCTTGTCTCGCCGTAGTTATACGGAGAGGAGAGGCAGAAATTCAGGCCAAGTTACCTCTAGTTCTTCCACTGAGAAAATATGTGATGTTAAATTGACAATAGACATGTCTGGTAGTTGGCTTTGTGTTCCCATCAATTTTTTGTTCCAGAACGTGTCAATCTGTCCGACTTGTCCACTGCTGCGGTGTCTGAGGTGGTTACCCCTCCTTGTTTTCTTGTGCCTCGAGACTTGGTCGATTTTGCCCGTCCTCGTCCTCTTGCTTTTTTGTAGTTTCTGCTTCTGCCATCCATCCCTAAGAGTCTCATTTCTTCTAAAAATTTCAATTTTCTTTGGGGCTGATCATTTTCACTTTCCGTTGAGTCTACATCAGAGGATGATGGTATACTGGATGCTGCGTTCTCCACATTAGATGTTGTTGTTGGGAATGTTTTCCTCAGGGTGTCAAACCTTTTTGCAAATATGAGGACCCTTCCCTTCTCATAATCCTCCTTATCGCTGAGAAATTTATGTTGTTTCCGCAGCTTTATTTCTTCCTCAAATGTTTTCAGTCCCTTTTCCATATTTGCTCGAATGGCTTTACCTTCTTCACTTTGGTTGGTCTTTTTGAGTTGCTCCTCAATCTCTTGTATTTTAATCAGTGCTTTTTGACGATCAATCTTTGCATATTTTATAAGAATGTTAAGGAATGTCACTGAGCACCTGTTGCTAGATTAAGCCCATTCTTCCAACATGACCAGGTCCTGCTCTTCAAAAGTCGGTGTAGTTAATATTATGTAAGCCTCTCGGGATCCGTCCCACGTCAATGTAATTCTGCTATGAGTACTCTTCCCACCATTTGCTGATCTCCCTTCTCTGGAGCTTTTCCAATTCTCTGAGGAGTCTCACTTCTTCATTACACTGGGTATCTGGTGGTTTATTGTTTGGCTTGCTTGCAGCAGCGCAGATTTTCTTCTCACAGAATACAAACACTGCTTGCTCTTTACGTGCGTTTTCTCTGTCCTTTTGTGTAGACATATTATCGTGTAGAATGACTGACGATGGCGAACTGCCTCACCAGAGAAATGATTCTCACTTCCCTTGCTAAATTCTCAATAAGCCTTAATGCTTAGAGAACAAACCTTTTAAACTGTAGCCTAGTTTGAGTGAAGCTTATTTTGATAGAAAATACAGAAAACCAGAAAAAACAGTGTTAGACCTACTACTTTGGTCGGATGCACCTCCACCCTCCGATGGCAAGGTACCTCCAGCCACAAATTTGACAAGTCGGTCACCATAGACTGGAACTGTTGCTTCACAATATTACCATTAGTCCTGGGTTGTCCGGAGCGACGAGTCTGCAGCTTCTTTTAACGAAAAAAAGCAGATGCTGCGCATTGTTACTGGTTAGAGGAGCGGGTGCCTCTTCCAATGCCGTTTTTCCCTCTGCGTGTTTGTATGTAGTAGACCCTGTACAAAAGTGCAGGGAAAGCGGAAGGCACTCCATGAAGCAGTCTTGCATGCAGGAATCACGGCAAAACACTGAGGCAGCGAACCATTAATGTAAACCAAAAAATATTCTTTAATAAATTAAATGTCCAGGACAGAAAAGAAAACAGCACGAAAACGATGCATTTCGCGGTAACAAACCGCTTGCTCACGTTTAGGGTGAGAAACACAAAGGAAGGACTATTTATCCAAATGAAAACTCTATTGTTGTAGTGCAGAGAGTCACACGCATTTCCTATTGGTCTATTGCACAGATCTACCATCTTGGGTTGGGTTCAAAAGCTAAGCCACACGTAATGGTAAAAGAAAGCATGCTTTAGAATCGAGCATTATAAAATGTAAGCAAAGACATATTACGAAGTAGAAATCACTTATTATAAGGTGTCTATTAATATGAACAATGCAGTATTTAAGATTTAGTGCATAGTGCACATAAACTTTTCATTATAAAACTCATGTGTATTTAAATTGCTTGTTTTGGTACAAATGTCTGTTTAGACTAACTGTGCAAAATATGCCATATACAACAAAATGTTGTTAAAGTGCTATGTGCAATCAGCAGCCGCGGAGTACAACTCCTAATTCATAAAGTGCTACGTGCATTTAGAAGCCTTTTACTATAATTCTCAATATGAGAATAGAATAAAGTGCTTATATATATATGACGGGGCCTGCGGTAGTGGACGTGTAGTTATGGCTAAGTTGCTCAACCCATTGGAAGAACATTTTTTGGGTGGCTTATAACTTCACCCCCCACCCCCTGGACGAATCCTCACAAACCACTGCAAACTAAGTATATGGCCCCATCAGATCGTCCCTGCTAAGTTTGGTGAGTTTTCGTCAAGGAGGGGTTAAATATATAGGGGTGGTCCCAAAATGTGTGTTTTGCTCACATCTACAGTCTAAACCGCTGGATGGATTTTCACCAAATTGCAGCAGGAGCAGCGGCTTGGTCCTGAAAGCGTGCTTTTGTAAATTTGGTGTAAATCCGTCCAGTAGTTTATTTTTAAAATGACCAAAAAGTAGGTAAAAATAATTAGTGATATCTAGGATCAATCCGCAGAAGAGTGTGAGGGGTCATATTTTTGAAAGCGTCCTCCATCTTGACAGCCACAGCCGACCACGGACAGTGGGGAAAAGGTCTGGGAAGCAAATTTTGGGTCATTTGGTGGTGAAAGAGGGGCTGGGAAAGGTGGGTGAGTGGAAAAAAATGATATTAGGGTGTTTTAGTAAGTTGAAAAAGGCCGGGCCAGTGGCGTAGCTATCCGCAGACACTGCGCTAGTTCACGGACAGCGCCGTGGACAGGCGGCTTGGATAAGACATTTGGGGTCATTTGATGGCTAGCAGAGATTTACATTTCAAATGCTGTCGAGAGAATTGCAGCATTCTTTGTGTCCTAATGTTTTGAAAATAGGTTGCCCTTTAACTGGTGTTAACTGTAGGAGGTCTTCAAAATTCATAACATGTTTTCCTCCAAACAGTTCTTCGTAGTTGGTTTTTAGGACTTCTTGCATTCCGAGATTAACCAAAGCCAACATGAGGTTGGACACCATGCTTACTTCATCTATCAGGAACACTCTCATTTGTTTTAAAATTCTGCCTACCTCAGTAGCAGAATATTCTGACACTTTTTAGTATTCTAATTTTTTTGGTGTTCTACAAGGAGGAGTAGTAGCTATACCTGTGGGGGTTGTTACTAAAGCCGAAAGGTTGTTGTTTGTTACCTTTTGTAGAAATTGGCTGATTATTTTAATGAATAATGTTTTGCCAAAACCAGCTTCACCACTTACATACAGGAGCATAGGTTTATATTTTTTACAGCTATAGATTTGTGTTCCATGTCTAAAATCATGTTCAATTTCTTGAGTGACTTCGAGAGAAATGGTGAATTGTTAATCATTTAGCTGAGATTCCAGAACTGACAAGTCTTAGTCAGATTGTTTACATTCATCTATGTTTTTTTCTACCTCAGTCATGGCTATTTCTGCTTCATTTAAAATGAGTGGTTCTCCAGTGGGTCTTGGCTTCCTGTAAAGGAAGGTTGACTGCCCTCAGTAGTGGCTTTGTCTAGTAGAGGTTCAATTTCTTCCTCTTGTTGGCGTTCATTGTCCAGCATTTGTTTGTATTGTTTGAAATTGTCTTTTGTTATTCTGATTTCCTTTGCTTTAAATGCAGCTTCAAATGAGTCATGGTCACCTAAAAATTATTTTTCTTTTCTCCAAGGTTTAAAAAGTTGGAGTAGGACCATGTAATACAGTGCTCTTTGTTGTGCAGTTTTAAATGAACATTTTATATGATTAATTGGACTAGGTTTGGTTAGTTTCACTAAGCTTCCTTTACAAGTTGAAACTGAATATTTGCCAGATGTCTCATTTGGTGTGACATTGTTTTTGTAGGTGTAGTTTTGGGCAATGTTGTACAGACACATGTTTTCTAAAGCAGTACTTCTGTTTGGGTAGGATCCGTCAAGTAATTTCTTTTTTTTAAATGTCTTGGATGTTAGGATAATTTGTGGCTATGTTTTCTATCTCTTGGTAGGATTTTAGTACTCTTTTTCAGGATAAAGCTGGTCCAAGTTCAGCCAGACAATGTGCTCATATTTGCCATATAAGGCTGTACCCGGTAAACGGCCTGCAGCTTCGTAGGACCTGCATTCTCTAGGGAAGAGCATTTTTATACTGAAGCTGCACAATTTCTGTGATAGTCTTTTGTCAGATGATATGTCATCCCAGGGGTTCTTTAGCTCTGTTTTCTCAGTTTTGGTGAGGTAGGCTGCGACATATCTTTCAACTGCAGTGGAATTGTCTGCAATTTATTGTATGTTTATGTTTGCATTCCACAAGAGGACAAGGATTGCATTGTAATCATTGATGTACTTGGATGCTTCATCCCTTTTAATGTTTTAAGTATTTTTAGGGGATTTGCCTTTTACGCTGTGTCTAACAGAAGACATCAAGCTATTTACCTGCCCTTTTTCGCACACTGGGCTAGGGAAGCCAAAGCGATATTTGGTATAGTATTTCCCTTTGTTTTTATATCTACGACGGCAGTATTTGGCACATTTATGTTTTTGGAAGCGTAACACTTGTGTATGTAGGTCACTATCTGTGGCTTCTGAAGGGATGTTGCAGGTAATGTATTTTTCAGTAAACTGTAAAACATTGGAGTCACAATCATGGGCAAATTTTAGAGCATCTTTTATCCACAGAAGCATGTGGATGTGTGGTGCTCCTTTGGACTGATACTCTTTTCTCCAAAACAAGTGTTGCACTTCTCCAAGTGGAGGGGTAGTTTTATTGCAGATGAAATGCAGCATGTCTCTGAAGCGATGGTGAAGCTACCTTGATACATTTACAGGGTCAAGAGAACAGGGCTCTCCTGGTGTTTTTATGTCTATTCCATATTTATTTCGGTTTGCAGTGCATAAGAATTTGTGTAAGTTATCTCATGTGTATTCTGCACAACGTAAAGTAACAAACCATTTGGGTGGGACTAGGTTCCTTAGCATGCAACGTACATCAGCATGACATCAGAACCAGTATTGTTTTGTACCACGCATGTTTGCCATGATATTGGTGATACTTGACTGTAAAACTTAATCTTTGTCATTTATTTTTTGAAGCAGTTGCAGAGTGGATGTTTTTAAAAAGTTAGAGCCTGTTTTTAATGTGTGTGCAACTCCATAACATGGAGTTGCTAGTTCACTTTCGAAGAGGAGGTGGTAAATGTATTCAACATTTTGCCTGACTCAGGGGTCTTTAATATACATCATAAAGAGCGATATTCTGATGCACTAATTTGTGTGGACCTTTCATCATATCTTCCTCCTTTCCTGTAGGAACAAGTAGAGGAAAAGAACATGCTTCTTCACTTTTTACCCATATGCTCATTGGGGATCCTTTGGCTTGATGTGATCCATTTGATATGTTTCAAATACATCATCAATTGTGTCTTTGGAGTGCAGTGGGTGAATGTTATACAGGTCTAAAATGGTGGCTGCTGTAACAGGATCAAATTGGCCAGTTTCTGGTGACTCTTGAAATATGTGGGTGGTTTCTCTTAAATTTTCCTCTTTGTTTATATCTTATATATATCTTATATGTACAGTATTATATTGTTATTATGTCGACTAGCTGTTGGCAATTTCTGTAATCTTTTGTTGGTACACCATTAACTAGTACAAAGATTGATCTATTGGCCTATGTAGTCCTAGAGTTTGAACATTTTCTTTTAGATCCAATGGTTAATATACTACTTTGCCACAGATGCCATTTAGTAGCTCGGATGGAGGTAATTTGGAGGTAATTTGGCTGATTTTGGTTGAAGGCATATTATAGCTTGAAAGGGGTGCACTCTTTATATTAAATTGTTTTCATACAAGTTAAGCTATTGGAGAGCTTTGGAAGTGGGGATATTAGTCATTAGTGATAGCACGTGATGGCATTTGGTTATTGTCAAGCATTATGTTGCAGTACATGCACACACTTGAAGGGTTAGTTATTTAGTATTTACCTTCTGCTGTTAGATATAAAGCTAATTGGAACCATTGGTATTCTTCATTGTCCTCTACTTTGTAAGCTAGATGGACTATTTTTGTGCTGTTTTTATAAAACGTTCTGCGCAACAGCCCCATATTTGCTCTGGTGTTTCAGCAGATGTGTTTTGAAACTTAGATATTTCTTTTGTATATGTCTTTATTAGGATACTAGTGTTAATTAGGTTTTCGGTAATGTTTTCTGAAGGTACAGAATGATCTAAGTCACCTTCAGTTCCAAAGTTCTTTAGCTTTTCCATGTAGGATGTTATTTCGATTTTGCAGTTCTAGAGCAGGACTTTTGCATAGTATAGTTGATGTACAAGATTCTGTATAGTGGAATGGTGGGTCGCTAACATTTTGATGTGGTGGGAATTTCTTTTGCAAGCAGTTCCTAAAATACAGGCTTATGAATGTCCTGCTGACCAGTGTGGTTGCGCACTGAACAAGAGTCTATGGTTTGTAAAGTTTTCATTTTACTTTTGTCTTTCAGTTTTCCATAGTGATTGCGGAATTGTCTTGAATATTTAATGGATGGTTGGCGTACATTGCACTTTGAGCTGCATGTCAATTTATAACCTGGATGGTTTGTTTGGGTGAAAGGAGCGTTTGGTTCAATGTTTGTTGGGGATTTATTTTCTGTAAGGGATTCTTTTGCCATAATGGTTTGTTCCACCATCTCATACCCTCGGCCACTATTGTCTATGGCAATTGTTTTTTGTTGCTCTTGTTTATAAGCTTCTTCATTGAAGTATGTTTCTGTGCTGATGTGTGAATCTGTTACCCATCACAGAAGTTTGAAAATGCCTCTATATTGACACTGCGCACGTTTAGAAGTACTAGTAATTTATTGATTCATTTAGTTAGTGGTTTCATCCTGTTTAAAATCAATATGAACAAAATTATCTTCAATAGAAATGCACTGTCAATTAGAGCTTACAGGATTACTCTCCTGCAGTAGTTTTTAAGGGAAGATTGTCTCTTTTCAGATGCTTTTATAAGATTATAAGATTGTGAAGAACTCTACGGTGGAAATTTTTTGGTAAAATCATTTTGCTTTACTGTGACTATGTTAACACTGGTAGATAGAGGATTGGGTTTGTTAGTAGGTCTTCTGCTTTTGTTTGTACATAATGTTTTACTTTTTGTTGTTGCAGGAGGGGCCTTACCTTTTTTAGTCGTGGTTGATTTCGTTTTTTGGAGTGAGGTTATTAGCTCTTTTGTTTTCATGTTTTCTATTAATTGTTTTAGAGGTGGATGAGTATGTGGTGTACTTTTAGTCTTATCTGGTCTGTTTTTTTCTTTCTTTTCTATGGAGTTGCTGTTAGTAGACATTTTGTTGTGTGCGTTGGGAAAAGAGAAAGGTTGTATTGGGAAGTTGTGCAATGTATATGCATGCATGGTACATATGTGTGTGGGTGTGATTGTAGAGATGAATAGAGTGTTGTTTGATTGTGAGGTGGAATATTAGGTGTTTTTGGGAAGGTTTTGAGAATACAAGTGTACAGTGGTGTGATGGAGTTGGGTTAGTGAGGAAGGCAGTAGTGGTGTGATGGAATCTGTACGGTGATTGCGCTGTACAGAGTTGGTGTTGCAATGGTGGTGTGTAGATGGGAGTGGTAGAAATGTGAATGGTGGAATACAATGGGGTAGAGTGAAAGGAATGTTGGTTGGAAAATAGTAGTTTGTGGTAATATATATATATAGTGGAACTGTGCTTCTATATTTACATAAATGTATATTGTACATTAATGTACTTTGTCGGATGCAAAGAGTATTTGTTTTTCGGTTGCTGATTGCAGTGATGTGTTTCTTTCCTGAGATTGTAAAAGAAAGTTAGTGGGGATATGTGGTAATGGCAAAGTACTGTTAGGACGCAAGGTTTATAGTTACAATGGAAGGAGGAGTGGTGGAGGAAAAGTTAATAAAATTGATGGACGGTTAAAAATGGTTGCTTTTGGGAGCATTTTCATGAAATTTAAGAAATGTGTATGTGTATTTGCAGAAGCTCTGTAAGATTTTGTAAAAGAGAGGACAATTTCATGGAAAAGCGTTGTAGTACACTGGCAGGTGTGTATATGTTTAATGTGTTAGGTATATATCCATGCTTGACAACATGATGCATTCTAACCTGGATGTGTTTATGTAGTGCCTCAATTTTTGTTTGCATTTTGGGACTTGTAGTACCACTTTTACCATTGTGAAAGGTGGAGTACAAGTCACAGAATGTAGAGAAAAAAGTAGGACTGCATAAGCCGCTGAAGATTGGAATGGGTTATATTAGGAAGTATACATGTACTGTTAATATATTAAACTGGCACAATTACAACTGGTGCACAACTATATTGTTTCTGGTTTACTTTCATTTATGGAAATGTGACAGTGTGTTGCTGAAAATGCATATGTAACTTTCTTTAAAAGGTTTCCAAAAAAATATTTTGAAAAGTCGGGATACCACCCAACCTTTAATGAGGCCTATTGGTATTTCAGCAAATGTGTTTTGAAACAATGCTATTTCTTTTTCTTATGTGTTTGCAAGGAGTTTGGTGTTTGTGAGGTTTTCCCTAATGTTTTCTAAAGTTACTGAATTTATCTAAGTGAACTTCAGTTCCAAAATATTGAGTTCTGATGTGTTCTATTTCTCGAAGGAGTTCTTTGGCTGGTCCATGTAGGAGAATGTTATTTAATTTTTGTAGTTGTAGAGCAGGACCTTTTGCATATTACAATATATAGACACAGTTTTGTATAGGGAAATGGTTTGTTGCTAACATTTTGATGGAAGGTGGATTTGCAAGCAGTTCCTGAAATGCAGGCTAAGGAATATCCTCACGGTCCAGTGAGAATGCGTACCGGGCAGGAGTCCAAGTTTTGATTTTACTTTTGTCTTTTAATTTCACCTAGTGATTTAGGAATTGTCATAAAGAGTTGAAGGATTGTTGGCGCACATTACATATTGAGCTGCACATCCATTTGCACACTGGATGGTTTATTTGGACAAAAGGAACATTTGCTTGAAAGATTGTTAGGGATGTTTTTTCTATAATGGTTTCTTTTTCCATAATGGTGTTTCCTACTACGTCAAAGCCTCAGCACTTATTGTCTGTGGCAATTGGATTTATTGTTCCTGTTTATAAGCCTCTTCATTGAAAATATATTTGGTGCTGCTTGTGTGAAACCATTCATATTCATAGATGTTTAAAAATGTATCTATATTGACATTGTTCATGTTTAGAAGTACTTTTAGTAATTTATTGATTAATTTAGTTAGTGGGTTTATTCTGTTCTAAACAACCTTATTTTTAGTAGAAATGCGCTGTCAATTAGAGCTTTGAGGATTTGTTTTCTTCTGTCATTTATAAGTGTAGAACGTGAATTTGTAGCGTTTTTATGAGATTGTTAAGAATTCTATGCTGGAATTCTTTTTGTAAAATTGATTTTCTGGATTGTTTTATTGTGGCTACGTTAACATAGGTAGAGATACTGTTAGGTTCATTTTTAGGTTTACTATTATGTGTACATCTTGTTTTACTTTTAATTTTTGCAAGAGGGGGCTTACTTTATTTTAGTGCTGGCTGTTTTACCTTCATTGAGCGAGGGTACTAGCTATCCTGTTTTACTGTTTTCTATACATTGATTTAGAGGCTGATGACAATATGGCTTGTTCTCATAGAGGCGGATGACAATATGGCTTGTTCTTATTTTTATCTGCTCTATATTTTCTTGTTTTCTATGGAGTTGGTTTTTAGTAGGGATTCTGTGTTGTCGGTTGGGAAAAAAGAAAGTTTGTGATTCAATGTTGTGGAATGATTATGCATGTATTAAGGATCGGTGTTTAGGTGTTATTGTAGAGAAGAGTAGAGTACTGTGTGATTGTGTAGTGGTATGATAGGTGTGATTGAAAAGGTTGCAAGAGCGATGGTTGTGCTGTTAGGCAGTAAGCAACTGGCGGTGTTTTGAATAAACACAATGTTCAGATATGATCAGAAAGAGTGTTAATGCTTCAATAGAATGAGTAAGAATGAAATACAATAGTATGAGAAGAAAATAATACTTTAGGCTAATAAATATTGAAAGTACATTGTTTCAATTACAGAGATATGCATGCTATATTAATATTAATATACTTACTTTGTAGGATGCACAAAGTTTTCTTTGTTTGGTAGTTTGTCAATCTTCTTTTTCCTGTAATTGTAAAAAAAAGTTTGCTGGTATATGTGATAATGGTGAAGTAGTTTCACTAACAAAGGTTGTTATTCATTAATGTAGGAGGATTTATTGGAAAAACAGTGAATAAAGATATGTTATGTGTGGAGTGCTAAAGTATGTTAAACATATTGTTACAAAGATTGCACTATGACAAGGCATGTTATAAGCAACAGGGTAAACATTGGCATAGTGTAAAAAAGATGCATATTTAATTACTTTTTGCAGCACAGGAAATTTTGCATTAGGGCTAATGTGGAATGGTATTAGCTGTACAACAAAGTTTGCCTTGATGCAAAAATGCATGAAAAATGTATCTCTTTGCAGTAGCACAATTTCTGTCTTGGTGCTTTTATTTATTTAATTATAGAAATAAAAATGATGGACAGGAAAGAGATGGTCCTACTAGGCCTTGTGAACATTCAGACCATGCAAGTGCAGACAAGGAGAGGAAGAACGGAAGGATTAAGTAGTAGGAGAATCCACAGGGGGAGAGTGCCAGGGAGTAAGCCAGTTGCAGGCAACATGTAAGTGCCTGGCAGAGATCACTTGGTAAGGAGTGATCACCTGCCAATACAATACATGCAGGCCTGTGAGGCAGCACAGGCCAATGGGTGTCCAACGGCAAGTGCTGGGAGAGGGCGGAGTCTGAAGGCATTTGGGAGGGAGGCCAGGACCCAGAGGTTACAACATTGCAGAGGTGAGGAGGGGCAGGGTGAGCAAGGGAAGGAAGGAGTTGATGGGGGTAGGAGCGGGAGAAGAGGGAATGTAAGAATGAAGAAGAGGAGAGGAAAGTGTGGGATTATGTGAGAGCAGGGGGTGGGGAGGAGGAGGTAGAAAGGGATGGTAAGAGAAGTGGTAGGAGATGAAGAATGAAGGTGAGGGAGAAGGACTATTAGAATTGGAATGCTTTCTACGGATAACCACGGTTATCTGCAGGTGCCTAAAGATAACCGGTTATTTGTAGTACATTACCAATATAATGGAATAAAGTAAAATGAAGAGGGAGTTAAAATATTTGGATCAATAAAAGAAAAGTGGGGTAACATGTACAGTGGCCATAACCGAAGGCCATTGGTAGTGGCCAGGTAGTGTTTCAAAAAATTCAGCTCACTGGCCAGCACCAAAGACCCTGGCTAGTGGGCCTGAAAGACATGTATAGTGGCCAGGAACAAAGGTTGCGGACAACCAGTGGGTCCAAAAGAAACTTATTGGGGAACAGGTACACTGGCCAATCTGGGGTTATTCCATCCAGTAGTTGTTAAAATATTTGACGGAGAAGAGGGTGCCCCCTTCTCCCAAAATTGTAGCTATATATGTGTGTCACAATGCATTAGCAAGGCTTTTTAGAAATTAAAAAGACACCATATTTTTTGCTTGAAGCAAAAGATAACCTTGGTTGTTATAGTAATAACAATGAATAGCCAAAAGCGAAAAGTCAAATACATGCCATTTTGAGGAGGAAAAAGGAGGACATCAGGCTAGATGTGGTCAGAGGGAAAGAGGACACCATCTGAGACTGGAGAGTTTGGGGGCTTAGGGACCCCCTTAGGACGTTTGACCAAGTTCAGTGCTCAATCTTTTTCTAATAACTGCAGCTATTCAGTGGTTATAAAAGAAAACTCTATCGGGAATGAAAGAGCATCACATGAAATTACATTTTGGGGGAATGGTAAAAGGGAGAGCAAGAGGGCCAGAGGATAGTGGAGGGAGCATGCCAAGTGGATGGTGGCACTTGGTGAGGGCCTGGGAGAGAAGTGAAGACTTTTAGAATTTGAGTGCTTTTTACGGATAACTGTGGTTAGCTGCGGGTGCCTACAGATAACCATAGACATTTGTAGTACATTTTTTTGTATTCAAACTGTTGTTTCATTAGTTTGATCAAGAAACTTTTACAACATTTTTTTTGTATATTTCATAATTCTTTGCACTTATGTTTTGCATATGATTTCAACTTTTTCATTTCATTACAATTGATTATGAGTATACGAATCATTCAGTTGCTATCTTAGCAAAAAAACTCTTAAGAATAATAAAATAACATTAGCGCAGTTCATTACTGTGTATGATTATCCTTTTTAAAAAAACAATAATATTTATTACAATGGGTATACCATTCTAGTTAGACCGTGTTTAGGAGAACGCCATTTGGCAGATTCTCTACTCTGCATAACACATTTAGACACACGTTAGTAAATATACAGTTGTCAATATGAGAACATGCAAATATAGAAACAAAGGGAAAACTTCCACTCAATAATTTACAGACAGTTTGCATATTGTCAATCAACATAGAAATGTTGCCAGTACGGTTGAACCCGCCCTGAGCATAGCCCATGTAGATCGTCTGTCTTTGTGACAAAGTGTGGCAAACATTTTTTGATTATTCAAGTTATTCATGAACTGTTTGTGGTTTCTGAATTTATTGCGGTATGTATTAAGAATGGGTTTTTTGTCCCTCAGAAATTCCTCCCATGGAAGAGAAGCTTTTCTAAGTTCGCGCAGAGCCATGTTCTTGATTTTTTTAGCTATAGAAATTTTGTTAGTATTGGAGTCATGTGATAAAGACAAAGGAACATTACATCTCTCTCGCAAAATGGTTGTTGCATTAGTTATAATGTTAGATAACCTTCAGCTTGCGCAGAACAGTGATAGTGAGGAAATCTGTAGTGATTCCAGAGTTGTGCAGTAATCATGTCATTCATTTTATCACAAAGTTTTGTAGAGCAGCGAATTGAAAGACCAGGATGATCCCCTTCCAACAAAGACTGTTGCTGATCATTACTAAGCATGGCAATATCGACCCCTAGATTCAACTGGATTATGAAAGGGTTACTACAGCCAGGATCATAAATTGCAATTTTACTAGATATTTGCTGTAAATTCGCTGAAATTGTGAAGTAGTCAATAGAGGAAGTGGCCGTACCCCTCCTCCATGTATGACAACCATCACTAGCATTTAAAGGAAGAAAATCAAGTTCCCAAAATACTAAATAGTCTTGCCATAATTGACCTCTATAGCTCGCTTGATATTGACCATCAGTAGTAATGCTGTGCATATTCAATTTTAAGCAATAGGCATTAAAATCTCCTCCCAATAATATTCCACATTTTTAAGTTGGTATTTACACAGATGGCTATACCGCCATATGGCCTCCCAGAAAGTTTTCGTTTAGCTTTAATTTGGTAGACAGCATATCCAGGCAACAAAAGGTCCTGCTCACACATAGTTTCCTGGCATAACATAATATCACATCTAATGCCTGAGTGCACATGATTGATCCATGTAAACAGGTTTCTAAAACCACACGAGTTCCATGACAAAATGGATAATACCAAAGGCTGGTTACTGGTGAATGTTGTCCATCGCTGGGTTTAAGGTAGTGGCTAAAACAGATAGCCAAGACGAATCCTTGCTAATATTTGACAGTCCTTCAAGCTGAGCGATTACACCCGCATTAATGCCACCCTATGAGTCGCCTAGGTTAGTTTTTGGAGAATTTGGAGTGATGACCGGAATTGGAGTTTCATTAAAGCAAATCGCATCATCGATGGAATCAAAAAGATGCGGCATCAGGCCAATAAATCATAATTCTTCCATGTATTGCATCAGCAAGTTAGTGATGATGGCTGATTGCACTTTGCACACCATACGATGACTCTGAATTGGTGGCAATGTAACCCACTCAATGTCAGCCGTATTCAGTGTGCGTAATGCAGGAATTCTGCTAAATGCTTGCAACAAGGCAGACCGATTAAGGCATTTAATTCCATTTTTAGCCGAAATAAATTCCCATCCTATGATAGTCTTAGAATACTTGCTTGTTTCTCCTATACCATCATCTTCCCCCCATTGATGCTTTGGTGCACCTGTGTAGGACCCTGTGAATTGGGGAAGTTACTAGCAGACTCAGGGCAATTTTCAATATTTTGCAAGTGGGAGGGCACCTCAGTAGGTACCAAAACCAATCAGGGTGCGTCGTTGGCAATATTTGAATTACTGGTGGTGGAAGTCATAACCACCTCCTTCCCTGCTTGAACTGTTTTATTCTCAAGAGGTTTGAAAAAAATGGGTAAATGAGTTTGAGAGGAGGGCTGTGATTTGCCTTCTGTATTCAAATGATTTGTTGGGGAAGAAACAAGGCCATTACCGGCCAAATTTTTGACCGCCCTAGAGGTTTCTTTGGGAATGGTTACACAAGGGCCAAGCCTACCTTTAAGAGCAGTCTGTTCATCTGAGCTAAGATGTTGCAGGGGCGTTCCTCCAAATTAATACCCTTTTGTTCATTGGTGTCAAACTGACCGTCAGTGTTCATAGAAGTTGTGCACTCATTAGACTTTAAGCTTTTTTTTGCTTTTTTTAGTCATTTCTTTTGTTCAGCAGTGCCTGGGCAAGGCACTTGTGCTGCAATCTTTCGATCAGCTTTTGTTTTTAGAGCTCGAAAGAAAAGTCTTTTTTCCTTCCTTGAGCTAAAATTATGCCCTGCACATGTCGAGGAGACTTAGGTAGGTGCGGTAGCAGTGCTGGCAATAATAGAATCCGTTTGAACTTTTGCATCCAACAGTTTTGTAAGGGCTGAAGGACTATCAGGGTGGGAACATTGACAGTCTTCGATGTTGCTTGAGAGAGATCCCACCTTCTGTTTGTCAGGTTCAGGTTGTAAGAAAAATAAAAACTGTTCTAGTTTCTCAGCATGTAGAGCGACCTCCTGACATAGTTGTGCGTGAGTAAGAATATGACAAGATGTTTCAGCCAGTGGAGCAACTACCGTCTGAGCGAATGATTGAGGAAATGTGTAGATGACACGAGGTGCCTCCTGATTCGGTATTTCATGAACAAGAGCTGATATGACATCTGTTTACATAGTCACAGAAGCATAACAAGACGACTTGCAATCCCTGATCTTGCAATCCCTGATCTCATAATGCGTGTATTTGTGTCCTCTGTCTAATAAATTTGGTATCCTTGTTAGTACAGGATAAGAGGCTTCCAGGGATTGCATGTCCCCAGATGACTCCAATAAATCAAAACCCAAAGGATGATTCAGGTGTTTTTTGGTAGGTGAAAATACAAGACCTAGTGCAGGATCCAAAGCTGCAGTTGGGTTAGGAGTTGGAGAAGAAGGACAAGAACTAGAGTAGAGAAGATTCTGAGAGTTCATTTTGCGAACCTCTAATGCAGGGGGGATATTGAAATCATCAGAGTCAATGGCTTCCTTGCAATGAATATGCACGTCGGCTCTCTTCCAGCTTGGAAGTGTGACAGGAGTAGAGGGATCTATCGAGAGCCGTACCCGTTTTTCAAGTGCAGCAAGCACAACTGTAGCAAGAATAGAATTGTCAGAAGGAGAAGAGGCTAATTCCTCATTTAGATGGTTATCTGCAGAGAGTGGATCGTCCATGTGCATGCTAAGGAAGCTCTTGCGCGCAGGCTTTAAGGCAACATAAGGATTGCTTGAAGTGGAAGTGCTAGGCGGAGAGGCATCACTGTCCGCTGCAGCCGTTTGCGCACATGCATAGGAAAAAGCTACCTCATGGCGTACCAATTCCTGATCGGTGAGGCAAGGCTGGGGGCAGGAAGAGGCGGGCAAGAGGCAGGACCAATCACCAGATTGGCAATTGCTCAGTGCTTGAATTCAGCCCAATGCTGCTGTAGTTTCGCCGGCAAGAAACTTGCTCTTGCAGACGGTGCGGGCAGCGAGGCAGCAGCTTGTCAGGTCATAGCAGTTCACTGTGGAGCACAGTTTCGGGACAGCCCAACAGCCACTTGCATGGCCACTTCGATGCGTAGTACATTACATAATCGAGGTTAAGGGAAAAAAGTAAAAAGAAGAGAGAATTAAAAAAAATTGGATTAATAAAAAAAAGTGGGGGAACATGTACAGTGGCCACAGATGAACGCCATGAGTAGTGGCCCGGTCGTGTTTTACAATATATAGCCTGGCTAGTGGGCCTGAAAGACATATATAGTAGCCACGCACAAAAGTTGTGGACAACTAGTGGGTCCAAAAGAAACATATTGAGGGACCAGTACAGTGGCCATGGTATAAGGCTATGACTATTGGCCCAGTAGTGTTTCGAAATGTAGAGTGGACACAGCTGACCTGGCTAGTGGGCCCAAGTTGAGTCTATAAGCTTATTTCTTTAGTTCTATTTTTAAACTGTTAAAGGTGCTTCCTAAAGGAACCTTTTTTGTTGTTTTATGACTTTGTATTTTTGTTCTTTTTTTGCAGGAGAGGCCAGGAAGCAAGGTGTGGGCGTAAAATGAGGGAACAGTCACCAACCACAGATATGGAGGAGCAGTTGGACAGGGGAAGATGTTGGGCATGCATTAAATCTAAGGTAGGGGGCAGTGTTTGCAATGCTGTTTGATTTCATCCTCGAAAACACTTCAGAACTGCTCCCCCCTTCAGAGTGGTGTGTTACAATATATACGGAGTACTGTTGTCTTACAAAGATATGCATCAACAGCCTCTTTTATGGCTTGCAAGGTAGCTGGTGGGATTTTCTCCCCCATATGGTTAGCCTGTGTTGTGGCAGTATTGGTTGAGGAAGATGAGGTAGAGGAACAGCCTTTCTGAGAGTATCCCAGTGGTTGAATTTGGTGTGGCAGCGCATGGTGGTGGTTCTGTAGGAGTACTACCCAAGTTGTCTGCAACTGTTGCACTCAGTGCATTACTCCCCATGGTGGTGAAGAACTGCCACACCCTTGATTCTCTGTGTGTGCTGGAGATAGGCATTTCCTCTACCTCGTCTTCCTGGTCCTCTTGATTGTTTCCAGAATCATTGCACTTTTTCCGTTGTCTAGGCACTCTTGCTGGTGGTGGTGGGTCCTTGGGAGGAGGGATGGCCATGGCTGATGCCATTTTTGAAGATAAATAGCCGCTATGCTAATATTCTTCCAACCGTATGCTCTGTCCTGGATTGCAGATGGATAATCAGTAAGAATAGTTCTAGGATCTGTGCAAGGGTACATTTTCAGCGTGAAACCTCCTAGATCAGTTGTAAATGCAGCTTTGAACTGTTTGTGAAGCATGGATCCATTTGCGAAGCACAGACCTATTCGCAGACATGTCGACAAGAGACATGCATTATCACGTGACACTGTCCCGAAAGTTTGCGATGATGTCAGACGTTTGCGAAGATAGGTGAACAATAAAATAGTGTGAAAAATTGCAGGAAGTTTATAAAAGTGTAACACATGTTGCTAGGAGGTGGGGAATGGCACAGATTTAAGTCCAAACTTTCTGCTTAGGCCAAACATGCTGCTTTATCAGGGGTAAGTATGATATTAGGAAATTGTAGCAAATTAGGGTGCACAGGTAAAAAAATACCAAATTCAGTGAAAAAACGTTGTTAAAGGGAGGTTATGGTTACAAGTAAAACTGAAAAACCCCAGATGTTGCCCACTTATGGTAAGCTAAGCAACCACTACTCGTGCCACCACCGTGCACTGCTAACACTAACACCCAGGACATCAAAGCTGACATCACAAATGTCATTGATCACATCACTGATCATATCTGGGCCACTTATTTTTGTTAACTGACGTATGTAGGGCAGGCAGTTTTGTCTACTGACAGTGAAAATATAAAAAATTACATGGTGCTATATATGTTCTTAAAGTACTTTCCTCAGAGTTTGGTCTCAGCTCATGGAGCACATACATTGAGCAATAAGCAGCCTTCAAACACACAATTAATTTGCATACATAATGATGCACGTTCATATCGTTAACGTTTTCTGGTGATGTTTCTTGTTTGCTTACTTTACTTTCCCTGTATGTGCCCCTAATTTTTATGCATTGTGGATCTTTATATTTATTGTTTGTACTAACATGACTATGTAGTAAGTCTTAAATTATTACTATATATTCAATGTTAAACATTACTAAAATCTCTGCAAAAGTAGCATTAATTATTCTATTAAACAAAATTGCCAAATTAAACATACTGTACTTCTATGGTGCATGCTGCACCCATTACCTATCTGTATGTATGATTAGTGTGGGGGTGAAAAGACAGCCGCAGGGTGAAAGAGATGGAGTGGTCATGCTAAGCTCTGTTGGGATGGAAATGATTCCTTCCCACCCTGCTAGGAGCTTTAGTTTGAGGTGAATCCCATAAGTAGCAGTGAAATGTGCTAGGGGGGAAGGAACTGTGCTAAGAAACTTGGCACCGATATAATGTAAGTAGGAATAATAGATGCATAGATTCAGTGCGCACATGGAAAGAAACGTCATCTTGTAGTCGTGGTAGACGCTTAGCCCTGCATGGCCGCGCGGTACAACTTTAGCTGGTTGGAAGAATCCGAATAGGTCCTGAGATAGTAAGAAGGGATGAGCCTGCATGGCCAGTTCCCATGGAAGCTTCCCTTTGTCCCTTCACTGTTGCAATTACTTAGTATCACTGAGTGGAATGTGCCGTGCAAGACTGTGAGACAACACCAGGCCCTTCGCAGCACCCATTCATCACAGCCAAACTATCAGCAGACCTCTAACCCCCACCCAGCCTACCCAGAGCAATGGCCCACACCACTCACCCGGTCCATAACCCTTGCATTCCACGATAGTGAGTGACCCCACCATAAAACCAATGGCCATAAAAGATCTGAGCATGTACGGCCATTTTACCTCTCCACATAAATACATCCTTTTTAACACGAGGTACTGGGAAGGATAAATTATAGAATGTGTGGGCTAGAGTGACTGTATTTCTTCCTTCCTCCCTTTCCCCTCCCACCAGTCCCGAGCCTCCCAGGTGCATGCCACAATGATGTAGTAGTAGTCTTAGTGTATCATAGCAGTCTTGAAACTGTAAATTATGAGGAACCTGACCTTCATTGCTTGGAGAGATGAGTCTAGCTGGCCCACGTGGGAACAGACAGACGGCGGAAAAAATAACCAATCTTAGCCTGGCATCCCCTATGGAGCAAGCCCATGTATAGGTGCTCACCAACCAACAATGCTAGTTTTTACTGTATAGTGATGACGATGTACTGCCTGTTAAGCTTCTGTTTGTATTAACCTTTGCCAGAACATTCTCGAGCAGCAGTGTTCTTTGCTGATACCTTTGTATTCTTTACAAATAAACCTTGTTATCCTTGCAAGCAATCTCTTGGTCTTTTTCCTTTGTGGGATGTATTCTTTCTGGCATGAGCATGAAAAGCATCTTACCTTCATTTGGTGACCCTGCCAACATGATCCCAGCACCCCGTAGCTGCGGAGGTATCCATGCGGCCTCGCCGGAAGGGCTATGCCCTCCTAGAGCGACCGGCCCCAAAAGCACACACCCAAGAGTGTCCCTGCAGGAGCCGTCTTTGCAGAATCCTATCTATTCTTAGAAGTGGGGTGCAGCCCCAAGGAAAGGTGCAGGCCAGTGTTGGGACCCCGTGAATGGGGTCATTTGGTTGAACACACGCATGTTAGTATAGCCTGCAAGGGATAACAAAGTAGGTTTGGGTGTATGGAGCAGTGTGACCAGTGTGAACATTGGATGATTGAAATTGAGAGTGTGGCACATCTGTGGAGTGTGTTGATTGTTTTTTTATTTTTTTATAAATGTGTTAAGGATATTAAGGAAAAGGAAAATGGAAGAGAGGAAACCTCCCTGAGTGTGGGGAGGGAGGGTAATGGCACCACATGCATTGGTTAAAAAATGAGGAAAAACACACAGATATATAGGAGCTCTGTATAATTAGGGAGCTAGCTCGCGAATAGTAGTGGTTGTTGTGTTATTTTGTTATTTTAGTTTGTTTTGTTAGTGTATTTTATGGTGTAAGAAGGAGGCCCAGGAGGGGCATGTACGTGTTGTGTGTGTGCATGTGAGAGAGCGTGAGGTGTGGGAGTAGAGGGGTGGGGGAATTGACCTGACAATTTTGTATTAGGATCTTTCTTGATGATATTAAGTTGCATTGTTGACAAAACTGAACTGTATATTTCTTGAATGAGTTATTGTGTAACAACTGAAGTGTGGCAGTATAGGTGTAGCCCAACTACCAAACACATGGGAGACGCGACTATGGGGGTAGAAACGCCCTTAGAACACATATGCAAGGCACTGCCCTTGTATTGCGAAAAATTAAGAAGTATCACATCCAGTGGGTGACTGAGGCTAGAGGGGGGACTGTCCCACTCCTGGCCAGATCAGGGATCTTTTGACAGAAGCGTGTTGGAACATATGTCTACCTTCCTGACAGAAAAATATAAAGGGAGACCGTTGCATATTGGAAGGGAAGCATTGAACCTCTGGAAAATGTTTGAGGACACGGAGGACCCAAAGGGGGAAGGGCGACACATGACAGAAGTAAAGAGACAGGTTCAGGAGAAAATGGGAATATATCTATTAGCAACTCGCCCAGCGGAAGCGTACACTAATCCAACATATGTATCAACAGGCACGATAGTAGCAGCACCAGCCATGGCCTGCATCCACCTTATGCCTCACCTCTGGAGTTTTCTGCCCATACCGGGGTGAGCGCATAAGATCTAGAAATAGCACTGTCATTGACACGGACAGAGTTGGCTAGACTAAGGGCAGCATATGATGTAACGAAGGCAGACACACCCATGCCACCCATGGGGCACTGGTGCAACCAGTGGGGTATGAGTGGAAGTTTGGAGCCTTCCTATTCAGAATAGACAAAGCACCCATAAGAACCGTTCAAGTAGAGCGTTACGGAGAGACAGACAGCTTGGGCTATGAAAAGGTTGGGTCAGAGAGAGGAGATGAGGAAGACTGGAGTGAATTTGATGAGACCAAGGACAATGGGGAAGGGGACATAGAGCAAGCGCCACAGTGCACACCAAGTTTAGAAAAATTGTGGGATGGAAGGTTGAGGGAGAGATTTGGCAGGATAGCGTTAGCAAGGTTAAAAGGAAGTGCAAATAAACACAGAAAAATCAAGATGAAAATGCAAATGCCACTGATACACAAGGGAGAATGGAGGCCTCGCTATGTACCATAGGCAAAATTGGACTAGAATAAGCTCCTTAAAGCACTTCCACCATCCACAGCATGTGCAGGGAAATTGATATGTGCTTTTGAGAAGAACACAGCAAGGGTGCCCTTAGCAATGGGGGACATTAAAAGCTTGTTAGTAGCCACAGTTGTGGACCAAGCTGAAAGTGCCTGGGCGAAAGCGGGGTACCTAGGCGTAACACTGAGCATTAATGCCCATGTTGGAGCCTCATTCAAGAAGCTTAGGGCCAGGGTATGTGACGCACTGTGTCGGGCATTCCCAGACACGCCAGATTTATAATTTATCATGTAGTATACTATGGGGGATGATGAAGATGCTGTTCAGTTTATTCTCAGGGTCCAAGAGATGTGGAGGGCAGAAACGGGACACGCCTGGGACCAATCAAACCACTTTTTCTATTTTATATTGAAATAGAGCCTACCCAAAGAAGTTCAGAAGGCACTCAACAAGATAGCTGGAATAAAGGCAAGTGTATGGCCCAAAATTCAAAGCATTATAGTCCACCATTTTAGGAGAATAAAAGAGCCTGTGAAAGAAACAATCCAACGGCAACAGGCTAAGGAAGCGAAATTGGTCCAAAATAAGTTAGTCAAAGAAGCTGTGGTGGTGACAGGGCCAGTGCTGGCACAGGCAAAGGAGGGAGGGTATGCTCCTTATGCACCAAATGCAAGAATAGCAGCAGTTTGGGCTGAATGAGGACAAGGACAGTGGGACAGCAACCTGCAATTCTTGGGGCCACTGTGGAAAGGAGGACAGCAACAAGGGCAAGGTGGGTTTTGAGGGTAAGGTGGGTAGTTTGGGGGTCTGGGGCCAAGATGAGGGGTAACAGGGCAGTGCTGGACATGCAGGAGGTGGGGGCCCTTCTCAGGAGAATGTTGGAATAGGCAGGGTGTGGCATACAACTACAATCAGTGGAATTACGACCCTCCATCCCAAGGGAATCCCCAGGGACCACCTCACAGAATGACCTCAATACCCTATGAGATCCATCAGGCTTACACACACAGCTATCCCTAAATGTTCCCAGCCCCTTCCCACTGCACCATCCACAGCAGGCAGTTCAGCATTATCAACCCTGCCCTAACATGCAACAAGCAGAGAACAGAAACGCTTGGGGCAGCACACCTAATGGCACAGTGGCCCCATTCCAAGGCGCTACAATAGGAGGGGGAAACCCTTTTTCATTCTCTGGGACAGCCACATATCCCAACTAAGACAGCCCACAGAGAGCACTTGCATGTCCAGTCCTGTCAATGACCCTAAATCCAGAAGAGGTACCATTGGTGGGGGCAGAGATAGGGAACAAACAATTCATCTTTATGGTGGACTGAGGAGCCAAGCAGTCATGCCTCAGTGTAGGTGACCTCTTGTTATCAGGCAAAACTCTCATGATTGAGGGATTCTCTGGGGCTGTTTTAACAGTTCCATACACCAAAGTTTTAGATGTAAAGGTGGGAGGGAAAGTCATAAGCTCCCTTATACCTCCCCCTTGTACTCTGAGATCTCTCCTGTCAACTTGCTTGGTGGGGATCTGCTAAGTAAACTAAACATGGCAATCTCATTTACCGACAACGTTTTCATCTGTGCCACACCTGGCATGTGTTCAGTGAAGGCAATGCTTGTGATACATGCCACAGCACGTGACATAGTGGTACGAGGCATCCCTATCAACCCTGACATGTTAATTTACTGCATTATGGTGCTCGAACAAGACATTTAAGAGATTACCAGAACTTGCGGGAGAGTACCCACTGATTTCATTTTTCGGCCTGTGGTGTCCCACAGAGGTAGTTGCAGGCACATTACTCTCCGTGGCCCAAGGGGGTCAGCTAGTGTTGGCCAAAATAATTGTAGTACTAGGTATTCATCCTCAAGGATGCCAGTGGTGCACCATCCTTTGCATTGACCTACTATGCTCCTCAAGGAATTGACAGATGCTGAACTTTTTGAAGATAACAACAATGATGGGGAGATCATACTCAAAATCTGCATACCTTGTTAGATTATGGTACAGTACCGAAGAGTTCAAAGCCCCTTCATGGCTATTGTCACACCACCCCCATTCAGCCAGGTAGACTTACAACAATTTCCCATACACTTATGGACAACCAACCCACATGATGTAGGGATGCTGAAAGAAGTGACCCCAGTAAGAATTACACTAAAAGCCTATGCAGTGTTTGTGATGGAGTTTCCTCCCTAGAGCCCCCCGCCCTTGCTTGCACACTCTCCTCACCTGAACTGCTGGAGTGGTCGGCTTCTTGCAGGCGTCGCCGTGTGAGATAGTCTTCCTTGTATGTGAGGTATTCCCCCGATGGGGGGTATGTGGCTTTCTGAGACTTGACAATGGCACCTATTTTTTCAATAAACTCTTTAAGGAAATCACAGCACTATTGGCCATCAAACATGGCATGTGTTCCATTCATCACCCCCAAGCGAATAGGATTGTGGTACGGATCAATGGCCTCCTTAAGAGCAGGCTCGCCAAATTGTGTAACATCCTGAAACAGAACAGTGTATACTGCCTACCCCTGGCACTGTCCAATTTACATACTCTGCCCAGAAAGGACCACCACCTCTCCCCCGATGAAACAGTGACCGGCAGACGCCCATCTCCCCAGTGAGGAGAGCATCTAATGCCCATAGATTTCCAACAATTCTGGGGGAGTTATTCAAGCAACATTTGACACACCTAATACATGCAATCACAATAGATGGCACAACCTCACCCAGAGGATGTACATAACATCACAGAACAACACAGTTCCACCGACTGACCCAGCACCCGCCCAACCATTGTTACTGGGGGAACTGGTAAATGTCCAGAGTTTTGTAAGTAAATTGAACAATCCCAGGTTCCATGGGCCATACCAGGCTCTGTTTTCCACCCCTGTCGCAGTAAAATTGAAAGGGCTCCGATATTGGATACACCTCTCAGACATTCGCTGGGCCCCACCCAATTCCACACCAACCTCTCAAAGCTAACACAATGAGTCTACTTTATCATACTTAGCTCAATGCTGACAATATGACTGCATGTACAAGACATATACAAACATGCATTGCTGCTAAAGGCACGAGCTATGTAAATTAAAACTCTCTCCCTCTCTCTCTCCCTCTCTCTCTCTACCTCGCTCCTTCCTCCTTACCCCACCTCAGGTAAACCTTACCTTCTTTCACCTCCTCCCCGTGCCCACCCGTCCCCTTGCTTTACCCGTTCTTGTTCCCACTGCAGGTGTTACAAAGATGATGACTTCAACATCAAATTGTTCATTGCCTAGTGATAGAAATATAATTAGGAGTACTAGAATGTATTCTTACCAGTGCGGCCTTCATTTTACAGCCATTTTGTAAACTTTTCTCATGTTCATGTTAGGAATATATTGGGGGGCATCTTTTATCCGGGCAAGCCATCTAAAAGAAGGGGGAGGGGAACATGGGAAACGGAACTTAAATGAAAGTATAACCTTTAATTTAACTGAATTGACCCCAAGCCTAAACCTGAATGAAAGCCTGAATGAAAGCACATCCTTTGGTTTAACTGAACGAGAAAACACAACCACATATATGTATAATACAACCCTAATAAATGACGGAAATACCTGCATGACTGTATGTACTAGTAAAATGTTTGAAACCCTTTGTGCAGTAAAAATAATAGTGTAAGAATCATGAATAGTAGAAGCTTATTGACAAAAAGAAACATATCACGCCATAACAGAATAAATAGGCAAGCATGTAAACTCAAATATGACGCATACCATGGCCTAGGTCTGGATGCGGTTGAAGATATCAGTCATTCCAAGCACTCCAACAATGGTACTCCAACATGAGTGTAGTGGGAAGGCGAACCACTAATAGCAGTTGCTATGTGTGCTCCTTAATTCTGCACGCATCAGGGGCACCCAAGGTTCTAGTACCACAAGAGGTGCCAACTATAGAGGCACAATGCCTAATTCATCTTGCGCTATGCAGGCTCAGAGGCACTTTCCAGGCATGCAACGTCCATCTACAACTTGTCAATTCAGATGCCCAGAAATGCAAAACCAGTCTGACCAACACAAACTGTCTAAAACAGCCCTAATTGGTAATTAAAGGAGCAAAATATGTTAACAAGTCGCAAGAAACAAGCCTCAATCGTATAGCTGAAGGACCTCTAGGGTTTCCAGAAATAAACATGGCCTCGTAGTATAAAAATGTGCACAGATATGGACAGAGCATGTCACAAAACAGACATGCATTGCAGCCAAGGAGAAACTGGTAAAAGTGCACCAAGAGTAGACTTATGAACTGTGCTTTTTCAGTGAAGGAACTGCCTTTCTCGGCTCAAACGAATGATGCAACAGAACAGGGTTATGATATGATATGATATGATATGGCATTTATAACACGCCTATACACAAGTGTTTCAAGGCCCGACGAGGCAAGGGAGGGGGAACAAAGGGAAGACAGACAACGATCCTACTAGGCCAGGTGTCATTCAGATCGCGCAAGTGCAAGGGAAGGGGGAGGGGAAAGGGAAAAGTGTGGGGGGGAAGGGAGAGGTGGGAAGTGCAATACAAGGGATAGTACAATAAAAAAGATAAATAAAAATGGCCAGCAGGTGGCAAGTGTACAGTAAGTGCAGAGCATAAGTGCTGGTAGGGGGACTGTACGGATACAGAAAACAGTCCCCAGGTGCAGGGGTTGTCAGGGAGGCAGTGCAGGTGGGCAACTGGCGGGCCTGGGCCCAAGATCAGATGGGAGGCCAGGTATCCAGTGCAGTATCTGTCAGGAAAATCAACAGGGGAGAGGGGGAGTGAAGGCAGAAGCAAAGAGGAAGGTTTTGAGGTGCTTACAGAACCGGAGATGTTTCTCCTCAAGTTTCAGGGAGGCAGGAAGGCTTTTCCAGAGGGAGGCCCCTGCCGAAGAGAGAGATCTACCACCAACTTGTTGCTTGGAGAAGCGACTGACCCTGAGGGAGTTGGAGCCGGAAGAGCGGAGAGGTCGAGAAGGAAGATATTTAGGAAGAGGGAGTTGAAGGTATTTTGGCCCCAGGCCCCAGAAGGCCTTGTGGACAATGCAGAGGGTTTTGAACTTAATCCTCGCAGCCACTGGGAGCCAGTGCAGAGATTTCAGTCCTGGAGAGATACGATCCCTGGGCTTGAGGCCAAGGACAAGTCTTGCAGTCCTGTTCTGGATATGTTGCAAAGGGCGGAGAGTAGAGGCAGGCAGATTTAGATGGTGATTGTTACAATAGTCCAGCTGAGAGAGAACCAGGGCTCTGGAGACAGTGAGCTTCTGGGGGAAAGGAGAGGAAAGGAAGAATACCTCTGAGGTGGTGCAGCTGGTAGTGTGACTTCTTAGAGTCATCAGAAATGTGGGTAGAGAAGGAGAGTGTGGAGTCGAAGATGACCCCGAGGTTTTTAGCCATGCAGGTGGGAGCGGGAAGGGGGCCAAGAGAGGCCGGCCTTAGAGCTGCAGGGAAGGACGGAGTGGGTGTGCCGATGAGTAGAATATCAGTCTTACTGGCATTAAGGCAGAGGTCATTGGCGGCACACCACTCCTGAATGGCAGACAGACAGTCAGAGATGAGGGAAGGAGAGGCAGAGCCTGAAAATGAGCTGAGTATCATCTGCGTAGCACTGAAAGTTGGGGCAGAGAGCGGCAATGCGGTGGGCAAGGAGTGCCAGGTATTGGTTGAACAGCCAGAGAGAGAGGTTAGATCCCTGGGGGACACCACAGGTAGAGACAAAGATATCGGAGAGGAAAGACCCAAGCTGGACCTGGGAGGGTCGGTCAGAGAGGAAAGAAGTCAGCCACGCTAGAGCCTGACCAGTGATATCCAGGTTATCACAGAGACGGTTGAGCAGGATGGCATGGTTGACAGTGTCAAAGACAGAGGAAAGATCAAGTAATATGAGAACACACGGGGTGTTCAAATCAAGGTTGGAGAGCAGGTCTTCACGGATGTTCAGGAGAGCAGTTTCCGTGCTTCTGGCAGCTCTGAAGCCAGACTGATGGTCATGAAGACAACCAACAGATTCAGTGTGGAGATTGAGCTGGGAGATGGCCATTTTCTCCAGGAGCTTGACCAGGAAGGGGGTGATGTTGATTGGGCGATAGTTAGCCGGGCAGGAGGGGTCAGCAGAGGGTTTTTCTTAAGAAGAGGGTGCATAAGGGAGTGCTTCAAGGGGATAATTCCAGACCTAAAGAAGGGTACCACAGCTCTGATGGGCTACTACTGGGTGTGTGGCCAACAGACACACTTGCACCTCGCACCATCCTGGAGGGGCTATTGTTCACTAGCTATGCTACACTCAGCCCTGTTAGTAGTCCCATAGGAACACCTGAAAGGGGGGCCACTGCCCAACGAAGCACCCACAGTGCCCCCAACCATAGCAGCACAGCACATCACATGCTGCCACCACCAGACTTTTGAATCCTCCCTGAGGAAGAACCATATGGCCAGCTGCATAGGAGAAGAAGAGCATTACCTATCAAAAGATTCATCAGAACTGCTTGAACAAATACCTGAGGTATATACATTTTTTAACTCAGCAGAGACATTTTTCACATCCTTATTGCTACCCAGTGTGCAAGCACAAACCAACGCCAAAATACTCCAGATCGTGCATTGAGAGCTGGTCTCGTTGGCTAACGACACTGAGCAATGGTTCAATGTTATATGGATAATATGCGTGCCCTCAGGTTGATAACGATGCAAAAACGCTATGTCCTTGACATGCTGACCGCAATGGAAGGAGGTTTTTGCAAATTGATTGGGAGTTCATATTGCACATTCCTACCTTCTGAAGATGCTGAAAATGGGACATTGTCACACGTTATCGCTGAAGTGCATGATCTAGAGGCCAAGATAAGAAAGGAAGCTGCCGTCCAGGAGGAAGATTGGTTTCCATTCTCATTCAATCGGACCCCATCCTGGCTCGGAGCATTGGTGAAAATGTTGGTGGCCATCATTGTGTTTGTCTTGGTCATCTTCTGCATGTGCCAGTTGGGTATCCGGTGTTGTGCCAAAGCAGTGTCTAGTAGCACAATGATGATGGTCTCTATTGGCACTCCAAAAGTATGCTGTAATACAAAGGAAGAAGAAGTGCAGACTGATCATCCCCTTGGTCCCTATCCCCTACAGAGATGAAGTTGACCGACTGTGTTACACAACCATTGTCCCTCCCCCGACCCAGAAAATTACAAGGAAGTATTGGTTGACTTGGCAGAGGATGAGGCTGCATTTATATGACATGTATACCAGTAGAGTAGGCACAAAGGGCGGAACAATTACAACACATGTGTAGGGCCTGAATGCTGATAAAAGGAACATCCCCCTATGAGCCTGTGGTGAAAAGAAAAAATGAGTGCAAACACAGTGAAAAATGTGTTACTGTAGAAGTAACGAAAGGGGGGAATGTTGGGATGGAAATTAGTATATCCCCTGCCCCTATGTGCTTTAGAGTGAGGCGACTCCCATAAGTAGCAGTGTAAAGTGCTAGGGGGAAGGAACCTTAGTAAGAAACTCAGCACAGATATAATGTAAGTAGGAATAATAGATGCATAGAGTCAGTGCGCACATGGAAAGAAATGCCATCTAATAGTCATGGTAGAGGCTTAGCCCTGCATGGCCGCGTGGTACAATTTTAGCTCATTTTGTCATTGGAAGAATCTGAATAGGCCCCAAGACACTAAGAAGGGATGAGCCAGCCCAGCCAGTTCTTCCCCTTGTCCCTTCACTGTTGCAGTTACTTAGCATCACTGAGAGGAATGCACTGCAAGGCTGTGAAACAACACCAGGCTCCTCGCAGTGCCCATTCATCACAGTCAAACTATCAGCAGACCTCTAACCCCCACCCAGCCTACCCAGAGCAGTGGCCCACACCACTGACCCGGTCCAAAACCCATGCATTCCACGATAGTGAGTGACCCCAGCACCAGCCATAACACCAATGCCCATAAACGATCTGAGCATGTATGGCCGTTTTACCACTCTGCATAAATACATTCTTTGTAACACGAGGTACTGGGAAGGATAAATTATAGATCAAAACGAGGGTGGAAGCCTTGGGTGCGATATTAACAAAGCACAGAATGTGTGGGTCAGAGTGATTGTATTTCTTCCTTCCTCCCTTACCACTGGCACCAGTCCCCAAGTCTCCCAGGTGAAATGCCACAATGATGATTTAGTAGTCCTAGTTAATCATAGCAGTCTTGAAACTGTAATTTACGAGGAATCTGACCTTCACTCCTTGGAGAGATGAGCCCAGCTGGCCCTGGTGGGAACAGACAGGCAGCAGAAAAAAATAACCAAACGTAGCCTGGCATCCCCTATGGAGCAGGCCCATGTATAGGGGCTCACCAACCATTGACCCTAGTTTTTACTGTATAGTGATGAAGATGTACTGCCTATTAAGCTTCTGTTTGTACTAACTTTTGAAAGAACATTCTTGAGCAGCAGAGTTCTTTGCTGATACCTTTGTATGCTGTACAATTAAACCTTGTTGCCTTGCAAGCAATCTCTTGGCCTTTTTCCCTAAAGGGTTGTATTCTTTCTGGCATAAACAGGGACTTACCTTCAGCCCCTATTGTGAGAGTAAAGCTTGCTAATGTAGAGTTCCATTGAAATATAAAAGCCAGTACAAAACAGTGATTTCCCACATAATGCCTAATAAAATGGAAAGCAATGGGCCTAGCCAACTCCACTAAAATGGACAGGTGCACAAGTGAAGGGGAATCTACCCGAGAGCTTAAAACTGATGAATATGTCCAAAGAATAAGAAATAATGTTGTGCTGCAGATGCTGACTTTGTGTAAACTGGGAAAAGGCACTTTTTGACAGATTAAAAAATGCAGCAGTACACTTGGGAAAATGTACATAGAAATTATAGGCATGTGATGTGAAACAAGTGATATATTTTGGAGAAAGACACTTACTTTTCACAAATAAACTGACATTCAGATGGAAAGGCCCACTTGTTGGATTTTCTATGTAACTGTGGCCTATGTGTGAACTTATATAGGTCCACACCGTATGTAAAGAAAGATTGTATGATAAATAACATGCCCAGATATAATGTTAAACATTACATCTTGTCGATTTAAAGTTGTATTTTCTGAAGTATGGATGCAGCTGGTGTTTTCCCCACTGAACTGAAAGGTCTGTACCTTTGAAAATGTGAACTCAAGACCTGGGTTGGGCACCCCAGGAAAAGAAGGTCCAGTTCAGTAAGAAATACAAAGAAATAACAGAAAGTCTAGTCTCCCAATTAACTGCATCAGTGGCCTACAGAAATTACCTTGTTAGGGCTAACTCAACCTGAAGAAATGGCTTCAGAGCAACTAAGGGATGTAGGAAACAGACATTACTGATAAGCAGATGGTCGTGTCAGGTGACAATGGAGAAATGAAACTTAGGAATAGGGTAGTTGCCATGTTGTTAGATTTTTAGGAATAGTAAAAGTTAAACCACACTTGTCATTTTGGGATGATGAGTTTTTCTCCTCCCTCAGCCACCATCATCCACACCTCCCAACTCCTTGTCCAATCAACAGGCAGTGGGCATAATGGGAGAGGGCGAGGGAGAGAGCTGTTCAATCCGTATAATGGGAATTATGATAATAATGTAGTGTCATGAGCCCTATAAGAGATCAGTTTTGAATCTGAGAGGGATATTTCTTAGACGTTTTGACTCTTGGGACCTTTCTTTGGACTTTTGATTTTTCTCTTGACTTTCCAACTTTATTACTGGAGGTAGTCTACTTCTGGACTCTTACAAGGATCAGCAAGAAGAGAGACCGGGAGATACCAAAGCCTTAAACATTGCATGGGAGACAGAGACTGGGAAATCTAGAAGTTAACTGGGCTTGCCATTTGAGGAGCCAGAGGAAGTCTGGGTGCTGTGGACCACCCTTGACCAAAGCCTTTGACCAGATCTGTGCTGTCCTCAGAGGAGGCCTGCTGTATCCCTGGATGCCCCAGAACCACGGCCTCCCTTGTATGCAGATTAATACAAATGCCAACAAAAGTGTGCAGGGGATTTGCTAGCCTGAATCTCCATCTCGCACAATGGGTCGGGGGTGGAACTGGGGAGAGCCTTGGCACATTTTATTAAATCTAACGCACATTTATTCCACTATAGAAAATCACTATATCCATTAAAATTGAATTTTGTTGCCAGCCTTTCCATTAAATTGTGGGACGGGGCTGTAGATCCTTAGCGCATTGAATTGAAGTTAAATCAATTAATTCCTGTATAGAAAATCACAGGATGAGTGTTGTTAGAGTTCGGAACTAACAAAGTTCATGCCCAATGTGTTAGAGCTGGTATATACAATAAAGTACTTGGGAGAATCTACCTTTCTGAAACTTCTTTCTTCTGTACAGAAAGGGGGTGTCCATAATACCAAACGAAGTCACCCTAAAACACTGCCATTAAAGCAAATGTAGAGTGTGCAAAACGAAAATTCCCATTTATTTACTTGCATCGCAAAACAAATTTGCCAAGGCCCTGCATTTTATGCAATAAAAAGCCCAAAACGATTTTGCCATTGAGTTCCTTTCCTAAACTTTGCCTTTCAAATAAAAAGCCCAAAAAGATTGTTTTCATTGTGTCTATTTTTCAAACCCTGCCTTTTTCATAAAAATCCAAAACGATTTGGCACTGCATTCCCACTGCCTGTACCTTCCCTTGTGGGGGTTGCTGGGAGAGAAGAGCATTGTGATAACCCCAAGCAATAACTGCAGATTGTTTCAAACTTCACAATTGTTAATGTGCAAGAAATCCTCTGCGTGAGTTTTGATGTAAGGTCTCTAAATTGTACCTGTGTGTTGTAGTATCTGTAAGTTCATTAGAAATACAAGTCAGTCAGGTGTAAAGGAACTCTCTGAGTTCAGAGCGACCGCCTAATAAATTGTGACATTAGGTTCCTGTATTAACAACAGCATTCCAATATAATATTTTGTTTAGATGAGTACATGCTTTAATACACGAGGTACCTCATAATATGTCCCTATTCACCCCTAACATCTTGCTACCAACATTGTAAACACAACTCCTGGTAGGAGCTTTGCATCACAATTAATTTAGTATGTGATGGGATCAGTGATGTGATCAATGACATCTGTGATGACATCTTTGATATCCTGGGTTTTACTGTTAGCAGTGCACAGGATTCTGAGTTTTACTTGTAACCATAACGTCCCTTTAACAAAGTGTTTTAATTGTACTTACTTTTTGACACTTTCAAAAAAGTAAAACACAGGAAATATTTATAAAAGCATGCTTTCAGGTCCTTGCTGATATTCCTTGTGCAAATTTACTTCAATTCCATCCAGCACTTCGGGATGACCTGCAAACAGATTTTTATTTTCCATTTAAACCTATGGCTTTGGCAATGCCGCATGCCGCAATAAGTAAATTAGAGTACACATCCATCCTTGCCAATGGCCAGGCCACTGTCCATGAACCAAAGTTATATCAATATTTTTTGTACTTACATTATGACACTTCAGAAAAAATAAAAAAATAAAAAGAAATAAAACACAAGACAGATTTGCAAAAGCCTACTTTCTACTCCATGATGATGCTCCACGTACAGGTTTGTTGTAATCCACTGCAACACTTGAGGCTGCAGCTACAATCTGAATATGTTTTCCCTATAGATTCGGATATACCACATGCCCCAATAAGCAAATAAGATTACACATGTGTCCTTGCTCAGGGCCAGGCCCATTGCTCAGGCAACCAAATTTATATCACAATTGTTTGTACTTACAGTTTGACAAACACAGCACATATTTGCAAAACCATGCTTTGAGGTTCTTGCTGACGCTCCTCGCGAAAGCTTGCTGCAATCCTGTCCAGCACTTCGGGCTGTCGCCATGAGTAGAATTATTTTTCCCATTCAAAGCTATTCCGATTTTGAAAAACTTTGCTACATAGTGGGTACCTGGTGGCCATGCCCAGTTTAACCCCACAGCCAGTCCCTCATGCTCATGGCCAGTGGCCAGATTACTCGGATCATCTGGCTTCTGGCCATGACCACAGGCTAAATATCAGTCACCAAAGTTATATTACTATTTTTTGCACCTGCATTATGACACTTTTCAAAAAATAAAACATACACATTTGCAAAACCATGCTTTCGTATCCTTGCCAATGCTCCTTGCACAGGTTTTCTGCAAATCCAGATGCAGAAATATGCATGGATGTCCCTGAACATGTGATATGTAGAAGAAAAAACACATGATTTTTGCCTTTTGATGGCCATATCCCATCCCAACCTCATCACGCCTCACCTCCCCTCCCCAGGAATTGTTTCATTAGTTTGACAAGTTTAATGTTGTGTTTTTTAATATGTTTGTACCGCGATGTCCGCAGACTAAAGGTGATGTTCATGAATCCAACATGGCATGTCTTTCAAATATTTTGACACACCTCATGTTTTTATTTGATATGATGATATGATAGGTTATTTATAGCGTGCTTAATGCCCAGAAGATTCTACGCATGGACATGGGATCGTACCTGTGTTGGTCCGTGTTGTCTTGCTTCCAAGGCGAGCAGTTGCCCCTGAGCTATTCTCCCGATAACTGACCAATCAGTGGGTGCACATGATGTCTGTGAATGTCACGCTGTTACCTGATTGGTCCAGACGTGTCTGTGGACACTGAATCAAGAAATTAGTCCGCAAACTGGACACAGATATCACTAATTTAGTTTGATATACTTTTTGGCCACTCTTGAAAAAACAACTGAATGGATTTACACCAAATTTACAAAAGCATGCTTTTTGAACCAAGCCACTGCTCCTAGGGCAGGTTTGGTAAACATCTGTCCAGCAGTTTGGGCTGTGCGAGAAAACATTTCTTTCCATTGAGTCTATGAGGATTTCAACACATTTTAGTACCCCTACTATTACGTCGCCTCCCCTTGACAAAACCACACCAAACATCTCAAAACCATTCATAGGGGGCTATATACCTTCTTTTGCAAAGTTTGATGAGGATTCGTCAAGGAGGGCTAAGTGATAATGCGCCCAAAAAGTGTTTTTTCTAAGAGTCGAGCAATTTAACAATAACTACAGGGCTGAAACAGCAGTTAGCGGCACTTTAGTTATGTTTCAGTTGCTCAAATTAACCTCAACTCATAGAAAGAACACTTTTCGGTTGGCTTATAACCATGAAGAACATGTTGAAAATTCTAATGGATCTTTTTCCAGCTGCGAAGATTTTTTTCATTTACATCCATGAAACTCAAATATAGAGATGTCCAAACTTGTTTTGTTCTGAAAGGAAGAAGCTGACAGCATGTCAATGAAGGTGAATGTGCTTTTTAATTTGGTTTAGGAATGGCATCTTTTGACAACACAAGTTGGATGGTGTCATTATTTTTCAAGGGGGTGCTGTGCATTTGACTGATGTCGGAAATCAGATTTTTATTTTGAATATCCAAAATGCACTGAATATTTTTTTGTGAACGCCTGAAACATGTTGTGAAGGACTTTTCTAGTAATTGTAATACATATAAAACAGAAAAGAAATAGTAGTTTTTATTTCTATTTTTATTTTTTTATTTTACATTCATTTCATTTAAACCTTAAGCATTATGTATACATATAAAAAAGATATAACATTTTCCAATCAAATCAAGACTTTTTTTGTGAAAGTTAGAAAAAATAATTAAGTTCAGTAGAACATTTGTTTGTGTAGTATATAAACCCTCAAACACATTTAAAAAGGTTCTTTTAAGAGCCACCATTTCTCGATGAAAAACAAGATAATTGATTTTCATTCCCCCACTCGAAAGCTGGAATTTTCAAGATGTCCGCAGACTTTCATACTGTCCATGGACTTGTGGACTGCAAAAGGTCCTGTGATTTTAATTTTTTTTACTGTGAAAGGCAGGTCCTAGAGGAACCTTATTTTTGTCTTTCTGGCTTGTATATTTTTTAATTTCGTTTTGTAGGAGAGGCAAGGTGGGGGAGGGAAGGTACAGAAGGGGTACCAACCACATATATGGAGAGGAGGTGGATAGGGGAAGATGTCAGACGTGTCTTATATTTTAGATAGGTGGCAGTGTTTCTCCTGCTCCTTGACCACAGCCATGAAAGCACTCTGAAACTGCTCCTCTCTGCAGAGTGTATGTCATAGTACAAACAGAGTATTGAGATTTATGAAAGGTAAGGGTCAACAGTGTTCTGTATGGCAAGCAAGGCAGCCAGTGGGATCCTCTGCCCCACAGGCCTGTGTGGTGGTAGGAGTGGTTAAGAAATATAGGGGAGAGGAAGATAACCTACTTCTCCGTGAGAAAGGAATAGCCTTTCTTAGAGTGCCTGTGGTGTCGCATGGAAGTGGTCACAAAAGAGTACTGCCCAGGTTGTCAGCGACTGAGTATGACCCTGCACTCAATGCATTGAACCTTGGCAGCTGGAGCTTTTGGTACACCCCCCAGCGGTTTTAAAGAACTGGCCCACCCATGATTATTTGGGCACAGAAGGTAGGAACATCCTCTACCTCAACTTCCAGATTCTTGTCATCCTCCTCCACATCTCTGTGCTTGTTCCCCTGTCCAGGTCCTCCACGTGGTGAAGGTGGTGGTGATGTTGGCTCCTGGGAAGGTTGGATGGTCATGACAGATGCCATTCTGGAAATTGTGGAAGTCTCCTGGAAGTAGCTCTGAAAAGATGTTCTCTCCTGGCCCACATTATTGATAATGACTAAAAGTAATGAATTTGTCCTTCTAGTGGAACCAACGTGGAACTTGCGACTGTCCACGGATTACCGAGTTGAAAATAGATCCTGAGAAAAGTGGAAAAATCAACTAAGAATAGGTCTAGGTGCTCTGGATGGGTATACTTTAAACTTGAAACATTCTGGATTGTCCAAAAATGCAGTTTCAAACCGTCCGCAGTCATGGACACTGTCCGTGGAGATGTTGGCACTCTGCACGAGTGCGATGACATGATGATGTCCATGGAGCGTCCGTGGTGATGGGTGTCCGCAGGCATCGGGCAGTGAGAGACGTTCAGCACATGTGTGGGGATGTTCGCAAATGGCCGCATTGTCTGTGGACTAATTTAAAATGCGTTATGCGAGACGGCACGCACGGACAGTGAGCGATGTCCATGGATTCCCCATAATGCCAACATATCCTCCTCATGGATGAGATGTTTGTAAACTATTCATTGGGGTTTGAAAATATAATTACAAATTTATATACAAGATATTTATAGTTGAAAAGATGTTTTATGTATGAAATGGAAGGGGTATCAGAATGGGAAATATAAATGGGAGAGTTTGGAATTTCAATAAAGTTATCATCTGGGGAGGGAGTGAAAGAAGTATCATCAAACCATGTTTGATGAATTTTTTGCGAATTTGATTGGGGTGAGTGCTTGGGGAAAGGAGGACAGTTACAGGTTGGAGAGTGATAATCAACATTTTGTGATCAAATGATTTTCAACATATTGTAATAGTTCTTTAAAGTTATTGCTAGGTTTATTCGATTTAAAAGACAAGATCATTATTTCATTCTGTAGAGTTGGGGTTTGGGATTGTATTTCTGTTTGTTGTGATTCTGTATAATGAATCTGTGGTGTCGTTTTTTATGTAAACTATGTGCTATAAGAAAAGAGGAAATTATTATTTCTAAGAGCTCTCCATAAATTATAATATTTGTTAATATTGAAAGATGTATTGTTTACCATTAGAGATTTTATCTTCACTCATTTCTTCTTTGGGAAAGTTTTCTTTGTGCCACTGATGTGTGTTTGCCATTTCTGTTAAAATCAAAAATTGTGATATTTGTTTATGAGCAATATTTATATAATTTATGGTAATAACATCTTTGGTTAAGTTGTTCAACTTACAGAAAAAGTACTTTTTGGCAGCCTATAACTTTTGCGTCGTTTCACGAGTGGCCAATAACGGAGTGTACTCTGTTGGTGCGACAAGCTGATAAGGCAATGATTCCAGTTAGGTTAAATAGTGTTTATTTTCAGTTGAGCTATTTTATACTTTCTGAAGCATAAGTCCTAGATCAGCATGTTCTCAACAAACAAATCATAGTCAAATTATTGCACCCATCTAGGTATGACACGTGTTTTGACGTGCCAAGGCCTTTTTAAAAAAATAGGCTAATTAAAGTAGTAACAGGTCGAATTGACTCTTTACAGAACAAAATCACATATTCAAAAATGTACATAACATAGACATACATTTGACATTATGGGGGTAATTCCTGGAATAAATGTGCGCCGGAATTCGTGGCGCAAGCTGGCACAACCACGAAAAAGCCGGCACATGCGTGCAAATTGCACACGTGCGATTCACGGAAGGCCCTGCATGTGTTTTTCCCGGGATGTGCACCAAATCTGCGCGTTGCTCACACGGGCAAACATGTGATCATGGGGCACCGCAGAAGGAGGAGAATAGCCAGGCCCCGCATTTCTTTTGCCCAGGACCAGCCTATCTGGGATGACCAGGTCTATGGCAGGTATAGGTTTCCACCTCATATCATCCTAGAGCTGCTCAGGGGGTGGGAGGATGAACTCACATCACCCACCCGGCACTCCCAAGCATTGAGCCCCTTGGAGAAGGTGCTCAATGTACTGCATTTTTTGGCCACTGGGTCATTTCAGCGGACAACTGCCATAGTTGGGGTCGTCTCACAGGCTATGCAGTCACGTTGCCTACACCAGGTGTTGGCAATCTTCACTGCGCGCCCCTCAGTCCGCAGGCACATATACATGCCCAGAACACCTGCAAAAAGGCAGGCCGTGGTCCTGGACTTCTACAGGGTGGCACACTTCCTCAAAGTGCTTGGTGCCATAGATTGCACCCATGTGGCCCTAGGTCCACCTAGGGCCACTGAGCACATCTATCAAAACCGCAAGCACTGGCATTCCATCAACGTGCATGTTGTATGCAATGCCAAGGGAATCATCACCTCTGTCTATGCAAACGATCCTGGGTCCACCCATGATAGTTTCATATTCAGAATGTCTGCCCTGAGCCGGACCCTGGAAGCTGGGAAGCATGGCGATACATGGCTCCTAGGTGAGTACAAATGCCTGTGCACATGCATGCATGTCACACACAGACAAATACACAAGGCAAACTAATGACAACCATTATCACCTTACCAGGGGACAGTGCTTACCCTCTGAGCACCTATATGATGACGCTAATACAGAACCCCACCACACCATTCCTGGTAAGATACAGCACAGCCACTACTCTGGCGGGCAGCTACTGTATGCACCCCCAGTAGTGTGCAGGATCATTGTGGCAGCATGTGTCCTGCACAAGCCCTGCTGGACCAGAAGACTCCCGACTGAAGTTCCATCATTCCATAGCCCAGCCCCAGGACCCAGTTGCCCACCCACACCTGCCTCAGGGATTGCCATGTCCGACACAACACCATCCGACACAAGTGGCAACCCCCCAGCAGAGAGGCAGAGGGCTACCAGCTTCAGTGAAAAGGAAGTTTGTATCCTGGTGGAGCAAGTTCTGGGGCATTAAGATGCCCTCTTTACACCATTGTGCGCCGACAATGCAGAGGGGGTGGCACCCCATGACATCAAACACATCCAGAAGCGCTGGGAGGACTACAAGTCCAGGACCCTCAACAAGGCCCTGCACCCCTTGGGGCACCGGGCCCAGCTTACCACCCAGCAGATGAGGGTTCTGGAGCACATTCGCCCAGTGCTTCACCACCAGATCCTCAGGATGCAGGCCCGTCTGGAGTCGAGCGGTAAGTGTCCATGCATTCACATTTAAAACAGTGCATGTTGCAGTGTGCTGGTAGTTAGCTACTTGGCTGCATGTATGACATGGGTCATGTCTGGATGTGTGTGTACAGGGACAGGATGGTGCTGCATGTGAGTCCAGTCAGGCGTGACCCACATGGATGGTGTATGTGTTAGAATGCATCATGCGGATCAGCATGCGGAATGCACACATGTATGCATGCCTGTGTCTGTACTTTGATATGTCCGTGTGTCTGAGTAGTGTGTGTGCCATGGATGCATGACACATGTTCGTGACAATGCGTTGAATCACTGATACAGCCTAGTCATCCTTGTATCCACTGTGTCTGTGGGTATACAGGGCCAGATGCATGACCCTCCGGTGATGTGTGTGCATGTGATCAGCATGTCCCATGATGCATGCGAGTTTCAGCCCACCATTGGATGTTTCTACGGTGCCTTGGTGCCTTGGACATGGATGCAAATGTTTGTTGCATGTGCCATGCCTGTTCATGCATGTGTGTTGCCTGCACTGACCCATGTGTTGTGGAGGGACATGATGGAAGTGACGTTTGACAGTGCCACTCATGTGCTATTGCTTTCTGTCTAGGGGACTATTGTACAGTACCCTGATGCTTGTGTTCAATGTCTCCCTTTACACAGCGGCGAGTGAAGAAGAGGGCGGAGACAGCGCTGTGGAGGAAAGCAGCAGGGATGCCTCCACCGGCCGGCGACGCAGGGCCCAGTCACACTCCCAGGAAATTCTATCATCTGGGAGCGAGGGGCTACAGCGGAAGGGGTGGGTGAGCCCCCACAGGGGCTTGCAATGGCAGAAGATGGTGTGGAGCCATCCAGGTTGGTGGTGTGTGCGGAGGAGGAGGCCGTTACAGAGCTGCACATGGGGCCTGGTGGGGGTGGTACCACTGGTGCAGTCCAGGGGCAGTCCAGGGGCAGGAGGCATCACAGGTCACCGCGGAGGGGCCTGTGCATGTCACTGTCCCTGGCACTGTGACTGCATCACCATGCACCAGCAGGGATTCCCCGTCCAGGCCCGTACGCAGGTAGGGGGGAGGTCCACATCTGGCACTCCTCTACCTGCGGACGAGGGGACCCGTGACTGGATTGAGTAGGTCTTGATTGGTTTCGCGTTGCGCACATGTGACATTTGTGATGACGTGCGTGCATCCTCGGGTACCACACACATCACCATGAAGAGCTGTGTGCCAACGTGGCCAAATTGGGAGGGACCGTGGGCGGGGGTTTCCTCCATGTGTCGGCCAGTCTTGCGGCCCTCTCTTTCTCTGTGCACACTATACGCCATTTGTTCTCCATGCCGTCTTCCGGCCCAGATGCCACCAGGGCCTCCTGTGGATCTGCCCCAACCAACGTAGCCAGTCTGATGGAGATCCCATCCCCGCCACAGTCGGGCCACCCCACCAACTGGACCCCAGCAGATGGAGGATATGCCGGTATCATCAGGCAGGTCACGTGCACGACGGAGCCGGTGGATTCCATCAGCCCGGAGGCCGTCGTGGTGGCAGAGGCCGTTGAGTCGGAGGCAGCAGCAGGCTCAGCGTGGGAGGCATCATGGCTCAGGGCCATCAACACCCCAGCGGTAGGCATCGGCCGAGGGGCAGGAGGACCCCAGACTGGGACTGTCTTCGGTGTAGGGGCAGTTGGACCAGAAAATAGATGTGGAGAGGCGGTGGGAGGAGAGGGCACGGCTCACTATGGTCAGGGAAGAGAACTCCATGCGCAGGGCATTGAGGCGGGCTGAGTGCCTCGAGGCAATTCGCAGGGCTTTGGAGGAGGCCATCTATACATCCCTGTGAGACCTCAAGGCCAGGGAAGAGGCCTGCCTCCGGAAAATCGATGTGGAGTTCGATGATGCCCTGGCCCGGAACATCAAGAAGTGAGCCGTAGGACTTGCCCGCCGCCTTTGTACATAGTTCTTTAGGGTTAGGTTTCCTTTGTTTTATATTTGTATTTGGAGTTCATGGACATTGCTCCACTTTCTGTATATAGTTTTTCATTCATAGTTCTTTTTTGTAGGTTTCCTTTTGTTCGTGGATCATGGACCCTTTGGATTCGATTGTATATAATTTCGGACTTGTACATACTTTTTTTCTTTGGACAACCCATGGATCAATGTTTCTTTAAAATTTGTATTGACTTTATATGGACATTGGCAATGGACCACTTTTCTGTTTTTCCCATGTGGATTTTTGATTTACATTGGATTTTATTTTATTATTTTTTGCTTTCATTATTTCGGGGCCTGCTGGCAGGTGCCCATCACTGGAGGTGGGGTGAGGGACATGTGTTGGGCCTGCTGGCAGGTGCTCGTCACTGGGGGAGTGGGGCACATGTGTCGGGGCCTGCTGGCAGGTGCCAGTCACTGGAGGTGGGGTGGTGGACATGTGTCAGGGCCTGCTGGCAGGTGCCAGTCACTGGGGGTGAGGTGGAGGACATGTGTCGGGGCTCCCAAGTGCATGGTGCCATGTGGCCTGCCTGCGGGGCATGGCCAGGGGTGATGGGCTGCCTGCAGGGCATGCCCAGGGGTGTAGGATGGTCCGCTGTGGTGTGGGCTGCCTGCAGGGCATGGAGAGGATGGGAGGGGCACACCCGCAAGGGCCCACACTGCCAAATTGCATGTAAAACTCCACGCGCATCCCCGGAATACACGTACCCCGGTCGTGCCAGCAAAATTGCATGTAAAACTCTATGCGCACCCCTTGGAATACAGGTATCCCGCTCGTGCCAGCAAAATCGCATGTAAAAATCCATGTGCACCCCTGGAATACACGCATGCAGCTCATCCACCCACCCCATGGCCCGCATGCAGCCCATCCATCCGCCCCATGGCCCGCAGTCAGCCCATCCACCCCTGGGCATGCCCTGCAGGCAGCCCATCCACCCCTGGGCATGACCCGCAGGCAGCCCACACCACAGGGGTACTTTCTCTGTGTGATTTCGCTGGCGCAAGTGGAGTACGTGTATTCCGGGGGTGCGCGTGGAGTTTTACACACGATTCTGCTGGCGCGAGAGTGGTATGTGTATTCGGGGGTGCGCATGGAGTTTTACACGTGATTTTGCTGGCGCGAGTGGGGTACGTGTATTCCGGGGGTGCGCATGGAGTTTTACATGAGATTAGGCTGGCGCGAGTGGGGTAAGGGTATTCGGGGGGTGCATGTGGAGTTTTACTTGTGATTTGGCTGGCGCGAGCAGGGTATGTGTATTCCGTGGGTGCGCGTCGAGTTTTATATGTGATTTTGCTGGCGCCAGCGGGGTACGTGTATTCCGAGGGGTGCACATGGAGTTTTAGACGCAATTCCGTGATTGGGGGCTGTATGCTGGTCCCCTGGCCTCTGCGCCATGTACTGGATTTGTGTGATGTTTTTGGCGCATGGTGCAGGGTTGGGGACGTAACTGGCGCCGCTGCAGGGTCGCTACACCACCCTGCACCACAGCTGATTATGGATGTTAGTATCCATGAATACACTGTGCGCTAAAATGGGTTTTGGCACACACGGCTGGCGCAGACTGCCGCACGCGCACTCTGTGTGTCAGCCGTGTGCGCCACTTGTGCTCTAAATTCTATGAATTACCCCCAAAGTGTTTAGACAGAAAATAAAGGAGTGGCATTAGGACGGATTGGTAGGGAGAGAGAGAAACAACATCAACAAAATATGAGTTACTTCTTAGACACGTGTGCTTTTGCAATTTCAATTATAGAATTCCGATATTATCACTATTTCATTGGATATTGTAAATTGTTAGTGTGTTAAATGAAGTGACGAATACCAATGGTCACAGTCACCTATTCGTGACTTGTATAATGCAAGCTGAGTGAGGTGATCTCCCTTCATGCAGTATCATGATTCTTTAATATCACCCAGTGGTTCACCTTTACCCACTGGAGTGATTTTTATGCTTGACGTGGTGCATAACTGTGGGTGATAGTAATGTAACATTACTCACCATTAAGTTTCTATTTGCAGCTATTCCTTAAATTATTGCTATCATTTGTATCCTGGATCATATAATACGGAATAGATCCCTAGTACCTGCAACAATAGATCAGAACAAAAGAAAGACTGATTGCATCTTGTAATAGGTAGCATATACCTTTAGCTTTATATTCAGTGTATCATGGTCTCTGTGCCCTTCCATTCAAATTACCGATACACGTATGGATTACCTGCATGGTTTCCCAACTGCAGGTTTACATATTGATGTCCCGCAATTAGTTCCTGGTCGCAATCACTGCTACACGTTATTTTAAATAAAATTCTCATTGGACAATTGTTACTGCAGTGTGTGTGACGTCATACTGCATGGTCGCGATGAAGATGCATGTGTTCCGCATAGTGTTGCCTTTACTGTGTTGCCCATACTTTGGGCTAATGAAGCCCATTTGAAAAAAATCTGCATTGCTGAAGAAGTATGTATGCTTCATTGGGCATCCATATTTAGGGCTATTAGAGCCTGATTCATGCCGGTGAGCCGCATTGCAAAAGAAGTATGTTTATTATAATACGTGTACATGAAAAAATAAACCGTACAAGTACAACACCTCCTCTATATTCACTAAAGTGGGCAAAATGACTATATAAATACCTTTTGAGTGGCATTGATTTACTCTGTATGCCATGAGTCAAGATTAGGATTTAAGCTTTACAATGTGTTTCGAGTTGAGCTGGTGATGGATTAGCTATATATTAATTACTAATGGGTTTTCGATTGACATGACTTCAAGTTTATATAGACTTTGAATAGTAGGTCAATGATATAACTGTCCAAGTTAACTATGACCTACTGTTATTTTTTATGTTCTAATTGTTACAGCCTAATAAGATTACAATGCAGACATTGGTAGATCTGATTTAACAGAGTCAACTAGTGACGTAACTTGTTATGTTAAGGTACATATTACATTCCTACCTGATTTGAGTTATATCATTACATAATTGCAACTCATATCTTTAGTTGGTTCTTGTATATCTTTGATAATTGCAGTCTCAAGATTATAGTACAG
Source organism: Ambystoma mexicanum (assembly GCF_040938575.1). Taxonomy (NCBI): domain Eukaryota; kingdom Metazoa; phylum Chordata; class Amphibia; order Caudata; family Ambystomatidae; genus Ambystoma; species Ambystoma mexicanum. The sequence goes on from NC_090941.1 coordinate 863,252,043, forward strand.
CATGTGAATATGTATCATAAATACAGACACTTATAAAAATGAAATCATCTTGATCTGAGTTTAACCCAAATTATGTTGCTCGTAGTTTACATATCAACTTTGCTTCCATACGGCGTAATGCTAACTCCTTGTCACCTCCCCTTTTATACAGAAAGATTTTCTTCAGTCCTCCAAATCTTAAATCCTTCATGTGTTCAAATTGATGTACCTGCTGCCAGTGCTGGGCCAATGGTAATTTAGGATCCTGGCTTCCAATGGTCAAGAAGCGTTCTCTGATCCTTAGGTAACAGATGGTGCTTCCTATGTATCACTTTACACATATGGATCTTATGGCATACACTACAAATTGTGATTTGCAATTGATTTTATTGTGAATACGCAATCTATTTCCTCTTAGGTCCATGAATTGTTCAGTGCTTGTGTGAGCACATTTTCACATAGTACATGTGCCACATTTGCGGAATCCTTTCCTTGTCGTTTGGTGCCATGTTAGTTCCATGCTGTACTCACTAAGTAAGATGGACTCAGACTGTTCTTCAGAGTATCATCTTTTTTGAATATCACTGTGGATTATATCTTCTATGTGTCTTGAAAGATTCTTATCTAGGCGTAGAATAAGATATTTTTTATTAAGTAAATTCCTGATTTTGTGGTGGTTCTCACAATACCTTTTTTATAAATGTAATACTACGTGCATCCAAATCTTTTTCTGTTACAAAGTTACACTTTTAGGCATTGTTTGTGCCTTGTCTGTTGCTTTGTGAATGATAGTTTGCGGATACCCTCTTGCTCGGAATCTGTTTGCCAATAGGTTACATTCCTTCTCAAAAACTTCTGTTTCTTTACACTTACATCTGGCTCTCATGAACTCGCCAGTTGGAATGTTATGTATCACTGATCTCTGGTGACAGCTGGTTGCTTGAAGAGTAGAGTTAACTTTGGTTTTCTATATGTTCTTGTGAGTAAATTCTGACCGGATACATAAATAGTTTGATCTAGAAAATATATCTTTTGATTAATGGAGTTGCTTGTAAAGAAACTACAAACATCATTTAGATGAAGTCTTTGAATGAACGAGTCTTATTCATTCTGTGATCCACTCCAGATTAGTAAGACGTTTTCTATGTATCTAGACCATAAGACAACTTTCTCCAGGTAAGCTAGGTCAGTATGTATGATAGTGTCTTCAAATAGGCACATGAACAAGTTTGCAAGTGTTGGTGCATATTTTGTGCCCATGGCTACTCCTTTAGTTTTTTGATAGTAGGTATTGTCAAATATTAACTTATTGTGATCCAATGTAGCTTGCAACATTTCTTTAAGCATTTCTACATGCTGGTAGTTGGATGCTGAACATTCTCTGAAGGTATATTCCAATGTGTTAATTGCCAAGGAGTGTCTGATAGATGTACATAGTGCCTGGACATCCAGGGTAATCAAAGGATAGCGGGGATCCCATATTATTAGTTTGATCTTGTTAAGAACACTTGTGGTATCTTTAAAGTGAGCAGGTAGTTTATATTCCAAGGGTCATAGGATGTTGTTCAGATATTGTGAGAGTGGCTCTGTTGCCCATACTATTCTACTCAAAATAGGTCTTGACTGTGGGATAGTTTGATACTGTTTGTGTATTTTGGTAAAGTAGGTTCTTTGATAGTGAAAAATGACCTCTATTGGTCTGTAATGACAGATTTTTAGTAGCACAACTTACCATAACGTCCCTTTAACAATGTTTTTTCACTGAATTCCATAGGTTTGTAGTAGCGCAACTTAACAATGACGTCCCTTAAAATTTATATTTCACTGAATATAGATATAGATATCATGAATTTGATAGATTTTTACCAGTATGCCCTTAGTTTGTATAAATATACAATACAACATACTGAACCTCCTGTCCCATGGTAATTGCTGCAATGTCCTCAGATTAGGCGAATGGCCGCGGACTCGGTCACCATCAACACTGTCCAAAAGCTCAGGGGGTATCTTACTTTGTTGTATCATACAACAAACACACTGAACATATTCAAAGAGCAGCATATAAATAAATGACATTAAAAATAAATAATAATTACAAACTGTATATGTAAGACACCAACAGTGCAATTACATAGGAAATGAAAAATATTGGAAAATACCAAAAAAGAAATAACATATGTCTCCAGCAGAATAACCTCACTGATGCTTTATACAGAAACTGCAAATCAACTATCAACAGCACACCTACAAAGCAGTAACAGCAAAACTGAAAAACAAACTGGTAAGTACACTACATTAATTCTTATAATTATACACTTTCTTTAGTAGGATAAACTAAAAAGTAATGTATCTTTTTTTTACAAAGAAATGGCTAGCACTCTGGAATGGCTTGAAGAAAATTTTCCCCCGGATTAAATGCGTGAAAACAGTGATACTAATGGTAGACACTGCAGTTTTCAAAGTAAGCCAAGTAATACACATTATTTCACATGTACCTAACACATTTTCTTTTCTTTAACAGTACATACATAATACTCAAACAGTACATCATGTAGTAATGGAACAACAAACAGACACTGTGGAAAATCATCTACAGCATTTACAACAAAAAATGGATCAATTAATGACCACTTTTATTATTTTGAACAACTTTATAGAAAACCACATCATGGCAAAAATGTAATATCACTGCCCCACGTGCACCTGTACCCCTTCTCCATGTCCCAGTCAACCATCCCCAAAAATTCCCCATCAGCAAAAATGTCATGATGAGACCTCAATGCCTTCCTCCCCTAAAACCCAACATGTAGAAAACCCTAATTCCCCTGTATATGTCTTGATTTCTGCTTCCCCCTCTCTTTCATAATTTCTAGATTTTTGTATATGAATGAATTATTATGTATACTGTTCCTATATGTGTCTGTGTATTTTTTTTTTTTAAAAAGCTGTTTGGTGTCTGCGGCTGGCACGACTATCCGGGATGTCCGCAATTATCCAAAATGGGGGAGTCCTAAGGACACTATGCCTGTTCGTATTGTCAGCAATCACAATGGAGGTGTCTGTAGGACACATAACCAGTCCGCATGTCCGTAAAGTTGTGACACACCTTTAATTAGTTTGGGGACCCCAACCCTGTCCAGCCAACACTTGTGCGCATATGCATTCCACCCTTGGGGTCCTATGAACATCGTGTCTGTCCGTAACTGTGCCCCGCACGTGTATCACACTTTTAATAAGTTCGGGGACCCAAACCCTGTCCGTCGAACACCTGTGTGCATGCATACAACCAATCCCACACAATAGGTGTCCTACATACAGCCATCCCAATCGTGAATGTGTCCGCAACGTCATCATGTGACCGCATCCATGCTGAGCGTAGGCCTTTGACCATGGACAGATTTTGTGCCCCTGGACAATGAAAAAGCACTTTTCTGAGCAATCAATTATGTTTCTCAATGAAAATTCACCCTTGTAGAGGTCCCCGACTATGCTCCAACCGATCTGGAAACTTTTTTTGAACTTTTTGAGCCCTTATTGGAGTTTGAGTTGTCTGCAGACAGCGGGGCTGTCCGTGAAGCGCTCCCCAGCCCCCCTCTAAATGGCCACACCCTAGAGCTTTTCGAGAGCATTGCTCAATATTTCTGATATCCAATATTGGATTTGCTGCTGACCGCTGCCTCCTGTACTGTGTGTGCTGGGCCACATTTGGAGAAGAAATACCTCTACCTGCTGTGCTGTACTGTGCTACATCTCAGATGGCAACCATGGCTTCAACTTCTGCAGCTGCCTCGTCTTAAGGACCATCCCACCCTCTCCACCACTACCACCTTCCCAAGGGTCTGGAGAGGGGAACAGGCATGGAGATGTAGAGAGTGATGGAGAAGATGACGAGAATGAGGTAGTAGAAGTCCCTACTATTGCCAGCCACTGTGAGTCTTGGGGGTGGAGGCTGTTTGTCACTGTTGGAGGGGTACCCAAGGCACATGCAAACAAGGTGCGCTGCATGAGTGCAACATTGTGCTCAGTCATGGCAAACCTGGTTTGTACAGCTACGGGACCACTTCCATGTGGCGACACCTAAGGTCATTCCACAGGGCAGCAATTCAGAGTGTCGCCCGATCAAAGTAGTAGGTTGAGTTCCTCTACAGCATCCTCAGTTTTTGCTCCTGCCACCACAAGAGACACTCCTGTGGGGCAGCGCATCCCTGAATCAGTCTTGCAGGCCATACACGACACAGAAGACCCTTACCTTTTGAGGGTCACTATATTGTGTATGTACTGCAAAGCAGTACTCTGCAGGGGGGAGACACTTCAAAGAGCTTTCGAGGCTATGGCCCGGGAGCATGAGAACGGCTAACACCTACCTAATTAAGACCCACCCAACATCTTCCTCTTTCCACCTTCCCTTTCTTCCCCCATGGTTAGTGCCCCTTCCTTATCCTCCCTTCCCTTCCTTTCCTTGTGTGTCTTGTTAAAAACACACAAAAAAATACAAAACAACAAAAAACAAAAAAAGGCTCTTTTCAGAGCCACCTTTCACAGTTTAAATATATAGAAGTGCCAATGAAATGCTGCAGGGCCCTGTGCATTTTTAGAAGTCCATGGACATTGACATTTTTGGTGTACTGCACTATAAAAACCATTTCACTCTTCTCCGGGAGGAAATGGTTCTCTGAAAGAGCCTTTTTGTGGTCTTTTTATGTATTTCAAAAAGTTCAAGTGGCCAACACCACCTGGAAAAAGGATTGCCATACTTCCAAAATGGGTTGCAATGCATTTTGTATATTTCACAAAAAAATCAGATTCCCAGCATCAGTAAGATGGACTTCATCCCTGTGAAAAATGTGTGTGCTAAGAAACATAATATTTTCATTGTGAAAAGAGGACATACCAACATCTCTAAAAAAAGCACAAACAGCCTTTTTGACTTTGTGCCTCGCTTTCTCCATTTGTGGACCAAATGAAGAAGAACGCAGCCACATCTGTCTCCATGCAATACGAGAAACAATTACTCGGGAGTTTGGAAACATGTCCACGACTTTCCAAAGTCCTTCTTTCATTGCAAACTGCAAGGAGATTCCAGAGACATGTCCTAAACTGTTCCCTCCACAATGAATAATAATAATGTCTGGATGACAGTGTGTCATCAAAGTGACACAAAGAGGAACCCAATCTAACCACTTCATTCCGTGCACTCCATGACAGTGCACATTCACATGAGAAAATCCAAGATGGGCAGCCACTCCACAGCGCTCTGCATGCACCTCCAAGCAATTTATCCATGAGTCACCCAAAATCCAGACAATCTGCCATTTGAAAGACACAGCCGAAGCTATCTGCTCCCCCCTCAGGAAACAGACTTTCTGCCAAACTCTCCTTACACATCACACCCAGTAAACCTTATTGAGCAATCCCTTGGCCTGCACAGTCTAATTTGCATGCCTGTCAACCTCAAAATCCCTATATGTAATAAGCGCGATCCCCGGACAGCCATGGTGTCCGTGGACAAATTGTGAAATCTGAGAGTGGGGAATGAAATTTTAAATAGTGTACTCCACTTCCCCTTTGATGGTGGCCCGGAAAAGAGTCTTTTTCTTTTTTAAAAGTGGTTCTAAAAAAACACCTTTCATTTTGTTAATTTGTTTTTTTCACTTATTTTCTTTCTGATGTCTTCACATTATCCTCTGTAAAGAATTCCTTATATTTTGAAATAATATAGCATTTCCCAATATGGATAAAGAAATGCCATCTGCCTTGAAATGATCACCATTAACAAAATCAATATCGTCATTATTACAAGACAACATCCCAGCTCTAAACAAGAAAACAGACATGCCTTTCTTAACCAAACACATTGCACCATTTTGCTGGGGACAGAAAACAGTACAATTGTCCCATACTACCCTAGGCAACATTTCAGAAAAAATCACCTTGGCATTTGGAAGAACCACCATCAATGCCTGAACCAAGTTTTCATGGAGACACTCTTACAAACCCCAACCACTGCCTACATATTGGAACCATGCACAGTTGACCACAAAACCTCCACTCCTTCAAAACCAAAACTGGCAGCCATATTTTTAGACGTAGCATACCTCTCTAAAACATTTACAAACAGATCTCCAACTACAACACCCTCACTTTCTTGAACTCTGCCATCTTCACTACACACCTAGCTTCTCTTCCTGCAAAGAACAACTTCAATTGGATAATGCCCACAGTCCCCTTTCCATGCTAGATATGCTGAGAAACCCTGGATGTGGCATGCCCTGTCTTCGAACAGCCGCAGTGTCCGCGGACCACGCAACACAGGGGCAGCCCTTTTCCCCTTTCCACATCACTGTCTGCACCACCCTCTCATTGGCTCCACATAAGCAGTCACACAAGCATCTGCCAATCACATCCAGGAACTCTACATCTAACTCTGTCATCACAATTCAGCACTTTAGATGAACTGTTCATCATTCTGAGTACAAGTCTCTTGTGATTACAAAGCACCTACGGCAAAAACTACTGTACAACTCTCCAAGATTTCTCCTTCCAGATTCGTCCACATCTACATACATCAATGCAAACTACAGGTATGAATATGTTGTTTAATGTACATTGGCAACTCTTTTATAAATGTAAATGAACAGGGTACCTGCCATTAACACTGCATAATCTGCAAAAAAAGCATACTGTAATTTCTCCCATCTCCTATAATCAAGTTCACTTACAAATCTGTCTGCTTTCCAAGTTTTAATTTACCCATATTACTCATTACAATGTCCAAACTATTATTCTCTTATTTCCTTCTGTCATTTTCACAACCTTCTTACCCCTTAACACACTTTTATGAAATTCTTAGAATGCACACAAAACAGGAGAGCAGCTTGTATCTTACAAAAGCATTGCAAGTACATAAAATGTATTTATTTAAACAGAATGCCTGACACTTGCCATACTTGCAAAACCAAACAAATACAAGTGTACATTCAGAACAGTGCTAATAGGAAGGTGGATAACAAAGTCAAAGAACTGAAACATTTCCAGCACTCATGTAGGAAACATCTATGCACAAAAACATTTATACACACACAAAAACATTCTACTTTTCAATTTTATCATTTTTCCAAGCTTTTTTTCTTGCCCCACTACAACTTCCACTAATCTATTACCACACTAAACAGTGCAACAGCAACACATAGGCCCTCATTCCCAGTAGGGTGGTAAGGGATACCGGGCACCGGTAAGGAGACCGGGGCCGGTAATCCCTTACTGCCCTACTACGAGGTCCCTTCCTTAATGCCTGGTCTGAACAGGTATTAAGAACGAGACCCTTAAGGGACCTCGGCGCAAATAACTGGCTTGGCATACGCCGGCCCTTTATTTGCACCCTCCCATTCCCATTGAGCCCTATGGGGGCTCAAATGGAAATGGGGAATGGTTTGGTAAATGGGGACTTACCGGTCCCTCCAAGGTCGGAATGGACCGGTAAGTCCCCATTGTACCAAACCAGAGTCGGTACCGATATGGGAGGCAGTCATGGCGCAAATAGCGCCATGACTATCACCATACTCGGAATGAGGGCCATACTTGCAAAAATGCATCTCATAGGACACATCTATAAATACTCCACTAACCCCCTTAGCAATGAAGCTGATGCTCCAAAATCCCCATTCATATGCAAAGCTATGTAATTTAACACATACTGTACCTTTTCCTAGAAAGAATTTCTTTTTGCAAATGTAACTAATCTATTCTTCAAGTGAAATTACTGTGACATTAACACACTTATGTACTAACTTCCTTCTTTCACAATTGCAGTGAAGACCACACTCCTGAAACCCAGTAGTGTCTGAAGTAAAAGGCAGAACCCAGAAGAAACCTACTCTTTACATCCAACAAAGGAAGTGCAATACTGTCATAATGTTCTAACTGTTAATGAAACACTGTAGTATTCTAGTATTGTACAACAAACAATTGTATCAACCATACAGCATTAGGTTCAGTATTACTGATTGCACCCCAGCAGTTGCACACTTTGTATTGTCATCTGAACACCAGTTTAGTAACACACAATTACGAGAATAGCCTTCCCAACATGATGTAACATCCCATTCAACAATCACAAACCCCTGCATACATGCCTACCATCATACTCAGACACTCATGCACATATACATTGCACAACGTCCCAACCCACACTTTCTTTATTCTCCAACAGACACCAAAGAATGCCTACCAAAAAGCAACTCCATAGAAGCAATGTAGAAATAGAGCAAATGAAAATAAAAATTTACAAAATAAGCATCCACCTCTAGCAGAATGTATACAAAAGATTCTAACAGACCAGCTAACACAGTCACTAAGTAAAACTAAACAGAAATGTATTAAAAAGACTACAGCTACCACTAGTACTAACACAGCACCTATAAATCTTAATGTAGCCACAAGTAAGCATACCAAAACATTTTTTTACAAAAAATGTTCCACCACGGAGTCCTTCAGAACCTTAGAAAAACAGGGGAGAAATCATGCTCAACCCTTAAAACCTACTGAAGAAAACTAATCCTGTAATCTCTCATAAACAGTGCAATCCTTCTCAAAAGGAAATTATGTATATTAGTTTTAAACAGAATGAAACCACTATCAAAAGTAAGCACGAAACTACAACAAGGACATCTCAACAAATGGAATATCAACAAAGATAGCTTCGCAAACATCTGTGCAGGTGAGTGGAGTCACACCACCAGCACAGCACCATATTTCAATGAAGAAGCATACAAACAAAAGTAAACAACCCCAATTGCCATACATAGCAGTGGACAACAGTATGAAAAGGTTAATAACACCATCTTGGAACAAGAAATGCTGCTCACAAAAATATCTCCAGCAAACAATCAGTATGTGAAAGGCAAAGACAAATTAAAAATAAAACTATTACAAACTATGGAGTCCTGTCCAGTGCAAAAATACACAGGACTACAAGGACATTAATTAGCCTGCATTTCTGGACCTATTTGCAAAAGCACCTGCCACCATATCACATTGATAGGAACACACCATTGAACTGTAAGAAATCTCATTCATAAATTGGACTATGCCAAAAGTCCTGCTTTAGCAGTGGCCAATTTAAATAACATTCTTCTACATGGTACAACCAAAGAACTACTCAAAGAAATCGAGTACATCCAGAGAAAATATTTTGGAAGTGAAACCAACTTACAAAATTCAATATCTTTAGAACAGAGTAGCAACAACTTTACAGATGGCAACCTTCTTCTACACACATACAAAAGAAAAATATTAAAGTTTAAAAGCTCATCGAGTGAAGTACCAAACCATGGGTGTGTGTGTTGCTACAGGAGTTTAAAAGAAAATAGCATAAAAACTGTAGACATAATGTACAAAATAGAAGACAATGAAGATTCCAAGTGGTTCTGATTAGCTCTCTATCTTGTAGCAGAAAACAAATACGAAATTACTAACCCCCCAATACTTTGCAGATACTGCACTGCAAAACTTTACAACAACCAAATACCTAAACATGCTATCACTAATAACTTGGAAATATTCCCACTACCAAAACCAATGCAACCAACAATCCTGACAACACTTACATGAATTGGACTACTGTGCTGGAATGGTCAGATTCACTATAAACAAACAAGAAGATCCACAAGAATTTCTAATGTACTTACTACAAGTACTGGAAAACAAAAACATACCTATAAATGAAATCAGCCAGATTTCATACATGTGGAAACATACATGCACTCTCTGCAGCCAAGTGGCATAGGAACAAACCCTAATAAACGCTTCATGTATGTATCCATACCTAACTGTGGATCCATTCCATTTCAGCAACTTGTACAAAATGCAAACCATGGCAGATTATGAATTACTTGCATTTCCGATAATCGTTCCACCTTAAAAATACAGTCACATAGTGAAAACGTAATAGTAATGCTTTTGTGTTACAATGAAGATGGTACCAAAAAGAACTGCAAGCTGACTGGATTCACACATGGACAAGTATCACTTGACAAGAGAACCTTCATAACAGTAGGCAAACCTGCCACACAGGAGCCACACCCAATAAAGGTCACTACACTACACACATAAAAAAGAAATGTGGATGGTTCGAATGTAATGATACTTCCATTACTCTAAAACAGAGATTACCAGCAATTATTGTAAAAGCTTACTTAATATTCTAATCCATAATCTAATATAATAAGGCAACAGCTATCTAACAGTGAAAAACTATAAACAGAATACGCCAACCGGCATCTAACTACAACCAGAAAACTGCAATATATATTTTTCGAAGGAAACCCTGCAACACTTATTAAGTATAAAAATACCCTAAACAACGTCAAAACTATCAACAGTTAGAATACACCAACAGGAATCTAATAGCTCAAAAAATCTGCAACAACCAAACAGATAAATTAATACTACTAAAATGCAAAAATTCAATTCCTCCTACTGAAATCAACCATTGAAAACGATTGTACCATAACGCAGACATTTTTTTTAATCCTGCATGGATTTTTTTTTCCCACAGACCCAATGATTATACGAAAAAACACAGGAACTGAGCAAATTGCACAGTACACTGGTTTGAAGCATAGCACTTGTGAAGTACTAACTATGAGGGTCGACAAAATACAGAAATGTCTGCTATAAAAATGCAATGACTAATTATAAACTACCTACACTAACATGTGATGTTTTCTTTTATCACAGAGAATGAAAAATAAATATCTGCTTCATTTTCCGATATCATGAAAAAAACTGCATACAGCCTCAACAAAGCAAACAGTAAGTATACAATGATTGCAGTCACAACCACCGTAACATAATACACTCCTGCAAGGAAACACCTGACCACTGACCACAACCCAAATTATTTACTTGCATGGATATGTTATGCTGCAGTGGTTGTAACCAGGACCTAGAGTATTGACAGCATTGCCTGGCCAAACAACTGCATACAACCTAAACAAAGCAAACAGTAAGTATACAATGATTTGAGTCACAACCACCGCAACATAACACACCCATGAAAAAAAACACCTGACCACTAACCACAACCCAAATGTTTGCTTACATGGGTGTGTTATGTTGCGGTTGTTGTGGCCAAGGCCTAGAGTCTTGGGTGCATGGCCTCCGGCCTACGGCCTTTGGCCATGCAGCCAAGACTCTAGGCCCTGGTCACAACCACCACAGCATAACACACCCATACAAGGAAACACCTGACCACTGACCACAACCCAAAATGTTTGCTTGCATGGGTGTGTTATGTTGAAGTGGTTGTGGCCAGGGCCTAGATTCTTAGGTGCATGGCCTGGCCAAAAAACTACACACAGCCTCAACAAATCAAATAATAAGTATACAATGATTTTAGTCACAACCATCACAATATTACACACCAATGCAAGCAAACACCTAACCACTAACCACAACCCAAAATGTTTGCTTGCATGGGTGTGTTATGCTGCATTGGCTGTGGCCAGGGCCTAGATTCTTGGGTGCATGGCCTCATGCCTACGGCCTTCGGCCATGCACCCAAGACTCTCGGCCTTGGCCATTACCATTGCAGCATAACAAACCCATTCAAGCAAACACCTGCCCACTAACCACAACCCAAAAACATAACACAACCACCTCAAGACCTATCCACTTCAATTAACATCCGAAAACACTAATTACAGCCAATGCACACACTCTTCAATACATACCTTCTTCACCCAATACTCTTCTAACTACCCATAACCAATATATCAAGCATAGTAAGATACCCTGTAGTGTGACCAGTGTTTAGTAACTCTGCGGACAACAACGGTGACCGCGGACGACTGCGACCCCATCACGGCTTTCTTCCACCTAAACAAATACAGCAATTGACCCATCTCTCACTTTCCCACCCACTCCAGCCACTCTTCCACACCAACACACTCCTCAAAATAAAATTTCTGCTGTGTTCCACGCCATGCTGTCTGCGGATATCTGCAGATCCAACATGGCAGGCGCATCGGGAAAATGTTACGCACCTCACGCTTCACTCCAACCAATCAGCGAACACGTTGATTGTCCGCGGACATGACGTAGCCCCATTAGCCAATCGGTGTCCTGTCTAGACCCTGATATCATTAATTATTTTGGAACTTCTTTTTGGTTGTTTAAAAAAAAACGGCTTGATGGATTTGCACCAAATTTACAAAACCATGCTTTTGAAACCAATCTGCCGCTCCTGCTACAAATTTGGTGAAAATCTGTCCAGCGGTTTCGGCTGTAGGTGTGATCAAAGTTTTTCTCCATTCAGTCTATGGGAAAACAAATTTGTTTGGGACCCCCTTATAACTCCCCCCCCTTCACAAAACCTCACCAACCTTTGCAAGACAATTCAGAGTGGGCCATATACTTTTCTTGCAAAGTCTGGTGCATATTCGTCCAGGGGGAGCGAAGTTATAAGCCGCCCAAAAAGTGCACTTCCTATGGATTTAGCAACTTAACCATAACTACACGCCCGCTACCGCGGGCCATGATATATATATATATATATATATATATTATATGCAGCCTTGACATTCTGTTAACCTATAGGCTGTGAATTTTTACTTGAAACCATATATTGCACAAAACAACTATTATTACCTCACATTAAAGTATGTATCTCTTCAACACCTTTAAGATATCACTTGGATCAATGAAAGGAAGATAGATAAGTAGAGCAGCTGTGTTTACTTAATTCAATAGGCCTGGTCTCAAATGCCAAATAAATATCCTAAAGTACAAATATTATATTTGAAATTCAACTCAAAGCATATTCTTATTTTTCACACCTAATCTGAAAGACACCCATTACAGTGCATTATGTATGCTTTGTTGACAAACTAAGTGCATCTCAGCAGCAGATGCCTAGAGAGGTTCATTGACACTTGACCTTGGATAGAATTAAATCTGAGAAATAAGGTTCATCTGTTTCATGAGGCTTTACTTAATGGTTCATACACAACCAATGGTTTCTACTGATAATGATGAAGCCACCCATAGATGATACTCAGCTGATGTATAGCAAGAGTCAACTTAAAAAATGTGCATGACAGATAACTATTTGTCTCAATGAAAAATCAAATTCATATCTTGATTCACAGAAAAACATGAATCTAATGCATACTATACCCTTCGATACCATGCCATTGTAATAAGGAACACTTCACCATAGTTTACTTATTGGGTGGATCAGACCCTAAAAACATTTTCTGGATAGATTGTCTAGGGGAATGTACACTTGTTTGGTGGATCCACAGGTTGCCTCCTTTCCTAGGCAAGATGATCATGAATTTCCTTCTGGATTACTGTATCATTATTTCTGATTCTATGGATCAATGTAGGTTATTTGGTATTTGCACTCGGGATAGGCAGATTGGACAATCCCTGACCATTCCGTCATTCCAAATAGGGGCCTAGTCCCTTTTCTCTTTAGTGGTGGCAGCCATTTATTTTCATCTTTTTTTTTTTCTCCCAAGGGGAAATGTGCTCGCACTGACCTCATAATAATAATAATAATAATAATCCCCCATTGCAAGGGAAAAAAAGAAAACTATCCACACCCCGGTAAATCCTGGGGTGCAAATAGCTTTCCATACGATTGCGGGTCAAAAAAGTTAATAAATTGCTGCCGCCATTAACATAGAAAAGGGAGGTAGTCCCTTTTCTATTTTAAAAGTGACAGACATTTTTTTTAAATGATTATTTCCTCCAAAGGGAGATGTGCTTGTGCAGAGCACATCTCCCATCGGAATACAAAAATAAACTGTACGCACTCCAGGAAATCCCGGGGTGCAAATAGCTTTGACGCTCCTGTGGTGAGGCAGACATGGGATTTAACATGCTGCAGCCCGAGCTGAGGCCCTCACCATGCACAGGCCTACAAAGCTCCAGCTGGCTGGCTGTTAAAGGCCATGTCTGTCGCTGGGCATGAAAGCTACATTCTTCATAAGGATGCGTTGAGAAAAGGAAGAGTAGATGTGCCCTTATAAACATGTGTTTCCAAGTGCCACAAGGCAATGGGGGGCAGAGGTGAAAACATTAAAAGTATAAGCGGTCCTACAGTTCTTGTGACATTTGGATCGTGCAAGTGCTGTGATAATAACTGCAGGGGGAGGCGATAGGTCAGGGCAGGAGGGCGAGGATGAGGGAAGGGGGATGGAGAAGTGCAGGAAGGCAGAAGCCCCAGGGGCTGGGTAAGTGATGTCAGGGGACCAGGCGGGCAAGTTCTAGGGGGAGCCAGGGATAAGGGTCAGTTAGTGCGAGGAAGAGGTGGAACACATTCCGGCTAGTCAGGGAAGGGTGCCCAATGACATGTGCATTTTTAGGGGTGCTGGGGTAGATTGGATGATGTATGACACATAAGGGACCAGGTACCAGTTGCAGCAGCAGAGGGAGATTAGCAAGGGATGGGGAGAGGGAAGGTCAGGGAGAAAAGCAAAGTCTTGAGAAGTTTTCAGTAATTAAGAAGGAGATCTGGCTCAAGTCTGAGTGGGGCAGGAAGGCCGTTCCAGAGATCTACCCCGCACTCTCTGCTTAGAGAAACATCTGATCTGCAGAGAGTTGGAGTTAGAGGACCGAAGGACTGTAGCAGGTGGGTATTTAGGGAGAGAAACTTGGATGTTGTGGGGTCCCAGGCCCCAGAAAGCCTTGTGGATGATGCAGAGGATTTTGAATGTGATTCTTGCAGCCACCAGGAGCAAGTGGAGACATTTCAGGGATGGAGAAATACGGTCCCTGGCCTTGAGGCCAAGAATAAGTCTTGCTGCCCTATTCTGGATTAGTTGAAGAGGGAGAAGGGAGGAAAGGGGCAGATTGAAGAAGAGGCTGGTGCAGTAATCCAGCCTAGAGAGAACCAGAGCTCTGGAGACATTGATCTTCTGGGGAAAGGTGAGGAAAGGGAGAATGCCTCTGAGGAGGTGGAGTACAACGTTGGACTTCTTGTCAAGGTCCGTAATATAAGGGGAGAAGGTGAGAGAGGAGTTGAAGATGATCCCAAGGTTTTTGCCTCACAAGAGGTTGATGGGAGGGGCCGCAAAGAGGGCAGTCAAAAAGTAGGAGGAAAACAGGGAGCAGACAACTCATTGAGAAGGATCTCAGTTTTACTGGCATTAAGGCAGAGATCATTAGCAGAGCACCTTGCCTGAATAGCAGTCAGGCAGTCAGGTATGAGAGAGGAAGAAGAGGAGGTAGAGGAGGGAAGCTTAAAGGAGAGAAGTGTGTCATCACCATAACACTGGAAGTGAGGAGAGAAGGTGGGGATCAAGTGGCCCAGAGTGGCAAGCTAAATATTGAAATGCCACAGCGATAGGATAGATCAGAGAGGAATGCTGCAGGTAGAGAGTGAGATGGAGGAGAGGAAAAGACCCAGTTTGAGTTGGGAAGGTCAGCTCGAAAGGAAAGAGGTCCGCTAGGCCAGTGCCCAGTCCGTGATGCCTAGGGTATCACAGAGATAATTTTTGAGGATTTATGATGATTTATGACTCTTACAAAGGCAGAAGAAAGGTTGAGAAGGGTCACAACAGAGGGAGAGTTGAAATCAAGATTTGAGAGCAGGTATTTGTGGTTGTTCAAGAGAGCAATGTCCCTGCATTTGGATGCTCTGAAGCCAGACTAGTGGTCTTGGAGACAGCCAACAGATTTAGTGTGGTGGGTCAGTTGGGGGATGATCAACTTTTCCAGGAGTTTTCTCAAGAAAGGGGTGATGGAGATAGGGTGATAGTTAGCTGGGCAGAAAGGTTCAGCAGATGGCTATTTTAGGAGAGGGTTCACAAGGTAGTGCTTGAGGGGATGAGGAAACAAACCAGTGATGAAAGAATGGTTACAGAAGTCAGTCAAGGCAGAGGTGAGAGAGATGTTGTCCTTGATAATTGTAGAATAGCAGGGGGGCACCTGTTCGGATGACACTGTCATAGAGCAAACTACTCTTGTGACCTCATCTGGTGAAATGGGAGAGAAGGAGGAGAGTATGGGGGAGGGTGAGAGGGGGCCAAGTGAGGCAGGACCAGAGGGGGTGGGCAGGGGAGTGGAGGAGATTGAGGACAGGATGTCCTGAGTTTTGATGGCGAAGTGGGAGGCCAGTGCAGTGCAAAGGGCCTGTAGCGGAAGAGAAGATGAGGAGACTGCAGTAGGATTAGCAATTTCCTTGCAGATTTTGAAAAGTTCAGCTATGTCATTGGTGGCCCCAGAGATGCGGTTTGGACATGAGTCCTCTTTTTAGAGCGTCAATATTGCCTTTGGAGCAGGTTGCAGGCCAGTTTGTCAGAGGATGTGCCTGAGGTCACTTCCACTCTGCAACTCTGCACTTGTGTTTCAAAGCAGCCAAGTTGGGGGTCATACCAAGAGTTGCACTTGGAGGCAGGCTTCGTGTGGATCCTCATGACAGGGGCAAGGATGTCCAGAGTGTTGGAGATCGAGTGATGGTGGTTAGCGAGTGTTGAGCAGAGGTGGAAAGAGGAATGAAGGTTGTGGCAAATATAGCGACTTCATTGGTCGATTGATGGTGAAGTAGACTTCCAGTGTGGGCAGAGTCAGAGCCAGGGAGCTCCAAATGGGAGGATAGGAGACGGTGGTCAGACCAGGAGAGATGAGAAGTTAGAGGGTTGGGGAGAGTGATGTCTGTTGAGATGAGGGCATCCAAGGTGTGTCCAGTAGAGTCGGTCGGGCCGGAAGGATCAATTGTGTGGGAGATTGAGTCACATAGTTCACAGAAAAGTATAAAAATACACTGTTCATATAGAAAAAGGCAAGAGATTGAAGACTACATTTATAGGTCATCACAAATCTTAATTCCATGAGTTCTCAAAGGTTCAGTAAACTGTTTTCCTAGAGGAGAAAATGATTTTTGGGCTTACTGCAAGAAAATACGGAGACTTGCTTTAAAGTGGCAATGGTTGCTTTAATATGACAGGCCAGAGCTCAAAAAGAAACACTAACCTGGCTCCCTGGCCTTACAGACTAAGATAACCATTTTAACAAATTAACAAACAATTGAATAAATACACAATTTCCATTCCTCCACAATTAAGTAAATAAAATATTTCAAATTCCTCCCTTCCTATCCCTTGCTCCCTTCCGTCTCCTTAAAATCCTCTCAAACATCATTCCCATCTTCTCCCCGAGGCCACGCCCCTCCTTCTTCAATACCTGTGCCCCCTCTTTGTACCCCTGGGGTAGCCCGTGGAAACACCACCACCCCTTCCTTTACCGCGCTAGTACCCCATTGTACTTCCCCCACCCGTCCTGCAAAGGGCCATGTCCCCGGCACCAGAAATACCCTTGAGGTGTTCTTTCTGCCCCACACCTAACCTAGGCTTCCCTCTACTTCCAACTTTTTATTATATCTTGCACTACCAAAGTAGCAGCCACTAAGTAATAGCTGTTTCCATATGCCGATAGATGTACTTCGTCCTCCTGAAAAACAAAAAAATCCTCGTAGGTTATTTCCCTATGCTCCAGCACTTGTACCCCCACCACACTACAGAACTTCTCCATCTCCCTGTTAATCTTCTTCCTCGTCCTTTCAACTGCCCCTCCATTCACTGACCCCCTCCAAACTCTCATCAGCAATGACTTTGTCCAAATCAACCTTACCTCGGGCTATAACTCCCTTAGCCAGCTAAGGTCCCTTTTCATTTTTCCTTAACAATGATACTCCTGTGTCTCTTACTAAGTAATTCTCCCCCACGTGTACTATTATGCCCTCCAGAACCCCATGGCACTCCCTCAGTCCAGCTAACATGGGCAGCAATTGGTCCCACCTAAGCCCCCGTATCCCCGACTATCTCACTAGCGCAATATTGTAGCTGCAACCCAGTTGTGTCCCAAAGATCCTTTTTCCCACCTCTTTCCCTGCCCATTTCTTTTACGATTGCATGTCCACAAATCCATATCTGCTGCAACTCACCACTCCTCTTTGCCACATCTATGAAAGAAAAATATTTGTGAGTTCCTCTCTGTCACTTCCAAACCCCCCTGACCCTGCCCCTTGCCCTTTCCAACGTTTTTACCCTGCCCCATTTCCAAACTCTCTGATGTACCACTTGTACTTTCCCAATCTACAGCACCCCAAACTTTTAACATTACTCTCTGATAACCCCATCCTGCTTCCCTCTGATGCTGCCCCCATCCTTAAAGAATAAGTTCCAAAAACCTCTGCTCTTTCCCCCACGGCCACAAAATCCCTCCTCATAACTCCCAAAACATGTGCTGCTGACCCGTCCTCGTGCTGAAAGACCAACCCTTCTCTTCCCCCGCATTTCTCCTTCCACAATAAGCCTATCCTTACTGGGCACAACTCCTCGCTACCCCGATCCAGCAGCACCCAACATCCCTTCCCTTTCTGGTCCGATTTTGATCTCCTAATTTTAATATCCACACCTAACTCTGAGAAATTGATATCCTCCCATCTTAGACCTCCTTCCGCTGTTCTACCCCCACCAGCTCATACATCCTAAATGCCCCAAAGAAAAACCAAGTAAAACACCTTCAAAAGATGCCCTCCTACCATGCTGACCAGCACACCCCACCCCTAAAGCCAGCCAACCTAACCAACAAGGCCGCTGAAATCGGTCTCCTGTTGTCCTTTTCCCTCCTATTTTGTCTTGCCCAGTCTTCCAACATTCTGCTTTCCATTTCTCTGCCACTTGGCTAAAAACCCCAGAATCATTTCCTATAAAAAGCAATGCCTGCCATTTTCCCCGATATCGTTACCTTCGACCAGCCCTTGTACATATACTCCAGTAGAAACTTAATCACATCATTCCTTCTTCTCTCCTCCGCATCCTCCCTGCCCTTCCAGCTGCGCGCTCCCCCCATTATGAATTCTGACCATGCCCTTTTGTATGGTGCCCTAGACGCCGGGGCTAGCGAACCCTCCAGTAAGGCCAGTGCTCTCATTTTCCTATCCTTTGCAGCTCCTCTGGGATTCGATGCCCAATCCAGTCTGCTCCTGGTGCCATTCCATGGAATCTCTGCCACTGAAAACGAGATAATGCATCAGACTTCCCTGGCATGTGCGTTGCTCTAAACACCACATTCCACTTCATACAATGCAGCACAAATTCTCTCATTAATCTGGCCACCCTCTGGTCCTTTATGGACTGCCTGTTAACCATGTTGACCACTGCCTCATTATCAATATTGAAACGTACTTTCTTGTTCTTCAAATCACTGCCCTACAACTACATTGCCACCAACAAAGGGAACAATTCCAAAAAGGCTATGCTTCTGCCTCCTCTCTGGTCACCTTGCTGCACACCACTTTCCTCCCCAGAAGACTCGAAAATCTCCTGAGCCCGCTGCGTCTGAAAAGATTTGCACCTCCCACGATATTGGATCACTCTTAAACCCCTCATTAGCGAACTCCTCAACGAGATGAAATTCATTAAGCTCGACCCACCAAACTTGGAAGACCTCTACAACAGTACACTCAAATCTGCTCTAGATACTGTAGCCCCTCTCAAAGTCAGGAAAGCCAAACCACTGGCTCAACTCAACAAGTGGTTCACCCCCGAATTAAAAAATCTCAGAAATATTAAAAGATCAACAGAAGCCACCTGGCGCAAAGCACTGTTCATATCTAACAAAACGGCTTTCACGTCAGCTTCCACAATCTACAAAAAGGACATCCTATCTGCTAAAAAAGACACCTACAACTCCAGAATCCAGAACGCCAATTCCAGAACTAAGGAACTTTTTCAGCATACTAAAAGAACTCGAATCGTCTGCACCACCTACACAAGACTGCAATAAAAATGCAGAATGGTGAACCAAAATCCAGCAAGCCCTTGCAGATAAAATTACCAGTCTCATCAAGGACACCCAGCCCCCCACCACAACCCAAACAACCCAGACAGAACCTCCCACCCCTGCACCCCTTTCTCCTTTTCGCAAGTAACTCCCAAGGAAGTTGAAGATATCATAAAAGCGTAAAACCACCCCACTGCCAAGGTGATATCTGTCCTGCCACCATCATCAAGGAAGGAGCAAAAAAAACTAGCCCCTTTCATCACCTCCTTGATTAACTCCTCATGCCCATCTAACCATGTACCTAACAACCTCAAGGAAGCCTGGGTCATGCCATTAAAAACAACCTCGACCCAAACGTCCCCACTAACTACAGACTCATCCCCACTGTCCCGTTCCTCCTAAAAATTCTGGATCACGTAGCTTATCTACAAATCCAGAAACACTTAGAGGGGAACAATCTCCTAGAACTTGACAATTTGGTGACATAGAACTGAGACAGCCCTCTTAGACCTAAAGATACAAATGGACAAGGCAAAGGACAAAGGCAAATTAGCAATCTTACTATTACTTGACCTATCTGCTGTCTTCGACCTTATCGACCACCAAATCCTAACCAAACACCTAACCGCAGCAGCAGCCTTCTCCACTGATGCCTCCAATTGGGTTGAATCATTCCTTAAAAACCGGACCACTAGAGGCTTCTCACCCTCTGCCGCAGCTGAGCCAATTCCAATTTTGTGTGGTGTCCCCTAGGGATCCTGCGTCTCATCTACATTATACAATATCATTACAAAGCTTCTATTCGACCACTTAGATAACTTGGGTGTTTTTAACACCAACTATTCAGACAGCACTCAAGTCCTTATTCCCCTCACTGACTGCTATGACCACGATTCCAAACTGCTCAACAACTATTTGGAAATCCAAGCCTGGATGGCCACTAACGGTCTGTGCATCAATGATGATAAGACCAAGTTAATGATCGTGGGTACTCAGGCACGCCTGAACAAACTCGATACCAGATACTCCTCCTTCGTCATTGATAGCAACATAATCAAAGTATCCAAAGAGATAAAAGGGTTGGGGGTTTACCTCGACTCAACTCTCTCTCTCTTAAAAAACAGGTCAACAGTGTTGCATCCTCCATGGCCTATACCAACAAACTGATCTACAGCTGTAAATCCTTTCTATCCCCAAATAGCTGTCTAGCACTGGCACTTTCAAAATGAATTATTGCAATATTCTTTTCCTTGGCTCCTCGGAACATAACCTAAACAAACTCCAAGCGCTGCAGAATAACTCACTCAGAGCAGCACCCAGTCTCCCTAAATCATGCCACATCTCCACACAGAGACATAACACCAACTGGCTACTCATCCGTGATAGAATCATGCTATGCACCCTAGCCATCACCCACAAATTCCTCACCAATGCAGCCCCGAAATACCTGGCTGACAAAATCTGCTTACACCAACCCAAACGCACCACCAGATCATTGCATTCACACAACTTAGTGATCCCAAGATACAATCTTAAAACAGCAGGATGAGCCAGCTTCCCAGTCCAAGCTGCCAAGCGATGGAACTCTATCCCCATCCCCCTTAGTGAGGAACCCTCCTTTCTCAAACTAGCATAAAAAACTGGTGGAGTAACAAACCTCGAATCCACTGATCTGTTCACCTTGCACCTCCCCAGTAAGAAGTATTCACTAGACCTGCCATATTTTGACTACACTCTGGTCAATTGCCGCTAGCCTACTATTGTATTTACTTGCCTGCATCCCAGATTTTGACCCATATGTAACCAGGGTCTTTCTGGTTTATTTATTCATCTTGGTTCTAATCTGTATGCCCATCCGTGTCTGTAACCTAAGTTTTCAAGTGCCCAGTTACCTCAGGGTTAGGCGTGCGTTACAAATAATAGACAAATACAAAATACATGGACACCCCATTGAACGCCTTCCCGAAATAGCAGCCAAATCCTGCAGTCTTCCCTTACCTCTCCAGACAACCTCACCCTGTGATGTGGGCACTTAGCTGCCACCATAAACCGTGCCATATTTCTACAGAAAATGCGCCCCGGGGCCTCTACCCTACATGCAAAATTGAGATGCCCCACTAGCCTGTGCATGCCCAGCAATGTCATTTTTTGTGCTACTATTGCCCTCTCCAGCAAACCTACCAACCTACTCACCTTGTCGTGCGGCAAGCGTGAGGTCATGGCAACCGAATCCAATTCAATCCCTAAAAATGTCATCACCACTGCTGGCCCCTCCATTTTGTCCTCAGCCAATGGCACTCCCAAATCCAGCATCAGTGCCTGAAAGGTTCCTAATATCCTCCTACATTCTTATTCATTGCCCACCCCACTAATAAACAAAAAATCATCCAAATAGTGCAACACTCCTTCAGCTCCTCAACTGTATCTAAAAACCCACTATAGAAAAGAACTAAAATGCTCAAACAAAGCACATGAAGGTGTGCAAACCCTGGGCAAAGCCTTGTCTATTTTTTTTGTGTGTTTGCCAAAAATATGACATTTTACACAGTTTAGAGAATAAAAACCAAAGTTAACATACATTATACAAACATTTTCAATTTCTTATTCCATACAGAGGATAAAATAATAGACAATAATACAAAATAAAAGAGCACATATCATACGCCCAAGAATCATTCCAAAGGATATGTGACATTATCATGTGTCTATTAATGATATGATATGATAGGTCATTTATAACATGCTTAACACCCAGAGGTTTCTAAGCGCGGACCCGGGGATTTATCCTGTGTTGCTCTGTGTCGTTTTGCTTCCAAGGCGAGCACATTGCCGGTGAGCTATCCTCCTGAGATAAGGGTGTTGTAAAGGCCCAACATTCACAACACCCTTATTAGCAGTTAAATTAAGTTCCTTCAGCAGCGCAGCCACCTCCAGAGTAAGAAAGACTTCAGGTCCCGAGATCAGCCTGTCCCAGAACATATCCTAGCCAAGTGAGTGAGGGTCATGGACAAATCTTTGTAATTTTGATACTCTGAGCAGCCAGGTTCCTGAGCAATCAACCAGAAGGTGACAAATAGTTTGTGTAGCGTTTGCGTCACATTTATCACAGATATTTGTCACATAGATGTTACCATACTGGATATGCAGGATTTCCTGGGTTGGTAGCAGATTGAGTCAATCTCAGGAAATCCATCTGTGCAGCTGAATCGGGGAATTCTTGAGATATTTAGGAATACATGATCTAGTTTTGTCACTTAGCACAGGTGATGAGGAGAGTTTGCACAATCTCTCAGGGCAATTTTAGCCCCGGTGCTTTTAATATGCCAAACTGCACTTGTCAAGTTGCAATGTTTTTTTAATGTGTCCCAGTGCTTCTAAAAAATAAGGCAAACCTTGCACTTCTGCTAATACCGTGCAGGAATTGCACTTAACCTGGTGTAAAGTTTCTGTAATATGGCCCCAGAAAGACGACCTTGATGGGAAAAGCCCTTAATTTAAAGCCCAAATGAATGATTTCCTTGAAAACAGGAATAGAGGAGTTCTTCAAATGCCAAACAAACGATTTCAACTTCCTTAATGGATGTTTGAAAACCATGATTTTAGATTTGCTTGAATTTATCTTTAGGTCATTTTCCTTGGCATACTCAGATAGTGCAGATAGTAAGCACTGCAGTCCGACTTGTGTGTGATCTAGGACCACAATATCGTCAAAATGCGCTATCCAATTGACTTTCGTGCTGCCAAATTTGGGGTCCACCAGACTGCTCTTCTTTAGCTACTGCAAAAGATCTGACATATATAAAATAAAGAGAAAGGGTGCCATCAAGTAAACTTGACGCACTCCTCTCTCTATTTTAACAGACTGAGAAAGATCCCCTGATTTAGAGAGGCAAACTTTCAATGACAATCTTTCATGAAGCTCTATCAAAATAGATAGCAGATTGTCTGCGAGTCCCCAAGATTTTAATTTCATACAGAGTCTATTTCTATTGATAGTATCAAATGCCTGGGTGAGATCCACCCAGGCTCCAAATAGAGGGGTCGCTCCTTTCACACAAGACTCTGTGATAAAACAGCTTAGAATGAAGGTACTAAGAGTGGTAGAGAGTCCACTTCTAAAACGCGCCTGATGTTAGGGGATAATACCGGTATGCTCTTCCCACTTTTCTAATTCCCCCAGCATAAGGCCCAAAAAATCTTCCCATCTGCATCAAGGAGCGATATTGGGAGATAGTTCAACGGGGATGAAAGCTCACTTTTTTTATAAATGGATTTATAATCGAATTCCTCCAGGACTCTGTGATGGTTTTACTGGGAGTGATGTTATCAAATAAGATCTTTAAAACTCTAGACCACAATTTCGGATTTAATTTGAGGACTGCATTACTCAGTCTGTTTGGGACAGGTGCCCTGGAGCCAGACGATTTCTTTATCAACTTTGCAACATCGGAACAGGTGCAGTTCAAGGACCATTTTGAAGTTATTACTGGTCTAGACACGAGAGTCAGTGGCGCTGTATATCGACAAGAAGTGGTCAATCCAAGTACATTCCTGAATGACCATGTCCTGAGATGGTCCACTTAGCGCCTTTGTCGAGCTCACAATGGACCAATAATTTTGAGAATTTCTCGCACATACAGCCCGAAGAATTTCTTCCCCCTTCTTCTGTTTCCTCATGTATCTATGAGATCTCAACCAATTTCTTTAACTATTATTTACTGATCGTATTTCCACTTCTAGAATTTTGGGGTCTTGTATGGTTCTCTTTAGTAATACCCTTTAACGCAGTTTCAGTTTTTTTCTTTCATAAACTATTCAGTCAAAATTATATTTATTCAGCCGACCCCAGAGCCCAAAAGTGGAGGTTTTAAATCCCATAAGAATGTACTGAAATGGGAAAGCTCACAGTATTTCCCCAGTTGTTGCTTTGTAGAGTCATTGGTCAATATCTCTAAATTGTTATTAACGATACGACCTCCCCTTTCAAACCTTCTCAAGCAATTACCCGCCAAATAATAAATAGGCTGTGTGCATTGCCCAACAGAAAAAGTGGCCTCCAACATACAGGGATAGTCTATATTTCCTTTTGTTTTTTTTAATATCCTTGCAGTTATCAAACATTTGAGCAGAAGTAAAAACATAGTCAGTCATTGACATTGCGTGGTCTCTCCGCCAGGTATGTCTGCTAGGAATGTCACCATGAACATTACCATTAAGCATCCTCATCTCCCGGTCTAACATGAAGCTCCGCCAAGCATGAGCATTATTGTTTTCCTCTTTTTCTGTGGTATTGCTCCTTATTGCCTTTAGACATTGGGAGTTGAGGTCGCCCATTATAATTAAATCATCATCTGGATATCGAGTAACCCCACTAGGAGGTCAAATAGATAACCCAAAAAATCCATCAGAGGGGCAGAAGCAGGATTCCAATATAGATTGATTACAATGCAACTATGCCTCGGATCAGCCTCTCTTCGGTCAACCCTGATCACCAGTATACCTTTGACATCATTAGACAGCAGAATAGAAGCACAAAAATTCAGATTACTAAATTAGCGGGTCCGATAGCACAGCGAGTAGAGAGCTTGCTTTGACATCCATGCAGGTTCGAATCCCGGCAGGGTCAAACTCAGCCTTTCATCCTTCCGAGGTCGATAAATGAGCACCTCACACCATGGGTAATAATAAGCGGCGGTCAGATACCTGAGGGTTCGTAGTGCTATATAAATGCTAAATTATTATTATTACATAGGGTAAGTAGGCCACCACTCTGTGCTGTTTTAATCCTCTGGAGGCTAACTGCTGAAAAGTGGCCTTGTCTATATAAATGTGTCCATCAAACTGCATCCCAAGAAGCCAGAAATCCTCTGGATGCACCAGTAACAACCTGAACACTGCCTTGATGTTGCACTTTGCCATGAACGCCCCACGACCTTCCTTCCTCAACAAACTCACCGCCTGGTCCACACTCGCATAGAACACCCGCAATCTTATGGTGAAATAAAATCTTTGACTGACATATCCTCCGGCCATGATAAGTGGTGTATTAGTCTAAATTCTCTGGCAGCCTTCTTAGGCACGACCCCCAACGGGGACCCCACCATATCTCCCATCAAATATGGGTAGTTTTGCCCTTAATACTTCAACATTTTTCTGTGCTGACTTCAAATTTTCGGGCCACCGTCGCAATCATGGACCATGGTAACCCAACCTAAACCCTCCCCAAAAACCTTCCCCCACAATCCTGGCCCCTTCCCTGTCCGGGTAAAAAAGGAGTCACTTGTCCAAAACAACAACCTTAACTGGAGTATAGGCCTTTCTCCACAACTCCCCATCCTGCACCTCGCCCTCTCCCTCTGTCCCCTGTTTGGAAACATTGCGCAACCGGATTCCACCCCGCGCATCTGTTGAACTTATGCGTACATTTGCACACCATCCTTGTGCAGCCTTCTTTATTGAACCCAAAATGCTGCTGAGGGCTGACCACTGCCTCCTCCACCCACCCCCTCCGAGGCAGGGCGAACATGAAAGGGCCGGTAAGGCATGGCTAAGCCGCTTGCTGTATGCAGCATTGGTGCTGGCCGCATAGGCGCCATCAATTGAAGCCAGCGATCCATGTCAATCTCTCCCCACACTGCTTGACTATCCTCCACCATCCTCGCCCTATACTCTTTGTCATATCTCCCCCAATGTGAAAACCCCAAAACTTGTAAACGCCTTCCTTATTACATCCATGTACTTCAATAATGCTACACACCTCTCAGGAAACTTCTCGCAGTAAACACTTGTATATATAATAAAAGCTGACGTACAATTGTCAATTGTGACCGGCAAATTTAGCCTTGTGGCCAACCCCCTCTCCTCCTCCTTAGACCCTTCTTTCCTCTCACCTCCCTGTGCAGGAGCTTAGAAATGTCCACAAACTTCCCTGCCCATATCTTTTCTTTTGTTGTTCCCATCAAATGTGTGCCCAGTGCCTTAGTAATACCCATATAAGGCATCTTTTTGTTGTTCCCTGTACCTTCCGCAACCTTTTCCTTAGGAACCTGCAATGCCTCTGGAACCGCGGGCTCCTCCACCTTGTCAGTTTGTACTTCCACCGAGGATACAATCTTCGCCCTGTGGTCTGAAACCCCATATCCCCACCTATTCCCCCATGCCCTAGTTCCCTCCCTGCATGTCCCCCCTCTCATGTCCGACCTGTGCCAAGCGGCTGACCACACCCTTTCCCGCTCACCTCTTTCTGCCCTGCCGTCATCTAGCCACGGCATCTTCGCCTCACCTCCAACACTCCTCATCTCTTTTCTCACCAGGCTCCTGCTGTGGGGACCAAAAACATCAGCAGACTCCCCTAACCAATTTCCTCAACGTCCTCTTGCATTTCTGCCCCCCAACCTGACCTTCCCCTTCAATCCTTAAATCCCTTCTCACCCTTTCCCTCCCCCGTAAACCATTTTGATCTTCTTCCTCCCATTGTCCAACATTTTCCTCCTCCCATTCATCATCCTCCATGAAATACCATTGTTGTTGCGAGCGCACGCTTGTGCCGGGAAGCTCCTCTTCAGATGAGCCTGGGGCATCTCTCCTGCCACTCCTTTGATGTCTTCTTGATGGGGCCGTGCCGACCCCCGCCTGCTCCTCTCTTCTTGGGCGAAGGGTTCTAACCTCCACCCTTTTCTCTGCCCTGCTAGGGGCTGTGCTGCACCCTCTAGTCTGTTCTCTACATTCATCAAGAGGGGCCGTTCTCAAGCCCTCTCCTCCCACCTCCTCAGGAACCACGGGGACCATACTATGCCCTCCACCTGAAGTCCTCCTAGGTGGGGAGGTTGTTCCACACCTTCCCCTTTCCTCACTAACCGACGGGGACCGCTCGTTCCTCCTCCCACCTGCACTCCTTTGCAGGTATTTTCCTCCTCCACACTGCCATCCCTCTCTGATCCGAGATGCCCCTAACCTCGCCCCTAGCCTGCTTGTGCCCATGTCCGGCCACCCTCCATAACAAGCCTCCCCCGGACCTTTAACTCTCGACCCACTGCCCGACCCCGACCCTTCACCTACCTCTCCCCAATGCCTGGATGCTCTCCTATGTACCTCCCTCCTGTTCCTTCTGACCCCATTATCCCATATCCCTCCTGCCTGCTGACAGGCTACAGGCTACCACTGCCGCGAGGGCCCCATCTGACACCACACTGCGCTGTGGCCTACCCTTTCTGGCCCCCTTTTCCCCTTTAACTTCCCCCACTGCCCCTTCCAGCAGGGCTTTAGTTGCCCTGCTAATTATACTCAGAGCCTCCCTCAATGCCTGGGCGTTTACCAAGCCCTTATTTCCAGGTCCCTTTCCTGCCATCATTGGCACCTAAAATTGATTCAAATTAATGCAGCTGCCCCTTAGTGCCCTCCCCACTACACTGGCAGCCCCTGAGCCTTCATAGCAACTCCCTGCGGGGCCTGCTAAATATACCCATTGAAGCAATACCAGGCTTCCTCCTGCAACCTGCAGTGCTACCCTGTATTTATAATAAGACCCTTAAGGCCTGAAGGTGCCGGCCTCTTGAAAACATGGAGAAATGCTACTTTCAAACCTTGAAATGGGAGGGGAACGTGCCCCTCACACTCTGATATATATATATTTTTTTTATTATTTTTTTGAATTTCTTCCTGCTCTCTCTCCACACACCCTTCTAAATGTCCTTGGCAGGGTAAAATGCTATGTACCCTTCTGGGTGGCCAGTGCTGAGGCTGCTCAGCTCCCATAAAACAAATCTTTGACACATGTGCTGCCCATTCGAGCATCAGCACTGTCACCTGGTGGCAGACAGGAGGCACTGTGCTGCTGAGCCCACATAGAGGGAAGCATCCTTGACACACGCAGGCTCCCTGCTATGACTTTTCCTCCCATATCCCGCCCCTCAACCTGGGCAAAAAAGCACACTGTGACTAAATCCCCCAGATCATGCAGGAACACGACTCCTGACGGTACAGGATGGGCCTCAGCTGCTGCACTGGCCACTACAAGCAAGCTGTATGATCCATGGCACTCCTGAAGGGAGGGTGTTGCGTGCAGTGTGCCACGGTTTGGCACCGATCAAGGTGCTTTATGTACAGCACTCCCAAAATATTATATTCTTTTAAAAATATTTTCCTCCCTTTTGAACAACTACCTGCCTGCAAACCTCCCCTTCACTATACCCTGCCCTACGCCCTATGTCAATGCGCTAAGAAATTAAGGCCCCAAATGCAGGAAAGGCTCAGGAGCAGGCGAACTGGACAAACGCTCGTCCCAAATGTTGCTTGCTCCCGAACCTTACCTGCCCCCTTTTACACCCCCCAGTGGTGCTCTATGTGCAGGCCAGCTTTGCGTTAGCCCCGCGGACCCCCTTCCTACATATGGCAGTAAAAAGTTTTAAAGAGGCAACGGTAAAATGATTTTGTGTTTTTTGTCAGGCTTTTGCCAAAAAGAGTTTCAGTTTTCAACAAATCTCTAAATTAGAAGTTTCCTGAGTGCCACTGGTGTTCAGGCCACAGAAGACTCTTGGCATGGAAGGAGAGACTCCCAAGATGGTGATCCAGCTGAAGAAAGGACATGCCAGCAATGCCAGCAAGTCGGGAGAACATTGTTCTCCCAATTCAGCTCTGCAGCAGGCAGATTTATGGTTTCCAACAGTTGTCACTGTGCATGTTGTTTGGTGAAACACTGGTGCAGGAGGGACCACAAAACCATTGTCAAGAAAGATAATGGAAGATTAGCACCTGGGAAAGGTGGTCTGACCAATTATAATCTGCCTTCGCTTCTCGCCGCGGTAGAAAAAAAATGGAAACAAAAATGGCAGCCAACATAAAAATAGAAAAGGGACTAGGTCGCTTTCCAGATGATGGCAGCCATTTTTTAACATGTTTTACATGGCTGCTGTCATCTGAAAATGGAACTAGTCCCTTTTCTATTTTTAAGGGGACAGCCATTTTATTTGCTTTTTATTTCATTCCGATGGGAGATGTGCTCACAATGATGTGCTCATCTCCCATCGGAATTTTTAAAAAAAACTATGGGCACCCCGGGAATTAGCTTTCAAGCCCTGATCAGCTGTAGCTGGTCACTCAGGCGTTGGATAAAGTTATGCTGAGAGGAAAGAGACAGTCCAAAAGCCATAAAATCCTGTAAAAGGTACAGCGGGCTATCACAACAGATACAATGTGGAAGTGGAGTATTATATTGCACATTGAAAATCTCTTACAATGATTTATATTGTGAATAAAGGGTATTCAAAAAGGGGAAATGTTAATGTGCACTCTTGGCGACCTGGCATCTATTGAATTTGTTGGGTTACCCTACGAAAGACCGTCTATAGATTGTATTGCTTTGTATCCAATTTTTCACTAAAAGTGTGCTGTAAAATATAACATGTTAATCCATTATTTTAAGCACTTTTACGTGGAATAAGGCCTTCCGCTCCAGAAAATACCTTGGTTCGTGGAAAATGTGCTAATTTTCTCCATCACAAGCAGGGCCATCTTAAGCACTTTTGGGGCCCTGGACACGGACATCTGTGGAGACCCCCTCCACCAAACCGAAGAAATTAAGGGATCAAGAATACTGGTTGCACCCCCTGCCCCCACCAGTCACGCTCACAACCTGTAGGTTGATATGCTGTCTTGCACGTTTACTCCCTTTAAGTCCCCTACCCTCTTCATTCTTGCCGTAATCAGAATGATAAACAAGGAGCATTTGAAGACCAACACATTACCAAACATGACCATTTTTGAACAAAATATTATAGAAGGTTGCTCTGCAAAATGGGAATGATTCTAGCTTCATTCTCTCCATCATCAAGGGAAGTATATAAGTACCAGCATTCCAATCTATGTGATTTAACATATTTAATCTAGGTTTGTCTTTTGTATTTTAAAGCTTTAAATACTTCCAAAACAATGGCTTGTGACATTTTCATTTTACCAAAAAGTACACTGTTTGTTCTGTCAAACAAGCAGACCTTACGATATGTTTGCCTTAGGCCTGCAACATCTGGTCCACTCTCTTCTGTCTACCAGCCCTTCCATCCAAATAGCCTACATAAGAATAAAGATCAAGTAATGGGCTAAACGATACCAGCAGCATGCAAGAAGGCAAACCTCACAGAAGACAGCACAGTAATGTAAGATACATTAGATGATTTGACCAGGATCACTGTATCATCTGCTGGCAAATCCAGGATACAAGCATGAACGCTTTCGTTCCATAGTCATGAATTTGATGAACAGTTTATGCCATTGTTGGAGGCGTTTGCTTAGGTTTTACAAGACCCCAGCTGAACAAACCAATTTCTAGACCTTCACCATATGGATGATATGTTCGTTTTTAAAGCAACCCCTATCTGGTGCAAGCACATTGCTGATAATAAGAGTTGTTGTTTTGCAAAAGCAAGTCCACATGCAGGAAGCTTTATAAACATCAGACACAGTAAAGGCTCAGCCAGTCTGGCTGGAATATGATATTCTAATTTTGCATATGAACACATATCTCTGCCATTGGTGCTTCACACACTGAGCTAACTTCTGAACCATTGTGGCACTCAATTTATCAATATGCATTTCACCTTTGCCTATTGCATATGACAAACATAATTCCCACAGGAAGGAAAGAATGATACCGAGTTGAGCTGTAAGGAATACACAGACTATGTATACCACAGTGAACACAGAAAGCAATACATGATGAATTGATCAAGGCAGAATGTACTTGTCAAAACAGAAAGGCAATGGGTTTAGAGCTTCAGCAGCACCCCATACAATATCCTGACGTGTGCTAGTTAAGACTGGTGAACAATGGAATCTTACTTGACAGATCAGGCAGCCCTGTGGGGGCCCCTCCAAGGTGGGGGCCTGGGGAAAGTGCCCCTTTTGCCCTCCCATAAAAACGTCTCTGATCAGAAGGGCACCTGTACGGTATTTCGACACAGCAAATAAAATATAAGGAAAAACGAATCACCAGCTTACACTGTTAGAAACCCCTCCAATTATTTATCTGCGTGATCGGTTTCAACACCCTAGCAATTAAAGTGCCCGAACAAATCTCGCCATTGCTCAGGGCCTTGATGAAGACAGCAGCACAATAACACCGCACGAGCTCCGTGTGCTGCTGGGGGGCAAGATCTGTAGATCCAGCTTCCTGTCTCTGCTAAAGTCTGTCTTTCCTGTATGAAGCAGCCAGTGAGTTCCCCTATTACCGCTACACAGACGCTCGCCTCCGATTAAGAACCGAGGAGCGCCAGTGGCTTACATTTAGGGATGTATGGGCTGCCAGCAGAAGCCGAGTGCTTGGTTGACAGACTCCCTCATGCAGAGGCTGCTCTTCGACAGAGCTACGTCCAGAGCAGTAAATGTCACTTTAATCCATAGGAATGATCAGTGAGTTTATAAATGATAGGCACAAAATAGCCAGCAGCACAGGAAAAGAACGCAGCACAAATCCAAATACCGACACGATAGCGTTTGACGACTAAATGGTTTCATCAGAGAGAACATCTAATAAATAGCCACACGTCATGCGTGCACAGAAGAGCAAGGTAAGCACAATTTCTATGCGGATTTCGCTACATATAATGATGCAATGAAGCACCCTGAATGGGCTCTCTACGAGTGGGGGAAGCTGTAATAATATTGCAATATGCAAATGAGGCCCATTACCCTGAAGTATGCATGTTAACGCGTTTAATCAATATTCATGATTGCGGCATGCAAGTGTGCACCAGAATAGCGGCGCATAGCTGTGTTTTTTAAGAACATTCTAAGCCAGTATTTCTTGTTTGAATGCCTTTGAAATCAGTTATTAGTATCGTGTTATTCTAAACTGTGGATCAATGTTCAGCAGTGAGACGCCAACTGTTTGAATGCCCGCTCCTCCCATCCCCTCTAGCCAAAAGCCCCAATGATATGCCCAGCGCCATTTCTTCCCGATCCCATTCTTTCAAATGGAGTCCTCCGCCTCGGGGCCCACATCCCCACAAAAGAGGCCCTTTTAATGGCGTGATTGAATCACATTAAGTTTCAATGAGCACAGGGCTGTTTACTTAGACGCCTGGTTAGGGCGGCTGTTTTGGTTTCTACTGTCATATAAGAATGTAGTGTCTTTGAACCGCTTAATAAATGCGTATGGTATGCTTTCTTTACAAAATTAGGTTTATTCTGCAATACTTTCAGGCAATTTTAGACAAGTACTTGAAGGTTCTCAGCCTGAAAAATGCTGGTCTGAACACAGACCTAGGATTTATGGAATATTATGGCCTACTTTCAGTCTGTGGTCTTCAAGTCAACCACATCCTGCCATTGCCATCTAACAAATACGAATCTTGGATGTCTGCGCACAAATTATTGGCAGCCATTATAGAACAAGAGGCAAGCCCAGTCAACATTGGTAATGTCACTATTCTAATTGTGGTAACAAATGTATGCATTTGCCACTTTGTATGCTAGTCAGTAAGGACATGGCACCTTGAAAGTTTAGGGAGTATTTCTGTAGTGGTAAGTCACTCTGGGTAGCCTTCTATGCAACCAAAGAACAGCATGGAGGTTACAGAAACGTGCATTAACTGCTCATAATGTGTTATTACCAGCACATTGGTTCAGGGTGCTTTTCTTAGTCTGATTGGTCATTACAATCACTGCAGTGAATGATTTGCCTGTGGCTGCCAGGAAGATGCTTATATACATTGTAAGTAGAAAAAAATGTGAGGCTGGTTGAAACTTAAATTCTAGACCACTGTACATGTAAAATAGCTCAGACTCTTCCGGTAAGATGTGTAGGCTTCTGCATCCAAGGTTTGGCTACACCGTCTCATTAAAAGCTGGACTTGTGCAGATAACATTCAGAGTTAACACATATGGTGCCTCCAGAGGGCACCTGGACGCGTGGAGCCAGTGATCTGGAGACAACCTACACTGATTCCTGACAAAACCAGACAACCCTTGGAAACTACAAAGAAATGATTAGAAGCATGTGCCTGCTCGTCAACGCCCTCTCTGTAGCAAAACATTGTAGAGATTCATGACCTTTTTAGTGAGGATAAAGCAGATTAACTATCACAAAGGCCTACCTCACAGGAAAACCACTCTGCCATTACTTACAAGGCTATACCCCAAACTATAAAATTGCCATAGAAAAACATCAAGAGAGCATGAGATGTTGCACTTGTACCTTATGACTCTATCAACCATAAAATTCACAATCGGACAAGTGTAAATATGCAAGTCCAACGTCCTAAATGCGTGCCACAAGTGCAAGTTAAGGCAGCTCTTTTAGCAAGGTACGAGGCCTGTGGTAGTGACGTGGTGGTCACCTGCTTTCTGTCGTGTGACATTATATTGAGAGTAGATTAAGTTTTGCCACACAATCACAAAGTTTGTAGGCTGTCCGCTGCATAGTAAAACACACGCAGAGCAAATCATTGTTTTGTGTTATATTGCATTCTTCTCACCACACCGATATTATTAGATAAGCATATGTGCCTTGGATGTATTTTGAATATGTCGATGGGGCTTTATTAAGTATAGTCGTTAGATGTTGTAATGAGCAGCGGTCTGCCATGTTAGAATAAGACATTGTTAAAGACTGCATATTTTGCCATTTAGTCTTCTGGGCTGCATTTTTGAGCTATTGTCATTTAATTGAATATTTGTTTTGGTGTTGGGCGAAAGTCTCCATGCAGCCAAGGTCAGAGTGGAAAGGGACGCAGAACAGTGTGACAGTGTTCAGCTAACAGTTGCGATGGAGAAAGTTCTCAGGGGCCTGAAATGATACTCGAGATAGCAGGTGTCTTCCCAGCCGATAGACAACGGAATACATAATGGCTGTGAAGGACATAGTGGGATACACGAGAAGGCCCAGACATCAATGTTGGCAGAATGAGGAACTTGGTTGTGAGCACAGCAGCACCACTAAAGGCAGGGCACTCCGTTCAGTGGTAAAAGTGCCTTGGTAAAACAAATAAACAGAAGAATTTTAATTTCCAGAAGCAGTGCCTCGGAGATGGGAGTCAGAGAGTGAACAGGTTCAGGGCGCGGGAGGCCAAGAGACCCCTCACTACATGATTGTTTTGGCTCAATAGGTGCAACAGCCCAAGCTGTCTCAGTTGTCGCTTTCCAATCAGAGTAGAGCTTTTTTTATCAATTACACCACAAAGAGTGCCAAACAAATACAATGTGCATTTTGTGCTGACTATGAAATTATGCCATGTTTGAGGGCTGGTATTTTGATGGTCATGAGAAAGGAAATTTCCAAATATATTGTGCAATGTACAGTGTTCTTTAGTGGATCAATGATGAATAGCCAATGAAAATGTTTGAATTAGAATTGATGTTGCATTTGTGCACCATGTTAATTTTGCAATTTCTTGTTTGAATATTTAGCCCAGAGTGTGCCTGTCAAGATGGTCTTCAGTTCAGTTCTACTCAGGTGTCTGTGATGAATCAGAGATGATTCACCCAGAATACCTGTCCTGGGACCCTTCTTATGTGGCCAGGGAACAGCAGACACTTTCTGATCCAGAGCCTGGGCATGGTGTACTGCAGGAGGATTACATTGGGGGAGGGAAAAGGCCAGGAGGAATGAGAAACCCACTTTTGCAACTTCACCAGAGACCCCAAACTTCTAATTGCTTTTTATAAAATAGAAGTTGTTAGAAAAAACGAATGTGTGCATTATGGACTTCAAGGCCCATAATCCTCAATATACTAGGATGAAGAAGAGGGCCAAAGAGAAACAAGACTGCAAAGTGCAGTTTGTTAAGGAAAATCACCCACACCGCATAGAGACTGAGAGGCCTAAAAAGCCCCCTCAGGTACAGGCCATTGGAAAAGAAGAAGGAGTAGAGCAGTAGACGTAGGTGGATGAGTTGTGACCTCTACACGTTGCAGCAGCAGCAGAGACTGGGGGAGAAGGAAGACACAGGGATCACTGTTGAGTGCCAAGCAGTAGCCAGTCCTGGGAGGGTCTTCCCCTCTAGAATCCTGAATTGCAGAGGTTGCACAGCAGGAGGTGTCAGAAAGGGAAGTTTTCCCCCTTTGGATCTAAATTGCAGAGGCTGAGCAGCGGGACACAAAAGTGTGTAGCTCTTTCCCCATGATGAGGCTATCTCTGGTGGCAGGCAAGAAAAAGGCTCTCCGGAGTGCAGGAAGCTCCATGTGTGAGTGGCGTGGGCATCGTCAGACAGGATGTTGCAAATTGCAGGACCGCGAGAAGCCACTGAGGAGGACCTAGGAGCATCAAGGCAAGCAAAGTTTTAAATTATTGCTCATAAAGTACATGTTTATGGCCAGGGTTTGGGTATTTTGTTCAAATGTACAACATGAGATTATTTTGAAACTGTAATTAAAACAACTGATTTCTGTATTTATAAAAAAGTGAATGTTTTCTTGATGGACATTGTCCGTTAGGAGTGCATGTGGGTTACCCATTGGCAACCACTGATTTCTTTATTGTTGTCATTTATAAAGTCTCCTTAGGCCTGGGGACAATACCATTGTGCAGCTGAAATTAGAATTAAATGGTTAGCTTAGAGATAGCCTGAAGTGTGAATAAGTTAAATTGGCATAAACCCAGTTGTCGCTCCTCCTCCATTTTAGTTTGTTGTAGCAGCAAGGGAAGCAGGTACGCATGCCACAACCAGTGAGTTCACCAGGCAATTGTCACTCTGGAGCGCTCCGTAACCGCTCGCATGCTCTGAACAGGTACTTGAATAATAAAAAGAAACCGCATAGAGAGAAAACCCTGAAAGAAGGCAATTTTGAATACCGGACTGATGAAAAGCAGAGAAAGCATTATTTTATAAAAACAAACTGACTGTGTCTTTAACATATAAGGTTGTGTGAGAGCCAGCAGCAAGCAGTGACGATAATCTTAGAACCTAATACAAAATGTCATTGTCCAAGCCAAAAGAAACTTAAAACAAGGCACTTCAAAATTAAATCATATTGCCAAAGTCAAGAAGGGGCAAATAGGAATACAAACATTTGTAAAGTGTGTCGCTTATGTTTAAATAAGTGCATAAATAAAGCTGGTGAAAACACACATTGCCCAAACAAAAGATGCAAACAAGTGAGATCATATTATTGCCAGTGTTCGCAAATGAAGAAGTGGGGACACAAGAGTGGCAAGAAGGCTGCCCTTCTGGTGAAGGAGATTCAGAAGGGGTGGTGCATAGCTTGCAGAAGTCTAGTAAATCACACACGTGTAATAAAGAGCACCAATATGAAGACATTCTGAAATGTGGTGTTGTGAAACTAGAGACATTGTGAAGCTGTGGTAAGCTCACCTTAACCACAGAAGCATTTGTTGATCATAATTTCATGACCTAGCAAGGGAGTATACCATGTCAGAGGTTGAATTTGAACACTGTATCCTGTTCATTCAGGGGAGTGTACCTGAAGAGAGAACTTTCTGGCATGGGAGAGACCATGTGGAAGTTGCAGAAGTGATGAATTATCCTGATAAACTTTCATTGCTGACGAAGTGTTGTATAAACAGCTGCAGAAGGGTATAATTGGTTCTAAACAAGTATGTGATTGAAGAATCATTTTTGACCAAGACAATTTATGTTCATTCTACTGAATTCAGGAACTGTTCTGGTATATGCGAAGAAGATTGTTTTCTATAATATTACAAGTGGAAGAGAAAGAAACCTTATTAAACAATCCTGAAATGTTGAAACTTTTTGTTGCAAAAGAACTGCATTGGACGTTCAATACAAGACAGGATGTCCTTTTTGGTACTGTTAAACCAAATCCTGCTTGAATCTGAGGAAGGGTAATCCATCCAGATTACAAAGGGAGACAGTTTTTGTATGGTGAATCTAAGCAGTATATTTGTTGCTTTTGAATTGCCATTTATATTACCTTGTTGAGTTTAAGGGCCTCATCACGAGTTGAGCGGTAATGCCGGCGGTATTACTGCTGGCGGTATTAGCCCTACCGCCAAACTTAGCGCCGGATCACAGGTTTGGCGGTAATGGAATTCCCCATTCCCCACTGAGCCCATTCGGGAATGCCCCATTCCCCATTGGACTCAATGGGGAATTTTAACGCTCTTACCACCAGCGGATTTCCCGCCGGTGGTAATAGCGCAAATTTTCAGTGGATTTCCCTCCAGCTCAGAGCTGGGGAGAAATCCGCTGAAGTCCTGATTTGGCGGATCCTTAAATCCGGCGGTAATAGCGCGACCGCTGGATTTAAGGGTTACCGCCAAACTCGTGATGAGGCCCTATGTATGTCTAAGTGTGAGGGACAGAAACCTTTAGTTAAAGTGTTTTCCTTAGTTTATTTTAGGCCGGGAAATCCTCCTCAGGTTAGGGCTAGTGAGGCGTTTATCCAACCTTCTAAGTTAAATAAATGGCTTATTATGAAAAACCTTCACAAAGTTGTCCACCTCACATTTCCGACCCCTCACATGTCTGACTCTCCCGGCTGTATTTTGCAAATAAAAAGCTTTTTATCCTTGAAATGTGTGCACTCCCTTTTGGATTACTTTTGTTTTACATTCAGATTATTTTGGGATACTTAATCTACGTTTACACAACATTATACAGTGGAAATCTTTTCACTTTGCACACTGCCACACTTAAGGTAATCCTAACATACAGAACACTTTCATGCAACGGGAATTTCCCAAGACCTGGAGGGCACCATCATTCATCATATGGTAGACTGCCAATTGCTCACAATATTGGGAGATTTTAAACTGTGGGTGGAAACGAAGGGCAATACAGATACAAAATTGCTTTCTGAAAAGTTAGCTACACTACACCTCAACCAACTGAGACCAACTCATGTGGCCAAACCCACATTGGACAATGCCATTTGTAATGAAAATATCCCTAGAGTCTTCTCTGCAGTGCTCTTACCGTAGGGGACCACCTCATCACCACTTTCAGCACCTGAAAGGAATAAGCACCACTGCCAGGCCCCCAAGTCCTGTGCACCGACATCAGTGAGGCCCTGGAGCGAAATACAACTTAGTATATTCCTTAGGAAACTAGAAGTCTTCAAACCCTGAGCCGGAATAGGATACTAAGTGGTAATATCAGACTCAGCATCCTTCATGCAAGGATTTCAAACACAATAAATGTACTGATCCCAAAGGTGATCTTCAAATTCTCTAACAAGAAACAAGTCACCCCATCCCTCAGCCCAATATCAGAAAAGAAAATTGGAGACTTGACAGTACACGGCGTGATAAATCGAGGGTATTCGTCCCTTCTACTCAAGGGGGAGCCTACCCCTTTGAGGCTAGGGAGGTGTAAGGATATTTGGCGTGTTACAGCACAGAGTACAGCACTACTGAACAGGTAGCATTTTTTTATGCAGCACCTCTACATGAGTGTGGTGCATTGCTATATGTGTTGCCAGAGTAACATGGACATATAAGTAAAGACAGGCTATTCAGTCAAAAAACGATTTTTACATATAAGATGCAAATCCATTTTTACAGTTAAAAGCACACATCTGCAAATTCAAAATGCACACTATTTTTCACCTGAAATGCCTATGTTGCAAGAGACACATTTGAAAATTAATAACTAACCTTATTAATAACTAACCTGACTAATAAAACTTCATTTAACATAACCCACTAATTAAAATGTGTCTCCACTGCAGAATTAGGCCTACTCTGAAAGTGAACTTTTAAACGCACATTCATTTTTTTTCTCTGCTGCTCTGTCCACATAACTACAGGAAGCAAAGAGCTCGAAGGAACAGGAAATCTGTTTGTTACAATTGCCAATGTAGAAGTGAGCCATTGTGTAGTGAGGGAGGAGATGACATGATTGATTCTGATTGGAGCAGCGTCATAGCAAGTATCATGCTAGAGGCTATGATTAGGACTTTGCTGGAGAAGCTGGAGAAGAGGGGGAAGGCAGGCGACATCTGGCAGAGCTGGGAGAAGGATCTCTTTCCTGGCTAGGGCATTCCTGCTGCAAAAGCTGAGAGTTCCAGGCAATAACCCCGGTTTGAGAACGGCAGACGCTTGTTCTCACTGGGGTTGATCTTCAAGGGAGCCAAATTCAGAAAGAGAATAGCCGGAGAAAACTCATGCTGAACAGATAAGGTAATTACAGAAGCGAGTGGGAGCTGGACAGCTCCCACTCGCTTCTGTAATTACCTTACCCACTCGCTTCTGTAATTACCTTATCTGTTCAGCATGAGTTTTCTCCGGCTATTCTCTTTCTGAATTTGGCTCCCTTGAAGATCACTGGTAAGAACTGGTAAGGGATCATTGCAGTATATGTTAACCTGAATCACATAACCAGAATAATGTGTATGCTAACAAAACTTAGCACACATGTAATCAGCACCTAAAATATTGAATAACATCTATCAGTACGAATAGCCAGTAGTAATTTTCACCAAATGATTTGGTATCTGTGAATAGTGATTTCCATTAAAATATTGAGATTTGTAAGGCACATTCATTCTGATAGACCACATTAGAACAGAAATCAACAGAATTGAAAGTACAACATGTGGGAGATTTGTGATTAGGCACTTTTTTGCAGACAGTGTAAAAATCCTTCCAATATACAATGTATACCAATGTATATGAATATCATAGATAGATAATATATTGTTACTTAATCATGAAGTTAATGAATACTAATATAGACATGATGAAGTTTGGGATTCAAGTTTGTTTTATAACATTTTTGTTCTTTTTTACTTCCATTTTATTTCTCCCTGTTACTTTGATGCATGTAGGTAGCTATACAACAATTGTTTGGATATGCAACTCTCTTTTGAATATGTTAGCCTTGAAAAGGCCTTGTTTGGGGCAAAACACCAGAACATGCAAGGACTGTATACGTAGGCCTTTCATATAATTATTCATGACTAGGTTATTAAACTAAGATTTATCATGTGCTTTTGCACCAACATAGATTATGTTTTCAAACACTGTGTAAGCATTTTTGAAGGAATTAATTACAAGTTTATACCAATCAATTTTCTCAGAACTTAGCATAGTTCAGCCACGTGAGTTGTATAGAAGGTAGTAGAATCTACTACCAAATTCTAGCAAATCCAGAACCACCTAGATGAGAAAGGGTCAACAACCTTAATTCCAGCGATGGAAGCAGCACCAAGTACACCACCATTTTCAGCACTGAGAGATGTTTGCTCCATCTTGGTAAATGTTTTGAACTCTGGTGAATGGGAGCAAATTAGCAGGTTCACTGGAAGGTCCATGTTAATCAGTAATCTTAATGTGCACCAACTTCTCAATGTGTCCTCAGTTCATCTTTTGACCAAGTATTCGTCCTTTGTGCTTTCAAAACAGCTTTTTCTTTAAAACAGCCATGTCGCACCTCTACTCAAAATGTCCACAGATGACTCCAAAAGCTCAGCAAACTATAGAGCCATCACCAAAACACTGCTCACCTCAGCAATCATTGAGGAGTTCATATATGATCACCCTTTCCAACAGGTGGAATGCATTAAACTCTATTGCATCGCAACATGAACTCACAATAAACAGTGGTACAGAATGTATTTTCTCCTCTACAAGGGAATGTTAATGCAAACTCTCCACAGATGCTCATCCTATTCATTCAATATCACCCATGAGATTTGGATATCAAATTAAAAAGAACCACATTATGCTGGATCACTTAATTCCTCACTGACAGAACAGTAACAACACAACAGGGAGGTTTAAGGTAAAGTCATCACACCCTTACCAGTGGAGTACCCCAAAGAAACAACTTTTCTTTGCATCTCTTTAATATCTACATGACCCCTCTGCTAGAAATGATCACAATCTTAAGACTCACTTGTTTCAGTTATGCAGACAATACCCAAAACATCTGTAAACTCTATATCAAACAAACCAGATCATAGTACACACCTTGCACATGTTGATTCCTGGATGATCACAAATAGACTGAAAAATAACCCAACAAAGACAAATTGATGATTCGTTGTACTGCAATGCAAACCCCACTTCAAGAACCTGGCACACAGAAACTGCATCCTGATCTTTACAACTGGAAGCTGTCAAAACCCTCAGAATAATGATTGATTTATTTTACTCACACTTGAACTACAGAAAGAGAGAGACAGGGTGAGACACAGAGAGACAGAGAGAAAAATGGAATACAGCGAGAGAATGAGAGTGAGAGAGAATGTGCTAACAAGGCATAGGTACAGTAGTTTCATTTAAAACCATGTAAACTATTATCACACCTTCCATGGATGGAGTTCAGAATACACAACAAGAACAGCAAACATCAGCATCATAACCAGAAACCTATCATCCAGAAACATGGCCTCAGTAATATGCCAAGTTTCAATCAGAATCACAGGAGAGGAACTTATTGCCTTTCCTGTCAGTTAAGCACTGGAACACTGTCCTTTTATGTCTGTGCATTGAGAAAACACCCCTGGAAAACTGGCTATTCAAATGATGCACTAGAAGACCAGCAGTAAAGACTGAATCAAACCCCAGCATCTCATAACAACATCAACTAACAGATCTCCCATTCTCTGAGACATTGACCTGACAGAACCAGCTTTGTGTACTATCATTAATATTCCACATGCCCGCATGCAATTTATCACCAAGGCTAAATGTGCGGCTCTGCTTGCGGCCTTTACAGGGAATCAGGCTGGTAAAAACATGTCATCCTGTGAGACAACATGGGCAGCATTTTTCAACTGATTTCTTCTTACCCATTACCTACTCCATTCTCCATACACACAGCCCTGCACCTGGCAGAGATCTACCTACAAGCATATTAAGTTATCAGAACAAAGACACTGTTTTTTTTCCTTTGTCCTTTCATACACACCCCTATGACAGTGGAAACTTCTTTATGATTAATTTTGGGCTATAGCTACTTGGTAAAACACACCCAAGTACCTCTGGCAACAACCCTTAGAATTATATGAATACTTTGGACTTTGGTACCTAACTCCCAAATACCACTGGATTCATATATGTGTTTCCCTGTATACCACTAAAAACAACCAATCCATGACCCCTCGTTTCTCACTCACAGATCCACATGCAAACAGTCCACTAAAATAGAAGACATTTAATTTAAAAACCACCTTACATTGCATGTGACATTTGATTGGTGGCAATACATGATTAAGCAGATTAACACAGCCTTTGGCCTTTTCGTTATGGATGTTAAGGAGCAGTATTTCTCTCTTAATTAGCTGTGTCTTCTCTATAGTATGGAAACATTGATTATCATTCATAATTATCACTGGTCTGTGCTTTCTCATATTTGATCCACCTAGATTCAATCCTGGTAAAGCATCCAATCAACAATGCTTGGCTGAAAGTGATTTGTGCAAGATAATTACCTTACCCTGGTTAAATACTGGGAACATATAAGTTCTAAAAGTGTAAAGCAAGTAACAGAACAAATACCTGAACACTAGTGTGCCTGGGTAAATGTATAGCAAATCAACAGTCATACTGTTCCAATTACCAAGAGAGAATAACAATCACCAAATGGGTTTTTATTCTCGGGGTACCAAACACAGGTAAGTTGGCACACAACTTCAGGGGTCCTTCAGCACATTGAGGACCTGGCTACCGCTGTGGCTGGCAGAGAGGCAGGTCTTGTTCCAACAGCAGGTTTACCCCAATGGACCCTGGGGATGGTTAGGGGATCGAGCTAGCCTTTGCCTTGGAACTCTCTGTAAGGTCTCTGGAACGGACTGCTTTCCCAATAGCATCCAATTCAAATATTCTTCAAGAGTTGGAGACCAAAAGCTGATTCCAAGAAGATTTTTCTGCTTTTAAATGTAAACATCCACAGGTGATTGGACTTAAGCTAGCCTGTCTTAGTGGCCCAATCACTGATCTTATAATGAGTAGACTTTGCCCTTCTGACATCACACCCAAAGTGCTATCCTCTGGAGGAATGTAGGGGACAGAAAG
This sequence comes from Ambystoma mexicanum, assembly GCF_040938575.1. NCBI lineage: Eukaryota > Metazoa > Chordata > Amphibia > Caudata > Ambystomatidae > Ambystoma > Ambystoma mexicanum. Next base: position 863,295,748 of record NC_090941.1, read on the forward strand.
AAGGGAGAGATGCAAAGAGAAACAAGATGGTGTAAGTCTTCCTCCACTGTACAGGAATCTCCTGTCTATACTAACACCAACCCCTTCTCTTCTCACTAGGACCAAAGGCCTTTAGAAATGCAGCACCTTGGTGTGAGGCTACTCCTTTTGAATGGGTGTGTTCCTTTGATGCATGGGCCCAGGACATCTGCCTGTTGAGGTGTTACCTACCCTCACAAAAAGATCAAAGTGGAGGCATAGCCATTCAGGTGCCTGTATTTTCGCTTTGGCTGTATCAACCTGTCAGAAAATGTACACAGGTGAGCGGGCTCACACAAGCTGAAACATGTATGATTTTAAATTGGATGTGGCTGCAATAATTATAAACAGTGACATGCACCATACCTTAACTCAGGCATATCTTGTTTTTAGAGTATACCCTGCCACAATCATGAGCTATAGGAGGTTATAACCTGGCAATATCTCATTAAGGGGAATTTTCCACCCACCCCAAACCAGGTACGCTCAATTCCTCTTTAATAAACTATTTTTTTCTGAATCTTGGACCTCCAATTTAATATAACTGATTCCTTACAGCTTCCCTCACCTTTCGGGACATAAAAAAACATAGGGTTCCACGGATGTTCTATTATTTTATGACACAGAAATAATGGAATCAAATTAAAGAAAAAAATGTTTCAAAGGCAAATAATGAGAAATAATCAACAAACTAGTCACTTCAGTTTTAATTGTCACAGTTATGGAAATAGTGACATTAGTAACCTGCACTTCACCAAAGATATCTATGCATTTAATTCACTGTGAGCACACAGGCACCATCTATTGGATGAATGAGCGTCCAGGAGGAATCTTTCATTTGTAAATACAACAAATATGTTAAAATATACATTCCTATCAACTTCTCACTGCTTCCCCTTTATTTAAAATACTACCTGCATTCTTGATATGCAGGTCAGAATTTCTATTCAAATGTAATAAACTATTGGACATGTGGGTATGTGAATAGCTTGTAGAAAAGAACATGTATGTTCAACAGGAATGCTGGCAACATTCCATTCAGTGCAGTTTGTATTCAATTAACGTGTAAAATGTACCTTTCTCCATGTCAAAGTGCACTTTGAACAGTGGCAAGAAATGCACAGCGAATAATCAGCCACTCCCTTTTATCTTGAGCAGTGCCACATTAATATCAATATTTTTATTGATGTTACACCCAGGAATTACTTCAGTTATCTCCTTTTTCCAAGTATGCACAAAGTAAGATGACCTTTCCGACCCCCATTCATTGTTCTTCTGTGCTAGAGAACATTGCCAGAGAAAAGGTCCGGTGGACCTCACTGTATACACACCATGGGACCTAATCTATAAAATATATCTTATTTCAAAAGCACATACACCTCTGAAATGTTCCCTAACTTCTTGGGATGGACAATCAATTTATATATTGCCACCCCTCAGTAAAACAAAGAACAGGGGCAGGGATTTACTGTAATTCCTGTGATAGGATTAGTTCCCACAAGATTATTTCATCTTTAGATAATACTTCCATCCAGATTTCCTTTGTCTGAAGCACAGACAGGTGGGCATACCCTCTTAAGGACTTCTTCAATTCTCCCCCTCCAAGAACAGGTGGGCATCAGCCAGTAAGATATGTTCAGCTTTTCCCCAGAGCCTGTCTGCTTTCTCTTCCACTAAAAAAGGTCTGGGGCTTTAACTTTTGGTAGGCCTCACTTACATTTGCAGCTTATAATCCATCAATGGGTCCAAAAGGTGAGAAATGTATTCCTTCTCCATCCTGTTGTTATCAATTCTTCATTCACTGCATCAATCAATGCGTGAACGAGTGAGTCTGTCAGTGGTTCTCCATGAGTGAGTGTCCCCTTTGTGTGCATGTTTGACCTTTTATAGAACAGAAAACCCCTCCTTTTGAGGTGTGTATGATTTTCCCAATCAAATTGGTCAATGTATAGTTGGACAATGTTCCTAAAGAGACATCATAGTAGACATACCCCTCTGCAGGCATTGGGCATATTAATGAAGGTGGCAGTCTGATGGGAGTAAATTGTAAACCCATTTTCCCTCTGATTTAATGTGATGTCATTTCAGGGATTTCTTGCATTAAATATTGCACATTCTAAATGTTTAATTTCCACACATGAGACTACTTTATTAACAGGCTTATCATATTTCTCTCTCTAGCTCAAATCAATTGGTGCAAGTTTTGTCATTATAGCACACATAATCCCTGAGTTATAGGTTTTTCCCTTGAACTCACTTCTAAATTACATACATTTATTTTGCCATCTCAACATAGTGGGTTCATCTCCACGATGCTAAGATATATGACACACTAGTGTGCACCATTTCTTTATGGCAAAATGCAAATTTGCCTAATTTGCATATTAAACTATATTTAAAAATTGTTTGTCACATCTAATAGAGGATTTTCAGCTGAACATGTCCACGCCTAAATGTGTTCTCTGTTTTGTTCCAGGGAATCAGACAATAAAAATAAGTCAATGTACATTTAAAGGGCATTTTCCTCATACAAAAAGATGGCATTACGATTGCAATTATGCTGCCTATATACAAAGACTATAAACAAGGTAATTTTCTACTGAGTCAGGGCTTGAAATCTGCTCTTGTTGGGCACAACATAGTTCGAAATTGGCCAGAATGGAAAGAACACACGTGGCAGCTGGGCACAACAGAATTTGAATTTGACCAGGATGGCAAGAACATTCATGGCAGCTGGGCACAAGTAACTTCAAATTTGGCCAGGATGGCAAGAACCCACATGGCAGCTGGGCACAACACACATGGCAGCTGGGCACAACAAAGTTTGAATTTGGCCAGGAAGACAAGAACACACATGGCAGCTGAGCACAACAAAGTCTGAAATTGGCCAGGATGGCAAGGGCACACATGGCAGCTGGGCACAACAGAGTTCAAATTTGGCCAGGATGGCAATAACACACATGGCAGCTGGGCACACCACAGTTCGAGTTTGGCCGAGATGGCAAGGACACACATGGCAGCTGGGAACAACAAAGTTCGAATTTGGCCAGGAAGGCAAGAACATACATGGCAGCTGGGCACAGCAAAGTTCGAAATTGGCCCGAATGGCAAAAACAAACATGGCAACTGGGCACAACAAAGTTCAGAATCGGGCAGTGGCTGGGCGCATCTGAGCTAGTAGGAGACACATGATGGGAAGGCCTCAGGGGAGGGGCAAACTAAGGCGTAAAGAAAGGTAGCCAAAAGGTGGTTGAGGGACTGACCTTAGAGAGAACAGATGCTCATGAATCTGTGAGATCTGAAAGTTTAGGGCTCACCTCAGCCCCATGTACTCGTGGGTGAAGGGTAGGCCCACAGACTCGGCAGATAACAGACAGGGGCCTTACATCTCGGGCTTTGAAAGTGGGCAGGCAGGCGAATGCCGGCTCATCTGATTGGTCCAGATTAACCTTAAACGGACCAATCCAAGGCGAGCAGGTAAAGAAATGGGAAGCCAGCTCAGCACACCAAAAGCAAATACGGCCATGTTGGAAGGGGCTTGTAATAAGGCTGAGCATTGCACAGGGCATCAAATAAGCGCATCAACGATCGTGCAGCACCATAGATGTAATGCTGGTAGATGCAGATCAATGTTAATTCATTTATTTTGCCAGAAGGGTGAAAAACGAAATTCCATGCAAACGCTGGGTGCGCAGATGAAATGACCCCAAAAAGCCCAGAGGGTTTAACTTAGGCACACCAGTGGAGAAGGGATCCCGGCCTCCAGGCCACAGAATGCTGGAGCCATCTGAAATCAGGGAGGAGAGCAAGTGAGGATGGGAAGGCAGGCAGTAGGCCCTACATCTCGGGCCTTGACCTTTTGTTTGCAGCCTATAGAAAAAAGGTTCGCTATTCTGGTTCCGAAGTTCACAACTTTATCACTCTCGCATATGGCTTGATATGACCATTGTCAAACTTTTCGTGTCATGCGGTCATTTTAATTGACCCTTCCACCTGTCTCATTTCCACTATAGCTGTCTCTAACATCCAAATTCATCAGTTTGCTGGAAGCCTTCAGTTGTCTGCCACAATGTGAGACAGTCCTCTGAGTTTTCCATTAATTTCTTTGCACTTGGTAACCTGAGATTTTAGCATCAACAATTCCATATAAAACTTCAAACATTTTTCTTCAAGTAAATGTTGGTCTTACTCAGAAATGGCCAACATGTTTAGCTGCAATGCGTTTGAACGTTAACATGGAATCATTGAATTAAAGTCTCAGGTAAACAAGTGCAACATACCCACATAGTTGTTTCAGATAGTGCCAGGGAAGTGAAGGTAGCAACATACTTGCCAACCCTACAGATTTAGGCAGTAGGCTACTACATTTTAAGCAGTCCTACTGCCTACAGATTTCAGTGACAGATCCTACTGCTTTTTACAGTGGCAAGTAATTTATGTGACTCTAAGACAGGCTGCAAGACAAAGCATGCAACACATTAATTAGTCTGTCTGTACAGTGGACTGGTAGGTGATTACTTTGATTGGGCTCAGACCAATCCACTGACCTGACAGCTACTTGACTCTGTCCTGCACTCTTTCCGGGCCAACCCTTAGGTGAACCACCAGTTAAGGCAAATGGCAGGGTGTAACACCCTCACACAGCATCTGCCTATCAGACTGAGGGGCGTATCAGTCCCCATGTCATTCAGTGTTCAACTTGCAATACATATGTACCGCCTGGACTGCCGCTACAGAGCAGTGTCAAACGTTGCCTACCAGCTCTGTGTAATTACCTTCTGTGAAGTTAGGTAATTGAATTTGGTGTTAAGTTACCATTCAGAATTATACATTTTTAGTATTTCAACATCTTTCCATGTTGTGCTGTTTGATGGGTTGTGTATTTTAGAATGCTTCAATGGTGTCAACAATGTATGTTTAGTATTTTCCTGTGATGTCATAGTTATGGGAATTATTACTTTTGAAACTTGAAAAATCCTACATCTTTTTGGTCACAGAATGTTGGCAAGTATGTAGTAGTAGAAACAGCATCCAACTTCTGTGTTATGATGGTTGCTTGATTCTTCCGCAAAATCCATTGCAACATCCATTGATCAATTCCAGAACAGGTGTTGTGTTCGGTGCATCCTGGGAATGTATATTTTCCACTAAGCATTACATATTCTCTTTTTTTTATCCACCACATCATTGAACTATTTGAAAGCAATTTTTTGACCCAAAGCAGATCCCCCTGGAAAATGAAAGTAGGGGTTCACCTAATTGAAAGAACAGGTACATTTACAGTGATTCTGCAGTTACTGCCATTTCTTTGGAATTCTACCTTCTCTGTTTAAATGATTCCTGATTACTCAACCTTTGCTTGGAGATAGTAACTTATAGAGCCGATTCACAAACACCCATCTCTCTAATACCTATTGTAAGCTGAAAAGAAAACACTTAGACACCATTACAATCTACAAAACAGGCTGATGTGTGACAGGCTCAGCGATCTGACCCTGGAAAGGGGGATGGGGACCCCTCTCCACCTCGGGTGAGATATCTATTGGGTTGGTTGCCAGAGCTAGTCCTGGCGCAGAGGTGGAATGAGGGAGTTGGGAGGGGCCCAGTCTCTTTCCCATCCACATATGCCTGGTTAAATGTACAGAGCACCACTTGACAAGCTGTAAAAGGAAACGTTTGAATTAATCAACTCCTTAGCACCTAATCAGACCATTTTGGACATAGACAAAAGCAAAATGGATACACAGTAATACCAGACACTCTTACACTAAAGATTTTTGAATGACAGCAGTATCATGCGAGCACGGAAAGACATGCCCACCCTTAATGAAACCAGACAAGTTTTAGAGATCTAAACAGAGACAGGAGTAGAATATATCACTCTACTGTTGAATCCTAAGCAGAGAACGTTGTGCAACAGCCGCCCAATCAATTTCATTTTCAACCAAAGATTAACCTAAAAAAGGTCAAGAACCAAGTATTTAGATTATCTTGACTTCAGATGAAACTTCCTGCTACATTCAGGACACCATTGTATAAGTACTTTCTCTACATACTAGACCAGTTACACCTAACACAGTGAATAGTAGACTCCATAGTGTAGAAATGTGTTGAAATTGTAACCACACCTAATGTGACGTACCTCCTGATGAATGTTCCAAGAATTGTACAGAGAACAGAAACAAATTGAGCTCTAACTTTTATTTAAGTTTGCTACTAGATATAAGTTTGGAACCCAATCATAGGGTGTTGACAACGGAAAGATTGCAATAGCTTCTTTATTTGTCCCTAACCACAGTGTTTATTAACCATACACCATCCGATCCTCCAAAGGATAATTTGTCACAATTAGCTTTGTGTTTTTTATTGTGTTTTTTTAGAATATATACAATATGTCACAACAAAATCGTTTTGTTGCATTTTAAAGTCCAGATATTTTCTGAATACATTGATTTTTTTAAATACATTGATATTATGCTTTTGAGCTACTAGAGATTTACTGCGGTATTGGTGTAAATGTTGAATTAAGCTAACTACCTATTATATTACTTTAGTTCTACTTTCCCAAAACAAGGTAAAGTTTCCACCTCAGGTGGTCTATTTGGATTTTCCCCTTTATATACTGTAGATTCCTGATGTTCCATGCCTGGAGTGATTTCCGCAGCTGAATATTCTGCTTGATTTCCTGATCGCAGAGATTTCTAGTATCTGTAAATTACCTTTTTCTGCAGTGCATACTGTTCTCTGTATAATGCTTAGAGCATTAAACAGCGTTATTTTTGCCACAAACAGTCCGTTTTCGGTAGAAAAGACCAATGAGATATGTTCTTTACGTTCAGGACATGTTACATAAATATATTAGTTTAAAACAAAAGGTATGATCCTTGTTCGAAAATAGTGAGAGTTTAAAAGGGGGGAAAATAAGCCAGATCCCTGTGGAAAACCACAAGTACATTAGAATATGATATAGAAGAAAGGAGAAATCATGCGACTTTAGCATCTATTTGTTTCAAATAAGGTCAGCCAAAGAACAGCAGTGCCCAGGAGACCAGCTAAAGTTTGAGCATGTTCCAGTAGGATCAGTGTCAGAGGCAGCTGATCAGACCTGGAGGCACATGACATTAACACATCAATATCTGCTGCCAACCAATGTGCCCATTTGAGATGAATGTGGAGTTGCTCTCTATGTGGACAACAATCTTAGTCAAGAAGTTTGGTAAGGAATGGGAGATTTCAGTAGTCATGTACTTGCCAAGATCTGAGTGACAAAGTACTGCTTTATCTGATGATGTTGATGTGAGGACCTCTCTCTTGCCTCTCTCCCCAATTCTAGCCTCTTCCATCGATCATGATTTTCTTCCTTTCACTATGCATTTATGACTCCCTTTGACCAACACTATCCAGCACACGCATTCACACCTTCTGTCCCTGTCCTCAACCCTGGGTCATCTCTGCGATACAGAACCTCAAAAAGAAAACAGATACAGGAGCTCAAAATAAACATGCAGCATGGCCTGTGATGGTGGCACAAAGCACAGACCCCACCTACTGTTCACCTACAAAAATGCTCTCACTTCTTTACTTGACTCTTCCAAATTCAAACACTTCACAAATGTAAACTCCCCCTTTCCAATCACCACCACAATCTACCCTCCAAGCTTTGCTCACACCTCCCACCCAACATTCACTACCTCTTCCTTCTCTGATAATGACTTTGTTATTACCTTTCCACTAAAGTAAATACATGACACTCTAACTCTCTCACAGCCCTATTTGCTTTCCCGCCCCAACTTCCTAACATCCCCCACTGTGACAACCTGAATGCTGGGGAGGGGGCCAAGGAAAGCCTAGATCCCGCGTGGTGGGGCACGGACATAATCACGGACACAAGCATGTTAAAAGTTCCACATCGAGAACAGATGCCGACATGGATCTATAACCCAAACGGTGATGAGAAAATCATTCAGGCTGACGAACGTGAAATCGCGGCAGCAACCTGGCCCTAAGGACACATGAAAACAACAAGGGAGTACTGTTTACACAGCAAAGCGAAGAGCATGCAGTCATTGTCCGAACAGAACGCCTTAGCGCTGCCGCGTTGCGGGGAAGAGAAAAAACACCTTATGAGCTGCTGCTTGAACGGCAGTTGACAAAATGGAAAACGAAAACACCCGATCATAATGAAAAGGATAATAAAGGCTTACATAACATTACGGAGTCTGCAGGCATAAAACCCAGTCTTCACCTCGCGGCACACGTGTGGGTTACATCATGGCGGCCGGCATCCCACAATGAAGGGGGCGGGGCTAAGGTTTTTTTTCAAGACTCAACTGGGTGGAGGGCACTGATTGGTCCAGGGGTATCCAGCACTATTTAAGACAAACAGAAAGGAGGGACTGACAGTGAATTCTCCTCTTTCTTGCAGAATCGAATTGGAAGCGAAAAGACAGCAGTCCCATACCCTCGGGCTTACGAGGATTGACCCCAGGTTTCTGCCTTACCCTCCAAGGAAACCTATAACTACTTAAAGCTTGGACTTAATTAAGGAGAATTAAGATCCTGATTGCTTAATCATTTTTATTTTCCATTTTTAAGTCAATAAAGACTACCCTTTTGTTGAAACATACTACATTGCCTGAGTGGTCCATCACACCCACCTCCCCTACTGAATTATCATCCATCCTTGCAGTGCCAACCCATCATGCACTTCTATAAACCTCTCCTCAAATGATCAAAGATATACTCTCAATCTCTTGTCCTTATCTCTCTGAGTCCTCAACCTCTTTCACTCAAATGGACTCAATCCTTCCTCCTTCAAATCAGCAACTGACCTAACATTTTTAAAGAAATTTTCTGCTGACCCCAACATACCAGCAAATGATTGCCTTGGTTTCCCTCCTTCCATATTATTCAAAGGTCCTTCAATGTATGGTCTTCAATGGATCACTAATTGACTTGGAGAGCCACTTAAATCTTGATATCATAGTAAAGATCCCATAAGACTGCACTCAGACATGCCTCCAACTTTTTGTATGTTGCTCATCACTCCAAAATCTCTTCCTTTTCGATCTCTTTGCCACTTTAAACACTGATGAGCAAAGAGGGGTGGGTGGCACTCTCTAGTCTCCAGGACCTTCGGTCTAACAGATCTGCTCTCACCTTGATTGTCTCTTTCTTCAACGGTTGCTCCTTTAAAATCTCCTGGAAACCCCAAACCTCTGACTCACCCATCTCTCTGTTGGGGTCACCAAGGATCAGCCCAGGGACTTATGCTCTTCACTCTCTATCCCTCAGCCCCTGTAGGACTTCTCATCCTTTGGCTTTCACTATCACCTCTTTCCTAATGACACTCAAACCTGTTCCTCCTTTGCCTCCTTCTTCCTAGCCATTTCCGAATGGATTACTAAGTATCTCACAGCTGTACGTCAATAGATATCTCTCCGCTCGCTCATGCTGAACTCATAAATACCAAAGGTAATCTTCCCCTCCCTCTGTCTCCTTCATTCTTGCTCCCTCAACAAAATCTCGAAACCTTGGGATCCTCTTTAATAGCAACCTCCAACTGCAACAATGCATCACTACCACCACCTCAATTGCTCATATTAACCTTCTGAGCATTCAGAACATGCATCAATTTCTTACTTATCACTCTATCAAAAGTCTTATCTTAACCACTGTGCTCAGAAAACTCGATTACCTCTTGTGCCCATTCCTTCCTCCTGCTACACAACATCATTAATTTCACTACCCACACTTTCTACAACCTACCCAGATCCCCCCACACCTTTACCTAGTGATGACATGCTTGTTGGCTCTACATGTACAACCACACTCTTTTCAAGTTCCTTATAATCTACAAAGCTATCAATGGTCTTTCTCCTCAATATCTGACTAGTCTTACCTTTGCTCCTCCTCTGAATTGAACCACACTGTTCAAAGCCCCCATGCCTTATCCCGTGTTTGCTCTTTCTTCTTATGCACCCTGCTACACTGGAACCCATAGCCCATCATAACAAAATCCAGACCGACTGGGGCTCTCTTAAAAGCTGTGATTGCATTTCACTTGTCAAAGATGTAGCTTCACCTGCCCTCTCCCCATCCTCCATAACTGAATCATCTTTCCCTCCAGTGCCATGTAATAATGTAATTTTGTATATTTGTAAAGTACTTCTCCTTAGTTTGAATCACCTGCCTTCCTAGGTTATTGAAACCCTTGTGAGGTACATGTTTCTTATATATGTATATATGTTTGCCACTTTTTTCACACCAACATAAACAGGCTCACCCCTTGTTTTCATCTTTTTGCTACTGTACAGCAATCCTTCCGGTGAATGATCGAGCCAACTATAATCTTTAATTTGAAGTCATTCCTGAGGGAAATTGACAGCCCTGTTCTTCAAATAAATGAAAATGCAATGGCTTCATTCATGAGGCAATGGTCGCTGTTGGACGTGGATAAGTGATTCACAATGTCTAAGAGGTGAAGGTAGATTTCCCCAGACATGCAGTACTAACAAGATAAAACCAGCCAGCACAATCTTCTTAATAACAGCCAGCTCTCAGCTGATTAATTCAGCAGTGAAAACTGCACCAGCCAAATATGGTCATAGACCATACAGTGTCATACTGCTTCTGAGTGGTCCGAATGAGCTTAATAAAGGTGTAGTTGTTATATGGTCCTGCTTCCAGCTCCACCTCCAAACACCACCCTTGGGAATGTGAGCAAGCAGTGTCAGGAGCTAGACACATGCGAGAAGAATTGCCATTTTCACAGAATGGTAACTTTAGTGCCCTCAGTTGTATTCTTCTCAAAAGCATGGGCTTTTCTCTTGAGGTTTTGAAGGTATTGTTTTTTTGGAGACCCGCTCTTATCTTTAGAGGCAGGATATCCTCATATCCAGTAGTAATAAAGACAAGTACAGAAGGTATCATTTGATGTAGCTGGTCAGTTTGGTTGGTGGGAGATTCAAATACTCATTGGTCAATCAGGTAACAAGCAATTCAATTCTATGGATGATACTACTTATGTGCAGTGTTAGTTTTCAAAGTCTGATGGCAACACTTCATAATACCACAATCTCAAAAGAAATGGCACAATGATGAGGTCAGCGAACAGGAACAGGTGGTTCAATAGACATCTTGCTCCTGTTTGAAAATATGAGATAAAATGTACAGACACAAAGACAAGTTTCTGAGGGTACATGCTGTAGTAGCCCTGGGGATGCTATGTCTAACTACAATTTAAAACTGGTTGGAGTTTTCAGGATATCCCATCATAGATGTAGGTTATTGTGATCTATGATGTTAGATGAAATAAGGGTTTAAGAAAGTTTCAGAGCTTAGCAGATAAGATTACGGCTAGGTTGGTCATTATTGTGATGACATTGAAACAATAATTTGGTGGATAATTCTTTCCAAACAGAACAGATTAAGTATTCATTGATAAAAGCAATGCCCGCATTCTGTGCCCTGTCACTGTGTAAGAGGCATAATCCCTAAATCACCAAGTCAGATATGACCAGGCTGCAGTTGGCAGTGAGGCAGGTTTCTGTGGGTCAAAGCAGGTCAAGGCTTCAGAGACAATCACATACACCAGATTTAATGCATGAACTATTGCAGATCTAGCATTTACTACAAGGGAGATTCCTGCAGAGTTGTGTCATGCGACCAGTGAAAGGATGCAGAAAGGGAGATCCCGGTGGAAGCAGGCAAATGTTCATGGAGATAAGGCTTCCTGTAGCAGCTTAAGGTGAGTTTGGCTGAGCAATATGAGCCTGCTTGAGGAATGAAGAGTTTGGGTAAGATGGGTCAGAATGTATTGAGCTACCGTGATGAAGGCCATTAAGGGTAGAGAGGTATAGCATATTGATGCACATGCTCATGAACTCACCTAGATGTTAGATTTACTGCAATATGCAGAAAGTAATTTGTCTGATGATGTGTTGGTTAATTAATTAGAGGTTACACATTTAGCATTTGTAGGAGGATTGCTCTGTAGAACTGGGGCCTATTAGTTTAGCATGCACATATAGCTGTGGTGTGGTTCTTAGACAGAATGACAGAAATGCAGATGTGCGCAAGGCACATGGTTGCCAATGCATGAGGCAAGATGGGAAATGCACAGAGTTCAGAAATGCAAAGCCCATGCTTAAAAATGCATTTTGTTCCAGGATGATATTTCAATTGACACATTTGCACTAAAACTAATACAAATATATTAACATGATTATACAATCCCAGTAAAATGTCCACTTACTAACATTTAGTGCAAATTAGTCATTGTGGAAATGGCCTGAAAACGATTTTGGAAAATACATTGCTCTCTGTAAAATGGATTCAAATGTGCTCAATGAACTTGGTGAAGTTGAACAAGTATGAAATTCTGCTCTGCTGTAGCGCAGGAAGTGGAAAAATAAATGCAAAATTTACCTTCAGAAATGCATTTGGTGAAGGCAGGAAAAGCACGTTGGGATCATGTGGTTTTCAGTGGTATTATCTGGAAGGGGCAGAATCTCCCTTGTCTGTCAGCAAGAGGTCATAAAAAGGGCTTGAGTGGGCGTAGAAGAGGCAGACAGCTTTGAAAGCTGAGAGAGAGATCTTCAGGCCAGGAGTAGTGATATCTATTTGGCAGGCAGGTAGACTCCAGTGTTGAGGGCTGTTTGATGTCGAGCAAGTGCTTATGTATGTGCCAATCTGCGACAGAAGTATCGCCACCAGATCTAGGTAAACATGCAGTCTTAAATTGAGGTGCAAGTAGTGTGCCTCGGAAATACTTACAGTTTTATGATAGAAACAGGTTGTTGTTTAAAAAAATCATGATTTATATGTTACGTGGATTGCCATTTATGAAGTGAGCTTTCGTTAGATGACAGGCTCTTATCTGCTAACAATTCAATGTTAATCACCAGGCTCTTCCTCACCAGCTGGCAACAAATGTGTAAGTGAAACTTATTATTTGAAAAGCTATTTTATGTGTGCAAGCACTCCAATGAAACGCATTTTCTTTTTCCATGCCCAAGTAAATAGTATTGCATAATGTAACTGCCTGGACAGCTTTGAATTTTAACCTTTTATGAAAATCAAACGGTATAACACCAAATTGGGTTTGTGCTCATGTCTGAATTTTTATTAGCACATAGACTGAGGTCCAACAGGTGATAGGCTTATTTTACCAGAGGTGATAATTCATATTAACACATGTGGTAAAACCTAAAATAAATTGTTTTTCTGTGAATTGGGTTTTCAGAAGTGTTAGGCGTGAGTGTGTATACAATTATTTGTTTATGAAATTATCCATATGTTGTGAAGCTCAGCTACAAGGGCATACTGCAGTGTTGTACATAAAATACTGTGAGCAGGGGGTCTAAGTGATCTATCCTGGGTATACTAAGTACAGTATTTTGTTATAGGAAGTAACCCTGGTAAGAAACAGTTGTTAGGCAATATTCTGAAGTTAGTCTTGCCAATGTAAAAAGGGACACCCCAACAAATTGCCACACAAGATACTACCATCATAAAATACCACCTTTGACCACCATAATAAAAAAAAAACACAAAGTTAGGTATAACCCCAAAATATATCCCACATATTTGGTATGTTGGCCATACAGTTACTGGGTGTGGCATGGCATTATAAGCACAGCCATACTGTGCACTTATTAATTGAATTAGTGCTGTGAAGTGGTGCAGTACTGAGAGCTCACTTAACTTACATAATATTGTCATCATGTCCAAAATTGAGCCTGATTTTTCTGAACTGGCAAATTATATTGAGGCAGTGCTTTTTGCCCATTCAGTTTGGTCTTCAGAAAATGCAACAATATGGAGGGACAGGAGTAGTACATTAGTACAGAAGTAGAGAAAGAGGCCGTTGGAAATATCTTTGAGGAAGGGAGCATTGTGCAGGTATGCCTTGCGAGGCTGGTCAGAGCATCAGAATGAAGAAAGAGACAAACTGCATCATCAGATTGTGCTCAAAGTTGTGGTTTTTGTTGCATAGATCCCTATGCAGGGAAATGACACTGAAGTGATTAGCAAGTTACAGTGCAGCTTGGAAAATTAAAATGTGATCAGGTACAGCAACTAAAAGCAGAATTGAAACAGAGGCAGCTAGACACAGAATTGCAATCTGAATGCAGCAATATGGCTACTCCGTTGTCTCAGAAAGAGAAACAATGTAATGAGAGTGAACAAGAATGAATGCACTTAAAAGGGATTTTAGATGCAATAAGACAGATATGCTGCCATTTCGGAAATACAAATCCTTAGACAGCAGAACATGGAAAAAGACAAACAATCTCGCGCTGTAGAACTGGCAATATTCAAATTACTGGAATGACACAAAGGATAAGGCGCTTGAACAGTGTCAAACAAAAATAAATGATTTGCAAGTAATAGTCAGAAAGGTTAGGAATGAGAATTCTGATCTCTGTCATGAGGCAGAGCAACTTTATGGACGATGCAAGAACTTACAACAGAAAATACTTAGGGCCTCATCACAAGTTGGGCTGTATCCTGGCTGTAATACAGCCCGACTGTAATAGCCCTAACACCGACCGGCCCGGCGGTATTACCGCCGGATCACGGGTTGGGTGTTAACGGTAAATCCCCATTCCCCATTTGGTCCATTGGATTAAATGGGGCATTTTCAGTGCTAATTATGCGGGCTAATACAGCCGGCGGTAATACAGCCAAAAACCGGGGTTTTCCACCTCCAGAGAAAGGCTGGAGATAAAACAGCCCATTTAGCACCCAACTCGTGATAGGGACAGCCCTTAAATGCGGCGGTAATACCGTTACCACTGCATTTAAGGGCTACAGCCCAACTCGTGATGAGGCCTTGAGGGCCTCATCACGAGTTGGGCTGTATTCCTTGGCTGTAATACCGCTGACTGTAATAGCCCTAGCGCCGACCGGTCCGGCGGTATTACCACCGGATCACGGGTTGGGCCTTAACGGTAAATCCCCATTCCTGAATGGGTCAATTGGATCCAATGGGGAATTTTCAGTGCTAATACTGCGGGCTAATACAGCCGGCTGTAATACAGCCGAAAACAGGGATTTGCACCTCCAGAAAAAAGCTGGAGGTAAAACGGCCGATTTAGCGCCCAACTCGTGATAGGACCAGCCCTTAAATGCGGTGGTAATACCATTACCACCGCATTTAAGGGCTACAGCCCAACTCGTGATGAGGCCCTCAGTCTAAAAATTCAGGAAAGACAAGGAGCTACATTCAATGGAATTGAAATTAATCACAACTCTGTCCAAAAGAACAATGTACCAACAGCTGTTCCTGTGGAAAGGCCTGGTTAAGACCAGTGGTGGGGTATGAATCACCAACAAATAATTATAATCATTACTGCCCATAAGAGAGCTGAAATGAGCGACAAAATGTCCCACACCAGAATGCACCATGTAGTCCTATCAAGATAATGAAGTCTATCAAAACTTTGGTTAAACCATTAAAAGGGAGGTGATTGTTGCATGGAAGACCATTTAGAAACTGTCCACAATGTATTTGAAGCTCTCCAGATACCTTCGGAACAATATAGACAGTATTTCCACCTAACACTACATTCAGCAGCTGCCAGTGCCATTCGGGGGTCTCAATGAACGGGAAAATTTGTCATGGGTGAACTTTGAGAAAGAGGTTAGACATCAGTTTTCACCTTATCAGTCTATACAGGATGCCAAAAAGGCAGCCTATATGATGACTACAATGCCAGATATGTCCCCTCGCCAGTCCCCCCAAGATTTAAAAAGAGCATTTTCACACTTTGATGAGACCTTTAACCGTAACTCTGTAGAATGTAAGACTGCATACTTTTACTGATTCCAGAAAGAAATTGCATCCCAATTAATTCATGAATTTGACAGGGAAAAACCACTAGAATTGATAGTAGAACAGGGGACCAACTATACGCTGTGATCTATGGTCACAGTGAAGAAGGACCTAAGAGTGAGGTGACAAAACCAAAATCTAAGGAATCGGCGCCAGCAATAATGAAGGTAAAATCTGTAAAAATGCTGCTTGAATCAGCCCAGACCCAGGCAAGAAATATGACAACTAATCAAAGGGACATGCCTCCACAGAGGACATCACCCCAAACACCTATGTTCCAATCAGTTGATCCTAGCATTAGGGAGTCTTACATTAGCCCTAGATATCTGGGTAATTCCCCCTGAGTAGGATTTCGCACTGATATATCAGATCTAAATATCAATAAAAATCAAATGTGCAATGGCCCATACCATACTCTATGCAATCAGAGTAGATTTGACCCTAATACGATGGTGTATGGCCACAAAGAAAGACGAAGGTATGTGGATAGGTTCATTGAAAATTGAAATGAGCATAGAGGACAATTCCTACCAAATGAAAAACAAAATATGAGCTGTATCCCTCGCCAATATAACCAATCACCACCACCAGTCAACCATGGTCAAACAAAATGATGGTCACGCTGCATTCTCCACCTCCTATGTCACATGAGTTCAGAGGTAACACAAATAGAAATCAATCTCCTGAGAGGCACCAGAATAGGCCTTATCAGTGTGAATTCAACCAGTACCGGCCTAAGACACAAAGAGAGGAATCCAGAGACCTGGACGGGTTTCAGTGTTTAGAGGACCAAGTCAAAATGTTGTCTGAACAAATAGGAAAGGTATGTGCAGTTCAAAAACAATAGCCAAGTGAAGGTGCAGAATGCAATAGTAGTGATCTTTTGTGTTCTGACAATATGTGACTATTTAATAGCCCCTGCATGGATGAAAACACAGAAGCCTGTGAATCATCTTTTAAGAATGGTTCTGAATTGCCTGCTGATTTAAAAATAAGAAAACAAACAAATGAAACTGAGACAGGGAAAGGGAATTTCAACACACACAAAAAGGAAGTGTGGTTCAATCTAGAGTTGAACCAGACTATTGAGTTGTGTGAAAATACAGAACAAAAGAGAAAAATGAACCAGAAAAACACAAAGAACAGAGAGTTAGGAGCAACAGTTAGATTGTACTCACTTGATAATCAGAATACTGTTGAGCACCATATAGAGAAAACAGTAGCTCAAAAGGAGGGTACAAGTTAATCCCCTGAGGAGTATTTTGAACCACAGATATTCCAAGAGACAGAAATGACAGGCACCCTGCAAAACACAGATAAGTGTCATGTGCCAGAAGTTGACAGGATCCTATATGACACTTGTGAAAATATTCAGTCAAAAAGTACCTGTCTCAACACTGGTAGTTCCAGGTCAGAGAGGCAGTCAGTGGCCACACTCCAAATGGGTTCTGAGCCCAGGAGAATAGACAAAGAAATTTTAAATGAAGTGGGAAAAATGGAGGGAAACGTGATTTCATATGCCCATTTGCCTAGCGAAGAGTAAAAAGAGCTAAGGAAAGTAAGTCCTGAAATCAGCAAAAATGCTCACTTTTTATGTGTGGTAGAAGAGGTTGAAAACAGGTGCTATGTTCCCATTACTATTGAAGAAAAGTGTAATGCATTTGCAATGATTGATGTTGTCAAAAGAACTAGTGAAAAGTATCAATGAAGGGAGATCCCTACAAAACCACATAAAGGTGAGACAAAATTATGGCCCTGTGCACAATGGGGAAGAAATACCTATCGAAGGTGTCACTGAGGTTGACATAATGATAGGGAAGTATAGGATGAGACAAGAAGTGTTGATCACATACATCAATGAAATACCCTTTCTCATAGAGACAAATTGCCCAAAGAGGTTGTTGCCCCTAATTGCTGGGTAAATGGAGTATTGTAGTCCCTAGCTAAAAAACCATTCAGGCCAAATAATGACACAAACCAACACTGTAAAAGAATGCCATATCATTGATAGATCAGAAAGTGCAGTGGAAGTATATCTTCAGAATGGCTGTGTGCCTAGCATCACTGTCATTCTCATGTGTCAGGGTGAAATGTGGGGAGAGAAAGAGAAGCAGACATGGATGAGAACACATTGCATTTGCATCTAAATGAAGACAAATACAAACCAAATTTTGCTCCAAAGATAAATACAGAAAGGCACATTTCAACCCTTTCATAAATACACAGGGAAAATTGGCAGCCATGGATTCCTATCCATGTAAATGGGCATCCTGAAATGATAGAACCCACATTAGCACTTGAACGTGAAGGAGGTTTCATTAATGAAAAGGTATTCCAGCAAATAATTGACAGGGAGGAGATTCCAAAATTCAGAATAAAGAATCAACACATATTTGGCCTAGATAATTCTCAGTGGGGGCAAATCATTGTAGGAAGGTGGATGTTAAAGATTCTAATTGGCCCTAAGAGTATTCATCACAATGTGTGGATAGTGAGAGGGACACAAAACACATTTTATTTGGGAAATTACATCATGCACATAATGTGTATGGTATTAGATTTTCTAAATCAAAAGGTCTGGTCGAGGTCAGGTGGGACTGTGCATGAATTTAAAGACACAAGACAAGCTTACCATTTTGCACAGATGGCACCATATGCAGTTGAACTGCAGGTGAAAAAGGATGTTACCATTCCCACATTCACCAGACAAGTTACAATAGCATTAAAGTGCAGGAAGGGACATCAGATAAAAAACGCTGATGCATTTGTATACCTAAATGAATCCATGAGGCAGCCAGCAAGGGATCGAGCGTGAGTATACACCACTGATAGAGATAGAGATTGGGGATGGACCCATTCCAATCCTGGTGGACAATAAAGGGTGCCAAGAAATTGAATTGGAAGAGAATTCACCAATAGCAATGTCAATACAGAAATCTTATTACACTGCAGATTTCAATATTACCGTGATTGGGAACATCCCTGAAAGCTGTGTGACTGCACACAGTGAGTTGCCAGAGTTCTTGTATTCTAAGCCTAAATGTTTAGTCTGTGTATCCTGCATTCTATTCAAATTAGGTGAATCTAAAAGTGAAAAACAGCATATTGAAATGGAGGTCAATATTCCAAAATATTTAAGTGTGTTGACCCTCCAAATTCATGCTGGTAGGCGGTTGGAGGAAAGTACAGAGGTTCCTCCTTTGGAGGACTTCCCAGAGTTCTCTTAAATGGTAGAAGAAACAATTCAGGCTGCAGATGCTTGCACAATTGAAGAAGAAAAAGACCAATTGAGAAAAATATTTATGGAATTCATATGATTGTGGATTAGCAAATTTGCACGTTACCATATTACCAGAAGGACATGGTAGGGAGCCAATATTTGTGCGACAATATAAGTTACCCCTGGCATGTTTGGAATCACTATCTGAAATAATCAAGCATTTAGAATCTAGAGGAATTATTAGGCCTATTCATAGTACATAAAATACCCCTATATTAGGTGTGTTAAAACCTAATGGCCAATGGCGCTTGTGTGAAGATCTACGAGAATTAAACAAAAAAGTACATGTTTCAAATTGGCCACTTCCACTTATTGACCATGGTCTAGCACAGGTTCACTGGTCAAAAGTGTTCAGCACATTACACCTTACAGCTGGATGCTGGTGTGTACCACTGGCTGAAGATATTCAAAATGTGCTTGCATTTTCTTTTGACAAATCACAATATGCATGGTCCCGGACACCTGTTAGGTATGTCAACAGTGGGAGTGAGTTTGGGATATTCCTGAGGAAGGCTCTCCCAGATGCAGCTGAAAGGAGGACAATAGTTTATGTGGATGATGTGCTACTCAAAAATGAAGATCTGAAAAATCACTTCAAAGAGATTAAGCATGTGCTTAGCCAGCTACAGAAAGCTGGGGAAAAATATATTTACAGAAAGGAAAATGGTGTAAAAAGAATGTGAACTTCCTAGGTCATGCAGTGACAGAGCATGGGTTTAATCCACAAAAGAAGAAAGTGGAGGCAGTTCATAAACTAAGAGATGCCACTAATCTGAAAGTGTTAAAGAGTTTGTTAGGGATGACAGATTACAACAGGAAATGTATTGATAATTATGCAGACATTACACAACATTTAACAAGATTACTGAAGCAGGGTGTGCCCTGGAAATGGGAAAAAGAAGAAAGTGAGGCAGTGGTGAGGTTAAAGGAGTGTTTATTGAATGTGCCATCTTTAGCATATCCAATAAAGAACCAGTATTTATTTGTAGAAATAGTTTCACTGATCAATGCATGTCAGTAGTGTTATATCAAAAACATGATGTAAATGACAACACTATTGCATATGCTATCAAAGCATTGTCACAGGTAGAGACCAAATTTTGTGATTGCGAAAAAGCGCTTCTGACCACTGTCTGGGTGTTACAACATTTCTGCCCCATCGTTCAAGAGGAGAGGGTAATTATTGAAACAAATCAACAACCTCTGCAGTTTCTGCAAAGTAAGAGAATCAAATCAGGGAATTTGGCCCAGTCAAGAATTACTTCCTGAACATTAGCATTGCAGGTTTTTCCTATAGAAGTGAAATATGGTCAAAATAAAAAAGAGCCTGGTTGCCAAAGTGCTAGCAGACTTGCATGATTGGATGAATTTGAGCAATCCCCACACAAAGCATTCAATGAAGAAATATGTTGGGATTTACCAATTGGGTATGTAGATGGATGCGTGTACCGTGCAGAAAATAATGCAAAAAAAAAGCTTGTAGCAGGAATAGGAAATATATGGTTTAAATGTCATAACATTCCAAGATTAAGCATGAGGATAGGTCCTAGAAGTAGTCAAGTGGCAGAATTGGCCAGTGTTTACAAGGCAATCTCTACAGCAGTAGAAAATAAACTCAAAGAAATTGTTCCAGTAACTGATTCTTATTATGCACAAAATAGTTTTGTAGAATATTTACCTGGCTGGAAAGTGAAAGACATGCTCACCCATAACAAAAAAAACACTTAAACATGGCAAGATGGTTCAAGCCATAGATAAACTTTTGTCATAAAATTATTTGATAATACATTTGAGGAAAGTACGTGGTGATTTGAAAACACCAGATGAGGACAAAGAGGGGAATGACAAGGCAGATCAGTTAGCCAAAATTGGAGCTGTAATGGGAGAATTATTTCCTATTAAAAACCTGCTTGGTGAAATACAGGTAGATGCAATAACATGCTCCGAAATTCCAACAGCAGTTGAGCAGCCACCACCAGGAGTGGTGTGCCGCCAATGACCTCTGCCTTAATGCCAGTAAGACTGAAATTCTCCTCATCGGCACACCCGCTCCCTCCTTTCCTGTAGCTCTCTGGCCGGCCTCTCTTGGTCCTCTTCCTGCTCCCAACTGCAAGGCTAAAACCTTGGGGTCATGTTCGATTCCCCACTCTCCTTCTCCCCTCACATCTCTGAGGTTTCTATGGAGTCACACTACCAACTCCACAGCCTCCGATGTATTTTTCCTTTCCTCTCCTTCCCCCAGTAGCTCACTTTCTCCAGAGCCCTGGTTCTCTCTTGGCTGGACTATTGCAATAACCTCCTCCTAAATCTGCGTGCTTCTACTATCCTCCCCCTGCAACTGATCCAAAACAGGACTGCAAGACTTGTCCTTGGCCTCAAGCCCAGGGATTGTATCTCTCCAGGACTCAAATCTCTCCATTGGCTCCCAGTGGCTGCGTGGATTACGTTCAAACCCCTCTGCATTATCCACAAAGCTTTCTGGGGCCTGGGGCCTCAATACCTTCAACTCTCTCTTCTTAAATATCTCGAACTCTTCGCTCATCCACCTCCAACTCCCTCAGGGTCAGTCACTTCTCCAAGCAACAAGTTGGTGGTAGATCTCTTTCTTCAGCTGGTGCCTCCCTCTGGAACAGCCTCCCTGCCTCCCTTAAACTTGAGGAGAACCATCTCCGGTTCCAGAAGCACCTGAAAACTTTTCTCTTCAGCTTTTTCTCCTCAGCTCCTCTGCTGACCTCCTGGCGGTATTCCGAAATGCACTGGCTACCTGGATCCCCTCTGATCTCGGGGCAGGTCCCTCCCCAGCCAGAGTCACACACCTGCACTACCCACCTGGCAACCCCCGCACTTGGGGATTGTTTCTGTATCCCTACAGTCCCTGACCATGACACCTGATGTCTGCACTTACCCATGCACTTGCCACTTGCTGGCCGTTACTTACTATTGTTATTATCTATTCACATGTACTGCACTGTCCCTACCCCCTTCCCACGCACTTGCACGATCTGAATGACACCTGGCCTAGTATGATCACTTGTCCGTCCTCCCCTTGTTCCCCTCCCTTGCCTCGTCGTGTCTTGAAACACTTGTGTATAGGCATGTTATAAATGTCATATCATATCACATCATGTCATAACTGTTGCAAAATGTCTTTCTGCATAGCTCCATGGCGGTGCGCAAGTTGGGTAGGAGTGCTGGTGGCAGTGGTGTGTATGTGGATTGTCGTAGTTGGTGACATGGTGACATGCATGGTGGGATTATGTTGTGGTGGGTGTGTTCAAGGCCTAGACTATTGGGTGCATGTCCAAAGGCTGTAGGACGTAGGCCATGCACTCAAGAGCCTAGGGCTTGAGCACACCCACAGCAGTAATGCATTTTTGACTCTGCATCAGTTAAAGGGTGGTGACTTGTACAGAATGGTTGTGGAGCACATTTTAGATGCAATAGAGCAGCAGAAGTGAGCTGCTATGCGTGTATGTTTGGTTTTGCAAGTGAGGTCACTGTTAGAACATGAGTTTTTCATGTGTGGTTGGAGTTGGTGCAGTGAAAAGTCACGCAGTGTGGGCACTGGGTGCAGTGTTTGCATGCTGTCAGTATGTAAGAGGCTATGGTTGAAGTGCAGCTTATATGTGCTTAGATAGAATGCTGTGTGCAGATTGCTTGGAGTAGGGGCAATGCTGTGAACATTTTGTGGTTAGGTTGGCAGTGACACAATACTTTCTGAGTGGAAGTGGGTAAGACCATAGCAAGTGAATGAAAGGGCATAGGGGTGCCAGAGACAGTGTAATGTTTGTAGATTATGGTAACCGTTGCATTTTATGCTGTATATCTCCTTTGTGGTGCAGAGGTTGGGTAGGAGTGCTGGTGCCAGTGGTGCGTATGTGCATAGTGGCAGTTGGGGACATGCTGACTTGCATGGTTGTATTACAGTGTGGGGAATGTGTGCAAGGAGCACACCCACTGCAGCAATGCAGGTTTGACAGTGCATCAGGCACAGAGTAGTGATTTTTGAAGAATGGGTGTGGAGCATATTGTAGACGTGCTACAGCAGCACAAGCGAGTTGAAAAGCTTGCCTTGTGCGTTATGTGGTTGTGGTGGTAGCTGCAACATGCTACAGTATTTGGTGTATGGCAGGAGATGGTGCAGTGAGAAGTTGTGCAGTGTAGCCACAAGGTGCAGTGTTTATATAATGTGAGTATGGAAGAAGGTATGGTTGAAGTTTAGCTTATCGGCACAAGGTGGTGATCTTTGGAGAATGGGTGTGGAGAATATTGTAGACGTGCAACAGCAGCACAGTGTGTTGAAAAGCATGTATTGTGCGTTCCATGGTTGTGGGGATAGTTGCAATGCATGTCTGATTGTGCATTCGGTGGAGGGTGGCGCTTGCATAGTGTGGTGTGTGCAGATTGGTTGGAGTAGGGCCAATGTTGTGAACAGTATGTGGGTAGGTTGGCAGTGACACAGTACTTTGTGAATGGAAGTGGGTACTCCCATAGACTGTGAATGAAAGTGCACAGGGGTGCAGTAGACAGTGTTTTCTTTCTACATTATGGTAACTGTTGCAATTTTTTACTGCATAGAGCCATGGCAGTGCACATGTTGGGTAGGAGTGCTGGTGGCCTTGGTGTGTATATGGATTGTCGTAGTTGGTGACATGGTGACATGCATGGTGGCATTAAGTTGCAGTGGGTGTGTTCAAGGCCTAGTATATTGGGTGCATTGCTGAAGGCCATAGGCTGCTGGTCATGCACTCAAGAGCCTAGGGCTTGAGCATACCCACGGAAATAATGAAATTTGGACTTTGCATCCGTTAGAAGGTGTTGACTTGTACAGAATGGTTGTGGAGCACATTTTGGATGCAATAGAGCAGCAGCAGTGAGCTGCCATGCTTGCATGTTTGGTTTCACAGGCGTGGTCACTGTTAGAACATGGTCAAGTTTTTTATGTGTGGTTGGAGTTGGTGCTGTGAAAAGTCATGCAGTGTGGGCACTGGGCACAGTGTTTGCATACTGTCAGTATGGAAGGGGGTATGGTTGAAGTGCAGCTTATATGTGCTTGGATAGTGTGCTGTGTGCAGATTGGACACTTTTTTAATTCTGAACAATTTCTCCTGTTTTTCGTGGGAAACCTGTCACCCAACATTTTATTTTTTTCCCATTGACTGAATGGAGAAAAGATTTTTGTTGTGCCTACAGCCCAAACCACTGGATGGATTTTCACCAAATTTGCGGCAGGAGCGGTGGCTTGGTCTCAAAATCGTGCTTTTGTAAATTTGGTGAAAATCCGTACAGTATTTTTTTTTTAAACGACCCCACAAAGTAGGTCTAAAAAAATGAGTGATATTTATGTCTGCTCCCTGGACACACTTCCCTGTTCACACCACGGACAGGAGACTGATTGGCTGGTCAGCTTATGTCATGTCTGCGGACACGCAATGTGTTCTCTGATTGGCTGGGATGAGGCATGAGGAGAGTCACATTGTTTTGATGTGCCCGCCATATTGTATCCTCACAAATCCGCGCACAGCGTGCCATGGAAGTGAGCATAATTCCAATTTTGGGGGAGTGTATTGGAGTGTATGAGTGCTTGGAGAGGGTGGGGGAGTAAGAGATGGGTCAAATGCTGTATTGGTTTATGTGGGAGAAGGCCGTGATGTGTTCGCGGCATCCGAAGGTCACTGCAGTTGTCCGCAGACATAATAAACACTGTGTGCCCTACTGGCTATTTTAATTTAGTATGATGTTGGTGATGGGTTGTAAGAAGAGCATTGGGTGAAGAAGGTTTGTGTTGAAGAGTTTGTGCGTTGGTTGTAATAATTTTTTAGAATGTTAATTGAAGTGGATAGGTTTTGAGGTGGATGTATTATGTTTTTGGGTTGTGGTCATTTGGTAAGTGTTTGCTTCTATGGGTGTGTTATGCTGCGATGGTTGTGGCTAGGACCTAGAGTCTTGGGTGCATGGATGAAGGGCCGTAGGCCTTCGGCCATGCACTCAAGACTCTGGGCCCTGGCCACAACCACTGCAGCATACCATACCCATACGACCAAAGATTTTGACTGTCATATGTGGGCTGCTTAGGGGATAGGTTTTCAAAAATGTGTGTACTGATTGGTAGTAGTATAATAGTGTTTATTGGATAGTGAGATGATGTGTGTTAGTTTGTTTGTTGGATTGTGTTCATAATGTTGGTATTGAAGACTCTAGGCATTTTGGGTTGTATATATTGGTGAGGTGTTTGTTTTCAAGGCTGTGTTATGTTTCAGTGTTTGTGAGCTTAATTATTATATACTTACTGTTTCCTTTGTTGTGGCTGCATGAAGAGTGTTGGCCAGGCCATGCAGTCAATATTGTAGTGTTTGGCAATGAGCACTGCAGCATAGGATACCATGGAAGCAAACATTGTGGATTGTGGTCTATGGTCAGGTGTTTGCTTGAATGGATGTGTTATGCTGTGGTGCTTGTGAGTCCAATCATTATATACTTACTGTTTGACATTTTGTGGTTCTATGCAGTTTTTTCATGACATGGGTAGTTGGAGCAGACATTGTTTTTCAATCACTGTGATAAAAGAAAAAATCACATGTTAGTGTAGGTAGTTTATAATGAGTTTTGCATCGCATAGTAGACATTTAGTATTTTTTTACCCTCATAGTTAGTACTTTAGAAGTACTATAGTTCAAACCAGTGTACTGTGCAATTTGCTCAGTTTCTGTGTTTGGTGATTAAATCATTGTGTCTGTGGGAAAAAAATCCAAGCTGGATAAAAAAATAAAAACCTTCTATGTTGTGGTACAATATATTTCTTTCATTGAGTTCAGTAGGAGGAATTTAAAATGTGTTTGGTTTTTGATTTGGAAGTGGTGGTAGTATTATTGGAATTAGATAGCAGTTGGTGTATTCTATTTGTTTACTTCTTTTTCCATTTTAGTGGAATTCATCTATCTGTTGGCTTGTTGCAGATTTTTGGGGCAGTTGGATGCATGTTGGCGTATACTAACTGTTTATTTATTGTTTCATTTTAATGGTATTCTTTTATCTGTTAGCTTGTTTCAGAATCTTGGGGCAGTTAGATACCTGTTGGCGTATTCTAACTGGTCATCGTTTTGAAGTTTTGTTTATGTTCATACACAGATTAGTTATTAAACTTGGTTTTAAGAATATTAAGTAAGCATTTACAAGATTTGCTGGTAATCTCTGTTTTAGACTAATGGTAGTATCATTACATTCAAAGCATCCACAATTCTTTTTTATATATGCAGTGTAGTGACCTGCATTGGTTGTGCCTCCTGTGTGGTAGATTATACCTATTGTTGTGAAGATTTCTTACAAAGTGACACTTGACCATGTGTGAATCCAGTTAGTTTGCAGTTGTTTTTGGTACCATCCGCAGTATAAAGTAAAAACATTACTATTATGTATTTACTATGTGTCTGTATTTGTAAGGTGGAACGATTATTAGAATTGTGGGTAGTACATAATCTGCCATGGTTTGCATTTTGTACAAGTTGCTGAAATGGAACGGAGTCACAGTTAGGTATGGATACATACACAAAGCGTTCATTAGGAACCTCTTCTTGTACTACATGTCTTCAAAGAGTGTATGTATGTTTCCACAGGTATGAATTATGGAAGATTTCATTTATGGGTATGTTTCTATTTTCTAGTACTTGTAGTAAGTACATTAGACATTCTTGTGGATCTTCTTGTGAGTTTATAGTGAATTTCACCATTCCATCACAGTAGACCAATTCCTGCCTTATTCCAGAAACACTTTAAGTGTTGTCAGGATTGTTGGTTGTATTTCTATGAAGGACTAACATTTGCAAACACAAT
Organism: Ambystoma mexicanum; assembly: GCF_040938575.1. Lineage (NCBI taxonomy): Eukaryota > Metazoa > Chordata > Amphibia > Caudata > Ambystomatidae > Ambystoma > Ambystoma mexicanum. Next base: position 863,322,717 of record NC_090941.1, read on the forward strand.
TGGTCTGTACTGTGTAAGTAAATGTTGTCAATAATTGGTGGCAATTGGAATAGAATATTTATTGCTACATTTGTGTAGCAATTTACACCAGTTGTATTTGAAAATGTGTAAGGATGGATCTGACAGTTCTGTGTCCAAGTGCTGTGTTCAGAGTGTGCATTGCTTCTTTGAAGAGGTAGTTGAGTTACTTTGAGCAGTAGATTCTTCTTTGGTTGTGGACCTTGATGAAGTATTAGCTTCTTTTACTTTCTTTGGAGGAATTTCTGTGAGATCTTGCACACTTTGAGTCTGAAGTAGTTTTCTTTTACAACATTTTGCTTTTTGCTGAAAAGGATAGGTTTTTAGATGGGGGTGTAGAGTAAACGTAGTCTATCGTATTCTAGAATGCAAGAAATATCAGCATTTACTTTACTTCCCTCAAAGTTGATTAGAAATAGCCCGTCAAGTGTACATAAGTGTGATGGTGCTACATAGCTCATGCCTTCTTTAAAGATTGTGTTACAAATATCTATCGATGCTTTATCTAGGGTAAGACCTTGTGATTTGTGAATGGTGACTGCATATGCTAGAGTTAGAAAAAATTGTTCTCTGCGTACATACATGTCTTTAAAAAGAAGGAAGTGGGCTGTTGAGCGTCCTATCCTTTAAACTTCAGATAGTTTGTCAAAGAGAATATTGACAATCGAATGTTGTTGTCACGTGGGTATGTTTGAAAGCCAACAACTGTACTAAGTGCTCCATTAACTAGTCCTTGGTCCACGTCAAGGTTACGGTTCAGCATTACTCTACAGTTTAAAGATAATTTTAATATTTTCTCCTAACCAGCTTTGTTAGAGAGAGAGTTTTCAAAGGTGTTTAGCCTTGTTGACACATGAGTAGTGTCATATCATGTACATCCAGTTTGTCTGTGGAGCCAATTTGGTTGCATTTCTTTTTTTAACATTGTTGCATTACATTTTGAACAACTTTCAAGTGTTGGCATCAAGGACGTACGATTGACATTTTTGTATGCTAATTGTTCCATGACATCGGTAGCACATGAGTTATGGCCATAGAGTGCATGGATGTGCTGGTTTTTAAGATAGAGTGTGCTTCTTGGGATAGTACACCAACTGTAATACTTAAAATGTTGGCATATGTGAGGTCTGCAGACTGACGCATATTTTCCGTTTATTCCCTGTTCACCTTTCACTGGTGTTAATTGAAGAAAATATCTGAAAACAATAATGTGTTTTCCAGCAAAGAGCTCTTCGTAGTCTGTTTTGAAGACCTCTTGTTATCTGAGGTGAATCAAAGCCAACATTAGGTTGGAGACCATGCTCACCTCATCTATAAGCTGCATTTTCATTTGTTTGAAGACTCTGCATCGTTCCCTTGCAGCTTCTGTAGAAGGTTTGTAATAGTCTAATTTGATTTGGTGTTCTACTGGAAGGAGTAGTAATCAGTGTAAATTGACACCGCCTATGTTGTAGGCAGCTAAACCTGTGGCGGCAGTTACAGCAGCTGACAGTTTGTTGTTTGTAAATTGTTGGAGGAACTTGCTGATGATTTTGATTAAGAATGTTTTGCCTGAACCAGCTTGACCACTTATGTACAGCAGTATAGGGTTGTAGTCTTGGCAGGTACAGTTTCTATTTTCATATTGCACACCATGTTCAATTTGTTTTTTACTTCTTGGTAAATGCTACGTTGCTCATTGTATAGTCGTGATTTCAGTACAGCAAAGTGTTCTGTAGATTGCTCATACTGACATATTGCGTTTTCTACTTCTGTCATGGCTAATTCTGCCTCATTTGCTATTAGTGGCTGTCCAAGTGGTTCTTGGCTTTTTGTTACAGAAGGTTGACTACTGTCAGGAGTGTCCACATCTAGTTGGGCTTGGAGTTCTTCTTCGTGTTGCTGTTCATTGTGCAACATTGTTTGGTACTGTGTAAAGTTTAAGTCTGTTATAGTGCTTTCATTTGCTTTGAAAGCGTCCTCAGAGGAGTCATAGGTATCTAGTAACTCTTCTTCCTTTCTCCATGGTTTAAAAAGTTGTAGCAGCGACATGTAATACAGTTCTTTATGTTGAGGAGTTTTTAATGACAATTTGATATGATTAATTAATCTTCGTTTGGTAAGTTTCACGAAGCTGTCTTCACAATTTGCTACTCTGTATCTAACATTCTTTTCCCCTGGTTTAATATTATTGTTTATGTGAAGTTTTGGGCTACATGGTATAGATACATGGTTTCCAAAGTGGTACTCCTGTTTGGGTAGTATGTGTCTAGTAAATTGTTTTTCAAAATGTCTTGACTGTTGGGATCCTTTTTGGCTATTGTTTCTATGTCCTCATATGATTTGAGAACTATTTTTCTAGATTTAGCAGGAGACTTAGCCATACTATATTTTCATATTTTCCATACAAGGCAGTACCGGTTAAACAGTCTGCAGTTTCATAGCAGCCACATACTGTTAGTGATAGTGTTTTGTCAGATGATATGTCATCACAGAGGTCCTGAAGCTTTGTTTTCTGTGCTTTGGTTAAGTGGGATGTGACATATTGTGCAACTGCAGTGGAATTGTTTGCAATGTACTGCACATCTATGTGTGCATTCCATAGGAGGGCAATGATTGGATTGTAATCATTTATGTATTTTGATTCTTCTGTTCTTTTTATGTAATATGTGTTCTTAGGTGATTTACCTTTGATGCTATGTCTATCTGAAGACATGAAGTTGTTTACTTGACCTGTTGTTGAAACTGGTCTAGGGAAACCAAAGCAGCATTTGGTGTAGTATTTCCCTTTGTTTGTATATTTGCGACAACAATATTTCCCACATTTGTGTCTTTGAATTAGTAAAATGTGTGCATGAAGGTCACTCTGTGTTGTTGTAGGGGTTTCCCAAGTGACATATTTTTGGATGAACTGCAAAACAGTGTCATCACTGTCCTGACCAAATTGAGGAGCATCTATTATCCACAAAAGCATGTGAATGTATGGTGCTCCTCTGGCTTGGTATTCTTTTCTCCAAAAGAAGTGTTGCACTTCTCCCAGGGGAGGAACAGTTTTTTTTACAAATGAAGTGTAGCATAGCAATGAAGCGATGATGGGAATATCTTGATACATTTACGGGATCTAGAGAGCAGTGTTCTCCTGGCATTTTTATATCTATGTTTGTTTTGTTTTTGTTTACTATGTATAGGAAATCGTGTAAATCTTCTCATGCATATTCTGCACAACTGAATGTCACAAACCAACTGGGTGGGCCAAGGTTTCTTATCATACAGCGTACATCTCAGTGATGTCGGAACCAGTATTCTTTTGTACCACACATGTTTGCTAAAAGATTTGTAATGCTTGACTGTAAAATCTCATCTTTTCCTTGCACTTTTTGTAGTAATTCCATACCCGTAGCTGACATATTTTGTAAATGGGTACCTGATTTCAATGTGTGTGCAACTCTGTAGCACATAGTTGCTAGTTCACTTTCAAAGAGAAGGTGGAACATGTATTCCATGTTTTGTCTGAATCTGGGGTCTTCAGAATACATTCGTAAAGAGCGGTATTCTGATGCTGTTATTTGTGTGGGTCTATCACTGTACCTTCCTACTTTTCCAGTAGGAAAAAGTAGAGGAAAGGCACGTGCTTCTAGAATTTTTTTCCCATATGGTGATTGGAAATCCTTTGGCTTTTCGCATTTGGTACGTTTCCAGTGCATCATCTATGGTGTCTTTAGAGTGTAATGGGCGTATTGTATAATGGTCTAAAATATTGTATTCTGCAGCAGGATCTAGAAGTTGAAATTGACCAGTTTCTGATGACTCTTCAATTATTTCAGTGGTTTCCCACAGGTTTTCTACAATATTAATTTATTTGTAGTATTCATTGTTGTCTTTTAGATATTGCATGGCTTGTCTAACTTTATGTAAATCCACGAGTTGTTGCCAATTTCTTTGTCTTTTGTAGGTATGCCATTTACTAAGATAATTAAAGATTGATCTATTGGACGTTACACTCCCAGAGTGTGTACATTTTCTTTGAGATCTAATGGAAAATAAACTACTTTGCCACAAATTCCTTTCACTAATTCAGAGGGAGGTAGTTTTGCTGTTTATGGTTTAAGGTTTATTATTGCTTGACATGGGTGAACTGTTTTAATTATGATGCTCTCATATAAATTGAGTTGTTGCAGGGGTTTTGGTAGGTGGAATAATTCCAAGTTATTTGTGATAGCACGTGAAGATGTTTGGTTGTTGTCAAGTTTTGCAGTGCAGTAACTGCAAAGTATTAAGGGGTCAGTAATTTCATATTTGTTTTCTGCTATAAGATAGAGAGCTAATTGGAACCATTTGGAATCTTCATTGTCTTCTATTTTGTACGTTATGTCTACAGTTTTTGTGCTATGTTTATAAAAAAAAGTCCTGTGGCAACACACACACAAATGGTTTGGTACTTCAGCTGATGTTCTTTTAAACTTTAGTATTTCTTTTTTGTATGTGTGTAGTAGAAGGTTGCCATCTGTATAGTTGTTGCTAGTCTGTTGTAAACCTATTGCACTTTGTAAGTGGCTTTCAGTTCCAATATATTTTCTCTAGATATGCTCCATTTCTTTAAGTAGTTATTTGGCTGTACCATGTAGAAGATTGTTTTTTAAATTGGCTACTGCTAAAGCAGGGCTTTTGCCATAGTACAGTTTATGGACCAGATGTCTTATAGTTGAATGCTGTATTGATATCATTTGGATATAATGGAAGGTGCTTTCGCAAATAGGTCCAGAAATGCAGGCTAATGAATGTCATTGTAGTCCTGTGTATTTGCGCACTGGACAGGAGTCCATATTTTGTAGTAGTTTCTTTTTGAATTTGTCTTTGCCTTTCACATACTGATTGAGGAACTGGCGTAAAGATTTGAAAGATTTTTTGGCAATGTTAAACATTGATGTGCACGACCATTTGTAGACTGGACGTATTGGTTCAGTGGAATGGACAGTTGATACTGAGTTTTATGGGGATATTTTTGTGAGCAGTGTTTCTAGCTCCATAATGGTATTATTACGTTTCATACCCTCGTCCAAAGCTATGTATAGCAATTGGGTTTATTTGCTTTTGTTTGTATGCTTGTTCATTGGAATATGGATCTGTGCTCGTGGTGTGACTCCATTCACCTCCACAGATGTCTGTGAAGCTATCTTTGTTGATATTCCATTTATTGAGAAGTCATTTTTGTAGTTTAGTACTTAGTTTTGTTAGTGGTTTCATTCAAATTATATTCTTTTGAGAAGGATTGCACAGTCTATGAGAGTTTGTAGGATTAATTTTCTATGGTTGGTTTTAAGGGTTGTGCGTGATTTCTCTCCTATTTTTATACGGCTCTGAAGGACTCTGTGGCGGAACATTTTTTGTGACTTTTTTTGGTATGCTTACTTGCCACTACATCAAGATTTGTAAGTGCAGTGTTAGCACGAGTGGTAGCTGCAGTCTTGTTAATCACTTTCTGTTTTGTTTTACATTTTGAAAGAGGAGGCAAGGTTTCTGTACTGGAAGCTTGTTTTGTTTCGCTTATTGACTGTATTAACTGTTTTGTTTGAACTTTTTGTACACATTCTGCTAGAGGTGGATGCTTATTTTGCAGAGTTTTAGTTTATTTTCGTTTACTTTTGCTTTGCTTTCTACAGAGTTGCTTTTTGGTAGGCATTCTTTGAGGTCTGTTGGAGAAAAAAGAAAGTGCAGTTTGGTATATTGTGCAGTGTATGTGTGCTTTGTGCATGAGTATCATAGTATGATGGTAAGGATCTATGTAGAGGTGTTTCATTGCGCAATGGGCTGCTACATCAGGTTGGGAAGGCTATTCTTGTATTTGTGTGTTACTATACTGGTGTTCAGATTATAATACAAAGTATGGAGCTGGCTGGTGGGAAGCAATGATACTGAATCTAATGTTGCAGGGATAATACAATTGTTTGTTATAGAATAATAGAATTATACATTGTTTGAGTAACAGTTAGAACATTAGGGCAGTATTGCACTTACTTTTTTGGATGGAAATAGTAGGTTTCTTCTGAATTCGCGTGTGTACTTCAGACGCTGCTGCTTTTCAGGGGAGTGGTCTACACTGCAATTGTGAAAGAAAGAAGTTAGTAAATATGCGTGTTAATAGCACTGTTGTTAATGTAGACATGGTTTTCTTTGTTTTTGCAGTAGTAGTGCTTTCTGATAACTGTGCATATCATGTACAGGCACTTTCCTTTGCCTATGTGCACAAAGCACACTTGGCTTCTTAAGGCAGTGTTATTGGATTTTAGGAGATAGAAGAAATTATATTATGCTTTGTTTGCTATTCATACAGGGTAAATGGCAGGAACTGTACGGAAAAGTATGCAATGTATGCATGTGTGAAGGTTTAGGAAATAAAGCAGAAAGACTTGATGGGGTCATCAGTTTATTACTCCGTAGGTGATTACCAAAGTACTGGGAGATTCTGTCGTGCTTGGAGATGGGAGAGTCTGAAATAAATTAAGGGTTTCAAGGAAGGATCTGGTGCTTGTGTGTGTTGCAGACTGGAGGGAAGGGGGGAGATATTGTATGTCTTGCTTTACAACACTGTACATAGTTGTAGATGTTGTGATAGACATGACTGCACCTGTGCATAGTTGAATGCTGTTTTAAATTCTAGAATGGAATGGGCAACCAGCTGGAATAAGAGAGCTGTCTAGATTCGAAGAGCAGTTGTAGAGGCAGTGGTGTTGTTTCAGCTGGGAGCCTTTCAAGTGATATTGGCTATTTGTGTGTATAAATAAAGATGCATGTATTCATCCTGGCTGCGTGTCATTCTATAACACACTAAAAAGACGTTTTCCAAAATTATACTGTTATTTCTCCCATCTTTTAACAGGAAATGACACTTTGTTAGATAGCTGTGTCTATTGTGTCTGACTACTATTATAATCATTTGTAAAAGAAGTTGAAATGATAGAATGTATGTTAAATATGCAGAATGTATAGAAAGGACATTGTATGTACATCCTATGTACTATTATGCATTAAATGCTATTATGGTTGAAATGTGGATAAATAGGTGGCAGTGGTTACACAAATAATAGAATGAATGAAGAAAATAACAGTTTGCACATTGCAGTTAATAATATGGGTAGATACAAATTTGGAAAGCAGACAACTTTGCACGTGACACTTGATCATAGCAGATGGGAGAAATGACAGTAAGCTTGTTTTACAGGTTATACAGGGTAAGTGGCAGTTACTCTGTTTATATGCATTTATACAAGAGATGTACATGTACTGTTCAAAAAATATTCATACCTGTAGTTTGTGTTCATGAATGTGGATGTGCATGAATCTGAAAGTAGAAATGTTAGAGTGTACTAGTAGTTGCTGTTGGTGCTTTGCAGTCACAGCCCAATTGTACTCAGAGTGATCAACAGTACCTCTAAAGTGCTGAATTATGATGATGGAGTTAGATGTAGAGATCTTGGATGTGATTGGTGGATGGTTGTGTGACTGCTTAACAGTACCCAATGAGGGAATGGTGCAGAGAGTGAGGTGGAAAGGGTAGAAGGGCTGCCCCTGTGTTACATACCCCGTGGACAACACAGCTGTCCGTGGACAGGGCATGTCACATCCGGGGCTTCCAAGCATGGAATGGGAGTGTATTTTGGGGATTAGCCAATCAGGTGTTGAGGTTCTGCTTTGTATGAGAGAGGCTGTGTGTAGTGAAGATGGCAGAGGTGGAGAAAGTCAGGGTGTTGGTACTTGGGGATATATTTGTGAATGGTTTGGAGCAGTATGCAAAATGTAGGAATGTGGGAAACAATTTTGATGTAAAAGGAGTGGAGGTGGTGTGGAGTACTGTGCCTGGTTTCAATTTCCAGGCAATGGTAAAAGTTTGTCAAGATATGGCTAGGGTTAACAGTCCACATGTGGTTGTCCTGCACTGTGGTGTGTAAGTGATTTCAGTCTGGCACACACCCAAGTCACGCCCTGCATATAGTGCACAAATTAAACCCTTGTTTATTTTATCTTTATGCTCAATATTCTGAACAATATACCACTTATATCACACCCTTCTCCTCAGACCCCCCAATCACACTGAACCAGGAATCAGGCTAGTTTGCAAAGGTAAAAATGTATTTATGAATTTAGAATATAAATCACAATAAATTTTAATAGGTAACAACAATCACCAATGGGGTGACAGAACACTGAATAATACATTTAATGCACTAGGAATCAAGTACTGAGCACAAAAGCACATGCAGCACAGAAAAGAATACTGTTGTGTTGGTTTGGAACAGATAGCACTATGGTTAGAGGTTCCCCCTGCAACACTCCTCAACCCACCAATAGGCAATTTAAATAGATGTGAGGAGAGAGCAGGTATTCAGGAGTAACACAAATCAAACAGAATATCACTCCCACCTTCCCCTTTTTTAAACACAGGAGAAGAACTGAGTTGACTTTTCAACTGTCAGAATGGCTTTGAAATTGTCTAAGCAAAAACACCAAATGTGGTGAAAATGCTTAAATTATGATACATTTGTATGGGAGCCACTTTGAACAGATGCACACAAACACAAGCAATGATTTAGTCAAACAAAAACATTTGGAATCTCAAAATCAAAGTAGGAAATAATTTAAAGCTAATTCACACGTGTAAAATCTTTCAGAATATCAAATTGCGGCAAACCTTTCCTTGTGTGATTTTTGCTATAACTGCTGTTTAGGGTTCTATTGATAGCTAAGGATGTTAGGTACAAGTAGGAATTGAAATGGTGCTTCTATCATAAACATTGAGGGAGTTATAGAGGTTATAGTAAGAGTCGTTTTTGCAAAATAGGCGCGAGAATGGAAAACAGAAATTCGGGTTAAAAATGACAGATAGGTTTTTTTATACTATGTTAAGGACTGCTAAAAGGAGAATGCCAAACAGGAATTAGTTATTCAAGGCCGCTCATAACCATTCATGCGTGATACTCTAGTTTCTGTTTTGGTTTGGGAATTACTTTTCTTAATCAAATCAATAAGAAGTTAGGGTTTAGTAACACAGATGAGAGAAAAGGCAGCGCAAGGATAGTTCTAGCAATACTATGGTTCTGAATTAAAGAGGGGATCGGTTTGAGATTGAGATCATACAATGCAGATATATTATGGGTCACTGTTCTTCCTATTAATATTTACAGTCCTTTGCAATTAAATTGGACCGTCAGTTCTGGTCATTGGATCGGGTCTATCAAGGAAAGGACAGCACATCAGGTGCAGGTCTGGATCAGCTAGGCCGGTCACCGGATTTGTAGAGGATCTGCCCTCCTTGTTTCTGGGTATTTCAAATCAGCTGGTTAGAGAGTTCACCAGGCAAGCCTTGTGGTAGCAAGCCAGATAGTTTCATGATACTGGTTCAGAAAGCCTTCCCACACCACAGTGCTCCACTGAGTTGTGAGAATAGGTTTGAGGATTTAGGCCTTACTGAAAATCAATAGTTCTCTACTGCTTGGCAATGTTCTGGGCATCTGGATCTGGAAGGATGTTAAAGCTGGATGTAGAATGCTGGAACAAAATGCTTTGCCGGAATAAGGAAAGTGGGTGAATCAGTCAGTCCCTATGTGTTGTCAGCTGTCTCTATTTATCTCTTCAAATGACATCACAAAATGGGTGTATGGGCCGGCTTAACTGATCTTGTTCCAGTGAGCTGGGATTGGATCAGGACCTCATCTCCGCCTTGCATCTGAGTGATTGGATCAAGGCCGGATGATGTCACATTTATGGTTTAGCTTTACAGTCCTTAGAAAACTCCACTCAGCCACTAGTGTCAAAATCATATTTTATCCTAAATACATATTTCTACATTGGTCACATCTACACAAATCGCACACAATGATTCCATATTTTATGGAGCATATGTTCATCAAAATCCCGCAGCTGGGGGATCTTGTTTCACCTTTCTACATAATGTTGTCCTTTTCGCCATGAACACAATTTCCAAATTGTCTGCAATTTTCCACAAATGTGTGCTTTTAACATAGGGATGGTGTGTAAATGTTCACAATTCTAGCATTAACACAGTTCACATAAAACCGCATATATTGCCATTCCTGTCAGGAATATGTCACACAGTTCTACCACCTCTTAAAAGGTGCAGCCAAAAATTAGACTAACAACTCTGTCCTTTTTATATTTTTCACCACTTTAAATAACAAGTTATCAGTCTCTAAAAAATGTTCATTGTTCATTCTTAACAGCAAATGGACCGCCCCTTTGTCTCTCCCTGGACTCCAGTAGTAGCCCCCTCCTTTGGGGAATTCCTACCCGGAGCAGTTTACGACCCTTTCACACATCAGTTTCATGGGCTGGAGGATCTGCCATTATTCATTCTCTTTTTGTACACAAAAGTCTGGCCTAACCCACAATTATCATCTGCCAGTGAGTTTCTGCTGGGGGGATTTCCCTCCCCTTGGGAGAAACCTGTTTCTTTCACTTCTTGCGCTCATCCAAGCTAATGTATTCTTAATTTCTTAAAATCCAGCAAGAAACAAACTGTTGCATCAAATAACATACATACATTACTTTCTTAGCTTTAATTCTGTTTGATCAAAAACACAACTGAGATCTGTATTCCTTTTAGCAACAATCCTTTTATGTTTGCTAATCTGGCAGACTTTTAGTTTAGATACTTTGAAGTTTCATCAGGTGCACATCTGACAGCTTTCATTCACAGGTAGCCCAGTGTACTGCACACAGATTTTGACAGGAGCCATCAGTTTACAGACAATCCAGTTTGTCTGAGGAAATACTTTGCTCTTTACACTTTAGGACTTTGTATATTCACCATTCTTCATTAGATTACATTTAGCACCAAGCAAGATTTTGAATGTTGAAAAGTGTTGTGTATAGGCATTTTGGAGTTTTTAGCAACAAAGCAAATGTCATTTATAGGCACATTTTGGAGTTTCATTTGCAAAGTGCTGCTTCTCTCTCTGCACCCTGTTTGCTGGTCATGGAGCCCACTGGCACATTTTCTGCAGTCTGTGCTCTATCCCACCACATATGCACAGTGGCTGGCCGGTTGTGCATCCATCTTTTTGTACATTTAAACACGTGGTTTTGGCGGTTTTTGACACATACAAGAGTTTTTCCGCGATTGTTGCTGTTCCTTGCACCATAACTATCAGAGTGATGCTGCATAAGGTAGCGGAGTGGGTCAATACATCCCACAGGTGCTTTGGTTTTGGGTTATGTCAGTGCCCCTACTTGGTTGGAGGATCTGCAAAATTTGGTTCAGGCAGTAATGAAACTACTTCCAAATGCCAAGATAATTTTTTCTGGTTTGATACCTATGGCAATATGGGACAATAGTTCTGTTTTTTGTCTTCAGCAAAATGTTTCTAGGTGGTTAATCAACAGAGGCATGTTTGCTTTTATGATTAGAGCTGGCATGTTCTTTTGCAACAATGACAACATTGACTCTGGTAATGTTGATTACTTTAAAGAAGATGGCATGTCTTTATCTTTTAGGGAGATGCCATGCTGCTTTGGAACCTAAGGATTGCTTTGGAGAAGCTAATGTGAAGGTTTTTGGAAGGAAATACGGAAAAAAACAAAAAAATACTAAATAAAAGGTGTTTCTGAAGCGTCTGCAAAATAAACAAAAAAAGGCACTTTTCAGAGCGAACCTCAAAGGTGAAATGGGGCACACAATTTAAATTTTCACTCCCCACTCTCAGATTTTCCGATTTGTCCGTGGACACCGCGGTTGTCCGCGGACCATGCGTATTACATACGGGAATTTTGAGGTTGAGGGGCATGCAAATGAGGCTTAGCAGAGCAAGGGATTGGTCAATAAGTTTTTCTGGGTGTGATGTGTGAGCAGATTTTTTTTTCAGAAAGTCTTTTTCCTGAGAGGAGAGCAGATAGCTATGACTGTGTGTTTCAGAAAGCAGATTGTCTGGATTTTGGGAGATTCATGGATAAATTGGTTGGAGCTGCATGCAGATCTCTGTGGAGGGGCTGTACATCTTGGATTCCCTCATGTGGAAATGCGCAGGCATGGAGTGCGTGGAATGAAGTGTCTGGATTTGGTACCTCTTTTTACTACTTTGGTGACACAGTGTTATCCAGACATTATTATTATTCATTGTGGAGGGAACCGTTTAGGACATGTGTCTGAAATCTCTTTTCAGTTTGCAATGAAAGAAGGACTTGGGAAAGTCACGGACATGTATACAAACTCCAGAGTAATTCTTTCCTGTATTGATCAGAGACAAATGTGGCTGCGTTCTTCTTCATTTGGTCCACAAATGGAGAAAGTGAGGCGCAATGTTAACAAGGCTGTCTGTGCCTTTTTGAGAGATGTTGGTATGTCCTCTTTTCACAAGAAAACATTATGTTTCATAGTATACACATTTTTTGCAGGGATGGAATACATCTTACTTATGCTGGCAATCAGATTTTTCTGCGAAATATACAAATTACATTACAACCCTTTTTGGAATTACAGTAATCCATTTTGCAGTAGGTATTCATTATTTGAAGTTTCCGAATCACAAAAAAATACCACAAAAATGCACTTTTCAGAGCCACTACTTCCTCCTGGAGAAAAGTGCAATGGTTCTGATAGGGAAGCACCCCACAAATTATAATAGTCCGCAGATTTCTAAAAATGCACAGGGCCCTGCAGCATTTCATTGATACTTCTATTTTTGAACTGTGAAAGGCAGCTCTGAAAAGAGCCTTTTCTTATTTTTGTTTTTTAAACATGACACAGAAGGAAAGGAAGGGAAAGGAGGGTAAGGAAGGGACACCAACCACGGGGATAAGAAAGGGCATGTGAAGAGGGGAAGATGTAGGGTGGGCCTTATTCATGTAGGTAGCAGTCCTTCTCATGCTCCTTGACCACAGTCTCGAAAGCACTTCGAAGGTTCTCCCCTCTGCAGAGTGCTGCGTCACAGTACATGCACAATACTGTGACCCTCAAAGGTAAGGATCAACAGCATCAAGTATGGCCTTTGAGGCAGCCAGAGGGATGAACTGTCCCACATGTGTGTCTCTTGTGGTGGCAGGAGCGGAAACTGAGGATACTGCAGGGAACCCATTCTACTACGTTTATTGCAATGTACAACCTTAAGAATAGCCCCACTGTGGAACAACTTTAGGTGTCGCTTCCTTGAGGTAGTACCATAGCTGTACCAACCCGGTTTCCCACGACTCAGCACCAACTTGCACTGATTTCAGGTCACCTTGTTTGCACATGCTTTTGGTACTCCATCAAGAGTTGTAAATAACCTCCTCCCCCAAGATTCACAGTGAGCACTAGTAGTAGGGACTTCCACTACCTCATCCTCTTCATCCTCTTCATTACTCTCCTATCCATCCTCATGCCTGTTCCCCTCTACAGGCCCTTGGGGAGGTGTTAGTGGTGGAGGGGGTGGGGTGGTGCTGAGACAGCAGTAGTACTGGCAACAGCCATGGTTGACATCCAATGCAAAAAAGGAGCAGTCTCTGTCCTGGAAGCCCATAAACAGAATAAGGAGCAGCTCTGTGGTGTGGCCTTTTATAGGGGTGCTGGGGCGTGGTTTGTGGACACCCGCACTGTCCGTGGACTCTTCCATCACCAAGAAAGAGCTCAAAAAGTTCCAAAACGTATGCAGATCACCAGGGACATGGTCTGGGACATGTGCAAAGGTGAACTTTCCCAGGAAAATACCTTGGATCGCTCACAAAAACACTTTTTAGGTGTCCGGGGGTCCGGAAAATGTTCATTACGCTTTGCGCGGGTGTGGTCACATTTTGACAGTGTTCCATTACCCAAACTAATTAAAAGTGCGACACACGTGCGGTGGACAGTTGCGGACAGGCTTGATGTTTGTAGGGGCCTAGGGTGTGATACGCATGCACGCGGGTGTTATACGGACAGTGTTTAGGTCCCTGTACAAAATAAATGTGTGTCACAACTTTGCGGACAGGTGGACGGGCTATGTGTTCTAAGGACATATTCATTCTGGTTGGGGACAATGCGAACAGGGGGAATGTTCTTAGGACACTTTGATTTGCATAGTTACGAACATGCGGATGTCTTTAGTGTCCTTAGGACACCCCCATTTTGGTTAATTTCGAACCGGCGGTCATCTTGTGTGTCCTAAGGACACTTCCATCTTGATTGAGGACAGTGCAAACAGGTATAGTGTCCTTAGGACACCCCCATTTTGGTTAATTCCAGACAGGCAGACATCTTTTGTCTCCCTAGGATACCTCCATTTTCATTGCGAACAGTATGAACAGGTATAGTGCCCTTAAGACACCCCCATTTTGGTTAATTGCGGACACCCTAACTGCCTTTTTAAAAAAAAATAAGACACAGAGGAATATAGTAACAACCCACTTAATATTTTAGTATTGTACAAAAGTATAACAATTATGAAAGAGAGCGGGAAGCAGAAACTGATACAAATACAGAGGAATTAGGGGTTTGTACATGATGGATGGTAGGGGAGGAAGGGATTGAAGTCTCGTAAAGTTTTTGTTGCTGGGGAGTTTTTGGGGATGGTTGGCTGGGACACGGAGAAGGGGTACAGGTACATTTGGCACAGTAATATTTATTTTTTTCTTTTATATGGTCCTCCACAAAGTTTTTTAAAAGAATTAAATTTGACATTAATAGATCCATGTTCTGCTCCATTCGCTTCAGATGTCATGGGTGTCTTAGCAGTGCACAGGGGTGGAGCAAGTTATTGTTGCTTAGCTTGCTACAACTGGGGAATTTCTGGGGTTTTTCAGTTTTACTTTTAATCATAGTATGGATAAGTTGTTGTTAGTGTGAAGTAACTGTAACGTTCCTGCAACAAAAGTTTTTGCACTGAAGTTGCTAGATTGTTCTTAGGGCAACTGAAGCATAATGTCCCTTCACCAATGTTTTTTCACTGAATTTGATAGGTTTTTAGTAGGCCACTGTAACCAGACCCTTCCTTTACCATAGTTTTTTCAGTAAAGGGGATATGTTTGTAGTAGTGCAACTTAACCATAACGTCCCTATACCAATGTATTTTGTTAGTGAATTTCATTGGTTTTTAGTATGGCACTCTAACCGGAATATTGATATACCACACTGTTTTCTGTAAAGATGATAGGTTTTTGGTATTGCAACTGAACCATAACGTCCCGGTAACAACGGGTTGTCACTGATTACCTGGCTGCCTTCATGATGAACTTGTGGAAAGGCCAAAATATCTGGTATATGTATCCATGTGTGCTACCCCTTCCTTTTCCTAATAGTGTTGGTGTATCTTAGCAATTACAGATGTACGTGGTAAGTGTTGGTGAGTGTTTGAGTGGTTTCTCTTTTTGTGTTAACATTGCATGGTGAATCTGAGCCGCACAGTACTGATTGAGATGACTGCAGGTGAGCAATATGGACGTTTCCTAGGGAGACTGCACCGGCCAGGCGTGTGTGTAATCACACAGCAGGTATCCGTAGGACTCCATTATTGGCCACATGGCCCCATCGTCTAAGGTACTTTTAATTAGTTGTGGGAGTGCACGTGTATTCGTTGAAAAGCTATAGCCATGCATAGGCTATCCTCTGTGTGCTGGTAAGACCACCCCTGTTGCCAGCCACACGGATTCATACAGTAGGCTACCGCATTTCAAGTACTCCTGCCGACTATGTTGGTGGCTGTGCAAACCTGCCAATGGATGGCTGCAGCATGCCTGGCTGTATGAGGCCCTGTGGCAAACAAGGAACAGCAAGCTCCTGTGTAACGTGGGCATGTTAAATGTTGCATTAATTTGATTGATGTGCTGCTTGCCTTTCCATGACGCGTGAAACAGACACACCGTCTCTGCACTGAGCACTGTGACGGAAAGTGTCATGGGGTTGCCTGCAGCCGTACAGTTGAAGAAAACATGCAACTGCAGGTGTGACATTTTGTAGTGAGTCTGAAAAATGGCCAAGCTGGTGCAGCTTGGTTACACACATACTAGTGCATTTAAAGGCAAGTAAGCATACAGCAATATCTACAGAGTGCAAACAATGTCAGTGGTGGTTAGAAAAGTACTGTAGTCTTATGGGTCGTGCTGAATAATTATCTTCCTGCTCCACGTAATGAAGCATTGTTGTAAGCATTGTTGTATTTCAGAATGTATGCATCTCTGTGAATGTTAGTCCTATGGCTAATAGCATAGCATGAAGTGGGTGTACTGCAAGTGACAACAAATGAAATGGAAGCACAAGGGACCAGCGGGCAGAGTACTGCCCTTCCAACAATGGAGTAGGGTAATTTAATGTGAAGCATTTTCCACATCTGCTGCAGGGAACAAAAGAAGCACTCATGTAGGGCAGCAGAGCTCTAAAACATCCTTGCAGACCATATGTTGCGCTACAGACCCTTACCAGGCAAAGGGCATTGTATTGTGCATGTACTGCAACACGTTACTCTACAGAGGGAATTTACTTGGAAGTGCATGGGAAGGATCCGTCCGGGAGCATGACAATGACTGGAGCCTATGTAGGTGAGGGCCACCCAATATTTCCCTCTCTCAGCACGTCCCATCCATGCATGTGCTGCCCCATCCGTACCAGGGCTTGCCTGCCGTTCCTTCTGTGGCGTGTGTTAGAAGACCATAATCAATCGAAAGTAACTGAGAAAGGAAAAAAGGGAAATAAAGAAATCTCCTTTCAGTTGGATTTGACAAGAAATTATGTAGGGCGCGGTGCACCCTATATGCTGCACACAATATACGCAAAATAAAGGGAGGCATGGCACTGTGCAAAACACTGTAGTGGAATTGGGTAGAAAGGGGTTTCCTGTAGAAAGAGGTTTCTTTACGTGTTGCAAAGCGTTTTGAAGAGTGTAAGTGCGCAACACTTAATACCAAAATTCTTCCACTACTTTCAAGGGCAGCAAGGCAATTTGGATAGGGCGTGCAGAAATTGGGATGGCAGGAACAGTAAGATGAACATTATTGGTGGGAAAAACTGTGCTGTGAAACGTCATATTTCTGTGTGTGAAGTACGCCATTGGCACATGTCGTAGAAGGGCACAAATAGACTTCTTCACAATGTGCCACACTTTCTCCATTTGAGGACCACATGAAAAATAATGCAGCCACATCAGTGTCTGCATAATGTGATAGAAAGTTATGCAGGAGATCAGAAACAGATGCATGGCCTGGGCAAGTGCATCCTTCATCGCAAATGGCACTGAAACTCGTGTAACATGCTGTGCAATGTTCTCTCCACATGAAGAACAATAATCTCGGCATGTTTGCGCATTACCAAGTATCGCACAGACAAACCAAAATCAGTCACTTCATTGTAAG
Organism: Ambystoma mexicanum; assembly: GCF_040938575.1. Taxonomy (NCBI): domain Eukaryota; kingdom Metazoa; phylum Chordata; class Amphibia; order Caudata; family Ambystomatidae; genus Ambystoma; species Ambystoma mexicanum. The sequence continues at coordinate 863,340,021 of NC_090941.1, forward strand.
TACTCTATAGCAGTACACATCCACATGATAGAATCCACATTGAGCAGCCACTACGCAGTGCTTTCCATTCACTTTCAATCAATGTATTTAGAAGTCCCCTAAAACCCAAACACTGTGGCTCATGAGGCACACAGCCATAACCGCGCCCTCTGCATTTCTGTTGACAAATACACTGTGTACCACAGTCTGGGCATACAAACCACACCCAGAAACCTTATTGACCAATCACATAGCATCTACAGGCCCATTTCTATGGCCGTCATCTGCAAAAGGGGCGTATGTAAAACGTACAACCCCTCAACTATCGTGATATCCACCTACTGTTCATGCTGTGTGCGCACAGGAGTGTGGGAATACATTTCAACCAGGGTAGGGGACGTCGTTAGTTGCGGCTGCTCTGAAAATAGCCTTTTTTGTGTTATTTATTAAAGGTGCTCCCATAGAAACACCTTTTTTTGCAGTTATTACATGTATTTTTGTGTTTTGTACATCACCTCACATTCTTACAATAGTGTCTTCAGTGCAGCCTGTAGATTCTTGGGGGTGGAGGTTATTTACAACACAATATCATTGCCACTGGTCTACAAAGACATGCCATTTGCTTTGAAAAGGTACATATTCCGAGAACCAATGTTCTCATTCTCACAGGAGAACATCCCAGCAGCACTGAAGAAGTCACACATGCTTCTGTTGATGAGACCCCTTCCGTCTTCTGGCTGGAAACAGGCACTCATGTGGGAGCACAGTGGTCTCCATAAATATCTATGAACGCGGTTGCGCGCGGAATAACAGAACGTATCTCTGTTTACTCTTTAGACCGGCACCATACTTTATCACGAGCTGTTTGCTCAATGAAAGGCACTAGCGGGGAGGCTGTGAACTCCACTGGAACTACACACAGAGACTGTCAACCATGGTGGAAACAGTCATCTGTACCGATGGAGGGCCACACAGAGAGCTCTTCTATTCGAACTCAAAGGTGGCAGAACCCCACACCCAGGGTGTTCCGGATGGGTGAGTGAACTTAGTCATTTTCACTGGCAATGCTATGTTAAAGCAAGAGATTCATACTCTTTGACACGTAGTAACACACAGTCACTAGCCTGAATTTAGGAAGGCGCCAAAAAATGAGTAATTGTAACCCCTTTTTTCTGTGTATTGTAGACCCCGTGGCAGTTGGTGGATACAGACAGGCATGACCACGCAACATAAATTTGGAACTCGAGATGTCAACTGGAGTGGCAGAAATCACGATATAGCAGAAGATTGATTTTTTAACAGTGTAATTGTCGTAGACCTGTAATAGCAATGTGGTTATTGTATATAGTGTTCCCCTGAAGAAACTCCCATAGTAACTATTTTGAATGAGAATGAGAAGGAGCAAAACATTTCGGGATCTATAGGAAGTGAATGAGTGAATAAGGTCATTAGAGGTTGTAAAATAACCTTTAATTGTAATTAGAAGATCAAGTGGAGAGCTAATTGGAAACTACCGTTTTTTTGTATACACTACTACTTTATCTACTAGCTGTTTAATAACACAAATGTTCTACAAAACTGTGAACTGCACAAATGAAATGATGGAATAAACTCTTTTTTTATTGATAAAAAAAAGTAGAATTGGTTTGCTGTCTGTAATAGAAATGTATCGAGTACAGGTGTCAGCACGCTTAATGATAAACGGCTGTACACTACTAGATGTTACAATGACGGACACTGGTTATGACACTAAACTACACACGGTTCTACAATGCATGACCTAAAGGAATATTTTGTTTTTTGTATTCTCGTTAGATTTTAGGGGGACTATTCCTTTTGGGTCGTTAAATTACCCTCTAGTTTCCACATGTTATTCGGTCATTGGAATAGTCCCATACTATTCTTGTTGTTATACATGAGAAATTCACCTTGGCAGTGGGAAAGATACGCTTCACTGCTTTCATCAACTTCTTCATTTGATGGTACACACGGGAACAAACCATTGAACCCAAATCGAACATGCCATACTGCACGACCACTCCATGTGCAGTAGATACAGTGGCCACTCATCTACATACTGCAAGCACAGCACTGAAACTGCACACATCGCCACAGCACGACAAAGTCTTCACTCCCTCTGAATCGCAATTGCCCTGAAAACCTTTTTCAACAGCATACTGGAACATATCTTTCACAAAGGCATCACCGACTATCAAGACAGTGCGTCTCTCCATCTCTGCCTGCCACCCTCACTACACAGAGTAATGGAGAAGAATATTGCCACCCTTTCGTGTGACGCACACCCTGAGCACCTGATTGGACAATCCCCACAGTCCTATTGCCGTTGACCAGCACAGTGAAAAGTGCAGAATGTATCATGTGCGCTTCCCCAAGTACCGCAAGGGCTGCCCCTCAGCAAAGCAGGATGAGTCCTTGTTCCTATTGCCGCCCTTTCCTGTGATGCACCCACCCAGAGCACAGGATTGGACAAGCCCCACAGTCCCATTTCCATTGGCCTGCATGGTAGGAAGCGCAAAATGTTGCACGTGCACTTCCCCAAGTACTGTGCGGGCCGCGCCACAGTAAAGCAGGAAAAGTCCTTCTTCCTGTTGCCACCCTTTTCTGTGATGCACACCCTAAGCATCTGCTTGGACAATCCCCACAGTCCCCTTCCCATGGGCGTTATCCTGAAAATCCCAGGATGTGGCTTTCATGCTGCGTGCAGGCATGGGGCAATAACTTGCAACCAGGGTAGGGGGAGTTTGTTGTAAGGGACGGCTCTGAAAAGAGCCTTTTTTTAGATGTAAAGCAGGAGAAGTCCTTCTTCCCTTTCCACTAACTTTTGTCCACCACTTCCTCATTGGGTATGGATAAATAGGCACACACGATTCCACCAATGCCATCCAAAACGTTAAAATCTAACACTGTCAGTTCTGCACAACACTTCATAGGTACCGTTACAAAATCAGCCTGCAAGTGTCCTGTCACTCGAAAGCATGTGCAGTAGAAAGTTCAGTAAAAGATTGCAAGATTTGTGCATCCAAATGGCTCCACATGCGCACCGATCACCATAAAATGGAGGTACAAAAACCTTTTCTGCAGTATTTTTACCACTGTGTTATACGTGCCTCTGCACCCGATATCTGCCACTGAGTGTCCATTACATTCTTTAAAAGCATACTATCTTTTTTTCCCATCCCCTACCATCAAGTGGCACTTCAGGGGTATGTGCTTGCAACGTTTTCATTTACCCATACCATACATTGTAATATCGAAACAGGAGCTCTCTACTTTCCTTCCGGCAATGATACAAAATGTTTTCCCCACAAACACATCTCCTACATAAATCGTAAAGATACGCCACCAAAAGGAGCACTGCATGTATCCTACCGACCTAAAGCAAGTTTCCAAAAAGTCACTGGCTGCACAGCTATGCTTCTGGCTAGGCTGCACTATTGCAGCAAGCTGTTTTTAAATCTGCCTGCTTCTACTATCCGCCTTCTGCAAAGCATCCAGAGGAGGACTGCCCGATTTGGGATGGTATCTCCTCTGCACTGAACTGTATGCAATAGATCCCAGTGGCTGCAAGGAATAAGGTGAAAACCCTCGGGTTAGGCCTAAGGCCATCTGGGCACTGGGACCTCAATACCTTCAACTCTCACTTAATATATATCTCTGTGCTGAAGCTCTTCTCCTCCTCTCCCTGGCTGACTGCCTGGTGTAAACTAATTCTGCACTGGGTACCTGGCGAATCTGTGATGTTGGGCCCATGCCACCCCACCTCCAGGTGAACCCCTGCACTGCCTTTCTAGCAAACCCAGTACTTAGGGACTGATTTATGTATCTCTAACAGTTCCTGCACCACCTGATGTGTGCACCTATCCTTGCACTTGGCACAAGTGGCCTATATTTTTACTTATTGTCATTTCTTCTTTTACCCATGTAATGCACCTTCCATTCGCCCCACTCATGCACTTGGGCAATGTAAGTCACACCTGGCCTAGTAGGTTCATTGTCTCTGTCTCCCCTCTGTTACCCCATCCCTTGTCTCAGTGTGTTTTGCTAAATGTGTGTATAGGTGCTTTACACATGCCATAGCATCCAATTGCACATCATATAATATCATACACAGATTTAATTCATAACAGTAGGCTCTCAATCACTTACCTTGTATGCTGCACCCCACTTACTGCACACATTTAATAAATTATAGCTCATAAACATCACTGCATTCATGATGCGCACTTCAAACAAGTACATACAGTTCATGCATACACCCAGGATGCCTGGCCATTACCTTGCCCACTTCCACCATAGCCCTCTGCACTTCTTTGTACAAAGAGACCTTTGACTACACTTTTTGTATGCACACCACAACCACAAACATCATTGAGGAGTGTCTTTCGCTCCACAGTCCCATTTCCATGGCTCACATCCTGAATATGGCATGATGTGCCACATGTAATCCTGAAAGTACAGCGTAATCCGCAGAGTGTTCGTGTTAGGAAGGGGCTGGGGGAATTAGGAAACAGGGTAGGTGATTGGGTTTGTAGTGGTCCCTCTTGAAAGGTTTGATTTTTTTTTTTGTGCTTTTTACGGGGTTTTTTTACGTGCCTGCAAACCAACTTTTTTGATTTTTCTCTTTGTATGACTTTCTGTTTGCTTCTCATCCTTCATTTGTTACTGAATTAAGGGCAACACTTTGTGTACAGTGTACAAGAAAACGGTACTGCCAGTGGCAGGCAAAGAAATGCCATTTGCATGAAAGCAGTGTATGTTTTGGAAATTGGGTACTGGGTGGACAACATGCCATCAGTGCACATAAATGCAGACATGCTTCTGTTCATAAGACACCTTCCAAGCTGTGGCTGGGGACAAATTACACCGCCATGGTCCCATACTCCTTTTGGGGGAATGGTTGAGAAAATGACCTTGGCAGTGGGAAAAATCTGCATCACTGCAGTCATCAACTTCTTCAGGTGACGGGGCAAACATCATTACGACATGTAACCCAGATGGTGACCTCCATAATGCACCACAACAACTTCACCAGTAAAAATGGAGGCCACATATCTGCAAAGGTGAACCATCCCACCAAAGCTGCACGCATCGAGACTGGCCCAAAAAAGCATCCACTCCTTCCAACACAAAATTAGCAGCAACGCCTCTTTGCACAGCATATCTGTACAGACCATGTACATATTTATCACCCACGATCAGCACTGTGCATCTCTCCATGTCCACCATCCTCATTACACAGACAGTATTGGGAGAAAGTAGTACCGCCCCTGCCTGTGAACCACACCTTTGACACATGATTGCATAATTCCCACAGTTCCAGGCACATGCGCACCATGCTGACAATGGCAAGATGTGGCGCGTGTGCTTTCCCTGCTATAGTGAGGGCTGCACCCCAGTAAAGCAGGGTCAGTCCTTCTCCCATTTCCACTGTTCTTCTTCCAGCACTCCCTCATTGAGGATTGTGAAATATGCACACATGCATGCACCAATCACAGCCAAGAAGTCAGTATTCAACACTATCATTTCTGTACAGCACTCCATATATTCCGGTCAACGCTCCGAGTACATGTCGCGTCTGTTTCCAAAGCACCTTTCGTACAAAGGTGTGGGAAAAAACCCACACTTTCAGCATTAAAAATCTTCCAGAGCGGCACCCATCACGTCTTTGTCCAAGCACAGACAACTCTACTGCTTACCGACACCCATCACGGCGTAATGGAGCCATGCATGAGGACATGTGGCCATAAACCACAATCCACAAACGTAAAATAGCCAGCAGCGCATCTACCCAACCCCAGCACCATAACACAGCGATGCATGGAAACATGTCACAGTTAGCAGATTCCACAAACATACCACTGCCTCTTCCATGCACAAAGTATTACGTCACTGGCAACCAAACTGCACAATCCTCACAACACTGGGCCTACTCCAGGAAGCTACACAAACCAGAATGCCCAAGCACATCAAATCTTCACTTCAACCCTACCCTCTTGTATACTGACAGTGTTGCACCACTGGGCACACTGCAAGACTTTTCACATCACAATCTCCAGCCATACACCGAAAACCATAGGATGTTCCAACAATGACCGCACCCATGGAACCAGCAATGTATACATGCCAGCGCACTTCTGACGCTCTATGAAGAGTAAAATGTGTTCCGCAACCATTCTGTAAAGGGGACCACCCTCTGAGAGATGCAGTCAAAACTGTATTGCTGCAGTGTCTGTGGTGAAGACCTTGGCTTTCTGGTTCATGGTCTACGGCCTGCGGCCTTTGGCTATGCGCCCAATAGTCTAGGTCTTGGACACACCCACTGCAATGTAATGCAGCCATGCATGGCAACATGTCATCAAGTACCACAATCCACACACATACCACAGCCACCGACACTCCTGCCCAAGCTCTAAACCGCCATACGGCAATGCAATGAAAGATTCACCTGCTACCAGAATCTGCAAACTTAACACAGCCTCCGGCAACCCTACCCACTTTTATGATGGTTTTACTGCAAACCCAACAACCAACAGTATTTGAATGTCAGCTGACTTCTAGTGCTCTATCAAGTGTACAATGTGCTCCACAACCATTCTGTAAAGGTGAGGGGTCTGTGACAAATACATTGTGAACTGCATTGCTGCGGTGGGTGTGGGCAAGGCCTAGACTATTGGTTGCATGGCCTACGGCCTTTGGCCATGCACCCAATAGTGTAGGCCTTGCTCACACCCACCGCAACAAATAAGCAGGCATGCATACCATCACATGCTCACATACTACACTGCACACACGTACCACAGCCACTTCCACTACTACCAAACCTCCACACCATAATACAACTATTCATGAAAACATCACAGAGCCTCCGGCACCCATACCCACTTTCATACACATAGTACATCTCGCAGCTCTCTATCCAGTACAGAAAAACAATATGTCATACTGCAGTACAGAAGTCACCACTCTGCGCAATCGACACTACGCAATCCGATGTGATATACAGTTTAGTCCGTCTCCACGTCTATGCACACACTAATGAAGAATTGTGCCCACTTCACACATTGCAGTACCCATGTAGACAGAAGGTGCACTTCATCCCTACCCTCTTCAACACAGTCAGTATTGCAACACTGCACTCAGTGGACTCACTGCACAAATGTTCTCTCCAGTAGCTGCAGCCATGGATTATACACTGTAGGATGTGCTAAGAAGCACCACACCCATGCAATGAACCATCAATGCAATGCTAACATACCACACACAGAAGACAACAATGTCAAACCTAATTCCAACCATGGCATGCTGCAAGGTCTCCATCTATGCAACACACCAGAGTACACACTATCTTATAATGTGCTTGTCATGTGCAATGCACTCCCCTTCTGCAAATGAGCTCCCACCAGTCACCACAGAAATAAGTCTCTGCACCAGCTATTGTGCCATAATGAAGCCTGCTTGCATGCAGCACACATGGGAGGCGGCTGTTCAGAGACCCGAGAATCGGTGCTGTATGAAAGGACACTGCAGACACATCAACGTCTTTGCCCACCTATTGACATATCTCAGATATTTCACTTCTCATTCCCCTACCCTTTCCATCCCTGCTTCTCACCACCACATGGCATAATATATGTTTTGCAATGCACTCCCTATCTGCTATTCAGGTACCATCAGTCAGCACGGTAAGAGGTTGCAGCACAAGCTATCGTACCGTAGCGAAGGGTTCCTGCATTCACCATGCATAGTTTGGGCCTGCTCAGGGACCGGCGAGGTGGCGCAGTATGCATGGATACTGCAGGCACCCCACCATCTTCGTCCACCTAATAATCACATATCTCTGATGAACCACTTCTCTCAACCCCACCCTTTCCATCCCCTCTTCCCACCACCACATGCCGTACATTATGTTTGTCAGTCCCTTTCGGCGGCGCACTGTCCTCTGATACACCATGGCGGCATTTCCCAAAAACTTTGACTCCCAGCCCGCTTCTCTCCAGCCAATATATTCAGTAAAAAAACTTTGTTAAAGGGACATTATGGTTAAGTTGCACTACTAAAAACCTATGAAATTCAGTGAAAAAAATGTGGCTAAAGGGACGTTATGGTTCCAAGTAAAGCCAAAAAAACCTGAAATTCGGCAGTTATGGTAAGCTAACCAACCATAACTCATGCCACCACCGTGCACTGCTAAGCCTAACACCCAGGGCATCAAAGATGATATCACGAATGTCATTGATGACATCACTGATGACAGTGCATGTGCATTTACTTTTCATGAAAAGTCTGTTCAAGGGATTCTTATTGAATGTTAATAAAAAAGTGTCAAGGATCATTGGAATAAATATCATGAGGTACGTAGTGCTTTCAGCAATGCATTAATCCAAAGAGCATTCTATTATTAAGTTTTTTCCAGTATACTAAGATACATGTGTAGAACCATATGTATAGTGTGCAGCAGACATAATGGAGTTGAGTAAGAAAGTGTTTATATCCTTACTGATCATCTTCATACATAGAAAGCATTGCTGTCTTCCAAGTCTGTGTTTCCCCTATGTATATGTTTCATATGCTGTGAGTGAACCCAAAGTGAATTACTGTAAGAACATATTTGAAGTATAAGTCTACAAATATAGTACCTTTTGAATGTTTAGTTCCTGACTGTTACTGGCCTAGATATATCAGTAAAGGAAAAAAGAGGGAGCCAGAGATGTGATGTCATCAGTGATGTCATCAATGACATTTGTGATGCCATTTTTGATGTCCTGGGTGTTAGACTTAGCAGTACATGGTGGTGGCACAAGTTATGGTTGCTTAGCTTACCATATCTGGCAAATTTCAGGTGTTTTTCAGTTTTACCTGGAACCATAACGTCCCTTTAACAAAGTCTTTTTACTGAATTTCATAGATTTTTAGTAGCGCACCTTAACCATAACGTTCTTGTAACAAAGTTTTTTTCACTGAATATAGATATACAAATAACAGAAATGTCTAGTACTTTGGAATGGCTGGAAGAACATTTTCCTCAGGATGAAATGAGTGAAAACAGTGATACGAATGGTATACACTACACTTCTCACACCATACAGACATTAAAAATAATACAGAAACAGAGACCATAGAAAATCATCTACAGCGAATAGAGCAAAAAATGGATCTAGTGGAATAGTGCACCAGAAATATTATTGTACCAAGGGTTCGGGCATATGTTTCTAAGATTACTTTGATCGATCGTACAAACATTTCCTATGCACCTTACCGTAGTTTTCCTCTTTTTTACACTTGCAAAATCAGGCAGCAGGGCGCAGCCATCTTGTGATAATCTTATCCGTTGCTGAATCACCCAAGCTACACTGCCCTGGCAGCACTAATTCATATGCCCCACCCCTGAGGCTGACATCACCAAACCTAGTGATATTCTCCGCCTATCTCCAAGACATTACTGGATACCGTAGCCAAACTCACCCAGTCATCACCTACGTCATAACTTTAGTTGATGCAGAATCCGGAATATCAACACACATCATCACAAAACACAGCACATCCCAATTTTAAATATAAAACCATACTTTTAAAGGAAATAGAAAAACTGTACAATTTTTAAAGTACTTTTATTCCACAATAAAAGCTCTGAGAACATCCACCGATTGCCACATTCAAGCAAATGGGTAATTTTTGTCTTCAATCTCGATCCACAAATGTTTATCGTGAGGCACGCGGTGCTCCTTTTGGGTATAAAAAGCGCATTGGACACACTGTGAATTGCAAGGTGTTGGCATGAGCTTGGCACAAAGCCACTGTAAATGATGTGAGGTTGCTCCTTATCACTGGTACCGCGTAAGGGTATATCGGCCAGTGGTGATCGTCCCAAAAAACAGTCACTCCGATCCAGCCATTCACGTGTTTCTGCAGCTGCCAGTTGAAAAACCTGTCAGTTGGTATCTGCAATCTATGACAATCACAGAAAGGCAGGATGTAGCTGTTTAAAAATGATAATAGAAATATGTCTCAGTAGCCGATCTTTAGTGCAGTTTATTATTTTACCTATTAATTCGGCCCTGTATTAAAACTAATGATGAATACAGACGTGAACAAATGGGAACACAGAGAAAACAACGTGGAAAGTAGTGTTCAATTTACTTCAAAGCTTAGTGCTATGCAGTATGTTCAGCTTGAAATAGGATGCGGAGGCTGACGCTACAATTCGAAGAAAACATAGATGGAATTTTAAATATTAGTCTTGAATTAGGCATTTGTGGAACCTGGTGGAACCCACTAGTGGAGTACACGCATCTCGATCCTGAACTGTCCATGTACCTGAGACAAAGGGAAGTACACACACAAATTGTATTTGCGTGTCATTGCAATTTGACACAAACAACAACCGACTACAATATAAGGTAGCAATAATGGTCGACGAATGATAAGTTGACTCGTTGGTCTATAAAATCATCAAAAGTAAAACGTACATAATATTTGGCATTTCCATTCTCTCGGCATAACACAGAGACTCCGTTCGGGTCCATGTATGTTCATAAAATGAAATTACATGTTACTTTGTCCAGTTTTGGAATGGGGAACCTTATCATATTTAACAGTGTTACATCCCTCCCTTCTTTCATTCCTTTTCCAAACCTCCTTTTCTTTCAAGGTCAAAAAACAATTGAACCTTATACTGTGTACAATACGTGGGTTTGCTCACCTTGAAAGTGAAAATTCAACGGCGCTGACCTTCACTCAAAATGGGAGGCAACAGCCTTTCACACCATACTGGCATTAGAAATATTTTTTTAAAAGATATCAATTATTTGCTACCATTCACCAATGCGGGTACCATTTCTATGCATTTACTTTGTTCCACTGGAGAACTTCACAAAACCCCCAAGAAACTCCCACAGGCAAGCTAAACAACCTGTCAGGTCAATCAATCGGCTCTTAACACGGCAAATCACGTAAATATTCTTTGCAAGGAGTAAGTCTTGCACTGTGAGATGTATTGACCCACTTTTGCTCTGCTATGCTGCATCACTCTGTTATGGTGGTGCCAGAAACAGCAAAATGGCTGCAAAACCCCTGTGTGGCCAAAACCCCGGAAAATCGCATTTTTAAATGCACAAAAAGATGGCTGCCCAATCTGCCACGCATGTTGTCAGTGGTGGAACAGAACTCTCACTACTGAAATGTGTCACTGGGCTTCACAACAATTGAAAGTGGAATACAGAAGTAAAAAAACAGAGCTTTGCTAAATGAAACTCCAACTATTGCTGTAAATCACCTTTCTTTGCTGCTGAAACTTCAGAATGCAGGTACAGAACACCTTCCAAATATTCAAAATTCTCATTGGGTGCTACAATTCACTTAGTTTAAGGAATGAGTTTGGACTTACAAGGTCCTGAAAATCTAAGAGCAAAAAGAGATCTCCACAGCAAAAGTGGCCTGCCTGTGGATCTGTAAAAAAATCTCTGTGCAGCAGAGGGCTACCTGTGATGACAGCTGTCAGGGGCCTTCCTGGTTAAACTTTTAAATGTTATAACTGAAAGTCAAATGTATGCAATATAAGTGGCCTGTTACTGATAGTAACCCATATTGTAGTTGTTTTTGATCCCATAGTTTTCAAATCTTGAATGAGAATTATTATTATTTGATGCAACAAGTTTGTTTTATGCTAAAGTATAGCCAAAAGAATGTAACAATTAAATTAATCCTGGCTGGAGGATGTAATTATAACCAGGGGGAGGGCATTCCTCTCAGCAGATGCTGGCTGAACTGTGCTAATTACAGGCTAGGTCAGACTATTGTCTCCAGCCCAGGAATAAACAATGGACATCCTCCAACCCAGGATATTGAAGGTGTGAAAAGTCGTAAAACTGCTGCAGCCCAGGAAACTCCTGGCTAACAGAAGAAAATTCCAAAGGCGGGGGCTACCACATGCTTCAAGGAGTGACACATACTGACCATTTGGTGTTAACAGGATATCTAATGGACATTTTTAGACAGTGTATAACTTATTATCACAAGGGGTGCAAAATCTGAAAATGGCAGATTAATTAACCTAATTTTTAGCAATACCTTTGAAAACTTAGCACAACCGTGTAGCTTATTCTGAACAGGAATGGCAATAAATGTGGGTTTATGGGGACTGTATTTCAGCTAGAATTCTGAAACTTTATACACATAGTCCCATGGTAAACATGCCTATTTGTGGAAATTTACAGAAATATTGGAACCTGTTCTCATTACAAAATTGACAAAATTCTACAGAAATGTGAAACAAAGTCGCAGAGCTGTGGGATTTTGAGGAGCAGATACTCCATAAAATATGCAATCTGTGTATGTGATTTTTATAGAGGTTAAACATGTGTACATATGTATTTTGCCAAAAATAGACTTTGTGTTCCAGTGGCTAGGGGTGGATTCTCAGCATCAAAAAATTATACCATAAAGACGACACTCTGTTTCTCTCCTTCTATCAAGGCAGAGAGTGGACTCTGACTCAATCACCTTTCACAGGGGCAAGCTTAGCTAAACTGGCCCAATACTCCCCTTTCATGATGTCATCTGGCATAATATATAGGGACAACTGACAACACATAGGGACTTTACAACTTTTCTATCTCCTGACTGCTGGCGGAGTGCTCTGCTGCTGAAATCTACATCTTCCTTTTTCAAGACTCCAGAAACTTGGCAAAGCAAAGGCCTATGCATAGCTGAACGATTCACAGCTAGGCCTCAAATTCTAGAAAAGAATCTCAATAGCCTAGGGGAAGCATCATAATACAGCCGGGCATGCTGTTAATGCTTGCCTGATGAATTGAAATATCCTCAGAACCAAGAAGGGCAGATCCTGTGCAGTCCTGTGCCGTGCTGTGACCAGAGAGCCTTGTTGACCCTGTCTAGTCCGATGTGCCTAGCTGTCAGTCCCTGATAGATCCAATTCAATGGTCCAGAATTTTGACAGTCCAAAATCTTAAATCCATTTGTTTGTGAGTATTAACAGGAAGCTAGAAACTGTTGATTACTGTGCATTATCTTGTTCCCTCCTAATCGCTGAAGTATCCTTACTTCCATAATCAGTAACATTGTCTAAATCCATAGTGAAATCTTATTCTGTCTATCAGTAATAGCATCCTTGTCCTAGTCATTTTGTCAACTTTGATCTATGAATTTCATTCGAGTGACCAGCCTAGCGCTCCAGGGTGGACATCAAGGAACCAGGATTGAGTCGCAAATCACTACTGACTCTTACGGTGTGCCGTCCTGGTGGCTTAGCATGGATGCTCTAGTCCATAGTCAATATTTTTCTGATTTTAAAACTGAAGTCTCTGTCCAAATTCTCACTCCTATTTTACAAAAACAACCATTACTAAAACCTCTATAACTCCCTCAGTTTGTATGATAGAAATGAAATTTCAACTCCTACGTGTACCTAACAGCCATAGCTATTCACAGAACACAGTGCGATTTTACCATTATAGCAGAAATCGCGCAAGGAAAAGTTTGCCACGATTTTAAAAATCTGAAAGGTTTACACATTTAAAATAGCTTTAAAATGCTTCCAACTTGGAATTTAAGATTTCAAATGTTTTCTGATGACTAAATCATTGCTTATGCTTGTGTGCAACTGTTCCAAGCGGCTCCCATAGGAATTTATGACAATTTCAGTATTTTTGATCATATTTGGTGTTTTTGCCCAGTCAATTCTAAAGATAATTTAAAAGCCATGCTGACAGCTGAAAAGTCAATTCCGTTCTTCTCTTGCGTTAGCTGGGGGGAAAGTGGGAATAAGATTCTGTGTGATGTGCGCTATTCCTGAATACCTGCTCTCTCCTCCCATCTCTTTACATTGCCTATTGTGGGGGTTGAGGGGCGTTGCAGGGGAACCTCTACCCATAGTGCTATCTGATCTGAACCAACACAAAAGTATTATTTTCTGTGCTGCATCTGTTTTGCTCATTACTTATTCCTAGTGTATTAAAGATATTCTTCAGTGTTCTGTCACCCCATTGGTGATTGTTGTTTACCCATTAACATAAATTGTGATCAAATTTCCAATACATAAATAAATACGTACCTTTGCAATCTAGCCTGATTCCTGGTTCACTGTGACCGGGGGGTTTCAGGAAAAGGGTGTGATATGAGTGGTAGATCGTTCAGAATGTTGAACTTATAGACAAAAATAAATAAGGGTTTCAGTTGTGCACTACATTCTGGGCTTTGACTTGGGTGTGTGCCGGATTGAAATCACTTACAGCTTGGGGGCTTGTCCGGGATCCTGAATTAGACATACCACTTGTGACAGTCTAACACAGCGTGCTAACTGACGGGGTAAATGCACCTTGTTGGGTTACCATACTGTGATACACTGTACAAGCACCCCTCAAAAGAAATACTCAAAGGAGTTTGGCCTGTTTGCAAAAGTAAAGTAAAGGGAACACCCACTGCACAATTTGTTTGTCAGGGGTGAATGGCTAGAACAGGACGAACAGGTATGGCTGCAGGGAATAAAACAGTAACTGGACGATTTATGGAATTAATGTGCGCTGAAATTTTCAGTGCAAGCGTGCGAAAGCGTGCGAATCGCAGTGCCAGTGCGGACATCGCAGCGAAACTCACGCACAGCGATACATGGTAGTCCGTGCACATGTAAATCCCAGGATGTGCGCCAAAATTCTGCGTGGCGCACGCTGGCGCACACGTCTCCAAACAGCGTGCGCCATGCACACAGCGAAATCGCACATAGCGCGGCACACACAACAAAAGTAGGAGGAACAGAGGGCGTGACACGCTGAATGGGGAACAATGTGTGAAAATGTGGGCGTCACGGGGGAAGTACAGGAGGCAAATGCACAGAACGCCCACACGCACGTTCAAAACACGTATTCATGGACTCGAACGGGGCTAACGCGTGCGCCAAAAAAGACGCGCTAATCCTGAAACACGTACGCCAGCAGAAAGCAGGCGTACGTGGACCCGCGCAGCATACAAATGCGCGCAAACAACAAACAAGCTCAGACACCAGGATGAATATACCGTTCCTAGCAGTAGTGGTTGTGGGATACCGCAGGAGGAGGAGGAGGATAGACAAGCCCAGAATTTTCACACCCAGAACCAGCCTTTTTGGGATGCCTGATGACCAGGTGTATGGGAGGTACAGGTTTCCACCTCACATAAT
Organism: Ambystoma mexicanum; assembly: GCF_040938575.1. Taxonomy (NCBI): domain Eukaryota; kingdom Metazoa; phylum Chordata; class Amphibia; order Caudata; family Ambystomatidae; genus Ambystoma; species Ambystoma mexicanum. The sequence continues at coordinate 863,355,190 of NC_090941.1, forward strand.
ACTCGTCCTGGTGAGTGAGTGGGAGGATAACCTCACATCACCCACCCTGTGCTCCCAAGCACTCAGCCCCCTGGAGAAGGTCCTCAATGTACTGCACTTCTTGGCCACTGGATCCTTTCAGCGGACAAGTGCTATAGTGGGGGGGTGTCACAGGCCACGCAGTCACGCTGCCTACACCAGGTCTTGGTCATCATGACTGCACGCCCATCAGTCCGCAGGCACATATACCTGCCCAGAACACATGCAGAAAGGCAGGGTGACGTCCAGGATTTCGACGGGGTGGCACAATTCCCCAAAGTCCTAGGTGCCATTGATTGCACCCATGTGGCTCTACCTCCCCCCAGGGCATCAGAGCACATCTATAGAAACCACAAGCACTGGCATTCCATCAACGTCCAGGTAGTATGTGATGCCAAAGGAATCATCACCTCAGTATATGCCAACTATCCAGTGTCCACCCACGACAGTTTTATTTACAGAATGTCAACCCTAAACCGGGACCTAGACGCTGGGCGGAATGGCGATACATGGCTGCTCGGTGAGTATAAATGCCACAGCACATGCATGCATGTCAGATACTGAGTAATCTGACAACCGCACTAATGATACCCATTACCACCTCCCCAGGGGACAGTGCCTACCCTCTGAGCACCCACATGATGACGCCAATTTGGAACCCCACCATGCCACCCCAGGTAAGATACAAAACAGCCCACATTGCAACCCGGGGCATAGTGGAGCGCACATTCGGAGTGCTCAAGTCACGCTTTCGCTCCCTTGACCGTTCTGGCGGGCAGCTGTTATACGCTCCCCCAGTCGTGTGCAGGATCATAGTGGCAGCATGTGTCCTGCACAATGTTGCAACATTCCGGGCCCTGCCCGTGGACATGGTGGTGCCCCCACATCCCCAACCACATGCACGCCCGATGCGCATGGGAGGGGAAAGGGCACAGGGTGAGGCAGCCCATACGCAGCTGGTGGCTAATTACTTCACCTAAAATCACACCCTTGTGGAGTGCACACAGCCCTGGCACATACCATCTGACAATCAATGATGATGACATAAGGGACAGTCAACTGTCACAACCATACCAGCCTGAGATTGGTCACCTGGAAGTGTTACATTGTGTGCATCCCTACCTACACATACACCACCAATGCTGTGTCTTCAAAAGACACACTTCTATGCTGCTAAATTCATTACCCCCTTGCAAAATACAACATGACAACAGTGTCATGTCACCCAACCCCTCCCCAGCACCGCCACCCAGCACATCATGGCATGTCATGCTATGTGAGAGAAAACAAAGCAATCCCCAAAACATGACACAAGTGTCACAAAGTACAGTGTCCCTAATGGAAACTGGCCACACAAAATATGCCCCCAGTAATGTAGAACTAACAACACACATGACCAAATACTTACCAACAATACAATGCAGCTACACAACCTCAGACATTGCATAAACATGACAGTACTAAGTTAAAGTAGTGGTAGTCTTACAACCTGATTATGGCAGCACATCGACCACTTCCAACTGTACAGTGCTGCTGCCACGCAAATGTGTAAGTGCACTGCTTACAACATGAACTCCATCTCCAAAGTAGACGGCCTTGTGAAGACATGAGGAATGAACCTGCAATTTAGGAGGAAGACATGGATGCACAAGCACATATCAATACACCATGCAGTGTACAATACAACAACAATATCCACTAGGAATGTATACACAGTATTAACTACAGACTGCCCACATAGCTCATGGGAGTCCAACGTCACTGTGTAAGTCACTGTCACTTGGGCACACCCTTTGCAAGCCCATGGAAACGGGAAGCAGGAGGGGTGTGTGTCTCACGAACCCAAGCATCTAACCCAAACACAGGACAAGCCTGCATGTGCCCAGCCGAACACAGTGGATGCCCACGGGAGCCACACAAGTCAACACATTGTAAAAAAAAAAATCAAAAATCAAAAATCAAAAATGGCCATGTCGGGGACAGGGGGGGCACCCAGGAGGTCCGAGTACAGGGTGCGCACCAACAGCCACCTGTGTGGATGTTGGGAAAAAAAACACCTCCATGGGCTCATGGCCTGCACGGCTATGCCAATGTGGGAGAACTGCTGCTGTCGCTCACATCACCCTCTGCTGCTGCCACAGGAGGTGGTGGTGCTATGGGAGGCAGCCCACGTAAAGCCCTGGTATGGTCCTCCATGGCAGCAAGCATGCAGGTGTGGAAGGTCTCTTTCTGGAGGATTATAGTCCAGAGATCCCCATGCACCACCTGACATGATGCCCGGATCTCCTCCCGAGTTGCCTGCATCTCAGCTGAGAGTGAACGTGTGAGCCGCTCCAGCTGCTATTCTGTCCTCAAGTTAGTGGAAGCCTCAAGGTGAACAAGAGTCTCCCTGAGGTGATGGAGTTCTACCCTCAGGGCTTCCCTGTGGTCCTGGGACTCTGTTGATAGCTGGAGATGGCAACCCCAGAGGCAGGAGTGGGTGGGCAACTGGGTCCTGGGGCTGGGCTGTGGAGTGATGGAATCCCAGTCAGGAGTCTTCGGTTCCAGCAGGGGTGGTCACAGCAACTACACCCCTGGCTGCCATGCAGGCAGCAAATAGCAGGGCACGTGGGCATCAGGCAGTCAGGCAGCAGCAGATGGCAGGTGGGAGCATGCTCGGGGGTCTGGGGGGCAGTAATTCGGCCTTCTGGGCAGGAGCGTGGTCTTCTGTGTGTTTTCGCGTGGCCAGCTTGATACGGAGTGATTTGGCACTTGAAAAAATTGCAGGTCAGCGTGTAATTCGAGGAAAGGGCCTTAGTGCGTAAGCTCGTCAGCACACGCACGCAATTTCATTGGACCAAAGGCCCTTAGCGCTTAAGCGCGTAAGTTACATTATGCGCGCGGGCGTTTCCCTCATAGCACGTGATGACAGAGCACACGTGAAAAAACTGCACGTGTCATCGCGTGTAATTGGAGGAAAGCGCCCACACAACACCATCTGGCAGCACTGGCAACCCCCAGCCAGAGAGGCAGAGGGCCACCAGCTTCACTGCCACCGAAGTTGGTGTCCTGGTGGAGCAAGTCCTGGGGCAGTATGATGCCCTCTTTGGAAGTTTGCGCGCGGACAATGAAGGACGGACCAGGATCTGAATGGACATCGTGACTGCCATCAACGCGGAGGGGGTGGCAGTCCGCGACTTACATCATGTCAAGAAGCCCTGGGAGGACTTCTGGTCCAGGACCCTCAACAAGGCCCGGCGCCTCGCTAAGGTAGTGGATGCACCCCCGTAATACACGTACCCTGCTCCAATCGCGTGTGAAACTTCACGCGAACCCAAGTTATACACGTACCCCACTCGCACTGGCCCTTTTGCGTGTGAAACTTCATGCGAACCCCAGTAATAAACGTTCCCCGCTTGGCGTTTGCTGTTTTGCAGCCCTGTAAACTGGTCCAGAGTTAGCGCAGCCCTTTGCGCTGGATTGGGGATTTTGATGGCTTTTCCTTGCGCGAGGGCATTCTTGGGGGCGTAACTGGTGCTGCTGCAGGGTCGCTGCGCCACTCTGCGCCACGGCAGGTTTTGGAGTCTAAAATCCATGAATACGCTAAGTGCAGAAATCGATTTTAGCGCACGCGGCTGGCGCAGACATTCGCACGCACTCACTGTGCGCCAAACGCGTGCGCCACTTGTGCGCAAAATTCTATGAATTACCCTGTAAGTCACTGAAATCAACCTTAATATCTGGCAGGACAAGGGACCATTACATCAAGCACTTAGCAAATTATATATGACCCCTAAAATAAATGAGGAACAGTGCACAATTGCCAAAATATAAGCCTACATGTACCTCCCCATAGGGGTATTATAGGCAATATATGCAGACCATGTAGATTTCACAAAGAGGCAAGGGGAAGCACTGCAGTAAATCCAGAGCAATCTGGACTCTGCAGAGCAAAGGCTCCAGGATAGCAAGGAACCTTAAACAGAGGCTAGGCAGTATGCCACCAAACTCCAAGAACTGACGCTCTGTAAAGGATTGGAGGGGGGTGTCTGTACTTCTGCTCTCTATATGGTAGAGGAGAGGCACAGAGGAACCCAGCCAAGATTCTCTATTGTGGTAGCAATGGACAAGCAATCAAGGCCTAGCTTCTCGGGAGGTGATGCAGGCTGGTTCTTAAGTACAGTGTAGTCCCCAAGCACCCACAAAGGAATGTCCATACACTGTATCAGTTAAAACACAGTCTTTATATAATTAATATTCAAGGTTATGTACACTATCACGATAACTAACTTTGTGCTCCGAAAATCAACAATGGTAAATATATACAGTTCTACAGTGGTACCACAACTATTATCAGATCTCATTAAAGTGCATCAACTATACTGTCAAAATGTCACACAGATCAATAAAGAGGAAACCAGCTGTAGAGAGAGGAAGAAAAGCAAGATGGTTGAACAATTGGCAGAATACTGGTCACTACTGTTAAACACATCTCCGTGTGGAGATCCCCCCACCTGGGCAACCTGTAGAATAAAGATACAAGCCCAGTCCATATATTGTTCACACTAGACTTCCCAATAGTTCTGCAACCCCAAAGAACCTGGAGTTGTGGGTTCCTCGGTGGGGAATCGACGGCCCTTCTTGTGTGCCCTCCCTTTAAGGCAGAAGTCACAGGTCGTCGAACGTCCAACGGAGAACAGGGTGAGCTAAGATGGTGAAGTGGCAGCTTCGCTCCTAGCGGTGCTTGTTGACGGGGAAGTATAAACGTCCTGCAAGGAAGAGGAGTGCGGGGCACCTCTGTGTCGATAGTTCTGGACCGCAAAGAGTTTGAAGAACTGGGGCCCAGCAAGGGTGTCTGTGGTCTTTGTGAGAGAAGTACATTTTTGGCATCACAAACAGGATATACGTGATGAGTTGTTCCGTGCATCCAAGAATCTGTTGAAATGTAAATAGGATTTGGTTGTCATGTAAGTGAAGTTTTTGAATAGTGAAGTTTTTTTCTCTTCGCTAACTGTTTGAGTGCCTGTGGGAGTGATTGTAGTGTGGAGAAGAAAATATATAGGTTCAACGAGGCTTTGCTTTGTAATTGCATGCTTGCAACAAGTTCCAGTAGAACGTGGCAAAGAATGTGCAGCATTAGGTAGGCGAGGTTGGGTTCTTTTGCATGCTTATAGGAAAATACATCAGATGAAGGTGGATATGAAAAATGAGGTTTTGCGATTAGAAAGAGAGCTAGCTGCAGAACGGCAGACTGCGTTAATGCAGCAGATTCAAATGAAATTGTTTAAAGATAAGGCTGACACATATCAGGCGGTGGCAGAGAAGGCAGCAGTCAGAGTAGCTCGATATAAGTATAGGAAAAGACGGGGAGGGGTCAACAAAAGAAAGGTGGCAACTGTAATCGCTACCGCTGGCGTAGACTGGGATCCGGACAAGTGGGATGGTGATATCTTTGATTTGACCAGTCTAGAAAGTAGTTCCGCAGAGGAGTCTGACCCCAAACCAGAGGCGAAAAAGAAAACAGTGGTGGCGAAGCCAGTTAGAAGGCAGCGAGCCGAACCACACCTGCAGAATCCTGGTGGTGGTATGGTGGATTTAACCACTTTTGAAGATTACACACAACAAGAGGTTGGGGAAATTATTACCCGTTTGAGGCAAAAATCAGGGGAAGCTTTATTGACGTGGATGGTGAGATTGCTAGATGGGGGTGCTGCAAGGTTGTTGGTAGATTCTACTGATTTACCACGTTTTTTACCCCTGTCAATTGACACCAATGTACAGGAGGTCTTAAGAACAGGTCCACCCCCTGACACAAATGGTCAAGATACGCAGGTGTCTTTGTTGCACCTGATAGCCCAAGCATGTAACCGTAAATACACTATTACCACAGATTGGCCCAGTGAAGAAACAAAGTGGTATACGTTGAGAGAAGCAATTCAAAAAGTCAGAGAGCATGCTATGAAAGAGGCAATTCACATAGATGCTCCTGATCACATGGGAGCCATGCCGCTCTCAGTTTCAACGCAAAACATGGTGATTAGAACTGCGCCACCCGCATACAAAAGTGTCATAATGACTTTGCTCGTAGGCATGACGGGCAAGGCTACTGATGAGGTAGCAGATGCCATTCGGCAACTTGCAGATTTGGGAGAGTGGGATAAGAGCGATACCAAGCCACGGGAGAGAGAGGGGCGAAGTGAGAGAAGAACTGAAGGCAGGCGGCAAGAAAGCAGAGACACCCGAGTGTCCCGAAAAGACATGTTTTTGGCTTGGTTAAAAGATGGTGTGCCACATGGAGAAATTGATGGCATTGAAACCAGAGTAATGTATGAATTATGTAAAAAACAAGGACTTGCAGCCAAAGAGCACTTTAAAAAGGTTAAGAAACAAGTAGTCACCACGCCACAGGGGGACGCCTCACCTTCTGCTCCCCCTGTGGGAGAACAAGACGAAGGGTTTATAGGGACACCTTCCCCGTACCAGCTAACATACGCTGATTTGAGAAAGGTGGTGAGTGAGATGCTGGAGGCGGAGTCGAGTCACACTCATTCAAAGTTTGACTATGGCTTCGGCCAAGCTCCGGCAGCGTCTGCCCGCATAAAAGTGGATAGGCGGCCTCATGTTGATTGTAAGATTTTTTTGGGGGCCAGGAAATACACAAGGGTGCGAGCATTGATAGACACCGGGGCGGAGGCCTCTTTGATTCATGGTAATCCGACACGATTTAAAGGCAAACAGTTTACGATTACAGGTTTAGGGGGAAAGGAGAACCCCGCAGTGCAAACACAAGTGGAAATGAAATACCAAGTGTTGATTGTCCCGATACCTGAATATATAATTGGCTTTGACATTTTGGAATGGCTAACCTTGGGACTTGGCGGTAAAACGTACCAGTTTGGGGTGAGTGCATTGATTTGTACACCCATTACTGTAGGCAAATTGAAGATGTCCTTAGTGCAAGTGCCAGTGGCAACCAAGTGAGTAGCTATGAAACAATACCGCATTCCCGGGGGGTACAAGGAAATTTCAGACACTATTAAAGAGTACGTGGAGGCGGGTGTATTACGCCCTATTACCACCTCATGGAACAATCCGCTCTGGCTGATTAAAAAGGGAGATGGGTCGTGGAGGATGACGGTGGATTACAGGGAGTTGAATAAACACACTCCTCCCGTAGTGCCCGCAGTCCCAGATGCTATTACTTTGATTGAAAATGTCCAAAAGTTTGAGGGGACTTGGTATGCAGTGATTGATTTAGCTAATGCATTTTTCTCCGTGCCAATTGCTGACGAGAGTCAAGAACAGTTTGCATTTTCGTGGGGTGGACGCCAGTACACTTTCACAAGTGGGGTACATGCACAGTCCGACTATCTGTCACCGGCTGGTGGGAGAGCACTTAGACAAGATACTGTGTAAACCTGACATACAAATCTCTCATTACATTGATGATATTTTGATCCAGGGCAAGGATGAGCACAGTCTACAAAATCAACTAGATGGCCTTATGGAAGGATTGAAAAAGGAAGGGTGGGAGATTAATCCGAGTAAAATTCAAGGTTCAGCTGAAACAGTGATATTCCTAGGGATTCAGTGGCATCATGGGCATCGAGAAATGGTGCCAAAAGCACGACAGAAAATACTTGAATTCACCACACCAACTAACAAAAAGCAAGCTCAGCAGTTTATAGGACTGTTTGGGTTTTGGAGACAGCACATTCCGCATTTAGGGCAGATATTGGCCCCCCTCTACAAGGTGACACGAAAGAAATATGAGTTTCAGTGGGGGGAAGAGCAGCAGAAAGCCTTTGAGATGGCGAAAGACACGGTAAAGCAGGTGCTTGATTTATAGCCCTTGAAGAAGGCAAAGTGGAATTAAATGTGTCTGTGCAAGACAATTATGCTAACTGGAGTGTGTGGCAGAAACAAGACAGGAAACGTGTGCCATTAGGGTTTTGGAGTCGTAAGATGCCCAATGCTGGTAACTCATATGCTCCGTTTGAAAAGCAATTGCTGGCATGTTATTGTGCTCTTGTTGATACCGAGCAGATGACGTTGGGTCATGATGTATTCATGAGACCCGAAATCTCAATCATGCAGTGGGTACTGAGCTCTCCGAAAACCCATCGTATACGACATTCTTAAGGAGCCAGCATAATTAAGTGGAAATGGTATATTCAAGACAGAGCCAAATCAGGAAAGGGTGTAGTAGCAAAATTACATGAGCAAGTAGCCAACATACGGCCCTCAGATTACATACCACCAGAGGTGCCTGAAAAACGTGAGTCTCCCGTGAAATGGGGAGTACCTTACAGCGATTTGACCGTGGAGCAAATAGCGCATGTTTGGTTCACGGATGGTTCAGCCCGATACGTGGGAACTGAGCGGTACTGGAAAGCAGTGTCGTACAATACCAAGACAAAAAAGATGTTGACAATGACAGGGAAAGGGAAGAGCAGTCAGTTCGCAGAACTCTACTCAGTTTACCAAGCGTTGAAACAAGAGACCCCTGGTCAATGTCATGTGTACACAGATTCATGGTCAGTGACAAATGGATTGGCAGTGTGGTTGCCGACTTGGCAAAAGAATGGATGGAAGATTCATTCAAAAGAGTTGTGGGGAAAAGAACTGTGGCAAGATATTGCAGGGATGTTGTTACAAAGTGAAGTCACTGTATATCGTGTGGACACGCATTGTGCCACAGATTCATTAGAACGTTGGTTTAATTCTGTTGCAGATGAACACACCAAGATTTCCTCAATGGATGCAGAGGCTCAGGAAGACGATATGGAGGGTTTGGCCAAATGGGACCATCAGAAAAGTGGACACCTTGGAGAAAAAGCTACTATCAGGTGGGCACAAGCTCGAGGATTCAGTCTTCCTTTAGAAATAGTGAAAACAATAATTTTGCAATGTCCCGTGTGCCAACACCAATTGCATAGACCTATACCTCAGATTGTTCGAGGCACATTGAGAAGAGGAAAATTACCAGGTCAAATTTGGCAGATTGATTATATCGGTCGGATGGCAAACAGCAGAGGTTGTCAGTATGCATGCACTATTGTGGATACATACTCGGGATATTTGATGGTTTTGCCGTGCAAACGTGCAACCCAATTGAACACCATCAGGTTGTTAGATCAGATCATATTACATTATGGAGTGCCTTTGCAGATTCAGAGTGACAATGGGTCACATTTCAAAGGCAAATTAATCAAAGAATTTTGTCAGTGGATCTACCTTGTGCCCTACCATTCAGCTGCGGCAGGGATAATTGAACGAATGAATGGGTTACTGAAAGAACAGTTGCACAAATCTGGAGATGGCAGTTTGGCAGGCTGGCGTGATCGTGTGTTTGATGCGGTGCAAGTGTTAAACAATAGGCCTGTGTATGATCATGAAACTCCTTTGATGCGATTAATGACTCCTAATTTACAGGTTCAACCCAATTCAGTCAAAGAAACACTGTTATACTGGGAAATTACTCCAGGTTCTTTAGCTCCCTATCGAGCAACTCCAGAGTCAGCAGGGGTAGACTTGCATTCCAATGAAGAAATAAGATTAGATCCAAGAGGAATAGTTGTCATTGAAACAGGAATTGGAGTACAGATTCCCCCAGAGCATATGGGATGGATTGCCCCTAGATCTGGCCTAGCATTGAAGGGAGTTCAAGTGTTGGGAGGGGTAATTGATGCTGATTACCAAGACGAGATTAAAGTCATCCTAAGTAATAGTGGGGATCAATTGTTATCAATACACAAGGGTGATCGAGTGGGCCAGTTGATAGTCATTCCCATTAAATTGCCCATGGTGTGGGTGGAAAAGCCAAGTGGCCCACCCGTGCCAGCAGATGTCATTGCATCAGGAAAAGATCAAGTAGTTTTAGTCATGGAGCCTGGTAGAAAGAAATGGCAATATGTACCCGCAGACAAATGTTACCTGAGAGAGTGATGTGCAACACTAATATCTCTTTTCTGGGTTTGCTTTGTAGATCCTGGGTCTGGTTGGTGTAACTGTGGCACTAAATGGACTCCATTTGGGCGATTAAACGATCTACGGTTACCATTGACAAATGTCACATCTGTGCCAGTGATCAAGGGGATACTGATAGTGATGAATAATGTTGTCCCCAAACCGCCCTATGCCAGTGCCGAAAAGCCCGCCAGACCGAAGACATGGATTCGTGAAATGCGACAAACACATCAGGAGCGAGTGAAAACAACCTTGATGCCAGTCGTGCCAGACGCGATCGTAGGAAGACAGAAACACTCTCCTATGATTACCCAAGAAGAGAATATGTGGATATATCTGGCACAGCAAGTACTGAGCATATCACACTTTTGTCTTACTGATGTGCCCAATGCTGAAGCTTTATTGACTACGTGTTTAGTAGCGGTGCCGATGCCTGTTCTGGTTTTAAAGCATAACTTCGCGTCACACATAATGATTCTTTAGTTCAAGACTCAGACATTAGACAATATTTTTCAGTTTACGAATATGGTCGTTCTGCCAAGAGACTGACGAGAAATGGAGAAATTTTACAAGGGTTATCACTTACAATATAACTCAAGGTGATGTGTGTTACATTATGACGTGCAAAACACAAGAAATTGGCAAATGCCGACAAATAGAGTTGACCAATCAGTACAATCACACTATGTTCGAGAGGCGACTATGTTTGTGAATGTCGCGCAAATGCACCGGTGTAAATAACACTATGTCATGCAATCATACAGTGATAACTGCTAGTCATCTGAATCATGTGAAACTTCCAACAGGATGGCTCTTTTCATGTGGTAACATTACATATACTTATATTCCAGCTAACATTTCTGGAGGACCATGTGCTTTAACCCGATTAGGACTAATGATGTTTCCTTTACACTCAGTGATAACTTGAGGTAAAAGGTCAACTTTTGAATCTGTAGGGCTATCTCCTGACTGTGATTTACATGTACATTTGCTATTAGAAGCTGAGGTTCTAGCATTAACCCTTTCATTAGTGGATGTTTCGGGTTTAGCTGCTGGAGGTTACAAATCTTTGATGAAATTAGCGTGTTTAGTAGTTAAAAGTCTGAATCATACTATGCAGGCTTTAGAAGAATTACTCCTTGATAGGCAAGTTATTAGAAAAGCAACTTTGCCGAACAGAACTGCTGTTGATTACCTATTGCTAAAGCATAATTTAGGGTGTAATGCCTTTGAAGATATGTGTTGTTTCAATTTAAGTGACCACTCACGATCTATTGAAAGTCATATTCTAAGTTGGAGGGATCTCATTTCTCAAGTGTCTCAAGATCGTAACAGAAATTGGTGGGATTGGTTATTTTCATGGATACCTGATATTGGGGGTACACTACGTTATATTTCTGCTTGCATTTTTATTATACTGTCTATTCTAATTGCTTGTTGTTGTTGCATCAATGTATTCCCAATGTAGTTTTAACATTTCGTAGGTTTCAGAGACCAGTTCCTGTACCACCTGGATACGAAAGATAAATATCCAAAGGGTGGAATTGTTATGCTTGATTTATGCTTGATCCAAAATGGCGCGGGTGCGCAATGCATTCTGGGAGCACTCGGAGCCATGTTGGATATTTACTTCATACCGCAGTGAAAGGCTGCACACATTTTGCTGAAGTGTTAGATTCACAGTGCTGAGACAAAAATGCTCTTCCAAACCTGGTATGCGGTCAAGGCCATTTATGCTGGGAAAGCTAACGTTGGTATGGCTTGAAGTGGGAGAATGGAAAAACAGGCTCCCATCTTCCCCCTCTCGCGCCTGGCCTAAAGGTTCACGGCCCAAGCACCCGCCACGAGAAGAGTTTGCCCATCTACCAGACGACCAGATGCCCTGGTACAGGAACATAAGGATGTGTCCATCTGCCTGCCCAGCAGCTCGCCCTGCCCATGCCGATGCCTGCGCCATGGACCAACTAGACTAAAACCTATACGTCGTTAGAGATGCCATGATGACCTAGCCAACGGATAGCACACCTGTGCCAAGATACACACTGGACACTCCCGCACCAATCTACACGAAGCATATACTCAGTGCTATGACGTAGGCGACAGACATACTCACGGACGTGCATCTTCATTATTTTCCACATAGGCTCTCAAAATGCAGAAACGCAAGACGCACCATGAACTCATCTAAAGAGCTTGATTGCGCTTCTTCTAAACCTAGGTGCCATAATGAGAATTATAATGAAGACACGATACTGGTCATAAGACAATATGAGACTATAACCTAAAGCGCCTGTGCACCAAACGGTTCCACCTATACACCAGGCCTAAGTAGGCTGCAAGCAAGAGCTCCCGTGGACGTTAACAGAACAAGAGTCAGGTTGCTGATCCTGCAGAATGAGCCTGGCGAAAGCAGACAGCCAAGGTCGTAATGTTGCAAACCCACATTCCAAAAGCAGACCATCAAGGGCACGATGTTGCAACCTCGCACGCCGTGCACCAACATTAAAGTCGCACCTGCAAATTAAACCAGGCACACAGTGGACAAACAATATTAATTGTGCAGAATTCTGCCTCAAACACGGTCCCACCTCACGTGACCAAGCCGAACCTGACAAGATGCCAAGCCCAGGAGGAAGGAGGCGTCTGGATCCCTCGTTACAAGACACAGGCAGATACACTTGAAAGGATCAATGGACATCTGCGACAGTGGGAGTAGTCGGCCGTCCAGCTCATGAATAAGTCTTCACATTGTCTGCATGTACCCATATTGAAACATTGTTGCAAATTGCAGGTACACCGAGAGCTGGGAACAGCGATGGTCCCAGGCTGGGAAGCTCACGGGCGCACCAATCAGAACATGGGGCTCTTATCACTGACGCCATTAACATTAACCAATCATTAGGAGTCTTCATGTAACAATTATCATGTATCTAATTGTAGGGACAACCCAGATATATCACCTGACTAACCCTTGTCCACTCATATTATTCTCTATACGTATGCTATACTAACCTACCACTCGAGCAACCAATTAAGAGTGGCGATAGGTTTTTTTGTTAACTTTCTAAAGTGACGCAAGTAGCGCTTTCATACTACAGTAAAAAGGGCCTGCGAGCCCCACGATTGTGTGTGTGTCAGGTCAGACACGTATGATCCTTGACCCATCCCTGCCGTTTGTGTTTAATAAACAGCAGAGTCACCTTGCTTCTTGTGTGTGTCTCATACTCTATCTCTTTTGGGATATACGGGAGGAGTTGGGGCCTCCCTGCCCGGAGGTCTGCGGACGGCCCGGCCGATCCCGGCAGAATTTCCCCCCGACAGGCTTGCTACTGTTCTCTGTGGAGCGTGTTTTTAGAGAAGGGAGGCACTGCGTTCCTTGGTGGGAGCTCTCGAATGACCCAGCTGGCAAACAACGGCTGTTCCTCAACTGGGCAAGTGCAATTTCCAGAATGTTTGAGAATTAACTCCCCTTTGTGGAGTGTGTATATATGCGGAAACCCGGAGGGGGTCAGGTGAGACTTCAGCCGGAGAAGGACTCTTACGTCCGGCCTTCCTGTGATACCCTGGTGCTCTCGGCCTGGCTGTTCCCGGGGTCTTCCAGCCGCTTCTGGACGAGATGAGGAAGTCTGTTACGCTCACGGTGATGTATTTCTTTTTGACTTCTTTACTTCTGTGATTTATGTCCTTATTATTTTTTATGAGTTTCTATGTATTTGTAAGCTTTGAATAAATAGCCGTAAAGAGCTGATTATCTTCTAAGAGTGCGTAGCTGTGAGTTATTGTGTCTGTCTGTCTATGGTTCAAAGTATTTGCTCTATAATTGCATTGATGATTTATGGTTGTTTCGTGCACTTTTCGGGGGAGAGCAGTACAAAGACAAAGCCCCACAAGAATTTGTTCAAGAGCTGAAATGTGCCTTTGCGCAGACCACCAGGAGGGTGCGCACAGACAGCAGGGAGTTCGTCAATACCTTCTTTCATGCACACCCTAAATACATTATGACCCAGCTGGTGAGGGACTTTCATGAGAAAAGATCACTAGACTGGGTCATTGAACAAGCAACTCGCATTTACGAAGTGCAGAAGCCAGCAGAGAGTAAAAGTGCTAATAAAAACCCAAAACCAACCAACACCCCTGCTGCTGCTAAGGTGGCAGAGGTGAAGGTTGCCCCCATTTTGGATCTGCAGATGGGGGGCCTAAAAACATTCCTACGCCGAATCCTACTAACCCAAGACCCAGATGGCCCTTGGGCCAATCCCAAACAGGGAGTCAGGGAGGTAACCCCACAAATGTGACCCTTATATCCCCGGACTACATCAACCCCTGTTACAAGGGCAACAGACCCATCCTGGGCTAAGTGTGGACTCCTCCTGCCCAAGGGGGGATCCAACCAGGCAGCTGCCAACCCAGGAAACTTCTCTCCTCACTTTCCCCAGGAGGGCAGTCATCCCCTAAGTGATTGGCCAAATTTCTTTCCCCGGTACCCGCCAAATACCATCCCCCAAAACAACCCTTCTTTCTTTCCCCACTTTCCGCAGCCCAGACAGCCCAATCCAGTAGGGGAGGCCAAGGGTGGAAGGGAACCAAAACTATCCTAACCAGGGGTATTATGGGAGAAGGGACAGTTACCCTTCCCGTGATCAACCAAGGGTAGACCAGAGGACCCCGAACTAGCCAGAACTGGAGCTCCAGGTCCAGAACATGGCACAAGATCTGGGTCGCTTGTTGAGGGCACAGCAAAAACCCTCAAATGAACATGGTGACTCAGAACTCCTCAAATTAAGGGTCTGTTGCTCCAGAACAATGATGGGGGAAGAACCCTGACAACCCACCGATTCCCAGGTAGGAGTGGGATGAGGGGTATAAAGCCTTAGAGGAAGCTTCCTTCCCCAATTGTGGAAAGCCCCTGGAAACCCAGGAACCGGAACCAGAATCTCCTGCCACCAAAAGTCTGCAACCTCCTGTGTAGGAGAAATAAAGAGCCTAAAAAGGCCCATTTTGTGGAGGAGGTGCAAATCTTCCAATTTGAAGGAGACGGATCCTCAGAGAATTCTGGGAATAGGATCTTCTCCTTCAGGGATGGGGGGAACTCCTCCCAAAGAAAAATGGGTTCCAAGAGATCCTGATCAAGACTGTGTATATGTGGGGACTGAGTGAAAACCGCCCATCATCAAACCCCAGAACAACCAGCAAATCACTTTGTGCAAACCAATTCTGGTGAATGCCTCCAAAAGGGAGGGGGAAGCCAAGAATCAGAACCAGGGCAGCCCAAAACTCCCCCCATATCCAAATATCATATTTCCTTTGCAGATCCCCAAGATCACACCCAGGATCATGTCCAAACCTATTCTGGGGACAGCTTCCAAAAAGGGGGGGCAGCCCAGAACCAGAGGAAGAAGAGTCCCTAGCTCCCCAAAGCCCTTCTGAGGACTGTCTCCAAAAAGGGGGGGCATCCCTGAATCAGAAAGGCAGGAGCCCGAGACACCTCAAATCACTGAGTATGAAACTGGGTGCTCAGATTCCCAAACCATCCACCTCCATTCTGGGGACCGCCTACTAGAAGGGGGGAGCAACCGAGAACCGGCCCAAGAAGAACCCCAAACCTCACCAACCACTTCTGTTGACTGCCTCCAGAAAGGGGGGGCCAGCCTGTGACTCCCCAAAATCCTGTGCTTGATTCTTCAACTCTGACACCGTCTCTTGACCCAACCATCCCGGTGTCAGAGTCAGAAATAAGCACATTGACCATCAAGCTGACTCAGAGCACCCATTACCTTTGCCCCTTGGAGGAGAACGAAGGTAGATTCTATGCCTCCATCCAGGTGCAACGGCAATCTGAAATTCCGCCACTGGTGGACACTGGATCCCAAGCAACTTTGCTTCAAAGAGAGTCTTTGAGCAGCTAAATTCGGGAAGGGGGGAGAAATACCAAATTCCTCTCACCCCTCTTCCTGCACAGCTCCAGAACTTTGACGGGAAGTAAATTCCTGTCGAAGGGTCTGCAGAGCTGTAAATTTAAATTGGGCGACACAAAATGAAGCACCCGGTCTCGGTTGTGGTGGCCGAAGGAACCCCTGTCTATTAGGGAATCACATCCTCCACAGGCTGTCTCCCCTCATAGATTGTGTAAACAAGGTCATCTGGACCCAGACACACAGGACAATTAAATTAAAGCAAAGTGTTAACCCTGTGAGTCTAAATGGCACATGCCACATGGTTGAGCAAAAACCAGACCTAGTTAGGTTCTACTTTCAAAACAATGACACACCTAAGTCACCGTCATAGCTATGGGACCACCAAACGGTGAGGTGAACTCTTCTCCATTTCTGCAAATCCGCCTCCCTTCCAGTCTCAAGTGGCATTCCACCCTGGAGGGAGATATATTGAAATGTTATACTAATGTACAATCTGAAAATCCCAAGTTCATAGCCAAAATTGACATCAAACCAGCACAGAACTTAACTGGCATTCTGAAAAAGGGTGAACAGCACTTCCTCTCGATTCAGTTAAATGACGGGAAGGAGTCTGTCCTCACCCGAGTTGACTTGAATAGCGAAGAAAGCTTCATCAGCGAAGCATTATTTAAAAAACTCCCAAAAGACCAAACCCTACCCGCTGTAGAGTCAGTGCAGCAATGGGTACAGGACCTGGAAGCACCCCGCTCCAAACATCCTCTGCTTAGCAGTTATATGATAGAAATTTCTAGGGATGACAAAAGCATAATAGATACTTGTTGGGTTGTGCGAGGTGTCCCTTCCGCCTTTTATATGAGCCGTGACCTCCTCAACCAACTTGAGATTCATTTGGACCCTAGTTGTTAATGGGATTTCAGAAATGGAGGAGAGGTGACCATCCCAGGACTCACCTACAGAATCAACCTGTTAAAACCATTAGTAAACATAGATGGGGAATATTGCCAAGTATAACCAATGCAAGTGTCTTTCCCACTGCTGACATCCCCATATGACGTGTGGACACGGTAGTGGGAACATTTCCATAACCATGCTATGTTCTATCTTCTAGGATCTGGACTAAGAATCATCCAAAGGATTACCAAGGAGGACCACTCGGGGACCGGGTGGAAAGACCCAAGGAGCCCGGA
Organism: Ambystoma mexicanum; assembly: GCF_040938575.1. Classification (NCBI taxonomy): domain Eukaryota; kingdom Metazoa; phylum Chordata; class Amphibia; order Caudata; family Ambystomatidae; genus Ambystoma; species Ambystoma mexicanum. The sequence goes on from NC_090941.1 coordinate 863,372,258, forward strand.
GTGCTGCTCCATACTCCCAACCAGAACCAGCAATACGCCCAATCAGAACCAGCAATACGCCCAACCAGAACAGCAATACTCCTGACCGGAACTGGCGAGGAGAGCAGGTCGGCTCCAGCACTGATGGGAGAAGTGACTGAAATTCGCCACACGGACCAAAGAAAAAGAACATCCCAATCTCCCGACTTTCCCTTGACGGGTGGTCAAAACCAAGTCGGAGAGGGGGCTCTGTGGGATGTATTGACCCGCTTTTGCTCTGCTATGCTGCATCATTCTGTTATGGTGGTGCCAGAAACAGCAGAATGGCCACAAAACCTTGTGCGCGCCAAAACCCCTGAAAATCACGCTTTTCAATGCACAAAAAGATGGCTGCCCAATCTGCCATGCATGCTGTCAGTGGTGGAACAGAGCTCTCACTACTGAAATGTGTCACTAGGCTCCACAACAATTGAAAGTGGAGTACAGAAGGAAGAAAGCAGTGCTTTACTAAATGAAACTCCAAATATTGCTTTAAATCACCTTTCTTTGCTGCTGAAACTTCAGAATGCCGATTCAGGACACCTTCCAAATATTGAAAATTCTCGATGGGTGCTACAATTCACTTAGTTTAAGGAATCACTGTGAATTTACAAGGTCCTGAAAGGCGAAGAGCAAAAATAGATCTCCACAGCAAAAGTGGCCTGCCTGTGGATCTGTAAAAAAATGTCTGTGCAGCAGAGGGCTACCTGTGATGACAGCTGTCAGGGGCCTTCCTGGTTAAACTTTAAAATGTTATAACTGAAAGTCAAATGTTTGCAATATAAGAGGCCTGTTACTGATAGTAACCCATATTGTAGTTGTTTTTGATCCCATAGGTTTAAAATCTTGAATGAGAATTCTATCTATTATTTGATGCAACAAGTTTGTTTTGTGGTAAAGTAAAGCCATAACAATTTCACAATGAAATTAAGCCTGGCTGGGGGCTGCAATTCTATCCAGGGGGAGGAATTCCTCTCAGCAGATGCTGGCTGGACTGTGCTAATTACAGGCTAGGCCAGACTATTGTCTCCAGCCCAGGACTAAACAATGGTAATCCTCGAACCCAGGATATTAAAGGTGTGAAAGGTCATAGAACTGCTGCAGCCCAGGAAACTCCTGGCTGACAGAAGAAAATTCCAAAGGAGGGGGCTACCACATGCTTCAAGGAGTGACAAATACTGACCATATGGTGTTAACAGGATATGTAATGGACATTTCTAGAAGGTGTATAACTTATTCTCAGAAGGGGTGCAAAATCTGAAAATGGTAGATTAATTAACCTAATTTTTAGCACTACCTTTGAAAACTTAGTACAACCGTGTAGCTTATTCTGAACTGGAATGGCAATAAATGTGGTTTTATGGGGACTGTATTTCAGCTAGAATTGTGAAACTTTATACACACATTCCCATGGTAAACGTGCATATGTGTGGAAATTTACAGAAATATTGGAACCTGTTCTCATTACAAAATTTACAGAATTCTGCAGAAAGATGAACCAAAGTTGCAGAGCTGTGGGATTTTGAGGAGCAGATACTCCATAAAATATAACACGGGCAATTTTCCACAATTTTCCACGTTTTTCGAGTCTTGAACGATCCTCCAGATCATTTCTGCTTATACGCTGTGCTGCACCTCCACAATTATGAAGCCGTGAGAGAGTTGTCCTGGCATTGTCCTTTATTTATTCAATCATTAGGTCCCATCTTCAATTCAAGCCTCGGATGAAGAGTCGGTCAAGACTCCTCGAAACACGTGTCAGGCTACTTTGTGAATACATTTGCTAGACTCAAATCTCCTCTCAATTACTTGTAACACATGCTTATATTGTACTCTTTGGTGCAGTGAGACTGAAAATTGCCCGTATTTTATTTGCATCTACTGCAGTGGGTTTGTACTTGTACTTGGCTCCCACACCTCTCAGTCACCTGCAGCCTACTGCTTTCTCATTACTGTCTCATACAAGCGCTGTGGTATGTGACTTCTTCTGCCAAACCTGTGTCTTTTTACTCCATAAAATATGCATCTGTGTATGTGATTTTTATAGAGGTTGCACTTGTGTAAATATGTATTTTGCCAAAATTAGACTTTGTGTTCCAGTGGCTAGGGGTGGATTCTCAGCATCATAAAATTATACCATAAAGATGACACTCTGTTTCTCACCTCTTATCAAGGCAGAAAGTAGACTCTGACCCAAACACCTTTCACAGGGGCAGGCTTAGATAAGCCGGCCCAATACTCCCCTTTCATGATGTCATCTGGCATAATATATAGGGACAGCTGACAACATATAGGGACTTCTACAACGTATCTATCTCCTGCTGGCGGAGTGCTCTGCTGCTGAAATCTACATCTTCCTTGTTCCATACTCCAGAAACATGGCAAAGCAAAGGCCTATTCATAGCTGAACGATTCTCAGCCAGGCCTCGAATTCTAGAAAAGAATCCCAAAAGCCTAGGAGAAGCATCATAATACAGCCAGCGTGCTGTTAGTGCTTGCCTGCTGAATTGAAATATCCTCAGAACCAAAAAGGGCAGATCCTGTGCAGTCCTGTGCTGTGCTGTGACCAGATAGCCTTGTTGACCCTGTCCATTCTGATGTGCCCAGCTGTCAGCACCTGATAGATCCAATTCAATGGTCCAGAATCCTGACGCTCCAAAATCTTAAATCCATTTGTTTGTGAGTATTAACAGGAAGTTAGAAACTGTTGATTACCGTACATTATTTTGACCCCTCCTAACTTCTGAACTATCCTTACTTCCATAATCAGTAACGTTGTCTAAATCCGTAGTGAAATCTTATTCTGTCTCTCGGTAAAAGCATCCTTGTCCTAGTCATTTTGTCAACTTTGATCTATTAATTTCATTCGAGTGACCAGCCTAGCCCACCAGGGTGGACATCTAGGAACCAGGATTGAGTCGCAAATCACTCCTGACTCTTACGTTGTGCCGTTCTGGTGGCTTAGCTTGGATGCTCTAGTCCATAGTCAATATTTTTCTGATTTTAAAACTGAAGCCTCTGTCCAAATTCTCGTGCCTATTTTACAAAAATGACCTTTACTAAAACCTCTATAACTCCCTCAGTTTTTAATTTCAAAACAGTGCGATTCTCCCGTTATAGCGAAAATCGTACAAGGAAAAGTTTGCTGCGATTTTAAAAATCTGAAAGGTTTACACTTGTAAAATAGCTTTAAACTGCTTCCAACTTGGACTTTAAGATTTCAAATGTTTTCTGATGACTAAATAATTGCTTATGCTTGTGTGCAACTGTTCAAACTGGCTCCCATAGGAATTTATAACAATTTCAGTATTTTTGACCATGTTTGGTGTTTTTGCCCAGTCAATTCTAAAGATAATTTAAAAGCCATGGTGACAGCTGAAAAGTCAATTCTGTTTTTGCTGGCGGGAAAGTGGGATTGAGAGTCTGTGTGATTTGTCCTATTCCTGAATACCTGCTCTCTCCTCTCATCTCTTTACATTGCCTATTGGGGGATTGAGGGGGATTGCAGGGGGAACCTCGAACCATAGTGCTATCTGATCTGAACCAACACAAAAGTATTATTTTCTGTGCTGCATCTGTTTTGCTTATTACTTATTCCTAGTGTATTAAAGATATTCTTCACTGTTCTGTCACCCCATTGGTGATTGCTGTTTACCCATTAAAATATATTGTGATAGAATTTTCAATACATAAATAAATATTTACCTTTGCAAACTAGCCTGATTCCTGGTTCAGTGTGACCGGGGGGGGGGGGTTCCAGGAGAAGGGTGTGAGATGAGTGGTATATCGTTCAGAATATTGAACTTATAGACAAAAATAAATAAGGATTTCCGTTGTGCACTACATGCTGGACTTTGACTTGGGTGTGTGCCGGATTGAGATCACTTACAGCGCCCTGACAAAACCTGCTTGTATGAACATTTCCGACCAAGCCCTACTACAACCCCCTCCAGCCACGCCGCGGTCCCGTGACCTCATGACCACAGTTATATATTAGAGGCCTATAATTTGCACACGTGTGTTTGTACTATCCCACTTTGGGTCACTTGCGAGATGAATGGTGTGCGGGTCTTGCCACCTTACAAATACAGACACATAGTAATTACGTAGTAGTAATGCTTTTATGTTATAGTGCAGATGGTACCAAAAACAATGCCAAGCTAAGTGGATTCACACATGGTAAAGTATCACTTGGTAAGGAAATCTTCACAACAATAGGTAATCTACCACGCAGGAGCCACAACCAATGCAGGCCACTACACTGCATATCTAAAAAAGAATTGTGGATGGGTCAAATGTAATGATACTAACATTACTTTAAAATAGAGATTACTAGCAAATCTTGTAAACGCTTACTTAATATTCTTTAAACCAAAATTTACTAACTAATCTGTGTATGACCTTAAAGAAAACTTGAACTTCACAACTATGACGAGTTAGAAAACGCCAACAGGTGCCTATCTGCTCCAAGATTCTGCAACATGCAAATAAATGAATACCATTAAAATGAAACAAGAAATGTACAGTTACAAGATTCCAACAGGTATCTAACTGCCCCAAAATCTGCAAGAAACCAACAGACAGATGAATACCACTAAAATGGGATAAGAAATAAAGAAAATACACCAACTGCTACCTAATTGCAACAATAGTACTACTACTTCAAAATAAAAAACATACACATATTCAATTCTTCCTTCTGAACTCGATGAAAGAAATGCATTGTACCACAACGTAGAACATTTTTTTTTTTTAATCCAGCATGGATTTTCTTCCCACACACCCAATGATTTCATCAACAAACACAGGAAATGAGCAAATTGGACAGTACACTGGTTTAAACTATAGTACTTCTAAAGTGCTAACTATGAGGGTCTACAAAATACAAAAATGTCTGCTATGTAATGCAATACTCATTAAAACTACTTACACTTACACGTTTTTTTCTTCTATCACAGTGATTGAAAAAAAATGTCTGTTCCAACTACCCATGTCATGAAAAAAACTGCTAAAAACAAGGGGGTCCTTGGGAGTCTCTGTGCCAGACATTAGTCCTCAGTACGAGAGCCTTACTCAGATTCTTTAGCTCACTATCTTTCACAGAGGAGAAATGTACCAATCATATCTTTGTCCTGTCCAGGGGCAGTCCAGCACCGAAATGCTATGCAATTCTCCTCTAAATAAGAGTACCAACAGCAACCCCAGACACGTGTTTCGGTCTGGTTGGACCTCATCAGTACGATGGACCTATGCCTCTCGAAGAATAGTGAGTAAGGGATCCACATCTGGATTCCCCTAGTAACTTAGGGTAGGACCCAAAGTTACTTAAATATGTAAAAAACAATGGGGGTTCCTGGGACTCTCTCTGCCAGACATTAGACCTGGATGCAAGAGCCTTTCCCAGATTCTTTAGCTCAGTACCTTTCACACAGGAAAAATATCCCAATAATATAAGTCTTTGTCCTGCCCAGGGTCAGTCCAGCACCGAAACACTATGCAATTATTCTCTCAAAAAGAGTACCAACAGCAACCCCAGGCACGTGTTTTGGTCTGATTGGACCTTGTCTGTAGGTTGGAGCTGTCCATCTTTAAGAATAGTGAGCAAGGGGTCCACGTCTGGAATCCCCTATTACCTTAAGGTGAGACCCAAAGTTACATAAATGTGCAAAAAACAAGGGGGATCCTGGGGGTATCTCTGCCAGATATGAGTCCTCGGTGCGAGAGCCTTACCCAGATTCTTTAGCTCACTATATTTCACAGAGGAGAAATATCCCAATCATATCAGTCTTTGCCCTGCCCAAGGACAGTCCAGCACCAAAACGCTAGGCAATTGTACTCTGAACAAGAGTACCAACAGCAACCCCAGACACGTGTTTCAGTCTGGTTGGACCTCATTATTAGGTTGGAGCTATGCCTCTCTAAGAATAGTGACCAGGGGTCCACGTCTGGATTCCCCTACTAACTTAGGGTGCGACCTAAATTTACTTAAATATGCAAAAAACAAAGGGTCGCCTGGGATTTCTATTGTTACTCTTCTTCAGAGGAGAATTGCATAGAATTTCGGTGATGGACTGTGCCATGGCAGGACAAAGACTGTTATGTTTGGGATATTTCTTCAGTGTGGAAGATAGTGAGATGAAGACTCTGGGTAAGTCTCTCCTAACTAGGACTAATGTGAAGCTGAGGGACTCCAAGGACCTCTCTTGGTAATTTGCATGAAACAACTGCATACAACCACAAAAAGTTGAACAGTAAGTATATAAAGATTGGACTCACAAACACCACAGCATAACACAACCATTCAACCAAACACCTGACCATGCACCACAATTCAAAATGTTTGCTTCCATGGGTATCTTATGCTGCAGCACTTGTTGCCAAACACTACAATCTTGACTGCATGGCCTGGCCAAAACTCTTCATACAGCCTCACCAAAAGGAACACTAAGTATATAATAATTAAACTCACCACCACCGCAATATAACATATCCATGCAAACGAACACCTCACCAATAAATACAGCCCAAAATATCTAGAGTCTTCAATACCAAAATTCTGAACACAATTCAACAAACAAACTAAGACACATCATCTCACTGTCCTATACATACTATTACACTACTACCAATCAGTACACATATTTTTAAAAACAGATCCCCTAAGCAAACCACATACCAGAGTCAAAATCTTTGGTAAAATGGGTGTGTTATGCTGCAGTGGTTGTAGCCAGGGCCTAGAGTCTTAGTGCATGGATGAAGGCCTAAAGCACTTCAGCTATGCACCCAAGACTCAAGGCCCTGGCCACAACTACCGCAGCATAACAGGCGCATCACAACAAACACCTACCAAAAAACCACAACCCAAAACCATAATAGATCCACCTCAAAATCTACCTACTTCAATTAACATTCTAAAAAAATAATTCCAACCAACGTAGAAACTCTTGAATATATACCCTATTCACCCGATGCTCTTCTAATGACCCAAAACCAACATCATACTAAACTAAAGTCCTTTACAGTTCCCGCTAAACGACCTCGGAATTGGGCGGTAAGGGATTACCGGCACCGGTCTCCTTACCGGTGCCCAGTATCCCTTACCGCCCAACTCATAATGACCCCCAATGTCTAACTGAAGACATGAAGTTGTTTACTTGACCTGTTGTTGAAACTGGTCTAGGGAAACCAAAGTGGCATTTGGTGTAGTATTTCCTTTGTTTTTATATTTGCAACGGCAATATTTCCCACATTTGTGTCTTTGAAATTTGTGCATGAAGGTCACTATGTGTTGTTTGTGAAGGGATTTCAAAATTGACATATTTTTGGATGAACTGCAAAAGAGTGGCATCCCTGTCCTGGCAAAATTTAGGAGCATCTTTAATCCACAAAAGCATGTGGATGTGTGGTGCTCCTCTGGCTTGGTATTCTCTTCTCCAAAAGAAGTGTTGTACTTCTCCGAGGGGAGGAACAGTTTTATTACAAATGAAGTGTAGCATAGCAATGAAGCGATGATGGAAATATCTTCATGCATTTACAGGATCTAGAGAGCAGAGTTCTCCTGGTGTTTTTGTATCTATGTTTCTTTTGTTTTTGTTTGCTATGCGTAGAAAATCGTGTAAATCTTCCCATGCATATTCTGCACAACTTAATGTCACCAACCAAATGGGTGGGCCAAGGTTTGTTATCATACAGCGTACAACTCTGTGATGTCAGAACCAGAATTCTTTTGCACCATGCATGTTTGCAAAAATATTTGTAAGACTTGACTGTAAAATCTCATCTTTTTCTTGCACTTTTTGTAGTAATTCCATAGCTGACATATTTTGAAAATGGGCATCTGATTTCAATGTGTGTGCAACTCCGTAGCATAGAGTTGCTAGTTCACTTTCAAAGAGAAGGTGAAATATGTATTCCACGTTTTGTCTGAATCTGGGGTCTTCAGAATACATTCATAAAGAATGGTATTCCGATGCTGTTATGTGTGTGGGTCTATCATCATACCTTCCTCCTTTTCCAGTAGGAAAGAGTAGAGGAAAGGCACATGCTTCTATACTTTTTTCCCATATGCTGATTGGAGATCCTTTGGCTTGTCTCATTTGGTACGTTTCCAGAACATCATCTATGGTGTCTTTAGAGTGTAATGGATGAATTGTATAATGGTCTAAAATATTGGAATCTTTAGCAGGATCTAGAAGTTGAAATTGACCCCTTTCTGATGACTCTTGAAATATTTCAGTGGTTTCCCTCAGGTTTTCTTCAATATTAATTTCTCTGTAGTATTCATTGTTGTCTTTTAGATATTGCAGGGTTTGTCTAACTTTAAGTCCACGAGTTGTTGCCAAATGTTTTTGTCTTTTGTAGTTATGCCATTTACTAAGATAATTAAAGATTGATCTATTGGACCTTGCACTCCCAGAGTGTGTACATTTTCTTTGAGATCTAATGGCAAATAAACCTTTTTGCCACAAATGCCTTTCACTAATTCAGAGAGAGGTCGTTTTGCTGTTTTTTGGTTAAGGTGTATTACTGCTTGAAATGTTGCAAGGGTTTTGGTAATGGGAATAATTCCAAGTTATATGTTATAGCACATGAAGGTGTTTGGTTGTTGTCAAGTTTTGCAGTGCAGTAACTGCAACATATTAAGGGGTCAGTAATTTCGTATTTGTTTTCTGCTATAAGATAGAGAGCTAATTGGAACCATTTGAAATCTTCATTGTCTTCTATTTTGTATGTTATGTCTACAGTTTTTGTGCTATTTTTATAAAAAAGTCCTGCGGCAACACACGCACAAATGGTTTGGTATTTCAGCAGATGTACTTTTAAATTTTAGTATTTCTTTGTTGTATGTGTGTAATAGAAGTTTGCCATCTGTACAGTTGTTGCTAGTCTGTTGTAAATCTATTGCATTTTGTAAGTGGCTTTCAGTTCCAAAATATTGTCTCTGGATATGCTCCATTTCTTCGAGTAGTTGTTTGGCTGTACCATGTAGAAGATTGTTATCTAAGTTGGCTAGTGCTAAACAGGACTTTTGGCATAGTACAGATTATGGACTAGATTTCTTATAGTTGAATCATGTGTTGATATCTTTTTGATATGATGGAAGGTGCTTTTGCAAATAGGTCCAGAAATGCAGGCTAATGAATGTCCTTGTAGTCCTGTGTATTTGCGCACTGGACAGGGGTCCATATTTTGTAGTAGTTTAATGTTGAATGTGTCTTTGCCTTTCACATACTGATTGAGGAACTAGCGTAAAGATTTGAAATATGTTTTGGCAATGTTACACATTGATGTGCATGTCCATTTGTAGACTGGACGTATTGGTTCAGTGGAATGGAGAGGTGATACTGAGTTTTCTGGGGATATTTTTGTGAGCAGAGTTTCTTGTTCCATAATGGTATTATTAAGTTTTTTATACCTTCGTCCACTGCTATTTATGGCAATTGGGTTTATTTGCTTTTGTTTTTATGCTTTTTAATTGAAATATGGTTCTGTGCTCGTGGTGTGACTCAATTCACCTGCACAGATGTTTGTGAATCTATCTTTGTTGGTATTCCATTTATTGAGAAGTCTTTTTTGTAGTTTAGTACTTAGTTTTGTTAGTGGTTTAATTCTGTTTAAAACTAAATAAATAATTTCCTTTTGAGAAGGATTGCACTGTCTATGACAAATTCTATGATCAATTTTCTACCATAGGTTTTAAAGGTTGTGCGTGATTTCTCTCCTGTTTTTATAAGGTTCTGAAGGACTCTGGGGTGGAACAATTTTTGTAAAATAATTTTTTTGGTATGTTTACGCGCTGCTACATAAAGATTTATAGGTGCAGTGTTAGCACTAGTTGTAGTTGCACTCTTGTTGTTCACTTTCAGTTATGTTTTACATTTTGAAAGAGGAGGCAAAGTTTCTGTACTGGAAGCTAGTTTTGTTTCGCTTAATGACTGCATTAGATGTTGTGTTTGAACTTTTTGTACAAATTCTGCTACAGATCGATGCTTATTTTGGAGAGCTTTAATTTGATTTGATTTAGTTTACTTTTGTGTTGCTCTCTATGGAGTTGTTTTTGGTAGGCATTCTTTTGGATCTGTTGGAGAAAAAAAGAAAGTGTGGGTTGGGATCTTGTGCAGTGTATGTGTGCTTTGTGCGTGAGTGTCTGAGTATGATGGTAAGGATGTATGTAGAGGTGTGTGATTGTGCAATGGGCTGCTACATCAGGTTGGGAATTCTATTCTTGTATTTGTGTGTTTCTATACTGGTGTTCAGATTGCAATAGTGTACCTGGTTTCAATTTACAGGCAATGGTAGAAGTTTGTCAAGATATGGCTAGGGTTAACAGTCCCCATGTGGTTGTCCTGCACTGTGGGGCTTTGCATTTTGGTTATGTCAGTGCCCCTACTTTGTTGGAAGATATGTAAAACTTGGTTCAGGCAGTGAAACTACTTCCAAATGCCAAGATAATTTTTTCTGGTTTGATACCTAGGGCAATATGGGACAATAGTTTTGTTTTTTGTCCTCAGCAAAATATTGCTAGGTGCTTAATCAACCGAAGCATGTTTGCTTTTATGACTAGAGCTGGCATGTTCTTTTGCAACAATGAGAACATTGACTCTGGTAAGGTTGATTACTTTAAAGAAGATGGCATGTCTTTATCTTTTATGGGAAATGTCATGCTGTTTTGGAACGTAAGGGTTGCTTTGGAGAAGCTAATGTGAAGATTTTTGGAGGAAAATAAGGAAAAAAAACCAAATAAATATAAAATAAAAAGGTGTTTGTGAAGCATCTGCAAAAAACCAAAATAAAGACTCTTTTCAGAGCCAACTTTAAAGGGGAAATTGGGCACACTATATACATTTTAATTCCCCACGCTCAGATTTTTTGATATGTCCGCAGACACCGCGGTTGTCTGCGGCCAACACGTATTACATACAGGATTTTTGAGGTTGAGAGGGATGCAAATGAGACTTAGCAGAGCAAGGGATTGGTCAATAGGGTTTACTGGGTGTAATGTGTGGGCAGCGAGTTTGTCAGAAAGCCTTTTTCCTGAGGGGAGAGCAGATAGCTATGGCTGTGGGTTTCAGAAAGCAGATTGTTTGGATTTTGGGAGACTCATGGATAAATTGGTTGGAGGTGCATGCAGATTGCTGTGGAGTGGCTGCACATCTTGGATTCCCTCATGTGGAAGTGCACTGGTATGGAGTGCATGGAACAAAGTGGCTGGATTTGGTACCTGTTTGTGATACTTGGGTGACACAGTGTCATCCAGACATTATTATTATTCATTGTGGAGGGAACAGTTTAGGAAATGTGTCTGGAATCTCTTTGCAATTTGCAATGAAAGAAGGACTTGGGAAAGTCATGGACATGTATCCAAACTCCAGAGTAATTTTTTCCCGTATTGCGATGACACAAATGTGGCTGTGTTCTTCTTCATTTGTTCCACAAAGGGAGAAAGCAAGGCACAACGTTAACAAGGCTGTCTGTGCCTCTTTGAAAGATGTTGGTATGCCCTCTTTTCACAATGAAAACATTATGTTTCGTAGTACACACATTTTTCGCAGCAATGGAATAAATCTTACTTATGCTGCCAATCAGATATTTCTTAGAAATATTTAAAATGCATTGCAACCTTTTTTGGAATTACAGCAATCCATTTTGCACTAGGTGTTGACCATGTGAAGTTTTCGAAACACAGTAAAACACCACAAAAGGCTCTTTTCAGAGACACCAATTCCTCCCAGAGAAAAGTGCAATGGTTGTGACAGGGCAGCACTGCAAAGATTTTAGAGGTCCGCGGACAGTCCGCAGACTTCTATAAATGCACAGCACCCTGCACATTTTAATTGATACTCATATTTTGTGAAAGGTGGCTCTGAAAAGAGCCTTTTTGTTTTTTTTTTGGTTTTTGTTGTTTTATTTATTTTTTGGTTTTTTAAACACAACACACAAGGAAATGAATAGAAAGGAGGGTAAGGAAGGGACCCCCCTTATAACTTTGCCCGCCCTGCTCAAAACCTCACTAAACTTTTCAAAAAACTTCAGAGTGGGCCATGTACTTTTTTTTTTGGCAAAGTTTGGTGTGGATTCGTCTAGGGGAAGTGAAGTTATAAGCCGCCCAAAAAGTGCTCTACCTATGGGATTAGCAACTTAACCATAACTACACGGCCACTACTGGGGTTTTTCTGTTTTACTTGGAAACATAACGTCCCTGTAACAAAGTTTATTTCACTGAATTTCATAGGTTTTTAGTAGCGCAACTTAACCATAACATCCCCTTAACAAAGTTGTTTTACTGAATATATATATATATACATATATATATATATATATATATATATATATATATATATATATATATATATTCAGTGAAAAATCTTTGTTAAAGGGACGTTATGGTTAAGTTGCGCTACTAAAAACCTATGAAATTCAGTGAAAAAACTTTGTTAAAGGGACGTTATGGTTCCAAGTAAAACCGAAAGACCCTTGAAATTCGTCAGTTATGGTAAGCTAAGCAACCATAACTCGCGCCACCACCGTGCACTGCTAAGACTAACACCCAGGACATCAAAGATGACATCACAAATGCCATTGATGACATCACTGATGACATCACATGTCTGGCTCACTCTTTTTTTCTTTTGCTGACATATCTAGGCCACATGGTTTCCTTCAGTAACAGTCAGAAACAAAAAAATGTATTTTATTTGTAGACGTATCCTCCAAGTAGGTTCTTACAGTAAGTAGAGTCCAGTCACATGATATGAAACATATACATACGGGAAGACACAAGCTTGAAAGACAGCAATCCTTTTGTGCATATATTAGCTTACCATAACTGGCGAATTTCAAAGGTTTTCGGTTTTATTTGGAACCATAACGTCCCTTTGACAATGTTTTTTCACTGAATTTCATAGGTTTTTAGTAGCGCAACTTAACCATAACGTCCCTTTAACAAAGTTTTTCACTGAATTTCATAGGGTTTTAGTAGCAAAACTTAACCATAACGTCCCTTTAACAAAGTTTTTTCATTGAATTTCATAGGTTTTTATTAGTGCATCTTAACCATAACGTCCCTGTAACATTTTTTTTTTACTAAATTTTAAAGGTTTTTATTAGTGCAACGTCACCATAACATCCTTTTCAACAGACGAAGACCACTAACATCTTATGTCCTCAAAGTGGGAATGCCGGGTGGTAAAAAAAACAAAAAGATTTTCCTTCCTACACCGGGACGTCACAGGTGTCCCGGTGTAGGAAAGAACATATTTTACCAAGATGGCCACCATGGAAAGGGAAGGCGGGGTGTATAAAGAACACAAGAGGGCATGAGCGGGGGGTGGGGGAGAACAGGGCGACACATGGGCATGAGCGGGGGGTGAGAGGGAACAGGGTACAAATGTGGCATGAGCAGGGGTGGGGGGGAAAAGGAAGGAAACACGGGGCATGAGCGGTGGTGGGGGGAACACAAGAGAGACACGGGGCATGAGCAGCGGGTGGGGAGGAACATGAGGGAGACACAGGGTATGAGCGGGGGGTGGGGAGGAACACGAGGGAGACACGGGGCATGAGCGGGGGGGTACAGGGCACACACTGGACATGAGCAGGGGTGGGGGGAAAGGAGAAAGACAAGGGGCATGAGCGGGGGTGGGGGGAACACAAGGGAGACACAGGGCATGAGCGGGGGGTGGGGGGTAACACGAGGGAAACACGGGGCATGAGCGGGGGGTGGGGGGAACACGAGGGAGACACGGGGCATGAGCGGGGGTTGGGGGGCAACAGGAGACAGACACGGGGCATGAGCGGGGGTGGGGCCAACAGGAGAGAGACATGGGGAAGAGCGGGGGTGGGGAGAACAGGAGACAGACACGGGGCATGAGCGGGGGGTGGGGAGAACAGGAGACAGACACAGGGAATGAGCGGGGGATGGAGGGGAACAGGAGACAGATATGGGGCATGAGCGGGAGTGGGGAGAACAGGAGACAGACACAGGGCATGAGTGGGGGGGTGGGGGGCAACAAGAGAGAGACACGGGGCATGAGCATGGAGTGGGGGGTACAGGAGACAGACACAGGGCATGGATGGGGCAACAGGAGACAGACACGGGGCATGAGCGGGGGTGGGGGGCAAGAGGAGAGAGACATGGGGCATGAGCGGGTGGGGGGAACAGGAGACAGACACAGGGCATGAACGGGGGGTGGAGGGTACAGGAGACAGACACGGGGCATGAGCAGGGGGTGGGGGGCACAGGAGACAGACACGGGGCATGAGCAGGGGGTGGGGGGCAACAGGAGACAGACAAGGGGCATGAGCGGGGGTGGGAGGGCAACAGGAGAGACACGGGGCATTAGCGGGGGGTGGGGGGCAACAGGAGAGACACGGGGCATGAGTGGGGGGTGGGGGGAACAGGAGACAGACATGGGCATGAACGAGGGGTGGGGAACAGGAGACAGACACGGGGCATGAGTGGGGGTGGGGGAACAACAGACACGGGGGAGTGAGCGGGGGGTGGGTAGAACAGACACGGGGCATGAGTGGGGCTGGGGGCAACAGGAGACAGACACGGGGCATGAGCGAGGGGTGGGAGGAACAGGAGACAGACACGGGGCATGAGCAGGGGGTGGGGAGAACAGGAGACAGACACGGTACATGAGCGGGGGGTGGTGAGAACAGGAGACAGACACGGGGCATGAGCGAGGGGAACAGAAGACAGACACGGGGCATGAGCGGGGGCTGGGGGGAAGGGGAGAGAGACACATGGGGCATGAGCAGGGGTGGGGGGAATGGGAGAGAGACACACGGGGCATGAGCGGGGGGTGGGGGGAGGGAGAGAGACACACAGGGCATGAGCGGGGGGTAGGCGGGAGGGAGAGAGACACACGTGGCATGAGCGGGGGTGGGTGGGAGGGAGAGAGAGACACACGGGGCATGAGCGGGGGGTGGGCGGGAGGGAGAGAGACACATGTGGCATGAGCAGGGGGTGGGGGAAGGGGAGAGAGATGCATGGGGCATGAGCGGGGCGTGGGGGAGGGAGAGAGACACACAGGGAATGAGTGGGGGTGGGAGGGAGGGAGAGAGACACACACACGGGGCACGAGCAGGGGGTGGGCGGGAGTGGGAGAGACACATGGGGCATGAGCGGGGGTGGGCGGGAGGGGGAAACACACGGGGCAAGAGCGGGGGTGGGCGGGAGGGGGAAAGACACAGGGCAAGAGCGGGGTAGATGGGAGGGGGAAAGACACAGGGCAAGAGCAGGGGTGGGCGGGAGGGGGAAAGACACGGGGCAAGAGCAGAGGTGGGCGGGAGGGGGAAAGACACGGGACAAGAGTGGTGGTGGGCGGGAGGGGGAAAGACATGGGGCAAGAGCGGAGGTGGGCGGGAGGGGGAAAGACACAGGGCAAGAGCGGGGGTGGGCGGGAGGGGGAAAGACATGGGGCAAGAGCGGGGGTGGGTGGGATGGGGAAAGACACGGGGCAAGAACAGGGGTGGGTGGGTGGGAGGGGGAAAGAGACACGGGGCAAGAGCAAGGGTGGGCGGGAGGGGGAAAGAGACACAGGGCTGGAGCGGGGGTGGGCGGGAGGGGGAAAGAGACACGTGGCAAGAGCGGGGGTGGGCGGGAGGCGGAAAGAGACACGGGACAAGAGCGGGGGTGGGCGGGAGGGGGAAGACTCAGGGCAAGAGTGGGGGTGGGCAGGAGGGGGAAAGACACGGGGCAAGAGCAGGGTTGGGCGGGAGGGGGAAAGACACGGGGCAAGAGTGGTGGTGGGCGGGAGGGGGAAAGACACGGGGCAAGAGTGGGGGTGGGCGGGAGGGGGAAATACAAGGGGCAAGAGTGGGGGTGGGCGGGAGTGTGAAAGAGACACGGGGCAAGAGCGGGGGTGGGCGGGAGGGGGAAAGACACATGGGGCAAGAGCAGGGGTGGGCGGGAGGGGGAAAGACACGGTGCAAGAGCGGGGGTGGGCGGGAGGCGGAAAGAGACACGAGGCAAGAGCGGGGGTGGGCGGGAGGGGGAAAGAGACACAGGGCAGGAGCGGGGGTGGGCGGGATGGGGAAGAGACACGGGGCAAGAGCAGGGGTGGGCGGGAGGGGGAAAGAGACACAGGGCAGGAGCGGGGGTTGGCGGGAGGGGGAAAGAGACACGGGGCAAGAGTGGGGGTGGGCGGGAGGCGGAAAGAGACACGAGGCAAGAGCGGGGGTGGGCGGGAGGGGGAAAGAGACACGGGGCAAGAGCGGGGGTGGGCGGGAGGGGGAAAGAGACACGGGGCAAGAGCGGGGGTGGGCGGGAGGGGGAAAGAGACACGGGGCAAGAGCAGGGGTGGGCAGGAGGGGGAAAGACACACGGGCCAAGAGCAGGGGTGGGGGTGAGGGAGAGAGACACACGAGGCATGAGTGGGGGTGGGGGGAAGGGGAGAGAGACACGTGGCATGAGCGGGGGTGGAGGGGAGGGAGAGAGACACACGGGGCATGAGCGGGGGGTGGGCAGGAGGGGGAGAGACACACAGGGCATAAGCGGGGGTAGGCGGGAGGGGGAGAGACACACGGGGCATGAGCGGGGGTTGGGGGAGGGAGAGAGACACACGGGGCAAGAGCGGGGGTGGGTGGGAGGTGGAATGAGACACGGGGCAAGAGCGGGGGTGGGCAGGAGGGGGAAAGACACACGGGGAAAGAGCGGGGGTGGGGGTGAGGGAGAGAGACACATGAGGCATGAGCGGGGGTGGGGGAAGGGGAGAGAGAGACACGTGGAATGAGCGGGGGTGGAGGGGAGGGAGAGAGACACACGGGACATGAGCGGGGGTGGGTGGCGGGTGGGGAGAGACACACGGGACATGAGCAGGGGGTGGGCGGCGGGTGGGGAGAGACACACGGGACATGAGCGTGGGGTGGGCGGCAGGTGGCGGGTGGGGAGAGACATACAGGATATGAGATGAGCGGGGGGTGGGCGGCGGGTGGGGCGAGACACACGGGACATCAGCGGGGGTGGGTGGCGGGTGGGCTGAGACACACGGACATGAGCGGGGGGTGGGTGGCGGGTGGGGAGATGGGGAGAGACACACGGACATCAGCGTGGGGGGTGGGCGGCGGGTGGGGAGAGACACACGGACATGAGCGGGGGGTGGGCGGAGGGTGGGGGGAGACACACGGACATGAGCAGGGAGTGGGCGGCGTGTGGGGAGAGACACACGGACATGAGCGGGGGTGGGCGGGTGGGGAGAGACACATGGATATGAGCGGGGGGTGGGCGGGAGGGGAGAGACACACGGACATAAGCAGGGGGTGGGCGGGAGGGGAGAGACACACGGACATGAGCGGGGGGTGGGAGGGAGAAAGACACACGGACATGAGCGGGGGGTGGGCGGGAGGGAGAAAGACACACGGACATGAGCGGGGGTGGGCAGGGGGGAGAAAGACACACGGACATGAGCGGGGGGTGGCCGGGAGGTTAGAAAGACACACGGACATGAGCGGGGGGTGGGCAGGAGGGAGAAAGACACACGGACATGAGCGGGGGGTGGGCCAGAGGGAGAAAGACACACAGCGTTTGTGTGCAGGCGGCAGATCCCACTCCTCGGCCCTCCGCTGGCCACCGTGTGCTGATGGTGTGAGCGGGGGGCTGGAGGAAAAGGGGAGACACGACGCATGAGTGGGGGCGACAAGTAGGTCACACGGGGCATGAGCGGGGGGGTGGGAGGAACAGGAGACAGACACGGGCATGAGCGGGGGTGGGGGACTTACTGTGCTAGCGGGATACAATGCCTCTCATGCGAGGAACAAAGATGGTGGGCGTCTCTGAAGCCAGACGCACTGCACGCATTCACCACATCCAATGAGAGAGCACGTCAGATGTCCGCGGACATCACGCAAGCTGCTTGCCCAATCACCATCCTGTCCGCGGAGCGAACAGGGAAGTGTGTCCGCGAAGGGAACACAGATATCACTAATTTTTTTCACTTACATTTTTGTCATTTTTTAAAAAAACTACTGGACGGATTTACACCAAATAAAGCAAAGCACGCTTTCGGGACCAAGCCACCGCTCCTGCCGCACATTTGGTGTAAATCCGACCAGGGTTTGGGCTGTAGGCGTGAGCAAAGTTTTTTCCCATTATGTCTATGGGAAAAAAAAAGGTTTTGGGACCCCCCTATAACTTTGCCCCCCCCGGACGAATCCTCACCAAACTTTGCAAAAAAATTCTGAGTGACACAAAGTTTGGTGAGGATTCATCCAGGGAGAGCGAAGTTATAAACCGCCCAAAAAGGTGCTCTTCCTATGGAAACAGCAACTTAACCATAACTACATGGCCACTACCATGTAATATATATATATATATATATATTCAGTGAAAAAAACTTTGTTAAAGGGACGTTATGGTTAAGTTGCGCTACTAAAAACCTATGAAATTCAGTGAAAAAAACTTTGTTAAAGGGACGTTATGGTTAAGTTGCGCTACTAAAAACCTATGAAATTCAGTGAAAAAACATTGTTAAAGGGACGTTATGGTTCCAAGTAAAACCGAAAAACCCTTGAAATTCGCCAGTTATGGTAAGCTAAGCAACCATAACTCGTGCCACCACCGTGCACTGCTAAGACTAAAACCCAGGACATCAAAGATGACATCACAATTGTCATTGATGACATCACTGATGACATCACAGGTGTATGTACTTCTCATGAAATATGTGTAGAAGGGATTCTTATTATGTTGCGAAAAAAGTGGCAAGAATCATTGCAAGAAATATACCCTAATAAGTGCATTGAACGATGCATTGATATAAATAGCATCCTATTATGGGGTTCTATCTAGTATACTAAGCTACTCATAAAGACACATAACATTGTGTGCAGCGTACAAGATGAAGGTATGATATTCGTAATGTTAATATGTTGAATAATGAAATGATAATTGTTTTCTTAATAGATTTTTGTGTACTGTGAAATATGTAATAAGTAGCTAATAAAACCCATATATTACATAATTGCATTACAATAGACAAAACACAAAGACACTAGGACACATACCAATATGGGTATATACAGGGAAAGTGAAGTTAGCAAAAAAGCACAAGTAGTAGCAGAAAAAATTCGTAACTTAACTGATTAGTTTCATGCAAATAAATAATTGCTCTGTTTCAAAGCTGCTATTTACCCTATGTATATGTATCACTTGATGTGATTGGACCCTAAGGAAAGTAGTGTGAGTACAATGTATACAAATATGACCATATACAGGGAAAGTACAGCCATAAAAAAAAACAACAGAACTATCAGAAAGTGCTCATAAGTCTAGTGATTATCTTTATGCACAAAAAGGATTGCTGTCTTTCAAGCTTGTGTTTTCCCATATGTATATGTTTCATATGATGTGACTGTACTCTAAGGGAATTACTGTAAGAACCTACTAGAAGGATATGTCTACAAATAAAATAAAATTCTTAGTTTCTGACTGTTACTGAAGAAAACCATGTGGCCTAGATATGTCAGCAAAAGAAAAAATAGTGAGCCAGACATGTGATGTCATCAGTGATGTCATCAATGACATTTGTGATGTCATCTTTGATGTCCTGGGTGTTAGTCTTAGCAGTGCACCGTGGTGGCGCGAGTTATGGTTGCATAGCTTACCATAACTGGCGAATTTCAAGGGTTTTTCGGTTTTACTTGGAACCATAACGTCCCTTTAACAAAGTTTTTTCACTGAATTTCATAGGTGTTTAGTAGCGCAACTTAACCATAACGTCCATTTAACAAAGTTTTTCACTGAATTTCATAGTTTTTTAGTAGCAAAACTTAACAATAATGACTTTGACTTTATATACATTTCATATGGAACTGACTAGATCTCTTCTTATGAACGTGATGTCCGCGAACTTATTTAATGTTCGCGGACATGTTCGGAGAACAGTACCACTACCTAAAAACTGTGGGGTGGGGGGTGGTGGGGTATGTTTGATTGTTATATCATAATATAAGAACATTTAACAAATTCAAAAAGCAGCACACAAACACATTATATATAGTAATACATAAGAAATGTAACCCATATATGTAACACACTAACCATTCATTTAAATACAATATGTTCTGAAATGGAATATACCACAAGAACATACATTGGCTTCCAACATAATTACCTCACAGACACAACAGAACTGAGAACAAGACCAGACCCACTGAATACATAGGACTTATCTTACCAGAAATAGTAAGTGTACTTAATTTTACTCATATATTTATAAACTTTCTGTATTAGATTAAAAAATATATTATCTTTCCTTTTTTTTCTCACAGAAATGTCTAGTACTCTGGAATGGCTAGAGGACAATTTCCCACATGAAGAAATGTCACAAGATAGTGAAACTAATGGTAAGCACTTTATAATATAAACCATTTAAATATTATTATTTTGTATACATTTAACATATATATATTTTTTTTGTACAGAGCATAACAAAATAGAAACTACCTCTGAAGAAGCTGTTATGGAAAACACGCTTGACAACATAAAAGAAAAAATTGATTTACTGTTGACCAATTTTAATAATTTGAAAACTTTTATTGAAGATCATTTTAAAACAAAAACGTCATACCATTGCCCCACATGTACTTGTCCCTCCTCACAATATCCCAGTCAATTATCCCCAAACCCTCTCCATAATCCAAAACGTTTTGATGAGATTTCCATCCCTTCTTTACCTAATACCAATCATGTTGAAACCCCAAATTCTCCTGTTTTTGTTTCTGTTTCTGCCTCACCTTCTCTGTCATAAATTATTAATATATGTTAAATAAAGTTTAATTTTTATATTGTATTGTGAATAGTTCCGTTTTTTTTTTTAAAAAAACAATAAAAGTGTCCGCGGACAGTGTGAGTTCGTACATAAACGAAAATGGAGGTGTCCTGAAGAACACCACACCTGTTCGAACTGTTCGCTAGCAAGTTGAAACTGTTCTAAGAACACACGTGGTGTCCTGAAATGTTCGTAAAGAAACAAAAATTAAAGTGTTCTAAAGAACACTATATCTGTCCGTAATGTTCGCTATCAACTTAAAACTGTCCTAAGAACACAATTGGTGTCCTGAAATGTTCGTAAATAAACAAAAATGATGTGTCCTGAACAACAGTACAACTGTTCGTGGTGTTCGCTACCCAATTGAAACTGTTCTAAGAACACAATTGGTGTCCTGAAATGTTTGTACATAAACTAAATTACACATGTCCTGAAGAACACTATATCTGTCCTTACTGTGTGCTACCAAGTTTAAACTGTTCTAAGAACACACGCGGTGTCCTGAAATGTTCGTTTCACGTGTGACGCACTTTTAATTACTTCAGAACCCGAACAGTGTCCGTAGGACATCAATGCGCATGCGCTAACCAATCTCCGTGCACTTGGTGTCCTGCGGACAGGCGCTTCCTTCGCAGACAGGTTCGCAAACAGATCATATGACCGCGCCCACGCTCATCGTGTGTCCTGAAATGAGGACACTGTTCATGTCCCCGAACAATTTAAAAGTACATTTTCAGTTAATCCATAATATTTTTCAATAAAATCTCACCATGCCACAAGTCCCACATAGCAATCTTGAGTTTCTATATACCTTTTGAAACTTTCCGATCCTTTTTTTGTGTTCGATTTGTCCGCGCACAGTGTGCATGTCCACGGACCGCGCACAAGCACCCCTATAAAAGACCATGCCCAAGACCTTATTCCCATTGTGTTTCTGGCTATTCTTCAGAACACAGTGATTTTTGCTGCCACCTGCAGACTACACCATCATCGAGATGGCATCCTTGGCTGCTGAACTGCCACTTGGTGCTGCACCTGCTTCAGCACCACCACCACCCCCTCCACCACCACCACCTCCCCAAGGGCCTGAAGAGGCGAACAGGACTGAGGATGCGGAGGAGGAAGAAGAGGATGATGAGAATGAGATAGAGGAAATCCCTACTACCCGCACTAGGCGTGAGTCTTGGGTGTGGCAGTTATTTACCATTCAAGGGAATGGTCCTAAGGCTCGTGCGAACCATGTTACCTGCAATGAGTGCAAAATGATACTCAGTCACGGGAAGCACGGTAACTACAGCTTTGGGACCACTACTATGAAGTGACACCTGAGGTCATTTCACTCTGGGGCTATTCACAGGGTTGTACCTTGCGAAGAACGTAGCAGGTTGATTTCCTCTACTTCATCCTCTGTTTCTGATCCTGTCACCACAAGGACCACCTCTGTGGGACAGCGTCTTTCTCAAGCTGCCTCACAGGCCATACAGAATGCTGATGACCCTTACCTTTCGAGTGTCACAGTAGTATGTATGTACTGTGACACAGTACTCTGCAGGGGGAGAGACTTCGGAGTGCTTTTGAGACTATCGTCTCAGAGCACGAGAAGACCTGCTCACTACCCAAATAAAACCCACTCTACATCTTCCTCTCTCAGCACGCCCTTTCTTATCCCTGTGATTGGTGTCCCCCCTTTACCCTTCTTTACCCTCCTCTCCTAGTGTGTCGTGTCTGAAAAACCAAAAAAAATACAAAATTACAAAAATCAAAAAAAAAATAAGGCTCTTTTCAGAGCCGCCTTTCCCAGTTAAAAAATAGAAGTGAAAATAAATGAAGCAGGGCTCTTTGTATTTTTTAGAAGTCCGCGGACAGTTTGCGAACATCAAAAAAATTGGGTTGCTACTCCACAACATTGTAATTTTCTCTGGAAAGAAGTGGTGGCTCTGAAAAGAGCCTTTGGGTGGTGTTTGTAAGTCAAAAATTGTAAATGCTTAACATCTACTTCAAAATTGTTGTTGTAATTCCAAAAAAGGTTGCAATGTATTTTGTACATTTCTCAGAAAAATCTGATTGCCAGCATAAGTAAGATGGACTCCATCTCTGCGAAAAATGTATGTACTACAAAACATAATATTTTCATTGTGAAAAGAAGACATGCCAAAATCTCTTAGAAAGCCACAAACAGCCTTATTAACATTGCGCCTTGCTTTTTCCATTTGTGGACCAAATGAAGAACAACGAAGCCACATTTGTCTGCGCAATCCGTGAAAATATCACTTGAGAATTAGGAAACATGTCCATAACCTTCCTAAGTCCTTCTTTCATAGCAAATTGCAAAAGAATTCCAGTCACATGTCCTAAACTGTTCCCTCCACAATGAATTACAATTATGTCTGGATGTTGCTCTGTCTCCAAAGTAGCACAGAGAGGTAGCAAGTCCAACCACTTCATTCCACTTACTCCATGCCAGTGTACTTCCACATGTGGCAATCCAAGATCTACAGCTACTCCACAGCTTTCTGCATGCACCTTCAACCAATGTATCCACGAATCTCCTAAAATCCAAACAACTGTTTTCTGAAACACACAGCCATAGCTATCTCTTCTTCTCTCAGCAAAAAGAGTATCTGAGAAAATCTCTCCTGGCACAACACACCCACCAAACTTTCCTGACCAATCCCTTTCAGTGCTTATTCTCATTTGCATGTCTTCTGAACCCAAAAATCCCCGGATGTAACTCCCGATGTCCGCGAACTACCGCCATGTCCGCGGACATATCGTAACATGAACAGCCCTTCTACTATTTCCACTACACTCTCTCTGCCATTCCCTCATTGGATGTACCTCAAAAATCACATGACCATGCACCAATCACATTCAAGACCTCTACATCTAACTGCATCATCATAGATCAGCACTGCAAATGTACTCTGAATCTCTCTGAGTAAACTTCAGGTATGCATATTTTCTGTATAGTAGATGAACACATTTTCAAACAGACTTTTACCTTGTAAAATCTGTAAAATGAATTTACTGTACTTTTTTCAATTTCCTAAAATCAACTATCACTTATAAACCTTTATACTTTTTACTTTCTTTATACACACTCACACACTCAAATCATGTTAAACTAACATTTTTTAAATGAAATATATAGACTACATATATTCAAACAAAATTGCATGCAAACACAATTTATGTTTAAACATTTATAAAAATACTTATACAATTTCATATTTTTTGTTTTTATTTATTTATTTACTTAATTACTTTAAATTAGACATAACATTGAGGCGCTATTACCTAGAACAGTTTACTTACAGAAATAGTGGTATTCACTAATATATTAAAATTTCACAAGACTTAGTAAAGATATTTTTTTTTTGCTACAGTTAGTCATTCAATGCAATTTGTTCATTAAGAACATATCATATGTACTGAACTGATGCAATGTATCTTATCTAAATAAATTAGTTTAATGGTTTTACAGAAGGCACTGAGGATTTCAATTAAAAAAATCAATAACTAAATTAAAAACACTGCTATATACAAACAAAGTTACTAATTTGAAGCTTTTACAATTGCAGTGAAGACCAGTTTCCTGAAAAGAAGCAGCCGAATTCGAAGAAGAAAGAAAAACTAAGAAGTTACCTGTTAATTTAAAAAAAAAGTAAGTAAAATTTCACCATAATATTTGTATTATTAATGGAATATACTAAAACATTAATATGAGCTATTTTGGTTTCTAAAAATAGAGATTTTGTACCATTTTGTCCAAAAATGTCCATGTCTTAAACAGCGATTTACAGCCAGAATGGCCCACAAATGTCTATTTTTGGACACACAAATTAGCCAACTGAACCACTACAATTTTCATATTATAGAACAAACAACTGTTTTAATTGTATACATTAGATTTACTATTTGTACTTTTCCACACCACTAGCTTACTTTTTTTTGTCATCTGAACCCCAGTTTAGTAACACATAAATTCAAGAATACATATCCCTACTAGTTTTAGTTCCCAATGCGCAATCACACACCATTACATACATCTTTATCATCTTACTCAAACATTCATGCACACAGCACACATACATTCCAGAACACCCCAACCCATATCTTCTTTATTTTTTTCAACAGACCCTAAAGAATGCCTACCAAAAGTCAAGTCCGTAGAAAGCAACGCAAAAGTAGAGCAAATGAAAATAAAGGTGTCCAACATAAGCATCCATCTCTAGCAGAATTTGTAAAAAAAGTTGAAACAAAACAGCTAATACAATCATTTAATGAAACACAAGAAGTTTCAAGTACAACAACTTTGCTTCCTCTATCGAAATGTAAAACAAACCAAAAAACAACAGAAAATCAGCTATCAGTACAGATAAAACTACTTCTTCAAATTTTAATATGGTGCAAAGTAAGCATACCAAGAAAAGTATTTTAGCCAAAATATACCATCACAAAGTCCTTCAAAATCTTAAAAAAACAGGAGAGAAATCAGGTTCAAAGCTTAAAACCTATCGTAGGAAATTAATCTTAGAAGCATTGATGGACAGTGCAATTCTTCTCAAAAGAAATGTATTTATTTTACAGTTAAACAAAATGAAACCACTAACAAAACTAATAACTAAATTACAAAAAAGACTTCTCAATAAGCGAAATGTCAACAGAATGAACTTCTTAAGTATCTGCGGAGGAGAATGGAATCACAGTACGAGCACAGAACCATATTTTAATGAAGAAGCGTACAAACAAAAGCAAACAAATACAATTGCCATAAATAGCAGTGGTCGAGGTTATGAAAAAGTGAATAATACCATAATGGAACAAGAAGTACTCCTTACAAAAATATGCCCTGAAAACTTAGAATTACCCCTCCATTCAACTGAATCAGAACGTCTAGTGTACAAATGGCCATGCACGTCAATGTGTAACATTCCCAAACAATGTTTCAAATCTTTACGCCAATTCCTCAATAAATATGTAAAAAGCAAAGACAAAATCAAAATTAAATTACTGCAAATAACTGCATTACTGTGTACTTGCGCACTGTACTGTCCAGTGCGCAAGTACACAGGACTACAAGGACATTCATCGGCCTGCATTACAGGACCTACTTGTAAAACCACTTTCCATGATGTCAAAAGGATATCAACACATCATTCAACTATAGGAAATCTAGTCTATAAACTGTACTATGCTAAAAGTCCTGCTTTAGCACTAGCAAAGTTAAATAACATCCGTCTACATGGTAAAGCAAAAGACCTACTTGAAGAAATTCACTATATTCAGAAAAAATATTTTGGAAGTGAAAGCCATTTACAGAATGAAATAGCTTTAAACCAATTAAGCAACAATTCTACACATGGCAACCTTTTGCTAAACACATACAAAAAAGAAATACTAAAATTTAAAAGTACATCAGCTGAAGTACCAAACCATGTATGTGTATGTTGCCGTAGAATTTTTTATAAAAGTAACACAAAAACTGTGGACCTATCATGCAAAATAGAAGACAATGAAGATTCTAAATGGTTTGAATTAGCTCTCTACCTTGTAGCAGAAAACAAATATGAAATAACTGAGCCCTTAATACTTTGCAGTTATTGCACTACAAAACTTGACAACAACCAAACTCCTTCACGTTCTATCACAAATAATTTGGAATTATACCCAATACCAAAACCTCTACAACAACTTAATTTATATGAGAGCATCATAAATCAAACAGTACACCCATTTCAAGCAATAATACGCCTTCAACCAAACACAGCAAAATTACCTCCCTCTGAATTGGTAAAAGGCATTTGTGGAAAAGTAGTTTATTTACCATTAAATCTAAAGGAAAATGTGCATACTCTAGGAGTGCAACGTCCAATGCACCAATCTTTAATTATATTAGTAAATGGAGTACCTACAAAGGACAAAAAAATATGGCAACAGCTGGTAGATTTATATACAGTTAGACAAGCCTTCCAATATCTTAAAGAGAATAATGAATATTACAAAGAAATTAATATTGAAGAAAACTTGAAAGATACAACTGAAATAATTCAAGAAACACAAGAAGCTGGTCAATTTGAGCTACTAGATCCTGCCACAATATCAAGAGGCCGATTCATGGAATAATTAGCGCGGCGCAAGTGGGCAAAAACGTGCGAATCGCAGTGGAATAGCGAAAATCGCAGTGCAATTGCGAAAATCGCACGAAAAGCAGCGCACGTCGATTCATGGAAGGCCGTGCGCGAGAAAACCAGCGGACGTGCGATAAAAAAGTGCGCGGCGCACGTTGGCGCACAGGCCATCTACCAGCGTGCGCCAGGTCACTGCGAAAATCGCACAGGGCACAGCGAAATTCGCACATAGCGCGGTGCACGCAACAAAAGTAGGCGGAACACGGGCGTAACACTCGGAATGGGGAACAACTTGTCAAAACGTGGGCGTCACGGGGGAAGTACAGGGCACAAGTGCGCGGAACGCCCACACGCTCGCCTACAACACGTATTCATGGAATAGAATAGGGCAAAAAAGCGCACGCTCAAACCAGCGCACAGGCACAAACACGACCGCCACAAGAAAGCAGGCGGTAGCGTCTCTGCGGCTGTAAGAAATGTGCGCCAAAAGGTGCGCCAACAAATCGCACCTATATACTGCCATGATGAATGTCCCATACTGTGGCCCTCCAGGAAAAAAGACGTGCAAAGGGGTACCCACAAACACGGACACCCGCTGACAAAAAATACGTGTGCGTGTATACCGGGGTGCGCGGGAAGTCTAACACTCGATTTCAGCAGGGTACGTGCATCACAGGGGTTCGCGTGAAGTTTCACACGCGATCGGGTCTGGGGGAGCGGGCTACGTGTATATCAGGGGTTCGCGTGAAGTTCCACACGCGAACAGCCTGGGCGCGTGTATTTCAGGGGTGCGCGGGAAGTTCCACACGCGAATAGCCTGGGCGCGTGTATTTCAGGGGTGCGGGGGAAGTTCCACACGCGAACAGCCTGGGCGCGTGTATTTCAGGGGTGCGCGGGAAGTTCCACACGCGAATAGCCTGGGCGCGTGTATTTCAGGGGTGCGGGGGAAGTTCCACACGCGAACAGCCTGGGCGCGTGTATTTCAGGGGTGCGCGGGAAGTTCCACACGCGAACAGCCTGGGCGCGTGTATTTCAGGGGTGCGGGGGAAGTTCCACACGCGAACAGCCTGGGCGCGTGTATTTCAGGGGTGCGCGGGAAGTTCCACACGCGAATAGCCTGGGCGCGTGTATTTCAGGGGTGCGGGGGAAGTTCCACACGCGAACAGCCTGGGCGCGTGTATTTCAGGGGTGCGCGGGAAGTTCCACACGCGAACAGCCTGGGCGCGTGTATTTCAGGGGTGCGCGGGAAGTTCCACACGCGAACAGCCTGGGCGCGTGTATTTCAGGGGTGCGCGGGAAGTTCCACACGCGAACAGCCTGGGCGCGTGTATTTCAGGGGTGCGCGGGAAGTTCCACACGCGAACAGCCTGGGCGCGTGTATTTCAGGGGTGCGCGGGAAGTTCCACACGCGAACAGCCTGGGCGCGTGTATTTCAGGGGTGCGCGGGAAGTTCCACACGCGAACAGCCTGGGCGCGTGTATTTCAGGGGTGCGCGGGAAGTTCCACACGCGAACAGCCTGGGCGCGTGTATTTCAGGGGTGCGCGGGAAGTTCCACACGCGAACAGCCAGGGCGCGTGTATTTCAGGGGTGCGCGGGAAGTTCCACACGCGAACAGCCTGGGCGCGTGTATTTCAGGGGTGCGCGGGAAGTTCCACACGCGAACAGCCTGGGCGCGTGTATTTCAGGGGTGCGCGGGAAGTTCCACACGCGAACAGCCTGGGCGCGTGTATTTCAGGGGTGCGGGGGAAGTTCCACACGCGAACAGCCTGGGCGCGTGTATTTCAGGGGTGCGCGGGAAGTTCCACACGCGAACAGCCTGGGCGCGTGTATTTCAGGGGTGCGCGGGAAGTTCCACACGCGAACAGCCTGGGCGCGTGTATTTCAGGGGTGCGCGGGAAGTTCCACACGCGAACAGCCTGGGCGCGTGTATTTCAGGGGTGCGCGGGAAGTTCCACATGTGATTACACAGTGTGGGTCCTCCCAGGTGTACCCTGTACACCCTCCACGGCCCCTGCAGGCAGCCCACACCACAGGGGACTACCCTGCATCCCTGGTCATGTCCCGCAGGCAGCCCACCCACCATGGGCATGCCCCCCAGCAAAGGCACATGTCTCCTTGAACTAATGAACACCAACTCATGTCCCCTTGCACCCCCACCCCCCAGCACTGTGGGGCACCTGCCAGCAGGCCCCCACCCATGTCCAACTCATGTCCCCCACCCCCCCCCACCCCCCAGCACTGTGGGGCACCTGCCAGCAGGCCCCCACCCATGTCCAACTCATGTCTCCCACCCCCCCCACACCCCAGCACTGTAGGGCACCTGCCAGCAGGCCCCCACCCATGTCCAACTCATGTCTCCCACCACCCCCACCCCCCAGCACTGTGGGGCACCTGCCAGCAGGCCCCCACCCATGTCCAACTCATGTCTCCCACCACCCCCCACCCCAGCACTGTGGGGCACCTGCCAGCAGGCCCCCACCCATGTCCAACTCATGTCTCCCACCACCCCCACCCCCCAGCCACCAGGGTCACCCTCCACCAGGCCCCGACTCATGTCTACCACCCCTCCCACCCCCCAGCCACCAGGGTCACCCTCCACCAGGCCCCCACTCATGTCTCCCACCACCCCCACCCCCCAGCACTGTGGGGCACCTGCCAGCAGGCCCCCACCCATGTCCAACTCATGTCTCCCACCACCCCCACACCCCAGCACTGTGGGGCACCTGCCAGCAGGCCCCCACCCATGTCCAACTCATGTCTCCCACCACCCCCACCCCCCAGCCACCAGGGTCACCCTCCACCAGGCCCCCACTCATGTCTCCCACCACCCCCACCCCCGAGCCACCAGGGTCACCCTCCACCAGGCCCCCACTCATGTCACCCACCACCCCCACACCCCAGCAGTGCAGGGTCACCCTCCACCAGGCCCCCACTCATGTCACCCACCACCCCCACACCCCAGCAGTGCAGGGTCACCCTCCACCAGGCCCCCACTCATGTCACCCACCCCCCCACCCCCCAGCAGTGCAGGGTCACCCTCCACCAGGCCCCCACTCATGTCTACCACCACCCCCACCCCCCAGCCACCAGGGGCACCCTCCACCAGGCCCCCACTCATGTCTACCACCACCCCCACCCCCCAGCCACCAGGGGCACCCTCCACCAGGCCCCCACTCATGTCACCCACCACCCCCACCCCCCAGCCACCAGGGTCACCCTCCACCAGGCCCCCACTCATGTCTCCCACCACCCCCACCCCCCAGCACTGTGTGGGACCTGCCAGCAGGCCCCCACCCATGTCCAACTCATGTCTCCCACCACCCCCACCCCCCAGCCACCAGGGTCACCCTCCACCAGGCCCCCACTCATGTCTACCACCCCCCCCCGCCACCCCCCAGCCACCAGGGTCACCCTCCACCAGGCCCCCACTCATGTCTCCCACCACCCCCACCCCCCAGCACTGTGTGGGACCTGCCAGCAGGCCCCCACCCATGTCCAATCCATGCCCCCCTGCACCTGGGTCCCAACATTCCCCAATCATGTCCGTAATGCCCATCCTCCCCTGCCAAAAGGCCCAACCAACTATCACACCCACCCACATATCAAAGGCAATTACATGTTACACCCCCAATGTAAATAATGCAATTTAACACATGTCTGTCACACACAATGGCTGCAAGTGAATGACAAAACACCCAACATGACATGCCTGAAAGCAATGAGATGATACGACACATTGAAGATTAAAAAATATAATATGTATTGAACAGCAAATAAATAAAAACACAAAGCAAATCAAACAAAACAAGATGAATGTCCAAGAAAAAATTCTGAAAAATTAAAATAAGCCAATTAAGAAGATCATCCTGGGTCCATGAGCCCTACCAAATTAAACCTAACTGACTACTAACTAAAAAGGGAACTATATACAAAAAAGTGGTGCATTGTCCAATCGCAACCAAAAAAAAATCAAAAAAACAAAGGAAACCTAACCCTAACTATACAACTATATACAAAGGCAGCGGGCTATTCGGACGGCTCACTGGTTGTTGTCATGGGCCAGGGCATCATCGAACTCCTGGTCAATGGCTTGGAGGCGGGCATGTTCCCTGGCCCCGAGGTCCCGCAGGGATAACGCAGTGTCAAGCTCAAACTCCCTGCGAAGACCCTCGAGGCACTCAGCCCGCCTCAGCGCCCTCCGCATGGAGTCCTCCGCCCTGACCATCGTGAGCCGTTCCTCCTCTGCCCGCTGCCGCTCCGCACCTATCCGCTGGCACAACCTCTCCCACACGGAAGCCACTCCCATTCCAGGGTTCTCCTGCCCTCCGGCCGATGCCTGCACCCCTGATGTTGATGGCCCCGAGCCATGATGCCTCCCACGTTGAGCCTGCTGCTGCCTCCGACGCAACTGCCTGTGCCAGCACGACGGCATCCAGGCTGATGGAAACCACCGACGCCGTCGTGCACGTGCCCTGCCCGATGATGCCGTCACATCCTCCATCTGTTGGGGTCCAGTTGCTCTGGTGTCCACCCCTGCTGGATCTCTGACTCCCGACTGTGGCAGGGATGGGATCCCCACCGAGCTGGCTGCATTGGTCGGGGCAGGTCCACAGGGGGCCCTGGTGGCATCTGGGCTGGAAGACGGCAAGGAGAACGACTGGTGGATAGCCTGCACAGAGGAGGAGAGGGCCGCCACATTGGCCAACACATGCAGGAAACCCCCGAACATGGCCGATCCCAATTGGGCCACGTCGGCACGGTGCACTTCGTGATGACGTGCGTGCTCCTCCCGGGAAGCACGCACGGCATCACGAATCACAGCCGTGCGCAACGCGACCCCAATCAGGACCTTCTCCGCGCGGCCAGGGGTTCCCACGTCCGCAGGTGGAGGGGAGTCAGGTGACATGGACATCCCCTCCACCTGCGGACAGGCCTGGGACGGGGCATCCCTGCTGGTGCATGGTGGTGCACTCACAGGGTCAGGGACAGCGACATGCACAGGCCCCTCCACGGTGACCTGTGCTGCCTCCTGCCCCTGGCCCTGGACTGCACCACTTGCACCAGCAGGGATGCCCCCACCAGGCCCCATGTGTGCCCCAGTGGCGGCCTCCTTCTCCTCTGTGCAAACCACCAACCTGGATGGCTCCTCACCGTCTCCCACCGTAGCAGGCCCCTGTGGGGGCTCACCCACCCCTTCCGCTGCAGCCGTGGGGGCATCCCCGCCGCCTTGCTCCACAGCGCCGTCTCCGCCCTCTTCTTCACTAGCCGCTGCGTAGAGGGAGACAAAGAACACAAGCATCAGGGCACTGTACAATGGTCCCCTAGACAGGAAGCAATAGCAGATGAGCAGCACTGTCAAAGTACACTTCCATCATGTCCCTCCACAACACATGGGTCAGTCCAGGCAAAACACACACAGTAACAGGCATGGTGCATGCCATGGACATTTCCATGCATGTCCAATGGACTCTTGAAACATTCAATGATATGTAACTCACATGCATCATGCCTCATGCCCATCACATGCACACACTTCACCTCAGTCACATCCATCTGGCCCCAAACACACCAAACACAGCGGATACAAGGGTAATTTTGCTGCTTTACTGAATCTCTGCATTGTCACACACATGTGTCATGCATCCATGGCATGCACAAGTCACAGACACGCAGGTCAGGCACACAGACATGGCTACCATATATGTACCTGGCATCAGCACCCATCCCTCACCCCCACCCATGTCCAGGTACAGAGACTGGCATGCTCTCATGTTCAAAATCTGATTAGGGCTCCCCATGCGGCATTTCAACACATGCAACAACCATGTGCATCACACATCACTGGTCGCACATGCATTACCATGATGTCCCTGCACACATACATGCATACATGGCCTATGGCACACATACAGGCAAGTATCATAGAACCAGCACACCGCAACATGCCCTGTCTCACACAGTAATGCATGGACACTTACCGCTCAACTCCAGACGGGCCTCCCTCTCAAGGATCTGGGCGTGGAGCGCTGGGCGTACGCGTTCCAGGACCCTCATCTGGATGGTACTCATGCGGCCCCGGCCCCCCTCCACGAGGCGCCGGGCCTTCACAAGGGTCCTTGACCTCAAGTCCTCCCAGCGCTTCTTGATCTTCAGGACGTCGCGGGTTGCCACCCCCTCCGCGTTGATGGCAACCACACAGTCGGCCCAGATCCTCTGCCGTCCTTCCTTGCTGGCGCGGGACGATCCAAAGAGGGCATCATACTGCCCCAGGACATGCTCCACCAGGACACCAACTTCGGTGACAGTGAAGCTGGTGCCCCTCTGCCCCTCTGGCCTGGGGTTGCCACTGGTGCCAGATGTGGAATTGCCCGACATGGCAACCCCAGAGGCAGGTGTGGGTGGGCAACTGGGTCCTGGGGCTGGGCTGTGGAGCGATGTAATACCAGTCGGGAGTCTTCAGTTCCAGCAGGGGTGGACACAGCAACTGGACCCCTGCAGATGGCTGATGTGCAGGCACCAAATGGCAGGGCACGGTGGCAGCAGGCAGGCAGGCAGGCAGGCAACAGCAGATGGCACGTGGGAGGCTGCTCGGGGCACTGGGGGGCAGTAACTCGGCCTTCTGGGCAGGAGCGTGGGCTTCCGTGTGTTTTCGCGTGGCCAGCTTGATACGGAGTGATTTGGCACGTGAAAATCCTGCACGTCAGCGTGAAATCCGAGGAAAGGCCCTTAGCGCGTAAGCGTGTCAGCACGCATACGCGATTCTATTGGACCAGAGTCCCTCAGCGCGTAAGCGTGTCTGTGACGTGACCCGCACGGGTGTTCCCCACTCAGCACGTGATGACGGGGCACACATGGAGATACTGCACGTCAGAGTGTCATCGCGTGTAATTGGACAAAAGTGCGCGTACACGCGATTGGCCTATGTACGTGTATTTAATGGGTGCGCGGCCACTTACACACGCAAGTACGTCAGCGAACCTGTATCACGTGGTGCGTGTGAATCTCCGCACGCTATTGGACTGGGAACTGGATTCCAGGGGTGCGCGGGTCACACGCTGTATCCCGTGGTGCGTGTGAATTTCCACACGCTATTGGACTGAGAACTGGATTCCAGGGCTGCGCGGGTCACACGCTGTATCCCGTGGTGCGTGTGAATTTCCACACGCTATTGGACTGGGAACTGGATTCCAGGGGTGCGCGGGTCACACGCTGTATCCCGTGGTGCGTGTGAATTTCCACACGCTATTGGACTGGGAACTGGATTCCAGGGCTGCGCGGGTCACACGCTCGCCTAGAACACGCGGTAAGCATAAATTGCGGACTTTAACAATAACAAGCTCAGACGCCAGGATGAACATACCGTTCCTAGCAGCAGTGGCAGTGGGCTACCAAAGGAGGAGGAGGAGGATAGTCAGGGCCAGAATATTCACACCCAGAACCAGCCTTTTCGGGATGCCTGATGACCAGGTGTATGGGAGGTACAGGCTTCCACCACACATCATACTGGACCTGGTGAGTGAGTGGGAGGATGACCTCACATCACCCACCCTGTGCTCCCAAGCACTCAGCCCCCTGGAGAAGGTCCTCAATGTACTGCACTTCTTAGCCACTGGATCATTTCAGCGGACAAGTGCCATAGTGGGTGGGGTGTCACAGGCCACCCAGTCACGCTGCCTACACCAGGTCTTGAACATCATGACTGCACGCCCATCAGTCCGCAGGCACATATACCTGCCCAGAACACCTGCAGAAAGGCATGCTGCCGCCCTGGATTTTTACGCAGTGGCACGATTCCCCAAAGTGCTAGGTGCCATCGACTGCACCCATGTGGCTCTACGTCCCCCCAGGGCATCTGAGCACATCTATAGGAACCGCAAGCACTGGCATTCCATCAACGTGCAGGTAGCATGTAATGCCAAGGGAATCATCACCTCAGTATATGCCAACTATCCCGGCTCCACCCACGACAGCTTCATTTACCGAATGTCCACCCTAAGCCGGGACCTAGAAGCTGGGCGGCATGGCGATACATGGCTGCTTGGTGAGTATGTATGCCACTGCACATGCATGCATGTTGGATACTGAGCAAGGTCACAACCTCACCAATGATACCAATCCCCACCTCCACAGGGGACAGTGCCTACCCTCTCAGCCCCCACATGATGACGCCAATTCGGAACCCCACCACGCCACCCCAGGTAAGATTTAACACAGCCCACATTACAACCAGGGGCATAGTGGAGCGCACATTCGGAGTGCTGAAGTCACGCTTTCGCTCCCTTGACCGTTCTGGCGGGCAGCTGTTATACGCTCCCCCAGTAGTGTGCAGGATCATAGTGGCAGCATGTGTCCTGCACAACGTTGCAACACGCCGGGGCCTGGCCGTGGACATGGTGGTGGCCCCACATCCCCAACCACATGCACAGCCGCTGCGCATGGGAGGGGAAAGGGCACGGGGGGAGGCAGCCTGTACACAGCTAGTGGCTAATTACTTCACATAGAAATCACACCCCTGTGGAGTGCACACTGCCCTGGCACATTCCATCTGACAATCAATGATGACTCAACCTGACACTGATCCTGAATGTGTGGAGAATGAACCGGGAATTCCATGTCAGCCTGAGATTGTTCACCTGGAAGTGTCACAATGTGTGCATCCCTACCCACACAGACACCACCAATGCAGTTTTGTGAAGTTACACATTGAAGCAGCTAAAATGAATACCCACTTGCAAAATGCAACAAGAGGACAGTGCCATGTCAGCCAACCCAACCCCAGCACTGCCACACGACACACCGTGCCATGTCATGCTAATTGCAGGTAAACAAAGTAATCCCCACAACATGACATCACTCTCACTATGTACAGTGGCACTATTAGAAACCTGCAACACCTGAAATGCTCACAGCAATGCCGGACCAACTACATACTTGAGCACGTAGTACCATTAACATGACATCAAAAATGTTACATATTAGTAGTCTCACCACCTGGAAATGCCTGCACTCCCACCACTACCAACTGTGCAGTGTTGGCGCCATGTAGAGTTGTAGGTGCACTGCTGCCAACATGGTCCCCATCGCCAGACTAGAGGTCCTTGTGTGGACTTGAGGAAGGGACCTGCAAATTGGGAGGTAGACACAGAAGAAGAGTTACACATCAATGCAACATGCAGTGTACAACACAACAGAAATATGCACTATGAATGTATACACAGTATTGACTACAGACTGGCCACACAGCTCATGGGAGTCCAACGTCACTGTGTAATTCACTGTCACTTGGGCACACCCTTTGCAAGCCCATGGAAACGGGAAGCAGGAGGGGTGTGTGTGACTCAAACCCAAGCATCTGAACCAAATACATTACAAGCCTGCATGTGCCCAGCCACAATGCAGCGTATGCCCACAGGAACCACGGAAGCCAACAGATCGGAGCCAACACATCGGAGCCAACAGATCGGAGCCAACAGATCGGAGCCAACAGATCGGAGCCAACAGATCGTCCCAAAAAAATTGGGAATAAAAGAAATCAAAATAAAAATAAAAATAAGAAACAATCAAAAATGGCCATTGATGGGCCCGGGGGGGTTGGGGAGGCCACCCAGGAGGTCCGAGGACAGGATGCACACCAGAACCCACCTGCGTGGATCCTGGGAAGATAAAACACCTCCATGGGCTCATGGCCCACACGGCTACCCTATTGTGGGAGTGTCACTGCTGTCGCTATTATCACCCTATGCAGCTGCATCCGGAGGTGGTTGCACTATGGGAGGCAGCCCACGCAAGGCCCTAGTCTGCTCCTCCATGGCCGCAAGCATGTGGGTGTGGTAGGTCTGGTTCTGGAGGATGAGTGTGCGGAGGTCCCCACGCAACAACTCACGGGATGCCCGGACCTCCGCCCTCGTTGCCTGCATCTCAGCTGAGAGCGTACGGGTGAGACGCTCCAGCTGCTGTTCTGTCCTTTTGTGTGTTGAAGCCTCAAGCTCAACAAGAGTCGTCCTGAGGTGTAGGAGCTCCTGCCTCAGGGCTTCCCTGTGGCCCTGGGACTCAATGGAGATGGCCTCCTGCAGAGTCGCCAGTGCCGCCCGCCTGTCCCTGTTGGACCCCAACATGTCCTCCCTGTGTGACTGGCAGATGGAGTCGGTTGCCTGCTCTAGTCGCTCCATCAGCCTTTCTGGGGGGACAATGGAAGTGGCCACCCTATCCATGGCCTGAGCCATCATCTCGGATGATGCAGCCTGTTGGGTAGCCATACCGTAAATGGATTGCTCCCATGCGGTATTGCCGGGTGGCGTACGGCCACCACGTCGGCGGGCACCACACCTGTCTGGGGCAAGGCGAACTGCGCCTTGCTGTGCCGGCACTGCCTGAGGCTGCAGGACTGCATTCCCCCTCTGATCTGCTGGCCCAGGAACAGGATCAGATGTCGCGGAGTGTGACCCTGCATCCGTAACCACCGAAGGCGTAGCTGCCAACACTGACATCCCCATGGAGGGTACTGACCCTGGTGCAGGTGGGTGAGACAGAACAGAATCCCTCCCTGGAACACTCACCAGCGACGGCACGTAGGTCTCATCCGAATCAACACCTGAGTACAGCTCGGGGGAGGTGCAGCCAGAGACACCCCTTGAGAGCACGACCTGCAGCACTTGTGGGTTCTCCCCCACCACCACACCACGTCCCTCACTGGTGGTTGGTCGGCCCTGGGACACCTCCTGGGTCTGCACCATCTCCACAACCCCAGCAGTATCAGGTGCGTCTTCCCCTGCAAAGACATGAAAACAAAGTAATGGAAACAGGCATTAGCACCATGGCACACATTGAGGGCTGAGAAGCAAGAGAACCAGTACTTGATTGACACATGTCCCACATGACTAAAACCCTCCCATGCATGCACCCTCACTGCGTATGAAGTGCAGGCAAATGGCACACACTGATGACACCAAGATGGAAGATGAACAAATTTTCTGCATGCTGCCTGGCAGTGGCATCACACATTGGCCTGTGATTGGCAGGTGAAACACACATGCCATCACACAGATGGCATGTACCATTGCTATTGAGTGAAGATGGAGAGGAGGGCAGCACCTATTCATTCAGTCCAGTTCCCGCATGTAATAGCTTTTCTGATTCTAACAGGTCAGATTTTTCACCTGGAGCTGCCAGTCTGAAATGGTCAAATTGCACAGGGACATGTGTGTACAAATGATATCCAGGTAACAAAGTCACTCCACTTTACCATACCCATGTCAGACATGTGACTAGTGGACAGCGACATGCCTAGTGAAAGTGGTGGAATGCAAACAAACTGACTGAATGAACAGTGAAAAATAAGCAAATATGTTGTGTCAAGGTGACACTTCAAGGGCAACTGGCGTGCAGTTGTGCTAGATGTCTACTGTTGGCAGAAGGGATACTGCTATGGCCAAATGCAGCTGCGCAGGAAGTATTGCATGAAGCACATGGCTGACCCATACGACTGAGGCGCACACACTCTCACCTGGCACCCAAACAGAAGCCCTCACACACACACCATGCACATGGATGACACACACATGCATGTGCACTCACCGGACAATGCCTCGTAATCAGCCAGATCTCCCACGCCTTGGATCTGTTCCTCCGTGACGTAGGTCCCAGCGACTGACTCATGTGGAGTGAGTTCCATGTCTACTACTGGAGACCCACCTCCAGTCACTAGAGTTGCGGCATGACTTGAGGCCAGCTTACTCTTTGCCCTGCGCTTTAGGTCATTCCAGCGCTTATAGCAATCATTGGCTGTGCGCCTCACGATTCCAAGGGCACTTACGATGTCCGCAACGGTCTGCCAGTGTGCCTGGCGTTGTGCAGGTGTGGTCTTGGATCCTGCAACAATGACCATCTCGTTGTCATGTCCGGACACATACTCGACAAGTGCATTCAGTTCGTCATCCGTGAAGCTGGGCTTCCTGGACGGGCCGGACTGTGTAGCCGTGTCTGGGGCATCAGCCTGTGCCGGACGAGCACTCTTCCTCTTCCGCTTGGAAGGTGGTGGTGATCCTGAGTGTCCTGCGCCGCTCTGGACACTAGGGGCAGGAGCCCTGGTGGACTCTGTATCAGGAGTGTGGGATTGCACACTCAGCATGGGAGTTGGTGCAGGCATTGGCTCTAGTGTGATGGTGTCAGGGGGAATGTCAGCAGCATGGACTAGGACCGACACTGTCCTGGCTGGGTGTGTGAGGGCTGGGGTGGATGGAGCCGCAGCTGCCCCTGCAGCCACTCCGCCCTGCCTCCTTGGTGCAGCAGATGACCTTGCTGCCCCAGATCCACGTGGCATGATGGCATCAACGTGCACCAGCGCACGTGTCGTAGCCCTGCTGACCTGGAAGTCAGCCATGGAGTCAGCCAGGTCTGGTGCCACAATGGGCTGGTCCAACAAGGGCTGAGCATGGATGGTGTCAGCCACTTCAGCCTCAACGGGAGGGGGGGAGGGGGGGAGGGGGGGGATGATGGGTGCCCTTGACTGGTCCTCCACACATGGGGGGACAGGCTCACCCTGCAAGTTACGACCACGTCCCCTACCGGATCCACCACGGCCACCACTTGTGGCTCTTCCACCTTTGCCACCCTTACGGAATCCTCGCCTCCCAGCCATGGCACTGATATTAATGTGCGTATGGGAGTGGCTGTAGACAATTGTCCTGGGCAATTGGGGGTCAAAGGGGTTGGGTACCAGATGGTAATTGTACCCTAGTGCTCTAGCACGGCTGATTGTAACCCCTGGGGAAAGATGACGGGTCACGCAACGCACAGGAGGCCCAAAAAAGGGAGATGACGTGCACGCAACCCCTCCTAGACCACGTGTGCAGAAAGAAAAACCTGCACTACGCTGTGGCACCCAGTAACACAAGAATGAACGTATGCGTGTCACACGCAGCCTAGAATGACCTCTGAAGGGGTAGGCTACACACGGGGCAAGCACAGAAGTTGGATACGTGCGTGACTCACCGTCTGCCAGGTAAAAGAGCGTGAAGAATGAGCGCGTTTGGCTGGCTAAACCCCCGCCAAAAGAAGATGTGTACGCTGTCTGAGAAGACAGGACAACAGTAGAAGGGGACACTGTTTGAGGGAACAGGCCCAGGTAAACCAGTAAAAGAGAAAAAAGAGAAAAAGCTGTCAGAGGTAACAGGGAATACGAACTGGAAACGCCGTGAAGTAAATCGCGTGTGAAACGACAAGAAGTACAGAATTCACCCACTCGCTCTCCACGAAAAGCACGTACAAGGAAATGGTGTTCTACATGTACCTTATATACAGGCCCACACGTACAGCGTCACTTACGCGGCGTGTACGTTCATCAATCACACGCTTTGTCACTCCTGCGTGTAGATCCATTTTCACCAATCACACGCTTTGTCACTTCTGCGTGTAGATCCATTTTCACCATTCACACGCTTTGTCACTTCTGCGTGTAGATCCATTTTCACCAATCACACGCTTTGTCACTTCTACGTGTACATCCATTTTCACCAATCACACGCTTTGACACTGGGACGTGTCACGCAACAATTTCCTGCACGTGCAGGTGACAATAGGCGCGCATATGCTGTTGACGGGTTTACGCGCTAAGGGCCTTTGCTGACGTGTGGGATTTCACTCCCTATCAGGCTGTCCACGCGTTCACACACGAGAGACCACGCTCCTGGCCAGGAGGCCAAATTACTGCCCCCCAGAGCCCTGAGCACGTTCCCACCTGCCATCTGCTGCTGCCTGACTGCCTGCTGGCCACGTGCCCCACAGTGCTGGTGGGTGGGGGTGTTGGGAGACATGGGTGGGGGCCTGGTGGAGGGTGCCCCTGCACTGGTGGGGGTGGTGGGAGACATGGGTGGGGGCTTGGTGGAGAGTGCCCCTGGTGGCGGAGGGGGTGGGGGTGGTGGGAGACATGGGTGGGGGCCTGGTGGAGGCTGCCCCTGGTGGCGGGAGGGTGGGGGTGGTGGGAGACATGAGTGGGGGCCTGGTGGAGGCTGCCCCTGCACTGCTGGGGGGTGGGGGTGCAGGGGGACATGAGCAGGTGTGCAGGGTAGTCCCCTGTTTTGTAGGCTGCCTGCAGGGGCCGTGGAGGGTGTACAGGGAACACCTGTGAGGACCCACCCAGCCTAATCGCGTGTGATGATTCCCACGCACCCCTGTAATACACGTACCCTGGCCAATCGCGTGTTAAACTTCCCGCATACCCCTGTAATACACGTACCCTGGCTAATCGCGTGTTAAACTTCCCGCGTACCCCTGTAATACACGTACCCTGGCCAATCGCGTGTTAAACTTCCCACGTACCCCTGTAATACACGTACCCTGGCTAATCGCGTGTTAAACTTCCCGAATACCCCTGTAATACACGTACCCTGGCCAATCGCGTGTTAAACTTCCCGAATACCCCTGTAATACACGTACCCTGGCCAATCGCGTGTTAAACTTCCCGCGTACCCCTGTAATACACGTACCCTGGCCAATCGCGTGTTAAACTTCCCGAATACCGCTGTAATACACGTACCCTGGCCAATCGCGTGTTAAACTTCCCGAATACCCCTGTAATACACGTACCCTGGCCAATCGCGTGTTAAACTTCCCGCGTACCCCTGTAATACACGTACCCTGGCCAATCGCATGTTAAACTTCCCGAATACCCCTGTAATACACGTACCCTGGCCAATCGCGTGTTAAACTTCCCGCGTACCCCTGTAATACACGTACCCTGGCTAATCGCGTGTTAAACTTCCCGCATACCCCTGTAATACACGTACCCTGGCTAATCGCGTGTATTACTTCCCGCGTACTCCTGTAATACACGTACCCTGGCTAATCGCGTGTATAACTTCACGCGTACCCCTGTAATACACGTACCCTGGCCAATTGCGTGTTGAACTTCCCGCGTACCCCTGTAATACACGTACCCTGGCTAATTGCGTGTATAACTTCACGCGTAACCCTGATATGCACGTTACCCGCTTTGCGTTCCTTGTTTGGCAGCCCTGTAAACTGGTCCAGGGTTAGCGCAGCCCTTTGCGATGATTTAGCGATTTTGATGGCTTTTCCTTGCGCGAGGGCGTTCTTGGGGGCGTTACTGGCGCTGCTGCAGGGTCGCTGCGATACTCTGCGCCACGGCTGGTTTGGGAGCATGAAATCCATGAATACGCTGTGCGCGGAAATCGGTTTTAGCGCACGTGCCTGGCGCAGTCAATCGCACGCGGACACTCTGCGCCAGCCGCTTGCGACACTTTTCTGCGAAATTCTATGAATTACCCTGCAAATACTTTAGACCATTATACAATTCATCCTTTGCACTGTAATGACACCGTACAAGATGTACTGGAAACTTACCAAATGCGTCAAACAAAAGGATCGCCAATCAGTATATGGGAAAAAAGTATAGAAGCACATGCTTTTCCTCTACTCTTTCCTACTGGCAAAGGAGGAAGGTATGATGATAGACTTATTCAAATATCAGCTTCAGAATACCACTCATTACGGATGTATTCTGAAGATCCCAGATTTAGACAAAATGTGGAATACATATTCCACCTACTCTTTGAAAGTGAACTAGCAACTTTATGTTACGGAGTTGCACACATATTAAAATCACGATCACACTTTCAAAATATGACAGCTACACAATTATTAGAGAAAGTGCAACAAAAGGATGAGGTTTTACAATCAAATATTACAAATCTATTAGCAAATATGCGTGGTAATAAAGAGTACTGGTTTCGATGTCATGGAGATGTACGTTGTATGATCAGAAACCTTGGCCCACCCACTTGGTTTGTTACATTAAGTTGTGCAGAATATGCATGGGAAGATTTACATGAT
Organism: Ambystoma mexicanum; assembly: GCF_040938575.1. Lineage (NCBI taxonomy): Eukaryota > Metazoa > Chordata > Amphibia > Caudata > Ambystomatidae > Ambystoma > Ambystoma mexicanum. The sequence goes on from NC_090941.1 coordinate 863,415,028, forward strand.
TTCCTACGCATATCAAATAAAAACAAAACAAACATAGATATTCTAACACCTGGAGAACTTTGTTCTTTGGATCCTGTTAATGTTTCAAGATATTTTCACCATCGCTTCATTGCTATGCTACATTTTATTTGTAATAAAACTGTTCCTCCCCTTGGAGAAGTACAACACTTGTTTTGGAGAAAAGAATACCAAGCCAGAGGAGCACCAAATATCCACATGCTTTTATGGATTAAAGATGCTCCTAAATTTGGTCAAGACAGTGAGGCCACTGTTTTACAGTTTATTGAAAAATATGTCACTTGTGACATTCCATCAGAAGCCACAATAGTGCACAAATTTTACAATTTCAAAGACACAAATGTGGAAAATATTGTCGTCGCAAGTACAAAAACAAAGGCAAATACTACACCAAATGCCGATTTGGTTTCCCTAGACCAGTTACAAATACAGGTCAAGTAAATAACCTCATGTCTTCAGTTAGACATAGTGTTAAAGGTAAGTCACCTAAAAATACATATTACATAAAAAGAAAAGAAGAAGAAAAATATATCAATGATTATAATGCAATAATTTCCCACTTATGGAATGCAAACATAGATGTGCAGTACATTGCAGACAATTCTACTGCAGTTGCACTATATGTCACAGCATACTTAACTAAAGCAGAAAAGACAGAGCTCCAAGACCTCTGGAATGACCTGTCATCAGATAAAACAGTATCTCAGAAATTATACAGCTTGGGCATAAAAATGCTCACCCATAGAGAATGTGGATCTTATGAAGCAGCTGATTGTTTAACTGGTACTTCATTGTATGGTAAATCTGAAAATATAGTATGGCTAAGTTTTGGTCCAGCTAAATCTAGAAAAAGAGTTCTAATGAAGATATAGAAACAATAGCCAAACATGATCCCAACAGCCAAGACATTTTAAAAAACAATTTATTGGACACATACTACCCAAACAGAAGTAATACTTTGGAAAACATGTGTCTATACCAAATAGCCCAAAACTACACATACACGAATAATATGAAACCTGATGAAAAAAAAGGTAAGTATAGAATGACAGACTGTGAAGGCAGCTTAGTTAAACTCACTAAACCAAATTTAATTAATCATATCAAATTGTCATTGAAGACTCCTCAACATAAAGAAGTATATTACATGTCCCTGCTACAACTCTTCAAACCATGGAGAAAAGAAGAACAATTACTAGATAACTATGACTCATATGAGGATGCTTTCAAAGCAAATGAAAGCACTATAACTGTTGTAAACTTTACACAGTACAAAACAATGTTGCACAATGAACAGCAACATGAAGAAGAACTCCAAGCCCAACTAGAGAAGGATACTCCTGACATTAGTCAACCTTCTGTAACAGGAAGCCAAGAACCACTGGGAGAACCACTAATAACAAATGAGGCAGAATTAGCTTTGATAGAAGAAAACACCATGTATCAGTATGAAGATAAGGAAGACTTAACTATACTACAATCAAAACTAAACAATGAGCAAAGTAGCATTTTTCAAGAAGTAACAAAACAAATTTCACATGGTGTAAAACATGAAAATAAAGAATGTTCCTGCTATAATTATAAACCTATACTACTGTACGTCAGTGGTGAAGCTGGTTCTGGCAAAACATTCCTAATCAAAATAATTAGTAAGTTCCTTCAACAATTGACAAACAACAAACTGTCAGCTGTTGTCACTGCCCCCACAGGTTTAGCTGCCTACAACATAGGTGGTGTTACATTATACCGATTACTACTATTACCAGTAGAACACCAGAACAAATTAGACTATTACAAACTTTCTGCAGAAGCTGCAATGGAATTACGCGGAGTATTGAAGCAAATGAAAATGCTACTAATAGATGAAGTGAGCATGGTCTCCAACCTGATGCTAGCTTTGATTCACCTCAGATTACAAGAAGTACTCAAAACAGACTATGAAGAGCTCTTTGCAGGAAAACACATTATTGTTTTTGGAGATCTGCTTCAATTAACAGCAGTAAAAGGTGAACCTATCTTTAAAACATTAGGGCACAAACTCTGCCGTAAAACTGTTGGCAGCATTGGAAATGTCAACCTTTGGCAACATTTCCAATACAGAGAATTAACAGAAAACATGCGCCAATCTGCAGATCTAACTTATGCCAACATTTTAAAAAGTTTGAGAGTTGGTATACTTTCTAAAGAAGCAGAAGCAACATTGAAAACCCGGCACATTAATGCACTTTATGGCGATAATGCATGTGCTACAGATGTTATGGAACAATTAGCCCACAAAAATGTCAATTGTAAGGCCTTAATACCAACTCTTGCAAGCTGTCTCAAATTCAATGAAATAATGTTAAGTAAAGAAATGCAACCAATAATGGAAATTAGCGCCACAGACAAACTAGATGTACATGGTATGACACTACCCATGTGTGACCAAGCCACAACAAGACTAAATAATTTAGAAAAATCAATCTCAAACACAGCAGGTTTAGAAAAGATGTTAAAATTATCCTTAAATTGCAGAGTAATGCTTAAACGTAACCTTGACGTGGACCAAGGACTAGTTAATGGAGCACTGGGTACAGTTGTTGGCTTTCAAACATACCCAGGTGACAACAAAATTCAGTTTGTCAATATACTCTTTGACAAACTTTCAGAAGTAAATCGGATAGGACGCTCAACAGCTAGATTCCTTCTCTTCAAAGATATGTATGTACGCAGAGAACAATTTTCTCTAACTCTTGCATACGCAGTCACGATTCATAAATCACAAGGTCTTACCCTAGACAAAGCAATGATAGGTATTGGTAACACAGTCTTTAAAGAAGGCATGAGCTACGTAGCACTATCACGCTTACGTACACTTGACGGTCTATTTCTAATCAACTTTAAAGCAAGTAAAGTAAACGCTGATATTCCTTGCATTTTAGAATATAATAGACTTCGCTCACTATACACTCCCCATCTAAACACATATTCTGTTACACAAAAACTAAAACGTTGTAAAAGAAAACTAAATCAAACAAAAATGCAACAGGACATCACTGAAAATCCTCCAAAGAGAGTAAAAGAAACTAATACTTCATCAAGTACCACAAACAAAAAAGAATCAATTAGAGAAAGTAAACCAGGTACTTCTTTAAAGAAGGAAGACAAACTCCAAAAAAGCAGTTAGATACAGAACTACCTGGACCATTTAAATTCTCAAATATAGTTGGTGTAAGTTGCTATGCAAATGTAGCAATGAATATTCTATTTCAATTACCACCAATTGTTGACAACATTTACTTACACAGTACAGACCCATTGTGTTTGCAAATGTTAGTACTTCACAGAAATGCAGCAAACAATCCTGACAACACATATAGTGTTTTTGGAATAAGACGACAATTGGACTACTGTGCTGGAATGGTGAAATTCACTATAAACTCACAGGAAGATCCACAAGAATTTCTAATGTACTTACTACAAGTACTGGAAAACAAAAACATACCTATAAATGAAATCTTTCAGATTTCATACATGTGGAAACATACATGCACTCTCTGCAACAATGTGACACAAGAAGAAATCCCCAATGAACGCTTCATATATATCAATACCAAATTGTGAATCCATTCCATTTCAGCAACTTGTACAAAATGCAAACCATGGTTGATTATGCTCTACCTGCAATTCAGATAATCGCTCCACGTTAGTAATACAAACACATAGTAAATACGTAATACTAATGCTTCTACGTTACAATGCAGATGGTACCAAAAACAACTGCAAGCTGACTGGATTCACACATGGTCAAATATCACTTGGTAAGAAACCCTTCACAACAATAGGTATAATCTACCACGCAGGAGCCACAACCAATTCAGGGCACTACACTGCATATATAAAAAAGAAATGTGGATGGTTTGAATGTAATGATAGTACCATTACTCTAAAGCAGAGATTACCAGCAAATCTTACAAACGCTTATTTGATGTTCTTAAAACCAAAATTTGATAAATAAACTGTATTTAAACCTTTAAGTAAATTTGTGTTAAAAAATATAAACTGTTAGAATACTCCAAAAGCTATCTAACTGCTCAAAGGTTCTACAACAACTAATCAGATAAATGAATACCACTAAATTAGGCCAAAAAATACACAGTTAGAATACGCCAATTGGTATCTAACTGTCCCAAAATTTAACAATATCCAAATAGATAAATCAAAACCACTAAAATATATTAAAAAAATAGACAGTTAGAATATGCCAATTGGTATCTAACTGCTCCAAAATTTTATAATATCAAAACAAATGAAGAATCTGTTACTGCTCCAAAAAAAAATACAACAAAGCAAAGTGTAAAGCATTAGCCAGAAACAACAAGTGAACACTGAAAACAAACAAACAAATAAACTGTAGCATAACAGAAAAAGGTTTTTTTTTTTAATCCAACATGGATTTTCTTTTCTCCCACAGACCCAATGATTTTAGCAATAAATACAGAAACTGAGCAAATTGCACAGTACTCTGATTTGTACTCTACTAAATAAGGGGGTCGAAAAAAAATAAAAGTATATTGCTTATACAATGTAATAAGTCATTACAAAATACTAATACTAACATGCTATTTTCTTTTATCACAGAAATGAAGAAGAAAAACATGGACTCCCATTACTAGACCAAACAGTAAGTATACAATAATAAAGACAACCATAGCAGCATATCACATCCATAGTATCTAATACCTTTGTTCCTTATACATTTGTTTTTCACCCAAAGTTATAAGCAAATATGAATGTGATATGCTGCGGTGGTTGTTGCCAGGGCATAGAGTCTTGGGTGCATGGCCAAATGACCATGCACCCAAGACTCTATGCCCTGGCAACAACCACTGCAGCATATCACATCCATAGAGTCAAACATTTCAACTATGATCTATGGGAAACTTTTAATGTCCGCGAACAATGTGAGTGTTCTTAGAACACTTTGAACTTGCCAGCGAACAATACGGACACTGTTTTCAGGACACCCCTATGAACATTTCAGAACAACGTGATAGTACTTAGAACACTTTCAACTTAACAACGAACAATACTGACAGCGTCCTAAGGACATGCCCTACGAACATTCCAGGACACCGGGAGTGTTCTTAGAAGTGTCTTCAGAACACCACCATCTTGTTTATTTGCGAACATTTCAGGACACCGCGAGTGTTCTTAGGACACATTCAACTTGACAAAGAACAATACGGACAGCGTCCTCAGGACACCCCCTACGAACACTCCCCGGACACCGGGAGTGTTCTTAGAAGCGCCTACAGAACACCACCATCTTGTTTATTTGCGAACATTTCAGGACACCGCGAGTGTTCTTAGGACACATTCAACTTGACAAAGAACAATACGGACAGCGTCCTCAGGACACCCCCTACGAACACTCCCCGGACACCACGAGTGTTCTTAGAAACATCTTCAGAACACCCCCATTTTGTTTATTTGCGAACATTTCAGGACACCGCCCGTGTTCTTAGAACACATTCAACTTGACAGAGAACAATACAGACAGCGTCCTCAGGACACCCCCTACGAACACTCCCCGGACACCGCAAGTGTTCTTAGAACAGTTTCACTTTGCTTGCGAACAAAACGGACACATATTGACTCCTTAGAACACCCCCTAGTCAGTTTATTTAGAACATTTCAGAACACCCGTGATGGCCGCAAACAAATCGAACACAAAAAGAACGTCTAACACATAAAAAACACAACTTTCATCCTATCTCATACACTCCCACCCTCCCCAAACACTCATACACACCAACACACTCTACAAAATACACATTTTGAACAAAGTTTCACCGCGCTGTCCGGGGACGTCCGCGAATCAAAGATGGCGAGCGCTACCGAAAAATCTGACGCGCTTCACGCTCCACGCCGTCCAATCAGCGAACACTTTGCATGTCCGTGAACATCACGCAAGACGATTGGCCAATCAGGACACTTTCCGTGGAGCGAACAGGGAAGTGTGTCCGCAAACCGAACACAGATATCACTAATTTTTTTTTACCTACTTTTTGGTCATTTTAAAAAAAACTACTGGACGGATTTTCACCAAATTTGCAAAAGCACGCTTTCGGGACCAAGCCGCTGCTCCTGGTCCAAATTTGGTGGAAATCCGTCCAGCGGTTTGGGCTGTAGGCGCGAGCAATTTTTTTTTCCATTCACTCTATGGAGAGTGAGTATAATGTATACAAATATGAGCATATAGAGAGAAGGCAGAGTAATAAAAATAAAACTATGAGAAAGTGCTGATAACCATAATGATTACCTTCATGCACAGAAAGGAGTGCTCTCTTTCAAGCCTGTATCTTCCGCTATGTATATGTTTCATATGATGTGACTGGACCCTAAGTATACAAATATAGTACCTTTTCAATTTTTACTTCCTGACTGTTACTGAAGAAAACTATGTGGCTTCGATATGTCAGTAAAGGATAAAAAGGGAGAGCCAGCCATGTGATGTCATCAGTGATGTCATCAATGACATTTGTGATGTCATCTTTGATGTCCTGGGTGTTAGTGTTAGCAGTGCACGGTGGCGCGAGTTATGGTTGCTTATGTTACCATAACTGCCGAATTTCAGGGGTTTTTCGGTTTACTTTGAGACATAATGTCGCTTTAACAAAGTTTTTTCACTGAATTTCATAGGTTTTTAGTGCACAACTTAACCATAATATCCCTGACTTCATATACATGTAACATAGAACATACTAACCCCCTCGTAGTGATTTTCATGTCCGCGGACTACCGCCATGTCCGCGGACACATCGAAAATCTGAGCGTGGAGAATGCAAATTTAAATAGTGTGCCCCATTCCCCTTTGAAGTTGGCTCTGAAAAGTGCCGTTTTTTTTTTTACAGATGCTTGACAGACACCTGTTATTTTGTATTTTTTTCTTGTTTTTTTTCTTACTTTACTCCTAAAATCTTCACATAACCTTCTCCAAAGCAACCCTTACATTCCAAAATAGAAAGGCATTTCCCGTAAAAGGTAAAGAAATGCCATCTTCTTTAAAATTAACAGCATTACTGGCATCAATATTCTCATTGTTACAGAAGAACATACCAGCTCTAAGCATGAAGGCACACATGCCTCGTTTGATGACACACCTAGCAATATTTTGCTGAGGACAAAAAACTGAACTATTGTCCCATATTGCCCTAGGTAGTAATCCAGAAAAAAATACTTTTGCATTTGAAAGGATCTTCATTACTGCATGAACCAAGCGTTCCAAATCAGCCAACAAAGTAGGGGCACTTACGTTGCCCAAATGGAAAGCACCATAGTGCAAAACTACCACATGCAGACTGTTCATCGTAGCCATATCCTCACAAACTTGTACAATTCCCTGTACATTGCAATCAGGCACACTGTTCCACACCACCTCCACTCCTTTCACATCAAAGTTCTTTGCAACGTGTCTGCATTCAGCGTACTGCTGTAAATCATGCACAAACATATCTCCGACTGTAAATCATGCACAAGCATCCTGACTTTCTCCACTTCTGCCATCTTCACCACACACAGTCTCTTTCAACACAAATCCACAACCTCGACATCTGATTGGCTGATCCGTACAGTCTTCTTTCTATGTTGGTTTTCCTGGAAAAACCCGGATGTAGCACACCCTGTCCACGAACAGCCACGTTGTCCGCGGATGGCGTCCACTTTACTCTCTGTGCCATTCCCTCATTGCATACAGCTAAGCAATCACACAATACGAATAACGTCCTCAGAACAACCCCATTTTGTGATTTTTCGAACATTTCAGGACAATTATTATTTCATTATTCAACATATTATTATTACACATATTATACTTTCATCTTGTACTCTGCACACAATGCTATGTTTCTCCATTAGTATCTCAGTATACTAGATAGAATCCCATAATACAATGCTATTTATATCAATGCATCGTTCAAAGCACTAATAACGGTATGATATTTACTGCAATATCCTTGACACTTTTTTCGCAACATTATAATAAAAATCCCTAGTACACAAATTCCATGAAAAGTACATACACACGTGATGTCATCAGTGATTTCATCAATGACATTTGCGATGTCATCTTTGATGTCCTGGGTGTTAGTCTTAGCAGTGCACGGTGGTGGCGCCAGTTATTTTTCAAAGCTTACCATGACTTGCGATTTTCAGGGGTCTTTCAGCTGTACTTAGAACCATAACGTCCTTTAAACAAACTTTTTTTAATATCACGCAAACAATATACAAACATGGCGTGCAAAAAACAACTTCTACAGATGGCTTTACACAGAATGTTGCAAAGTAAGAATTTATGCTCGTTCACAGTGAAGGTCAGCTGCTTCCACAACTTCTACAGATGGCTTTACACACAAAGTTTGCAAAGTAAGAATTTATGCTCGTTCACAGTGAAGGTCAGCTGCTTGCATTTTTTTCATGGGCCCCGGAGAGGCTCACGAAGCGGACTATAAGGTTGTATTGTGTTTTGACCTTGACAGACAGAGATTGTGATGAAAGGCTTCTCTTGAAGGAGTGTTGCTAAAACGTAAGAGAAGATAAAGATGAAATTTCTGAAACGAAACCACTTTTATATATTATATCACTATGCAAAAGATCGTTGGCACACGCGGATTCGTATTTTGGGACTGCACCACTCGTAGACAATGGAAATTGCAATTGTACTGTAAGTAACCCTTTAGATTACTTTATACCAAATATAATTACAATAGCGTAGCATTAAAGACCACTCAAGTTGAACTTGTTAGTTGAAAGTGGCATAATGTTTTCTACCGCGCACTATCACCGCCGAATTGATCCCCTGTCGTGTAGAGGGCTATAAAAAAGGCAGACGACAAAAGGCGGGTTAATAGAAATAATTTAACCGGTCTATAGGCGGTCAAGCGCTCTACTCGCTGTGCCACTTCACTGTAGCCTGTCAAGTGGCACAGCGAGTACAGCGCTCGCTTTGACATCCGTGCACAGCTTGCTAACGTAGGTTTGAATCCCGGCAAGGCCAAACTCAGCCTTTCATCCTTCCGTGGTCGATAAATGAGCACCACACACCGTGGTTAATAATAAGCACCGCTTAGATACCTCACGGTTCTTAGCGCTATATGAATGGGAAAATATTATTATTTTATTATTAACATACTCTGTTGCACTATCTTCGATAGCAAATATTTTCACGCCCTAATAAATAAAATGATGATTTTTAATGAAGATTGGCTGGTGAGACTAATTTATGTTTTTTAAAACAGGTATGTGGCTCCATTCTGCCTATGTCACGATTTACAGACTCCAGCGGATGGGGTCTTCAACTGCCAGGTGCAGGTCCAAATATGCAACTTCATGACCCTCACCATTTTATGGGACAATCGCCAAGGACCAATATGCCCTTTTGCAGTACTAGCAGCTACAAACAACATACCAACTAATAGGGTGGTCTAATGGCTCGTTGTTGGAGCAACCTTCCGATTATCAGAGCGACCATTCACTGCTTTTATCATAAACCAACAGCCTATCTACCGCAAAGGAACATCGCGTGGCTCCAAATAAACTTTTTCTGATCGACAGCAGAGACAATAGCAAATCGATGAATATTCACTAAACATTTCATGTGAAATAAATGTACTTTACCAAATGTACAATTGTGCTGTTTACTTTTAAACCACAGTTTCATATTCCGAATTGTGGCGCACTGAGTTGTAAGCTGATCTAACACTCTCTGTACCGCAAAGGAACATCGCGTGTCTCAACATGAACTTTTGCGGATCGACAACAAAGACAAATGCAAATTGCTGAATATTCTCTAAACATTGGATGTCAAATAAATGTACTTTACAACATTTACAATCTTGCTGTTTGCTTTTAAATCACAGTTTCATATTCCGAATTGTGGCACGCTGCGTTGTGACATAATGTGTGTTGTCTTCCAGGTTCTGTGTAAAGTCGCGTAGTACTGGAGACGACTGGACGCGTTTGATTACGCACCCTGTAACGTCACGGAGAGAGGCAGGGAATATGAATGCTTTGATAATATTAGGCTTGGGGGCGGGAGATATGATTTAGTGTCGCAAAAGCAAGTCAGCCAGGTCAATAGCGCCAGTCATAGGATTATCACATAATGTCGGCGCACACCAGCCGGATTTATCGTTTCTTTAGTGGACAAAATGTCGGTTGACGCCCCTAGGAAATTGTACTATTAGCGGACAAAAGGAGTGCTCTTAAAACACTTTCACCCTGACAACGAACAATACAAACAACGTTCTCAGAACACCCCCATTTTGTGTAATTGCAACCATTCCGGGACACTGCGAGTGTTCTTAGAACACATTCAACTAGACAGATTACAATACGGACAGCGTCCTGAGGACACCCCCAGTTTGTGTATTTACGAACAATTAAGTACACTGCGAGTGTTCATAGCTAATTTTTACCTTCCTTGTGATCAAAAATGACACATACTCCGTCCTCTAAACACCCCACCATTTAGTTTATTTACAAAATGTCAGAACAGCCGTGTTCTCCGCAGACAAATCGAACGCAACAAAAACGTCTAGCACATAAAAAACAAAACATTGAACCTATTTCATACTCCGCATACCTCCCCAAACACTCTTACACACCAACACACGGCACTAAATACAATTTTTTATCCACGTTTCACTGCGCTGTACGCGGTCGACTGCGAATACAAGATGGCGGGCGCCACAGAAAATCTGACGCGCTCCACGCCCCTCGCCGTCCAATCAGCGAACACGTTGCATGTCCGCAGACATGACGCAAGGCCATGGGCCAATCGGGGTGCTGTCCGCGGAGCGAACAGGGAAGTCCGTCCGCGAAGCGAACATAGATATCACTAATTTTTTTGCCTTACATTTTGGTCATTTTTAAAAAAACTACTGGACAGATTTACACCAAATTTACAAAAGCACGCTTTTGGGACCAGGCCGCCGCTCCTGCCGCAAATTTGGTGTAAATCCGTCCAGTGGTTCGGGCTGTTGCCGTGCGCAAAGTTTTTTCCCATTCAGTCTATGGGGAAAAAAAAAAGTTTTGGGACCCCCCCCTATAACTTTGCCCCCCCTGGACGAATCCTCACCAATCTTTGCAAATAAATTCAGAGTGACTAAGATACTTATTTTGCAAAGTTTGGTGAGGATTCGTCCAGGGAGAGCGAAGTTATAAGCCGCCCAAAAAGTGCTCTTCATATGGAAACAGCAACTTAACCATAACTACATGGCCACTACCGTGGCCATGTAATATATATATATATATATATATATATATATATATATATATTTCTCTAAGGATGTCTGTGCATTTGAAACTGGACACTGGGCATGCTCACAAAGAGAACAGCCCCATGGCATCTAATATTCTGCAAAATCAAGGCACAAGAATGTGCTAGGATACAAATAGAGAGACAGATGTCACACCCTCAATCCAAGCACTTCAGATGTCAGATTGAACATATATGTGGCACAAATGTTATAATTGTGGTGCGTGTGCTGAAACAAAAAAAATGAAAGTAGCACCAAGCCTAGTGTGTATAATGTACCTATTGATTACAAGGATATAGCCATTTTATGAAAGCCTTATTTGTTAAATGTACAGATCATAGGTCATTCTTTTTGTTCCCAAAATGCTCTTTGATTTCATACAAAGTTCCAGGAACCCTCATTGGTTCTCTGTATTCCCTTCTCATTACACATAAGGGTATTTCAAAACAGTAGAAAGGGTGTGTACAAAAAAGGCTGTCAATATTAGAATGAAAACAACATATATGATTAGACTAGATTTTGATAACATTCCTTGCTTCTAAAATTATTTTTCAAACGTCATTATGTATTGGAAGTGATCATTAGAAATGTACATTGTAAATCTTTACAAAGGACCAGTTTAAAACAAATTACATATTTTATTTTTTTAATAGTTTCTTGAAATAAACAAAAAATAACAGGTGCTTCCCCTTCAAGATATCTTTGTTTCTCTGTGCGGCTGTCAGCAATTGCTAGTGTGGTGCATCCAGACGTGCACCAGGCAATGCGACTCCCATCTGCAGACAGGGAGATGGAGTGAGAAAGTTGGACATAGAAGGAAGAGAGGGGGATAGTGCTAAATCTGCATATAATGTGCTGGGTACGGGTACAGCAAATGACATTTAACATCCTAGATGAACCACCAATCACTGACGTTTCAGAAAGATTCACGTGAAATAGCCATTCACGTTATTTCCAATGTCTGAGCAACCGATGCTGCAGAGTTCAAAAGATTGCTCTATTGTGATACAAACAATTCAATCCTTATTCACACTTTCAATGTCTGACCACCAGTGTCCAGAGTGCTGGGACTTCAGTGTTTATTGGTGTTCATTAGGATCAATACATATATGCACTGTGAGGGCTCAGAAATGAGAGGTCATACACAAAGTTGTAATGTTTTCAACATCAGACATTTTATTAACTTAAAAGGGTTGGATTACAGTCTTTCTATTCCTATACTAAAGAGAGTTTTCCTACCTAGGAAACTAAAGCTAAAGATCAGTCTGGGACTTGTCAAAGTTATATAAACAGTCATTCTGACAAACTATATTTGACGCTCAAACTTAAAGAAACAATCACAGGTGCAAGGTAAATGTTTTGAATGTTACTTAATAAAAAAGTGTATATAAATCAATTATGGACATTTTAACAAATAAACATTGAATCCAGGATTATTTCAGGTAGGATAACCTAAGTGTCCTTTAAAGTCTGAGTCTTTTGCCAAACAATGATTTCTCAGAAACAGAAATTGTGGACATGTCTTTTCCCACAACACTTTTTGGAGGATAGCAAAAGAAGTCTTTTCAACTTTAAAGGATGGAAAATTGTCTGCTTTCCCCAACTGCTTTGTAGATGACAGGATGGGAAAATGTCTCTTTCACACTACTTTTCCAAGGATGGTTTTCTGGTATACTCCTTTTAGAAGTTCTCCCGCTGCTCTTTCACAGGTCTGCCATTCGCCAGTGAAGCAAGCCTCCAGTAGGTTGCTTGCAAGCACCTCACTCTACCAGCACGGCTCGTCGCCTTCTTTCGCCTTCTGCTTTTGGTCACGCTTCCCGCTTCACCTGCTCTTGCAGCCCTCTTCTCCTTATCTCCATTGAAGTTCTTCATCAGGTATAAATGCCCTGCACAGCTTTACTAGCATGACAACTGGTCTGCATGTTGAGTTTGATGGTTCTTTCCTTCCACATTGACTCCTTCCTCCTCTTCCTCGTCTCAGTAATTGGGGCTTTATGGGAGTTGGAGTCCACGGGAGTTTCAAGCATTTTGAAGTTAAATTGCCTTACATTTGGGTTTAAATAAGAAACATCAGAGACAGAAGATGTTATGTGGGTTTATACACATTTGAAAGTGTGAATGGCATTCTGTTTAGAATATCTGACAAGGAGGGTTTTTTGGTTTTCACAACTAGAGGTATTTGAATAATGACAACATGCCATCAGGAACTTGGGAATTAAAGGGTACTCTTCACAGAGAAAGGGTAGCATACTGCATCTCTCCTAATGGAGTTACCACATCTCCCCTATAGCCATCTCCTACCATGTGATCCTCCCCTACAATACCACCCCAGGGTTAGGATCAAGTAGCTGCTGCCTACCCCATGTCACATGGGAGGAGACTTTAGGCCGTGTTCAGTGATGACTCCATAGGATTCAACACAGCACACTAAGGACAGAAAAGTCAAATCGACCAACGTGTTCAAGAAAAAACTGAAACCTCTTCTATTCTGTTAATTTCTGGTAATTGTCCCAACCAGATCACTGCAGGGACAAAACTTGCCCCTGAAATAGTTTGTGTTTGTCGAAATCGTTACATGTGCACCCTTAAGCTCACAGGTGCGGTATAAATGTGAAAGTAAAGAAAAATGACCAGTAAGATCCATGTACACGTTTTAAAGTCATGCAGTGGTGAAACTACTTGTGTTAATACTTGTGTTCTTATACAAGGTGTTTGAGAATATAGCATCCTGACACAAACTTAGTTTTACAGAGAGCATCCAAAGCTTAAAAACGTAAATGAGCAAACTCCAAGTATAAGCAGGAAGTGTACAACATTGTCTTCAGAATAACTGACCAGTAACATCATTGGGGAAATCACGCAGAGTGCATTCCAAAAGTTTTTGTGTGCTTCTCCCGTAAGTGTGCTAGCTAAATAACTTGGAGTGCATTGCATTGCAGTGATGGTATCGGTCATTGTCACCTTCACAGAAAAGGCATTAACAGTATTTCTGAAATCACAAACATCTTGAACTTCTTCTGAAACTGATCATATAATATGGCCCTTATTTTGGTGAACAGAGTCCCTCAAGTAAAGTATCTTGATCTTATTGTGCAAAGGTGAGAGAGTGTTTAAAAGTGATGAAAGAGCAAAAGACTATCAACCGGTTTTGTTAAATTGACATTCGACTCATATGTACAATTAATATCAAACTCTCATCCGATGCACTGAAGCCCATATGTTTTTTTTGTTTATCATAAACTCCTCATATGTTTCTTCTTGTGCTGTTTAGAGCATGAAACCTAGTGAAAAAGGTACTGAGCGGTTAAATTGACACTAACTAGTAAGCCGATATCAATGAGTTTTAGTATAGTATTTTAAATGACTAAATCATAGCGTGGTACTGAACCCAAATAATGCATTTTTTGATTGTGAAAGGTTTTTAGTTTGTGCTTGGATGTTGTCAAGGTATGAGAGCACATGATTTATGATGTAAAAAATGATGTATGTATTTTATGCTAAGTTTGTCATTTTATATTGCATGATGTCCCGCGTCTGCTTCATTCATTAGTGGGCCCTGCAGACGTGCATTACAATTGATCAGAAAGTTGTGCTCCCAGAGATATATAAGTCTATCCTACCAATACTCACGAGTTCCCTTGGTATTCAAGAAGTCCAAAAAGATACTATCATGGAGGCCCATGTTGATCTGTTGAAGATTCGGGGGGAGGGGTTCTTCTACAAGACAAGGAAGGCCATGGTATGATGGCGATTGCCGACAAGCAAAAGATATTCTTGTAAAGCAGTCCAAAGCTGTAGCCACTGAAGGGGTATTGGCTTTACGAAATTCAAGGGAAAAATATGCTGAGGTTATCGAGGCCAAAAAACAATGCGATATCAGGAGGTCCAATTGGGACTCTTTGCTTCAGGTACTAAACATTTGAAATATGACCAGGTTCTGGGACATTATTGGTAGTGGTTGGCCAACCGAGTGCAATTATCTGCAGGTGTCTATCCCGCAAGCTGTATGGGTCAAACACTTTGTGGGCCTATAGCAGGAGAAAAGGACATTTGACATTCGGAATTCTAGTAGACTCGCTGTAGGGCAAATAGAGCACCCTTTGATTAGGCTTGCTCTTGACAGCCAGAAAAAGGGCAAGGCCCCAGGGCCAGGTATGGCTCCAGTGGACTTCTTTGTTGATGAACCCCTGATGTGAGTGCTGTACCTGACAACGCTCTTGAATGTAGCACTGTCTCTGCATAGGGTACCAGATCTAGGACGCAGGTGGTCATAGTACCCATTTGTAAAAAGGGAGATAGGAAATGTCTGGTTAATTACAGGCCTAGCTCCGTTCTTGATAAGGGGGAAAGGTTTTAGAAAGGCAATTTTGCAACATTTCGAAACATGGGTGAGAGATGGTGGAGTTTGGAGCCACCTGCAGGTGGGCTTCAAAAGGGAGTTAGCACAGTGTACCAGTGCCTAAGGCTACACCTGTTATGTGAAACGTATATCTCTCTAAGGAAGATGCCCTTTTATGCCATCTTTACTGCCCTAAAGACGGCATTTGATACTGTCCCGAGAACAATATTATGGGCTACTTTGGTAGAGTTGGGCATCTCAGAGGAATTGCTGAATGCCAATAAGTCACTGCACATACACAATGGTGTTAAGATTCGCTGGGGGATTGGTGGTGCTATGTCTGATACAGTGAAAATAGAAATGAGGGTTGCCCACTGGCCCCCTGCTGTTTTGTGTGTTCATCAATGGTATAAACAACACTGTAAACACACTGTAAACAACGTTCATGATGCAGCGCCCTTAACATCTGCTGTCGTTCCCACAGTTAAACCCTTGCATGGTGGTTCTGACAGTGTTTGCGAGCATTTTCATTGTGAAGCACAAGTTGTGCATGATTGCTTGTGTCCACAATAGATGCCAGCACAGGGTGTCAGGGTCTTCACACTGTCAGGGGGGTGGGTGGGAGACCCTTCTCAGCCTGGAGCAGGAGGCTTTTTGAAACATAACTCAAACCAAGCCGTGCTCCAGGTTTGCGAAGTGGGAGTTTTGGGGCCACCGGTCCCCAAACCTCCCCTTCTTGTGCCAGTTATGACAACAGTTATGGCAACACTGATGCCATTCATATAGTCTTCACGCCTCTTTATAAAGTTGCTCGCCACCGTTATCTTTTTTTCTTTCCAGAACTACATTTTACACAATGCAACAGCAAGCAGACAGGAAAACATGTACTGAAATGCAGCAATGCTAGCAGACAGTGAAATGGCAACACCACCAAACCGCATCCAACATATCAGAGAAGCAGACTACTCCCCATCTAGATGGGAAAACAAAGTAGGGATGGTGTAGAAGTGGTGTGCAAGGACTAGGGTGTATTAGAGAAGTGGGGGGGTGAGAGTAGTTAGGGTAGGAAAAGAAAACGGGTGAGCAGGGCACCATATCCCTGAGTTTTCATAATAGAGAATATTAGTACATGCCGCGCCATAAACAAAATTAAATCTATGCTCCGATCGGAGTGTTTATGAGCCTTACCTGGCAGTAATCCCGATCACGTTGCCGTGTATATCTTGCGTTGGTCCCCAGCCTTCTACCGCTTACCGGATTCTTTTGTAAGGCCAACATGGAAAGTTAGCAGGGAATACGTGTAGTCCCTGCTCCCTTTCCATGGCAGCAATTGTATTTGATTAGCTTTTTTTTTAATTTGCTTTAATGGCCGCAATGGAAAGCGAGAAGGGACTATCTGTAGTCCCTCCTCCTGTTCTATGGTGGTCATTTTGTTTGTTTACCATGGCTGGCACAGAAAGGGAGAACAGACTATGTTTCCCGGTCCACAGTAGCCATTTTATTTTTCTTCTGCTGCCATACATACACCAAACGTCTCGCAACCGAAAAATAAAACACCATTAGTACCCCGGTCTAATCAGCAATATCATCTGTGGGAGAAATATTGTAGGATGGACATGATTAAACACAGGAGACAGGGGATGCAAGGGCAATTTGGTGAATTTGTTGATTTGGGGTTGAATGAAAAGATGGGGTCAAAGATAATGTCAACGTTTTGGACCAAGTGATGAGAGATAGAGGGTGGACCAAAATGTGGGAGGAGAGGGGAGGGCAAAATAATGGGAGAATCTAGGGCAACACCAGACCCATGAGCAGTGGTACTTGTTTTCTAGATTTAAAAGACAGGTCGTCATTGTTCATTCAACTGTTGGCCGTGAAGACCATTTCCCATCTGTTGACATCCGCCATAGGTTTAGGTCTAGTTGAGTAAAGTGAGCGTACATTTGAAAGCAAGCATTGTATCTGTGGATGATGTAGGTCAGAGTAGACAGGTAGATTTTAATTAGCATGAGTGATAGTGGCATTGTGGTACTAGGCAGTGGATGTTAGGAGGTTGCGACAGGAATGGAGCCAGTTAGACCTATTTGGTGCGATGACTATGAAGGATGAGTGCCATTTGACTGCATATCCACCTGCACAGTTGGCCAGATAGAGGAAATGCTTCAGGATGGATTGGAGCACGGTAACAAAAATGGTGGAGAGGTTGAGAACAATCAATGCACACGATGTCTAGCTAAGAACAATTTTTCCCAAGCCCGCTTGCAATAAACGGTCTCAGGTGCATTGTATCTTCTACTTCAACCATACACTGGCTTTCCCGCTTAGTCTTAAGTATGAAAGCAAACGAGTGAGAAGTGTTCATTATAGAGGGTCAAAGTTGAAAGATTGCATCACTGCAGGATTGTTTCTGCATGATGCACTGCCTCTGCTTTCTTTAAAACTCTTCCGAAAAGCAGCGCTTCTTTTCGCCGCCGGTTCATTTGTCATTAATGCCAGCGGGTTCCAGGTGGATATTGCGGACGTTTCGCTATGTGCAGGCATCTCCGCGCAGTGATTTCCCAGTCGCCGAGTCGCACCAGCGGGCCTGTCAGTCACCGCGTGGTCGTGCACAGGACGCCTTCGCCTCCTCATTTCCTTGTTGTGCGCTCACACAAAGAAGCAAATAATGCTACACGAGGAGTCGTACACACAAGGTTAACTGCTGCCCCAGAAAAGCGAGAGGGTCTGCTGACCCAAGGCAGCATTTACATAAACAGGGTAAAGGTTGTTTTCAGCACAGCTGTGAGAAGAAAATAACATTTAATCAAACCGATTTAATTAACCTTCAGAGAGGAGGCAGGCCTCTCAATAGAACTATTCAGTTCTGCAGGTTTACCCAAACGAGTGTATTATGTGCTTTGAATTTCTACATGCTGGGCAAGCTTTGAAAAGACGTGTCGGTAGTGCTGGACTATTTCCCAACGCAATAAATGAACCAGAATTGTTAGAAGATGTTTTTCTGATTTTTACATCTTCAGGGAATGCCTTTATCTCCACGCAGGCAGGCACATCATGAATTTAACCATAACATCTTTTGATATTTTCGTTATTTTATATGCAGTGCTTTATAGAAACTCTTACTCTATTTCTGAAAATATAATTCTAATTAGAGCTGCAATCAGTTTCATTTGAAGACCTTAAAGGATAGTTCAGGGACTTTTTTTTTATTGTCCCTACGGGTCGGCCATGTGTTTGTAAGCATAAATCGGTAGATCGTAGGAAACTTTCCTATGGACCTTACCCGACTTTTCGCCCATTATCGCACTCGAAATCAGCCTCCATTTTGTGATAATCCTATCATTTCGCCCCATCGACCTGGCTCACCTGCCTTTGCGGCACTAAATCAAATCCCCCGCCCCTGAGCCTGACATCAGCAGACGCGTACTGCCCATTTCAAGCACGTCTCGTGTCAACAATCGCTGCGCCTCAGCTATTGACGTGTTGCCATGGAAATGGCAGGACGCCTCTTTCCCCAATAAGTATAAACAGACCGTTTCACAACATACAGCAGCAGATTTTCGATTCCATTCCTCTCTCTGTGTTACTTTGAGTATTCTGTGACTCGTTTCAGTGCTCTGATCAGCTACCTTCGCCGCTTGTAGCCCGTGTGAACACCTGTACCATCTCTGTAAATTATTTTACTATCTTTACCGCACAATGGCCACAATAATGCCGTATATGTACGAGCCCGAGTACACCGAGGAGGAACTACTGGAAAGGCAAGCACGCAGTTGGGAGGACCAGTCAACGGATGAAGAGCCTGGACCATGTCGCATGGACGGCGTCTCCACCTGGTGCACGTGCAATCGGTGCGAGCTAATGCCAACTGAGGAGGAGAACTGCTGCTGCCGTGAAAATTCCGGGTGCTTGGCCTACATTTCGGAAAGCGAGCAAAGTCTGCAGGAAGGCGAGCAAAATCCGCAATGCATCACCGAGCTGCCAGAGTTCAGGGAAGCCTGCCTCTCACGGACCGTGTTGAGGATGATGATGGTGCTTATGCACGAACTTCGTGGCACTGTTCGTCCGCGTAATCCGAGTAACGAGTAAGTATACTCTGTTTGTGATGTCAGTGATGCCACTACTATTTCATGGTCGTCTCCCACATATAAAATTACATTTACATATCATTCGAACGCATGTAAATTGGTTCCATATAGTGCATTTTCTAGATATAATTTTTTTCTAAGAAAAATGACATGTGTTACCTGAATCGACATTGATAAGAAAGTTTGGTCAGTTTAATACAGTTTGCATCTTTTTTTTTCACAGGTGGTACAGGCTGGTGGCCTATCGTTGCTTCACTTGGTGGCTTCACGGGAGGCTCGGACACCGCGTTCGGAGAGTAATACCTGCCTGTGCGGTACTTGCCATTAGACAACATTTCCCCAGTGACAGTGGACAATACCGCGGATTTTCCCTCGATGTGCTGCAACCTCAACTTTACAATGTGTAATGTTTATTATTTATGTTTAATTAAAATCTAAAATAAAGCCCAACATATATTTTAACAATGGTTGTTTTGATTTTTTAAATGAATCTAGTGTGTCTCCGTTGAATAGCCTTCCAGTGCCTTGTCTTGTCACACCACATGTCTCCGGCCAGCATCCTCCCTCACGCTGGCCGCACACCTTCAATCCACATAACCGTTGAACCCATATATGCAGCAGTCATACATATATTATTTTGTGGGTTGGCATCAAGCGTTGGCAATAAAAAGCTGTTGGATTTTATTGATACAAAACATGGTTATAGGTAAATAATAAATATGGTTGATCATAATAAATCCTCTTTTTGGGCACCGGGTACAGAGATGACCCCCATATATTCTCCTGGGAGGGTGAGGTATTTATAAACTCACCCCCCTGCCTTCCATGTAGTAGATCCTGCAGCCATCCTCTTACATTCAGTTAGATGGCCTCTCCTTGGTGAGGCCCTGCGGCAAACGGGTCTTGTCTGCACGACCACCGCCCCGATCCACCCCCCGCCCTATCAAAGGCAGTTCGCACCAGGGTACTTGCGCTGCTGGCAAGTGGAGCTGTCAGGGAGCGATAAAGGCCAAGAGGTGCCAAAGACCATGTACACTTCAAAGTGGTCTATAGAGCATGGGTTGTTGTTCCCATGTCTACCTCCAGACCCCGTGTCTCCTGCCAAGCATCCCCCCTCACGCTGGACGCCCCCCTGCAATCCGCATAATGCCACGACATATACACGTCATTCATTCACAAACACACCCCTGTTTCGAATTCTTTATAACCCACTTCATATTTCTAATGAGAACTTCTCTGCGCTTTGCTAGTCAACCCGTGAAGGTGCTGGTTATCTGCTCTTCGTCTCTGTGAACTTCCGTGACCACTTTGAGCAAACTCGTCAGTTTGCAACCTGTGAACTGCTCCCTGTTCTACGACAAGAAACTACTCTGATCCCTGCATCTAACTGTTTGTTCGTCAAGGTAAGTCCATGTACCATAATCATTTTGCGTCCAATTTTTTAATTTATATCTATTTGCTAGTAGTCATCAAATTGCATCCATGTTTTCTTTTCGTTCACGACAGTACATGCAAGGAACTAGTCACATGTTCTGAGTTTAGTCAAATTACTTTTTCTATTTTTTGAAAGTTATTGAAATACTTATCCGCATTTGAATAACGTGTATAGTTCCAAGAACCAAAACGGACCTTGCATTGAACCTTTTATGTGTCATTTAATGTTTTAACACATTGGTATTCATAGAGAATTGTTGATCTTTACTTTTCAGAACTTTCCATAATGCCTGCCTGTTCCATTGGCGGTTGCCCTTCGAAGACCCATAACAAATCTGAAGGTACTATAATGCATGTTTTCCCTAAGACAATAGATCAGATAAGAGAATGGGTCCGATATTGCGGATATCCAGCCTCTGAGCTAGAAAGTAGAGTCCTAGAAGTCTTTGCGGACAAGAGGGGTGATCGATACCGCATCTGCAGCAGGCACTTTAGCCCAGACATGTACTCCACATCATTGCTAATAAAGAAGAAAACACCGCGAGCGAGGCGAAAATTGCTCTCAACCGCTATTCCCACTCTATTCGTCCACATCCCTCCACTGGTGAGTCAAGTTTACGTATTTATCTCTCGGCATTGCGGTAGTGTGTAGCATTAGCTAACAATAATTTCCCCATTTATGTATCCACTCAATATGAAGGCGGAAGATTCTCCATCCGTGTCGTTATTGCAGTCATCAGCCACTTCAAGCGCCTATCGGGTAATCTTACTTAGCTATTCTGACACTGACTTGTTTTAGGCATGTAAATCAATAGTTTTAATTGATCGTGTAATTATTTTACCTAATGGTACACCACAGTACTCGTCCTCTAGTCTTTGTTTTCAGTTATAATTATTGTTATCCAAAATAATGCAAGTACTGTCTTTCAGGGAGATGCTGAGGAGTCCAACGCATTGACGACAACCGTAGATGTCACTCAGATGCTCGAGGTACGTTTCCGGACAGTTCCATCGATGGAGATCATCAGATCTTGCATTCTTGTAGCGTGATTGTTACACACAATGTTTCTTTCGTTTTTAGCCATTGGTATGTCCTTCTGTCGTCGCCCTCCTATGTGTCTTCTTTTTTCAATATTGTGTTCATTACTAATGAAAGTCCTATGTTTCAGGGAGTCGATGGAGCATTAGTCCAAGAAGAAGGGGGAGCATGCAGTTACGGGTCGGCGCAACAGCTTGCAGAAGTGTGCACCGCAGTTACAGCGTCCCTTGATGTTCTTATGCATTTCGAGGTATGGATACTGACAGATCAATCATGCGAGATCAAATGACGTGATTACATCCGCTATACTTCCTTCTTTATTAACGCAAGTACTATGTTTCAGGGAGCTGACGGAGCTTCTTCAACAAGAACATCACCCCTAGTAGTTGATGCAGATCTCTGGGTGGTGACACTTCCAACGATGGAGCAAATCGAATAATATTTAGATATCCATTATTTATTTTAGACAACTGATCATTTGTGCAGGTCTATTTAGATGAGCCGTTGACGCCTGCAGAAAGTTTATGTTCTTTTAAACAAAATAGAAAACCATACTAATGCAATTACTGTGTTTCAGGGAGTTGCTGAAGCGTCATCTTCAATAATATCATCAATGGAAGTCTATGCGGAGCCCGAGGTATGGATCTTGACAGTTCAATCTAACTAGATCAACAATGCGTGAACTATTGTCGTTTGAATGTTCTACACAATGCGTTCATTCGTGTTTTGCTATTGAGATGTACGTATGGGTATTGGTCCCCAAGTACATTTTGTGTTTTCAATATTATTATACATACTAATGAAAGTTCTATGTTTCAGGGAGTCGATGGAGCCTCAGTGAGTGATGGATGTGCTTATCATGAAAATATAGTCGTTGCAGCGCGAGAGGAAGTGGAGACAGGCACACACGAGTCGGAGCAACAGCGTCCAGATGTTGAAGTTCGAGGCAAGAAAGTTTCAAAGAAAAGAAAGCAAAAGAAGGTTAGTGTCCTGTTCACTATATTATGTTGTCTTTCACTGTCAATAGTTCAATACTGTAAGTTGTGTTTAAACTGAACATCCCTTTTCTAATCTGTCCTCTAGTTGCGAGTGGGTGTAAGAACTAGATCTACACAGACAGTGAAGCGAACGAGAGATGTTGCTTGTCAAACCTTTTGGCAGGGACTTGAGACTGGAGATGCATCGTGCCAATGGGAAGAATATGAAGTGATTGACAACGGAGCTATACCACCACCAGCCATTGATAGTGAATGTCCTCCTGGTAGTTTGGATGCAGTCGGAGATCAATTCACAGAATCCACACCCGCAAAAAATAAGAGCGCGCGAAAGTTGAAGACATTGTTTTTTTCTCCCATCTCCGGACAAGGAACAGTTGTTGCAGTGGAAGAGAATGACATGGACGACAATGAAACACCATCAATATCACTCAGCATAGCGGAAGACGATATCAGAGATTGTACCTTTCATGCGAGTGACATGTCCTCAACGTTACAGGCCGAACCAGCTGGGATGCAGAGTGACAGTATAAGGAAAGAGGCCAAATTCATTGTATTCGATAGCTGTTTGATGGATATTATTATGATGATGAAATGTGGGCATTGGGTTGGTGGGGAAGTATGTGGGGAGCCATTGATTAATGTGACTCGTGCAATTCGAGGCACTAACCTTAAAATACATGCCACCTGTACACAATATCATCCGTTCGCATGGTCTGCACAACCCATGCTGGGGCAACTGCCAGCAGGCAATCTACTTTGTGCAGCGGCCGCACTTTTTAGTGGTTCAAGTTTTAAAAAGTTACAGTATTTCTTTCAGTTTGTGGGAATCCATTTCATTGCGAAAACTCAGTTCTACAAATACCAAACCGATTATCTATTTCCAGCCATCAGCGAAGCTTGGAGAATGGAAAAAATGTCAATGGAAAGTACATTCGCGGGCAAACGCTTCAGGCTAGCCGGTGATGGACAGTGCGACAGCCCAGGATTTTCAGCCAAGTACTGCACCTACCACTTTCAGGACATGGAAAGTAAGAAAATTGTGAGTTCGGTGGTCGTGCAGGTGTCACAAAGTACATCCTCAGTGGCCATGGAGAAAGTTGGCTTTGTAGCATCATTGCAAGAACTACAATCGCGGGGAATGGTGATCGACCTGATAGCCACGGACAGACACGTTTCAATTGCCAAGACAATGAGAGAAGAGTACAAAAATATAAATCACCAATTTGACGTATGGCATCTTGCAAAAACAATCAATAAAAAATTGTCGGCTGCAGGAAAAAAAAAAGATATGCAAGGTATTTCACAGTGGTCCAAGTCAATCAGCAACCATCTTTGGTGGAGCTCAAAAACATGTGAAGGGTCGTTGGAAATTCTACTGGAAAAATGGCGGTCAGTAATGTTGCACTGTAGCAACGTACATCGATGGTCGACAAATGAACATTTCCACAAATGTGAACATGGCCATTTGTCCACAGAGGAGGCACGGAAGAAGAAGTGGTTGATTCCTTCATCACCCACTCACAAGGCCATTGAAAAGATTGTATTTGATAAAACTATAACAAGAGATTTGAGGGGACTCACGGAATTCTGCCACACAGGAGATTTGGAGGTGTTCCACAATATGTGCCTAAAGTACAGGCCCAAAAGATTGCATTTTGGCATGGAAGGCATGATAAATCGGACTCTTCTAGCGGTCTTGGCACATAACCATAATGTTGGCCGTCAACAAAGTAGGACGACCGGAACTTTAGGGACGCTTCGCTACAATAAGGCCTTCACTAAAAGAAGTAAACAATGGGTGATCAAACCAGTGTTTGAGGATATGCAATATGAGTTTATTGAGAGACTTATCGTAGATGTCCTCGATAGGCACATACATGGAGTGGTGAACGAACCTATGCAGGGGACAACTGCATTGCCACCCAACATTGCCTCTGTTCCATGTCCACCTAAAGCAGAGCTCATTGAGAAATACACATCACGGTTTAAATGATTGTAATTTGATTGTCTGTTCTCTCGAGTCTCCTCATGTTGCAGGCCCAAACTAGAAATGTGTGCTCGCTCAAAGTGAAGGTCAGCTGCTTTGATGTTTTGCTCGGGTGGCGGAACGGCCCACGACCCAGTATAAGGTTCTATTGTGATTTGACCTTGACAGGCCGGGACCATCCCGAAAGACTAAGAAAAGATAATGAATAAAATTTCAGAAACGAAACGATGAGCCACGTTCATTAGAAGAAGTAACGTCGGCAAAGAAGGAGTGGTGTTTCGGGTCTGCCCTACACAGAGACACAATGGAAAATGCAAATATAATGTAAGTAACTTTTGATGAGTTTATACCGCAATTTCATTACTATACAGTGGCTTTAAAGACGGGTTCAGTTGTACTTGTTCGTTCTATGTGGCATATTGTTTTCTACCGCGCACTATCTTGAGGAGAAACATCTGCTTTTACTGAAGTACCTCAAAACCTTCCTCTTTGCTTCTGCTTTCTCTCTCCCTCTCCCCTGCTACAACTGGTCCACTGTCTGCGACCTCGGTCCTGGGCCCTTCCACTCTCCACCTGCACTGCCTCCCTGTCAACCCCTGCACTGGGGGACTGTCTCAGTATCCTACAGCCCCCCCCTTCACAGCACTTGTTCTGCACTTACCTTGCACTTGCCACCAGCTGGCCCTATTTATTTATTATTTTATGCTACTTACTTATGCCCCCCCCCCTCCATGCCTCGCCACGCCTTTAAACACTTGTGTACACCCAGTAGCGCTGTCCTCGCTATGAAATGAATAATTTTAATAAGGATCTGATGGTGAGACTAATTTCATTTTTTATGTTTTTAGGTACATCATTCGCCTACTGTCTGTGTCACGAGTACCAGACACCGGCGGACGGCTTCTACAGCCGCCAGTTGCTTCTCCGCGTGAACAACGTTACCACCCTGACCATTTTATGGGACGATCGCCAAGTACAAGTATGCCCTTACGCGGTACTAACGGTTAGATGCAACATACCTACCGTTGTGGTGGCCTAGTGCCTCGTTGTTGGAACAGCCATGCGATTATCAGTGCGACCGAAGAGCTTATTTTTATCGTAAACCAACACCCTGTGTACTGCACACGAACATCGCTTCCCTCAATACGAACTTTTTGGAACATGAGCAAATAAAAATGCAAATCGCTGAATATTCTCTAAACATTTGATGTCAAATAAATGTACTTTACCACATTTACAATCTTGCGGTTTGATTTCAAAGTACAGTTTCATATTCCGAATTGTGGTGCGCTGTATTGTGAGCTGATCTGTGTTGATTTCCGGGGTCTGTGTGGAGTCGCGTAGAAGACGCCTGGGCGCGTTTGCCTACGCAGCTCAGTCACGTCACGGATAGAGGCGGGGAATATGAATGTTTTGATAAAGTCTGTTTCAGGGGCGGGGGATTTGATTTAGTGCCGCAAAGGCAGGTGAGCCAGGTTGATGGGGCGAAATGATAGGATTATCACAAAATGGAGGCTGATTTCGAGTGCGATAATGGGCGAAAAGTCGGGTAAGGTCCATAGGAAAGTTTCCTACGATCTACCGATTTATGCTTACAAACACATGGCCGACCCGTAGGGACAATAAAAAAAAAGTCCCGGAACTATCCTTTAAGAGGACAAACAGAATGATGGGGTTTATGTTGAGAGGTACAGTTGGGTGGAATGGGGTTTCTACCTGTCTTCAAATCCAAAGCAAGAAGAGTTCATCTGAAACACTTGGCCTCATTCCAAGTTTGGAGGTAACCATGGTGCTATTTGCGCCATGGCTGCCTCCAAAGCCGGGTCCGTGTCAGGTCTGGGTGAATGGGGACTTACCGGGACATTCCAACCTGGGCAGACCCTGTAAGTCCCGATTCAACCAACCATTCCCCATTTCCATTTGAGCCCCCATAGGGCTCAATGGGAATGGGGAAGGCGCTACTTACGGGCCCGTAAATTACGGGCCCGTTATTAGCACCCTGGTCCCTTAGCGGGACCCACAAAGGACGTGTGGTCAGACCACACAACCTTTGCAGGTCCCGCTAAGGGACCTCGGAATTGGGCAGTAAGGGTTTAACGGCACCAGTCTCCTTACCGGTGACCGTTAAACCTTACCGCCCAACTTGGAATGAGGCCCACTGTGGAGTACATTTTTATAATTTTTTGCAAATTGCCTGCAAACTGGTCCCATTGCACAGAAGAGGGCAAAGGGGAGGTGCAGAATGGTGGCAAAAGTCTGAGTGCTAACTATTTGTGGTCCAGTGCAAAGTTTCAGCAATACCCCCATAGTGTATGGCTGGGAATTCTGAACGGGGTGTAAGTCACCAACCTAGCATGACCAGAGCTGCTTCTTCTGCTACCAGGCCAGCCACACCAATTCCTGTCCATTTTCTTGACCAGGGTATGAATTGAGGGTACTTTTGAGTGGAAGGCATCCTGAAGATGTTTTGCACCCACCAGTTGATAGAACATGCGAGCAAACAGCGTCTGCCCACTTTTTTCAGAGGATGGATACTGACCCCCCTTGATGAGTGTGATGATAGAGGTTTGCCGCCAAGACCCCTGTGGTCAGGCCTTGCCCTCCCCCCCGTACCTGGAAGGAGACGCGGGACACAGGTCTTGACTCTTCGAGTTCCTGGCACACACTAGCGATCCCGGGTACACCCACTTTATTTAATACACATGCACGACGGCGAATGCTGCCATCGCGCTCACTGGACACCATCACATTCCTCCTTTTCCAATACAAAAAACCAACACAGCCGCTCAGCATAACTTGCTGTTAACATGACAGATACATATGTAACAATCCATCAGCATACAGTGTGCCCAACTTGGCCGATACAGGGAGACACAGGTTGGTCTCAACTCGGGTCCATGAGGTAGTCCTTGAACCGCACAGGATACTGGGCCTCATTCCGAGTACGGCGCTAACCAATGGCGCTATTAACGCCTCGGT
The DNA here is from genome assembly GCF_040938575.1 of Ambystoma mexicanum. NCBI lineage: Eukaryota > Metazoa > Chordata > Amphibia > Caudata > Ambystomatidae > Ambystoma > Ambystoma mexicanum. Next base: position 863,443,207 of record NC_090941.1, read on the forward strand.
TGACGCCGTACCCGGACCGGCAGCGCCTTGGTGGATGGCGGAATTACCGCCCCATTCCAAGGTTGGCGGGGCGGTAATTCCCCATTCACCAAGGCTCTTCCCCATTCCCAAATGAACCCCCATAGGGCTCAGTGGGAATGGGGAAGATGCAAATAACGGTGACCGTTCATTACGGTCACCGTTATTGGCTTGGAGGCCCCTTTGCGCCCTCGACTTTAACACCTGCTCAAAGCAGGCGTTAAGGGCGAGGGCACAAAGGGAACTCGGAGTATGGCGGTAAGGGATCACTGCCACCGGTCTCGTTACCGGTGGCCGCTATCCCTTACCGCCATACTCGGAATGAGGCCCACTGACTGCCTTCTGGGCAGGGGTAACGTCCCTGCATCGTGGTCTCTCCTCCACCTCTTGACAGGTCGCCTGTGCAAATTCTGGGTCCCCAGAATCCGCTTGTGGGTGTTGTTCCGTGTTCACAGTCCGGGCCGGGGATGCTTCTCCTCAGGGATCTATCTTCTTCAATCTTCCGAAAGAAACAAGTATTTCTTGTCACCGCCCCTCTCTGATAAGCAGCAGTCACCTTGGACCCTTTTACTTGAGTTACTCCCATGGGCATAGGTTGATAATTGAAGGACAGCTTTCCATCCGGACGGCGGTTCCTCACCAGGACTGTGTTACCCACCCTAATGCCTGGTGGTTTTAGCCGACGTCTGGCATTCTCCCTCTCATTGTGCGCTCGCTGGCCCTCTGACATCGTCTGGTTGTCGATGATGCCTGGCGGTCGGCTTCTGTCTCTGATATGAGCCCTCGGGCACCTGTTGAATAAGGCTTCCGCTGGGGGTACCCCCGTGGATTGGTGGGGGTTTCCCGGTATTCCCTGAGGAACTGGTACATGGTTCTTTTCAGTTCTCCTCCCTACCCGTGGGCTATGCAGAACATCTTATTGAGTGTTTGCATGAAATGCTCAGCCTCACCGTTTGCCCTCCGCCATCCAGGCATCACTTTTCTGTGCATAATGCCACAGTCTGCCATGAACTCTGCAAAATGTCCTCCCTGAAATGGTGGCCCATTGTCGGAGCATATTACTCATGGGAACCAGCGGGTGGCAAACACCTTCTCCATCACTTGGATAATCTGTTTGCAGGACGTTGACTCTACCAGCTCTACCTCCCTACCAATGTTCTTCTATCTGGCAGCCCTGTAATAGCAGTCCTTCCCCAGTCACCAACAGATTGTGTCAGACTTGCCACAGCTGTTCCAGTTCATGTTGAGTTTCCTTGTCTCTGCGAGTGGTGTTCGACAGCACTGATCTCCAATCGCCACCCACGATGGCCTCTTGAATTAGCTGGAAACATTCATCCTACCTTGAGGTCCCCACTACCTCTTCAAGTGTCAGGGCCACAGGCTTTGCCGCATCCACCACCAGGCGAACGTGCTCCTCAGAGTCCACAGTCGCCGTTGCCTCCCAATTACTGCTGCCCCTGAGATGCCATGACAAATAATCAGCCGGGTTGTGGGTTCCTAGTCTGTAGTTCAGATTGACTCTTTATTACGTGAGGGCTAGCATCCACCGCTCTATCCTGGGTGGTGGTTTTTGTGAGGAACCTGCCACGATGGGAATCAATGGTGTGTGATCGATGATCAGGGATACAGGCTTACCCAGAATGCAAATACAGAAGTGCTGACAGCCCCAAAGACTGCCAGCGCCTTCCTATCAATCTGCGAGTACCTTTGTTCTGTTGCAGTGAGCGCCTTGCTGGTATAGGCAATGGGATTCATTTGCCCCTGGGTGTCTGACTGAAGGAGTACTGCCCCTATCCCGACCGGGCTGCCGTCCATAATTATTTTGGATTCCTTTCCCGGATCGAAAAATTCCATCGTTTCATCCCCTGTTAGGGCTTCCTTAATGGTGTCAAACACATTTTGCAGTGAGCCCTTCCTGGTTAGGATCGGAGAGGCTCTGAGACGGTTGCCAGGTTCAGAATGAATCTCCCGCAGTAGGTCACCATGCCGAGGAAACTCCTGACATCCGAGATGTTTTCTGGAGGTTTCGCCTCTGAAATGTCTCTGACCGTCTGTGGATCTGGGGAAATTCCCTTGGCATGAAAAATGAACCCAAAGAATTTGATACTGTCTTTGAGGGACTTGCACATTACACTGTTCAATTTCAATACTAGCTTTCTGATCCTCTCCAGTGTCTTCTCCAGGCGAGTCATGTGTTCGATCTCTGATGTTGCATATACCAAGATGTCATCACTCAAATTAATCACACCCTCCAGACCAGCAAGGGCACCCTGATAACATTTTGAAAAACCTCGGCCGCCGAGGAGACTCACAAGCTTAGGCGCTTATATTGATACAACCCATTATGCGTCGTGAATGTTGTTATATATTGTGAGCCCGGGTGTAGTTCTAACTGGGGTTACGCGGACCACTGATCAAGTTTGTAGAACACCTTGGCCCATTGTAGTTCCCCCACCACATCACCCAGTGTTGGCGTGATATTTCTCTCACCTTTGATGGCAAGGTTGGGTAGCCTCATATCCATGCAGATGCGGACGCCCCCTGGCTGCTTCAGTTTGGCTGCTATCACGATGGGGGACACCCACCTTTTCAATTATATCTAAGTCAACCAGTTTCTGTAGCTCTTTCTCCACTTGTTCCCTCAGGTGGAATGGTATGCACCAATGTTTTAGCGCCATTGGGTGCACCGTCTCATCAATATGTAGTTTGATGGGCTCACCCTTGAGTGTCCCGATCCTTTGCAACAGGTCGACGAACCTCTCCAACATGTTATTGATGTTTTCTGCATGCACCGTGAGTGCAAAATGTACGATTTGCAGCGCCTCAGATGCAGCACAACTTAAGAGTTAGTGTGGACTAATTTCTGTCATGAAGAATCTCACTCGGATGGCCTTGTCTGCATGGGTAACTTGAGCTACAAACGCGCCTCAGAGGGGAAATAGTTGAGTCCCTCCGAAACAAAAACATTTTGGCGTGTGCCTTTCCTAGCAGCGGAGGCCCTTGGAGTGCCTCATAGTGGCAGGCCGCTAGTACACACACAAATGCCCCGATGTCCACATGCACCGGAGTCAATGTCCCACATACCACCACTCTACACGTGGGTTGCCGTCTTTTCTTTTTCACAGAGTCGATGCTTGATGTAAAGAAGACCTTTTGCTGCTCTTACTCTTCTTCGGCTATTTCCAGGCTCTGCAAATCCTGTTCAACAGTGGCCACCTGTCTTTGACGCTGTGGCATATTGCTGACCATTCTGCTCGGCCCCCTGGGAATGGTGATTGGAGCAGCGGCACGGCACATTCTTGCAAAGGGTCCTGCGGCCCCTCAGCGCCCACACACTCTCGCCTTTGCCAGACAGTCACCTGCATGAGGGAGATCGTAGCCACATTTGGGGTACGGCTGTGATGGCTCAGCTTTCCTTGGGGGCCATCTGGGTCATGACGGGTCGGCAATCGATGGTCGTCCCATTGCACAGACTTCTTTTCCTTTTAGAGACTAAATTGCGGCATCCATCTTGGTGGCGCGGCTATCTGCAAGTTCCTAGGACCTCCCCATCTCGAGTAGACAGGCTAGTGCGAGCCCTGGCTCACAGAGGTTTTGTCTTTGTAGTTTTCCTGAATTGCACCCCTGCAGTAGCTGGTTGCGGACCATTCCCTCTTCATTTTCCCATTGGCACATGCTCGCTAATTGACAGAGGCTCCCACAAAACTGGTCGAGTGACTCCCCTTCCCGCCGCTTCTCACTGCACATTATGAATCTTTTGACATCTTGATTCACCAACAGCATCAAATGCTCCTTGAGAGCCTTGACAGTCTGTTATGAGTTGTCGGTGGGAGCAAGTGATTCAAAAATGCGATGCACCTCAGACCAGGCTGCGTAGATGAGAGTCGCCACCTTTGCTTCATCGTCGGTCTCACCCGTTGCTTTAAAGTACATTTTGAGTTTTTTAACTCGCAGTAGCCACTTCAGCCCCAACTTTGAGGGGCTACCCAATGTGTCAAACTCTGGTATCGGGCCACTATGCCTTGCTGCCTGGGTGCTCTCCTACATTGCGGGACCCCATTAGCACCTTGGGTGGCACCATCGGCATTGCTAATTTCAGCAGATCGCACAGGCAACTCTCACGCACGTGGAGGCTGCAAATCTGCATCTTTTGATGGACTTCTGTGTTATTAAAACCGCACAGGCACCCTCACAAGGGCTGCAGTGTGCACCTCTAGCAGCAGCTCCCCAGTGTGGACTTGCTCCAGGATCCCACCTCAGGAAGATCATAGCTGTCCAATGGGAGGAGGTTCTCTCGCTCTTGGAGATTGAGAAAAAATGGAAAAAGAGATGAATATAAATTAAAAAAATAGAAATGGGGCCCCACCGGCCCCCTTCTGTGGCTCCTGTGGCCTTATCAGGAAAGTGTTAGCCCATGTGTGCTCCAAAAAGTGATCCTATGGCGCACAAGCACTCCACGTCTGGGGTCGCAACTATAGATCACACAAAATTGCAGAGGAAGTTGAACCTTCCTGGTAGGCGTCGGAGAACGATGCCAATGAAGTATCAGCCATCGGATTGTCATCCTTGTTGCCCGTGTGTTGATAGAGGTTTGCCCTCAGGACCCCCATGGTCAAGCCTTGCCCCCCCGTACCTGGAAGGAGACGCGGGATACAAGTCTTGACTCTTCGGGATCACAGGCACGCATAAGCAAGCCCGGGTACTCCCACTATATTTAAAAGAAATACGCGACGGCGAACGCTGCCGTCACGCTCCCGTAACTCCATCACAGTGAGTAAGGTATTTTAAAAATAGCTGTTTTTCTCCACTTGGCTTAGTGTATTCAGCCTTTTAAAAATATGTGCAAATTCCAAAGCCAGTATTCGAACCAAGCTCCCAAGGGCCTTGTGATTCCAACCAGGATGAGTGGGAGACACTGACCCACATGACCATTTCAAGGCCTGATTACTTCACCAGTGAAATAGCTCATATTTTTCCTTAGCAGGGAATAAAAGAATACATAGTTTTAGCTCTAAGCTCTTTTTAGAGTTTTTCAGCAACTTCATAATAAACCCTTTGCTTTTTTTAAATCAAGTGTTAATGATCTTCAGAGAGGAAAATGCTTATTTCTCCTGCGTCCTGTCTTCTATTGGGACCGATATCAATACAATTGACTTCGCACATTTCCCTTTAACATCTGTTTCTTTTTCTGTGACTTCACTTGACATTGCATATGTTGATGAGTCCCTCCAGTTTCTTTGGGACTTATACCATGGCTGACTCCATCTCCCGTTGGTGTTTTGTGTGCAGGAGAAAAACAGGGTGTACCCCCTGTAGTTTATTTGATGGGTTAGCACATGTTCAGTCTGATATGAGTAGGGCCAAAGCTGTGAATCAAACCAGGTTGGTAGGCTCCAATTGCAGGAACAAACCCTGTAGACCACCTACTTGGATGTTTTAACCGACTAGGCTCTGCCCTGCGACATCCATTTGTGCTGATGGTGCAAGAATCTTCAAAATGGCCACAAAAGCCCTATGCATGCCAAACCCTATGAAAATTGTGCATTGAAACTGAAAACGATGGCTGCCAAATCTACTTTGCCTGTTGTCAGTGGTGGAGAGAGACCTCACTGCTGAAACCTGTCACTGGGCTGCCTACCAAGGAAAAATGGAAACTGCATGAAAGGCAGTGCTTTATTGAAAGAAACCCAGAAATTGCTCTTAAATCCATTTTTCTTGGTTCCTGAAAATACAAAATGCTGGTCCACAACACCACAAAACATCCAATATCTTTGCTGGGTGTTACACGCCACTTCATCTAAGGAATCAATATGAACACACAAAGCCAGGAAAAGCGGAATCTGTCATTAAAATATCCACAGTAAAAAGTGTGCCTGCCTGTGAAAACCTGTCAAAATATGGGCACAGTACCAGCAGCCGCCTGTATGACAGCTGTCATTAGTTGCATCAGAAGCTTAAACATGTGCAATTGAAATCAAATGTCTGAGAATTAAGTGACCTATTATCAAAAGTAATATAGGTTGCAACTATTCAATCTCCATGGTTTAGTGACTGAAATCAGTGTTCTAGTTGCCTGATTAAAAATTGCAAGTTTTATTTAAACCAAGAAAAATGTAAGAAATTGACAGTGAATTTAAGATGAACTCAAAGTCACCAAACCAGTCCCCCCCCCAGTTTCCCCCAACAAAAGGCATCTCTGCTGCTTCCCACCAAAGGACGGAACTTACACCTTTGTGTTGATTAAATCAGGTGAGGAGATTTTGGGCTGCAGCAGAAGTGGACAATGGACCTTCCTGGGCTGAAAGGATATGCAGATTGTAAAGTGTCAAAGTGGCCTCTGCCAGCAGGTAGAGGGCAGAGATTGCTCTTGAGCTGCAAGATGGAGATGGAGGCGGGGACAGACACTTTTGTTGATTCACAAAGCACAGAAAGCATATTTTTGAAAAAGACTGATAAAGGACTGTGCGAACTTGTAAAAATTAGAGAATTAACAGCATTGTTAATGTGACTTTTTTGTGCACATGTTAAAAGAAGCCAGAACTCTGTGTGATGTTCTGAAAAGGCGTAGAGAAAATTCTGGTTTTGTAGCAATTGTATTTATGTGAGAAGCATTAAACGTCATACGATTTTGCCCATATACTATGCGCACATATGTACACCATTTTGGACAAATTAGATATCGTGTCCCAGACAAAA